>NC_133648.1:129175585-130536138 GCF_009905375.1 Apium graveolens
TTAATGGACCCGTTTTCACCCACAGAGATCAAAAGAGTGATACGCTTACTGAAGGATAAGGATACTGCAACCAAGGCATAGAGATTTGTTTTGGCTGAATGGTTGGTAGAAAGGGAAGAAAGAAGAGAAAGAAACAAGGATGAAAGTGAGGAGAGGAAGAGAAAGTATAATGAGGAGATAGAAATGTACATTCAAAAATATGAAGATCTCAAGGCAAAAGGGATGAGCAGAGTTACTAAGGATGGACAATTTCTAAATGTCAAAGCTGGCGAATTCTCAAGGTTTAGGATTGATTTATTGACTAGTTATTCATTACATGACAAACTCAAACTTGTAAAAGCTTTAAGAGGGACACCAATCATAGAGGAATTGGAAATACTTGTAAACTTAAAGGACCTCATTAGAGAGGAAATAGAAGATGAGACATTTGTCTGATGTATGTATCTGTCAAACTCAAGAAATCACCTAATGTATAAATATTATATTTCTGTCAATTCTTATGTAAAGTTTTATTGTTTATTATAACTTGGGGTTAGTCTTGTTACCAGATATAAGTTTGTGATAAGCAATCTTCTCACAAATTGGGGGAGATTATTGTGCAAGACATGCCTGTACTATAACAAGACTAAGTCAAACTGAAAACCCTAAGTAAGTTGTATGATAATTTAAGTTTGCATTTTGTATTGTATCACTTAAGTATGTAAAAGTGTAAAAAGATTAGACTAGAGTATTTTTCTGTAAACAGTCTCAAGCCTAAGAATAAACTCTGGAAGAAGACCATGCCTCAGAGACAATGTGAAAAAGCTTGGAGTTGAATAAATCTATTTTGAGAAAAACATTCTAAGTCAAGAAATCTACAAGTCACAGATTAAGTCTTATAGAGAAGTCATTCGAGAACTCCAGAATGACTTATCGACAAGTCAAAATCATCTTATAAAGAAGTCTCAGAATATGAAGATTGGAGATATCGACAAGTCAGTTCTGCAATAGAGATTTCAGAGATATCGACAAGTCAAATTAAAGATGTGAAGATTGGAGATATCGACAAGTTAAATTCTTACTAGAGATCTCAGAGATATCTATAAGTCAATATGCCTATAGAGATTTCAGAGATATCAACAAGTCTTTTCTAAATGCGGAAATTCAGAGATCTCGACAAGCCAAATTCTCTTATAGAGAACTCAGGGACTTCGATAAGTCAAAACAACTATAGAGTAATAAGAGATCTCGATAAGCCATTATACTTATCGAGATGTCGAGTTCTCTATATAAAAAACTGGAGATATCAATGTAAAACTCAAGTACAAAATACATACCAGTTAAATATCCAAGATTATCAATCAACAAACAAATCAATCACTGATTTGAAAAGTCTACAAAAAGCAGCTTGAAGAGTACAAGATCAAAGGCCAAGATTAACTGACAAAGTAAAGTCACAGACATGCACGATTTGCAAAGATACACCAAGCCAGAAATAGAAAGTTTTAGTTAACTTAAAGTAGGTTTTAGTACATGCTATTGCATGCTGTGTAAAACATGTGTTTACTGTTCTATAAAGTAAACACTGGATGCTTTGTTTTAGAAGTAACAAAATAGATCAAAAATCGGGTAACTCTCTCAAGAAAGAAGCTGAGTTCTTTATCAACAAAGAACCCAGAAATTTGTAGCAAGACATACTTGATTTTAATATAAAATTAAGTGAGTTTTGAAATATAGTGTGTTCATGTGCATGTTTTATTATTCCTGTTGAAACATATTATCTCTACAAGTTAGACTACTATGTTTAGCATAATATAAAGAACATGCGCGACAAATACAGTATTTCAAAACTCAATTAATTTGAATTAAAATTAAGTATGTCTTGCTACAATTCCCGGGTTCTTAAGAATATAAGATTTCAGCTTCTTCCTTGAGAGAGTACAAGACAATTTAGATCTGTTTGTTACCCTCAAAAAACAAAGGACCAGTGTTTACTTTATAGATTTGTAAACACAGGTTTGCACAGTATGCAATAAGATGTACTAAACCCTAATTTAAGTTATCTCTAAAGCTTTCCATTTCTGGCTTAGTGAATCCTTGTAAATCTTGTAGGTCCGTGACCTTCCTTTGTCAGTTAATCTCGGCCCTTGATCTTGCACTCTTTAAGCTACTTTTGTAGACTTTTCAATCTAAGTGATTAGATTGTTTGTTGATTGATAATATTGAATCTTTAACTTGTCTGCATTCTGTTCTTGAGATTCATATCGAGATCTCTAGTTTGTTTTATAGAGAACTGACTGTTAGGAATATGTGTATTAGTTTGATGATAAGTTAAACAAAACACTTAAGTAGAAATCTAGTGTTTGTAGCCTCAACGGATAAGACCATTCTGGCTATCCGTTGATGGAGTAGCTTTACTTAGAAATAAGTTTAGTATTGTAGCACATTTCAGTTTCTGTATTTAAGTTATAATTCTTAGATGTTGTGGGAAATTATAAGTCATGTTGACTTCTAGTGGATATGCAAATAGGAGGGCTAATTGTAAATATTTCATGCCTTGTAATTTTGTATAAATGAAGTAGTATCAACTGATAAATTAAAGGCCTTCAACAGATGAGAAACAAAGCTTCAACGGATGTCTCTAAATCTTCAACGGATAACATCCATCAACGGATGAGTGCATCAACAGATAAAGCTTCAAATGCTAATGCATCAACGGATAAAGCTTCAACTGATAAAGCATCAACGGATAAAGCTTCAACTGATAAAGCATCAACGGATAAAGCCATCAACGGATGAAAGCTTCAACGGATGCTCAGTTTAATAGCAGTTGACAGTGACAATTCATAAGCTGAAAGAGGCACATGGGTTGACAGAGATAATTGGAATGTGGTAGCCTTTTGGAGGAATCAAGAAAATGCAGCATTTCCATTCTAGTGCAAACAAGGAAGTATTCAAAGATTCACAGATTATCCTAGATTGCATTGGATAGAGAAATGAAGAAGAAACATGTGAAGAACCTTTTTAATTGTATTTGTACTTTTGTCTTCATTTGTAAACTTGGTGATATATAAACCAAGTTGCAGCTAGTAATTAGAGTGTGAATGTTTCCAGAGCTGTTTAGAAAAATCCAGAGAGAAAATCATCTAGTTTGTACTAGGACGCAGCTGTGATCAATTCTTTGAATCACAGATTTTCTGAAATACACATCTCTGGTGGAACAACAAAACCACCAGAAAAGTTTTTGAAGCCTTTGTGTTCTTTACATTTGTGTCTTGAATATATATCTGTCTGCACCTGCTCAAAGCAATTCACACACAACTGTTCATCAAAACACTTAGCCTTTGAAACTGCTCAAAACTTGAAAAAGTTTTGAGATTTACATTCAACCCCCCTTCTGTAAATCTCATTGTTAGTTCCTTGGGAATAATAATTGGTATCAGAGCAAGCTCTTAACTTACAAAGAGTTTAAGCCATCAGGAGTAAACACTGTATTGGGCAATCCTCTTACAAGATCAGTTGCTGTTGGACAGTCTATTCCCAAGCCAAAAGCAGAATGGACTGATGAAGATATTGAAGAGGTTCACAAGGACAAGAAAGCCATGAACATTCTATTTAATGGCCTAGATCAAGATATGTTTGATAATGTCATTAACAGCCAAACTGCTAAGGAAATTTAGAATACTGTGCAACTTATCTGTGAAGGTACTGAACAAGTTAGAGAAAACAAAATGCAGCTTCTCATTCAACAGTATGAATACTTTCATTTTGAAGAAGGAGAATCACTGAATGATACCTTCAATAGATTTCAGAAACTGTTGAATGGATTGAAGCTGTATGGCAGAGTGTACCAAGTCAAGGATTCCAACTTAAAATTTATGAGGTCTCTACCAAAGGAATGGAAGACTATGACTGTTTCACTAAGGAATTCTCAAGATTATAAGGACTTCACACTTGAAAGATCATATGGAATTTTGAAGACCTATGAACTTGAGATGGAGCAAGATGAGTTGTTGGAAAAGGGAAAGAGAAAAGGTGGATTAGTTGCACTTGTAGCTGACAATGAGAAGACTGAATCCAGGAATGAAGAAAAGGCAATGCCAAGTCTCAAAATTGGCACAAGTAAATCAGAATCAAGCAAGGGAAAGGAGCAAGTAGCTGAGGTTGAAGAAAGTTCCAGTCAAGATGACTCTGATGATGTTGATGAACATCTGGCTTTTCTGTCCAGGAGGTTTGCAAAGATAAAATTCAATAAAAATGCTAGATTCACTAAGTCAAACAAGAACGTGGTGGACAAATCTAAGTTCTAATGTTATAATTGTGGCATAAGTGGACACTTTGCAAATGAGTGCAGAATGCCAACTTTTGAGAAGAAGAAATTTGAGCAAGTGGATTACAAAAAGAAATATTTTGATTTGCTCAAACAAAAGGAAAGAGCTTTTCTGACTCAGGATGACTGGGCAGCGGATGGGGCCAATGAAGATGATGATATGGAATATGTCAACCTAGCCCTGATGGCTAATTCTGATGAAAATGAAACTAGTTCATCAAGCAACCAAGTAATTACTACTGACCTCTCTCAGATTTCTAAAATTGAATGTAATGAAGCTATAAATGATATGTCCAATGAATTATATCATTTGCGTGTTTCCCTTAAATCACTAGCTAAAGAAAACACAAGAATTAAAGAGAGTAATTTGTTTTTAAGTGATAGGAATGTTGTGTTAGAGGGTAAGGTAATTGAGCTTGAAAAGATTAAAATCAAATGCTTATCTGTTGAGAGTGAACTAGAAGAATCTGTTAAGAAAGTAGAAATTCTTTCTAAACAATTAGAACGTGAGCAAGATGTAATCAAGGCCTGGAAAACATCTAGGGATGTGAGTGCTCAGATTGTCAAGGTTCAGGGAATTGAATCACTCTGTGAGAATGCCTGGAAGAAAAACAAAAAGGAAGTAGAATTAATTGATGGATTGTCAACGGATGTGGAATCAATGGATGATGAAAGTTATCCGTTGAAGGAAGAAAAGGAGCATCCGTTGAAGTCTCATCAATTAAAACAGGCAAGTGATTTTAAAAAGAACAATTTGAAAAATCTCAATAAGAAGTTTGGTTCAACTTCCAAGAACTTTGTCAAAGAAGAAGCTAGCACATCCAAAGATGCTAGTAAGGTGAATATAGGACACATGACTTTAGATCAGTTGAAAAATAGGCTTAAGTTGGTTGAGGATAAAAAGGAAACTAAAAGGAAATCTAATAGAAAAGGGAAGGTAGGGATTAACAAACACAACAATTACACACCTGATAAGTATGCTCCTAGAAAAAGTTGTGTGCATTGTAAAAGTGTTAATCATCTATCTGCTAACTGCAAGTCTGTCAAGAATGCTCCCATGCCTTTAACTCCTTCCATGCCTAACATGTCTATGTCACCTCTGCATGCTATGCCTGTTATGTCTCAACAGAATCCTCATGCACATTTTGCAAACATGCCATATGTTAATAATCCTTATTTTGCTGCATTCAGTATGCCTCAAATGCCATACAACATGCCTATGTGGAATACTATGTTTGCACAATCTATGCCTTATCAAATTCAACCAAATGTGCTAAATGATTCTGTGACTAACACTACACTTCAACCAACTACATCTGAGACCAAGGTTGACCCAAAGTTACCTAAGTCAAAAGATGCAGGAAGTATAAAGTCTAGGAAAAAGACTAACAAGGCTGGACCCAAGGAAACTTGGGTACCAAAATCAACTTGATTTGATTTTATTGTGTGCAGGGAAAAAGAAGGAATCTATGGTACTTGGACAGTGGTTGTTTAAGGCACATGACAGAAGATTTCACCCTGCTCACAGAGTTCAAGGAGAGAGCTGGCCCTAGCATAACCTTTGAAGATGACAACAAAGGGTTCATTATGGGATATGGCTTGATTTCAAAAGAAAATGTCATCAATGATGAAGTTGCATTAGTTGATGGTCTCAAACATAATCTATTGAGCATCAGCCAACTATGTGACAGAGGGAATATTGTCTCCTTCAATTCTGGAGCCTGTGTTGTCACAAGTAAGAAGGACAACAAAGTGGTTCTAACTGGAGTTAGAAAATGGAATGTGTACTTGGCTGACTTCAACTCTACAGATGCAGAATCAATTACTTGTCTTCTCAGCAAAGCAAGTCCAGATGAAAGTTGGCTATGGTGTAATAACCCCAATTTTTGGAATTTTTGAAACCCTTATGAATAGTGTTTTGCTGATTATGCTGAATAAGAAAACTTTCATGCCACACTATGTAGGGGTTCTGTTATGGATATTCTGAGATTTTATTAGTACTCTATATGGTATATGTGTATGTAAAGATCGTCAGAATCCAATTCCGAACACTTTGATTTTTCCCGGAAATCCATTAGATACGGAAAGAATTGAGTATAAGGTAATAGGATAAAAAGGATTTAAATAAAAGGATTATAAGAGAGGATCATGAAAGGAATATAATGTATTGAGAAAGGTTAAAGAAACCTAAGTAATAAGATCCTGGGTATGGTCCCTCAAACGATAAACGAAAACGAAAGTTAAGCGAACCGTATAATAGATCAGCGGTCATTAGGCAAACAATTAGGAAGTTAATCAAAGAGATTAGAGGGGATGATGTCATCCAACCAATGAGAAGAGGACAAAGAGGGGAGGATGACATCATATGATGACATAAGCATGACATAGGGAGGAAGGAGATGTGGTTAGTTTATAACCACACAAAGTCAAGGTTAGAAAGGTAATTACCCAAAAACAAATCAAAAACAACCAACCAAGGAATCAAATTAAAGCAAAAACACAAAAATCTCTCTTTCTTCCAAGCTTGCTCTCGGCTTTTCTTCTTTTTCAAAGAAGAAATTTCCAAAAATAAAGTTCCAAGCATTGTTAAATCATAAGGTAATTATCTAAGGTTCCTTGTACATAGATATGGATATGCTATAAGTTTAAGCTCCTAATTCCTTCACAATCTCTTCCAATAAATCAAGGAAGAAGATGGTGAATAGTAACCTTCAAGAAATAACTTTAGTTTTCTTGAATTTTTATGAAAGATTAAGGTTATACAAGCAAGGATCAAGGTTCTTTAGGCATTCAAAGCTCTTGTGTTGTGTTAAGAAGCTTCAAGGAAGGTATAATCTCTTAACCAAGCTTTGTTATTGAATGTTAAGAGCATAATATGAGTATTATAGTTCATGAGAGGCTTGATGGTTGTGTATGTAGAGATTAGTTGGTTTTGGGATGTTTTTGGAGTTGTAAATCTTGGTTGTTGATTAATGAACTTAAGTGTAGTTTAAATTCATGATAAAGAATAGTATAAATTGTTAATGTTGAGTTTTTGGGGCTGTTATGATAAAGTATGTATGGAGTTTGGATTGGGTTGTGATTGTGGGTTGATTGTGAGATGATTTGGAGTGGTTTAAAATTGGGTAATCGCGTAAACATAGTCGTCGTAATGCCCGATTTACCGTAGACTGTTTTTGTTCTTAAGATCAGAACCCTTGAATTCACTGTTAGGTTTTGACCATTGCCATGTTTAGATAGTTCATGTTACGAGCTTCGTTTTGATATGTGGTTCGTTTGATTCCGATGAACGGTTTAGGAGAAACGGCCGTTTTAAGTAACGACGTTTCGCGAACGAACCCTTACCCCTTGCCTTACTTTGAAACATAGGTTAAAGACCTTAAAGGACTAATTGAAGTATTAAACATTTATGTAAGGTGTAATAGGCAGATGGTAAGACACTCGCGAAGGAATCGCCTTAAAACTCGTAATAGTTAAATTATTAAAAATGGTGGAGCCGAGGGTACTCGAGTGACTTAAGAGAAACAGTAAGCGCAAGGCGAGCGTTAGAGTCTAAGTTGGTTAATGTATAGATTTACAAGTGACTTTGGTTTAATTCCAACTTACTTGTTGTTTATAGGTTACTAGACTCGTCCCGCGCCATTCGTAACCCCCAGTCGCTCAGGCAATTTTTCTACCTGTTATACTGTTGTTGTGATGTATATGTGTATATGCATGATCTTGCGATAAATGCATATTTGTTATTAGCAAATTCTTGTGATATATTATAGCATGTGATATGGTATATATGCATGTCTGTTTCATATTCTTGGATTATATATCTGTTGGTTAAAATGCTTACAGTTGCATAATACCTATGCTAGAGATAAGCGGTATTGAGTTTACCCTTAGTATAGGGGATCAAAAGGTGAACATATTTCTAAACCGGGAGTCGATGTTCCTGAGTATAATATATATATTTTTATATATATATGGTTATAGTTTTCAAAACTATTAATCGAATAAGGTTTATTCGATAACTTTAACTTTATTTTATTATTGAATATTATTTCGAATATTCATCCGAGGACTTATGACTCCTTTATTTTATTATTGAATATTATTTCGAATATTCATCTGAGGACTTATGACTCCTTTATTTTATTATTGAATATTATTTCGAATATTCATTCGAGGGCTTATGACTCAGTTATATTATTAATGATTATTAATTGAATATTCATTTGAGGATGTATGACTCCGTTATTTTATTTAATGAATATTATTTATAATATTCATTCGAGGTATTATAACTCCGCTTATTATTTAATAATATTCTTTATTTTATTAAAGAATAATGTTTCGATAATCAAACTTATTTTCGATTATTCAAATAAAGATAGTACTTTCGTATAAGTATATCTTTGGTTATTTAATACTCATTTCAAGTATAAGTCTTACAACTTCTACTTCAATTATTTGTATAAAGATTATTCTTTATGGGAATATTATTTGAATAATAATATTCAGATATTTTCTAATATATTGGGACTGATTTACTTTATTAAATCAGCATTACTCCAAACACTCTTTAAAGTGTTTTCGAGTCTTTAAAATGATTTTTAAAAGTTAGAGCGGATCCCAAAACTCATTTTTATATATTTAAGATCTTCCTTTTAAAAAGGGGATTTAAATACTCGCTCAAAACCTGAGGGATCCGGCTCTATGGTGTATTTTATATTCGCAACAAGGTTGCAGTTTTGGTAAATGAATTGATTACTTACCCAACGTTCGGGAAGTAAGTCCATCTATCGAGTCGGCATAAGCAACATGGGCTCAGTGGGCGTCCATGATAGTGTAAGTGGCTCAGTGGGAGTCCATCAAATGCATAAGTGGCTGAGTGGCAGTCCAACATAAAGTCCTATTGCGACCAGGGTGATGACCAGTGGGGAATTCGTCCATCTACTAGTAGAAAAGGTTACTTATTGGTATCTTTGCCTGATCAGCAAGATATCAGGTTTATGCCAAAATTCTTTCCTTTCCAAATTTATTGGATATTGCAATTCTGTTCATACTTTACATGACAGAGGTTTTCAGGAAATGTATGTATATATATAGGTGTATATATATATCGGGACTTAGTGAAGTATCTCGTAACTTCATTATTTATAGTGATATTCAAAGATTTAATCTATTCAAATCTTGTCTTGTAGTCTCATCTATGTGATGAACTGTTGAAAGCTCATTATAACTTGAACGGTGGTAGTTCAAGTAGTATTTGGAAAAGATATAAGTATATTGGAGTATCTTGTAACTTCATCTTTTAAACTTATATCTAGTAAATGATTATCTTATGCATGACAAAGATTTTCAGAAAAACGTTGAGACAAGGTTAGATATATGAGATCACCTTGCAATGATATTTTTATACAGTTATACACTGGAACTCTGTGTGTATTATGCATGGAAGAGGACTTCCAAGATTTTGAAAAGTATATATGTATATATACTGAATATTTTGTGACTTCATCGCATTAAGATATCAAACTTGGTTCATTTCTTTTGACCAAGACTTTCATGAGTACTATGAGAAGGCTCATATATTATTAATCATTATAACTATTATTTTGGTGGGCTTGCTGCTCACCCTTGCTTTCTTCTTTAATCACACAACATCAGATAGACAAGACGAACAGGACCAAGCTCCCAATTCGCGAGCGGATAGGAAACGTTCCGCAATTTCCTATAGGCGTTGATGTCGCTGTAGCTGAGGTAGGAACTACCAATAGGCTAGGCTTTCAACTTTTGATGTATCAGATTATGTATATTTATTAATTGTAATAATGGCAAAGAAATGTAAATTTATTCAGAAAACCTTTTAAGGTGTATTGGCAGATAATTGTGGAATAAAATGACTTGTGATTATTTTTGGATGTTCATCTCTGAGACTATAACGTATGGTGTGTGTGTTTATTGTGGGGTCACAGTACAGAGTAGTTGATTAATTATTAAGATTGGGTGTTATGAAGGGAAATGGAACTCGTGACAACCCGGATCCCCGACCCCGGATTTGGGGGTGTTACAGAAGTGGTATCAGAGCTAAGCGTTATAAACCTCAGAGATGATGTGACATTAAGATAATAAGTTCACTAAGATGATAAGAACTCTTGCCAAGTTCATAGTCGGGCTACCTAACGTAGTACTGACAGTTAAAACCCTTATGGGAACCCTTATAAATATCGTGATAGAAGCGTAGTTCGTTATCGTATATGGTAGCGGGACACCGAACCCTGAGGTTGAGGAGTAACAGTGCGATGATGTTTTATTACTAATTGGAGATCGGATTGTGGATCCGATAGAGCGTCCTAACGCAGGACCGGATGATGTTGATATTGAGGATATAACGGTTGAGGATGTTGTCCTAGAAGGGATTGTTGCTGAGGAGGATTCCGTGAAGGATCCTGACAAGAATGAATAAAGGACCACTGAGGAATTGATGACCATGGTTAGGGCAACTCCCAGAGGTAGGATTGGTCGGTCACTACCAGAGGTTCGTTCAAGTTTGTAAAGATAGTAGCCCCTTTAACGCGGCTTACTCGTAAGACTGAGAAGTTCGAATGGACAGAGAAATGCGAGAACAACTTTTAAGAACCGAAACAAAGATTGGTGACGTTCCCTATGTTGGCGTTGCCGGATGGAAAATGAGATTTTGTGAAGTGTAGTGTAGTGGCGCTTCGCATAAGGAATTAGGGTGCTTCTTATACAGCACAGCAAGGTAATCGCGTACGCGTCAAGACAATTACGGGAATATAAAATTCGATATCCCCACCTATGAGCTTGGGCTCATGGCAATAGTTTTGCCCTAAAGATTGGAGGCACTACTTGTATGGAGAGAAGTGCGAGATTCACAAACCATAGGAGCTCTAGTACATTTTTACGTAGAAAGAGCTCAACATACGCCAGAGGAGGCGGTTAGAGCTAATCAAGAATTATGATTGGGAGATTCTTTATCATTCAGGGAAAGCCAATATGGTGGCTGATGCCCTTAGTAAAAAGGAGAGACTCAAGATGATAATATCTTTTGGAGAGTTTATAAGAGATTTTGAGAAAATGGAAATAGAAGTGAAGGTAACCGGAGCCGGTACCGAAAAGCTGTTTGAGATTGCAATACAGTCCGAATTATCGGAAAAGAACATATTGTGCCAGAAAAAGTGATGAAGGAAGGCAAAGAGCCAACAATTAGATCAAAGATTAATATCGAGAAAGATGAGAAGGGAATAATAAGGTATTCCTACAGAATTTGGGTTCCAAATGTTCAAGAGCTTAAAGATGAGATCTTAGATGAAAGCTAGTTTGAGGAATAAGATTTAGAGCAAACCCTGAACCTAATAGTCAGGGAGGTCGCCATCAAGATAGAAGGAACCCATAACATAATGAAGTGGAAAATAAGGATTTTAACTTATAAGATAATCCCAAGTATAGGAGAAGGATGAAACATTTCATACTAAGGAAACAAAAGTCGAGCGAGATAAGGAGACCCGAGACGGTACTCCTATACGAAAATTTATGGACCTTTCTAGACAGAACTTAGACTATTATCCCCAACCACCACCCTGAGGAAACAATGTGGTGAGAAATTCTTTCAGGACCTTTAAGTCGTTAAGCCCTTAGAGTTCCAAGGAACAAGCTGAACCAGTCGAGGCAAGAGCCTGTCTAAAGGAAATATAGGAATCATTTGAGATTCTAAATGATGGACGAATCACAAAAGACTATTTTTGTCACTTACCCTCCTAAGAGAAGGGCCACCACTGGTGAAAGACCAAGAAAGGCATGGAGCCAGAGGTTAGAATAAACTGATTAAAGTTCAGTCAATTGTTTTCAGGAAAGTAATCCCCAAGGTTATGGAGATAGTGTAAAAGCTTTAGAGTCAGAACAAAGGCGGACGAGTATGATGAAATATAAAGCTAAGTTGTAAAAGTTGTCAAGATTCATTCTGATGACAAGAATCCCAGAACGATGTGATGCTTGAAGTCAATGATTAGTGGGTTCATGAAATAATGATAAGAGAAAGGAAAATAAAAAGAAACTGGAGTGGAAAGGAATATAAAGGCAATAGAGTTTGAGGAATGATAAGGGAGTTGGGTATGAGGAAACCCTAAAGACTCGTAGTAATAGAAATAGAAAAGTATGTAATCGTCAGGATGAGGGTGATTCACCATGAGTTAAATTGATGGTTGAAGGTATAAGAGATACATATATTTTATCCCCTGTAAGTTGGGAGAATTCAATGAAACCTTGAGATAATTCGAAGGGTAAATAATGAGACGCGGATAGACTAAGGAGACAAGGAAGTAAGAAATTAGGAAAAGTGGATGAAGGAAGTGACCTTCGAGAAGGTGAAGTGTAAGACCGGTGGCATGATACCCAGAAAGGGAGACACCAGATATGAAAGATATCCCAGCATTAAGATGACTGTTGAGATAAACAACAAAAGTAAATAAGGAATTATTAAGAAGAAGTTCACGTTGAACACGACCAATATCTTCCAGAACATCCTTGTTATCGTTACCAAATTAGGCAAGAAAAGCGGATAACCGTCGTTATCTTTTGGAGGCCATATTGATTGACCTCATTTCGAATACAGATGTTATTATGAAAATTAGGCATATACTATCGAGGTGGGAATGATTGAATAAGACACCCTTATCAGGGATATATGACTTGATTTATCCATGGAAGGATGCATGTACCTTTTTAAAGGTGGAATTAAGGATAGAACATTGGTAACTTAAAACGAATCATAGGGGAATGCATAAAGGTTGGCATTTCACCCTTAATAGGGACATCATGAGTTTTGACAGTATGAATTGGAAATGATTAAGGTAACAACAACCCTTAAAGAAACAGTGGAGAAATTTTTTTCAAAAGTATATAGACAATGATTCTAGTATTAGTATACGGTATCTTGATATGCCCTGTATCTAGGGAATACAGGAGGAACGATTCAAAAATAACCTAAGAGGTTTTACAAGAAAGAAAGGTAATATTCAAAATTCTCAAGAATAGAAATATTGATAAAGGAAATATGACGTAATTATAATGATGCCAAGTGGGGCACGTGTTAAACCACGAGAAAGTATGGATCGAACCAGTAATGGTCGAAATTGTTCAGGGCAATTAGGACTTAAGATAAAAGATGTTCTAAGTATGATTGAGAGTCAGTCGTGACAGTGATTAACCTCTAAAGACTGAGGCAATAACTTATGGAAAAATGGTAATATTTTTTTTTACTCATCAGATTTTAAGGAAAACATCTTCACATAAGCTGTGATTGAAATAAGGTAGAAAATTTATTTGGAGGTGGTTAAAATGACATTGACTGTAAGGAAATTTTACTATCAGGAAAGGCCAAAGAGGTGGCCGACACTTTAAAGGTAAGAGGATAATTATAGGCGCTTGTGCCAAAGGAATACAGTGATGATGGTTAAAGCTAAGAAGGTTGTATTATAGTTTGGAAGATTGACATTCCTTCTGATGACTGTGCAATACCCAACCGTAATAGTAGTTGGTAAAGGTTTAATTCATGTAATCGCCATGAGCGGGCTATCTATCTCAGAAGATACTATCTTGAGATAAGCCAGGACCATGTTTCAAAAAGGACTAGACGAACCCTTGAGTTAAGTCTTCTATTTAAGGCATACGATTAAGAATGGTATTAACCTGCTATCGTTGCTTTGACTGAAACTCTTCTGCAATTTTATCTACTTCATGTCATGAAAGTACGTCAGAGTTTGGAGTGTTCTTCATGAATTATGATTGGTGATTATGTTAACTCCTTAGAAGTATTCTATACGACATGTATGGACTCCGTATGGTTAGATATTAAGATTTCATAGAAAGTGAATGACGACAGTAGGTCAGTGGTGGACCATAGTAATGCAGCAATGATTCTGCGAGTAATGAGCTGATTACAACCGTGAGAGTTATATTGGAATGGATGTTGAGATTGAGTACCACTAATCGGGTCGTGGTAGTGTATAAGTTATCATTGATAGACTAATTAAGTAGAGTATCTACCTATTGAATATTTATTCCCTCTTATGAAAAGAGAGTCGTATTACTAAATGAGGAAGGTTGCGGTGCAAGCATAGAATTCTAGTAACGATGATGTCTAGAATGAGATCCCAGATTCGATTTTCGATATCGAGGGAGTTTCAAAGGTGATTGTGTATAAGCTCAAGGAAGAGCATGGGTCCATAGAATGATGGACGGAATAGCAAAAATATTTAGGCATGTGAAATGCGATGCGATAATACTTGATATATATACACATATGTTTTGTTCTCCTTTGACAAACCTCTATAGTTCAGAGGTAGGTTCCAAGCCAGATATTTTGTGGCAATATATTTTTTTGCATATATACAATTCTCTTCAATTCGTTCTTTTCTCTTCTTTTTATTTCATATAAACTGAGAAGAACAACCCTTCCAAAAGGGGAGGTATTGCCGAATGACTTTCTATCTGTGTGATAGAAGCCGAGTAGGATACCAGCTGTTGTTTAATTGCTTGTCAAGTACTAAAGGTTGGCCACCTTCTGTACTAACGATGCAATATAACAAGTGTTCATGATCATAGTGATCTCTCAACAAATTCCTTTACTTCTATATGATGGATCAAGCTTTCGAAGATGGAGGCAGCTAGAAAGGAAGTGGTACCAAGTATGGTGGTATTCCGATTTTAACGCGTTAGTGATACTAAGGTTGACGTGGTTATTAAAAGGTTATAGAATGCTAACGAGCAAAAGTATAACCAGTATAATATTAGGAACGGAAGGTAGTAGCGATTACGAACTGGAAAATAGTGGGTATTGAGAAGCAAAACCTATAGCGCAAAAAGCTATAATAAGAGTCTGTGCAATAGACTTGGAAGAATTTGGAATGATCACTTAACACGGATTGAGTTTTCTTACGACAATAGATCATATGTCAGTATTGAGATATCGCCTTGAGATCCTTGAGGGAAGGCAATGTCGATCTCCCTTATATTAGGATGAAGTTGTAGAGCGCAAGATGCTCGGACCCGCAGTAGTCCAAAGGACCAGGGATATAATAGATCTAATCAGAGGACGGCTGGTAGTAACCCAAGATGGACATAAGAGGTATGCTGATTTGACTCGAAAGGACAAAGAGTATGAAATAGGGGACCTAGTGATGTTATAGGTATCCCTTGGAAAGGATTGATGAGGGTTGGAAAGAAAGGAAAGTTTAAGTCCACGAATTGTTGGACCCTTGAATATACTAAAACATATTGGGAAGTTAGCATACGAGCTAGCCCTACCCCCGAACCTGTAGCAAGTTCATAACGTGTTCCACGTATCAATGTTAAGGAAGTGTAATTCGGATGCCAGATAAATAGGGGCATATGAGCGCATAGACATGCAACCCGACGTAACCTATATGGAGCAACCAGGAAGGGTTATAGATTGAAAAGGGACAAGTGCTTAGGAGAAGGGTTATCAAACTAGTCAGTGTTTGATGGTAGAACCACAATGTGGGAAAATTACGTAAGAGTTAGAAAGTGCAATGCTAAGAAAGTATCCCTCCTCATTTTCTATTTAATTCCGGGACGGAATCCTTTTAAGGAGGGGAGACTGTAATAACCCCAATTTTTGGAATTTTTGAAACCCTTATGAATAGTGTTTTGCTGATTATGCTGAATAAGAAAACTTTTCATGCCACACTATGTAGGGGTTCTGTTATGGATATTCTGAGATTTTATTAGTACTCTATATGGTATATAAGTGTATGTAAAGATCGTCAGAATCCAATTCCGAACACTTTGATTTTTCCCGGAAATCCATTAGATACGGAAAGAATTGAGTATAAGGCAACAGGATAAAAAGGATTTAAATAAAAGGATTATAAGAGAGGATCATGAAAGGAATATAATATATTGAGAAAGGTTAAAGAAACCTAAGTAATAAGATCCCGGGTATGGTCCCTCAAACGATAAACGAAAACGAAAGTTAAGCGAACCGTATAACAAATTAGCGGTCATTAGGCAAACAATTAGGAAGTTAATCAAAGAGATTAGAGGGGATGATGTCATCCAACCAATGAGAAGAGGACAAAGAGGGGAGGATGACATCACTTGATGACATAAGCATGACATAGGGAGGAAGGAGATGTGGTTGGTTTATAACCACACAAAGTCAAGGTTAGAAAGGTAATTACCCAAAAACAAATCAAAAACAACCAACCAAGGAATCAAATCAAAGCAAAAAAACAAAAATCTCTCTTTCTTCCAAGCTTGCTCTCGGCTTTTCTTCTTTTTCAAAGAAGAAATTTCCAAAAATCAAGTTCCAAGCATTGTTAAATCACAAGGTAATTATCTAAGGTTCCTTGTACATAGATATGGATATGCTATAAGTTTAAGCTCCTAATTCCTTCACAATCTCTTCCAATAAATCAAGGAAGAAGATGGTGAATAGTAACCTTCAAGAAATAAATTTAGTTTTCTTGAATTTTTATGAAAGATTAAGGTTATACAAGCAAGGATCAAGGTTCTTTAGGCATTCAAAGCTCTTGTGTTGTGTTAAGAAGCTTCAAGGAAGGTATAATCTCTTAACCAAGCTTTGTTATTGAATGTTAAGAGTATAATATGAGTATTATAGTTCATGAGAGGCTTGATGGTTGTGTATGTAGAGATTAGTTGGTTTTGGGATGTTTTTGGAGTTGTAAATCTTGGTTGTTGATTAATGAACTTAAGTGTAGTTTAAATTCATGATAAAGAATAGTATAAATTGTTAATATTGAGTTTTTGGGGCTTTTATGATAAAGTATGGATGGATTTTGGATTGGGTTGTGATTGTGGGTTGATTGTGAGATGATTTGGAGTGGTTTATAATTGGGTAACCGCGTAAACATAGCCGTCGTAATGCCCGATTTACCGTAGACTGTTTTTGTTATTAAGATCAGAACCCTTGAACTCACTGTTAGGTTTTGACCATTGCCATGTTTAGATAGTTCATGTTACGAGCTTCGTTTTGATATGTGGTTCGTTTGATTCCGATGAACGGTTTAGGAGAAACGGCCGTTTTAAGTAACGACGTTTCGCGAACGAACCCTTACCCCTTGCCTTACTTTGAAACATAGGTTAAAGACCTTAAAGACTAATTGAAGTATGAAACATTTATGTAAGGTGTAATAGGCAGATGGTAAGACACTCGCGAAGGAATCGCCTTAAAACTCGTAATGGTTAAATTATTAAAAATGGTGGAGCCGAGGGTACTCGAGTGACTTAAGAGAATCAGTAAGCGCAAAGCGAGCGTTAGAGTCTAAGTTGGTTAATGTATAGATTTACAAGTGACTTTAGTTTAATTCCAACTTACTTGTTGTTTATAGGTTACCAGAATCGTCCCGAGCCATTCGTAACCCCCAGTCGCTCAGGCAAGTTTTCTACCCGTTATACTGTTGTTGTGATGTATATGTGTATATGCATGATCTTGCGATAAATGCATATTTGTTATTAGCAAATTCTTGCGATATATTGTAGCATGTGATATGGTATATATGCATGCCTATTTCATATTCTTGGATTATATATCTGTTGGTTAAAATGCTTATAGTTGCATAATATCTATGCTAGAGATAAGCGGTATTGAGTTTACCCTTAGTATAGGGGATCAAAAGGTGAACATATTTCTAAACTGGGAGTCGATGTTCCCGAGTATAATATATATATTTTTATATATATATGGTTATATATGGTTATAGTTTTCAAAACTATTAATCGAATAAGGTTTATTCGATAACTTTAACTTTATTTTATGATTGAATATTATTTCGAATATTCATCCGAGGACTTATGACTCCTTTATTTTATTATTGAATATTATTTTGAATATTCATCTCAGGACTTATGACTCCTTTATTTTATTATTGAATATTATTTCGAATATTCATTCGAGGGCTTATGACTCAGTTATATTATTAATGATTGTTAATTAAATATTCATTTGAGGATGTATGACTCCGTTATTTTATTTAATGAATATTATTTATAATATTCATTTGAGGTATTATAACTCCGCTTATTATTTAATAATATTCTTTATTTTATTAAAGAATAATGTTTCGATAATCAAACTTATTTTCGATTATTCAAATAAAGATAGTACTTTCGTATAAGTATATCTTTGGTTATTTAATACTCATTTCAAGTATAAGTCTTACAACTTCTACTTCAATTATTTGTATAAAGATTATTCTTTATGGGAATATTATTTGAATAATAGTATTCAGATATTTTCTAATATATTGGCACTGATTTACTTTATTAAATCAGCATTACTCCAAACACTCTTTAAAGTGTTTTCGAGTCTTTAAAATGATTTTTAAAAGTTAGAGCGGATCCCAAAACTCATTTTTATATATTTAAGATCTTCCTTTTAAAAAGGGGATTTAAATACTCGCTCAAAACCTGAGGGATCCGGCTCTATGGTGTATTTTATATTCGCAACAAGGTTGCAGTTTTGGTAAATGAATTGATTACTTACCCAACGTTCGGGAAGTAAGTCCATCTATCGAGTCGGCATAAGCAACATGGGCTCAGTGGGCGTCCATGATAGTGTAAGTGGCTCAGTGGGAGTCCATCAAATGCATAAGTGGCTGAGTGGCAGTCCAGCATAAAGTCCTATTGCGACCAGGGTGATGACCAGTGGGGAATTCGTCCATCTACTAGTAGAAAAGGTTACTTATTGGTATCTTTGCCTGATCAGCAAGATATCAGGTTTATGCCAAAATTCTTTCCTTTCCAAATTTATTGGATATTGCAATTCTGTTCATACTTTACATGACAGAGGTTTTCAGGAAACGTATGTATATATATAGGTGTATATATATATCGGGACTTAGTGAAGTATCTCGTAACTTCATTATTTATAGTGATATTCAAAGATTTAATCTATTCAAATCTTGTCTTGTAGTCTCATCTATGTGATGAACTGTTGAAAGCTCATTATAACTTGAACGGTGGTAGTTCAAGTAGTATTTGGAAAAGATATAAGTATATTGGAGTATCTTATAACTTCATCTTTTAAACTTATATCTAGTAAATGATTATCTTATGCATGACAAAGATTTTCAGAAAAACGTTGAGACAAGGTTAGATATATGAGATCACCTTGCAACGATATTTTTATACAGTTATACACTGGAACTCTGTGTGTATTATGCATGGAAGAGGACTTCCAAGATTTTGAAAAGTATATATGTATATATACTGAATATTTTGCGACTTCATCGCATTAAGATATCAAACTTGGTTCATTTCTTTTGACCAAGACTTTCATGAGTACTATGAGAAGGCTCATATATTGTTAATCATTATAAATATTATTTTGGTGGGCTTGCTGCTCACCCTTGCTTTCTTCTTTCATCACACAACATCAGATAGACAAGATGAACAGGACCAAGCTCCCAATTCGCGAGCGGATAGGAAACGTTCCGCAGTTTCCTATAGGCGTTGATGTCGTTGTAGCTGAGGTAGGAACTACCAATAGGCTAGGCTTTCAACTTTTGATGTATCATATTATGTATATTTATGAATTGTAATAATGGCAAAGAAATGTAAATTTATTCAGAAAACCTTTTAAGGTGTATTGGCAGATAATTGTGGAATAAAATGACTTGTGATTATTTTTGGATGTTCATCTCTGAGACTATAACGTATGGTGTGTGTGTTTATTGTGGGGTCACAGTATAGAGTAGTTGATTAATTATTAAGATTGGGTGTTATGAAGGGAAATGGAACTCGTGACAACCCGGATCCCCGACCCCGGATTTGGGGGTGTTACATATGGCACAAGAAGCTGTCCCATTTGAATTTCAAGACAATGAATGATCTAGTGAAAAAGGACTTAGTTAGAGGAATGCCTCTAGTGGAATTCTCAAGGGATGGACTGTGTGATGCTTGTTCAGAAAGAAAAGCAAAAGAGAGCATCATTCAGTAAGAAGCTTGAATCAGAAATTGATGAACCATTACAACTGCTACACATGGATCTTTTTGGACCAGTCAATGTATTGTCAATCTCAAGGAAAAGATATTTCCTAATGATTGTAGATGATTTCTCAAAGATTTCATGGACCTACTTTCTTGGAACAAAGGATGAAGCTAGTGAAATCATTATCAATCACATCAAGCAAGTCAACAATCATCCAGATTTCAAAGTAAGGAATATCAGGAGTGATAATGGAACTGAGTTCAGGAATTCTACCATGAGGTTGTTCTGTGAAGAAAATGGGATCATGCATGAGTTCTCAGCTCCAAGGACTCCACAACAGAATGGTGTGGTGGAAAGGAAGAACAGATCACTAATTGAAGCTGCAAGAACAATGCTTGAAGAGTCAAAACTCCCAACATATTTTTGGGCTGAGGCTGTTAACTGTGCATGTTACACTCAAAATATTTCTCTAATCAATCAGGCAAAAGGCATGACTCCCTATCAATTGTTCAAGAGAAGAAAACCAACCCTAAACTTTCTTCATGTCTTTGGTTGCAAATGCTATATTCTAAGGAATCAACCTGATCACAAAGGGAAGTTTGATGCAAAGGCTGATGAAGGGATATTTGTTGGTTATTCTGCTGGAAAATCATATAGGGTCTACAATCTAAGAACCAACATTGTTATGGAATCTGTGCATGTTGTGTTTGATGATAAAAAGATTGATGGACTAATAGATGAGGGACATCATGAAGGAATCAAATTTGACAACATTGAGATATATTATGATGATAGTGAAGATGAGAATGATGGAGAAGGCACCTCGAAAAGGATTCAAAATCTTCCTTTGGATAATGCACAAAATGTTGCATCAGTTGAAAGTCATAATTCAGCATCCGTTGATAGAAGTAATGCAGCACCCTTTGAAAGATTAAGTGCATCATCTGTTAAGTACATAATGAAGCATCCGTCGATCATAGTCTATCAACGAATAATCAATTTACTTCATCAGTTGATAGAACTCCCAGTTCCTTTCAAAGGATCAGTAACTCGGGGGGAGTTTCAACCAATCAACACTCTATCTCACATCATGATAATACTGAGGCAACCTCATCTAGAGCTAATCTACCACCTCAAAGGAAATGGACCAAGAATTATCCTTTTGAATTGATCATTGGTGATGCAACATCTAAGGTGCAGACTAGAAGGGCTACTCAAGATGAATGTTTATACAGTAGTTTTCTATCACAGGAGGAACCTACGAGAGTGGAAGAAGCTCTATTGGATCCAGATTGGATTTTAGCAATGCAAGAGGAGCTAAACCAATTTGAGAGGAGCAAGGTATGGAAGCTGGTACCCAAGCCAAAGAACAAGAGCTCTATTGACACAAAATGGGTATTCAGAAACAAGATGGATTAAAATGGCACTGTCATAAGAAATAAAGCTAGATTGGTTGCCAAGGGCTATTCTCAACAAGAGGGAATAGATTTTGATGAGACATTTGCTCCAGTTGCAAGATTTGAAGCCATCAGAATCTTTCTAGCCTATGCAACCCATGCCAATTTCAAAGTCTATCAAATGGATGTCAAGAGTGCATTTCTGAATGGAGAATTAGAGGAAGAAGTTTATGTAAACCAACCTCCAGGATTTGAAGATCCAAACTTTCCAGACTATGTGTATTATCTGTTGAAAGCACTCTATGGACTAAAGCAAGCACCTAGAGCCTGGTATGAGACTTTGTCAAAATTTCTCCTAGATAATTACTTCACAAGAGGTACTGTTGACAAAACTCTTTTCTTTAGAAATGTTAATGGCTCTACAATACTTGTTCAAATCTATGTAGATGATATTATATTTGGTTCTACAGATGATAAGCTTTGTAAAAAGTTTGCTAAGTTAATGTAAAGTAAATATGAAATGAGCATGATGGGAGAGCTAACTTATTTTCTTGGTTTACAAGTTAAACAAGTTAGTAGTGGAATTTTCATTAGTCAAACTAAATATATTTATGATCTTTTAAAGAAGTTTGACTTAATGGATTGTTCATCTACAAAAACTCCCATGGCCACTGCCACCAAGCTTGAATTAAACAAGGTTGAAAAGTCTGTGGACATTACAAGTTATAGAGGCATGGTTGGCTCACTTCTATATTTAACTGCTAGTAGACCTGATATAATGTTTTCTACATGTCTATGTGCTAGATTTCAAGCTGACCCTAAAGAATCTCACTTAGTGGCTATTAAAAGAATTTTCAGATATCTCAAAGGGACTCCAAATCTAGGAATTTGGTACCCTAGAGAGTCTGGTTTTGATCTAACTGGCTACTCAGATGCAGATTATGCAGGTTACAAAATAGACAGGAAAAGTACAACTGGCACCTGTCAATTTCTAGGGAATAAGCTTGTGTCCTGGTTCAGCAAGAAGCAAAATTCTATTTGTACATCAACAGCTGAAGCTGAGTACATTGCTGCTGGTAGTTGCTGTGCACGGATACTGTGGATGAGGAATCAACTATTTGACTATGGGCTAAATGTTGACAAAATTCCAATATTCTGTGAAAACACAAGTGCCATTGCCATTACTGAAAATCCAGTACAGCACTCAAGAACCAAGCACATTGACATCAAGTACCACTTCATAAGGGAACATGTGATGAATGGTATAGTGGAACTCCATTTTGTTCCAAGTGAAAAGCAGATTGTAGACATATTTACCAAGCCACTTGATGAATCAACATTCACAAGATTAGTAAGTGAGCTAGGTATGCTTAATTATTCATAAATTCATGTCCTTATTATAATTTGTTTTGTAGCCTGAAATGAATTTGTTGCAAGAACAAAGTTGGCTTTAAGAAAAGTTTATTCTATCAATGGATATTCCCTATCCGTTAAAAGCCAAAATTGTTCTATCAACGGATGTTCATTATCCGTTGAAAGACAAATACATTTCTGGTAATTTTATCCTTCAACGGATAAAACTGTGTTAATCTTCAACGGATAACTGTTTACCTCATCCATTGAAGTGTCACATCAGTTATTTTAAGTAAGTCACAGCCGTTGATTCTTTTACTTAACCGTTGATACATATATATATACACAGTTATATGTATTTGTATTAAAGGCAGTTTTTAGAATTCATACAATTTTCTTTATTCTCAAACGGATGTAATTTACTTAAAAATATTGTTTAATCATTCTCCTTATGTTTTAATTTGAGAAAGTATAAAAGCCCTTTGAATTCTTATTTTCACTTTACGCTTTCTTGCAATTTTTCAAAAGCTTTTACTCTCTTTCTCTCCCAAAACTCTCAACTTTTCTCTGCAACCTCTACCCACTACAATGGCACCAGTAGTAAAGATAATGTCCCAGTCTGGATTTATCTATGAGAAAAACAATTTCGTAGCTTTGGTGGAAAAGAATGAAGCCCACTCAGATTATCACAAGATGATGGACTTCATCAGGAACTGTAAACTAAGCTATACAATGCTGGAAGCCCTAACTATTTACTGTGAGGTAATTGAGGAGATTTGGACAACTGCAGAGTTCAACCCCACTGATATGACCATCATTTTCACTCTCAAAGGTAAAGATTACTGTAACAATTGTGATGATTTACAGTCCTGTTTCAAACTACCTGAGGACAATGCCATGACACCACACATTGATAATGATGTATCTAGCATGTTAGATTCCATAGGCTATTCTTTTGATTATGCTAGTTTACAGAGTATTAGAAGAAAAGGCCTTAGGAAAGAATGGAGTTTTCTTAGTGATGCCTTTATCAAGGTTTTCTCTGGGAAAATTAGTAATTTTGATGCAATAACTTCATCTCTTGTTAATATGCTCTATATGCTAGTTTCTGATAGGTATTTTAATTTTATCAACTATGTTATGCTAGAATTAGGTACTAGGTTAGGTAACAAAGCTAATAAACCTCATAACATCTACTATGCAAGATTCTTTATGTTATTGGCTAACCATGTTGCTGAAGGTTTGGTCATAACCAATGAGAGTAATAAACTCAAGTGCTGGGCACAAGAGAAAAGGGTCCTTGCAGACCTTTTGAGAATTAACCTCAACAATCAGGTGCCATTGGTATATTTACCAATAATGAATGCACCTCAGGTAAGTGAGGTAAATACTTCTTCAACTCCTACTACTTCCAACCCCATTATTTCTTTGCCTTCAAGTGTGGCCATGGAATCTGTGTCTTTGTCCCAACAGATTCCTACCAAGGCCACCAAACCTAGAGTTTCAAAACCAAAGTCAAAGAAAGCAACCTCTGTTGTTTCTCAAAAGATAATAGTTGTAACAACTACCGTAAACCCTGAGGGGAGTGAACAGGGTGTGAGTGGTGAGGGGATGGGTGAACATCAAGAAACCCCCCAAGATAAGGTATGAGAGGTGAGTGATACCCCAGCTAGCCAAGCCACGGTTTTTCAAAAGACTGTGGTGGTTGAAAAGGATTCAAACTCATCCCTAGTTGCATCCTCCCAAAAGAGTGCAGCTATTGAAAATAGTCTCCAACCAGGGACACAGAACAAAAGAGGGAGGGATACTGAAGCCACACACTCACCTGTAAAAGCATTTGCAAGAAGAAAGAGGGTCAAAACCTTAGTTTCCACACAGGGTGCACACACTGCACAGATACACCCACCTGTATCTATGCCTTCTCAAATCCAGCTTGATGTGACTCCAACAAATTTGGAGTTACAGCCCCATTCTCTCAAAATTGACATACATCAATCACCAAATTCTCCATCACCATCTCTGGATGTGGACATGATATTCACATCAATTCCTGATTCTCCCTCTTTACAACTCGGGGAGGAGCCCCACTCAAATACTGGTGATCATCATCTTTTAGATGATTTTTTGGATCATCAGTCAATTCTTTCAGACTTAGTTGAAGAATCTGTGTCAACTAAATTAAAATCAATCCACACAGATTCAACAATTATGTCACTTTTAATTTCTACTTCTTTTCCTTCTTCAACGGATATTCCTCATCCGTTGACTAGTGGTTGTTCTTCGACGGATAAGCTTAACAGCAGTTATCCGTTGATACCATCAGTTTCTACTTCAACGGATACTCCCTATCCGTTGATAGTCTCTACACAAACAACTGACTCAATTCCAAGTGTAGAAGACATGGTTACTGTACAATCACTTCTAGGATTGAGGGAAGGGAGTGAAAATTTGAGTGAGAGGCTGGGTTGCTCCCAGGCAAAAGGAGAGTTTGAGAGTCTAAATATGCATGTTATTTCTTCCAGCATGGCAAAAGAAAGTGAGAGGAGTGTCACCTTAGTAGGTGAAGGTGAGGGTGTGAGGAGTGTGAGCCAGGGGGAGCCCCTGATGCAAGAAAATAGAGAAATTGAGAGAAAAGCAGGTACAGAAGGTATAAGGGTGGATCCAGCCATTGCTAATGAGTCAATGATTGTGGATGATGCTGAAAAGGAAAGACAATTTCAACAACATTACAAAGCTGTAATTGATAACATTTCCTTGGATGCTGACACTTTTACTCATCATGTATTAGCCTATCAATTATTGGCTACTCAGAGCAATGAGGAGGCAGAAAAGACTTTAAATCTAGTACATACTTCAGAATCTCTACAAAGGGATAAAGCTGCTGTCAACTTAATGCCTTCTACAGCTGGTGAGCCATTTGAAGAATTTGGAGTAAATTCTAATGATGATGACTCTGTTTCATTTGATGGAAGCATGAACTTAGGGGGAGATGAAGGCCCAAGTTCTATTCTAGATTTACCTGAATGGGCATTATGGCGCCCTCCAAACTCGGGTCAGAAGTTTGGGGTCCACACACCTTATTTATAACCTGCTAATAACAATAATAAAGATAATGATAATATGCAGTGACCCTACTTACCAACCACCACGGATCGCAACAGGTTAAAGTATGCACACAAGCCAAACACATCTACTTATATTACAAACCGTTCAAATCCCAACCATTCAAACTCAAACCGAGTATTAAACATTATTATAAACTTTTACAAACTTAATTTATTCCAAAAGAAGCCTACTAGCTTAGCTTCCTCAACCTTAATCCCTAGCTCTCGCGTTGGACTGGGGATCCTTGCTACCAACTGATTCCTTTTTAACTGGAAAGAATATAAACAACTTCGCATAAATGAGCAAACTAGCTCAGCAAGTCATAATGACAAAACTGAGAATAATGATCATCAAGTGAATATGATTATGATATCAAGTGAACAATGGATTATGATTTAGAATTGGACATTATACTTTTATTTTTAAAACCAAGGTTAGGCTGTTGATCAGTCACGCACTAACCCCGAGCAAAGCACACAACATTGCTCTAACTATTGGATCCAAGGCACACATTGGCCTAACTTGACCATTATATGGTCTGACCATGAATCTGGTCCACAATTTTATAAAAACAATCCAATTCTAACATAATAACAGAATAAACAATAATAAACGATAACCAGAATCATTAACAACATTTGATGTTCCATAATGAAATGGTTTAAATCTGTATAAGGATCAAAAGAGTATTTTCAAAGCTTGGATGCTAGGTAACGAAAGAATTGGATAACAATTAATCAATGTTTCAGGCTTTCAAGGATTTGGTCTTTCAAATCATAAAATACAATGGTTTGAGTATGTAGGTAACTTGATTCAGTGTATAGTATTTAGTTTGTATGTATTTATGGAGTAGTATCGTATATTTGAGGTTCGTGTTTGGGTATACAACAATCAACGGTCTAGAAAGAATCAGGCTACGGCTCAAGATCAATAACTGGAATCAAGGTTTAGGGTTCAGTGCTTCAAAGCACTTGCAATATACAACATGAATATCAATCACAACAATATCTCGAGAAAGTTCAGAACACTTTCCTGGTATTAGCTTACTACACTGCACTCGCTTCCAATCTCAACCGTTTTACTCCTCAACTACCTGTTTCCCTTTCCTACGTCTTGCCTCTTCTGCTCATATATCATAAGCATCTATCAATAATTAACTCATACGATTCTATTCAACACATACTTCTATCTACCCTTCGTTTCACCCAAATCCGATTAACGGATTGAAAGTTATGCAATAAACAAGTAAACACCAAATATATAGACCAATAGTCAGTCAACAAGTCATGTATAACACATAATACATCACGTAATCAATGATATATCATTTATAAAGAAGTCTCGGATCATAAATATGTTTTCTGGTATTTAAAATGATTTTTAAAACATTTTTCGGAATTAAAACGGGTCGTTGGATCAATTTCGGGGTAATAAACAGAGTTCGGTTGGTTAAATCTGGCTCCGAAACAATTTTATAATAATTATCGAGCCTTGAAAATAATTTAAAATAATATTTTAAAGCTCGAAACTATTTTTTGGAATTTTTAAATCATTTTTAAATAATTAATCTAATTAAATAATTAATTAAAATTAATTAATCAATAAATTTTCGACTTAATTGACCAATTAATCAATTAAAAATTAACTGAAATTAATTAACTAATTAATTCAGATTTATTTTTGAATTAAAAATAATTTTCGGAATTAAAATACTAATTTTTAGAATTTTCAGAAATTAAAAACGAATTTTTATAATAAAAATAAATAGGAAATATGATTTTTAAACATTTTTAAAACAGGAATCCTAAATTTGCAAAGTTTGGAAACCTCAGGGACCAAACTGCATCATTTTCAAAACTACAGGGGCCTGTTTGCAATTTTGCCAGCCCCGCCGTCGACTCGCCGGAGTGTGGCCGGAGAATACGATTCCGGCCACCTCAGGCCACCAAACTGTCCAGATCACAACTACACTTCACCAGGAACATATTCATGCAAACAAATCATTCTAATCATTCCTGTTCTGGCCGGAAATTGGCCAAGAACATCGCCGATTTCCGGCGAACATCGTAAACCTTCAAAACACAACTCCCTTCGGTTCACTAATCCTCTGTTAACGAGCTATATATCAATCGATTGCAAATTTCATAAGGAACACAACCCACTATAAATCAACAGCTAATAACCCCTGAATCAAAAACCCCCAAATTTCAATTGAAAACATTCATACGGGTTATAAACCCTAATTTTAAAATTCGAAAATTAAACTCAAATTTGAACATGTTATTGAACTCCAAATCAGACGTATGATATACCAAAATCATCAGGAAAACAAGCTCTACAACATGCAATCATCAAATCATACAAACAATCGTCCGAGCAAAAATTCATATTTTTAATCAAAATAATTCGAAATTTAATAAAAATATATAAAATTAACCTTTGATTCTGCAGTAAAACAGGTTATGGAATCTGATAGAGCTCTTCAAGACCTTCAAATCTGGTACTCGAGCTTTTCAAACAAAGATCAATAACACCTTCAAAAGTCGGTTTGATTCTTGGAACAGTTTATGAATATATGATTTTTCTCTGTAAAATTATATAATTATCTGTCTGCAAATAATTTTGATACGAAATAAAATACGGGAAAAGGCTATTTATAATTACGGAAAATTAGTATCCCGTTGGATCATTCCGGATATAAAACGGTACGTTTATTTATAGAAACTGATCCAAACGGTATCGGTTTTCGGGGCAGTTATCCAAATCAGTACAATTTGTATTGCGGTCTTGGTCTCAGCGCCTGGTTACACGTATTACGAAGTGATAATTGTGATAGTTTAATAAAAAAGCTCCCGTTTATCGAAAATACGGGTTTTATTGATTTACCGAAATGAATATTTTATCGCAAATGTTGCGCCGGGACCCGTGCAGAACAAACCGTACGCCGGATCGAAAAAGTCGAAACATGGAATATGCTCGGAATATTACAATTAGGTTAGGAAGGAGTTCTTGGAAGAGTTTCGGGTTCTAAAAACGTAACAACGGGTGACGTCGGTTGGTTCCCGTTTTTATAAAATAGATTTTAAATACTCGGAAAAAGATTTTATCAATTTCATATGATCCTTATAAATCCATAAATCAACATAAAAATAATTAGGAAGATATGACAATTATCTATATTTTATTTTGGACATATAAAAATTAAAATACTCAATTGATAATATTTTTGAATATCCAAATACAAATAACACTTAACAATTAATTCACAGAATTGATACTGAACACACATAGTATTTATTTAATAGCAAAAAAAAATTACAAGATATATCCCGGATATTACAGGCATTAACAAAGGAGTCTACACCAGGACAATTCAATGTATCCTTAGTCAAACAATTCATGTATATCCAAAAAGCCATTCAGAACACCTCCAATGCTGGTACCAAGGCTATTCTTCAAGCCCACCTAGATTCTCTACATCTCATAAAGCTACAACAATTAAGACAGAATCTGAGTGTGGATGAACTCAAGAAGGATATAGCTGACTTGAAGTCCTACAATTCTGAGAAGCTGGATTCAGTCATGCCCTATGGTACCATGCAGGACTTGTTATTGAGACTGAGAAGAGAATCAGATGCTGAAAAGAGGCTGGCCAAATTGGAGGACAGAGTTCAAGTTATTGAAAACTCTATGGTCACCATTCTTCAAAATCAACAGTCTCAAACAAGTCTTCTAATGCAACTGGCTAAAGCACAAGGCCTGACTCCTCTCCTTGATGATAACAAAAAGGGGGAGAATAAAGTGGAAGGGGGAGGGGAGCCATCTACAAACATTCAAATATCCAAAGTGCTAGTTCCTACCATCACTACTTCTCCAACACTTTAAATTAAAGGAAACCTTGATGGAATTAATCTAATCCAGCTAGCAGCAGCTGAGATGAAGGTGAAGGAGCAAAGGAGAAAAAATTGATGAAAGGATGCAACAGGTGTTTGGCTCTACAACTTCAAAATCATTATCTGTGAAAAATAGCACAAAGGTTGAGCCAATCATTATGGAGCACAAGCCAATAAGGAGAAATAAGGCTGGAGAAACTTCTTTCAGGAATTTGAAACCCATGGTACTCAAGCCATCCACTAAATTCAACAGGGACTCTACAAAGAACCCTCTAAACTTTGGTCAACCAAAAGAAGTGGATTTTCCTCTTCCAAAACCTGATGAAGACAAAGTTTTGGGTGGTAGCATCATAAAGCACAAAGAGACCAATGATGTAGTGGAAAGAATGAATATGGCTATCATTTATAGAGAGGGAAAGAGTATCTGTGTGATGCAAGGACATCCCAAATTCTCAAAAGCCAAGAGGGAAGAAACCATGAGGTTAAAGGAAGAAGCTAAAAAACTGAAGGCTGACAAAAGAGCACAAGCAAAGCTTGAAAAACAGCTAAAGTCAAGTCAAACTGAAGAAAAGAAGAAGATTGAAGACAAGAGTGAAGAAGACAAGATTGAAAGCAGAAATGTGGATATGGGAAATGTGATTGGTGAGAGTGTGGAGGAAAGAAAAGAATGGCAGAAAGGGAACAGAAAGAAGGCTAATGCAAAAAGGAAGAGTGGAGATGACGCTGTGGAAACCCAATCAAAATCTAAACCACTACCTTCCATTCATGAACCTTTTGTTGCTGATCCTAGTATAAATATCCATGGTGAACCAATCATCCCTAAAGAGGAACCTATTGATTGGGACACCATCAACTTGCCTACCTTCCTAACTACCTCTCCACCACCAAAGAAACTGAAAAGAAAATCCAAATCAACACCTCCCCCAACCTCAAGTAAATTCACTCAGAAATATAAACCTAAGCCTAAGCCACAAGCCTCAAAGGATGACTATGTTCACATTTGTGACATAAAAGAGTTTACAGATATTGAACTCTATTTGGATGAGCTGGAGGAAGTAAGGGGAATAAGTGCATACAAACAGCTCCCAGAAAGGCTAGTGTTCAAGTATAAAGGAAGTGAGGAAAGGACTTGGCCTCTTCAAAGAATTCTGAATGAAGGCTATTCTACCTTGGTTAGAGTCTACTCAGCTATCAAAAGGGATTCTGGCTTTACCAGGACTGCCAAAACTGAGATTCTCAACAAGATTGCCAGCATAAGGAAAACTTGGCGGGAGTCTAATTTCTTGCCTAGAACATTACTCATACCTGGGCATGGAATTACAACTCATAAATCACCTCATTGGTTGATGGAGTTCAAAGACAATAAAAGAGTTAGAAGATTTTTTAGACTTGAAGACCAGCTTAAAATTGCCAGTAATGAAACTCTCAAGGACATGCAATCTAAGTTGGATATCAGTGAAGAAGATGAAGCTGAATTCTACATACAACTCCAACTCCAAATAGAGGAAAGTGACAGGAGGCTAGGGAAGAAAATAAGGGATCAAAGGAAAAGAAAATAATTTGCTCAGCCTAAAGGAGCATCCTTGGAAACAATGTAATTCTTCAATTCTATCTCAGTACATACACTTTTGCAGCACTTTTGAATTTCTACTTGATTTCAGTTCATATATTTGTTAAGAGCTTTGTTATCATCAAAATAAACCCAAATTTATGCCTACAATTCTAGTAGACATAAATAGGGGGAGATTGTTAGGAATATGTGTATTAGTTTGATGATAAGTTAAACAAAACACTTAAGTAGAAATCTAGTGTTTGTAGCCTCAACGGATATGACCATTCTGGCTATCCGTTGATGGAGTAGCTTTACTTAGAAATAAGTTTAGTATTGTAGCACATTTCAGTTTCTGTATTTAAGTTATAATTTTTAGATGTTGTGAGAAATTATAAGTCATGTTGACTTCTAGTGGATATGCAAATAGGAGGGCTAATTGTAAATATTTCATGCCTTGTAATTTTGTATAAATGAAGTAGTATCAACTGATAAATTAAAGGCCTTCAATAGATGAGAAACAAAGCTTCAACGGATGTCTCTAAAGCTTCAACAGATAACATCCATCAATGGATGAGTGCATCAACGGATAAAGCTTTAACTGCTAATGCATCAACAGATAAAGCTTCAACTAATAAAGCATCAACGGATAAAGCTTCAACTGATAAAGCATCAACGGATAAAGCCATCAACGGATGAAAGATTCAACGGATGCTCAGTTCAATAGCAGTTGACAGTGACAATTCATAAGCTGACAGAGGCACATGGGTTGACAGAGACAATTGGAATGTGGTAGCCTCTTGGAGGAATCAAGAAAATGCAGCATTTCCATTCTGGTGCAAACAAGGAAGTATTCAAAGATTCACAGATTATCCTAATTGCACTGGATAGAGAAATGAAGAAGAAACATGTGAAGAACCTTTTTAATTGTATTTGTACTTTTGTCTTCACTTGTAAACTTGGTGATATATAAACCAAGTTGCAGCTAGTAATTAGAGTGTGAATTTTTCCAGAGCTGTTTAGAAAAATCCAGAGAGAAAATCATCTAGTTTATACTAGGACGCAGCTGTGATCAATTCTTTGAATCACAGATTTTATGAAATACACATCTCTGGTGGAACAACAAAACCACCAGAAAAGTTTTTGAAGCCTTTGTGTTCTTTACATTTGTGTCTTGAATATATATCTGTCTGCACCTGCTCAAAGCAATTCACACACAACTGTTCATCAAAACACTTAGCCTTTGAAACTGCTCAAAACTTGAAAAAGTTTTGAGATTTACATTCAACCCCCCTTATGTAAACCTCATTGTTAGTTCCTTGGGAATAACACTGACATCTCAATAAGTATAATGGCTTATCGAGATCTCTAAGTTATTTATAAGTGCCTTTGACTTGTCGAGGTCCCTGAGTTCTCTATAAGTGATCTTGGCTTGTCGAGGTCTCCAAAACTCTGCATGTAGAAATGATTTGTCGATATCTCTGAGATCTCTATGTGCATTTTGACTTGTCGATATCTCTGAGATCTCTAATGAGAGACTAACTTGTCGATATCTCCAATCTTCATATATTCATTTTGACTTTTCAATATCTCTGAGTTCTCTATATGCATAAATAACTTGTCGATATCTCAAAAATCTCTATATACATTTTGACTTGTAGATATCTCTGAGATCTGATAATTTGACTTGTTGATATCTCCAATCTTCATATCTTCATTTTACTTGTCGATATCTCTGAGACTTCTCTATAAGCCATTTTGGACCTCTCGATAAGTTATTATGGAGTTCTCGAATGACTTCTCTATATGACTTGATCTGTGACTTGTAGATATCTTGACTTAGAACATTTTTCCTAAAATAGATTTATTCAACTCCAAGCTTCTTCACCTTTTCTCTGAGGCATGCTCTTGTTGATCTTCTTTCAGAATTTATTCTTAGGCTTGAGTCTGTTCACAGAAAAAATACTCCAGTCTGATCTTTAACAGTTTTACAGACTCAATTCACTGATAAGTAATAAGCTGATAAATGCTTATAAGTTATACAAGTGTTTGGATAATTTAACTTATAAGTCAATTTTTTTTATTTAAATGAACTGAAATAAATAATTTTTAAATATAATTATCTTAATTCTTATATTTTAAGTTAGATTAACATTTAAAAAAATGTATTTTAAAACTAAAATTGATAAAAAACAAAAAATCAAAAATAAGTTGAGAAAAAGTACGTCGTTATTAACATTCAACTTATCAGCTTATAAGTTGTAAATTCAACTTATAAGTTTGGCCGACAAACACTCGTGCATAAGTTGTTGCGGACTTATAAGCCAATAAGCTGGCTTATAAGATTTGCCAAATATGTCAGTCTTGTTATTGTATAGGCATGTCTAGCACAACATTAGTGATTTCATTTAAGTTGGCCAAGAATTCATTTAGTACAAATAGTTAAAGAAGTAGTGTGACACTCCCTATACAATATATGAATAGTCAAAACACGACTATACCTTATGAGTAGTTGTTTTATAAAAGATCTAAAAGTTGCAAAGCTTCAAACATGACTTAATATATTTATTACTTTGGAAATAGAAGTATATTCAATCTCGGAGTAATTTTAAGTGTACTTTGACATTTATTTAAGTCCAAACGTAAGTATACGATTATAAGCATTAAGTCTCTAAATTTAAAAGACTTATTTAGTATTTACAAACTCCGAAATATATTTATTCTCATAAATTGAGATAAAAGTATTCTTGAATTACAAAGACAAGTTATATCGAAAGAAAGAATACAGATAAAGTCTTTAGCAATGGAACATTTAAAAAACCTACCATTTATTACAGCAAACTATACTTCATTTATTGAGAGTAATTATAAGTTTACTATGATTAAAACGTACTATCAAGAAAATTATACACTAATATTTTCGTGAGAATATTATAAGTGATTCTCGGTCCAGTTACTTATTGTACTAATCCAAACTCATCTTTTTGTTACGATATTATTTCGTAATATTATTTTCTAAATTTTGCAGTGAGCTGAAGTTAAGTTATGCGATTTTTGTTCTAAGACCCAAGTCTTAGACGTACTAACGGGGAGTTAGTAGTCTTTGCACCATGAAAAAGAGGAAAAACCCACGACCTAATACCTAAGACTCAAGATAGAAAAAAGCGTAGAAGGACAAAGACTACACAAGGGTTCTACTACAAATTTGAAGAAGTAGCAGGAAATTGATGTCTAAGATAAGTTGTATAGATTTTGCAATGACTTTAAGAGAGTAACGGGGAGTTATATTTCAGAATAAGTCTTGTAGGTCTTTACATTTATTGTGAGGTAGTAACGAGGAGTTACGTACCCAGATTAATATTTGAAAAGGTGTAAAAACTTCTCCGCCTACTCTAGAGCGAGTTATTTTTAAAGAAAATCTCGACTCCAGGAGAGGAGCTCGGGGACTTGATTAGGGGTAAACGAATCTATTAGAGGTTGCGCTATCACGAATCAGGATAAAATTTCATGCGTAATATTTTTAAATTGGCAATTAAAAAAGTTGTTCAAAACCCCCCTTTTATCTTAATATCTCTTTTATGAGACCAAACATAATGGAACTAATATGAATTAACCATGTATTCATTTGAGAAAAATTTGGATTTTTTACATTAAGAAAAATTTTCATTTAACCAACACCCACACATTTACATACTCAATTAATTTTACTAGTTTTAAATGTTGTAACTAGGATTGTAAATGAGTCGATACGCTCATAAATAGTTTGTTATCCAATTCGAAAAAAGTTAGTTCGACTTGACTTATAAACGAGTCGAAGAAGAAAAAAAATTCAAGATTAGATTTGTAAGCAAGATGAACGTGAGCACACTATAGTTAGGCTCTAAGTTCGCGAACAAGTTCGATTACAATGTTCGTGAATATTCATTAATATAGTTCGTGAACATCTACAAACATACGCTTATTACACAATATTTAGTGAATAATTGTATGTATATTTTTCAACAAATAAATTTATTAATTAATTTATTATAATATTGACAATTTTTTTTATTTTAATACCTAAGACCCAAGATAGAAAAAAATGAAGGACAAAGACTACACAAGGGTCTACTACAATTTTGAAGAATTAGCGGGGAATTGATGCCTAAGATAAGTTGTGTAGATTTTGCAATGACTTTAAGAGAGTAACGGGGAGTTATATTTCAGAATAAGTCTTGTATGTCTTTATATTTATTGTGCGGTAGTGATGTGGAGTTAAATACCGAGATTAATATTTGTAAAGATGTAAAGGCTTCTCCGCCTACTCTAAAGCGAGTTATTTTTAAAGAAAATCTTGACTTCGGGAGAGTAGCTCGAGGACTTGATTAGGGATGAGCGAATCTATTAGAGGTTATGTCATGACAAACTAGGATAAAATTTCACTTGTGATATTTTTAAATTGGCAATTAAAAAAACTGTCCAAAACCCCCTTTTATCTTAATATATCTTTTATGAGAACATAATGAAACTAATATATATTAGCCATGTATTCATTTGAGAAAAAATTGGATTTTTTATATAAAGAAAATTTTTCATTTAACCAACACCCTCATATTTACATACTCAATTAATTTTACTTGTTTTAAAGGTTGTAAGTAGGGTTGTAAATGAGTCAATACGCTCATAAATAGTTCGTTCTCCAATTCGAAAAAAGTTCGACTCGACTTATAAATGGGTCGAAGAAGAAAAAATTTCACGATTAGATTTGTTAGTAAGATGAATGTGTTATAAATGGGTCGAAGAAGAAAAAATTTCAAGATCAGATTTGTTAGTAAGATGAATGTGAGCACATTATAGTTATGTTCTAAAGTTCGCGAACAAGTTCGATTACAATGTTCGTGAATATACTCACTAATATAGTTCGTGAACATCTTACGAACATACGCTTATTACACAATATTTAGTGAATAATTGTATATATATTTTTTAACAAATAAATTTACTAATTAATTTAATTAATTTATTATTATATTGATATTTTTTATATTTATAGGATTTAAATTGTAATAAATTTTAGATGTTAATATTTAACTATTTATTTTATGTTCATGTATTCAACTAGTGTGTGTATATTATTATTTAAGAAGAATAACGAAATTTAATCAAAACTAGAATGCTAAAACACTCAAATTGATTGTTTGGTTTGTATGTTTTAAAATTTTAATTTTGACATCATTTAATTATTTATTTTTAAATAGAAACAAATAAAATTGGTGCAAAAATCTGAGAATCATGAGAACGAGTTCATAAACGAACTTATTTGTTTATTAAGAATCTGTGAAACATATTCGTAAATTATTTGTTGAACCATAGCTCGTAAGTTATTCGTGAACATATTCACAATAATCTTTTTATTTAGAGTTGATACATGTACAAAATTTTTGAGTTAATTTAATATTCACAAATAATTATAGAAATGAATTTAGCAATAATTGGTTTTCTAAAGAAAGTATTTAATTCAATGTAAGTTTTTGGATAATGAATAACACCTTCTTAACGAGCAAGAAGAAAACTTTGGGCCAAGACCCATGAAGCGTTAAGAGTCCAATAGTGAGAAAAATGTATATATATTTGTGGCAAAAGACATTAACAGAGGATTTCTAGGGTTTTAAAGGATAGATACATACATACACATTTGACTTTAAAAAGCATATATCTATCTATCTATCTTTTCATTATGACTGCTCAAACTCAAGAAGAACTCTTGGCTGCTCATCTTGAACAACAGAAGATTGATGTAACTACCCTCTCCCTCTCTTTCCCTTCTATATGTTGTATCTGTTTGTGTAATAAAGTTGTATCTGTTAAAAGCTGCTTATTGTTTGGTTAAATAATGCGTTTGTTTAGTAATTATGTTTGTTTTTGTGTTTTTATTTATTATGATCATTTTTTTGAGTTGGGTATATTTTTTATGCTTGAATTAATAGTTCTTGATTATAAAGTTTCAATCTTTGAGGAATTAGATCTGTAAAGATTAAAGACATTGGCTGCAATTTGGGGTTTAATTGGTATTTGCTTTTAATTTTTAATAAAAAAGAAGGGACTTTGTAGATATGTTTAATATTTGGCTCAAAGCTTAAATCTAAGTTGTTATTTGTTATATTCTAAATTTCTAATTATAATTGGTTGAATTATAATTGGTTCAACCAATTATAATTGTTATTTGTTAGTTTTAAATTTTAGATCTGTTATTTTTGTTAAAGATCTATTATGAATTATAATTGGTCGAACTAACTTGTTGAGTGAATGTAAATGTGCATATGTTGTGGATAAAGTTAGTGGTACTGTATTTGTCGAAGCTTTCCTTAGCTGTAAGAATTTGATGTTATAGTGATGATGGGATCTTATTATTTACCTATCCCTAATTGAGCAGTGAGGTATTTGAACATTTTGGATTATTGTGCGGAATAGAGTAAAGATATTGTCTTTTGTGCTCTGCCTCTATTAAGGCCTACTTGTTCTTACCTATTTAAAAGTCTACTACTCCTTTGCTATTCACTATTGAGTTATAGTGCTGAAAGTAATGATTTTTTCTTGAATTTCTTGCAGCCTGAGGAGCCTACGGTGGAAGATGATGATGAAGATGACGATGAAGATGACGACGACGATGACAAGGACGAAGATGATGTTGAAGGTAATAATGAAATTGTTTTTTTCCAGCACGTTAGTGATTAATCTACTTTTCACTCTGGGCATTCCTATTTACAATATATTTTTACCCAGTTGTGGATATGATTTTGTTCAAGTCTTTAGCTCACAAGAGAAACAGAAGACTTCCTTTCAATATTTACTGATCAATAATATTTATGCTTGGTTTATGTGGTCTTAAGTTGAACTATGTCTATTTTTTATGATAATGAATGTTGCACAAGTTGCCAGGGCTGTGACACGATTCATGGCTTTCAGAAAATGAGTCTAGTCCCTTTTTTGTGTATGAATAGTTATTTGATAAATAAATAAATGAGCTGTAACAGTTCTCTACCTGTTTGAGATTTTTAATTTGTGCTTAATATATAAATACAATAAAATTTGTTCAAATATATTGGGATTTCGAAATCTACCTTTAAAGAAAGGCTGAAGTGAGGTCCTCCGAACTTGATGAAAATCTGATTGCCATGGACAGGACAAGGAGACGCAAGTGGTAGATCAAAGCAGAGTCGAAGTGAGAAGAAGAGTCGAAAGGCAATGCTTAAGCTAGGAATGAAGCCCATTCCTGGGGTCAGCCGTGTCACTGTCAAGAAGAGCAAGAATGTTAGTTTCTTACCAGGAAAATATTGACCAAAAGTAAAACATATATTAACTTTTTAGCTATTGATAACTGTTTGATTCTTTCTTTCAGATTCTGTTTGTCATCTCAAAGCCAGATGTTTTCAAGAGTCCTAATTCGGACACCTATATCATATTTGGCGAGGCTAAGATTGAGGATTTGAGTTCACAGTTGCAGACTCAGGCAGCAGAGCAATTTAAAGCACCTAACCTCAGTAATGTCTTACCAAAGGCTGAGCCTTCTGTCATTGCCCAGGATGATGAAGATGTTGATGAGACTGGTGTTGAGCCGAAGGATATCGAGTTGGTGATGACACAAGCTGGAGTTACAAGACCAAAAGCAGTTAAAGCTCTTAAAGCCGCCGATGGTGATATTGTTTCTGCCATTATGGAGCTTACAAATTAAATTCTGTCAAAGTGTTACTTTCGGAGGGTTTCACCTGGAGTTGCTCTTATGTTTTTACCTTTGATTCGACTCTTTCCTTCTTTTTTTTTGTGTTGTGCACTAGCATGCTTAATAGCATACAATCTGGTTTATTTTATGAGATATATAGTAAAAAGATCACATGTCCGGAGTTCCCGGAACTGTGGTGCTTAACCATTTTCACCGGGGGCATACTGCCCAGTGCCCTGTTGTATTGTGTTTACAAGTATATCCGACTTAAAATATAGGTTATATATATCTGGTTTTGCAAATAAAAGAAATTATGAGATGTTAAAAGAAGGGTGGATACACTATTGACTGTCATTGCATGAATAGCCTACTTAATTAAATGTAAATCTATAGCATGGGATATAGCCAACACATGCAAATTGGTATCAAATTTCCAGGTTTATTGGAACGGAGAAACACTTGTGAAAAAGGTTAAAGAGAATTTGAAGGGTATCATAGGAAGGAAAAGGAAATTGAAATAACGATGGTGGGAAATAAGGTTTTAGAGATTTTGGGTAAACCAAAAAATTAAAAATATGGAAAGGGAATGATTTTTTTTACTAAACAAATATCGATAAAGAAAATTAATTCAATTATTCCTTTATCTTTGATAATTACCCCCTACGAAACGCTTCTTAATCTTAATATATTATTAATTTTATATTAATATTATTTAATGAATGTTAATACTTGCCAAATAACCGTCAGATCAAATTGATGAGAACCGTCAAATATAATTTTAGAAATTAGTATTCAAATAATATAAGATCGAATCCTACCAGCAACATCTATCTATACTATATTATAATAGACGAAACATTAAAAATTTGGTAGGCGGTTGGTCGGTACTTACTGAAATTACTTAATTACCCTTACTTAACTATTTTATTATTATTATTTAATTATCCCATCTGGCAGCCTCAATTTGAAGCATTGAACAACATGACCACATGTCCTTTTCGCTTTGTACATATTTTCATTGCATGAATTAACTCCAATTTCGACTATTAGAGGGGTTATTGTTAGATATATTTGATAATGTCATGGCTAATATAATTTATGTTTAGATTTCAGATCTTATTTAACAGGACAAATCAGTACTTAACTGTTGATCAATACTTATACTGGAAGTCAGGACTTAAGGATATCAGTACTTATATTATCAGGATATAATCATCAGAAGTTAGATATCAGAACTTAAGTGCTGAAGGACGATCAGATAAGGACAATAGCTGATTAAAGGAAAGAAGATCGAGATAAACATAAAAAGAGATATGCATGAAGAAGGAGTTCCGTGAAGAATGGAATACTTGGATAAAAAGATATCTGATTGATATGTTTTAGGAAGCAGAATTATATTCCATATCAATTAGCGATTATCTTGTAACTGTGTAGTATATAAACACAGACATAGGGTTTACACTATAAGTGTTATCATATTCGAGAAGATTATACATTGTAACCCTAGCAGCTCTCGTGATATTTGTTCATCACTAGAAGGTAACAGTTCCATACTGTAACAGAGTTTATTGTTTCAATAAAGTTTGTTTTCTGTTACTTAATATATTAAATATCGATTTGATTGTATTATACACTGTATTCACCCCCCTCTACAGTGTGTGTGACCTAACAAGTGGTATCAGAGCTTATCTGTTAACACACATACAGTTAAAGATCCAAACACAATCATGCCGGACACAGAAACTCCAACTAAGCCTACCAAAACTGAGGAACCACCAAAGACACAAATTCAGAGTCGGTATGAGACCATCAGAGTTCCCATACTGAGACCATCTGAATATCCCATATGGAAGGTAAGGATGACCATGTTCCTGGAAGCAACAGATCCAGAATACCTTGATAGAATCAAGGAAGGGCCTCACAAACCAACCAAGCTCGCTGTTGCAGTTACAGGTGAAGCAGCAAAGACCGTACCAAAGGAGAAGAGTGATTATACTGCTGAAGATATAGCATCAATTGCTAAGGATGCTAAGGTACGACACTTACTGCATAGTGCCATTGATAATGTAATGTCAAACAGGGTAATCAACTGCAAGACTGCTAAGGAGATATGGGATGCTCTGGAAACAAGGTGTCAGGGAACTGACACAATTAAGAAGAACAGGAAGACAATACTCACTCAAGAGTATGAACATTTTGACTCAAGGACTAATGAGTCATTGAATGATTTATATGATAGATTTGTCAAACTTTTGAATAATTTGTCATTGGTTGATAAAGAGTATGATCTTGAAGATTCAAACCTTAAATTCCTGTTAGCTCTTCCTGAATGCTGGGATTTGAAGGCAACGACAATAAGAGACAACTACAATCTTGATGAAACAACTCTTGATGAAATCTATGGAATGCTCAAGACTCATGAGCTTGAGATGGAACAAAGAAGCAAGAGGAAAGGAGGAAAGTCAAGGACAGTTGCTCTTAAGGCTGAAGAAGAATCCCCCAAAGCAGCTTCCTCAAGGAAAGACAAGGGTAAAGCTCTTGTCATAAAGTCTGAAACTGAGTCATCAAGTTCTGAAAGTGATGATGACTCAGATTCTGAAAGCTTGCCTGAGACTGATGCTGATGAGGAGATGATGAAACTGTGTGCTCTTATGGTGAAAGGAATCACAAAGATTGCATACAGGAAGTTCAGGAATGGAAAGAAGTTTTCCAGGAAAGGCATAAGTTCTGATAAGAAGAATTTCAGAAGATCTGAAGGCAGAGGAGGAAAGTCTGACAGAGGAGATTATACCAATGTTAAATGCTATAACTGTGGTGAGAAAGGCCACATATCTCCTGATTGCAAGAAGGCAAAGGGTGACAAAGGCAAGTCTCTTGTCACAAAGCAGAAAAACTGGACAGACACCTCAGACTCTGAAAGTGAGGAGAACTATGCATTGATGGCCAATGCTGATAAAGAAAGTGCTGATAGCAGTTCTGAAGCTGCTGAAATAAAGGTACCTCAGACTACTTATGCTTTTCATACTGATGATATTAATGAGTTGAGAAGATATCTTAAAACCATGTTTGTGAGTTATAGAGATCAAACTTTAACATGTGAAAGATTAACTTCTGAAAATCTTGCTTTTAAGAAAGAAAATGATTTCTTAGAAAAAGAGTTAGTCATGTTCCATCAAACTCAGAAGGATAGAGATGATGCTTTTTATGTTAGGGATGAAGTGCTAAAAATGAATGAATCTCTAAAAACTGAGTTAGAAAAGGAAAGAGAGATTATCAGGACTTGGACTAACTCTGGCAAAACAACTCAAAATTTGCTAAGTAGTGGAAACTGGAAAGAAGGCTTAGGTTATGGAGAAGATAAGAATGATAAAGGAACTGAAGAAATTAAGCCTGTTGTTAAGCAAAAGCCAAAGTTAAAACCTGTTAAGTTTGTAACTGTAAAGTCTGAAAATGAGAAATCAGAAGTTAAAGAGGAATTAACTTCTGACAAACTAAAACAGGAAAAGACAGCTGAAGTGAACATAGGCTTAATGACGAAGAAGCAGCTTAAGCATAAGCTGAAAGATGTTAAGAATGCAAACAAGGTAAAATCACCTAGGAAAAATAGGAATGGAAAGGAAGGTGTGAATAAAAGCAATGATTATAAACCTGTTCCTGATGCTCCTTGGAAAACATGTCAAAACTGTGGAAGTTCTAACCATCTGGTTTCTTTTTGCAGGAAGAATAAGAATATTAACTCCTTACCTTCAAAATCAGGCAAAATCCTTGTTTTCATTGTGGTAGTTTATGGCATTCCATTTATACTTGTAAGGAATATCATAGTTTGTACTATGATTATTATCAAATAAAACCTTCTTTGAAGAAAGTTTCCATTGTTCCTTCTAGTGTAAATTCTGATACAAAGTCTGATAGTGTAAGTTCTGATAAGAAAAATGTTAACATAAACTCTGATGCTAAATCCGCTGCAAATGTTAACAAACTTAATAAGGCCAAAGGATCCAAGCAAGTCTGGGTCCTTAAAACTAATAATTAGTGGTCTTTGTGATTGCAGGGCAACAGGAAAAATATTCTAGTTCTGGACAGTGGATGTTCAGGACATATGACTGGAAATAAGGCCCTGCTATCAGACTTTGTGGAGAAAGCTGACCCAAGTGTTTCTTATGGAGATGGCAACATTGGAAAAACATTGGGATATGGCAATATCAATCTTGGAAATGTCATAATTAAAGAAGTAGCTCTGGTCTCAGGACTTAAACACAATCTGCTGAGTATAAGTCAAATCTGTGACAGAGGTTATCATGTTGATTTCTTTGAAGAACACTGTGAAATTATGAGTAAATCTAAAGGCAAAGTTGTTCTGAAAGGATACAGGCGTGGTAACATTTATGAAGCTAAGCTTTCAACAAGTACTGATGGTTCTGCAATCTGTCTGATGAGTAGAGCATCAATTGAAGAAAGCTGGAATTGGCACAAGAAACTCTCTCATTTAAATTTCAACAATATAAATGAACTGGTCAAGAAAAATCTTGTGAGAGGACTGCCAAAGTCATTATTTGCTCCTGATGGCCTGTGTGATTCCTGTCAGAAGGCCAAACAAAGAAAATCTTCATTCAAGAGCAAGACTGAATCATCAATTCTTGAGCCTTATCATCTACTACATGTTGATCTATTTGGTCCAGTAAATGTCATGTCTATTGCAAAGAAGAAGTATGCGTTGGTCATAGTGGATGAGTTCACCAGATACACATGGGTGTATTTCTTGCACACAAAAAGTGAAACTGCATCTATCTTGATTGATCATGTCAAACATCTGGATAAACTGGTCAAAGATTCTGTGAAAATTTTAAGGAGTGATAATGGCACTGAGTTCAAGAATTTGATAATGGAAGAGTTCTGCAAAAACCATGGAATAAAGCAGGAATTTTCTGCTCCTGGAACTCCACAGCAAAATGGAGTTGTTGAAAGGAAGAATAGAACTCTCATTGAAGCTGCATGTACAATGCTTGAAGAAGCAAAGCTTCCAACCTATTTATGGGCTGAAGCTGTGCAGACTGCTTGTTTTACTCAAAATGCAACACTCATTAACAAGCATGGAAAAACACCATATGAGATGGTGAAGAAAAAGAAGCCAAATCTGAAATACTTTCATGTATTTGGATGCAAGTGTTTTGTTCTAAAGACTCATCCTGAACAGCTATCCAAGTTTGATCTAAAAGCTGATGAAGGAATCTTTGTTGGATATCCACTTTCCACAAAAGCCTTCAAAGTCTATAATTTGAGAACAAAAGTGGTCATGGAATCTATCAATGTCTCTTTTGATGACAAGAAGATTACTGGTCTTGAAGATTTCATTGACCATGATCAGCTGAGATTTGAAAATGAAGACTCAAATTCTGATACTGAAAATCCTGACAGTCTAAGTCCTGATACTGTAAACTCTGATGGATTAAACTCTGATGTTATTGAAACTGTGGTGACTACGTCAAAGGAAGATGCACCTATGCAGGGGGAGCATACTCAAGATCCTACCACATCTCAAGAAACATCAGAACATACATCTGGCTCTTCAAGTTCTGATTCGTCAAGTTCTGATAAGCCAAATTCTGATAGTGCTGAAAATCTAAATTCTGAAGAATCCAACTCAGAGAGCATAGTTTCAGGGGGAGCATCAGAAAATGAAAATGAAGACAGCATGGATCATGGGGGAGCATCCAGTTCTAGAGAAAACCTTCCATCTGCAAGGAAGTGGACAAAGTCACATACACCTGATTTGATAATTGGAAATCCTGATGTAGGTGTTAGAACTAGAACAAGTACTTCAAATGAATGTCTCTACAATTCTTTTCTCCCTCAGACTGAGCCAAAGAAAGTGGAAGAAGCTCTTCAAGATGCTGATTGGGTGCAAGCAATGCAGGAAGAGTTAAATGAATTTGAAAGAAACAAAGTCTGGACCCTAGTGCCAAGACAAAAGAATAGATCTGTTGTTGGTACAAAATGGGTGTTCAGAAACAAAACTGACAGTGATGGCATAATTACAAGGAATAAGGAAAGGCTGGTTGCAAAAGGATATTCTCAACAGGAGGGAATTGATTATGATGAAACATTTGCACCAATTGCTAGGTTAGAAGCCATAAGGATATTTTTGGCTTATGCTGCTCACAAAAAGTTTACTGTCTTTCAAATGGATGTGAAAAGTGCTTTTCTCAATGGAGAATTGGAGGAGGAGGTATATGTTGAACAACCTCCAGGCTTTGTAGATTCCAAACATCCAGATTATGTCTACAGGCTTGATAAAGCACTTTATGGACTTAAGCAAGCTCCTAGAGCATGGTAAGAGACTTTAGCTCAGTTTCTTCTGGAAAGTGGATTCAACAGAGGAACAATAGACAAAACACTGTTCTACCTCAACCATGGAAATGACTTACTTCTGGTCCAGATTTATGTTGATAATATCATTTTTGGGTCTACAAATGACAAACTTTGCAAGAAGTTTACCAAACTAATGCAGTCAAGATATCAGATGAGTATGATGGGGGAACTTAGCTATTTTCTGGGCCTTCAAGTCAAGCAGAATGAAGAAGGCACTTTTATTTATCAAACCAAGTACACCAGAAACTTGCTGAAGAAATTTGGAATGCAAGATTGTTCTAGTGCATCCACTCACATGGCCACTGCAACCAAACTGGATAAGGATACTGGTAAATCATTAGATATTACTGACTACAGAGGTATGATTGGCTCTTGTTGTGAATATGTTGTGCACTTGATGATTACCTAAACAAGACATCTAAGTAGATTTTACTTAGTGAGATAATGTAGCACTCGACGGATAAGAATTATAGTCCCGACGGATAACTCAGTTTGAGTACCGACGAATGAGTAATTTATTATCCATCGAGTGAGTAGCTTATATAATGATAAGTTTGTAGCACAGTGTTGTATGCACCTTTGTATACAATCTGTAGTAGCATATAAGTCATGTTGACTTTAACTAGATATCCAGAATAGGTTGATTAACTGTACATAAGCAATGTCTTGTAATTCTGTATAAGTGAAATGAAGTCAAGTGCCAAAATAGCTATCAACGGATGCTTAACAAAGCTTCGACGGATGATCAAATGACTTTCAATGAATGTTCAAAATAGTAGTCGACGGATGATCAAGTAAGTCATCGACGGATGATCTGAAAGTCGACGGATGATAATATCAAGATTCAAACATCAGTTGAACAGTGAAAGCTGACACACAGCCGTCGAGATTGGATACAAACATTGTGGAAGCCCATTAACTGGGTAATAAAGGATGAAAAGCAGCAAAGATCAAGACTTTTAGATTTTATATTTATTCAGTTCTTTTGACTTTGTAATCTTGGTAATATATATAAACCAAGAGAGTAGCAAATATAAAATAACTAAGAAAACTAAGTGAGCTTAGAAACAAACACAGAGAAATCTTTGTAAGCACTATCTTTAGCATTTCCTGTGTTCTTAGTTGTTCTATCTTGTAAAAGCAGTTGTGAGCATTTCTGCACACAGAGTTCTCTCGATATATTAATATATATCTCTGGTGGAATTGTTTAAATCCACCAGAAAGTTTTTAAAGACTCTTATTTTTAATTACTCTTGTTTTGATTCATTAAAGTTTATATTCCGCATTGTGCAAATCAAAACATATATATCTATAATCAAGTTGAACATTTTTATTTTAAGAAAAAGATAAAGAATTCCATTCAACCCCCCTTCTGTAATTCTTGCTATATTGTTAAGGGACTAACAATTGGTATCAGAGCAAGCTCTTAATCTACAAAGAGTTTAAAGATCAAAACATTTCAGCAAGATGAACAAGAAAGATGTTGGAGTCAAGATTCCTTTTCTGGATAAAGATAATTACCATCATTGGAAGGTAAAGATGCATCTTTATATGCTTTCTCAAGATGAGGCCTATGTGGACTGCATAGAAAGAGGCCCTCATGTTCCAATGAGAGCTGCAACAGGAAATGAACCATCAGTTCCAAAGCCAAGGCATGAATGGTCTGATCCTGATCTTGAACAAGTCAGGAAAGATAAAAAGGCCATGAACATTCTGTTCAATGGTGTTGATGCAGATATGTTTGATAACATCATCAACTGCAAGACTGCCAAGGAAGTTTGGGACACAATATAGATAATCTGTGATGGTACTGAGCAAGTAAGAGAAAATAAAATGCAGCTCCTGATTCAGCAATATGAGCATTTTCACAATGAAGAAAGTGAGTCACTCACTGACATTTTTAGTAGATTCCAAAAGCTACTAAATGCTCTTAAATTGCATGGAAGAGTCTATCAGACTAAAGACTCCAATCTGAAATTTCTCAGATCTCTTCCAAAGGAATGGAAACCAATGACAGTCTCATTGAGAAACTCACAAGATTATAAGGAGTTTACTTTGGAGAGACTGTGTAACATCCGGGAAATATCGTGTAATTATTTATATCAATATATGATTATTATGTGAATATTATATGAATTTTGGTGAATTATTTGGTGTTTGATACTAATATTTGGATGTTTGTATGTAATAAGATGCGAGTATGTTAATTTTAATATGTCCAGAATAAAACATAGATAATTAAGGTATTTTTGTGGAAAATTTTTGGAATGTTAAATGATGTTATGATGATTTATGAATTATTAATTATTTTCTGATTAATTATAAAAATTATTTTATAAAGCCGGGAATCGTCCGACTTCAATCGTTTTTGCGTTTTTACAACCCGAAACTCTTCCGAAAACTCCTTCCTAACCTAATCTGGTAATTCCGAACATTTTCCGTGTTTTAACTTTTTCGATCCGGGTTAGGATTTGACCTGTAGGAGTACCGGTATGAAATTTTCGATACGCAAATCATTTTATATATCGATAAGAACCCATATTCTCAAAAAGCGAGACATTATTACCTTAATTTCGTATAAAGAATTTTATAGGAAGCTCTGTTTTGATAATTATCTAATTCTGGTATTAAAATGGTATCGTCTTTTCAGTTACTTAGCGGCTAAGTAACCTATTTTCGGAACCGATCTGTAATGTAATTATCAAATTATTAAATAAATAAAATATGTGATGGTTCTGTCAGCTATGTGTTGCTGTATTATCAATTGTTTGTGAATTGTTGGACGCGAAGATTAATTTTATAATAAATTATCGAGTTGTATGCATTTAATTCATTTTAAAGCGATTTTATTGAATATTTATTCTTAAAAATGCTAAAATTGTCTCTAAAATTATTTTATTGTTTTATAATTTTATTTATTATTTTTAGAGGTTTATAAAATTTAGAAATCAATATTTTATTAATTATTTAATTTTAAATGATTTCCTGATTTTATTTAATTGTAAAATCAGTATTTAATTCCAGAATGCTTCAAAAATCTTGAGATACATATTTTATTAAGTTTAGAATATTTCGAGAATTTTAAAATTATTCAGGTAATTTTCTGGCTTTTATTCACTCCCGCATTTATTCGTTAATTCGTTAAAATGCGGATATGATTGGCAAGTTAAAAATGGTTTAAAAATCATGAAAATTTAGAATATTAGTTTTAAATTATATTGAGAATTTTAAATCTGTTCTGATAAATTTTTGGGCTGTTCCTACTCGTAAATTATTCGTTGAAATCAGTAAGTGCGGTACGAGTCAGGATAATTATAACAAGAAAGGAAAAAAAAAAAGAATACAAAGCCCCCAAATCATCCCTGCACCCCCCTACCCGCTGCTTTTCTTTTCCGGGCTTTACCCGACTCTCTCAATCTCTCCTTTGTCACCCCTCTTTCTGTAATTACTCTCTACAGTGGTAAGTCCCAGGTGTTGTTGGCCTATTTTTTTCTTTCCTCTTTCTTTCTTTTGGCCGCCTGGTCCTTGTTCTGGTGCCCCTGTTCCGGCCGCTTCTGCCCTTACTTTCGCCGCCGCCGCCTTCCCTCGCTTTTCCGGCGAGGTGATAGTTGCGGCGTGTGGTTCGTGTCCGTATGTATATACACGATTGATGTGTATATCCTGTAATTGTCCCCTATTTCTCTGTTATGATGTTCGGTGTGGCTGTTTTGTGTTGTTTCTCTTCCCTGTTCCAGTGAAACTCGCTCCTGCCGCGCGTGTTGCGCGTGCTGGTAGCGGGACCCGTCCCTGGTTGTTGCTGTGACTGTTATTGCGTATTTGATTTATATTATTTCGATGAAATTACTTAATTTCTGAAATAAATCAGTTATGTGATCGGTGATTCGTGAAATAAATATGTTATTGCGAGACTTATAGTAATTAATTGATGAAATTTACGAAGGATGCCCGATAATTACGAGAACCCGTAAATTTTATCGCCGTCGGCGATGAGCCTCGGCGAGCCGACGGTGGACTATGATGATACGATCTGAGTCCTATGATTTAAAAGACAAAATACGAATAAAATAAAAATATGAGTAAAAACATAAAAATATGAATAAAGGTACGAATACAAATAGTTAATAACTGAATTGTATTGGTGATTGGGATTGGCGTCTGGATTGTGAATTGGATGATTGATTGTTGTTATGTTGTGATTGACGTCGATTTGATTTCGACGGGTAGGCAGATAAACAAAGGAGACGCTGCCCGATTTTTGGGAAATTAATTCCGGAATATCGGGAACGTAACCTATAATTATCAGGAAACGTCGAATAATCATATACAATTATATTATATGAACTGGACTGCGATTAAGACAAGATAATTTATAAATAATTGATTACCCTGTTTTCAAAACGACGAGTATACGTATTTTCTGAAAATAAATACCGAACCAAATTTCGAAGATGTGAACCATAACTGCTATGTGTATTTCGATAATACATATAAATATGAATTCGGTTATAAAATCATATGGGTAGAATAGGATGACGATTTGATGTTAAGTTTAAGCGGTTATCTGAATTAGGGTATTTGAACCCTGTAGGTTTTAGACGGAGGACCGAGACGTGACATCGGACTAGGAACGATCTAGTGATTAGACGTCGAGATCAACAAAGTTCCAACCAAAGGGTCTGAATGTTGGGATTGTATCGAGAATAGGATAGTAGGTTGACGATAAAGCCAAACGATCAAAGTCGAACCAAAGTCAACCAGTAATAACGGTTAAAGCTTATTGAGGCAAGTATCTCTATCATCACTTATTGTTCAAGTGATATTTATTTTAAATTTTATCATGCAAGTATTGCTTTCCCTATTCTCAGTTTAGAATCGATAAACAGATCGCTGAATTAAATAATTCTGTTTATGCAAGTATTCCCGAACTTTCTTTTAAATACTGCAAGTATTCCTAACCTTTCTCCTTAAATACTGCAAATATTTATTCGCTCCTATTCAAAGTTCAGAATAGTTAACTGTTTTATATTTCGCTGCAATTACTCTTATTTATGCAAGTTCCTTTCACTATTATTTCTTTATCATCGATTGCTCTCTTGAGCAAGTACCCAAAGTGATTTGACATCAAAATACTCCACGGACTGGATGGTTACTATATATATATATATTTAAGGACCAGTAATGAGCTGGATCCTATGGGCCGGAGATGGACCGGACCCTTTAGGCCATAGTTGCCTGGGTGCCCCATATGTTGGTTGGGTCTATACAGTTGGGTATAGATCCGCACTATCTCCTGACTGATCAGCAGGTTATAGTGCATATGTTGGTTTCTAGTGTTCAGTCCAATTTATTGTTGTTCGCCATTAATGGCATTCCCTCTTGAAATAAAATGTGATTATGGGTTAAAGTTATTCTTTCTTAGCCCTCAGTTTCGGGAAATTACAATGTTTCTAAATATATTCGAGATTCAGATTGTTGCTGCAGCATTAGTTGCTCAGTGATAATTAGAATCTTGAATGAATTGAGATCTTCTTAATTATTCAACCCGTCCTTATCAGGCTGGTTTAGCAGGCTAAGTCCATAGAAACTTAGTCGATAATGATGGATACTGAATAGTTAGGAATTTCTTGAACGTAGTTTTATGAATAGTTATTGCATCCATTGCTCAATTATGAGATGATACCAGAAGCTATTTAGAAAACACGCGATCTCTAAAGTTCTTACAAAAATGTCATTATGTCCTAAGTGATTCATAGCAATGCAAATCAAATTGATTTTAAGATAACGAGATATTCAAGAATTTTCCTTTTCAATTTTCATAATCCTTCAAATGATTTCGTGTTTCGCCCTTCAAAATATTTCGGAGATTTTGTCTGGAAGTTTTCTTTAAAATTAATATTTGAAACTCAAATTTTATACTTGCTGGGCATTTTTGGCTCACTCTTGCTTTGTCAATTCTTATTTCTGCCAGAAACAGATAAGGACTAAAGTGAATAGCTTTGATAGACAGCAGAAGTTAGAGAAGTTTCCGTTGCGAGAGGTTGAAGGTGTTAGAAGAATGTGACAAGAGCATTAGTTCAAAGGTATATATACTTGTATTATAGTTGAAGTGAGTTGTAGAAGGTTAGATTCTTGTATCATACCATGACCTGTAAAAGATCCGGACTCAAGGGGTTATTTATTTATTTCTTTACTTTATGTAATAATGGTTTAGTAACACCAAATCTTGACCCCGGATTTGGGGTGTTACAGTTTGGTATCAGAGCTGCAGGTTATTGGTCACTGAAATAAGAATAGGTGAGAGTAGGATAGAAATGATAGGTCGTACAAGATAGGAAAGTCCCTAGACATATTCAGGACAAATTGAGTTGAGTGCGAATTAGGGTTAGCAGATCCGATAAGGAGTTGGTAAGATAGGATTGATGAGAAAGTGTAAGGCGAATATCACAACATCATAGGTATATTGAAACCTCAGATCATACAATAATGAGAAATCGACGGATCGACGGAGACTGGGTATGTTACCCTACTTTTCACGTGGTTTTGAAAAATATGCGATCTATTCTTGTGAGAATTTGTGTAAGAGAAGCCACGATTTAACTTAGGTATTAGGACGAGTTCCACGTCAAAGGCCACCAGTTGATGGAAGCTGATGAAGAAATGATGTTGCGCATTTCGAAGGCACCACCGTTGCGAGAAGATTCTTATCACTCATCGGGAGCTGCGTAAGGAATGGTATCTACCTTATTAGGTATAGGAAAGTCTATCAAGGAGGTACGACCCTATCTATAGACAGAACATCGAATCACATGCGTGGTTGTTAGCATAACGTCAAGGACGACGACAAGAATGTCAAAGACAGTACTAAATGTCAGCATTGCGGTGGAATTGTGAATAAAATGTTTTACGACGGCCAATAAAGTCTCGTTAACTAATAAGTGTGAGTGTAATCCAAGAAATAGTGAAAGAGGTACTGAAGTGAAGAGACCTTTATATGGGTATTCTTTTAACTAGACAATTCATTGGTAAATCAGGAAAATAGCAAGTAACTTATATAGTAATGACGACCAAATAATTGATTTCCAAAACTTTAAAAATGAGATTTCGGAAAAGATTTTCTTAATCAACTTTCAGAAGATTTTTGCATGAAATGAGTCTTACAAATGATTTGTCAAACTACTACTTATGTTCTTGTTATTATAAAGAGAAAATGATCTAAAAAGAAGAGTGGAATTAGACTCAGTGTTGTTATTCAAAGGGCCAAGTAGACCCATCAGCAGAAAGAAGGTTTAAAGTTTTATGTGAAAATGAAAGTAAATGATGTTTAATAAAAATCAATAATTGAATCAACATATTAAAATAATATTTACCCAATTTATAAAAATATTAAAATTTAACGAGATTCGTGATTCGAATGGACGGAGGATGATTGAAGGAAATGGCAGAATCTTCTAGATGATTGGAGAAGAATCGTATTTCTATCAATGGAATAGAGGCATTACGTGATCAATGGGTATTTTACACGACATAGATAAAATCTGAAGCTGTGATTTTAACTTCGGAATGACGCGATTAAGATTAAATTTGGTGTGAGGGCATTTCCAGGAAGCATTTCAAAGCAGTGATGTGACTTGAATCGTGAACCTGTATTCGCACGATCCTGAAGGCAGATATAGGTGAAGCATGGAAGGTGATCAACACTGATATTCTTTCTTCTAATACGATAGTATATGTTTATCTTGATTCATGAATATGTCTGAGCTTCTTCTGTTGATAAATTATATGAGGCAGAAATGAAAGAAAATTTCTTATATATCCCTTTTGAATTGTTTCTCTCCTCAAATCACTGATTTCTGATTGAGACAAACAGTGTTGTGGTATGACGCTTTGTCGAAATGATGAAGAGTCGGGTGGGATGCCACCTAATCATGTGCTGTATGCCATATAGTATGAAAGACTGGCCATCTTGAGTACGAATATGGTTGTCTCATTCTTCACTCATTTTTCTTCCTTCAGTTTTCTGATTTACAAATTCTTCCAATCGGTTGTTACATTGTTATTTCTTATCCAGTTTTTCAATCAAAATCATGTTTACAAACTCTCCTCTTGCGTAAAGTCTGTTCTCTGACGATTTCAAAAGAAATGAAATAGTGTGATACATGGAATTATACAACGAACATAGATACGACTGTAAATCGATAAATGGTGGACATCTGCAAGCAAGGAAAATAGATGCACTGGCAAATATGGACATGGCAAAGACATCAAATCAGGAAGTGGTTCATGTTATGAGGATCTCATCAGTACGATAGATTGTAGTAATATGACTCACATCAAATTAGAGGATCTCGACGTGAAATGAATCGTTAGTGAACTGTAATAATTAGATCAATTACAAAATAAGGAAGTAAGTTGTGTACGTCAGACGGAGCAAACGAGTATCGGGACGACGATTAAAAAAAAAAATAAATAAATAAAGGAAATTCTGAACAATTACTCAGACATGCAATTACTACGTGAAATATCCCTTCGTCACGGGAAGATACTTGTCGTGAAGATTCAAGATGAGGGAAATCTTAAATGTAATCAAACTTCGAACATGTGTTTCAAGAAATTATGAACTTTTCTAACTTGTATAAGTAAGTGGAGATGAAGGAATGGTGACTCGACTGTGGAGTCTTTTAAGAAATAACGATATAACGATTAAGGTTCTACCAGATTGCGACGATAGTAATGAAAACCGTGTGTGGTTATTGAAAGATAAACAGAATAGTTAATAAAAATTAAGTGCCTATCGTCAATAATAAATAATTGGTGTGACCAATAGAAGGATGCGGTATACTTTTTAAAAGTAATTATACGCAACTAGTAACTGCAATAAATAAGTCAAAATACTCGCGTAATAAAATTTTGAGACACGAGATAAATTTTAAATCTTATTAATAAAATTTTGTAATATTCTGAAAGAATTGAGAAAAGAGTGGTTATATTAACCATTGTGGGTTTCAGATCCAATCCCAATTAAAAAGAGATATGTTATACTAGTTAGATGCTGATCAAAGGTGAATTATGGGAATTGATGATTTGGTTGATTAATGGTGTCGGCTTGAGTCCGACTAGTAGTCAATGGTGTAGGGGAAGTGCTGCCCAAATTTTCAGAAATTACCCTATAGTTAAGAACAAAGAAGTATATGGTCATTCTCGTCAGCATTCCAGATAATTGCAATCTCGGTTCTTGAGAAAGTTGTTATGACCAAACTGACCTTATGTAATTGGTCTTTGATTCCAGTTAGCTAGTTAGCACTTGGTTTAAGTGATCATTTAAAGGAGTTGATTGATCCACTTTGCCAACTAATGGTTAGTTAAATGGAAATCGATTCCAATTAGATTGAGTCAAGCTCTAACATAATTTCCAGATCCGAAATGAAAGATATAGAAATTTGAGAAAAAGTAATGGCGTTACCGTAAATTAAAAAAAGCCTAGTAGAATTAGCGTGATGTTACCATAGATATGTGCGAGACTTTATCTAAATGAATATGCTCTTTTGATAAACAAGAGGAACAGCAAGTAATTGGTACATGCTAGTAAGAGGAAAATTTTCAAGAACTAAATAAGAAAAGAAAGGGAATCAAAAGGATGATAAAGAAATGTTATAAAATAGTCCAAGATATATGTTGTGAACATCAGATATGCCAGAACTAATAGGGGAATGAAGTAAAACATCGGAAGTTGAAGACAAGAATTTCATTCAAAGAATGCGCGTAAGTAGGGAAAATTAAACAACAGTATTCGTGGAAAACTATTAGAGAAGAACGATACAATGAATCTCATATCGGAGTTCTCCATAATTAAAGTTAAGCCCTGAAGATTCTAACGAATGATTTACCAAGGTTACCTCGTGAAATGAGGTAATAATTTTCGGCGGTTACTGTATGAGTCGAGCTGGTGTCAAAAGTCCTGTATCGTACAACCCAGTGGGAATGAGATATTGAGTGAAGGAAAACTTCAGAAATATGGAATGAAAAAAAAATAATGAAATAAAGGGGTACTTCGCGCTACACACAAAAGCAATCATGGAGAAAAGAGAAAGGAGTTATGAAGTCACGCATCGATTATTAGAAATTGCAAGTTTGAAGATCAAATGAACACAATGTACCAGGAGTATTGAGATAGAGTAATCATATTTATTGATAACATCCTCGCTAGTTCAAGGACTAAGGAAGACCAAGTCGAACGCCTGAAGATATGCTTGCGAAGAGCTGGAAAATAGAAGCTGCATTCTTAGCTTCAAAGATATGAATTCTGGATATAATTGATTATGAGCTCCCGGGGTGTGGTTAACTACCCAGCAGGAAAAGTCCATTTAGGAACAGAGGTTCAAATAGAAAGAAAAGAGTGAATATCATTAAGATTGTTGGGAAATGGTTAAAAGAATTGGAAAAGTTAGAAATTGATGAATAGGTTTTGATCCGTCTTCTGGGTTATGCTGATACTTAATTTGTTGTTAGATATCAAAGGTGGTATTAATGCAGATGATTGATGTTGATTTCAGTATGCAATGTTATGAGTATCAAAGTTCGTATTGATATCTAATTTGATAGGACAACAAAATGAGTATTAGTACCAAGAGACCGGGTTTTTAATAAAGTTATGATTCATTCCGTTCCAAATTAATGTACTTTCTTCAGATAAGAGATTCTCGCTCGATAAATCTACTCGATAGTGATTGGAAAGAAATAAAAGTATGCTACCAGATGGTGAGTAGATGCAATTGTCGAGATTTTTCCTTTTTAGTTTCCAAATTAGAGGTAGAACATTCCGAAGCATCAGATGTCATGAACCTAGGACATCGGGTGCAGACGAATAGGAAATGCAAGAGACCGATTAAAGACTCTTGAATACGATTAGAAACGATCATAGGCCAGGCTAATCGAATAGAAGGAGACATGAAAAGTAGAATAGAACAGTCAGTGAAAATAGAAAATTCATGAACACGAACTATTAGAAGTGGAAAGAGAAGAAGATTAGTGTGAATTAAGTTAGTCCTTTGAGGCAATGAGATAGATAGAGTGAGTGTGGATGAGTTGGTCTTGTTGTCACTGGTATAAGGAATCTATAAGGCATTCATGTGTGTATGACTATGAAGAGTAATTTAGCTCTCAATGTGAGAAATAAAAGATTGAATTAGGAGTTGCATGAGCAACTGATAAATTTGATGACGGCAGGAGACCGTTGAAACGAGATTAGAGTAGTGAGTCCTAAGAAATTTTAAGTAGATACTCAAAATGTATCAGTGTCTGTTCTTTAGCATGATTCTGAGGACAGAATCCTTTTAAGGAGGGAAGGATGTAACATCCGGGAAATATCGTGTAATTATTTATATCAATATATGATTATTATGTGAATATTATATGAATTTTGGTGAATTATTTGGTGTTTGATACTAATATTTGGATGTTTGTATGTAATAAGATGCGAGTATGTTAATTTTAATATGTCCAGAATAAAACATAGATAATTAAGGTATTTTTGTGGAAAATTTTTGGAATGTTAAATGATGTTATGATGATTTATGAATTATTAATTATTTTCTGATTAATTATAAAAATTATTTTATAAAGCCGGGAATCGTCCGACTTCAATCGTTTTTGCGTTTTTACAACCCGAAACTCTTCCGAAAACTCCTTCCTAACCTAATCTGGTAATTCCGAACATTTTCCGTGTTTTAACTTTTTCGATCCGGGTTAGGATTTGACCTGTAGGAGTACCGGTATGAAATTTTCGATACGCAAATCATTTTATATATCGATAAGAACCCATATTCTCAAAAGGCAAGACATTATTACCTTAATTTCATATAAAGAATTTTATAGGAAGCTCTGTTTTGATAATTATCTAATTCTGGTATTAAAATGGTATCGTCTTTTCAGTTACTTAGCGGCTAAGTAACCTATTTTCGGAATCGATCTGTAAATGTAATTATCAAATTATTAAATAAATAAAATATGTGATGGTTCTGTCAGCTATGTGTTGCTGTATTATCAATTGTTTGTGAATTGTTGGACGCGAAGATTAATTTTATAATAAATTATCGAGTTGTATGCATTTAATTCATTTTAAAGCGATTTTATTGAATATTTATTCTTAAAAATGCTAAAATTGTCTCTAAAATTATTTTATTTTTTTATAATTTTATTTATTATTTTTAGAGGTTTATAAAATTTAGAAATCAATATTTTATTAATTATTTAATTTTAAATGATTTCCTGATTTTATTTAATTGTAAAATCAGTATTTAATTCCAGAATGCTTCAAAAATCTTGAGATACATATTTTATTAAGTTTAGAATATTTCGAGAATTTTAAAATTATTCCGGTAATTTTCTGGCTTTTATTCACTCCCGCATTTATTCGTTAATTCGTTAAAATGCGGATATGATTGGCAAGTTAAAAATGGTTTAAAAATCATGAAAATTTAGAATATTAGTTTTAAATTATATTGAGAATTTTAAATCTGTTCTGATAAATTTTTGGGCTGTTCCTACTCGTAAATTATTCGTTGAAATCAGTAAGTGCGGTACGAGTCAGGATAATTATAACAAGAAAGGAAAAAAAAAAAAGAATACAAAGCCCCCAAATCATCCCTGCACCCCCCCTACCCGCTGCTTTTCTTTTCCGGGCTTTACCCGACTCTCTCAATCTCTCCTTTGTCACCCCTCTTTCTGTAATTACTCTCTACAGTGGTAAGTCCCAGGTGTTGTTGGCCTGTTTTTTTCTTTCCTCTTTCTTTCTTTTGGCCGCCTGGTCCTTGTTCTGGTGCCCCTGTTCCGGCCGCTTCTGCCCTTACTTTCGCCGCCGCCGCCTTCCCTCGCTTTTCCGGCGAGGTGATAGTTGCGGCGTGTGGTTCGTGTCCGTATGTATATACACGATTGATGTGTATATCCTGTAATTGTCCCCTATTTCTCTGTTATGATGTTCGGTGTGGCTGTTTTGTGTTGTTTCTCTTCCCTGTTCCAGTGAAACTCGCTGCTGCCGCGCGTGTTGCGCGTGCTGGTAGCGGGACCCGTCCCTGGTTGTTGCTGTGACTGTTATTGCGTATTTGATTTATATTATTTCGATGAAATTACTTAATTTCTGAAATAAATCAGTTATGTGATCGGTGATTCGTGAAATAAATATGTTATTGCGAGACTTATAGTAATTAATTGATGAAATTTACGAAGGATGCCCGATAATTACGAGAACCCGTAAATTTTATCGCCGTCGGCGATGAGCCTCGGCGAGCCGACGGTGGACTATGATGATACGATCTGAGTCCTATGATTTAAAAGACAAAATACGAATAAAATAAAAATATGAGTAAAAACATAAAAATATGAATAAAGGTACGAATACAAATAGTTAATAACTGAATTGTATTGGTGATTGGGATTGGCGTCTGGATTGTGAATTGGATGATTGATTGTTGTTATGTTGTGATTGACGTCGATTTGATTTCGACGGGTAGGCAGATAAACAAAGGAGACGCTGCCCGATTTTCGGGAAATTAATTCCGGAATATCGGGAACGTAACCTATAATTATCAGGAAACGTCGAATAATCATATACAATTATATTATATGAACTGGACTGCGATTAAGACAAGATAATTTATAAATAATTGATTACCCTGTTTTCAAAACGACGAGTATACGTATTTTCTGAAAATAAATACCGAACCAAATTTCGAAGATGTGAACCATAACTGCTATGTGTATTTCGATAATACATATAAATATGAATTCGGTTATAAAATCATATGGGTAGAATAGGATGACGATTTGATGTTAAGTTTAAGCGGTTATCTGAATTAGGGTATTTGAACCCTGTAGGTTTTAGACGGAGGACCGAGACGTGACATCGGACTAGGAACGATCTAGTGATTAGACGTCGAGATCAACAAAGTTCCAACCAAAGGGTCTGAATGTTGGGATTGTATCGAGAATAGGATAGTAGGTTGACGATAAAGCCAAACGATCAAAGTCGAACCAAAGTCAACCAGTAATAACGGTTAAAGCTTATTGAGGCAAGTATCTCTATCATCACTTATTGTTCAAGTGATATTTATTTTAAATTTTATCATGCAAGTATTGCTTTCCCTATTCTCAGTTTAGAATCGATAAACAGATCGCTGAATTAAATAATTCTGTTTATGCAAGTATTCCCGAACTTTCTTTTAAATACTGCAAGTATTCCTAACCTTTCTCCTTAAATACTGCAAATATTTATTCGCTCCTATTCAAAGTTCAGAATAGTTAACTGTTTTATATTTCGCTGCAATTACTCTTATTTATGCAAGTTCCTTTCACTATTATTTCTTTATCATCGATTGCTCTCTTGAGCAAGTACCCAAAGTGATTTGACATCAAAATACTCCACGGACTGGATGGTTACTATATATATATATATTTAAGGACCAGTAATGAGCTGGATCCTATGGGCCGGAGATGGACCGGACCCTTTAGGCCATAGTTGCCTGGGTGCCCCATATGTTGGTTGGGTCTATACAGTTGGGTATAGATCCGCACAATCTCCTGACTGATCAGCAGGTTATAGTGCATATGTTGGTTTCTAGTGTTCAGTCCAATTTATTGTTGTTCGCCATTAATGGCATTCCCTCTTGAAATAAAATGTGATTATGGGTTAAAGTTATTCTTTCTTAGCCCTCAGTTTCGGGAAATTACAATGTTTCTAAATATATTCGAGATTCAGATTGTTGCTGCAGCATTAGTTGCTCAGTGATAATTAGAATCTTGAATGAATTGAAATCTTCTTAATTATTCAACCCGTCCTTATCAGGCTGGTTTAGCAGGCTAAGTCTATAGAAACTTAGTCGATAATGATGGATACTGAATAGTTAGGAATTTCTTGAACGTAGTTTTATGAATAGTTATTGCATCCATTGCTCAATTATGAGATGATACCAGAAGCTATTTGGAAAACACGCGATCTCTAAAGTTCTTACAAAAATGTCATTATGTCCTAAGTGATTCATAGCAATGCAAATCAAATTGATTTTAAGATAACGAGATATTCAAGAATTTTCCTTTTCAATTTTCATAATCCTTCAAATGATTTCGTGTTTCGCCCTTCAAAATATTTCGGAGATTTTGTCTGGAAGTTTTCTTTAAAATTAATATTTGAAACTCAAATTTTATACTTGCTGGGCATTTTTGGCTCACTCTTGCTTTGTCAATTCTTATTTCTGCCAGAAACAGATAAGGACTAAAGTGAATAGCTTTGATAGACAGCAGAAGTTAGAGAAGTTTCCGTTGCGAGAGGTTGAAGGTGTTAGAAGAATGTGACAAGAGCATTAGTTCAAAGGTATATATACTTGTATTATAGTTGAAGTGAGTTGTAGAAGGTTAGATTCTTGTATGATACCATGACCTGTAAAAGATCCGGACTCAAGGGGTTATTTATTTATTTCTTTACTTTATGTAATAATGGTTTAGTAACACCAAATCTTGACCCCGGATTTGGGGTGTTACAGACTGTATGGCATTCTAAAGACCTATGAGCTTGAAATAGAGAAGGATGAAAGAATGGAGAGAGGAAAGAAGAAAGGAGGATCCATTGTACTAGTTGCTGAACTGGAAAAGGAGAAGGAAGTGAAGATGGAATCTGTGGAATCAACTTCAAAGGCCTGTGAAAGCAAGGGTAAAGGGCTAGCTGCAGAAAGTGAAGATTCTTTGAGTCAAGATGACATGGAGGATATTGATGAGCACCTAGCATTCCTTTCAAGAAGATTTGCCAAGCTCAAGTTCAAGAAGAACTTTGGAGCTGCCAAGCCAAATAGAAACAAGGTGGATAAGTCAAAATTCAAGTGTTTCAAATGTGGCTTGGCAGGGCATTTTGCAAATGAGTGTAGAAAGTCAGATTCTAGTAAGAAGAGATTTGAGTCTGTGGATTATAAACAAAAATACTTTGATCTACTCAAACAGAAGGAAAGGGCTTTTATTACGCAAGAGAATGACTGGGCAGCTGATGGTTTGGATGAAGATGAGGAGATCAACTATGTCAATCTAGCCCTTATGGCCAAGTCTGATGAAACAGAGACAAGTTCCTCAAGCAATCAGGTAATTACTACAAACCTTGCACATTTATCTAAAGTTGAGTGTAATGATGCAATAAATGACATGTCTACAGAATTGTATCATTTGCGTGTTACACTTAAGTCCCTCACTAAAGAAAATGCTAAAATCAAAGAAAACAACTTGTTTTTGAGTGAGAGGAATAATGTGCTTGAGTCTCAGTTTGTTGAGTTTGAGAAACTAAAAATTGAGTGTAGAATTGCTAAGGAGGAATTAACTGAGTCCTTGAAAAAGGAAGAAATTTTAAAGAAGCAGCTCGATCGTGAATAGGAGGTGATTAATGCATGGAAAACATCCAGAGATGTTCATGCTCAAATCACCAAGGTTCAAGGAATTGAGTCCTTTTGTGATGAAGCCTGGAAAAAGAATAAGGAGAAACTAGAACCTATTTTGGTAGATGGATTGCTGACAGATGTAGACTCGACGGATGATGAGGACTATCCGTCGGATAACAAAATGTGCTATCCGTCGAATGATAAAAATCCTCATCCGTCGGCTGTGAACAAACCCATTAGTAAAGCCAAATTAACCAAGCTAAATGAAAAGTATGGGTCTGTTTCCAAGAACTTTGTTTCAGGGGAGTCAAGTCAAGCCAAGAAAGGGAAGAAGGCTAATGTTGGTCACATGACTGTCAAACAGTTGAGTGACAGACTTGAGAAGATAGAGGTAAAAACAGAAACTAAAAGGAAAAACAATAGGAATGGTAAAGTAGGGATTAACAAACATAACAACTACACACCTGACAAATATGCTCCTAGAAAAATCTGTGTCAAATGTGGTAGTATAAATCATTTGTCTGTTAATTGCAAATCTGCCATGCCTACTCCCATATCTGTTCAGCTTCAATTCTCTAATATGAATGTCATGCCTCCTATGCCTGTTAATGCCATGCCTACACAGAACATGAATGCACAGTTTGCTAATATGCCATTTGCACCTAATCCATATTATGCTGCATACAATATGTCTCAAATGCCATTTAGTATGCCTTACTGGAATAACATGTTTGCACCAAGCATGCCATTTCCTGTTAGCCATAACATGCATAATAATTCTGTAGCATCTAGTGGTTTCAAAGGCCCAACCCAAATGACTAAGGAAGAATCTGAAATTCCTAAGTCAAATGAGTTAAAACCTAAGAAACAGAAGAAGAAAGCTAACAAGGCAGGACCCAAGGAAACTTGGGTACCAAAATCAACTTGATTTGATTTTGATGTGTGCAGGGAAATAGAAGGAATCTTTGGTACTTGGATAGTGGTTGTTCAAGACACATGACTGGTGATTCTACCCTGCTCACAGAGTTTGAAGAGAGAGCTGGCCCAAGTATCACTTTTGGAGATGACAGCAAAGGTTATACTATGGGATATGGCTTGATTTCAAAGGACAATGTCATCATTGAAGAGGTTGCCTTAGTGGATGGTCTCAAACACAATCTGTTGAGTATCAACCAGCTTTGTGATAAAGGCAACTCAGTAACCTTCAACAAAGAAACCTGTGTTGTGATTAATAATCAAAACAACAAAGTGGTTCTCACTGGTATGAGAAGAGGAAATATGTATCTAGCTGACTTCAACTCAAATAAAGCAGAATATGTAACTTGTCTTCTCAGTAAAGCAAGTCAAGATGAAAGTTGGCTATGGCACAAGAAGCTATCCCATTTGAACTTCAAGACCATGAATGAGCTGGTAAAGAAAGAGCTAGTTAGAGGCATTCCTCTGGTGGAGTTTACAAAGGATGGACTGTGTGATACCTGCCAAAAAGGGAAGCAAATTAAAGCATCATTCAGGAAGAAACTCGATTCAGCAATTGAAGAACCTCTGCAACTGCTTCACATGGATTTGTTTGGACCAGTCAATGTTTTGTCAATCTCAAAGAAAAGATTTTGCCTAGTAATTGTAGATGATTTCTCAAAGTTCTCTTGGACCTATTTCCTAAAGTCCAAAGATGAAGCTAGTGAAATCATCATCAATCACATAAGGCAAGTTAACAATCATCCTGATTTCAAAGTTAGAAGAATCAGGAGTGACAATGGAACTGAGTTCAAGAACTATGTCATGAGAGCATTCTGTGAGGAAAATGGGATCCTGCATGAGTTTTCAGCAGCAAGGACTCCACAACAGAATGGAGTAGTGGAAAGAAAGAATAGATCTCTTATTGAAGCTGCAAGGACAATGCTTGAAGAATCAAAATTACCAACATATTTCTGGGCTGAAGCTGTCAACACTGTATGCTACACTCAGAACATATCTCTGATTAATCAAGCAAAATGCAAGACACCTTATCAATTGTTCAAGAACAAGAAGCCAACTCTGAACTTTCTTCATGTCTTTGGCTGTAAATGCTATATTCTAAGAAATCAAACTGATCAAAATGGGAAGTTTGATGCTAAAGCAGATGCAGGAATTTTTGTTGGATATGCTGTTGGTAAAGCATATAGAGTCTACAATCTAAGAACCAACATTGTTGTTGAATCTATACATGTTGTGTTTGATGATAAAAAGATTGAAGGACTAAAAGATGGAGATTACCATGAGAGCCTCAAATTCGACAATGTTGAGATGGTCAGTGAAGAAAGTGATGATGAAAGTGAACAAGAAACAGTGTCTAAGGATAATGCAGACAAATTTACTACAAATGAAGCACAAAACTCAACATCCGGAGTTACATAATGCTTCATCCGTCGGAAGGCAATCTGTATTATCCGTCGGAAGACAACCTGCCTCATCCATCGGTACTCAAAATTCACCATCCGTCGGGTTATCAAAAGGAGCAGAAAGTCAAGGAAGATCACCCATAGAAAGCACCCCAATTTCAAATCAAAGATCCACAAACTCAGGGGGAGTTTCTAGCAATCAAAACTCAATCACACATCAAGACAACATTGAGGTCTCTTCATCTAGGGCTAATCTACCTCAACCAAGAAAATGGACAAAAGATCACCCCTTTGAACTGATTATTGGTGATGTTTCTTCCAGAGTTCAAACCAGGAGAGCAACTCAAGAAGAATGTCTATACAGCAACTTCCTGTCTAAGGAAGAACCAAAGAAGGTAGAAGAAGCCTTATTAGATCCTGATTGGATTTTAGCTATGCAGGAGGAGCTAAACCAATTTGAAAGGAATAAAGTATGGAAGCTGGTACCCAAGCCTAAAGGAAAGAATCCAATAGACACCAAATGGGTATTCAGAAACAAGATGGATGAAAATGGCATAGTAGTAAGGAACAAAGTAAGATTGGTTGCTAAAGACTATTGTCAGCAAGAAGGGATAGATTTTGATGAAACATTTGCTCCTGTTGCAAGACTTGAAGCCATCAGAATCTTCTTAGCCTATGCAGCCCATGCCAATTTCAAGGTCTATCAAATGGATGTCAAAAGTGCCTTTCTGAATGGAGATTTGGAGGAAGAAGTGTATGTAAGTCAACCTCCTGGCTTTGAAGATCCAAATTTCCCAGAGTATGTCTACTATCTATTGAAAGCACTTTATGGACTGAAGCAAGCACCTAGAGCCTGGTATGACACTTTATCAAAGTTCCTTTTGGAAAATCACTTCACAAGAGGTACTGTAGATAAAACTTTATTTTTCAGAAATGTGAATGGCTCTAGCATACTTGTTCAAATTTATGTAGATGATATTATTTTTGGCTCTACAGATGAGAAACTTTGTAAAAAGTTTTCCAAACTGATGCAAAGCAAGTATGAAATGAGTATGATGGGAGAACTAACTTACTTTCTTGGTTTACAAGTTAAGCAAGTTAGTGATGGAATATTCATTAGTCAAACTAAATATTTTTTTGATCTTTTAAAGAAGTTTGATCTAATGGATTGCACATCTGCAAAAACTCCCATGGCCACTGCAACTAAGCTTGAACTAAACACTACTGAAAAGTCTGTGGATATTTCAAGTTATAGAGGCATGGTTGGCTCACTTCTGTACTTAACAGCCAGTAGGCTAGATATAATGTTTGCTACATGTTTGTGTGCTAGATTTCAGGCTGATCCTAGAGAGTCTCATTTGATAGCTATTAAAAGAATTTTCAGATATCTCAAAGGAACACCAAACCTTGGCATTTGGTATCCTAGAGATTCTGGTTTTGATCTAACTAGTTATTCAGATGCAGATTATGCAGGTTGCAGAATTGATAGAAAAAGCACAACAGGAACCTGTCAATTTTTAGGAGACAAGCTTGTGTCCTGGTTCAGTAAAAAGCAAAATTCAGTTTCTACTTCTACAGCTGAAGCTGAATATATTGCTGCTGGCAGTTGCTGTGCACAGATTTTGTGGATGAAAAATCAATTGCTAGACTATGGTTTGCAAGTTGAAAGGATTCCTATTTTCTGTGACAACACAAGTGCAATTGCCATCACTGAAAATCCAGTGCAACATTCAAGGACAAAGCATATAGACATCAAGTACCATTTCATAAGGGAACATGTAATGAATGGTACTGTAGAGTTACATTTTGTTCCAAGTGAGAAGCAACTTGCAGATATTTTTACCAAGCCACTGGATGAATCCACCTTTTCTAGGTTGGTAAGTGAGTTAGGTATGCTTAATTACTCTTGAATTTATCTGAATTATACTTGCAAGTTGAAAAGAAGCCAGAAATTTAGTTGATTTTTAGTCTTGGATGAAATTTTGGCTAAGTCAAAATTTGTCTCTCGACGGATGACCATTATCCATCGGGTTGAGTCATCCGTCGATATACTAATTGTAAATAAAAATCAATTACTTTTCTGGAATATTTTAAAGATCTACGGATAACATTTTATCCTCATCCGTCGAAGTGTCTAAATCTTAACCGTTAATTCCCTGAACATTATCCATCGAGTATACTTACAGTTTATAAGCATTACACGACGGATAATGGGTGGAATTTTTAAAGTTTATTTTAAAACGGTAATTTTAGGCAGTTTCTATTGGGTAATTTATTTCTCTTTATTATTTTTATCCGTTGAGTTTGAGCAAAGTATAAAAGCCTATTTCATTCTAATCATTTTCTTTTATCATTCTCAAATTCAACTGTCTTATTTCATTCTCTCTCAAGCAAAAATCCTCTTTCTCTTCAAGCTTTTCTTCCCTAACAATGGCACCCGTAGTAAAGATCATGTCACAGACTGGGTTCATCTATGAGAAGAACAACTTCACTGCCTTGGTCAATAAGGGGATTCAGCAATCTGAAGACTATCATAAGATGATGGACTTCATGAAGAACTGCAAGTTAAGTTTTGCTATGCTGGAATCACCCACAATTTATTGTGAAGTTGTTGAGGAGATGTGGACAATAGCAATCTACAACTCTACTGACAAAACCATCACTCTGACCATCAAAGGTAATGTTTTCTGTATCAATAGTGATGTCATAAAAGCATGTTTCAAGATTCTTGATAACAATGTTACTGCACCACACACTGACACTGATATTGTCAATATGCTAAATTCCATTCATTATGCACTTCCTACTGCAAAACTAAGTGAAATCAGAAGACTAGGTCTTAGGAAGGAATTGAGTTACTTGTGTGATGTAGTAACTAAGGTCTTTTCTGGAAAAATCAGTAATTTTGATTCTGTGAACATTTCCATGCTTAACATGCTATACATGCTAGTTACAGACAAATATTACAACTTAAGTGATCTGGTTGTGTATGAGTTAGGTTATAAACTAGGTGACTTAGCCAAAAGAGGAAAGAATATTTAATATGCTAGATTTTTTATGCTTTTGGCTAACCATCTTTGTGAAGAGATTGTACTTGAGAACCCAACCAACAAATTAGCGTGTTGGGTTCAAGAGAGAAGAATCATTGCAGATTTGAACAGAGCCAACCATCACAAGGATGTGCTAATGTTCTATTTTCCTGTAATGCTGACACCTCAGGTAAGTGAGGTAAGTTCATCTACACTCTCAACTATTCCAATCCCTTCTATTTCTTTGACTTCAGGCATAGCTATGGCAACTGTGACAATGACCAAACAGTTGCCTACCAAAGCTGCCAAAACAACTGCAATTCTTAAATCCAAATCAAAGAAAACCCCCTCTGGTATCTCTCAAAAGGTACCAGTTGAAAATTCTACCAAACACAAAGAGGGGAGTGTGAAGGAGGGTAAGATAGGTGAGGGAAGGGGTGAACATCAAAGAAACCCCAAGGATAAGGTTGGAGAGATAAGTGAGTCCCAGCCTAGCCACACTGCAGTTTCCTAACAAACTGCAGTGCTTAAAAAGGACAGAATCTCATTTCTAGCTGCTTTCTCCCAAAAGGATGTGGCTATTGAACAAAGCTCTCATCCAAGAGCACATGCCAAGAGGGTTAGGGACACAAGCCTACACCAAACTTACACTAGAAAGAAGAAATCCAAAACAACTGGGGATGCACAGGATACACACTTAGTGCAAACTGGTGCTAAAGACACAGTTCCTGCACCTTCTCAAATTCAGATTGATGTGGCTCCAATAAATGTGGAGTCACAGCCAAAATCTCTCTTGATAGAAGCCACTGAAACACAATACTCACCAACCAACTCACTGGAAGTGGACATGATAAACACTTCAATTCCTGATTCCCCTTCTTTAACTCTGTTGGGGAAGCCAAAATCTAGTGCAAGTGAGCATCATCTTTTAGATGATTTGTTGGCTCACTTGCCAATTCTTTCTGATTCTATTATGACATCTGTGCCTCAAATAACTTTAATCAACACAGAGTCAACAATAGTTTCTCTTCCCACCTCATTCATTTCTACTCTCTCGATGGATATTGCTCATCCGTCGAGTAGTGATTGTATCCCGACGGATAAGCTTAACAGCAGTTATCCGTCGGATAACTTTACCACTCACCCGACGGATATCATTTATCCGTCGAGTGTCTCTGCACAACTTCAAACTTCAATAATTTCAAGTGCAGAAGATTTGGTGGTAATACAATCACTCTTAGGACTGAGAGAGGAGAGTGTATTGAGTGAGAGGCTGGGTTGCTCCCAGGCAAAAGGAGAGGAAAAGAGTGAATCTCAGCAATCCATTCATTCAGGATTGGCAAAAGTGAGTGAGAGGAGTCCCACCTTAGTAGGTGAAGGTGAGGGTGTGAGGGTGGGGAGCCAGAGTGAGACCCTGATGCAACAAAGAGAACATGAGAGAAAAGCAAGTACTGGAGCAATAAGGATGGAGCCAGCCATTGCTAGTGAGTCAATGATTGTGAATGATGCTGAAAAGGAAAGACAATTTCAGCAACATTACAAAGCTGTAATTGATAACATTTCCTTGGATGCTGACACTTTTACTCACCCTGTTTCAGCCTATCAACTGTTGGCTGCTCAGGGCAATGTGGAGGCAGAGCAGACTTTACACTTAGTGCACACCACAGAATCTCTTCAAAGAGATAAAGCTACTGTCAACAGGATGCCTCCTCAAGCTGGAGAGCCATCTGAAGATTTTGGAGTAAATTCTGATGATGATGACTCTAGTTCTTTGAATGGAAGCATGAACTTAGGGGGAGCTGAAGGCCAAAGTTCTGCTTTAAGTTTACCTGAATGGGCATGGGCAAAGGACTTTACACCAGGACAATTTGAGGTGTCTTTGGTAAGACAAGTAACAGCCATTCAGCAAGCCCTTCAGGAAGTTTCAGATGCTGGTACCAAGGCTGTTCTTAAAGCTCATCTAGACTCCTTGCACTTAATGAAGATCCAACACTCCAGACAGAATATCAGTGTGGATGAATTGAAAAAGGAGATAGCTGACTTAAAGACATACAACTCTGAGAAACTGGATTCAATTATGCTATATGGTACCATGCATGATTTATTACAAAGGTTGAGAAGAGAATCAGATTCTGAAAAGAAGATAGCCAAGCTGGAGACCAGAGTTCAAGTTATTGAGAATTCAGTGGCCCTACTTCTTCAAAATCAACAGACTCAGACAAATCTTCTCATGCAACTGGCTAAAGCACAAGGCCTAACTCCTTAACTTGATGATAACAAAAAGGGGGAGAGAGAATCAAGTAAGGGGGAGAAAGGACCAACTAAGGGGGAGAACATTGTAGTTCAAATCAGCAAAGTAATTGTACCTTCAATTACTATCTCCAAGCCACCAATTGCAGATGGTATAGATCTTATAAATCCAGCAGCAGCAAGTTTGAAAGATGCTGATAAAGAAGAGTTGACTCTGATCAACTGGAAAAAGATTGATGAGGAAATATAGAGAAAGTTTCAATTAGTCAAGGAACCAGATCAGTCAGCAATCCATCACTCTCATGTCAAGCCAATCAATGTGAATGAGATGAGCATAAACTATCTGGAGAAAGGACAATCTTCCTGCATCAAGACTACAAAGGCTGAGATAATTCTTAAACCAAGGGCAAACTATCCAAAGTCATCTTTGAAGAACCCTATGGATACTGTGTATGAGACACCCAAGCCTGATGAAAAGAAGCTTCTGTCAAGATCTATTCTTCTCTACAAAGATCCAGCTGATTCAGCCTCAAGAGAGAGAATTGCAAAGATATTCAGAAATGGGAAGGAAATTTGTGTGGTAGCTGGACATCCACAATTTGCTCAAGCAAAGGAAGAAGAAAAAGCCAGATTGAAGCAGGAAAAGAGGCAAGCTGCTCTAGATGCAAAGAAGTCTAAACAAAAGAAAGAACAGTTTGCTATCTTGACCAAGCTACAGGCTGTGAACTCTTCTCAACAAATTCCCTCTCAACCAACTCAAGCTACTGGATCAAAGAAGAAGATTGAAGAACAGAAGAAATCTCCAAGAAAGAAAGAATTGGCTAAAAGAACAAAAAGAAAGTTGGATATTGTTAACAAGGAATTGGAAGATCAATTTCCAATGGAATCCACTAAAGCTGAAACTCAAGCATCAAAGCCCTCTGTGGTATTTGAAGACATAAGGGTGGTAGACCCCTACAGGAACATACATGGAGAGCCTATTGTGCCAAAGGATGAGCCAATAGAGTGGGATAAATAACAATTCCTGACTTCAACTTGCCAATTCTCACCATGCCAAGAAGGACAAAATCAAGGGCAGTCAAGAAAGTGAAGCTGTCACCTCTCAAATCCAAGGCAGTAGTCAAAGCTCAACCCAAGATCAACAAGGAAGACTACTTGTACTTGTGTGACATCAAGGAATTTTCAGACCTAAACCTTTATCTGGAGGAGCTGGATGAGGTAAGGGCAATTGATGCATACAGAAACCTACCTGAAAGGTTGGTATTCAAGTACAAAGGAGGAAGGGAGATTCAGTGGCCTCTTCACAGGATACTTCAAGAAAGCCAAGCTGTGTTGATCAAAGTCTATTCATCCTTCAAAAAAACTTTGGGTTTAATGTAACTGCAAGAAGATTAGTATTGAAGAAGATTGAAGAGCTAAGGAGTGTTAGAGCCAAAGATGCACTACCCAAAACTCTTATCATCCCATACACAGGGAGAAGAGTGCATCTAAGGCCCTACTGGCTGATGGAATTCATGGATGACAAGAGTGTGAGAAGATTCTTCAGACTAGAAGACCAATTGAGTATCTCTAGCAATGGGACTCTTTTGGAAATGCAAGAAATGTTAGATCTCTCAGAATCTGATGAATTAGAATTCCACAGATAGCTCCAGAATCAAATTGATGAAAACAACAGAAAGCTTGGAAGAAGATCCAGACCTTCAAGAAACTAGAAAAATCTGCTCAGGCTAGAGGAGCATCTTGAATTGACTGTGAGCCAAACCTTGTATACCTTGTTTAAATTGAAGCACTTTCAGTTTTATCTACTTATCTTTAAAGATATATGTTTAGGATGTTTTGTTATCATCAAGTGTCTCTTAATTTATGGCTACAATTCCAGTAGACATAAATTGGGGGAGATTGTTGTGAATATGTTGTGCACTTGATGATTACCTAAACAAAACATCTAAGTAGATTTTACTTAGTGAGATAATGTAGCACTCGACGGATAAGAATTATAGTCCCGACGGATAACTCAGTTTGAGTACCGACGGATGAGTAATTTATTACCCATCGAGTGAGTAGCTTATATAATGATAAGTTTGTAGCACAGTGTTGTATGCACCTTTGTATAGAATCTGTAGTAGCATATAAGTCATGTTGACTTTAACTAGATATGCAGAATAGGTTGATTAACTGTACATAAGCAATGTCTTGTAATTCTGTATAAGTGAAATGAAGTCAAGTGCCAAAATAGCTATCAACGGATGCTTAACAAAGCTTCGACGGATGATCAAATGACTTTCAACGGATGTTCAAAATAGCAGTCGACGGATGATCAAGTAAGTCATCGACGGATGATCTGAAAGTCGACGGATAATAATATCAAGATTCAAACATCATTTGAACAGTGAAAGCTGACACACAGCCGTCGAGATTGGATACAAACACTGTGGAAGCCCATTAACTGGGTAATAAAGGACGAAAAGCAGCAAAGATCAAGACTGTTAGATTTTATATTTATTCAGTTCTTTTGACTTTGTAATCTTGGTAATATATATAAACCAAGAGAGTAGCAAATATAAAATAACTAAGAAAACTAAGTGAGCTTAGAAACAAACACAGAGAAATCTTTGTAAGCACTATCTTTAGCATTTCCTGTGTTCTTAGTTGTTCTATCTTGTAAAAGCAGCTATGAGAATTTCTGCACACAGAGTTCTCTCGATATATTAATATATATCTCTGGTGGAATTGTTTAAATCCACCAGAAAGTTTTTAAAGACTCTTGTTTTTAATTACTCTTGTTTTGATTTTTTAAAGTTTATATTCCGCATTATGCAAATCAAAACAGATATATCTATAATCAAGTTGAACATTTTTATTTCAAGAAAAAGATAAAGAATTCCATTCAACCCCCCTTCTGTAATTCTTGCTATATTGTTAAGGGACTAACAGCTCTCTACTCTATCTAACTGCTAGTAGACCTGATATCATGTATGCTACCTGTCTTTGTGCAAGATTTCAAGCAGATCCAAGAGAACCTCACTTAACAGCTGTGAAAAGAATCTTTAAGTATCTTAAAGGAACAGCTGATCTGGGATTGTGGTATCCTAGAGAATCAGATTTTAAACTAATAGGTTACTCAGATGCAGATTTTGCAGGTTGCAAAATTGACAGGAAAAGCACAAGTGGAAGCTGCCAATTTCTTGGAGGCAGATTGGTTTCTTGGTTCAGCAAGAAACAAAAGTCAATTTCCACATCAACTGCAGAAGCAGAGTATATTGCTGCAGGAAGTTGTTTTGCACAGATTCTTTGGATGAAGAATCAGTTACTGGATTATGGGTTAACATATTTCAAAATCCCTATTTACTGTGATAATCAAAGTGTTATTGCTATGATAGGTAATCCAGTTCAACACTCTATGACAAAGCACATCAGCATCAGGTACCACTTCATAAGGGAACATGTGGATGAAGGTACAGTGGAATTGCACTTTGTTCCAACAGATCAACAACTAGCAGATATCTTCACAAAACCACTGTGTGAAGCCACTTTTACAAGATTGGTAAATGAACTTAGAATGATTTCAGGTTCTTTCTCTAAATCTGCTTAGTCTTGTTCTGTATTATCAGACTTTATGATCAGTAATTACAGAATTTAATCTCTTTGTGTATTATGTGATTAATTGACAAATGTTTTTAAGTACTGACTGTTGTCTGATATATGTTTCTAAACTCTGATAAGTGATATATCTGTCTAAGTAACCATTCAATCCTATGAGGATAACTGTGCTAGGTACTGACTTACTAGTCTTCAATAAACAAATGATCCCATATAAGAAGTAATTATTTCTGTGGAAATCTTATGACACTAGCAAATTCTGATAATTGAGCTTAGTTGAGTTTACTTTGTTTATCTTATTACTAAGTCACAAATTAGAATAATGCTACTCATCTGTTAAGTTCTGATACTAGTAAAACTGCTGAATGTACTAAGTGCTGATAAACCTCACTTATAAAAAGAAAAATCAAAAGGATCAAAGAATAAAATCAGGTACTCCTTTGAGATCTAGAGTAAAAATGTGGAAGGGAAGACCCAAGTGCATTGCTGGTATTAAGTAAATATGCATTAGAAAAGCAAAATATTTTCTTGGTGACTTTTCACACTCTATGATTACTGGAGAAATACTCTGATAATAGCATAAATTCTGATAAGCAGTCGTGACTCACTTACACTGAGGAGCCACTGTAAAATAGAATTTAAAAAGATGCATAAAATTAGCACAAAACAGTTGAGGTGGACTCAAGCATGAACTCATTCATCAGTAGGTTTCATGATAATGACAACTCTTTAGCAAAATTTTAGTTATGCCTTATTTCTAAGATATACTGAAGTGAATCAGACTTTACTCTTTGTCTGCTATTTAGCTTGATGCACACACTAATCACTCCATCTGAGTGATAAAAATTATTGTGGTGGTTTATGTTGTTTTAGATAAACAGTCATTGTGTCATTTTGCACTAACTCTGAGGCCAAGTTCTGGTTGCATATTCTGACGATTAAGTTCTGAAGAGTATAACTCAGCACTTGTATGAGGATTTACTTAGATAGACATTCCTTTTTCGAGTTAAGAAATTATGTTCTGATGATTGTTAAGTTCTGAAATAAGTCTAAGTTCTGATATTACAGTCTAAATTCTTTACTTGACTTATCTGTGGATAAAATTTGATAACAGTCTCGGTACAAACTAGAACATGTGAAGTGGAAGATTAATAGTCACTATGGTTAGGATTAATGGTACTCATACTTGAACAGTCAACTTTTCCTTGTGCCTTATGCGTATTCAACCATGTTTTCTCTTTCCAATGAATGTTATTCTTTTTCCAAGACTGGGGAAATGAGGTAGAATTAATTCTACCTGTCAGCATTAAATACTTTTACGTCTCCTGGCATTCTCTTGCCTATATAAGCAGCCACTTCACCTCAGCCTTCCCATCACACTCTTTCTCACAAACTTACCTTCATATTTCTTTTCTTTCAAAAACACAATGGTCAGATACAACATGTTTTTGAACTACCAAAACTTTAATATGGAGCTAAGCTGTGCCGACTGGCAGCAGGAATGGCACGTCACGGCCATTCCTGAGGAGATATGGGACTCTGTCCCACAGGAGGTACTGACCCACCTCCTGTTCTTCTATATGGACTACCATCGCCATCTAGAGCGATTAGAGGAGGAAAGGTTGGAAGCTCTCCGCCAGCAAGAGCGTATCATCCGACTCGCCATTCTGTTTGTCGAGAGTAGGAAGAAGAAGAAATGATTTAATCTTGTCTTCTTCCTATTTTTCTTCATCATCAGCCTTGCCCGGTTTCTTGAGCTAGGACTAAGGCTGTTGATGTTAGGTTTAGTAGCTTAGGGAAATCTTGTATAAGTACTGATGTAATTTCCATTTCATGAATGTATTCTCTTGATATATTAATGAAATCTGTCTTTATTTCAAGATTTTGTCTCTAAGTTATTTTGTAATGCATTGATAAATCCTGATTGATATTCTGATGACCATATAAATTCTGTTTTAATTTAAGTTCTGACTTTCCTTTATCAGTACTTACTCATTTGATTTATCTTGGTCATTTTCACTTGATTTCTTTTCAGAATATTAATGATGCAGTGAAAAATAATTAAATCAGTGGGAACGGTTTCAATTTTGAATTAAAACTGTTTCACCTTGATTAATGGAATATCTGGGTAAATGGAACGGATTTTCCTTGAAAACAGGCAAGTGGGCAAGTAATGATTACTGTTTTCTCGCACCCAGTAACTATCCGTTATTACTGCATGTCTGACAGGTGTCCAACGGTAACATTTTTTTTAGAGTATAAGTACGACAGAGAAAGGATTTCTTTAATCTTTTATTTCCTTCATACTTTTTCTCTCTACTTGCTTTTACTCTCTCTTTCTCTCACGTTGGTTTTTCATACAGACATTTTATCAAACACCTAACAGGCACTTTTAAATCACAATTTTTCACATGGCACCTAAGGATTTACTCATTGATGGAGCTAAGTTTGTTCCAAACAACTATGCTACAATTCTTGATCATGCTGAAGCTCCATCTGAATTGCATTTTGTGCAAGATCTTCTTGCACACAGTGAGATTGGGTATGCACTGACCCAGCCTTCAGTCTTTTCGAGCCAACAAGTTCTGACATTTTGGTGGACTGGGCACTTTGATGATGGTGGTAAATATGGCAATCCCAGTATTGTTTTCGAAGTGGGTGATTCATCTTATGCAGTCACTCCTGGTACAATACGCAAAGCTCTACATCTCCCAGAAGATTGTACCTTTTCAATTCCAGAAGAATCAGCTCTTCAGGAGTTAATGGCAAATTTGGGGTATGAAAGGAGTTTGGCAAAACTTGGGCAGTTGAAACGGGCTCATATCAGAAGAGAATGGAGCTTCTTCTTCGACTGCATCACCAAAGCTTTTGGGAACAAATGTTCGAATTTTGATGCTATTCCAATTCTGAGTCAGCACGTAGGGTATGCTATTATCCATCAAACTCATTTTGATTTTGCAACTGGTATAATTGGTTTTATTGGGGATAGGATGACAGAGGATAGGAATGTTGTCTATTTTGCTAGATTCTGTCAACTTATTTATACTTTTTGTACTGATGAACCTCAATTAGTCAGTTCCTCAACCCCTCCTTTTAAAGTTGCAAAACGCTACTTTAATGACCTGGTAAATGCTGACACTAAGAAATCAGTGGTTAGACCATTACAGATTCCTCAGTCTGTAAAACAGATCCTAGTAAATGCTGATCCTGATACTTATAGATCTGTTTACTCTGATGTCCAACCAACCACAAACACCCAAAAACCATCATCCTCAGCACCTACCACTCATTCTACTCAACCTACCCTCAGGACATATCTCAAATCCTATCTCTCCACTTCACAGACTGATCAACCCTCATCCTCAGCACCTACTGTGACGCCTTCATCCTCCAAGACAAAGAGGACAAAGACTGTTCCTCAAACACCTCAAAAGAGAAGGAGGATTGCCTTGAGAGATGAATCTGATACTGAGGAACAGGTTCCTTCTTCAGAACCTGTTGTAAGTGAAGCTGAGAAAAAGACTTCTCAGAAGGATTCTGGAATTGGGGGATCTAGGCTTCTCAAAAGGCTTAGAAGAATGACAGTTCCTGAAACTCCCAAGGAATCCAAATCAACAAAGAGATACCAGAAACAGAGGGCAAAAAGGCCAGTTGTAGATGATGAAGAGGAAGCAGCTAAGGAAGGGGATCAGGAATCTCTGATCTCACAAGACAAGGAATTTGCTCCAGTCACTTCTTCTCCATCCACTCCATCTAAGGAAGCTGCTACTGAAAAGGCCAACACACCATCTGTGTCTCCTGTTCAAAAGTCTGTCTCTCCTGTTGATCCAGGCCTAAGTGCTGAAATTGATATTCAGAACCTGGTTGTGCCTGACATACTTTTCTTAGAAGCTCCGCCAGAAACTAATCCTTCTACAATACCTGTTCCTGATGCTGTTAAAACTCCAGAGTTATCAACAACATCTTCTCTGAATTATGATGCTGATGATCGGACTTTAGGTGAGCATCAGGATTTGGCTGTTGATCAGAACTTAGAACAAGATCAGCAATTAGAGGATGCTGAAGCCTCTATTGCTACTCACACTGTTGTCTTATCAGAAGATACTGATTCTTTAAGTTCTGATGCTGTAAATGTTGGAGATACTGGTGATGTTGTTCCAACTGCAGATGCTGATACGGCAGGTCCTTCAAGACATGCTCCTCAATAGACTATTCTAAAGTCTGAACTGGTTAAGAAGTTTGTTATCGGAGAAGCACCAGTACCTTAGAGTGAGACTCCTGCAGGTCAGGAGTGGACTAAGGAATGGAACTCAGTTTCATGTGTTCCAACTGAAAAGCATCTTGCTGAGCACTTGACTAAAGCTGATGAAATGTTAAATTCTGATGATTTCAAAACCCAGCTTAGAGTCACTGCATTGAGTACTAAACATCTACAAGGTCTTCATTCAACTACTCATGCAGAGCTCCACAAGATTCAGGAGAACTTTATTAAACAGGAACAAGTTTGGAAAATTGATAAGAAAAAGTTCTTCCAACCTACCATTGACAGGATTGCTTATATTGAGAAGACTCAAGATCATCAACAAGCTCAGATTGATGAAATTCTGAAAAATCAAGCTTCTCAGCAATCACAATTAACTGAAATCCAATCCTCAATGGAATTGCTTATCTCTCTTCTACAACCTGCTGATGCCAAAAAGGGGGAGAAAGTAATTAAGTCCAAATGCAAGACTGACAAGACACTGACAGGAAAGGATAATGAAAAAGATGATCAAGGAAACTCTGGAATGGGTAGAGGTCATAGTCAAGGTAGAGGATTCACATTAAGACAAGCTAGTCACAGGACAAGTTCTGATACTGGGAAGAGAATAAGTTCTGCTACTGGTAAAAGGATAAGTTCTGATGAACTTTTAGATCTTGATGAGGAAATGTCAAGACAGTTATTTCTTCAGGAAAATCCAGGAATGGACTTGGAGAGTTTAATGAAAGAAGAAGCCAGGCTTAAATCAGAGAAAGTCACATCTAAATCTGAAGCTTCTGGTAAAAAGTCACTTTCAAAACTCAAAGGCATTGTGATCAAAGAAAGGACACATACTGAATCAATATTGGCTAGATCACAACCGCAGATAGATCCAAGATCCAAGGGTAAAGAAAAGGTTGGTGAACCTATCAAGGTTTATGTGCCTCCTGAGGATGAAGAAATTACTGATGAAAAGGATAATCTTGCTCTGACTTCAAGAAAAGTTCTTAAAACAACCTCTGACATGGCTCAAGTTGTTCAGAGTCAATAAATTGTAAGTTCTGATATTCAGAAGAAGCAAGTAACCTCTGACATAGCTCAACTTAACTTGATATCAGAAGATAGATCAAAGACACTCCTACCAGGATTTACTAAAGCAAAACAGACTCAACCTTTGAAGACTACTACAAGTGGTTTTGAAGCAAGAGTAGTTACTGGAAAGGAAGCAAGAGATAAAACTGGATTGGGAAGTGCTGATGAAAGGAGAATACATAACACTACCAATGATCCAACTTCCTTGAGTGAACCAGGTATTGGAGCAACTCCTGAGAGATTGAATCAACTGGAATCTGTACAGATGGTTTACCATACCTACTTGAAAGAATACATCATGTTGTATTTCATGACAGATGGTAGGGTTTATCATATAAGACAAAATGCCATTCCATTGAAGTATTTTGAAGAATTGGAGCATGTACTTTTCTTACTTCAAGTGGATGACAGAATAACAGGAACTGCTGTAAACTATTTAAAAGAACAGATTCAGAGACAGAAAAGGCTTTATTCTGTTAAGTCTGACAGCATATATGTCCAAAGTACAGAGATCACAATGGTGATATAGTTGAAATGAAGCCCAACACTGCTAAGATTATAACTACCTTTCTGGGGTACAGGGCTGTTGAATTCAATCTTGAGTCTGATAAAGCTTATTTGATCAGACTAGATCAGGATATAAGAAAAGCAAAGATCAATGATCTCAGAGCTGCAATCTTTCAAACTGGTGAAGATACTGCAGAGCTTAAAGATGCCAAAAGGAGAATGCTTGATGAACTCAGATATGCTGAGAAATGTTTGTTGAAGAACTATCTCAGAACAACTCCTGACATCAGAGAGATCAGATGATGAAGCCAAGTCGAAGATCTACAACTGCTTAAATTATGATATTTGTACAGACTGAAGTTGTTATCAGAAGTTGAATATTGGTAAAGCTTTAAGGACTGTAAGTTGTAGTTATCTAGTCTAGTTCTCATGCATTTGTACTTAATATTTTTGACATCATCAAATATCTGTTAAACTTGTATATTATGCTAATTTACAAGTTGGGGGAGATTGTTAGATATATTTGATAATGTCATGGCTAATATAATTTATGTTTAGATTTCAGATCTTATTTAACAGGACAAATCAGTACTTAACTGTTGATCAGTACTTATACTGGAAGTCAGGACTTAAGGATATCAGTACTTATATTATCAGGAGATAATCATCAGAAGTTAGATATCAGAACTTAAGTGCTGAAGGACGATCAGATAAGGACAGTAGCTGATTAAAGGAAAGAAGATCGAGATAAACATAAAAAGAGATATGCATGAAGAGGGAGTTTCGTGAAGAATGGAATACTTGGATGAAAAGATATCTGATTGATATGTTTTAGGAAGCAGAATTATATTCCATATCAATTAGCGATTATCTTGTAACTGTGTAGTATATAAACACAGACATAGGGTTTACACTATAAGTGTTATCATATTCGAGAAGATTATTCATTGTAACCCTAGCAGCTCTCGTGATATTTGTTCATCACTGAGAGGTAACAGTTCCATACTGTAACAGAGTTTATTGTTTCAATAAAGTTTGTTTTCTGTTACTTAATATATTAAATATCGATTTGATTGTATTATACACTGTATTCACCCCCCTCTACAGTGTGTGTGACCTAACAGTTATCATGTACAGTTTCACAGCATTATAAATCAAAGCGTATTTTAGTTTGGGCAGTGCTAATTAGGCTCATAACCTTATTTTGGGGCAATTGATATCGATAGACAGACATTGGCGCCGTGATTGACATCGTATATGAAACGACAAGCAGAGACCATAAGACATCTATACTATATTATAATAAACGAAATATTAAAAGATTGGTAGTCGGTCGGTACTTCCTGAAATTACTTAATTACCCTTACTTAACTATTTTATTGTTTTTATTTAATTATCCCATCTAGCGACCTCAATTTGAAGCATTGAACAACATGACCACGTACACATTTTCATTGAATGAATTAACTCCAATTTCGATTATTAGAGGGTTTATCATGTACAGTTCACACAACATTACAAATCAAAGCGTATTTTAGTTTGAGTAGTTCTAATTAGGCTCATAACTTTTTTGGGGCAATTGATATCGATAGACAGACATTGGCACCGTGATTGACATCGTGTATGAAATGACAGGCAGATACCACAGGATAATTTTTTTAATTTTACCTGACTTAAACACTTCTTTTTTTAAAAAAAAGTTACGCTAATTTGATATAATAAAATATTATAATTATTAATAATCGCTATTCTAAAAATTTCCGATTTAACCTATTAACTTCTAATTAATCCTATAAATTTATCTATCTATATATACACTATATATCTATTTATCTATCTATCTATACTATTATATTAAAGACGAAACAATGATAGTTTGGTTGGTAGTCGGTCTGGTCACCGTAATTATAGTAATATTTAAAATAAAACACACTCATAAACAGATTAATATTCACAATAGAATTATTTGAATAATAATAGAATTATAATATGTCTAATAGTCTTGGTTTAAAAAAACTATACTATTCATCCGGGATGTACTAAATAGAATTATATATAATGTTAGATATATTTGAGATATCATGTCTAATGTGTTTCATGTTTAGTTTTCAGATCTTAACAAACAGGAAATATCAGTACTTACTGGAATCAGTACTTACTGGAATCAGTACTTACTGGAAGTCAGAACTTAAGGATATCAGAACTTAAATTATCAGAAGATAAATATCAGAAGATGGATATCAGAACTTAAGTACAAGAGGACTAACAGCTAAGGAAGGAAGCTGATTTACAGGAAATAAGATCGAGACTAATACAAAAGAAGATATGCATGGAAAGAGTTAGAGGACTTAAAGACTTGTATAAGATATCTGATTGATATATTTTAGGAGACAGAATTATATTCCATATCAATTAGAAATAATCTTGTAATTATGTACTATATAAACACAGACATAGGTTTACACTATATGTGTTATCATTATCGAGAAGATCATACATTATAACCTAGCAGTTCTCGTGATATTTATTCATCACTGAGAGAGAACAGTTCCATTGTAACAGAGTTTATTATATTGAATATATCTGTTTACTGTTACTTGTGTTTGAAATCGATTTGATTGTATTCTACACTGTATTCAGTCCCCTTCTACAGTGTTGTGTGACCTAACAAATGGTATCAGAGCCTATCTGTTAACACACATACAGTAAAGATTCAAACAATCATGTCTGAAGAAGCAGAAAATCCAACCAAGTCCACCAAAAATGAAGAAACTAAAAACACTCAAATCCACAGTCGATATGAGACTATTAGGGTTCACATACTGAGACCTTCTGAGTATCCCATATGGAAAATGAAGATGGCTATGTTTCTGGAAGCTACAGATCCAGAATACTTTGACAGTATTAATGAAGGACCGCATAAGCCAACCAAGCTCTCTGTTGTAGTTGCAGATCAGCCAGCAAAGACCATACCAAAGGAGAAAAGTGAGTATACAGCTGAAGATATCTCATCCATTGCCAAAAATTCAAAGGTAAGGCATTTGCTTCATAGTGCCATTGATAATGTCATGTCAAACAGGGTAATTCATTGCAAGACTGCAAAGGAGATATGGGATGCTTTGGAGACAAGATGTGAAAGGCATATGTCATAGCCTATTTGTTTATTCGAGGATTTAACTCAACTCAAATAAGAATATAACAAGTAAATAGTGGTTCTATCGTCAAAGAGATCTCTCAAAGTAACATCTGTCAAAGGATTAAGAAACAATGTTCATCTACAGACTTGAGAAATTATTTCACTGGAAGAAGTTCAAGAAATTGATCAAGCCTCAGTGATATAAATCAAGATTGTGGATTTAATCAAGTGACAGAGATCTTGTCAGGGTATAAGATAATTACAGGGATTTAATCTGAAGAAAATCATGTTATCAAAGTCAAGACATGAAGAAACGTCACGGAAGTTAGTCACTCATGAACCAGACAGTACATCGAGTGTCAACATTGAAGTGGTGGAATTGATTCATAATTTTCAGTGATTTTCAGAAGATTGTCAGAAGAGTGGTTGATATTCAAGAATAGTATTAATTCTCTATTAATTAATTAAATCATATAATTTAATTAAGAAAATAAATTATATCTGAAAAGATTAATTTATTGATTAATTGAATTAATTGGTTAACTAATTCTGAATTAATATTATGTTTTTTTAGAATTGATTTTGAATTAATATTCAATATTAATTCAGCAAGACAATCATTTGAACTGGTATGACAATCAATTGTTATACCGAAAGTCTTTCCAGTTCATTTAATTGTCATACCGAAAGTCTTTCCAGTTCATTTAATTTTCATACCGAAAGTCTTTGCAGTTCATTCAATAGTCATGCCGATTGTCTTGCTAGATCAACGAATTTTCTCACTGATTGTCTCGCCAGTACAATCCAATTCTATTGATTGAATTAAATGTCAACAACACCAGATCATTGAAGAAAATCATCATTATTCAACAACACAAGAACAAAGAAAAGAAAAGAGCAACATAAAACTTTTCATATTCAACTGCAATATTTCAAAACATTAATTCTAGCATTCTCTTATTCTTGTGTAACTATCTAGCGGATCAAAATCCTTAGAACTTAATCTCAAATTGCTTTTAGCATTTGATCTTTTTATTGCAAAAATAGAAAAAGTTCATGTCGAATTTATTCTAGATTTGTAATAATTTATTTGAGATTAATCCCTTGTAAATGATATTGTTGTTGTAACACCTTTCAAGTTTAATAATAGTTTTATTTAACTTGAATTTTGTTTCACTTTTTATTCCGTATTAAATTCGATTAAACGGTATAGTTTGTATTCAACCCCCCTTCTACAAACATATTGGGACCTAACAATTGGTATCAGAGCCTTCTGATTAACGAACAAATCAAGATCCTAGACTTTTGTGATTCTTCCACTCCTTGAATTTTTATTTCTTCAAGAATTCATAATGACTTCACAAAAAGTTGGAACCGTTAAAATTCCACTGTTGGATAAAGAAAATTATATTATGTGGAAGAAGAAGATGCTCTTGTTCTTACAAGTTGCAAATCCCAAATATCTGGACGTGTTAAAGAAGGTTCCAAAAATTCCGATGGTTATTGAACCAGAGGTTATAGAAAATGATGTTGTAGTTACCAAAGTTAGAACCTATGTAAAAGATCCTGGGGATTTTTTTCCTGCTGAAAAAGAAGAAGCCTCCTTGGATGCCAGCCTTCAATTAATTTTAGTTGATTCCCTTAATTCCTTGATGAACAGACATGTGATGAACTGTAAAAATTCCAAACACATCTGGAAAACTATTGAGGTGATTAATGAAGGCACAGAGGAAGTTCGGGAGAACAAGTTAGAGATCCTAACCTCTGAGTATGAATATTTTAAATCCAATCTAGGAGAAGGAATTACTAAAGTGTTTGAGAGGTACAATGCATTGATCAACAAACTGAACATAAATGGAAAATATTATTTAATCAGGGAGGTCAACAAAAAGTTCCTTTTAACATTGCCAACTCATCTTGAACATAGAATCACCGCCATAAGAGAAGCGAGAGATCTGAGTGAGATTTCTTTGGAAAGGCTCTATGGTGTGTTAAAAACCTATGAGTTGGAACAGATTCAGCAGAAGGAAGTCTACGGGAAAGGTAGAGTGGTCAGCACGTCTACTGCTCTAGTAGCTGAACAACAGCAACAATCTCAACAGTCAGAGAGAATGGTACAGTCTTCCAAGGCTGAAGAAAATATGATAGTAGCAGAATTTGATCCTCCTACTACAAATCAATCCGGTGATGATTTTTACTCCTTGGAAGAGCTGGAGAAATTGGAAGATGAGTCAAAGGCCCTGATTGTCAAGAGATTCTCCAATGTCAGATTCAAGAGGAATCCCAAGTTCAAGTACAAGTCCAACTACAACAGATTCCAGAAAGGTGGATCTTCATCCTTTAACACCAGCAATGGTGGATACAAAACATTGATGGTTGATCGGAGCACCATTCGATGCTTTAACTGGAATAAGTTGGGATAATTTACCACAGAATGCAGGAATGCAAAGCAAGTAAGGAAGAACTCTTATGATTCTAATCAGAAGAGTAAATCTGAAAGGGCTTACCTGGCAAAGGGAAGAAGCTGGGATGATACTGACAGTGAAGATGAAGAAGTTGGGAATCTTGCTCTTATGGCTATTGATGGAAACACTTCATCATCAAGAAAAGAGGTAAAATTTACTGATGCTGAATTAGTTTATCATTTAGGATGTTCCTTAGATTGTGCTCGTCGTAATAATGAAATGTTAATTCAACAAATCAAAGACCTTGAGAAAGAGGTCAATGAATTAAGACTTGTGCACATTAATCAAGACAAATTAAAATAACAAGTATCTTTTCTAGAGAATAGAGTTGACTGTTATAGACAACTCGAAACTATTCTCAAAGACAAGATCACCGGTCTTGAGACTAAGGTTAAAGCTTACTTTAATTCTTGCTCGAAGGCTAAAGAGTTCTACAATAAGCAAGCTATTAATCAAACATCTGGAGTAGGTTATGATTACAATGTTTCTATTGGAGAATTAGGCATAAACTCCCCTCCTCGTGTCTGTGCTAAGGGTAAGGAAGTACCACATGTGTTTAAGGGTGTTGATAAACCCCTCTATAAAGAATCAAATGCTGAACCATTTGATGAGACCTCCTTTATTATTCAAGAAGAAATACGTGCTGAAGATCTTGCTAATGAGAAGGTTGTTTCCAAGCCAAGTGTGTCAAAAGTTCCAGTCAAAGGTATGAAAGCAACTAAGACTAACTCAGACACACCTGAGTTGGATAACAAAAATGCCATGCCTACCATGCATAATTTTTCTATTGTTAATTCCTCTCATAAAGTATGTGGTGTTCCTAATTGTATGTCTTGTGCTTTTAATTTGATGTATGCTTATTTTAATGGTAAGCATGTTTCTAGTGATAAGACTACTCCTCGTCAGCATGTGAATAATAGGAAGCATAATAGGTCTAAGACTGCTAGTCCTCCTAAAGCTAGAAAGGAGACATTTGTGCCTAAGCCTAAACAGAAATTTGTCAAGGCTGTTTACAAGGTCAAATGTCCAGTCATTGAGAAAGTTGAAAACATAAAAGTTAAGAATGTTGTTTTGCCTGATAAAGGCCAATTCTACAAGTATGCCGGACCCAACCAAGTTTGGGTTCCGAAGAAGGTCTAATCCATTTGTATTGCAGGGCATTAAACAGGTGGAACCAGTAGTGTGGATTCTTGATAGCGGATCATTAAGACATATGACCGGAGATAGAGCCCTGCTATCAAATGTGGTTGAGAAAGCTGGCCCAGTGGTTACCTTTGGAGATAACAACAAAGGTTTAACTAAGGGATATGGCTGTTTGCAAGCTGGAAATGTTATCATTGAAAATGTGTATATTGTGCAAGGACTTGAATACAATCTGCTTATTATCAGTCAGTTCTGTGACAAGGGCTACTATGTTTTATTCGACAAGCTAAAGTGTCAGATCCTGCACAAGAAAAGTGAAAACCCCTCCTTGATGGGAATCCGGAAAGGATTTCTGTTCGTAGCTGACATGAACTCTGGAAGTAGTCCTAAAGTCAATTGTTTCTATGCAAAGGCATCGTCAAATGAGAGTTGGCTATGGCACAAGAGACTTTCCCATCTAAATTTCAAAGCAATGAACTCTCTTATCAAGAGAGAATTGGTCAGAGGTCTGCCTCAACTGGAATTCTCTCCAGAAGGACTGTGTGAGGCATGCCGAAAAGGAAAGTCAAAGAAAGCAAGTCACAAAGGCACTGACACATCCTCCATAACTGGTATTCTTCAAATATTGCACATGGATTTGTTTGGACCAGTTAATGTTCTTTCGATGTCAAAGAAGTGTTACTGTCTTGTGATAGTTGATGACTATTCCAAGTATACGTGGGTTTTATTCCTTCACTCTAAAGATGAAACACCACAAGTTGTGATTGATCATATTAAGTTGATCGAGTTAGATTCTAATGTCCCTGTTAGAGCAATAAGGTCATATAATGGAACAGAATTCAAGAATTCACTTCTCAATGGATTTTGTACATACAAAGGGATTACCAAACAATATTCAGCTCCTAGAACCCCTCAGCAGAATGGAGTGGTAGAAAGGAAGAATTGTACATTGATTGAAGCTGCAAGAACTATGTTAAGTAAATCAGGTCTTCCAATTTACTTTTGGGCTGAAGCTGTCAATACTGCATGATATACTCAGAATCGAACTCTAATCAACAAGGACCTCATGAAGACTCCTTATGAGATTATGAATGAACGAAAACTTTCTATCAAATACTTTCATGTATTTGGTGCCAGATGCTTCGTGCTCAAGGATGGAGATGATCATCGTGGTAAATTCGAGGCAAAGGCATATGAGGGTATTTTTGTTGGTTATGGAAGAAGATCATACAGGGTGTATATCATTGATCAACACAAAGTAACTGAAAGTGTCAATGTTATATTTGATGACACTAAACTCCCTAGTATCCAAACTGAAGATCCTTCTGAGAAACTGAAGTTTGATGATATGTCAGATTCAGAATCAGAACATGATCAAGAACCTGAGGTTGCTGCTTGTGAAGAACCTGTTAATCATGATGATACTCAAGGTAATGGTGATGGAAACATTGGCAACAATGGAGATACCACTGCTACTGACGGAGAATCATCAAGTCAACCTGGCAACAACTTATGGGGGGATGCTGAAGGATCAACTAGTAGGACACAACATCCCAATGTATTTCAAGGCGAATCATCAAGATTAAATCTTCCAAGACAGACTGTCTGGAATAAAGCTCATCCTTTTGAGTTGATTATTGGTGATCCAGATGTTGGAGTCAGAACTAGACGTGCTACTCAAAATGAATGTCTGTTCTCAGGATTTCTTTCTGAGATGGAACCTAAGAAGATTGAGGAAGCACTGATTGATCCAGATTGGGTGATTGCTATGCAAGATGAACTCAATCAGTTTGAACATCAACAAGTCTGGAAACTGGTACCTAGACCTACACACAAGAAAGCTGTTGGTACTCGGTGGATATTCAGGAATACACTAGATAAAGATGGTGTGGTTACAAGAAACAAAGCAAGACTGGTAGCTAAAGGGTATTCTCAAGCTGAAGGCATTGATTATGATGAAACCTATGCTCCAGTGGCTAGACTTGAGGCCATCAGGATATTTCTGGCATTCACAGCATTCTCGAACTTTAAAGTTTATCAAATGGATGTCAAGAGTGCCTTTCTGAATGGAAGGTTGGATGAAGAGGTATATGTAGAGCAACCTCCTGGTTTTGAAGATCCAGATCATTTGGATTTTGTCTACTTTCTTTTCAAGGCTATCTATGGTCTCAAACAGTCTCCGAGAAAATGGTATGACACTCTTTCTGAATTTCTAATTGAAAATGGCTTTACTAGAGGTGTCATAGACAAAATTCTCTTTTTTAAAAAGCATAAGAATGATACTTTATTAGTCCAAGTCTATGTGGATGATATAATATTTGGATCTACTAATGATAGTCTCTGTAAGAGATTTGCTAAGTTAATGCACAACAAATTTGAAATGAGCATAATGAGAGCTGAAGTTCTTTCTCGGATTACAAGTAAATCAAAGGTTAGATGGAATATTTATTTGTCAATCCAAGTATCTCAAGGAACTCCTCAAAAAGTACAATCTAGAGGATTCTGCATCAGCAAGGACTCCGTCATCTACAACTGTCAAGCTTGGACCATGTGAAAACTCCATTAAGGTAGATGTCACAAGCTACAGAGGTATGATTGGCTCATTACTCTATCTTACCGCAAGTAGACCAGATATTATGTATGCTACATACTTATGTGCAAGGTTCCAAGCGGATCCTAGAGATATTCATCTCGTTGCTGTTAAACGAATCTTGAGATATCTTAAGGGAACACCAAATCTAGGTATTTAGTACCCTAAAGAATCTGGTTTTAACCTTGTTGGATATACAGATTCAGATTATGCAGGAAGTGTTGTTGATAGGAAAAGCACCTCAGGGAGTTGTCAATTCCTAGGTAGCAGGCTAGTCTCATGGTACAGCAAGAAATAGCAAACAATTTCCAACTCAACGGCCGAGGCTGAATATATTGCTGCTGGAAGTTGTTGTGCTCAAATCTTGTGGATTAGGAACCAGCTACGGGACTATGGCTCTGTATTGAACAAAATTCCTATTCTATGTGACAATACAAGTGTAATAGCCATCACTAACAACCCTATGTAACACACAAGGACCAAGCACATTGACATCAGGTATCATTTTATTAGAGAGCACGTCATGAATGGTACTGTTGAACTATTTTTTGTTCCAACAGAAGAACAAATAACATATATTTTCATTAAACCACTTGATGAATCCACATTTACCAGATTAGTTGGTAAATTGGGTATGTTGAATAGTTTTAGTGATTAAACTAGTTAATATCTGAGATCTGTTCTTGAATGAATTTACAAATGAATTTTTCATGAATGAAAAATTCATTTGCAAATTTATTTTATCATGTTTACCATATTCCTTGCTTAATTCTATGTAATTTTTATTATCTTATCTTCTTTATTTATTCAACTTGTTAATTTTAATATCTCAGAATATTTTATTTTCTCTAAAAATATTTTTCTATGAATTTTATTTGCTAAAATTCAAAAGAAATCTGTTTTTGGACTGCAAATATAATTATCTCTGAAATATTTTAATTTTGTAAATATTTTCTGCCATTTATATTAGTCTTTATTTCAGTTTTCTGTAATTGTTAATATTTTCTGTATTCTGTGTTTTTATGTTTTTTTTTGTAACTGCAATGACAATCGGCAAGACTATTACAATTGTCTTGCTGAAAGTCATTCTAGTTTAACAGTGTTTATTTTAATTATTCAGTATAGTTTTATACTGGCATGACAATCGGTATAACAATCAATTGACATGCCAGTTATAAAACTTATATTATATATTTCTATATTTATTTTTGTACTAGAATGACAATCGGTATGACAATCCGATTGTCTTTCTGGTTTATTCGTTTTATATTCCTAGTTTTGTCTAGTATAACTATCGGTAAGACAATCCCGAATTGTCATACCAGTTATACTACTTAATCGTTCTTTTGTGATTGTCTTGTTTATGTATAGTAAAAAAAACAATCGCCTGTCTCTGTCTCTCTCTCTCTCTCTCTCTCTCTCTCTCTCTCTCTCTTCTGCTTCATTTTTAAAAAAAAATAACCATCGCCATTATCATTCTTGCTCGAGTTCTTACTCAGCAATCTTAAACCTCACTCCTGTTATATATACATACACGTGTATACATACAGAAGTGCTGCCAAGATTTTTTTTATTTCGAATTGGCTGTGTGTTCTTCGATTTTTTTAAAAAAAATCCCAATTCGCTTTTGGGCTTAAGAACTGGTATTGTGTTGTGTGTTTGCTTAATCTATCATTACTAGTGTGTTTGTGGGATAAAAATCAACAAGACATATTTTTTTTACTTTTTTGGATATAATTGAATTAATTCGAATTATTAATTATTTTTTTAATTCGAATTTCCTTAATTTAATTCTTAAAATTCTGAAAGTGTGTGTCTTTTTGTATTTATTTTTAAAATGGCTCTCAATTTCCAAATTGTCTCGCATAATCATGTTGGTTATTTTAATCCGGAAAATTGTAATGTTGAAAAATTTAAGCTGTGGATTAGATTTTTAAATGATCATTCGATTGTTAGCTCTGCTATTAAATCAAATGTTCTATTAAATGTCGACTTTCTTAGACTGATTTGCACAACTTCTACTGTGGCCGCTGATTCTAAATCTTTTTCATTCACCCTGGCAAACACACAGTATGTAGTTGATGAAACAGTCATCAATAGAGCTTTAAATTTTCCAATGGACAATTTCTGTAATTTACCCTCTAACAATGAGATTTCAAATTTTTTTCATGCTATTAATTATCAGGGGGTGATTAATTTGACTAAGTTATCTAAATCAAATTTGGTTTCTGAATGGGATATTTTCTTCGATACACTTTCCAAAGTGTTTGCCAACTACACTAAATCTAATTTTCACAACATCACTTCCACTCTGCAGTATATTGGTCTTGCGGTTGTTTTCAATCAAAGGATCAATTTTGGCAAATTACTTTTACCCATTCTTCTGAGACATCTCACTGCAGCTTTGCGTGATCATTCTACGAATCGTTGGGTTTCTTGCTACTACGCTCGATTTCTCATGCTTATAGCAGAACATCTTCTCACACCTGAGCATAAGGCTCTTTTTGCTAACTCATCAGTAGCTGAACCCCCTCCGGTAAGCAAAAAGATCTACACACGCCAAGACACAACCTTTAAATTCATGCAAGTTCCAGTACTTGTATCTGCTTTCATGGCCACCTTCATTCATTTACCAATTTTTAATCTTCCCGGTCATGAATAGCAAACTCAACCTCCAGTGGTTCAAGCCACCCAGGCACAAACATCAGATGCTCTTCCACTGCAGGTAATAATTCCTCACTCTCAACCTATTCCTACTTCTGATGTAAGACCCCCAGTGGTTAATAGGGCTGACCATGAAGTTGTAGAACCACAGCTTCAATCCCAGGTCATAGAGCCAAACACAGAGTCACAACCTATCTCAAACTCTCCCCCACTGTCAAAAATATTACCGAGAAGGTTAGTATGAAGTAATGTGTTTTTAGAAGTGAATGAACCCTCAGCTCTGCCTCCTTCCAAGAAGAGAAGAACATTTACTGAGGCATCTGAAAGCCCATCCTTGTCCTCCCAACAGGACATGGACTTTGAAATGGCCACTGAACAGTTACTAGAGACATTCTCTCAACAGGATGAATCTATTGAAATTCGCCATAGGGCCATGACATCTTGTCCTGAGTCAAGCACACTTCCATTACTCACAATGGAAGCATACATACCAATAGATGACACTCAGGACACAGTGAGAGGAGTGCACATTGAGTCGGTTACAGTGACTGCCATAGTTACGGCAGAAGAGCAGTCATATGCTTCAAAGGGAAAAGCTGACTCTCAGCCACCTCTAATAGAGTCATTTTCTCCCCTCCCAGATCCAACACCTCTGGCTCCCTCAAGGGATTCTCCACTCGCAGATTTATCTGGAGAAAGTGGAGGGAAACTCAGTCAGTCTATCCCTGAAGCAATTCAGACATCTATTTCCCATGAAAAGATAGACTTGGCTGAGGATCGGGACTCGCGAATTCCCATTGCACCACCACTGACCTCTCTTGAAGAGGCTAGGGTGATTTCAATTGCAGGTAAAGAAGACCAGCAATAGGATGGCTCCTCACGAGCAATTATATTGAGAGAAACACAAGCACGTGAGATGAGTGAACCAGGAACGAGAGATATTCAGGTGAGCGCACACACAGACACAACCACTGAAAACCTATTAGCTCAGATTGCTACTCTGAAAGAACAACTTGCTAAAAGTCAGGCTGAGGCTCAAACATTCAAAGCACAAGTGGTTGAACGGTCTTCTTCTTCCACCTCTGTCAACAATCAGCTGGCATTCATCAGGAATGATATCTCAGATTTGAAGACCACTGTGATACCGAAGCTTAACTCCATTCATGAATCTCCAACTTTATCAGCCGAAGACATTTCAAACCTCTACTCTATCCATACAAGAATGAACTCTCTTGAAGATCTGATTGAAATGAACCATTCACTGGACTCCTCCAGATTCCTAAAGATAGAAAAGGGCATGAAACATCTCAATGAAGGGATGAAGCACTTGTATTTTATGATTAAAAATTCTCACTGCCCTAATGAAGAGCAAATGACCTTCTTTGAAGGGCCGTCTGGTGGAGGCTCGGGCTCTGGAGGTAATGGAGGTCATGAAGGGTCTAAAGGGAAATCTGTAGAGGATTACTCAACTAAGGGGGAGAAGCAGGGGAGAAGTGCAAAAGGAAAAGAAAAAGATTCTTCTGCTGGAGAGACAAGGAAGGCTGATGATGTCTACTATAGTGGAGACCAAGATGACTTCGATATTCTTGATGTTCCCACTGAACCAGTCTTGGAAGATAAAGCTGGTTTCTTTGAAGCTGAGGAGAAAAGTAATTTTGAAGAATAGGAAGAGGAAGCTCAAGTGGATCCTGTTTTTGAGAAAGAGTTCCAGCAGCAGCAGTCAGAGTTGAAGAGAAAAGAAGCTGAACTTAAAAAGATATCTCAGATCATTGATATGAGGAAAGAAATCCAAAGAACAGAAACTCTTGAAAAGCAACGTCTTCATGATATTAAAGCTGAAGCAAGAAGAAGAGATGTCAATCTAAAGATTGGTGTAAAATGGGATGAAGCAAGAAGAGTTATTGATATACCTCAACTGAGTACAAACAATGATAGGGAGTTTCTACATCTTCTCGACAGGCTGGAAATTTCTAATCTAAACAATGACGTATACATGAATGCTATCAAGACTGAAATCTCAAGGATCTCAGTAGCTTTTAACAGATCATTAAATGAAATGAGCATATTTGTATATTGTCAGAGTGAAGGATCTTTCAAGGTATCACTTCATCTGTTTGAGAATCGTTCTTTATCAGAGATTTGGGTTCTTCTCAACAAAGTCAAAAGAAGCTCAGAATTGAATGAAGTCCTTCGTGAAAGGCTAAAAGAGTTTGCTAATAGGGCTAGTCCTCAAGTGGTCAACTTACCCTTTCAAGTAAGATTCTTTAAGTCCGACTATCTTCAAATCTGCCATCTCGATTCACAATCTCTTAAAGACTACTCTGCTAAGCATCTTGCTGGATGGAACATCACTTAAGAACTGCTGGATACTCATCTGAGTTGAAAACTAAAGCTGTTGATCTGATTCAAGCTTACTGTGAAAAGAACATTAAAAGGTATAATCAGTTGAAGAATAAACTAAAGTCAGTTGGAGTTCAACCAGTTAGACCAGACAGTTTCACTTCAGAAAGGGACCGTGTCTATGACAAGGAGTTGCTGCAAGATTTGGAAGAAGGTGAATTCGGAAGAGAAGACAACTAAATTCAAATAGCTCAAAACTTAATGTAATATACTTAGAGCTTAATGAATCAAGATAGAAAAATGTATTCATATGTTTAGTCTAGAGGAACATCTATCTTGTATTCACTTGTAAATTTCTTTTGGAATCTGGAAAATGTTAAATATAATCCAGAACTTTTCTGCTATTTACTTTGCATTACTGTTTATATCTTTTTCTTATTTGTTAGTTGAGTTATCCTCTAGGTATTTGTTGTTATTGTCTAACAAACAAATAGGGGGAGATTGAAAGGCATATGTCATAGCCTATTTGTTTATTCGAGGATTTAACTCAACTCAAATAAGAATGTAACAAGTAAATAGTGGTTCTATCGTCAAAGAGATCTCTCAAAGTAACATCTGTCAAAGGATTAAGAAACAATGTTCATCTACAGACTTGAGGAATTACTTCACTGGAAGAAGTTCAAGAAATTGATCAAGCCTCAGTGATATAAATCAAGATTGTGGATTTAATCAAGTGACAGAGATCTTGTCAGGGTATCAGATAATTACAGGGATTTAATCTGAAGAAAATCATGTTATCAAAGTCAAGACATGAAGAAACGTCACGGAAGTTAGTCACTCATGAACCAGACAGTACATCGAGTGTCAACATTGAAGTGGTGGAATTGGTTCATAATTTTTAGTGATTTTCAGAAGATTGTCAGAAGAGTGGTTGTTATTCAAGAATAGTATTAATTCTCTATTAATTAATTAAATCATATAATTTAATTAAGAAAATAAATTATATATGTAAATATTAATTTATTGATTAATTGAATTAATTGGTTAATTAATTCTGAATTAATATTATGTTTTTTTAGAATTGATTTTGAATTAATATTCAATATTAATTCAGCAAGACAATCATTTGAACTGGTATGTCAATCAATTGTCATACCGAAAGTCTTTCCAGTTCATTTAATTGTCATACCAAAAGTCTTTCCAGTTCATTTAATTGTCATACCAAAAGTCTTTGCAGTTCATTTCATTGTCATACCGAAAGTCTTTCCAGTTCATTCAATAGTCATGCCGATTTTCTTGCTAGATCAACGGATTGTCTCACCGATTTTCTCGCCAGTACAATCCAATTCTATTGATTGAATTAAATGTCAACAGCAGCAGATCATTGAAGAAAATCATCATTATTCAACAACACAAGAACAAAGAAAAGAAAAGAGCAGCAGAAAACTTTTCATATTCAACTGCAATATTTCAGAACATTAATTTCTAGCATTTATAGTTAAATCTAAACCACTAGAAATCATTCTCTTGTTCTTGTGTAACTATCTAGCGGATCAAAATTCCTAGAACTTAATCTCAAATTGCTTTTAACATTTGATCTTTTTATTACAAAAATAGAAAAAGTTCATGTTGAATTTATTCTAGATTTGTAATAATTTATTTAAGATTAATCCCTTGTAAACGATACCGTTGTTGTAACACCTTTCAAGTTTAATAATAGTTTTATTTAACTTGAATTTTGTTTCACTTTTTATTCCTCATTAAATTCGATTAAACGGTATAGTTTGTATTTAACCCCCCTTCTACAAACATATTGGGACCTAACAATTGGTATCAGAGCCTTCTGATTAACGAACAAATCAAGATCCTAGACTTTTGTGATTCTTCCACTCCTTGAATTTTTATTTATTCAAAAATTCATAATGACTTCACAAAAAGTTGGAACCGTTAAAATCCCACTGTTTGATAAAGAAAATTATATTATGTGGAAGAAGAAGATGCTCTTGTTCTTACAAGTTGCAAATCCCAAATATCTGGATGTGTTAAAGAAGGGTCCAAAAATTCCGATGGTTATTGAACCAGAGGTTATAGAAAATGATGTTGTAGTTACCAAAGCTAGAACCTATGTAAAAGATCCTGAGGATTTTTCTCCTGCTGAAAAAGAAGAAGCCTCCTTGGATGCCAGCCTTCAATTAATTTTAGTTGATTCCCTTGATTCCTTGATGAACGGACATGTGATGAACTGTAAAAATTCCAAACACATCTGGGAAACTATTGAGGTGATTAATGAAGGCACAGAGGAAGTTCGGGAGAATAAGTTAGAGATCCTAACCTCTGAGTATGAACATTTTAAATCCAATCAAGGAGAAGGAATTACTGAAGTGTTTGAGAGGTACAATGCATTGATCGACAACCTAAACATAAATGGAAAATATTATTCAATCAGGGAGGTCAACAAAGAGTTCCTTTTAACACTGCCAACTCATCTTGAACATAGAATCACTGCCATAAGAGAAGCGAGAGATCTGAGTGAGATTTCTTTGGAAAGGCTCTATGGTGTGTTAAAAACCTCTGAGTTGGAACAGATTCAGCAGAAGGAAGTCTATAGGAAAGGTAGAGTGGTCAGCACGTCTACTGCTCTAGTAGCTGAACAACAACAACAACAACAACAATCTCAACAGTCAGAGAGAATGGTACAGTCTTCCAAGGCTGAAAAAAATGTGATAGTAGCTGAATTTGATCATCCTGCTACAAATCAATCCGGTGATGATTTTTACTCCTTGAAAGAGCTGGAGCAATTGGAAGATGAGTCAATGGCCCTGATTGTCAAGAGATTTTCCAATGTCAGATTCAAGAGGAATCCCAAGTTCAAGTACAAGTCCAACTATAACAGATTCCAGAAAGGTGGATCTTCATCCTCTAACACCAGCAGTGGTGGATACAAAACATGGATGGTTGATCGGAGCACCATTCGATGCTTTAACTGCAATGAGTTGAAACTACTCTTGATGAAATTAATGGTATGCTCAAGACTTATGAACTTGAGATGGATCAAAGAAGCAAGAGATACGGGAGAAAATCAAGGACAGTTGCTCTTAAGGCTGAGGAGGAATCCCCCAAAGTGGCTGTCTCAAAGATAGGTAGCTAGGAAAAATAGGAATGGAAAGGAAGGTGTGAATAAATGTAATAATTATATGCCCGTTCCTAATGCTCCTAGAAAGAAATGTTATAACTGTGGAAACTCTAACCATCTTGCTTCTTTTTGCAGGAAGAATAAGAATATAAACTCTTTACCTCTTAAGTTAGGAGTAAAGAGTCAGTGTGTTAGGTTTAAGCCACAAAATCCTTGTTTTCATTGTGGTAGTTTATGACATTCCATTTATACTTATAAGGAATATCATAGTTTGTACTATGATTATTATCAAATAAAACCTTCTTTGAAGAAAGTTGCTTTCATTCCTTCTAGTGTAAATTCTGAAGCAAAGTCTGATAAATAACATGTTAGCATAAACTCTGATATTAAATCCGCTGCAAATGCTAACAAACTTAAAAAGGCCAAAGGATTACAAGAAAGTCTGGGTCCTTAAAACTAACCATTAGTGGTCTTTGTGATTGCAGGGCAACAGGAAAAACATCCTAGTACTGGATAGTGGATGTTCAGGACATATGACTGGAAATAAAGCCTTGCTCTCAGACTTTATGGAGAAAGCTGGTCCAGGAGTTTCTTATGAAGATGGCAACATGGGAAAAACTCTGGGATATGGAAGTATTATTCTTGGGAATGTCATCATTGAAACAGTAGCTCTTGTTTCAGTACTTAAACACAATCTGCTGAGTGTGAGTCAAATCTGTGATAGAGGTTATCATGTGGATTTCTTTGAAAAACACTGTGAGGTTGTAAGCAATTCTACATGTAAAGTGGTTCTGAAAGGTTACAGGCATGATAACATTTATGAAGCCAGACTTTCAACAACTTCTGATAGTTCTGCAATCTGTCTGTTGAGTAGAGCATCAATTAAAGAAAACTGGAATTGGCACAAAAGTCTCTCTTATTTAAACTTCAACAACATAAATGAGCTTGTAAAGAAAGATCTTGTGAGAGGATTGCCAAAATCAGTATTTGCTTCTGATGGCCTTTGTGATTCATGTCAAAGGGCAAAACAAAGAAAATCTACTTTCAAGAGCAAAACCGAGTCATCGATTCTTGAGCCTTATCACCTACTGCATGTTGATCTATTTGGTCCAGTCAATGTCATGTATATTGCAAAGAAGAAATATGCTATGATTATAGTGGATGAGTTCACAAGGTACACTTGGGTGTACTTCCTGCACAAGAAGAATGAAACTGCATCTACTCTAACTGATCATGTCAGACAGCTGGATAAGTTGGTCAAAGATTCTGTTAAAATTATAAGAAGTGATAATGGCACTGAGTTCAAGAATTCAATCATGGAAGAGTTCTGCAAAGAGCATGGAATCAAACATGAATTTTCTGCACCTCGAACTCCACAACAAAATGGAGTTATAGAAAGAAAGAACAGGACTCTCATTGAAGCTGCATGAACTATGCTTGATGAAGCAAAGATGCCAACGTACTTTTGGGCTGAAGCTGTGCAGACTGCTTGTTTTACACAGAATGCAACACTCATAAACAAGCATGGAAAAACACCATATGAGATGGTGAAGAAAAAGAAGCCAAATCTGAAATACTTTCATGTATTTGGTTGCAAGTGTTTTATTCTTAAGACTCATCCTGAGCAGCTGTCAAAATTTGATCTAAAAGCTGATGAAGGAATTTTTGTTGGATATCTACTTTCCACAAAAGCCTTCAGAGTCTACAATTTAAGAACAAGGGTTGTCATGGAATCTATCAATATATCTTTTGATGATAAGAAGATTACTGGACTTGAAGATTTCAATGATCACAATCAGCTGAGATTTGAAAATGAAGACTTAAATTCTGATTCTGTAAATTTCGATGACTTATACTCTGATACTATAAGTACTGATGTCATTGAATCTGTGGTAACAACTCCAAAGGAAAATGCACCTGTCCAGAGGGAGAAAGCTGAAGATTCTACCACATCTCAAGACTCTCAAGAAGCATCATAACCTGTCACTGGCTCTTTAAGTTCTGATTCATCTAGTTCTGATGAGCCAAATTCTGATAATTCTGGAAGCTCTGATACTTCAAATCCTGAAGGATCCAAGTCAAACTCTGAAGTCTCAGAGAGCATAACTACAGGGGGAGCATTAGAAAATGCTGATGGAGACAGCATGGAACATGGGGGAGGATCCAGTTCTAGAAGTCAACTTCAATCTGCAAGAAAGTGGACCAAATCATATACACCTGACTTAATTATTGGAGATCTTGAAGTAGGTGTCAGAACTAGAACTGCAACATCAAATGAATGTCTCTATCATTCTTTTCTATCTCAGACTGAACCAAAGAAAGTGAAAGAAGCTCTTCAAGATGCTGATTAGGTGCAAGCCAGGAAGAGTTAAATGAATTTGAAAGAAATAAAGTCTGGACCCTAGTGCCAAGACCAAAGAACAGATCAGTTGTTGGCACAAAATGGGTGTTCAGAAACAAAACTGACAGTGATGGCATAATTACAAGAAATAAAGCAAGGTTGGTTGCTAAAGGCTACTCTCAACAGGAGGGTATTGATTATGATGAAACATTTGCACCAGTTGCTAGATTAGAAGACATAAGGATCTTTTTGGCTTATGCTGCTCATAAAAAGTTTAAAGTCTTTCAAATGGATGTGAAAAGTGCTTTTCTTAATGGAGAATTGGAAGAAGAGGTCTATGTTGAACAACCTCCAGGCTTTGTAGATTCAAAATTTCCAAATCATGTCTACAGGCTTGACAAAGCACTTTATGGCCTTAAGCAAACTCCTAGAGCATGGTATGAGACTTTAGCTCAATTCCTTCTAGAAAGTGGATTTCAAAGAGGTACAATTGATAAAACACCGTTCTACCTCAACCATGGAAAGGACTTACTTTTGGTACAGATATATGTTGATGATATCATATTTGCTTCTACAAATGCCAAACTCTGTGAGAGGTTTGCAAAGCTAATGCAGTCAAGATTATAAATGAGTATGATGGGAGAACTTAGTTATTTTCTGGGCCTTCAAGTCAAGCAGAATGAAAAAGGTACTTTTATCTATCAATTCAAATACACCAGAAATTTACTGAAGAAATTTGGAATGCAAGATTGTTCAACTGCATCCACTCCCATGGCCACTGCAACCAAGTTAGATAAAGATACTGGCTCATCAGTAGATATTAATAACTACAGAGGTATGATTGGTTCTTTACTCTATTTAACTGCAAGTAGACCTGATATCATGTATGTTACCTTCTTTGTGCAAGATTTCAGGCTGATCCAAGAGAATCTTATTTAATAGCTGTGAAGAGAATTTTCAAGTACCTTAAGGGTACAGCTGATCTGGGATTGTGGTATCCTAGAGAATCAGATTTTAAGCTAATAGGTTACTCAGATGCAGATTTTGCAGGATGCAAAATAGACAGGAAAAGTACTAGTGGAAGCTGCCAATTTTTTGGAGGCAGATTAGTTTCTTGGTTTAGCAAGAAACAGAAGTCAATGTCCACATCAACTGTAGAAGAAGAATATATTGCTACAGAAAGCTGTTGTGCACAGATTCTTTGGATGAAGAATCAATTACTGGATTATGGGTTAGAATTTTCTAAAATCCCTATTTACTGTGATAATCAAAGTGCTATTGCTATGACAGGTAATTCAGTTCAACACTCAATGACAAAGCACATCAGCATTAGGTACCATTTCATAAGGGAACATGTGATGGAAGGTACAGTGGAATTGCATTTTATTCCAACAGATCAACAACTAGCAGATATCTTCACTAAACCACTATGTGAAGCTACTTTTACAAGACTGGTAAATGAACTTGGAATGGTTTCAGGTTCTTTCTCTAAATATGCTTAGTTTTTGTTCTCATGCATCAGACTTTATGATCAGTGTTTACAGATTGTCTTATATTCATGCAATCTATTCTTTAATTGAAATTCATTAAATGCTGATTGTTATCTGATGTGGATCTTTAAGCTCTGATAGTGTTTTGAATGTTCTGTGACTATTCAATCCAATGAGGATAACTGTGCTAGCTGCTGACCTAGTAGTCTTTAACATACTAGAAATCACATGTATGAATTAGTTGTTTATGTGGAAACTCATTAACACAAGCAAATTCTGATTTTGATGTTAGTCAAGTTTACTTTGTGTATCTTATTACTAAGTCACAAACTAGATTCTTGCTTCTTATCTGTCAGATTCTGATTTCAGTAAATCTTAAGAATGAACTAAATACTGATAAGCCTCACTTATCAAAAGAAAAGAAAAGAAAAGGAAATAAAAGTCAGGTACTCCTTTGAGATCTAAAGTAAATATGTGGAAGGGAAGATCCAAGTGCATTGTTGGTATTAAGTAATATGCATTAGAAAAGCAAATAAATTTTCTTGGTGACTTTTCACATTCTCTGATTACTGGAGAAATACTATGACAACAGCATAAATTATGATAAGTAGTCGTGACTCACTTACACTGAGAAGCCACTATAAAAAGGAATTTCAAAAGATGCATAAAATGAGCACAAACAGTTGAGGTGGACTATTGCATAAATTTGTTCTATAGTGTAGACTTCATGATTGATGATAGATTTTAAGCACTTTTCTTAGTTATGCCTTATTTCTAAGATGTACTGAAGTTTATCATACTTTAATCTTTATCTGGTATTCTGCTAAATGCACACACTTTCACTCCATATGAATGATGAAAATTACTGTGGTGATTAAGTTGTTTTTGACAAACAGTTAAGTGTCATTTGCATAAATTCCGAGGACAAGTTCTGATGGAAGTTCTGATGATTAAACTCTGAAGAAAACAAGCCAGTATTTGTATGAAGAATCATAGAAAAAGATATTCACTTTTTGAGTTCAGAAGCCATATTCTGATGACTGTTAAAATCCGATATAAGTTTAAGTTCTGATATTAAATCCTAATTGAATCCTTGATGCTTACGTGGCATTATTCTTTACTTGACTTATTTGTGGTAGAAACTGAAATAGTCATATTTAAATCAGAATATACTTGGGTAAGATAAAAATAGTCATAATCATTATGGGTTAGTGGTAAACGTGTTTGTCCTGAAAAACTGCATGTGCATGGTAATTATTGCTTATTTTACGTGCCCATTAACTCCTGCTTTAACTATTAACCGACTGTTCACACGTTGCCAGGTGTAAAGTGTATCCCATGCTTCAAAAATATAACTATTGAGTGGAGAGAGTATATATATGGGAGTTATAAGATTTTCTAATCTTTTACTTACTTTTTCACTCTTAATCTCTTTTATTCTCTCTCTCTCTCTCTCTAATATTCTCTGAAGCGTTTTCTTACAGGCATTTTCACAAACACCTTTCGCGTAACATATTTTCTCACTTAATTTCTTACAGAGATGGCACCAAAAGACTTGATTTTCAATGGAGCTAAGTTTATTCCTAACATCTACTCGTCTATTCTTTACAAGGCTGAAGCTCCATCGGAACTTCACTTTATTCAGGATTTCCTTACTAATTCTGATATTGGGTATGCTTTGACCCAACCTGAAGAATTCTCTGGAACCCAAGTGCTGGAGTTTTAGAGAAGTGGAATCTATGATGATGGTGGTGCTCAAGGGTCCCCAAGTATTATCTTTACAATAGGGGAGGATGAGCATGTCGTGACGTTGGCTACAGTTCGTCAAGCACTGCAGCTACCTGAGAACTGCGTTTATACAACTGTTGAGGAGCCAGTTCTTCAAAATATGATGGCCAGTCTGGGGTATAAAAAGACATTGGAAAAGCTGGGTCAATTGAAGAGATCTAACATAAGGAGGGAATGGAGTTTCTTCTTTGACTGGATTACAAAGACCTTCGCCAACAAATGTTCTAATTTCGATGCAATCCCTATACTCAGTCAACATATCGGTTATGCTCTCATTAATCAAACTGATTTTGATTATGCAAGTGCTGTTTTAGGCTTTATTGGGGATAGGATGACAGAAGATGGGAACACTGTTTATTTTGCTAGATTTTGTCAGCTTATTTATAATTTTTGTTGTGCTGATAAGCCCCAATTAGCTAGTGAATTACTTCCATCATTTAAACTAGCTAAAAGAGCTTTTAATGACTTATTATCTACTAATAATAAGAAGGCTGTGTTGAGACCCCTCCAAATACCTTTATCTGTCAAACAAGCCTTAATAATCTATGATCCAGTTACATACACTGCGCTATATCCTGATGTCCAACCATCTGAACCTCAACCATCAGCACCTACCACCGCTACCCAAACACCTCAAACTTCTCAACCACAACCAAAATCTACCATCAGGACATCTGTCAAACCTTCAACTCAATCATTACAACCTGAATCATCAGCACATACCATCAGATCTTCATCTTCCAGGCCAAAGAGGACAAAGTCTGTTCCTCAACCTCCACAAAAGAGAAGGAAGATGATTCTCAGAGATGAATCTGATAGTGATGAAAAGAAAACAGTTGAAGCACGGGTTCATGCATTAGAACCTGTGATAATTGAAGCTGAGAACTTTACTTCTCAGACAGAAACAATAACTCAAAGTTCTGATACTTTGAAAAGAAATAAATCTGTAAGTTCTGTTATCGTTGAAGCAACTACTTCATTGGCAAGGAGATTGAAGAAAATGAAGGCTATGAGGTATTTGGCTAAGGATTCATCAGAAGATACTGAAGAAGCTGAGGCAGGGGATCAGGAATCTCTGATCTCACAAGAACCAATTGTTATTGAAGCCCTTCCAGCTCAGGCCAAAGACACTGCTATTGATACAGTTGTAACCCCTCTTGTCTCTCCTATTAAAGCTACAGATGATGCTAAAGAACAAACTGAAAACTCTGAAATAGATATTCATAATTTGAATATACCAAATGTTCTTTATCTGAAAGCTCCATCTACAGAAGCTCAACAATCTCCAACTCATTTTCCAATTTTAAATGTTGAGATACCATCTACATCAACCACACCAGCTCTGGAGATAAATTCTGATGTTCAGAATTTAAATGAAGCTGTTCCTGAATCTCCAGTTGCTTCACACACTGTTGTGTTGTCAGAACATAATGAGTCTTCCTCAAGTTCTGAAGACAATGTTTCTGTTGAAACTCCAATTCCTATACTAGGAAAGGAGGAATTGGTGAAGAAATTTGTTGAACAGGATGCACCTATTCTTTGGGAGGATACTCACAGAGGTGTGGAGTGGACCAAGAAGTGGAATGACACTGATTTCATTTCCAAGTTCTAACATTTTGACAGAGCATATTGCTAAAGCTGATGAGTTGCTCACAAATGCTGATTTAAAGACACAACTCAAGATCACTGCTCTATCTACCAAATATCTTCAAGGTCTTCTTCTACTCATGAAAAGGTTGATACACTAAAGGAACATGTTGATAAGCTAGATCTATAGATCAAGCTTGACAAGAACAAATATATCAGACCTACTCTTGAGAAAATTGAAGCCATTGAGAAGATTCAAGAGAAGCAACATGCCCAATTTACTGAGGTCCTGGCTAACCAAGTTTCTCAGAAAGCTCAATTGGATGAAATCCAATCTTCAGTTGAACTTCTTCTTTCTCTCTTACTTCCTGATGATGCCAAAAAGGGGGAGAAGGTATTAAGTCCAAATGCTCACCTACTGAAATACTGAAGAAAAAGGATGATAAAGGTGATGACCAGGGAAACTCTGATAAGAGTAGAGGTCAAGGAAAACTTCAAGGAAAATCTTCTACACAGAACAAGTCAAGTTCTGATACTGTGAATGCTAAAAGTCTGAAGTCAAGTTCTGATAAACAAAGTCTGTTATCAAGTTCTGATATTCTGATTCAGTTAGGATCTAAAGACTCTAAGAAGTTTTTACAAACTCTGAAGCTAAAGGGGAAGCAGACTACTGTTTATTACAAAAATCCTAAAATCCAGACACTTGATGAGGAGATAGCTAGAAGATTATTTCTGAAACAAAATCCAGGAATGGATTTGGAAACTCTCAAGGAGGAAGAAGCTAGATTTGCAGCTGAGAAGACAAATCTTAAGTCTAAAGCTTCTGATGCAAATAAACCTCCAAGGACTAAGAAAAAAGGCATTGTGATCAGGGAAAAGTCAAATTCTGAGACTTCAAAGTCCAAGACTAGATCACAAACTGAGATTGATCCTAAGTCAAAAGGAAAAGAAAAGGTTAGTGAACCTTTAAAGACTGAGAAAAAAATAAGTTCTTCCATTCCAGTCTATCAAACTACAGTGCATGATGATGATTTGATAGAAGATAAAACTATTCAAATTATGAAGAGAAGAAAGATAATTGAAGAATCTAAAACAACCTCTGACACTGCTCAAGTTGTTCAGAATGAAGAACAACAAGTTATAGAAGAAACATCAAATTCTGATCAAGTTAATTTGGAAAAGATGACAATTACTGATAAGAAGAAGCTGTTATGGAAGAAAGCTACTCCAATTGAACCAAAATCCAATCTTATGATGAATCAACTCGCAACATTTGGGTTGAGATCCAAGCAACCTAGAGATAAAGCTGGATTAGATTCTGATGAAGAAAAGATACAAACATGAGTAAAAGTTACTCTAAGATATCCTTTCATGTTGACAGACAAACCATATGAACAAATCAAACAAAAGCACCTTGACAAAGTGTTGTCTGCTCAAATCGTGATAGATGCTCATGATAAGGAAAATCTAAAGGAGAAATTGATTTTATTTCTCTATGATGGATTAACTTACAGACTAGCTGATACTGATGTGCTAAAGAAGTCTGTCAGAGAACTTCAACATATTCACTATCTTATAGAAGTAAAATCTGATGTTACAAGAAGATGGTCAGAATACATTTTGAAGGCTATAAGAGATCTATTTAGAATCTATGGTACAAAGACTTCTCAGTATATACCAATGATTACTGAAGATGATGGAAGAGAAATTCCTATGTTGAAGAATTCTGCTAAGGTTGAAGTTATTCTGAAAGGAAAATGCTTATGTTATAATGAAAACTCTTCACATCCTAGAGTTATCAGACTTGGTGATGGACTTGAAAGAACATCAATTCAAGCTCTCAGAACAACCATTTATCAAATTGGTGATAGTAAAGACGAAGAACTGATGCAGGTCAAATCACAGTTAGTTGAAATTCTGAGGAAAGCTGAAGACAAGATTGTAAAAGATTTTGTTAAGAATCATTATGGATTCAGATTGATCCATTGATACTAGTAAAGCTACAACGACTGTAAGTTATAGTTAATAGTCTTATTAAACTCTTATTGCATTTGAACTTAAATGTTTTTGACATCATCAAATCTATTAACTTGTATATTTTTGCATAATTTACAAGTTGAGGGAAATTGTTAGATATATTTGAGATGTCATGTCTAATGTGTTTCATGTTTAGTTTTCAGATCTTAACAAATAGAAAATATCAGTAGTTACTAGAATCAGTACTTACCGGAAGTCAGAACTTAAGGATACCAGTACTTCAATTATCAGAAGATAAATATCAGAAGATGGATATCAGAACTTAAGTACGAGAGGACTAACAAGTAAGGAAGGAAGCTGATTTACAGGAAAGAAGATCGAGACTAATACAAAAGAAGATATGCATGGAAAGAGTTAGAGGATTTAAAGACTTGTATAAGATATATGACTGATAGATTTTAGGAGAAAAAATTATATTCCATATCAATTAGAAGTTATCTTGTAACTGTGTACTATATAAACACAAACATAGGTTTACACTATATGTGTTATCATTATCGAGAAGATCATACATTGTAACCTAACAGCTCTCGTGATATTTGTTCATCACTGAGAGAACAGTTCCATTGGAACAGAGTTTATTATATTGAATATATCTGTTTACTGTTACTTGTGTTCGAAATCGATTTGATTGTATTCTACATTGTATTCAACCCCCTTCTACAGTGTTGTGTGACCTAACAAACAATCTTAATAAAATATAAAAATAAGTTTAGCTGATATAATGTCATCAGGTTAAAATATATAAATAAATAAATATATATATATATATTATTCATCCGATCTAAAACAAATTTATATTTACCCCATGCTAAAATAAAATTAAACAAAAAACTAAATATGATTAGCTGAATTTGGGTTGATATAACGGGTCTGAGGATAAAATAAAATTTGCTAACTCATGCTAAAACAAAATAATAAATTCTACCAATCCGACCAAAAAAAATTTATTGAACCATTCTAAAAGAAAAATAAAATTTGAAAAGTAATATGTTTGTTTATATAATATCATCACGCTAAAAGTAAAATTGCAAACAAACCGAATGTAATTAGTTGGTTGATATAACGGGTCTGACTAAAATAAAATAATATTTATTATTAATCTACGATAAAATTAAAATTAAATTAAAATTAAGATAATTTTTATATTATTGATATGTGTTAAAGTAAAATTAAAGTCTAGCTAATTCGTTGGTATGTATAATGTAGGTCTAAAAGGGTAATAATTGGACCAACCCTAATAGTTGAAATATTAAAAATTTTGTAGTAGATCTGTATGTACAAATTAAACCAAAACTAAATCCGAATATAATTAGTTGGATTTGGTGGGTATACCAAACTAAAAATAATTCGTATACTATTGATGTGAGCTAAAATTTACCTCTTAATTAAAAGATAATTATCTTTAATAGACACACCTATAAATATCAATAAAATTATATATTTCATTTAATGATATTTCTTTTTTAAACTAAAATATCACTAATTTATACACGTGTATATTTAAAATTATTGTCAATTTATATTATTAAAAAAATTCTAATAAATAAATTTCAGGGCTTAAAATTTTTACTTTAAATTAAATTCAAAAATTATATAATATTATAAATAATTCGTACATCACACGGGTTTTTTGCTAGTATTATTAAAATTAAAATTTATGATATATAATGATAAAAATGATCGTGTATCGCACGAGTTATATACTAATATATTTTAAAACTTATTTTAACAAAATAAATGAAAATTAATATAAGTTGAGAAAAAGTATGTTGATATTAATATTCAAATTATCAACTTATAATTTATCAACTTATAAACAAGCGCTTGTAAATAAGTTATGGTGGGCTTATAAATTGTACCCAAACAGGCCCAAAATGAGGGGGGGGGGGGGGTTAGAAAAGAGATTTCAATGAAACGAATGACTTCACTGCTGGCGTTAGCCATGATCCACGTACTGACAGTAGTAATGAAACAGATGGAAAGCTAAACTTGATCTACCGAACAAATTAGTCAGCAAGAGTCAAACAAATGCTAACACAGTACAGTGTAGTCAAATTCAACTAAACAGCGTCACACACACACTATTCTCCCGTACGCTTCCATATTCTCCTATATATTTATATATTTTCTCCCATTCTGCAATCCATTAATCTATCTTATATATATATATCTTCCTTCTTCACCTCGTTTCTCCGGAGCCAAAATAAATGTCTTCATTAGAGAATCAATATTTCATTCCAACATTCGACGATTCATGGTTATCACAAGACAACCATGAAACGAATGACTTCACTGCTGGCGTTAGCCATGATCCACGTACTGACAGTAGTAATGAAACAGATGGAAAGCTAAACTTGATCTACCGAACAAATTAGTCAGCAAGAGTCAAACAAATGCTAACACAGTACAGTGTAGTCAAATTCAACTAAACAGCGTCACACACACACTATTCTCCCGTACGCTTCCATATTCTCCTATATATTTATATATTTTCTCCCATTCTGCAATCCATTAATCTATCTTATATATATATATCTTCCTTCTTCACCTCGTTTCTCCGGAGCCAAAATAAATGTCTTCATTAGAGAATCAATATTTCATTCCAACATTCGACGATTCATGGTTATCACAAGACAACCATGAAACGAATGACTTCACTGCTGGCGTTAGCCATGATCCACGTACTGACAGTAGTAATGAAACAGATGGAAAGCTAAACTTGATCTACCGAACAAATTAGTCAGCAAGAGTCAAACAAATGCTAACACAGTACAGTGTAGTCAAATTCAACTAAACAGCGTCACACACACACTATTCTCCCGTACGCTTCCATATTCTCCTATATATTTATATATTTTCTCCCATTCTGCAATCCATTAATCTATCTTATATATATATATCTTCCTTCTTCACCTCGTTTCTCCGGAGCCAAAATAAATGTCTTCATTAGAGAATCAATATTTCATTCCAACATTCGACGATTCATGGTTATCACAAGACAACAATAGTACGTTTTACAATTTTTACGATGATGATCCATTTTCTCCTCTTTCCGACATGGTGAGACCGGAGTCAACAACAAGCTCTACTTTCACATCCCCTAGCATCTCAGGTTCTTCAGACCTTGACACCCCCATGCAAACACGCATCAGCGCGGTACGCAACAAGAAGATCACGAAGCGCAAGTGTGGTGCGGGGAGGAAGAGTACGACCACGTTTGTGAATGCAGATGCCAGTAATTTTCGACAACTGGTGCAACAGATGACGGGTGTTAAGTTCGGGGTAATTCTTAAGCCGGAGGCGCAACGGGTTGGTAATCGGTTTCATGGGTGCTTGCCTACGCTTGATACGTCGGCGTATTCGTTTGATCATCGTCAAGAATATGCTCCAATAACGGCGAAAGGACGACAGGGTTATTTTTCGGCGGAGGGTGGTGCTGGTGGGTTAAATAACGATTGCTTTCCCACACTTGAATCATGGGTAGGAATGTAATAATAGATGTTTTCAATGGGGGGCTTGGATTTAACAATTTCTTTGATATTCTACATGTTTTTTTTTACCCGGCCTACTCTGTTTTGGTTTGTGTACCTTTCTTTTTAGTTGCTTAATTCGCTTATTTAAAAAAGCCAAGTGAAAAAGTGATTGTTTTACTTGCGATTAGTCTTCTATATACTTTACATCCAGTTTATCGATCACTTCCCGATTAACATCAAACCACAACACAGCTACATCATACAATACTATATGTTAAAATTTATACCTAGAGGACAACCTGGTCACTTGGTTACTGTCCTTATTCACTTGGATAAAAACATATTTAAATTATCCAAGGACAACATGAAAATCAAATTTCTATGCCCATTCTTACAATATTTTGTTTGTAAATTTCATCGTGTTCCTTCAGTATTTCATTCATATCAAGTGAACACAATTTTAAATGTTCAAATATCTATAATCTATTATAACTAGTGCCTTGTAATATTCGATTAATTTTTTTTTCGAAGTTTCAACTAATGGCTTGTAATTTTCGATTAAAAAAATTGAGGTAACTGAAATGCCAATTCTATCTTCACCAAAGAGAAGTGTATCACGAGTTCAATTATATCTGTTCATTTATGAGTTAAAGTTAAATTGTGGAAGTTTGGATTTTTGTATACACTTTATTACGTTTTAAAATAAAATAGCTATTAATTATAAAGTTGAAGTTCACTATCTTACCCTCCAAAATTTAACGGAATACAATGAAATAATAATTGATAGAGTAATAATCTCGTTAAAATAATATTTTTCTCCGGTCCTAATATAATGGACACGGTATATTTTTACTCCCGATAAAATAATAAACTCGCTAAAATAATATTTTTCCTTTATTCCGACCCTATTATTTTAAAAAATATTTAACCGTAAAGTGAATTGTTAAAAAACTAGTTCAGCTACTCATGTGGCATGTTATATAATTATAAGATTATAAGATATTTTCGTGCAAAAATATTATAATATAAATCATTATAATTATAATGTAATTAAGTATGCATATGGCAAAGATGATAAATGTACTGGTTAAATATTAAGTAGGTCATTTACTGCGTCCAAATGTATTAAGTGAGTCACTGATTACAAAACTGACCCAAATGAGTCACTCATTTAAAAATTTATATAAAAAATATCACTCTATCGTTAGTCAAAATTCTTAAAAGTATTATATATTGAGTTTCACACATTTTTTATCAATGATATTACATCTAAATGAAAGGTTCTGAGTTCTACTATTTTAGATAATATTGTTAGATTTTTAAAATTTTATCAACTATTTATTTTTAATTTTTTGATTGTTTTATTTTATTTAAATAAAAATAAAATAGAAAGTTTTAGTTAACTTAAAGTAGGATTTAGTACATGTTAGATATATTTGATAATGTCATGGCTAATATAATTTATGTTTAGATTTCAGATCTTACTTAACAGGACAAGTTACCATCATTAATCAGTACTTATACTGGAAGTCAGGACTTAAGGATATCAGTATTTATATTATCGGGAGATAATCATCAGAAGTTAGATATCAGAACTTAAGTGCTGAAGGACGTTCAGATAAGGATAGTAGCTGATTAAAGGAAAGAAGATCGAGATAAACATAAGAAGAGATATGCATGAAGAAGGAGTTCCGTGAAGAATGGAATACTTGGAAGAAAAGATATCTGATTGATATATTTTAGGAAGCAGAATTATATTCCATATCAATTAGCGATTATCTTGTAACTGTGTAGTATATAAACACAGACATAGGGTTTATACTATAAGTGTTATCATATTCGAGAAGATTATTTATTGTAACCCTAGCAGCTCTCGTGATATTTGTTCATCACTGAGAGGTAACAGTTCCATACTGTAACAGAGTTTATTGTTTCAATAAAGTTTGTTTTCTGTTACTTAATATATTAAAGTTCGATTTGATTGTATTATACACTGTATTCACCCCCTCTACAGTGTGTGTGACCTAACAAGTGGTATCAGAGCCAATCTGTTAACACACATACAGTTAAAGATCCAAACACAATCATGTCTGACACAGAAACTCTAACTAAGCCTACCAAAACTGAAGAACCTCCAAAGACACAAATTCAAAGTCGGTATGAGACTATCAGAGTTCCCATACTGAGACCATCTGAATATCCCATATGGAAGGTAAGGATGACCATGTGCCTGGAAGCAACAGATCCATAATACCTTGATAGAATCAAGGAAGGGTCTCACAAACCAACCAAGCTCACTGTTGCAGTTGTAGGTGAAGCAGCAAAGACCGTACCAAAGGAGAAGAGTGATTATACTGCTGAAGATATAGCATCAATTGCTAAGGATGCTAATGTACGACACTTACTGCATAGTGCCACTGATAATGTAATATCAGACAGGGTAATCAACTGCAAGACTGCTAAGGAGATATGGGATGCTCTGGAAACAAGGTGTCAGGGAACTGACACAATTAAGAAGAACAGGAAGACAATACTCACTCAAGAGTATGAACATTTTGACTCAAAGACTAATGAGTCATTGAATGATTTATATGATAGATTTGTCAAACTTTTGAATGATTTGTCATTGGTTGATAAAGAGTATGATCTTGAAGATTCAAACCTTAAATTTCTGTTAGCTCTTCCTGAATGCTGGGATTTGAAGGCAACGACAATAAGAGACAACTACAATCTTGATGAAACAACTCTTGATGAAATCTATGGAATGCTCAAGACTCATGAACTTGAGATGGAACAAAGAAGCAAGAGGAAAAGAGGAAAGTCAAGCACAGTTGCTCTTAAGGCTGAAGAAGAATCCCCCAAAGTAGCTTTCTCAAGGAAAGACAAGGGTAAAGCTCTTTTCATAAAGTCTGAAACTGAGTCATCAAGTTCTGAAAGTGATGATGACTCAGATTCTGAAAGTTTGCCTGAGTCTGATGCTGATGAGGAGATGATGAAGCTGTGTGCTCTTATGGTGAAAGGAATCACAAAGATTGCATACAGGAAGTTCAGGAAGGGAAAGAAGTTTTCCAGGAAAGGCATAAGTTCTGATAAGAAGAATTTCAGAAGATCTGAAGGCAGAGGAGGAAAGTCTGACAGAGGAGATTATACCAATGTTAAATGCTATAACTGTGGTGAGAAAGGCCACATATCTCCTGATTGCAAGAAGGCAAAGGGTGACAAAGGCAAGGCTCTTGTCACAAAGCAGAAAAGCTGGACAGACACCTCAGACTCTGAAAGTGAGGAGAACTATGCATTGATGGCAAATGCTGATAAAGAAAGTGCTGAGAGCAGTTCTGAAGCTGCTGAAACAAAGGTACCTCAGACTACTTATACTTTTCATACTGATAATATTAATGAGTTGAGAAGATATCTTAAAACCATGTTTGTTAGTTATAGAGATCAAACTTTAACATGTGAAAGATTAACTTCTGAAAATCTTGCTTTTAAGAAAAGAAATGATTTCTTAGAAAAAGAGTTAGTCATGTTCCATCAAACTCAGAAGGATAGAGATGATGTTTTTTATGTAAGGGATGAAGTGCTAAAAATGAATGAATCTCTAAAAACTGAGTTAGAAAAGGAAAGAGAGATTATCAGGACTTGGACTAACTCTGGCAAAACAACTCAAAATTTGCTAAGTAGTGGAAACTGGAAAGAGGGCTTAGGTTATGGAGAAGATAAGAATGATAAAGGAACTGAAGAAATTAAGCCTGTTGTTAAGCAAAAGCCAAAGTTAAAATCTGTTAAGTTTGTAACTGTAAAGTATGAAAATGAGAAATCAGAAGTTAAAGAGGAATTAACTTCTGACAAACTAAAACAGGAAAAGACAGCTGAAGTGAACATAGGCTTAATGACAAAGAAGCAGCTTAAGCATAAGCTGAAAGATGTTAAGAATGCAAACAAGGTAAAATCACCTAGGAAAAATAGGAATGGAAAGGAAGGTGTGAATAAAAGCAATGATTATAAACCTGTTCCTGATGCTCCTAGGAAAACATGTCATAACTGTGGAAGTTCTAACCATCTGGCTTCTTTTTGCAGGAAGACTAAGAATATTAACTCCTTACCTTCAAAATCAGGAGTTAAGAGTCAGTCTGTTAGATACAAACCACAAAATCCTTGTTTTCATTGTGGTAGTTTATGGCATTCCATTTATACTTGTAAGAAATATCATAGTTTGTACTATGATTATTATCAAATAAAACCTTCTTTGAAGAATGTTTCCATTGTTCCTTCTAGTGTAAATTCTGATTCAAAGTCTGATAGTGTAAGTTCTGATAAGAAAAATGTTAACATAAACTCTGATGCTAAATCCGCTGCAAATGTTAACAAACTTAATAAGGCCAAAAGATCCAAGAAAGTCTGGGTCCTTAAAACTAATAATTAGTGGTCTTTGTGATTGCAGGGCAACAGGAAAAATATTCTAGTTCTGGACAGTGGATGTTCAGGACATATGACTGGAAATAAGGCCCTGCTATCAGACTTTGTGGAGAAAGCTGGCCCAAGTGTTTCTTATGGAGATGACAACATTGGAAAAACATTGGGATATGGCAATATCAATCTTGGAAATGTCATAATTAAAGAAGTAGCTCTGGTCTCAGGACTTAAACACAATCTGCTGAGTATAAGTCAAATCTGTGACAGAGGTTATCATGTTGATTTCTTTGAAGAACACTGTGAAATTGTGAGTAAATCTAAAGACAAAGTTGTTCTGAAAGAATACAGGCGTGGTAACATTTATGAAGCTAAGCTTTCAACAAGTACTGATGGTTCTGTAATTTGTCTGATGAGTAGAGCATCAATTGAAGAAAGCTGGAATTGGCACAAGAAACTCTCTCATTTAAATTTCAACAATATAAATGAACTGGTCAAGAAAAATCTTGTGAGAGGACTGCCAAAGTCAGTATTTGCTCCTGATGGCCTTTATGATTCCTGTCAGAAAGCCAAACAAAGAAAATCTTCTTTTAAGAGCAAGACTGAATCATCAATTCTTGATCCTTATCATCTACTACATGTTGATCTATTTGGTCCAGTGAATGTCATGTCTATTGTAAAGAAGAAATATGTGTTGGTCATAGTGGATGAGTTCACCAGATACACATGGGTGTATTTCTTGCACACAAAAAGTGAAACTGCATCTATCTTGATTGATCATGTCAAACATCTGGATAAATTGGTCAAAGATTCTGTGAAAATTTTAAGGAGTGATAATGGCACTGAATTCAAGAATTTGATAATGGAAGAGTTCTGCAAAAACCATGGAATAAAGCAGGAATTTTCTGCTCCTGGAACTCCACAGCAAAATGGAGTTGTAGAAAGGAAGAATATAACTCTCATTGAAGCTGCACGTACAATGCTTGAAGAAGCAAAGCTTCCAACCTATTTCTGGGCTGAAGCTGTGCAGACTGCTTGTTTTACTCAAAATGCAACACTCATTAACAAGCATGGAAAAACACCATATGAGATGGTGAAGAAAAAGAAGCCAAATCTGAAATACTTTCATGTATTTGGATGTAAGTGTTTTGTTCTCAAGACTCATCCTGAACAGCTATCCAAGTTTGATCTAAAAGCTGATGAAGGAATCTTTGTTGGATATCCACTTTCCACAAAAGCCTTCAGAGTCTATAATTTGAGAACAAAAGTGGTTATGGAATCTATCAATGTCTCTTTTGATGACAAGAAGATTACTGGTCTTGAAGATTTCATTGACCATGATCAGCTGAGATTTGAAAATGAAGACTCAAATTCTGATACTGAAAATCCTGACAGTCTAAGTCCTGATATTGTAAACTCTAATGGATTAAACTCTGATGTTATTGAAACTGTGGTAACTACGTCAAAGGAAGATGCACCTATGCTGGGGGAGCATAATCAAGATCTTATCACATCTCAAGAAACATCAGAACATACATCTGACTCTTCAAGTTCTGATTCGTCAAGTTCTGATAAGCCAAGTTCTGCCAGTGCTGAAAATCTAAATTCTGAAGAATCCAACTCAGAGAGCATAGTTTCAGGAGGAGCATCAGAAAATGAAAATGAAGACAACATGGATCATGGGGGAGCATCCAGTTCTAGAGAAAACCTTCCATCTGCAAGGAAGTGGACAAAATCACATACACCTGATTTGATAATTGGAAATCCTGATGCAGGTGTCAGAACTAGAACAAGTACTTCAAATGAATGTCTTTACAATTCTTTTCTCTCTCAGACTGAGCCAAAGAAAGTGGAAGAAGCTCTTCAAGATGCTGATTGGGTGCAAGCAATGCAGGAAGAGTTGAATGAATTTGAAAGAAACAAAGTCTGGACCCTAGTGCCAAGACCAAAGAATAGATCTGTTGTTGGTACAAAGTGGGTATTCAGAAATAAAACTGACAGTGATGGCATAATTACAAGGAATAAGGCAAGGCTGGTTGCAAAAGGATATTCTCAACAGGAGGGAATTGATTATGATGAAACATTTGCACCAGTTGCTAGGTTAGAATCAATAAGGATATTTTTAGCTTATGCTGCTCACAAAAAGTTTACTGTCTTTCAAATGGATGTGAAAAGTGCTTTTCTCAATGAAGAATTGGAGGAGGAAGTATATGTTGAACAACCTCCAGGCTTTGTAGATTCCAAACATCCAGATTATGTCTACAGGCTTGATAAAGCACTTTATAGACTTAAGCAAGCTCCTAGGGCATGGTATGAGACTTTAGTTCAGTTTCTTCTGGAAAGTGGATTCAACAGAGGAACAATAGACAAAATACTATTCTACCTCAACCATGGAAAGGACTTACTTCTGGTCCAGATTTATGTTGATGATATCATTTTTGGGTCTACAAATGATAGACTTTGCAAGAAGTTTGCCAAACTGATGCAGTCAAAATATCAGATGAGTATGATGGGGGAACTTAGCTATTTTCTGGGCCTTCAAGTCAAGCAGAATCAAGAAGGCACTTTTATTTGTCAAACTCAGTACATCAGAAACTTGCTGAAGAAATTTGGAATGCAAGATGGTTCAAGTGCATCCACTCACATGGCCACTGCAACAAAACTGGATAAGGATACTGGTAAATCAGTAGATATTGCTGATTACAGAGGTATGATTGGCTCTCTACTCTATCTAACTGCTAGTAGACCTGATATCATGTATGCTACCTGTCTTTGTGCAAGATTTCAAGCAGATCCAAGAGAACCTCACTTAACAGCTGTGAAAAGAATTTTTAAGTATCTTAAAAGAACAGCTGATCTGGGATTGTGGTATCCTAGAGAATCAGATTTTAAACTAATAGGTTACTCAGATACAGATTTTGCAGGTTGCAAAATTGACAGGAAAAGCACAAGTGGAAGCTGCCAATTCCTTGGAGGCAGATTGGTTTCTTGGTTCAGCAAGAAACAAAAGTCAATTTCCACATCAACTGCAGAAGTAGAGTATATTGCTGCAGGAAGCTGTTGTGCACAGATTCTTTGGATGAAGAATCAGTTACTGGATTATGGGTTAACATATTTCAAAATCCCTATTTACTGTGATAATCAAAGTGCTATTGCTATGACAGGTAATCCAGTTCAACACTCTATGACAAAGCACATCAGCATCAGGTACCACTTCATAAGGGAACATGTGGATGAAGGTACAGTGGAATTGCACTTTGTTCCAACAGATCAACAACTAGCAGATATCTTCACAAAACCACTGTGTGAAGCCACTTTTACAAGATTGGTAAATGAACTTGGAATGATTTCAGGTTCTTTCTCTAAAACTGCTTAGTCTTGTTCTGCATTATCAGAATTTATGATTAGTATTTACAAAATTTAATCTCTTTGTGTATTCTGTGATTAATTGATAAATGTTTTTAAGTACTGACTGTTGTCTGATATATGTTTCTAAACTCTGATAAGTGATATGTCTGTCTAAGTAACCATTCAACCCTATGAGGATAATTGTGTTAGATACTGACCTAGTAGTCTTCAATAAACAAATGATCCCATGTAAGAAGTAATTATTTCTGTGGAAATTTTATGACACAAGCAAATTCTGATAATTGAGCTTAGTTGAGTTTACTTTGTTTATCTTATTACTAAGTCACAAATTAGAATAATGCTACTCATCGGTTAAGTTCTGATACTAGTAAAACTGCTGAATGTACTAAGTGCTGATAAACCTCACTTATAAAAAGAAAAATCAAAAGGATCAAAGAATAAAATCAGGTACTCCTTTGAGATCTAGAGTAAAAATGTGGAAGGGAAGACCCAAGTGCATTGCTGGTATTAAGTAAATATGCACTAGAAAAGCAAAATATTTTCTTGGTGACTTTTCACACTCTATGATTACTGAAGAAATACTCTGGTAATAACATAAATTCTGATAAGCAGTCGTGACTCACTTACACTGAGGAGCCACTGTAAAATAGAATTTAAAAAGATGCATAAAATTAGCACAAATAAGTTGAGGTGGACTCAAGCATGAACTCATTCAACAGTAGGTGTCAGGATAATGACAGCTATTTAGCAAAATTTTAGTTATGCCTTATTTCTAAGATGTACTGAAGTGAATCAGACTTTACTCTTTGTCTGCTATTTAGCTTGATGCACACACTAATCACTCCATCTGAATGATGAAAATTACTGTGGTGGTCTATGTTGTTTTAGATAAACAGTCATTGTGTCACCTTGCACTAATTCTGAGGTTAAGTTCTGGTTGCATATTCTGAAGATTAAGTTCTGAAGAGTATAACTCAGAACTTGTATGAGGATTTACTCAGATAAGCATTTTTTTTGAGTTAAGAAATTATGTTCTGATGACTGTTAAGTTCTGAAATAAGTCTAAGTTCTGATATTACAGTCTAAATTCTTTCCTTGACTTATCTGTGGATAAAATTTGATAACAGTCTCGGTTCAAACTAGAATATGTTGAAGTGGAAGATTAATAGTCACTATGGTTAGGGTTAATGGTATTCGTACTTGAACAGTCTACTTTTACTTGTTACTTGTGCGCATTAAACCATGTTTTCTCTTTCCAATGAATGTTATTCTTTTTCAAAGTCTGGGGAGACGAAGTAGAATTAATTCTACCTGTCAGCATTAAATTCCTTTGCGTCTCCTGGCATTCACTTGCCTATATAAGCAGCCACTTCACATCAGCCTTCTCATCAAATTCTTTCTCACAAACTTACCTTCATACTTTTTCTTTCAAAAACACAATGGTCAGATACAACATGTTTTTGAATTACCAAACATTTAATATGGAGCTAAGCTGTGCTGATTGGCAGCAGGAATGGCACGTCACGGCCATTCCTGAGGAGATATGGGACTCTGTCCCACAAGAGGTACTGACCCACCTTCTGTTCTTCTATATGGATTACCATCGCCATCTGGAGCGATTGGAGGAGGAAAGGCTGGAAGCTCTCCGCCAGAAAGAGCGAATCATCCGACTCGCCATTCTGTTTGTCGAGAGTAGGAAGAAGAAATGATTTATTTTCTTCTTCTTGTTTTTCTTCATCATCAGCCTTGCCCTGCTTCTTGAGCTAGGACTAAGGCTATTGATGTTGGGTTTAGTGGCTTAGGGAAATCTTGTATAAGTACTGATGTAATTTCAATTTCATGAATGTATTCTCTTGATATATTAATGAAATTTGTTTTTGTTTCAAGATTTTGTCTCTAAGTTATTTTATAATGCATTGATAAATCCTGATAATTATTCATATTCTGAAGACCATATAAATTCTGTTTTAATTTAAGTTCTGATTTTCCTTTATCAGTACTTACTCATATAATATATCTTGGTCACTTTAACTTGATTTCTTTTCAGAATATTAATGTTGCAGTGAAAATTAATTAAATCAGTGGGAACGGTTTCAATTTTGAATTAAAACTGTTTCACCTTGATTAATGGAATATCTGGGTAAATGGAACGGTTTTTTCTTGAAAACAGGCAAGTGGGCAAGTAATGATTACTGTTTTCTCGCGCCCAGTAACTATCCGTTATTACTGCATGTCTGACAGGTGTCCAATGGTAACATTTTTTTCCAGAGTATAAGTATGACAGAGAGAGGATTTCTTTAATCTTTTATTTTCTTCATACTTTTTCTCTCTACTTGCTTTTACTCTCTTTCTCTCTTCTTCTCACGTTGGTTTTTCATACAGACATTTTATCAAACACCTAACAGGCACTTTTAAATCTCAATTTTTCACATGGCACCTAAGGATTTAATCATTGATGGAGCTAAGTTTGTTCCAAACAACTATGTTGCAATTCTTGATCATGCTAAAGCTCCATCTGAATTGCATTTTGTGCAAGATCTTCTTGCACATAGTGAGATTGGGTATGCATTAACTCAGCCTTCAGTCTTTTCAAGCCAACAAGTTCTGACGTTTTGGCGGACTGGGCACTTTGATGATGGTGGTAGACATGGCACTCCTAGTATTGTTTTCGAAGTGGGTGATTCTTCTTATGCAGTTACTCCTGGTACAATACGCAAGGCTCTACATCTTCCAGAAGGTTGTACCTTTTCAATTCCAGAAGAATCAGCTCTTCAGGAGTTAATGGAAAATTTGGGGTATGAAAAGAGTTTGGCAAAACTTGGGCAGTTGAAACGGGCTCATATCAGACGAGAATGGAGCTTCTTCTTCGACTGCATCACTAAAGCTTTTGGGAACAAATGTTCGAATTTTGATGCTATACCAATTCTGAGTCAGCACATCGGGTATGCTATTATACATCAAACTCATTTTGATTTTGCATGTGGTATAATTGGTTTTATTGGGGATAGGATGACAGAGGATAGGAATGTTGTCTATTTTGCTAGATTCTGTCAACTTATTTATACTTTTTGTACTGATGAACCTCAATTAGTCAGTTCCTCAACCCCGCCTTTTAAAGTTGCAAAACGCTACTTTAATGACCTGGTAAATGCTGACACTAAGAAATCAGTGGTTAGACCATTACAGATTCCTCAGTCTGTAAAACAGATCCTAGTAAATGCTGATCCTGATACTTATAGATCTGTTTACTCTGATGTCCAACCAACAACAAACACTCAAAAACCATCATCCTCAGCACCTACCACTCATTCTACTCAACCTACCCTCAGGAAATATCTCAAATCCTATCTCTCCACTTCACAGACTGTTCAACCCTCATCCTCAGCACCTACTGTGAAGCCTTCATCCTCCACGCTAAAGAGGACAAAGACTGTTCCTCAAACATCTCAAAAGAGAAGGAGGATTGCCTTGAGAGATGAATCTGATACCGAGGACCAGGTTCCTTCTTCAGAACCTGTTGTAGGTGAAACTGAGAAAGAGACTTCTCAGAAGGATTCTGGAATTGGGGGATTTAGGCTTCTCAAAAGGCTTAGAAGAATGACAGTTCCTGAAACTCCCAAGGAATCCAAATCAACAACGAGATACAAGAAACAGAGGGCAAAAAGGCCAGTTTCAGATGATGAAGAGGAAGCAGCTAAGGAAGGGGATCAGGAATCTCTGATCTCACAAGACAAGGAATTTGCTACAATCACTTCTTCTCCATCAACTACATCTAAGGAAGCTGTTTCTGAAAAGGCTAACACACCATCTGTGTCTCCTGTTGATCCAGGCACAAGTGCTGATATTGATGTTCAAACCTTGGTTGTGCCTGAAGTAATTCTCTTAGAAGCTCCAACAGCAACTAATCCTTTAATAACACCTGTTTCTGATGCTGTTTAAACTCCAGAGTTATCTACAACACCTTATCTGCATCATGATGCTGATGATCAGACTTTAGGTGAGCATCAGGATTTGGCCGTTGATCAGAACTTAGAACCAGATCAGCAACTAGAGGATGTTGAAGCCTCCATTGCTACTCACACTGTTGTTTTATCAGAAGATACTGATTCTGTAAGTTCTGATGTTGCAAATGCTGGAGATACTGGTGATGCTGCTACAAATGCAGATGCTAATGCAGCAGGTCCTTCAGGACATGCTCCTCAAGAAACTACTCTTTAGTCTGAACTTGTTAAGAAGTTTGTTACCAGAGAAGCACCAGTGCCTTGGAGTGAAACTCCTGCAGGACAGGAGTGGACTAAGGAATGGAACTCAGTCACCTGTGTTCCAACTGCACAGAATCTGGCTGAACAATTGACAAAAGCTGATGAGATGTTAAATTCTGATGATTTCAAAACACAGCATAGAGTCACTGCATTGAGTACTAAACATTTACAAGGTCTTCATTCAAATACTCATGCAGAGTTACATCTCTTAAGGGAAGAACTAATGAAGCAAGAACAAGTTCACAAGATTGATAAGAAAAAGTTCTTCCAACCTACCTTTGACAGGATTGCTTATATTGAGAAGACTCAAGATAATCAACAAGCTCAGATTGATGATATTCTGATAAATCAAGCTTCTCAGCAATCACAACTTAATGAAATCCAATCTTCAGTGGAATTGCTTGTCTCTCTTCTATTACCTGCTGATGCCAAAAAGGGGGAGAAAGTAATTAAGTCCAAATGCAAGACTGACAAGACACTGAAAGGTAAGGATGATGGAAAAGATGATCGAGGAAGCTCTGGAATGGGTAGAGGTCATAGTCAAGGTAGAGGATTCACATCAAGACAAGCTAGTCACAGGACAAGTTCTGATACTGGAAAAAGAATAAGTTCTGCTACTGGTAAAAGGATAAGTTCTGATGAACTTTTAGAACTTGATGAGGAAATGTCAAGACAGTTATTTCTTCAGGAAAATCCAGGAATGGACTTGGAGAGTTTAATGAAAGAAGAAGCCAGGATTAAATCAGAGAAAGTCACATCTAAATCTGAAGCTTCTGGTAAAAAGTCACTTCCAAAACTCAAAGGCATTGTGATCAAAGAAAGGACACATTCTGAAGCAACATTGGCTAGATCACAACCACAGATAGATCCAAGATCCAAGGGTAAAGAAAAGGTTGGTGAACCTATCAAGGTTTATGTACCTCCCGAGGATGAAGAAATTACTGATGAAAAGGATGATCTTGCTCTGACTTCAAGAAAAGTTCTTAAAACAACCTCTGACATGGCTCAAGTTGTTCAGAGTCAAGAAATTGTAAGTTCTGATATTCAGAAGAACCAAGTAACCTCTGACATAGCTCAAGTTAACTTGATATCAGAAGATAGACCAAAGACACTCCTACCAGGATTCACTAAAGCAAAACAGACTCAACCTTTGAAGACTACTGCAAGTGGTTTTGAAGCAAGAATAGTTACTGGAAAGGAAGCAAGAGATAAAACTGGATTGGGAAGTGCTGATGAAAGGAGAATACAAAACACTACCAATGATCCAACTTCCTAGAGTGAACCAGGTATTGGAGCAACTCCTGAGAGATTGAATCAACTGGAATCTGTACAAATGGTTTACCATACCTACTTGAAAGAATACATCTTGTTGTATTTCATGACAGATGGTAGGGTTTATCATATAAGGCAAAATGCCATTCCGTTGAAGTATTTTGAAGAATTGGAGCATGCACTATTCTTACTTCAAGTGGATGACAGATTGACAGGGACTGCTGCAAACTATTTAAAGGATCAGATTCAGAGACAGAAAAGGCTTTATTCTGTTAAGTTTGACAACACATACGTTCTAAAGTACAGAGATCACAAGGGTGATATAGTTGAAATGAAGCCCAATTCTGCTCAAATTATAACTACCTTTCTAGGGTACAGGGCTGTGGAATTCAATCTTGAGTCTGATAAAGCTTATTTGATCAGACTGGATCAGGATATAAGAAAAGCAAAGATCAATGATCTCAGAGCTGCAATCTTTCAAATTGGTGAAGATACTGCAGAGTTTAAAGATGCCAAAAGGAGAATGATTGATGAACTTAGATATGCTGAGAGATGTTTGCTGAAGAACTATCTCAGAACAACTCCTGACATCAGAGAGATCAGATAATGAAGCCAAGTCAAAGATCTACAACTGCTTAAATTCTGATATTTGAACAAACTGAAGTTGTTATCAGAAGTTAAATATTGGTAAAGCTTTAAGGACTGTAAGTTGTAGTTATCTAGTCTAATTCTCATGCATTTGTACTTAATGTTTTTGACATCATCAAATATCTGTTAAACTTGTATATTATGCTAATTTACAAGTTGGGGGAGATTGTTAGATATATTTGATAATGTCATGGCTAATATGATTTATGTTTAGATTTCAGATCTTACTTAACAGGACAAGTCAGTACTTAACCATCATTAATCAGTACTTATACTGGAAGTCAGGACTTAAGGATATCAGTATTTATATTATCAGGAGATAATCATCAGAAGTTAGATATCAGAACTTAAGTGCCGAAGGACGTTCAGATAAGGACAGTAGCTGATTAAAGGAAAGAAGATCGAGATAAACATAAGAAGAGATATGCATGAAGAAGGAGTTCCGTGAAGAATGGAATACTTGGAAGAAAAGATATCTGATTGATATATTTTAGGATGCAGAATTATATTCCATATCAATTAGCGATTATCTTGTAATTGTGTAGTATATAAACACAGACATAGGGTTTATACTATAAGTGTTATCATATTTGAGAAGATTATTTATTGTAACCCTAGCAGCTCTCATGATATTTGTTCATCACTGAGAGGTAACAGTTCCATACTGTAACAAAGTTTATTGTTTCAATAAAGTTTGTTTTCTGTTACTTAATATATTAAAGTTCGATTTGATTGTATTATACACTGTATTCACCCCCCTCTACAGTGTGTGTGACCTAACAGTACATGCTATTCCATGTTGTGTAAAACCCGTGTTTACTGTTCTATAAAGTAAACACCGGATGCTTTGTTTTAGAAGTAACAAAATAGATCAAAAATCCGGTAACTCTCTCAAGAAAAAAGCTGAGTTCTTTATCAACAAAGAACCCAAAAATTTGTAGCAAGACATACTTAATTTTAATATAAAATTAAGTGAGTTTTGAAAGATAGTGTGTTCATGTGCATGTTTTATTATTCCTGTTGAAACATATTATCTCTACAAGTTAGACTACTTTGTTCACCACTTCCATAATAGTTTAAAAAGCTTAAAAATAATCCAAAACACATTCACCCCCTCTGTGTTGTATTCATTACCTAACAAGTGGTATTAGAGCAAAATCTGAAAGCAAACAGATTAAAGATCTTGGAAGAATGAATACACAGAAGCTTAGCAATATCAAAATCCCCACTTTTGACAGATCTAACTACACATTATGAAAAAAGAAAATGATGCTGTTTATAAGAATGGCCAACCCTTTATATATTCAAATTCTCAAGAATGGGCCTTTCACCCCATGGTAAGAGTTGAGGAATCCACATATGGAGACATGGTCATTCCAGCATATTATGCTCCTAAAGATCCTTCAGAATATACTGAACCTGAAAAAGAAAAAGTTTCTCTGGATAGTGGCTTGCAGCTGATTTTAATAGAGTCACTTGACAATATAATGTACAATAATATTGTCAATTGTGACACAGCCAAACAGATCTGGGAAAAGATAAAGATATTATGTGAAGGAACAGAGGAAGTTAGGTCAAACCAAAGGAGGATTCTGGTTTCTCAGTATGAGGGATTTATTGCTAAACCAAAAGAAGGAATTACTGAAGTTTTTGAAAGGTTCAATAAATTGATAAATGACTTGCAGTGACATGATAAATATTTGAAGCTGAGGAGGTTAACCTAAAGTTCCTGCTAGCTCTTCCTGACCATCTTGAACAGAAAATATCAACTATTAGAGAAGGAAGAGATTTAAGTAGAATGACTTTGGAAGTTCTATATGGAATCTAAAAACTTATGAACTTGAAATGCTGCAAAGAAAGTCATTAAAAGCACAACATGGTCATGTTGTTGATGGTTCAAGTGCTTTGATTGTGAATGACAGAGAAGAAAGTGAAGATGATAAATATGATCAAGTTCTAGTCATTCAAGCTATGGAACAAAAGAACAAAGGACCACAGAAATAAGTTGTATTGGAGCTGGAGGAAGATGAATAATACACCCTGGATGAGATAGATGAAATGGATCAATCCATGGCTTACTTGGCTAGAAAATTTTCCAACATAAGAGTCAAGAAGCCAAGGTTTTTCAAAAGTAAGGGACAATCTTTCAACAATAATAATTGAAAACCAAAAGCTCAGTACAATTCAGCTAGCAAAGGTGGCTACAAAACAGGATCTGTGGACATATCAAAGGTAAGGTGCTTCAACTGTGATGAGTTGGGTCACTTTGCTACTGAATGCAGAAAGCCTAAAAAGGTGAAGAAGGATAAAGCTTACCTGGAACTAGAAGCAAAGTATGAAGCTCTCTTGAAGAAGCAGTCTGAAAAAGCTTATATTGCAGAAGGAAAGAGTTAAGATGATACTGATGTTGATGATGAGGATGAAGAGGTTGGAAACTATGCACTTATGGCTTTTGAGCATGGAGAAGCATCCACTTCAAATCAAAGGTACCAACTCTAACCACTATTGATTTATATGCTAGTCAATATAAGGAGACTGTGGAAAAGATGAGTGTGGAGATGTTTCACATACACACTAGCTTGGTAGCAGCTACTGAGGAAGTCAGTAGGCTAACAAAAGCTAATGAGAAGCTTGAGAGTGAGAAGCAAAAGATGGATCTGCTGCTTGTGGAGCTTGAGTCAGTCAATCAAGAAAATGAATATTTGAAAAACAAGCTGAATTGTGCCAATGAGATTGAAGTTGTGTTAAAAGAGAAGATTGAAAAAAATGAGGTGAAACTGAAATCATTCAGGAATGCATCTGAGTTGGTTGGTCAGTACCATGAGAAGAACAAGCCATGTGCTAACATAGCTATTGGTCTTGATTATGATGCTTTGAATATCAACAAGAAAGCTGTAGGTGGAAAAGGAAAAGCAACTGAAAATGAAGATGTCCCAGCTATGCTGAGAAAGATTGGTTCACCTATGTTCAAAGCATGTGAAGTAGATTTCAGTGAGGAAGAGTTGATCATAAAGTAAGAAATTGTTGATAAAGACAATGAGAAGAAAAATGCAAAAACAACTCTAACTTCCAAAGCTGAAAAGAAGCCCATGGTCAACCAAGATTCCAAGACACCTGTCAAGGAAGTAAGAACTGAAGATGCAAGAAAGAAGAAGAAGAATAGAAATGGGAAGATTGGGATAAACAAGAGCAATAATTTTTCTTATGTTGCAAATGCTCTAAGAAAACAAGTCTGTGATGCTTGTCAAAAGGAAAAATGAAAAGATCAAGTCACAAGAGTAAAAATGTGAATTCTATAAGTGCACATTTGTAACTTATTCACATGGATTTATTTGGACCAGTTAATGTCCAGTCAATTTCAAGAAAAAGATATGCATTTGTGATGGTGGATGATTACTCAAGATATATATGTGTAGAATCTATGCACTCTAAAGATGAAACTCCACACATCATAATTGAACACATCAAGAAGATTGAAAAGAATGCTGAAGATCAGAACTGTGTGAAAAGATTGAGGAGTGATGATGGAACATAATTCAGGAATGCAACCTTAACTGAATTCTGCAAAGACAAGGGTATTGTTCAAGAATTCTCAGCTTCTAGAAGACCTCAGCAAAATGGGGTAGTTGAGAGAAAGTATAGAACACTTGTAGAGGCTATTAGAACTACGCTCCAAGATGTAAAGTTGCCAATAAGTTTTTGGGAAGAAGCTGTGAACACTGCATGCTACACTCAAAATAGATATCTCATTAACAAGAATCTTGGAAAGTCACCCTACTCAATCCTGTCTAAAAGGAAGCCTACTGTGAAACATCTTCATATGTTTGGAAGCAAGTGCTATGTGTTGAAAGACAACTCTGAATATGTGGGAAAATTTGACTCTAAAGTTTTTGAGGCAATTTTTCTGGGATATTCATTGGAGAGAACTGCATACAAAGTCTATTTGATTGAACAAAAGAAAATCATGGAAATCACATATGTTACTTTTGATGATGACAAATGTGCAGGCTTAGAATGCCTTTGTGAAAATGAAGCTGAAGCCCTAAAGTTTGAAAATCTCAACATTGATAGTGATTATGATGATGAAGCTGAAGTCAACACAAATCACAGAATTGATGAAAAATCTACTGATTAAGTGAATCATGAGAGTGGAAGCTCATCTCAAACACCTGAATTTGACAACACAAACTCAGGGGGAGAAAGAGAAGAAAACTCTGGAAGTCATACCAACAATGAAGGAGAAGCAGAGAACACAAGTCAGCAAACTCACACAAGGAAATGGGATAGAAGTCACAATGCAGATGCAATTATTGGTGATCCCAATGCTGGAGTAAGGACTAGAAGTGCAACTGTAAATAAATGCCTTCATGCATATTTTCTTTCACAAGTTGAGCCAAAGAAAACTGAAGAAGCTCTACTTGATCCTGATTGGATATCTGCTATGCAAGAAGAGCTAAATCAGTTTGAAAGGAACAAAGTTTGGAAATTGGTTCCTGTACTAAGAACAGGAGTATAGTTGGAACAAAGTGGGTGTTCAGGAACAAAATGGATAAAAATGGAATTGTTACCAGAAACAAAGCAAAGTTGGTTGCAAAAGGCTACTCACAGGAGGAAGGAATTGACTATGATGAAACTTTTGCTCCAGTTGCAAGACTTGAAGCAATAAGGATTTTTCTTGCATTTGTTGCACATTCAAATTTTAAAGTATATCAAATGGATGTCAAGAGTGCTTTCCTTAATGGTGAGTTGGAAGAAGAAGTTTATGTGCAACAGCCACCTGGCTTTGAAGATCCAGAATTTCCAAATTTTGTATACAAGTTACTCAAGGCTCTCTATGGACTAAAATAAGCACCTAGATCTTGGTATGGCATACTTTCATAATTCTTGATTAAGCATGGATTCACTAGAGGAAGAATTGACAAGACTCTCTTCTACAAGAAGTATGGTGATGATATGATCCTAGTTTAGATTTATGTGGATGATATTACCTTTGGTTCTATAAATGAAAAGCTTTGTCAAAGATTCTCCAAGATTATGCAGAGTGAATATGAAATGAGTATGATGGGGGAACTGAGTTACTTTATTAGAATTCAAGTCAGTCAAAGAGGTGATGGAATCTTCATCAGCCAAACTAAGTATGTCAAATATTTATTGAAAAAGTTTGGTATGGTTGATTGTTCACCTGCATCTACACCTATATCTACAGCTACAAAGTTGGATGAAGATAAAAAGGGCAAAAGTGTAGATATTTCAAGCTATAGAGGAAATATTGGATCTTTGCTGTACTTAACTGCAAGTAGACCAGAAATCATGTTTGCTACATGTCTGTGTGCAAGATTTCAAGCCAATCCAAAGGAATCACATTTGATGGCTGTGAAGAGAATTTTCAGATATTTGAAGGGGACTCCAAACTTGGGATTATGATATCCTAAGGGAACTGGTTTTGAAGTTGTTGGATACACAGATGCAGATCTTGCTGGATGCAGGGTTGTTAAATATATTTGATAATGTCATGTGTAATATGATTTGTGTTCAGTTTTCAGATCTTACCTAACAGGACAAATCAGTACTTAACTGGAAATCAGCACTTATACTGAAGACATAACTTAAGTGATCATAACTTAAGTTATCAGAAGATATTTATCAGGAGAGAATATCAGGACTTAAGATGACTTTCAGATAAGGCAGACGGCTGATTGAAAGGAAAGAAGATCGAGACTAAGACATAAAGAAATATGCATGAAGAAAGAATTCTATGAAGAATAGAATACTTGGAAGAAAAGATAAGTAGTTGATATATTTTAGGAAGCGGAATTATATTCCATATCAATTAGAATCTTGTAACTGTGTAGTATATAAACACATGTATAGGGTTTACACTATAAGTGTTACCATTATTGAAGTTATTATTCTTTGTAACCCTAGCAACTCTCGTGATAATTTGTTCATCACTGAGAGAGGACAGTTCCATATTGTAACAGAGTTTATTGTGTTAAATAAAATCTATTTTTTGTTACTTGAGTTCTTATATTCAATTTGATTGTAGTAAACACTGTATTCAATCCCCTTCTACAGTGTGTGTGCCTAACAAGTGGTATCAGAGCAATCTGTTAACACACAAACAGTTTAAGATCCAAAAACAATCATGTCTGAAGAAGAAACTCCAACCAAGCCCACCAAAACTGAAGAACCTCCAAAAACCATAACCCATAATCGATATGAGACTATAAGAGTTCCCATGTTGAAACCTTCTGAGTATTCCATATGGAAAGTGAAGATGGCTATGTTTTTGGAAGCTACAGATCCAAAATATCTTGACAGGATTAATGAAGGACCACATATGCCAACCAAACTCTCCGTGGAAGTTGCAGATCAGCCAACAAAGTCTGTACCAAAGGAGAAAAGTGATTACACTGCTGTAGATATCTCATCGATTGTGAAGGATGCAAAGGTAAGACACTTGCTGCATAGTGCCATTGATAATGTCATGTCAAACAGGGTAATTCAATGCAAGACTGTAAAAGAGATATGGGATGCTTTGGAAACAAGGTGTCAGGGAACTGATTCAATCAAGAAGAACATGAAGACTATACTCACTCAAGAGTATGAGCACTTTGACTCAAAGCCTGATGAGTCATTAACTGATTTATATGACAGATTTGTCAAACTCTTGAATGATTTGTCACTAGTTGACAAAGAGTATGATATTGAAGATTCAAATCTTAAATTCCTGTTAGCTCTTCCTGAAAGATGGGATTTGAAGGCCACAATAATAAGAGACAACTATAATCTTGATGAAACAACTCTTGATGAAATTTATGGGATGTTCAAGACTCATGAACTTGAGATGGAACAAAGAAGCAAGAGGAATGAAAGAAAGTCAAGGACAATTGCTTTTGTTGCTGAGGAGGAAAGTCCCAAAGTTGTTGTCTCAAAGAAAGGAAAGGGAAAGGCTCTCATCACAAAGTCTGATACTGAGTCATCAAGTTCTGATAGTGATGATGACTCAGAAACTGAAAGTATACCTGAGATGGACCCTGATGAGGAGATGATGAAGCTATGTGCTCTTATGGTGAAAGGAATCACAAAGATTGCATACAGGAAATTCAGGAGAGGAAAGAAGTTTTCCAGGAAAGGTGCAAGTTCTGATAAGAAAGGTTTCAGAAAATCTGAAGGCAAAGGAGGAAAGTCTGACAGAGGAGATTACTCAAATGTTAAATGCTACAACTGTGGTGAGAAAGGCCACATATCTCCTGATTGCAGAAAAGAGAAAAGTGAAAAAGGCAAGGCTCTTATCATAAAGAAGAAAAGATGGTCAGATGCTTCAGATTCTGAGGATGAGGAAAACTATGCCTTGATGGCAAATGCTGATAGTAGTTCTGATACTGCTGACTTAAAGGTACCTCAAACTACTTATGCCTTTCATACTGATGATATTACTGAGTTGAGAAGATATCTTAAGACCATTTTCATTAGTTATAAAGATCAAACTTTAACATGTGAAAGATTAACTTCTGAAATTCTTACTTATAAAAAGAAGAATGATTATTTAGAAAAAGAGTTAGTCATGTTCCATCAAACTCAGAAAGATAGAGATGATGCCTTTTATGTTAGGGATGAAGTGCTAAAGATGAATGAATCTCTAAAACTGAGTTAGAAAAGGAAAGAGAGATTATCAGGACTTGGACTAACTCTGGTAAAGCAACTCAGGATATTCTTAGTAGTGGAAACTGGAAAGAGGGCTTAGGTTATGGAGATGATAAGAACAGTAAGGGAACTGTAGAGATTGAGCCTATAGTTGTTAAACAAAAACCGAAGGTAAATCCTGTTAAGTTTTTAACTGCAAAGTCTGATATTGAGAAATCAGAAGTTAAGGAGAAAGTAACTTCTGACAAACCTAAACAGGATAAGCCAACTGAAGTTAACATAGGCTTAATGACTAAGAAGCAACTTAAGCATAATCTGAAAGATGTTAAGAATGTAAACAAGGTAAAGCCACCTAGGAAAAATAGGAATGGAAAGGAAGGTGTGAACAAAAGTAACAATTATAAGCCTGTTCCTAATGCTCCTAGAAAAATATGTCATAATTGTGGAAATTCTAACCACATGGCTTCTTTTTGCAGGAAGAATAAGAATATAAACTCCTTATTATCACTTCTTATGATCTTCAAAGAATCTTTGACCAATTTATCCAGTTGCTTGACATGATCAATCAAGATAGATGCAGTTTCACTTTTTGTGTGCAAGAAATACACCCATGTGTATTTGGTGAACTCATCCACTATGACCATAGCATATTTCTTCTTTGCAATAGACATGACATTAACTGGACCAAATAAATCAACATGTAGTAGGTGATAAGGCTCAAGAATTGATGATTCAGTCTTGCTCTTGAATGAAGTTTTTCTTCGTTTTGCCTTCTGACATGAATCACAAAGGCCATCAGGAGCAAATACTGATTTTGGCAGTCCTCTCACAAGATCTTTCTTGACTAGTTTATTTATATTGTTAAAATTTAAATGAGGGAGTTTCTTATGCCAATCCCAACTTTCTTCAATTGATGCTCTACTTAACAGACAGATTGCAGAACCATCAGTACTTGTTGAAAGCTTGGCTTCATAAATGTTACATTGCCTGTATCCTTTCAGAACAACTTTGCCTTTAGATTTGCTTACAACTTCACAGTGTTCTTCAAAGAAATTCACATGATAACCTCTGTCACATATTTGACTCACACTAAGCAGATTGTGTTTAAGTCTTGAGACCAGAGCTACTTTTTCAATGATGACATTCCCAAGATTGATATTGCCATATCCCAGAGTTTTTTCAATGTTGCCATCTCCATAAGAAACACCTGGGTCAGCTTTCTCCACAAAGTCTGATAGCAGGGCTTTATTTCAAGTCATATGTCCTGAACATCCACTGTCCAGAACTAGGATATTATTCCTGTTGCCCTGCAATCACAAAGACCACTAATGATTAGATATAAGGACCCATACTTGCTTGGATCCTTTGGCCTTATTAAGTTTGTTAACATTTACAGCGGATTTAGCATCAGAGTTTATGTTAACAGTTTTCTTATCAGAATTTGCAATATCAGACTTTGCATCAGAACTTACACTAGAAGGAATAATGCTAACTTTCTTTAAAAGTCTGTCATTTGTAGAACCAAAAATGATATCATCAACATATATTTGCACCAAAAGTAAGTCCTTTCCATGGTTGAGGTAGAACAGTGTTTTGTCAATAGTCCCTCTGTTAAATCCACTTTCCAGAAGAAACTGAGCTAAAGTCTCATACCATGCTCTTGGAGCTTGCTTAAGGCCATAAAGTGCTTTATCAAGCCTGTAGACATGATTGGGAAATTTAGGATCTACAAAGCCTGGAGGTTGTTCAAGATATACTTCCTCTTTCAATTCTCCATTAAGAAAAGCACTTTTCACATCCATTTGAAAGACTTTAAACTTCTTGTGAGCAGCATAAGCCAAAAATATCCTTATGGCTTCCAATCTAGCAACAGGTGCAAATGTTTCATCATAATCAATTCCCTCCTGTTGAGAGTATCCTTTTACAACCAGCCTTGCTTTGTTCCTTATAATTATGCCATCACTGTCAGTTTTGTTTCTGAACACCCACTTTGTACCAACAACATACCTGTTCTTTGGTCTAGGCACTAGGGTCCAGACTCTATTTCTTTCAAATTCATTTAACTCTTCTTGCATTTCTTGCACCCAATCAGCATCTTGAAGAGCTTCTTCCACTTTCTTTGGTTCAGTCTGAGAAAGAAAAGAATGATAGAGACATTCATTTGATATAGTTGTTCTAGTTCTGACACCTGCATCAGGATTTCCAATAATTAAGTCAGGTGTATGTGCTTTAGTCCACTTCCTTGCAGATGGAAGGTTATCTCTAGAATTGGATGCTCCCTCATGATCCATGTTGTCTCCATCAACATTTTCTTATGCTCCCCCTGAAATTATGCTCCCTGAGTTGGATCCTTCAGAATTTGAGTTTCCAGAAATATCAGAACATGAGTTTCCAGAATTATCAGAAATTGGCCCATCAAAACTTGACGAATCAGAACTTGAAGAGCCTATTGTAGATTCTGATGCTTCTTGAGATGTGGTTGGATCTTCAGTATGCTCCCCCTGCACAGGTGAATCTTCCTTAGGCATAGTCACCACAGTTTCAATGACATCATAGTTTAATCCATCAGAGTTTGCAGTATTAGGATTTAGACTATCAGGATTTACAGAATCGGAATTTAAAACTTCAGTTTCGAATCTCAGCTGATCATGATCATTGAAATCTTCAAGTCCAGTAATCTTCTTATCATCAAAAGAGACATTGATAGATTCCATGACAACCCTTGTTCTTAAATTGTAGACTCTGAAATCTTTTGTGGAAAGTGGATATCCAACAAAAATTCCTTCATGAGCTTTTAGATCAAATTTGGATAGCTGTTCGGGATGAGTCTTAAGAACAAAACACTTGCATCCAAATACATGAAAATACTTCAGATTTGTTTTCTTTTTCTTCACCATCTCATATGGTGTTTTTCCATGCTTGTTGATAAGTGTTGCATTCTCAGTAAAACAAGCAGTCTGCACAGCTTCAGCCCAAAAGTAGGTTGGAAACTTTGCTTCATCAAGCATAGTTCGTGCAGCTTCAATAAGAGTTCTATTCTTTCTTTTAACGACTCTATTTTGCTGTGGAGTTCCAGGAGCAGAAAATTCCTGCTTTATTCCATGGTCTTTGCAAAACTCTTCCATGATCAAATTCTTGAACAAGCTGATGCAGTCAAGATATCAAATGAGTATGATGGGAGAATTTAACTAATTTTTGGGCCTTCAAGTCAATCAGAATGAAGAAGGAACTTTTATTTGTCAATCTAAGTACACCAGAAATTTGTTGAAGAAATTTGGAATGCAAGATTGTTCAAGTGCATCCACTCCTATGGCCACTGCAACAAAGTTGGATAAGGATACTGGTAAATCAGTAGATATTACTGATTACAGAGGTATGATTGGTTCACTACTCTATCTAACTTCAAGTAGACCTGATATCATGTATGTTACTGTCTTTGTGCAAGATTTCAAGCAGATCCAAGAGAACCTCACTTAACAGCTGTGAAAAGAATTTTCAAGTACCTTAAGGGTACAGCTGATCTGGGATTGTGGTATCCTAGAGAATCAGACTTTAACCTAATAGGTTACTCAGATGCAGATTTTGCAGGATGCAAAATTGACAGGAAAAGCACAAGTGGAAACTGCCAATTTCTTGGAGGCAGATTGGTTTCTTGGTTCAGCAAGAAACATAAGTCAATTTCCATATCAACTGCAGAAGCAGAATACATTGCTGCAGGAAGCTGTTGTGCACAGATTCTTTGGATGAAGAATCAATTACTGGATTGTAGGTTAGAATTTTCTAAAATCCCTATTTACTGTGATAATCAAAGTGCTATTTCTATGACAGGTAATCCAGTTCAACACTCAATGACAAAGCACATCAACATTAGGTACCATTTCATAAGGGAACATGTGGATGAAGGTACAGTGGAATTACATTTTGTTCCAACAGATCAACAACTAGTAGATATCTTCACAAAACCACTGTGTGAAGCTACTTTTACAAGATTGGTAAATGAACTTGGAATGGTTTCAGGTTCTTTCTCTAAATCTACTTAGTTTATGTTCTGATACATCAGACTTTATGATCAGTATTTACAGATATTACTATCTTTGTGTATTATGTGCTTAAATTGAAAATTGCTTAAGTGCTGATTGTTGTCTGATGTGAATTTCTAAATTCTGATAGTGATATGAATGTTTCTGTGACTATTCAATCCAATGAGGATAACTGTGCTAGATGCTAATCAAGTAGTCTTTAATATACTAAAGATCCCATATTTGAAGTAATTGTTTATGTGGAAATATTTTAACACAAGCAAATTCTGATATTGAGCTTAGTTAAGTTTACTTTGTGTATCTTATTACTAAGTCAAAAACTAGAATAATGCTTCTTATCTGTTAAGTTCTGATGTTAGTAAATCTGGTGGATGTACTAAGTGCTGATAAGCCTCACTTATCAAAAGAAAAAGAAAAGAAAAGAAATAAATATCGAGTACTCCTGTGAGATCTAGAGTAAAAATGTGGAAGGGAAGACCCAAGTGCATTGCTGGTATTAAGTAATATGCATTAGAAAAGCAAAATAAAATTTTCTTGGTGACTTTTCACACTCTATGATTACTGGAGAAATACTCTGATAACAGCATAAATTCTGATAAGCAGTCGTGACTCAATTACACTGAGAAACCACTGTAAAATGGAATTTCAAAAGATGCATAAAATGAGCACAAAACAGTTGAGGTGGACTCGTGCATGAACTCATTCAATAGTAGGCTTCAGAATAATGACAGATTTTGAGTAAAGTTCTTAGTTATGCCTTATTTCTAAGATGTACTGAAGTGAATCAGACTTTACTCTTTGTCTGATATTTAGCTTAATGCACACACTTACACTCCATATGAATGATGAAAATTACTGTGGTGATAAATGTTGTTTTAGATGAACAGTCTATGTGTCAGATTGCATAAATTCTGAGGACAAGTTCTGATGGAAGTTCTGATGATTAAGTTTTGATGAAACCATATCGATATTTGTGTGAAGAATTACAGGAATACACATTCACTTTTCGAGTTACGGAGCCATATTCTGATGACTTTTAAATCCTGATAATAATCAAGTTTTGATGCTAATGTGGCAGTATTTATTTACTTGGTTTATTTTTTGTCATTACCTGAACGATAATATTTTTACAGAATATTGGTTAATGTGAGATAAAACAGTCATAATCATTATGGGTTAGTGGTTAGCGTGTATGTCTTGAAAAACTGCATGCGCACAGTACTTATTGTTATATCCCGTGCCCATTAACTCTGGCTTTAGATCTTTTACTGACTGTTATTATTACACATCAGTCTAGGGAGTCGAGGGGTCATTATTTTTACTTGTAATTTTTAACCAGTCCTCGTGTCCCTTAGTATTCCATTGCCTATTTAAATGACTGATCATTCATCAGTAAAACCACATCTGTTCATTTTTTTTAAACAATGGCACATTTTAGTTGGTATTACTCTTATGGCACGGAAACTGTGACTATCTTTCGAAATGGAATTCCGACTTCATATTCTATCAACAACATTCCATTTGTCATCTGGATTCAACTTTTATAGAACATTAAAAATGATCTGTTGTTTTTCCAAAGAGAAGCTCATCTTCGTATTCTTAAACAGCAGGAGCAAATCATTCGTCTTGCTGTTCTCTTTGTTGAAAGTAGGAAGAAGAATTAATTGTTATCCATATGTTTCTCTTCACCGTCAGCTTTGTCAGTCTTCTTAGATTAGGACTAAGGCTGTTGATGTTAAGAATTGTAGAATAGGACTATCTTGTAATTTTTGCATGTAATTGCTAAATTTCATCAAATGTAATCATTTGATATATCAATGAAATTTTCTTTTATTGCAAGATTTGTTCTTTTTTTCTCAAATTATGTGATTGTGCATGTTTAATTACAATTTATTAATCTTTACTTCATCGACTTTTAATTTTATTTTGTGATGAATGTTTTGATTAAATTCTGTTGATTTGAGGAAATAACTGAGGAACAGGTTCCAATATCAGAACCTGTTGTTGTAGAAGCTGAGAAGGTTACTTCTCAGAAAGATACTGTAACTGGGAGTTCTAGGCCCCTAAAAAGGCTTAGAAAGTTAAATTCTGATGATAAAGCTCCTACAGTGTCTCCACCTTTGAAGAAGTTAAAGAAACAGAGAGCTCACAGGGACATAGTTGAATCAGATTCAGAGGATGTAGTGGAAGCAACTACGGAAGGGGATCAGAAATCTCTGATCTCAACAAAACCAATTTTTATTGAATCATTTCCTTTTGCACAACAAGAAACTGCTCAAGACAGAATTCCTACACCTCCTATGTCACCTATAGTTGATCCAGTACATACTGAAGAACCAGGTACAAGTGCTGAAATTGATATTCATAATTTGATTGTGCCTGAGGTTTTGTACTTGGAAGCTCCACCAATTCAACTCACTCCACCAACAACATCAATTTTGGATGTTGATCAGAAACTGGCTGCAGATCAGAATTTAGAGGATGATATTGAAGCCTCTATAGCCTCACATACTGCTATTTTATCAGAGGATGTTGATACTACAGGATCTACAAGTTCTGACGCTGGTAATGAAGAAACTACTGGTGAAGCTGCTGCTAATTTAGATGCTGATGCAGCTGGTCCATCAGGACATGCACCTCAACAAACAGTTCATAAAGCTGATCTAATCAAAAAGTTTGTTAAGGAAGCACCAGTACCTTGGAGTGAAACTCCTAGAGGAAAGGAGTGGACTAAGGAATGGAACACAGTTAGTTTTGTTCCTTCTGAAAAGATTCTTGCTGAGCATCTGGCAAAAGCTGATGAAATGCTGATAAATGATGATTTCAAGGCACAGCTGAGAGTTACTGCATTGAGTACTAGGCACCTTCAAGGTCAACACTCGACAACTCATGCCGAGGTAAATAAAATTCAAGAAACTTTGATCCAGCAAGATATGAATGTGAAACTTGAAAAAAACAGATTTTTCAAGCCAGCCTTTGACAGAATTGCCTACATTGAGAAAACTCATGAGAAGCAACAAACTCAAATTGATGAAATTCTGAAGAATCAAGCTTCTCACCAAAATCAACTCAATGAGATCCAATCCTCAGTGGAATTGCCTGTCTCTCTTCTTTTACATGCTGATGCCAAAAAGGGGGAGAAAGTGATTAAGTCCAAATGCAAATCTATTCAGACACTGTCCAAATGCAAATCTATTTAGACACTGAAGGGAAAGGATGATGGAAATGATAACCAGGGAAACTCTAACAAGGGTAGAGGTCAAGGTCAAGGCAAAGGATTTTCATCAAGTAAAGCTAGAATTACAAGTCAAGGAACAAGTTCTGATACTGGGAGAAGAATAAGTTCTGATACTGGTAAAAGGATAAGTTCTGGTGAACATCTGGAACTTGATAAAGAAATTTCAAAGGAGTTATTTCTTAAAGAAAATTCAGGAATGGACTTTGAGAGTCTAAAGGAAGAAGAAGCTAGACTCAAAGCAGAAGGTGTCAAGACAAAATCTAAAGCTTCTGTTGTTGAAAAGAAATTTCCAAAACCTAAGGGTATTGTGATAAAGGAAAGAATAAATTCTGAGGAAATCAAAGACAAATCACAAATGGAAATTGATCTAAGGTCCAAGGGCAAAGAAAAGGTTTATATGCCAATCATAGATGAAGAAATAACTGATGATGAAGAAGATGCTAATCTTACTCTGATGCATAAGAAGATTCTTCAAACAACCTTTGACATGGCTCATATTGTTCAGAGTCAAGATATAGTAAGTTCTGATATGACAGTGAAGCAAGCAACCTCTCACAAATATCCCAAGTACAGATATCGCAAAGGTGATATTGTCGAAATGAAGCCTAACTCTGCTAAGATCATAACTACTTTTCTGGGTTATAAGGCTGTGGAATTCAATTTAGAGTCTGACAAAGCATATCTGATCAGACTAGATCAGGAGATAAGAAAAGCTAAGATAAATGATCTCAGAGCAGCTATTTTTCAAACTGGTGAAGATACAGCTGAATTGATAAATGCTAAAAGGAGGATGGTCAATGAACTTGAATATGCTGAGAGATGTTTGTTGAAGAACTATCTCAGAACAACTCCTGATATCAAAGAGATCAGAAATTGAAGCCAAGTCAAAGATCTACAACTGCTTAAATTCTGAAGTGTATACAGACTGAAGCTGTTATCAGAAGTTAAAGATGGTAAAGCTGAAAGGACTGTAAGTTGTAGTTATCTAGTCAAATTCTCATGCATTTGTACTTAATGTTTTTGATATCATCAAATATTTGTTAAACTTGTATATTATGCTAATTTATAAGTTGGGGGAGATTGTTAGATATATTTGATATTGTCACGTGTAATATGATTTGTGTTTAGTTTTCAGATCTTACCTAACAGGACAAATCAGTACTTAACTGGAAATCAGCACTTATACTGAAGACAGAACTTAAGTTATCAGAAGATATTTATCAGGAGATAATATCAGGACTTAAGATGACTTTCAGATAAGGCAGGCGGCTGATTGAAAGAAAAGAAGATCGAGACTAAGACAGAAAGAAATATGCATGATGAAAGAATTCTATGAAGAATAGAATACTTGAAAGAAAAGATAACTAGTTGATATATTTTAGGAAGCAGAATTATATTCCATATCAATTAGAATTTATCTTGTAACTTAGTATATAAACACAGGCATAGGGTTTACACTATAAGTGTTATCATTATCGAAGTTATTATTCTTTGTAACCCTAGCAGCTCTCGTGATAATTTGTTCATCACCGAGAGATGACAATTCCATATTGTAACAGAGTTTATTGTGTTGAATAAAATATGTTTTCTGTTACTTGAGTTCTTATATTTGATTTGATTGTAGTAAACACTGTATTCAACCCCCTTCTACAGTGTGTGTGATCTAACAAGGGTTGACAGAAAGAGTACTAGTGGAAGCTGTCAGTTTCTTGGACAAAGACTTGTATCCTGGTATAGCAAGAAATAACAATCTGTGTCAACTTCCATAGCTGAGGCTGGATACATAGCTGTTGGAAGTTGTTGTGTTCAAGTGCTTTGGATTAGAAATCAGCTAATGGATTATGGCCTAGTGTTACACAAAATTCTAATTATGTGTGACAATACTAGTGTTATATCTATTGTGGCTAATCCAATTAATCTTTCTAGAACAAAGAACATTGATGTAAGGTACCATTTCATTAGAGAACATGCTACAAATGGTACCATTGGACTCATTTTTGTTCTAACAGAAAAATAATTAGCTGACATTTTTACTAAACCTTTGGATGAAGCAACTTTCACTAGACTTGTAGGTGAAATTGGTATGCTAAATTCTTCATCCTAAGGCAAGAACTCAGCTAATGTTTTGCAGCAGATTAGTTTCTAGTTAATCAAAATTAATTTGATTTAATTAGAAATTAACTGGAATATGAATTATAAATATTTCAGAAATATCTGCATATTTATTTTTCAAAATTCAAAATTTAGCTAGGAATTTTTCAAATTCTAAGAAAACTGTTTAAAGGCTGATTTGCATTTACAATATGTAGAATTAGCACAAGGCAGAATCAAAGCAATCAAAAGTATAGAGAACTGAGTTCTCCTTAAGCCTAATTGACTTATCGACAAGTCATTTTAAGACTTCTCGAGTGAGTTCTCAATAAGTTAATTTTCTGACTTCTCGAGGGACTTCTCGATAAGCTTCATTATGACTTATCGATAAGTCATTGTCGAGTTCTCTATAAGTGTTAACTTACAGAGTTCTCTACAAGTACAATTTTAGACTTATAAATAACTCAGGACCGAGATAATTTAATTTAATAAATTATTTTAGTAAAATACTTTTGACAAAATCATTCTGATTTTATTTTCATTTATTCAAATAAAAATTGGAAACAATTCAGTCCATTTTGGATAAACTGGGTATTTATTTGACATCTCGATAAGTCTTTTTCTAGTTCTCGATAAGACTCAGAAATATGACATATCGATATGTATCTATTTTCTCCAATATGACTTCTCGATAAACGAATTCTAAACGTTTATTTTGAGTTCTCGACAAGTCATTTACTCTTACTATAAATACCCAGACATCTCGACATACACATCCTTACGCCTTCGAGATCTCTAAGTGACCTAATTTTCAAATCCAAACCGATTTCTCTCTCGTTTCAAGCTCTTTCTCTCTCATTTTTCTTACCCATTCTTTCTTACTCAACAACTATGGCACTCAACAATGTTAGAGCTGATATCCCCAAGAATGAAACTAACTACCTTGCTTTTACTGATGCTAATCAGGCCCCTAATTCCTTCAAGGGGTTTGTCAAGTTTCTTTCTAGATCGTATCTTGCAGGTGCTTTAACTGCCAACCCAATCCTGTACTTGGATGTCCTGCATGATTTCTAGACAACAATTGTAGTAAGGACAGTTATACGTGACAACTCTGTATCTATGGTGGTGACTTGCTCAATTGGAGGCCAACAAATTGAGTTAAATGAGTTAGATGTGATTGCAGTTTTGGGTCGTCCAACTGAAAATCTGGTGGAGGTGCCAATACAGGATGAGCTAGCTGAGTTCATGGATTTCATAAACTATGGTGGAAGGATCAACCTAGCAAGTCTGAACAGAACAAACCTGAGGAAAAAAATGGTCCTTCTTGTTTGATTCTATAGTGAGGGCCTTCACCTGCAGGAAGATAGGATATGACAACATATCAAGTGTGGTGCAGAAACCGGTGTTCTCCATAGTCCACAACAGACACTTGAATGTTGGTCTATTGATCCTGGAAGAACTTGCCACCAGGCTCACAATGCCCCTAGCTGTAAGAGGTAAGGAAATTTTCTTTCCTAGATTTATTATGTCTATTTTAAATCATAAAGTATCAGACATACATTTGCTTAATGGTATAGATAACACAAAAATAGGCAATTGTAAACAAGTTTCCAAAATTATATTTGGCTCACTTACTACAAAGAATAAGGTAACTGTAAGTCTCAAAATCACTCCATTCATGATGGAGAGGTTTGAGACTTACCCTTACTCCATGTCTGACATGAGATCAACTGCACAATCTAGTACAATAATGGTCCCTGAACCTGTAGAAATACAAACACAAGACAACCAATAGGGGCCTTCCCAAGCTGAGACCACTATTTCTGTACCACTAGAAGCTAGGAATCCAACCACTTCATCCTCTCAAAAGGGTGAAGTGAGTAAAAAGAAGAGAAAACATGCAAACCTGACAATCATAAATGAGAGTGGTGAGGAACAAACAGAAACTGAGTCACCTTTGGTAAAAAAGAAACCAAAGAAGGCTAAAAACTTAAAGTTGACCACTCAAGCCACCTCTGCATCCTCCCAAAAGGATGTAATTGTAAAACTGGGACAAAAACAGACGTTAGAGGCATCCTCTCAATATTGTGTCTCTATTGAAAAGAGCACTCTCCCTAGTGCACCATGTAATGAGTCTGCACAACCATCACTTGAACATATTCAAGTGTATGGAAGGAGAAATAAGGATGGCACACACAAGGAGAGCACATCCCTTGAAGCTCCCTCATCTATTCAGGGGGAGCCGTCAACACTCAATACTGAAATTCAAAATCTTCTATATAAAATTTCTTCTTCCTACACTGAGACACTTGAATCTAATCCTGAAGTGTTTCCAACTTTAAGTGACATAGTTCAAGAAACCGTGCTCACCACCCAGACACCACATCTAGATGGGGAGAGGCTAATAGCTCGGGTAGACCTTGATGACACCATCACAAACATGGGGGATTCATCAATTTTTACTGAAGACCCCATGGTAGTTACAGATGTACTCTATCTGTTGCGGGTCGAGGGCCCCTTCCTTTATGTGCAAATCAGCCTTCACAGGATGTAAGGTTTGAGGGTAGTACTCCTGAGGGGGAGCTATCTAAATCCTCTCCAATTCAATTGGAGGTTCCTGTTACAGGAACAACTCCCCTCACAACCCTAGCTGAAATTGCACTAATAATTGAGGCTAGGAGTACAATTGCCAATGACCCTGCTATGGGAGAGGCAAGTACATCACATTTATGTGGCAGTGCTCTGAAAGAAGCACAAGGATTTGAGGCTGGTGCACATGACAATAACCCATCCAAATCCCCTTCAATTCAACTGGAGGTTCTCACCACAAGTGGAGAACAACACCCTGTCACAACCACAGTGCAAACTGTTAGTCAAACTGTGACTCCTGTCACAGGTGGTTCTGTTACCCCATCACCTTTAGACCAGCCTTCTACTTCTCAACCTTAACAACCACACCTCATCTCACAATGTATATAGACAACTGAAACTCAACCTACAACAGTATATGATCTTCTTGTTGAGCAAATTTATGGACTAGCCAACATCTCACAACACCTTCTTACATCAGATACAAGCAACCAAGACTATCAAGCCATTCTGCTAACATACAATGAAGAAGTTGAAAAACAAAAGCAGAAAATAGTCAATGAAGTTGAGCAAGATGGGAACGTAGATACTTGGTTATCTAAGGACTTTTCTCTGGCAGGTTTTGGCTAGGTTTAGAGATGAATATGTCACCATACTGGGGAGAAATGCCAAGGTCTTGACTCCATAAGATGTCTATGATGCAATCAATGATGTATACAAAGCTCAACTCAAGGCTTTTCACCTATTTGGTAAAGCTCTAGAACTCAAGCTGATTGGTCATGAAGACAGGATAAGGAAGCCGGTGAGAGAGAAAATGGACGAGATTATACCTTCTCAAGTCAAAATCACTTCTAAATTTCAACATTTTGTTGACCAAATGGAAAGATTTGATCTGACTTCTATGGAAAAAGATGTCAAATATCTGAGACAGTGTTTCTTTGTTTTGCATGAGGTGGTTCAACAACAGATTACAAGTTCAAATGATACAAAGCTCAAGTTGAACCAACTTCATCAAAGTAGATATGAGCCTTCTGCACTGCTCATGGAAGGAATAAGGGAAGCTGTGGAAGCCACCTTTGGGTCCTCAGTACCTTCAAGCTCGCAACAACCTATTTTTACATCTACAAATCTACAAATCCAAGCTCTTCAAATACAAGTCTCAACTCTGCAATCCACCAATGATTCTCTCACAGCTCAAGTACAAGCTCTCACCTCTCTGTGAAGAGTCAACAGGCGGGTGAAGAGTCAACAGGCAGACATATAGACTTTGGTAGACTCCCATAAGCACTTATAAATGCAAAATTCTATGGCTTTGAGAGCTATCATGGGAAAAATTAATATTCCATTGCCTGCACTTCCTGAGTCTGTGAGGCCATAAATTCCAACTCCCCTACTCATGCATGTTCCCAAGACTAAGGGGGAAATAGAAGTTAGGATTCAACAATCCAAGAATGCTGGTAAATCTTAGGAACCTATCATATCAACTCAGCATGGCCAAAGTTCTTCACAAGATCAATCATTCAAAGATGTGGGAAAAGACAGACTCAACAAGGTTGCAGAAGGACCAAATCAAGATCAAGAATTCAGTGAACTTCTTGTAGTCCTGAGGATGTCTCTTCAAAAAACTACATCACCTACAAAAGAGCACTGGCCAAGAACATCAACTTCATTAGCGCAGTGGTTGTGAAAATTGATTATTATTTAGAGAAAAGGATTGTTGTAAATATCAATGATGGTGGCGAGGACAGATGTCTCCAGGTGTCTCTTCCAAATCTCAGAACTTTGAGAGCATTTGAGCTAGATGTAGTGATTGACAAGGTACATATAGTCATCACAGAGGATACCCAATTACTTCATGAACTCAAAAAGGCTCAGATAGATGCTTTTCCTGAAGCCTATCTCTATCTAGCAAGGGTGTTTCCTACATCTGTCCTCAGTCCAAGAAATACAAACTCTTTACTGTTCCTAAGAATTGTGTAAGAGGAAACATGAGGCTGATTATGACTCTTCAATCTGATCTAAAATGCAAAAAAACACAAGAAAATTGAAGATGAAGAAATGATCAGAATCCTTGAAAGGTACCTTGTGAATGTCGATACCAAGTTGCCAAACTCACAATACACTTTAAAGGATGACAAGGATGATGATGAGCAGAAGCAAAATGATCAACCACCTTCTGGATGAAATCCAAGTCAATACTCTAGAGCAACTGGCATTAAAGAAAAGAAGAAGGATGAGAAGAAAGAAAATGAGAAGAGGAAGGAAGATGAGAGGAACAAAGGGGATGAAAGAAGAAAGAAGAAGAAGGAAGACGGCTTAGGACCACAACAATAAACCCTAAAATCCAAATCAATCTAGCTCAACCCTCTAAGCCAATTAACTCAAATACCAAACCACTTCAAACCTCAAAACCTAAATTCTTGTACAAATAAACTGCTAACACCCTTCTGAAAATACCAATCACCTTAAACCAAACATCTCTAAAGAAAATCTTTAACTACCCTCTATTAAGCCACCAACCAAACTTCATTACAAATCTGTTGAGAGAAAACCAAAGAAAATGCAAGTTACTGAGAGGGCTATCTGGAATTGTTTTAATCAAAGTGATTTTCTAACTCTAAACTGGTGCATCTCAAATGAAGACTACTTTCAGCAATTAGCTAAAAAAATGGTCAGAGTTTGGGTTGTAACACTAAGGGAAGTAAGAATCTACTATCAGGATGGATCCTTCACATTTCTTGGCAGCAACTTAATGGACACTTATTCACCTACAGAGATCAAAAGAGTGATAAGCTTACTGAAGGATGAGGATACTGCAACTAAGGCATGGAGATCTGTTTTGGTTGAATGGTTGGTAGAAAGGGAAGAAAGAAGAGCAAGAAACAAGGATGAAAGTGAGGAGAGGAAGAGAAAGTATAATGAGGAGATAGAAATGTACATTCAAAAATATGAAGATCTCAAGGCAAAAGGGATGAGCAGAGTTACTAAGGATGGACAATTTCTAAATGTCAAAGTTGGCGAATTCTCAAGGTTTAGGATTGATTTATTGAATGGTTATTCATTACAAGACAAACTCAAACTTGTAGAAGCTTTAAGAGGGACACCAATCATAGAGGAATTGGAAATACTTGTAAACTTAAAGGACCTCATTAGAGAGGAAACAGGAGATGAGACATTTTTCTGATGTATGTATCTGTCAAACTCAAGAAATCACCTAATGTATAAATATTGTATTTCTGTCAATTCTTATGTAAAGTTTTATTATTTATTATAACTTGGGGTTAGTCTTGTTACCAGGCATGAATTTGTGATAAGCAATCTTCTCATAAATTGTGGGAGATTGTTGTGCAAAACATGCCTGTACTATAACAAGACTAAGTCAAACTGACAGCCCTAAGTAAGTTGTATGATAATCTAAGTTTGTATTTTGTATTGTATCACTTAAGTCTGTAAAAGTGTAAATAAATTAGACTAGAGTATTTTTATGTAAACAGTCTCAAGCCTAAGAATAAACTCTGGAAGAAGATCATGAAGATCATGCCTCAGAGACAATGTGAAGAAGCTTGGAGTTGAATAAATCTATTTTGGGAAAAACATTTTAAGTTAAGAAATCTACAAGTCACAGATTAAGTCTTATAGAGAAGTCATTCGAGAACTCCAGAATGACTTATCGACAAGTCAAAATCAGCTTATAGAGAAGTCTCAGAGATATCGACAAGTCAGATGAAGATATGAAGATTGGAGATATCGACAAGTCATTTCTGCAAAGAGAATTCAGAGATATCGACAAGTTAAATTGAAGATGTGAAGATATCGACAAGTTAAATTCTCACTAGAGATCTCACAGATATCTATAAGTCAATATGCCTATAGAGATTTCAGAGATATCGACAAGTCTTTTCTAAATGCAGAAATTCAGAGATCTCGACAAACCAAATTCTCTTATAGAGAACTCAGAGACTTCGATAAGTCAAAACAACTATAGAGTAATAAGAGATCTCGATAAGTCATTATACTTATCGAGATGTCGAGTTCTATATATTACAAACTGGAGATCTCGATGTAAAACTCAAGTACAGAATGTAGACCAGTTAAATCCAAGATTATCAATCAACAAACAAATCAATCACTGATTTGAAAAGTCTACAAAAAGTAGCTTGAAGAGTACAAGATCAAAGGCCAAGATTAACTGACAAAGTAAAGTCACAGACATGCATGATTTGCAAAGATACACCAAGCCAGAAATGGAAAGTTTTAGTTAACTTAAAGTAGGGTTTAGTACATGCTATTGCATGCTGTGTAAAATATGTGTTTACTGTTCTATGAAGTAAACAATGGATGCTTTGTTTTAAAAGTAACAAAATAGATCAAAAATCTGGTAACTCTCTCAAGAAAGAAGCTGAGTTCTTTATCAACAAAGAACCCATAAATTTGTAGCAAGACATACTTGATTTTAATATAAAATTAAGTGAGTTTTGAAAGATATTGTGTTCATGTGCATATTTTATTATTCCTGTTGAAATATATTATCTCTACAAGTTAGACTACTTTGTTCACCACTTCCATAATAGTTTAAAAAGCTAAAAAATAATACAAAACACATTCACCCCCCTCTGTGTTGTATTCATTACCTGGCATGAAATATGTTAGTGTTTTCGGCAGCCCGTGCACAACATCAGAAGATGAAAAGGACATGCTGGACCAGATTGGTTGACATGTTATGCAAGCCCGTTCAAATGAGATATTATATTATACAAGCCAATTTGAACTATCTTCTACTTCTGTTAGATTATAGGCTTATAAAATGATGACTATTGTTCTGTGAAAGCTCGTCTCTACCGTAAAATGCTCAACATTAGGAGTGTAAAACCACTAACCTAATGATAGGGAATAAATAAATCCTGATTACGTAATTAATATTGCATTAATTTCACATCATTTGGGCTACAAGGCCCAATAAGAAGATGTATGACATTCAGACCAAAAAGGTTAACACATTGATCAAGCCTGATGGATCAGATCATGCCTGACGGAACAAAGAAGGCCCAAAACCCTGAATATTAATTAATTTCATAATTAATTAATAAGGGAGAAAAACAGCTATTAAGATGAATCATAGTGGGGATATAAATCCTTGTAGATTGGCCTCCAAGGAACCTCATGGGATAAGGTATCAGCTTCCTACTTCCTAGGACTCCAAAGTCCATTCTAATTCAGAGACTTGCCCACCAAGTCTCCTAACCCAAGTCCAATTCAAGGACTCCCAACATCTATATAAGGGGTCTCACCCCCACCGATTAGAACTATGTTTTTTGGCTTGATTCTCTAATTCACAAAGATACGTAGGCATCTCGTAAAGGCAGAGTTAAGCTATGAAACACGAGAGCAGCCATTAAAGGCCTTGAGCCCCCGAACCTTAGTAATAAACACAACAATTAATATACTCTAGTTTTTTATCCATAACATTTGGCGCCGTCTATGGGAAACTTGCAACAACAACCATGGTGAGAATACGGAGAACAAGCAACACCCTTGAAGGATGAACACCCGCGGGGACAACCCAAACGATTTCGTAAACCATGGAGGTACCTCCACATTCAACCTATGCCGCTACCCAAGGAGGAGCCCAGGTAGGGGCAACTGAACCTCAGCCATAAGGGACAATTCCCTCGGCTACTCAAGGGACAAATTCCCAACTTCAGCAGTTGCACGCACCTGTGAATTCTCGGCCCATTGGGTATGAGTATTCAACTATTGTGACAACCAACCCCCCTTATGGGATGCCCCTTTACCCCGAGGTTGGAGAAAGTGGGCATGCTGGACGGAGTGAAGCATGGAGGCAAAAACCCCCTTATATTCAAGGTTTGGCTCCTATCCCGGAGGATGAGGAATTTTTTGGTCCTTATACTGAGAGAGATTCCGAATCTTCGGACGATGAAGTGGCCCCAAGAAGGAGATGTGCCGGCAAAGAACCTATGGCTGATGGCAACCAACATCTTAGGAGTACCCGATGGGTGAATCCCCAAGAGATGTAGGAGAGAATTAAGGCACATGAGGCAGAAATTCAAAGGCTGAAGCGTGACCTGGAGGCGCACCAGGCTCCCAGACTCCCATTACCACCTAGGGGGAGATATCCTCTTCCAATCATAGACCTGGATGGTCCGTCACAAAGAAGGGTTGTAGTCTAAAGAGCTGATCAAAGCAATCTTCTTCCCCTTGGAGATCCTGATGATCCCACTCCACCATTCACTGAAGAGATAATGAATGCCCACATCTCAAGGAAGTTCAAGATGCCCACTATCAAAGCTTATGATGGAGCGGGAGATCCCGCTAATCACGTCAGAACCTTCTCTAATGCACTATTGCTGCAGTCCGTGAATGATGCTATTAAGTGTCGGGCCTTTCCTCAAACCCTTTCGGGTATGGCTCAAAGATGGTATAGTCGTTTGCCCCCAAACTCTATTAGGTCCTTTAGAGAATCAAGTCAGGCTTTTATTAAGCAGTTCATCAACGGGAGAGTGCATGAGAAAAGTTCAGCATCCCTCATGAGCATTGTGCAGGGAGCGAAGGAATCCTTGAGAGACTACCTGAATCATTTTACAAAGGAAGCTTTAAAAGTCCCGGACCTTGATGACAAAGTAGCCAAGATAGCACTGCAACAGGGAACTAGGGATGAGTTCTTCAAGATGTCCTTGGCCAAGCACCCCCCCGAAAGCATATTACAGCTCCAAGATTGAGCCGGGAAGTACATCAAGGTGGAAGAGAGCATGAGGAAGACCGTAGTAAGTAACGAGCCCGCTGGAGGTAAGAAATGGAAAACTGATCTAGAATATATTACAAAGGAAAAGTATCCTAGAACTGAGCAAAACAATGACTCAACCCCGAAGAAGGGAGGACCTGAATAAAAGTTCACTGAGTATGCTAAGTTGAATGCTCCAAGAAGCCAGATTTTGATGGAAATTGAGAAAGAACGAGATATTCGTTAGCCTAAGCCCTTGAAGACTGATCCTACCAAGCTAGATAAGAGCAAGTATTGTAGATTTCACAAGGATGTTGGTCATGACACCGATGAGTGTAGACAACTGAAAGATGAAATTGAATTTCTCATTAGAAAAGGAAGATTGAACAAGTACACTGGAGATGGAGGAGATAGGAACATTAACATGAGAAAGAACTTTGATGATCGAAGAAGAGATCAAGATGATCAAGGGCGAAATCCCCAACCTAGGGGACCGGTGATAAATACAATATTCGGAGGACCGCGACCCCGAGGGCCTGTATAAACACAATTTTTGGAGGACCAACCGCTGCTGGATTATCCAAGAACTCCAGGAAAGCATATACCCGAGAAGTTATTCATATTGTTGGAGAAGCCCTGAAGAGGGCCAGGACAGGAATAACAATGGCTTTCGATAATTCTGATCTGGAGGGTGTGAAATTTCCCCATGATGACCCGTTGGTCATAACCCTAATAATAGGGAACAGCCCGGTGAAGAGGGTCCTCGTAGATAACGGTGCCTCAGTCAACATCTTACTCCATGATACCTTTTTAAGGATGGGTTATAATGATTCACAATTGACCCCAGCCGATATGCCGATATATGGATTTGCGGGAGTATAGTGCCCCGTGGAAGGAATAATCAAGTTGCCAACAACCATAGGTCAGGAACCAAGGCAAGCAACACAAACATTGGACTTCGTGGTGGTGAAGGCTAGTTCAACTTATAACGCTATCATGGGAAGAACATGGATACATGCCTTCAAGGCCGTCCCTTCTTCCTACCATTCAGTCATGAAATTTGCCACCCGAAATGGGATTGGAGAAGAGAGAGGAGATCAAAAAATGGCAAGGAGTTGTTATGTAGCCTCTTTAAGGGCATTTGGAGTTGGGGGGCAAGTTCTGCCTATTGAAGATCTGAATATCCGAGAGAATGATGAGAAATGAGGGAAGCCAACAAAAGAATTGGTTACGATTCCTTTGGCTCCCGAGGATCCTGAGAAAGTGACTTTCATTGGAGAAACACTAGAAGAGCCCGTTAGAGGGAAGTTGGTGAAGTTTTTGCAAGAAAATAGTGATGTGTTCGCATGGTTTGCAGCTGATATGCCAGGAATAGACCCGAAACTAATCACTCATAAGCTAAATATGGATCCAAGTCAAAAAAAAGTGAAGCAAAAGAAAAGAAGCTTTGCTCCGGAGAGGCAAGAAGCTATTAAACAAGAAGTAGAGAAGCTCTTAGAGGCCAGTTTCATTGAAGAGATTCAATTTCCGGAATGGTTAGCAAACCCTGTAATGGTAAAGAAGGCCAATGGAAAGTAGAGGATCTGTGTGGACTTTACTGATTTGAATGACGCATGCCCTAAGGACTGTTTCCCGTTGCCAAGGATAGACACTTTGATAGATGCCACTGCTGGACATGAGATGCTGAGTTTCATGGATGGATTTAGTGGATACAATCAAATCAAGATGCACAAGAAAGACATCCCAAAGGTATCATTCATCACTGACTTTGGTGTTTATTGTTATCTTGTTATGGCATTTGGTCTCAAGAATGTAGGAGCCACCTATCAAAGGTTGGTAAATAAAATCTTTAAGGATCTTATTGGCAAGACTATGGAAGTTTATGTCAATGACATGTTAGTCAAGAGTCTAGTAAAGACTGACCATATAACCCATTTGAGGGAAGCCTTTGAGGTCCTGAGATACCATAAGATGATGTTAAATCCTGCGAAGTGTGCTTTTGGAGTAGGGTCTGGAAAGTTTTTGGGATTGATGGTCTCCAAGAGGGGAATCGAGGCCAATCCCGATAAAATAAAGGCAATCCTAGACATGGAACCACCAAAAACTATTAAAGATGTTCAAAAGCTCACAGAAAGGGTTGCTGCGTTGGGACGATTCATCTCCAAGTCTGGGGACAAGTGCTTTCCGTTCTTCAAGTCCTTAAAGAAGGTAAAAGATTTTATATGGAGTGAGGAAAGCCAGAAGGCATTCGAGGAATTAAAGAAATATATGGCTCAGGCCCCGTTATTGGCCAAGCCAGCTTTGAATGAAGTCTTATACTTGTACTTGACCATTTCAGAAAGTTCCTTGAGCGCTGTATTGGTTAAGGAGGAACTGAAAATCCAGAAACCCGTATACTATGTCAGCGAAATTCTGCATGGAGCTGAGTTGAATTATTCAACTATTGAGAAATTTGCACTAGCCTTGGTAATGGCTTCAAGAAAGTTGCGTCCCTACTTTCAGGCTCATAAGATTGAAGTACTAACAAATCAGCCCTTGCGAAATATTATTCATAGTCCCAAGGCTAGTGGGAGGCTGATGAAGTGGGCAATAGAGTTGGGAGAATTCGACATTAAGTATAAGCCATGAACGGTAATAAAAGCCCAGGCATTGGCTGACTTCGTGGTGGAATGTACCATACCTAACCGAGAAGTCGGGGGCAGGAAGATACTATACCGCAAGATAAGGAAGTTGATAAGGAGGACAAAGAGAAGGATGATAAGGAGAACGAATATTGGGTTCTCTATTTTGGTGGAGCATCAAAAACAAATTCAAGTGGAGCAGGTCTATTTTTATAAAGCCCTGATGGGTTCTTGATTGAATATGCTATGAAGTTAGACTTCCCGACCGCAAAGAATGAGGCATAATATGAAGCTCTGATAGCTGGCCTCGGCCTAGCAGGGACACTGAGAGTGAAGAACTTAAAGGTCTGTGGAGACTCGAAGTTGGTCGTATCCCAGGCAAAGGGAGAGTTTGAGGCAAGGGATGATACAATGGCTAAGTATGTCCGCCTAGTAAGGGCTGTGATGACCCAATTCGATGAATGCCATGTTGAGCACATTCCAAGGGAGGAAAACGCTAAGGCAGATGCCTTATCAAAGTTTGCTTCATCTGAGATAGTGAAAAGTTCAAGAAGTGTATACTTCCGTGTTTTGAAGACACGGAGCATTGATGTTAAGCTTGTAGCTCCTATTGGTCTGGGGACGTCATGGATAGATCTCATTAAGACCCATATTTAAACCGGTTGTTTGCCAAATGATGCTACTGAAGCACAGAAGTTGGTTGTTCGAGCACTAAGATACTCCTTGATAGATGGGATTTTGTATAAAAGATCTTATGTGGTTCCCTACTTAAGATGTCTCAGGCCCGATGAGGCACGCTTGGCTCTGGAAGAAGTACATGAAGGTATCTGTGGGCAACACTTGGGGGCAGAGCGCTAGCTCATAAGATAACCCATTTAGGCTTCTATTGGCCAGAAATGATGGTTGATGCCAAAGAGTATGTGAAGAAGTGTGACCGCTGTCAGAAGCATGCGCCTGTCATTAGACAACCCCCAAAATGATGACCTCCATCAACTCACCTATCCTCTTTGCTATGTGGGGAATGGATATACTTGGACCTTTCCCCATGGCCACGACACAAAGAAAGTTCCTAATTGTAGCCATTGATTATTTTACTAAATGGATTGAAGCCAAACCATTGGCCAAATTCACAACTAAGCAGGTTGCACAATTCCTGTAGGAAAACATCATGTGTCGGTATGGAATTCCCCGTATCCTGGTTACCGATAATGGAACACAGTTCAATAATGAAGAATATAAGAAGTATTGTGGAGAGAATGAGATTGAGTTACGATTTACCTCTGTGGCTCATCCATAAGCTAATGGGAAAGTGGAAGTGGCAAATCGAATAATCCTGGATGGACTAAAGAAGAGGATTGAGAAATCCAGGAATAATTGGGTGGATAAAATACTCCCAATACTTTGGGCTTACAGAACTACTTGTAGAGTCACTACCGGAACCACTCCCTTCATGTTGGCGTATGGGGCAGAAGCAGTTATCCCTGTAGAAATATCGCACTCATCTCCCTGAATCCAGGCTTTTAATATCGAGGAAAATGAGGAGGGGCAAAGATTAACCTTGAACTTAATCGATGAGGTACGGGATGAAGCACATGCGAAGATAGTGAATTACCAGAAGAAAGCTTCATTCTATTACAACCTAAGGGTTAAGGAAAGGTTCTTTAAACAAGGAGATTTAGTCCTTAGGAAAGTGGAAGCCTCTGGAGTAGGGCAGAAAGGAAAGCTTGCCCCAAACTGGGAAGGGCCCTATAAGGTTAAAAGCATTCAAGGAAGGGGAACCTACAAGTTAGAGACTATGGATGGTTTTGAAGTCCCGAGAACTTGGCATGCATAAAACCTGAAGGTTTACTAAGTGTAAATCAGTTGAACACGATTCTCACTTGTCAAAATGACAAGTACGTTGAAAAGCACCTTGAAGCTTTGCTTGCATAGGATTTTATATTCTAATTCCAGTAGGATTTACATTGTTGATTGATTATTGTTAAGGGTTGAACCCATGCCATGTAAGGCTTTGGAAAACCAGTCTTTATATTAATGAGTTTGAAATTATTTCAACCTTTGGAGATTTAAGTTTTGATAATACTTTGTGTAATTTCAACAAAGATCATGCTTTGATCATTAAAAAAAGAAGACTTTAACATTCTCTTTAAAAGCATAATAAGTGCTAAAAAGTTAAAAGAGAAAGTTATGAAGAAGAAAGCAGCACAAATAAACCCCGAAGGGTAATAAGTTTAGAATATAATAAGTTATGAATAAAAATTACAAATAACAAACACTACTCCTCCATGCCTGTTATTTCTAGAGAACTAACAATGAGATTTACAGAAGGGGGGTTGAATGTAAATCTCAAAACTTTTTCAAGTTTTGAGCAGTTTATAAAGACTGTGTGTTCAAGATGAACAAGTGTGTGAATTGCTTTAAGCTGATACAGACAGATATATATTCAAACACAAATGTAAAGAACACAATAAACCTTTAAAAACTTTTCTGGTGGATTTGTTGTTCCACCAGAGATGGTATTTCAGAAATTCTGTGATCTAAGAATTTGATCACAGCTGCATCCTAGTACAAACTAGATAATTTTTCTCTCAAGATTTTTCTAAACAGCTCTGGAAAAATTCTTATCTAATTACTAGCTACTACTTGGTTTATATATTACCAAGTTTACAAGTGAAGACAAGGATATATAAAATAATAAAGTAAGATCTCCACTTGTTTCTTCTCCAGTTCACTCCAGTACTTTGTTGACTTAATGTCTCTTTATACTAGAGTAGAACGGCTGCTTTTTCTGATGTTCCTGAAATTAGGCTGCCACATTTCAGTTATCTCTGTTCACCCACGTGCCTCTGTTTGTAGGTACAACTACCACTTATCAACGGTTAATCAACAGAACATCCGTTGAAGCTTTCATCCGTTGATTCACTCATCCGTTGAAGGATGTTATCCGTTGAAGCTTTAGAGACATCCGTTGAAGCTTAGCTTCTCATCCGTTGAAGGTCTTTAAGTCATCCGTTGATACCACTTCATTTATACAAAATTACAAGGCATGAAATATTTACAACTGGCCTTCCTATCTGCATATCTTCTAGTAGTCAACATGACTCATAGTTTCTCTCAACTTCTAAGAATTACATCTTAAATACAGAGACTGAAATATGCTACAACACTAGACTTATTTCTAAGTAAAGCTACACCATCAACGGATAGCCAAAGTGGTCTTATCCGTTGAGGCTACAGACACTGAATTTCTACTTAAGTGTTTTGTTAAACATATCATCAAACTAATGCACATATATTCCTAACAATCTCCCCCTATTTATGTCTATAAGAATTGTAGGCATAAATTCAGGGTTAACTTGATGATAACAAAACACTTAACAGATATATGAATTGAAACTAAGTAGAAATTTGAAAATGCTGCAAAAATGTATGTACTAGGAGGAAATTGAAGATTTACAGTATTTCCAAGGATACTCCTTTAGCCTGAGCAAATCATCTTTTTCTTCTTTGTTCCCTGGTTTTCTTTCCTAGCCCTTTGTTATTTTCCTCAATTTGGAGTTGGAGTTGTCTGAAGAATTCAGCTTCATCTTCAACACTGATATCCAACTTAGATTGCATTTCCTTGAGAGTTTCATTGCTGGCAATCTTGAGTTGGTCTTCAAGTCTGAAAAATCTTCTGACTCCTTTATCATCTCTAAATTCCATCAACCAATGAGGTGATTTGTGAATTGTAATTCCCTTTTCTTGAATGAGTAAAGTCCTGGGTAAAGCATTGGGCTCCCTCCAAGTTTTCCTTATATTGGCAATCTTGTTGAGAATTTCAGTCTTGGCAGTTCTGGTAAAGCCAGAATCCTTTTGTATAGCTGAAATGACTCTAATCAAGGTAGAGTAGCCTTCATTCAGAATCCTGTGGAGAGGCCATGTTCTTTCCCCAGCTCCTTTGTATCTGAACACTAATCTCTCTGGTAGCTGTCTGTAAGCAGCTATTCCTCTTACATCCTCCAGCTCATCCAGATAGAGTTCAATGTCTGAAATTTCTTTTATGTCACAGATGTGAACATAATCATCTTTATAAATGGATGGCTTAGGCTTAGGCTTTTGTTTTTGAGTGAATTTCTTAGAGGTTATGGGAGGTGTAGATTTGGGTTTTCTTTTCTGTTTCTTTGGTAGTGGAAGAATGGTTAGAAAGGTAGGCAATTTGATGGTGTCCCAATCAATAGGTTCCTCTTTTGGAATGATTGGTTCACCATGGATGTTTATAGTGGGATTAGCAACAAGAGGTTCAGGTATGGAAGGTAGTGGTTTAGATATAGATTTGGTTACTTCAGTATTATCTTCACTCCTTCTATGTGCCTTGGCCTTTCTTCTGTTTCCCTTCTGCCATTCCTCTCTTTCTTCCATACTCTCACCAAATATACTCCCAAAAACCTCATCTAGGTTTGCAATCTTGTCTTCACCCCTGACTTCAATTCCTTTCTCTTCTTCAACTTGACTTGACTTTAGCTGTTGTTCAAGCTTTGCTTGTGCTCTTTTGTCAGCCTTTAGTTGCTTGACTTCTTCCTTCTTGGCTATTGAGAATTTGGGATGTCCTTGCATCACACATATGCTCTTTCCCTCTCTAGAGATAATAGCCCTATTTCTCCTTACAGCCTCATCCATGGTCTCTTTGAGATAAGCAATACTCCTACCTAAAAGCTTGTTCTCATCAGCTTTTGGAGGAGGAAAGTCCACTTCTTTTAAAGGATTCTTTGTAGAGTCCTTATTGGATCTTTTATTGGGCTTGAGAATTATAGCTTGTAGTTCTTTGGAAGAAGCTTCTCCATCCTTATGTCTCCCTACTGGCTTGAGCTCCATGTTGATTGGTTCAATCTTTGTGCTATATTTCACAGATGTTGATTTATCTTGTGTAGAGCCAAACAACAGTTGCAACCTTTCATCAATTCTCCTCCTTTGCTCTTTCACTTAAATTTCAGCTGCTGCTAGCTGAATCAAATCAATTCCATCAGGCTTTCCTTTGATTTGAATGATTGGAGAAGTAGTGATGGCAGGAACTAGCACTTTAGATATTTTGATTTTTGTATATGGCTCTCCTTCCCCTTCCCTTTTACTCTCCCCCTTTTTGTTATCATCAAGGAGAGGGGTCAAGCCTTGTGCTTTTGCCAGCTGTATTAGGAGACTGGTTTGAGATTGTTGGTTGTGAAGAATGGTGGCCACAGAATCTTCAATAACTTGAACTCTGTCTTCCAACTTGGCCAGCCTTTTCTCAGTAACTGATTCCTTTTTCAATCTCAAAACCAAGTCCTGCAATGTACCATAGGGCATGACTGAATCCAATTTTTCAGAACTGTAGGATTTCAAGTCAGCAATATCCTTCTTGAGATCATCCATACTCAGATTCTGCTTTACTTGCTGCAACTTCATGAGATGCAGTGAGTCCAGGTGAGCTTGAAGGATAGCCTTGATACTTGCATGTGAAGTGTTCTGAATGGCCTGTTGAATAGTGTTGATTTGTTTGACTAAGGAGACATTGAATTCCCCTGATCTATACTCCTTTGTCAAAGCCCATTCAGGTAGATTTGGAATTGAACTAGGGCCTTCATCTCCCCCTAAGTTCATGCTTCCATCAAAAGAAACAGAGTCATCATCATCATCAGAATTTACTCCAAATTCCTCAGATGGCTCACCAGCTGTAGAAGGCATCTTGTTAATAGCAGCTTTATCCCTTTGAAGAGATTCTGTTATGTGTACTAGATGTAGTGTCTTTTCTGCCTCCTCATTGCCCTGAGCAGCCAACATTTGATAGGCTGACACAGGATGAGTAAAAGTGTCAGCATCCAAGGAAATGTTATCAATTACAGCTTTGTAATGTTGCTGAAATTGTCTTTCCTTTTCAGCATCATCCACAATCATTGACTCACTAGCAATGGCTGGTTCCACCCTTATATCTACTGTACCTGCCTTTCTCTCTTTTTCTCTATTTTCTTGCATCAGGGGCTCCCCCTGGCTCACACAACTCACTCCCTCACCTTCACCTACTAAGGTGGTACTCCTCTCACTTACTTTTGCCATGCTGGAAGAAATAGCATGCATTTTTGAGCTCTCAATCTCTCCTTTTGCCTGGGAGCAACCCAGCCTCTCACTCAAATTTTCACACCCTTCCCTCAATCCTAAGAGTGATTGCACAGTATTCATGTCTTCTACACTTGGAATTGATTCAGTTATGTGTGGAGAGACTATCAACGGATGTGGAATATCCGTTGAAGGTGAAACTGATGTTATCAACGGATAACTGCTGTTAAGCTTATCCGTTGAAGAGCAACCACTTGTCAACGGATGAGTGATATCCGTTGAAGAAGGAAAAGAAGTTGAAATTGAAAGTGATATAACTGTTGAATCTGTGTAGATTGATTTGAGATGTGGTGACACAGATCCTTCAATTATATCTGAAAGAATTTGCGGGTGATCCAACAAATCATCTAAGAGATGATGATCACCTGTATTTGAGTGGGGCTCCTCCCTGAGTTGTAAAGAGGGAGAATCAGGAATTGATGGGAATAACATATCCATATCCAGAGATGGTGATGAAGTGTTTGGTGATTGATGTGTGATTATTGTGAGAGAATGGGGCTGTGACTCCACATTTATTGGAGCCACATCAAACTGAGTTTGAGAAGGCATAGATACAGATGGATGTATCTGTGCAGTGTGTGCACCCTGTGTAGAAGATTGGGTTCTAGCCTTCTTTCTTCTAATAAAAGCTTTTGTTGGTGAGTGTTTGGCTTCAGTGTCCCTCCCTCGTTTGTTCTGTGTTCCTGGTTGGGAACTATTTTCAATAGTAACATCCTTTTGGGAGGATGCAACTAGGGATGTGCTAGATACCTTTTCAACCACCACAGCTTTTTGAGAAACTGTGGCTTGGCTAGCTTGGGAAGCACTTAACTCTCCTTCCTTATCATGGGGGTTTCTTTGATGTTCACCCCTCCCCTCACCACTCACACCCTGTTCACTCCCCTCAGGGTTAATGGTTGGTGTTACAACTGTTGTCTTTTGAGAAACAACAGAGGTGGTTTTCTTTGTCTTTGATTTTGAAAGTTTAGTTTTGGTGACCTTGGTAGAAATCTGTTGGGGCATTGTCACAGATTTCATGGCCACACTAGAAGATAAAGAAATAGAGGGGTTGGAAGAAGTAGGAGTTGTAGAAGCAATTACCTCACCTACCTGAGGTGCATTCATGATTGGTAAATATACCAATGGCACACTGCTGTTGAGATCCATTCTCAATAAATCTGCAAGAACTCTTTTCTCTTGTGCCCAGCACTTGAGTTTATTATTCTCATTGATTATGACCAAACCTTCAGCAACATGGTTAGCCAATAACATAAAGAATCTAGCATAATAGATGTTATTAGGTCTATTAGCTTTGTTACCTAATCTAGTACCCAATTCTAGTATCACATAGTTGCTAAGGTTAAAATACCTATCAGAAACAAGCATATAGAGCATATTAACAAGAGATGAAGTTATGGCATCAAAATTACTAATTTTCCCAGAGAAAACCTTTATAAAGGCATCCCCAAGAAAACTCCATTCTTTCCTAAGGCCTTTTCTTCTAATACTCCCTAAACTAGCAGAGTTAAGAGAATAACCTATGGAATCTAACATGCTGGATACATCATTATCAGTGTGTGGTGTCATGGCATTGTTCTCAGGTAATTTAAAACATGCTTGTAAATCATCACAGTTAATACAGTGATTTTTACCTTTGAGAGTGAAGGAGATAGTCATATCTATGGAGTTGAACTCAGCAGTTGTCCAAATCTCCTCAACTACTTCACAGTAAATCGTTGGGGCTTCCAGCATTGCATAGCTAAGTTTACAGTTTTTGATGAAGTCCATCATTTTGTGATAGTCTGAATGGGCTTCATTCTTTTCTACCAAAGCTATGAAATTGTTCTTCTCATAGATGAACCCAGATTGAGACATAATTTTCACGACTGGTGCCATTGTTGTGAGTAGAAATTGCAGAGAATAACTTGAAGGTTTTGCAGAGAGAAAATGGTAAATGCTTGAACTTTTAAGAAAGCGTAAAGTAAAAATGAAAAATCAGAAGGGCTTATATGCTTTAAAAAAATTAGTAAAAGATTAATCAATAAGTATATGTTAGTGAATTTCAGCCGTTTAAGAATAAACTGTAAGTATTCTAACAACTACCTTTAAAACCAATACATACAGATGTATGTATGAGTATCAACGGTTAAGAAAATAGAATCAACGGCTGTGAAACACCTGAATCGACTGATGTGACATTTCAACGGATAAGGCAAATTGTCATCCGTTGAAAGGTACTTTAGTTTTATCCGTTGACGGATAAAAATTCCAGAAATGTATTTGTCTTTCAACGGATAATGAATATCCGTTGATAGAGCAATTTTGACTTTCAACGGATAGGAAACATCCGTTGATGGTATAAACTTTGTTAAAAGTCAAATTTGTTCTAGCAACTAATATATTTCAGGCTTCAATTCAAATTGCAATAAGGACATGAATTTTAAGAGTAATTAAGCATACCTAGCTCACTTACTAATCTTGTGAATGTTGATTCATCAAGTGGCTTGGTAAATATATCTGCAATTTGTTGTTCACTTGGAACAAAATGTAGTTCCACTGTACCATTCATGACATGCTCCCTAATGAAGTGGTACTTGATATCAATGTGCTTGGTTTTTGAGTGCTGTACAGGATTCTCTGTTATGGCTATGGCACTTGTGTTGTCACAAAAGATAGGAATTCTATCAACATGAAGTCCATAGTCAAGGAGTTGATTTCTCATCCATAACACTTGAGAGCAGCAACTTCCAGCAGCAATGTATTCAGCCTCAGCTGTAGAAGTAGAGACTGAATTTTGCTTTTTGCTAAACCATGATACAAGCTTGTTTCCCAGGAATTGGCAGGAGCCTGTTGTACTTTTCCTGTCTATTTTGCAACCTGCATAGTCTGCATCTGAATAACCAATTAGATCAAAGCCAGATTCTCTAGGATACCAAATACCTAAATTTGGTGTACCCTTGAGATATCTGAAAATCCTTTTGATAGCTATTAAGTGAAACTCCCTAGGATCAGCTTGAAATCTAGCACACAGACATGTAGCAAACATTATATCTGGTCTGCTAGCAGTTAAATATAAAAGTGAACCAACCATGCCTCTATAACTTGTAATGTCCACAGACCTTTCAGTCTTATTTAATTCAAGTTTGGTGGCAGTGGCCATGGGAGTTTTTGCAGATGAACATTCCATTAAGTCAAACTTCTTTAAAAGATCATGAATATATTTAGTTTGACTAATGAAAATTCCATTACTAACTTGTTTAATTTGTAAACCAAGAAAATAGGTTAGTTCTCCCATAAGGCTCATTTCATAATTACTTTGCATTAGCTTAGCAAACTTTTTACAAAGTTTATCATCTTTAGAACCAAATATTATGTCGTCTACATAAATTTGAACAAGTATACTAGAGCCATTAACATTCCTAAAGAAGAGAGTTTTATCAACAGTACCTCTAGTGAAGTGATTCTCCAAAAGAAATTTTGATAAGGTTTCATACCAGGCTCTAGGTGCTTGCTTCAGTCCATAGAGTGCTTTCAACAGATAATATACATAGTCTGGAAAATTTGGATCTTCAAATCCTGGAGGTTGACTTACATAGACTTCTTCCTCTAATTTCCCATTTAGAAATGCACTCTTGACATCCATTTGATAGACTTTGAAATTGGCATGAGCTGCATAGGCTAGAAAAATTCTGATGGCTTCAAGTCTTGCAACAGGAGCATATGTCTCATCAAAATCTATTCCCTCTTGCTGAGAATAGCCTTTAGCAACCAATCTGGCTTTATTCCTTATGATAATGCCATTTTCATCCATCTTGTTTCTGAATACCCATTTTGTGTCAATAGGACTCTTGTTCTTTGGTTTGGGTACCAGCTTCCAAACTTGGTTTCTCTCAAATTGGTTTAGCTCTTCCTGCATAGCTAATATCCAATCTAGATCCAATAAGGCTTCTTCCACTTTCTTAGGTTCCTCCTGATATAGAAAACTACTATACAGACATTCATCTTGAGTAGCTCTTCTTGTTTGCACTTTAGATGATGCATCACCAATGATCAGTTCAAAGGGATGATTCTTGGTCCATTTCCTTTGAAGTGGAAGATGTGCTCTAGATGAGGTGGCCTCAGTATTGTCATGATGTGAGACAGAGCGTTGACTAGTTGAAACTCCCCCTGAGTTGTTGGTCCTTTGCAGGGAACTTGGAGTTCTATCAACTGATGATGTAAATCGATTATCCGTTGATAAACTATGATCAACGGATGCTTCATTTAGTACTTCAACGGATGATACACTATGTCTTTCAACGGATACTGCATTGCCTCTATCAACGGATGCAGAATTCTGACTTTCAACGGATGCAGTATTTTGTGCATTATCCAAGGGCATGTTTTGAATCCCTTTTGAAGTGTTATCTCCATCAGTCTCCTCTTCACTATCATCACAATATATCTCAATGTTGTCAAATTTGAGTCTCTCATATTGTCCCTCATCTGTTAGTCCATCAATCTTTTTATCATCAAACACAACATGCACAGATTCCATAACAATGTTGGTTCTTAGATTGTAGACCCTATAAGATTTTCCAGCTGAATAACCAACAAATATCCCTTCATCAGCCTTTGCATCAAACTTCCCTTTATGGTCAGATTGATTCCTTAGTATAAAGCATTTACATCCAAAGACATGAAGAAAGTTTAGAGTTGGTTTTCTTCTCTTGAACAACTGATAAGGAGTCATGCCTTTAGCTTGATTGATCAAAGAGATATTTTGAGTGAAACAGGCACAATTAACAACTTCAGCCCAGAAATATGTTGGTAACTTTGATTCTTCAAGCATTTTTCTGGCAGCCTCAATTAAAGATCTGTTCTTTCTTTCAACTACCCCATTTTGCTGAGGTGTTCTTGGAGCTGAGAACTCATGCATGATTCCATTTTCTTCACAGAACAGCCTCATTGATAAATTCTTGAACTCAGTTCCATTGTCATTCCTGATATTCCTAACCTTCAGGTCAGGATGATTATTGACTTGCCTGATGTGATTGATAATGATTTCACTTGCTTCATTCTTTGATCCAAGAAAATAGACCCATGAAAACTTTGAGAAATCATCTACAATCACTAAGCAATATCTTTTTTCTTGCAATTGACAATACATTGACTGGTCCAAACAAATCCATATGTAGCAGCTGTAATGGTTCATCAATTGTTGTTTCAAGCTTCTTTTTGAATGATGCTTTCCTTTGTTTGCCTTTCTGACAAGCATCACACAAACCATCCCTTGAGAATTCAACAAGAGGAATTCCTCTTACTAGGTCCTTTTTGACTAGATCATTCATTGTCTTGAAATTCAAATGGGATAGCTTCTTGTGCCATAGCCAACTCTCAACTGAACTTGCTTTGCTGAAGAGACAAGTAATAGATTCTGCATTTGCAGAGTTGAAGTCAGCTAAGTACACATTTCCTTTTCTAACTCCAGTTAGAACCACTTTGTTGTCTTTCTTACTAGTGACAACACAGGCTTCAGAATTGAAGGAAACTGTATTCCCTTTATCACATAGTTGACTGATGCTCAGTAAGTTATGTTTGAGACCATCAACTAATGCAACTTCATCAATGATGACATTCCTTGTTGAAATCAAGCCATATCCCATAGTAAACCCTTTGCTGTCATCTCCAAAGGTTATGCTAGGGCCAGCTCTTTCCTTAAACTCTGTGAGCAGGGAGAAATCTCCTGTCATGTGTCTTGAACAGCCACTGTCCAAGTACCATAGATTTCTTCTATTTCCCTGCACACCATAAAATCAATCAATTTGATTTTGGTACCCAAGTTTCCTTGGGTCCATTCTTGTTAGCCTTTCTCCTAGACTTCATTCCTCCTACATCTCTAGACTTAGGTAACTTTGAGTCAACCTTGGTCTTGGATGTAGTTGGTTGAGGTGTAGGGTTAGTCACAGAATCATTTAGCACATTTGGAATATGATAAGGCATGGATTGTGCATACATGTTATTCCACATAGGCATATTGTATGGCATTTGAGGCATACTAAATGCAGCAAGATAAGGATTGTTAAAATATGGCATGTTTGCAAAATGTGCATAAGGATTCTGTTGAGACATAGTAGGCATAGCATGTAGAGATGATGCAGACATGTTAGGCATGGAAGAGGGTACAGTTATGGGGGTTTTCTTAATAGATTTTCAATTAGCAGATAGATGATTAACACTACTACAATGCACACAGCTTTTTCTAGGAGCATACCTATCAGGTGTGTAATTGTTATGTTTGTTAACACCTACCTTCCCATTTCTGTTAGATTTTCTTTTAGTTTCCTTTTTATCCTCAACCATCTTGAGCCTATTATTTAACTGTTCTAAGGTCATGTGCCCTATATTCACCTTACTGACATCTTTGGATGTGCTTGCTTCTTCTTTAACAAAGTTCTTGGAAGTTGAACCAAACTTTTTGTTGAGTTTCTTTAGATTTTCACTATTAGAAACATCTGCCTGTTTTAATTGAGGAACCTTCAACGGATGCTCATTTTCTTCCTTCAACGGATAACCTTCATCATCCGTTGATTCCACATCCGTTGACAGCCCATCAATTAATTCCAGTTTCTTTTTGTTTTTATCCCAGGCAGTTTCACAGAATGATTCAATTCCTTGGACCTTGGCAATTTGAGCACTAACATCCCTAGATGTTTTCCAGGCTTTAATCAGCTCTTGCTCTCTCTTTAATTGATTAGAAAGTATTTCTACTTTCTTAATAGATTCAGCTAGTTCATTCTCAACAGATATACAATGCAGCTTGGTTTTCTCTAGATCAATCAACTTATCTTCTAACATAGCATTTCTATTACTTAAAAACAGATTGTTCTCTTTAATCCTACTATTTTCTTTAGCAAGAGATTTAAGAGACACACGCAAATGATACAATTCAGTAGACATGTCATTAAAAGCATCATTGCACTCTTCTTTAGTAAGTTGTGTTACATCAGTAGTGATTACCTGAGTTGTTACCTGATTGCTTGATGAACTAACTTCATTTTCCTCAGAATCAGCCATGAGAGCTAAGTTGACATACTCCACATCTTCATTCTCTTCCTCTCCATCAGCTGCCCAATCTTTTTCTTGAGTAATGAAAGCCCTTTCCTTTTGCTTGAGCAGATCAAAATATTTCTTCTTGTAATCTACTTGGTCAAATTTCTTCTTTTCAGAAGTTGGCTTTCTGCACTCACTTGCAAAGTGTCCACTTATACCACAATTGAAACACTTGAACTTTGATTTGTCCACCATGTTCTTATGAGGTTTAGTGGCTCTAGTGTTTTTCTTAAACTTCATCTTTGCAAATCTCCTGGACAGAAATGCAAGATGCTCATCAACACTATCAGAGTCATCTTGACTGGAGTTGTCTTCATTCTCAGCAACTTGCTCTTTTCCTTTGCTTGATTCCTGATATCTTGTACCATCTTTGGAGTTTAATGTAGATCTCACAGTTTCTTGTCTGCATTCCCTCTCATTTTCAGCTACCAATGCAACTGAACTTCCTTTCTTTCTCCCCTTCTCCAATACCTCATCCTGTTCCAACTCTAGTTCATAAGTCTTCAAGATTCCATATAATCTTTCAAGAGTGAAGTCCTTATAATCCTGAGAGTTTCTTAAGGAGACAGTCATGGGTTTCCATTCCTTTGGCAAGGATCTTAAGAATTTAAGATTTGAATCCTTCACCTGGTACACTCTACCATACAGCTTCAATCCATTCAACAGCTTTTGGAATCTGTTAAATGTGTCATTTAAAGATTCATTTTCTTCAAAATGAAAATACTCATACTGTTGAATGAGAAGCTGCATCTTGTTCTCTTTTACTTGTTCTGTACCTTCACACAGCAGCTGAACTGTGTCCCAAACCTCTTTGGCAGTTGAGCAATTTATCACATTATCAAACATATCCTTGTCAAGACCATTAAACAAAATGTTCATAGCCTTCTTATCCTTGTGGACTTCTTCTGTGTCTTCCATTGTCCATTCTGCTCTAGGTTTTGGAATGGATTGACCAACAGCAATTGTGGCCGTAGCAACTGTGGCTACTTTGTGGGGAATGTGAGGACCATTCTCAATACAGTTTACATAACCTTCATCTTGGGAGAGTAGATGAAGGTGCATTTTCACCTTCCAGTGGTGATAACTGTCTCTGTCAAGAACTGGGATTTTTACTCCAATATCCTTCTTACTCATCTTTGTTAGATTCCAAGATCTTTAAACTCTTTGTTTGTCAAGAGCCTGCTCTGATACCAATTGTTATTTCTAGAGAACTAACAATGAGATTTACAGAAGGGGGTTTGAATGTAAATCTCAAAACTTTTTCAAGTTTTGAGCAGTTTATAAAGACTGTGTGTTCAAGATGAACAAGTGTGTGAATTGCTTTAAGCTGATACAGACAGATATATATTCAAACACAAATGTAAAGAACACAATAAACCTTTAAAAACTTTTCTGGTGGATTTGTTGTTCCACCAGAGATGGTATTTCAGAAATTCTGTGATCTAAGAATTTGATCACAGCTGCATCCTAGTACAAACTAGATAATTTTTCTCTCAAGATTTTTCTAAACAGCTCTGGAAAAATTCTTATCTAATTACTAGCTACTACTTGGTTTATATATTACCAAGTTTACAAGTGAAGACAAGGATATATAAAATAATAAAGTAAGATCTCCACTTGTTTCTTCTCCAGTTCACTCCAGTACTTTGTTGACTTAATGTCTCTTTATACTAGAGTAGAACGGCTGCTTTTTCTGATGTTCCTGAAATTAGGCTGCCACATTTCAGTTATCTCTGTTCACCCACGTGCCTCTGTTTGTAGGTACAACTACCACTTATCAACGGTTAATCAACAGAACATCCGTTGAAGCTTTCATCCGTTGATTCACTCATCCGTTGAAGGATGTTATCCGTTGAAGCTTTAGAGACATCCGTTGAAGCTTAGCTTCTCATCCGTTGAAGGTCTTTAAGTCATCCGTTGATACCACTTCATTTATACAAAATTACAAGGCATGAAATATTTACAATTGGCCTTCCTATCTGCATATCTTCTAGTAGTCAACATGACTCATAGTTTCTCTCAACTTCTAAGAATTACATCTTAAATACAGAGACTGAAATATGCTACAACACTATACTTATTTCTAAGTAAAGCTACACCATCAACGGATAGCCAAAGTGGTCTTATCCGTTGAGGCTACAGACACTGAATTTCTACTTAAGTGTTTTGTTAAACATATCATCAAACTAATGCACATATATTCCTAACAATGCCGGAGCCTTCATTCCCTTGCTCTTTATCAGCAACATCCTTCTCAGCATCCTTTGCGGGAGAAGTAGGAGGAGAAGCAGTGCTAGGATCCAAGATGCGATCATCCGACTGAGGGGAGTTGAAGAGGGCATCCAAGCTATCCTCTGTCTCTGGCTGCTCAGAACTTATAAAGTCCTTGGGATCAACTAAGCCAGGATGCTTCTCCGAGATAGCCTTCACAGCTGCATCCCATCCATGGGTAAACTGCAGAGAATAAAGACCCTCATCGTGGATTTCCATAAGATTCTTGAATTTATCAGAATCCATGTAATCATCAATGAGTTTTTCCTTATCACTCCTAAGCTTAACCAGCTCGGAATGAGCCTTAGACAGCTCCTTCCCCTTCGTCTCTAACTTTTTCTGCAGGACCTCGGCCCTCTCCTTCCATTTCTTCATCTCCCTTTCGAACTCATCAGAATTCCCCTTCCAGGACCTAGCCTGATGAAGGGCCGCCTGAAAGTAAGTGTTGCTCTGCACAAAGAAACGTGAGTTAACACAAGTTTATAGAAAAAGGAGGAAAGTTGGAATTTAAAGAGAAGAGAAAGGGATGTTACCGCAGCTTGGGCTTGAGAACCCAGAAGCTCAATGGTCTCAATATCAGTCCCCTTGACGATATCAGTGAAGTCGTGGGGAGTGATGGAGTGGTACGACCAGCCCTTGGCATGTTTGGTGGATTCTACCACCGTGTCGCTTCTCCTAAAGCCCCAGTTAGGCCTAAAGGAGTGCGCCTTAAGTGGAGGATCCATATCATCCCCCAGCTCTACAACAAGGACGTGGGGCCTAAGGAAGGTGGGAGCATCAGGCTTGCCCCTGGGATCTCTGTTCAGCTTGGCCCTCTTTTGGCGGCCAGATTCCCCCTCCTTAGGCCTGTTGATGTTGTTAATGGCCTCGCAAGCTGAAAGAAAAAGAAGAAAAATATTAAACTTCTGGAGATAATAAAGTTGCAATAAAAAGGAAGAAAGAAATAGCTGCGCAGATATAAATTTACCCTTATCACTGGCCTGAGAGAGACCAACTTTCTTCAATGAGAACTCCTCTAAAAGGGTCCAAGTGTCTATTTTTCCATCATCTAAAATAAGGGCTTGATAGGCCACCTCCTCCTCATCAGTTAACCTGATGCTACCAGGACTACCATCTGACACTTTACAAAAGGGCCTACAGAAGAGTGTGGCCTAATCACCCCCAGCCCAGGTCAGCCTAACAAACTCGTCCCTCCACTTAGGATTATTCTCAACTATAGAGTTGCTATAAAAAATATGGGGAATTTTGGGTCGTTGACGAATTAAAACCGATCCCGGTTGACCTATGGAACTGTTATAAAATTGGAAAACTTTCCTAAAGACAGCTACGGAAAGAGGAAATTTATTTCTAAGAAACAGAACCATAAAACAGATAATATTCCTCCATGCAGGAGGGAGTTAACAAGGGTTTATTTTTACGTCTGCAAGTAAACGAGGAATAAATTCGTGAAATGGGAACCTAAGACCCGCGGTCAGGGCTCCTCGATAAATAAACAAAGTGTCGCCCTCCCAGTTACATGTCCTATCCCCAGGGGCGGCTGGGGTAATTCTAAGGTGGGGTGGAAGTATATACGTGGTTTTCATAGACTCAATCCTACCCTCAAACTCGTGGAAAGTGTTACCATGGTTGTATGAATCTAATTCAGATAAAGAGGGATATTCATCGCCTCTAGTGTTTATCATATCAATTAAAGAAGTGTACGGAGATTGGATTTGAATGGCAGTACCTCTCTTAGAAGTGTTCATCTTCCCCAAATGAGATAGATCACGATCCACCATTGATATTCTTCGAATGAAGGCTTGAAACCCAGGAAAAGCTTGAAGGTGGTGGAACTGCGGTGGCTGAGGTCGCCGGAAATCGCCTTTCTAAGAGAGAAATTTGAGAGAGTTTTTGAGAGAAGATTTGAGAAATGAGGAGTAAAGTGAGGATTCTCACTTCTCTTTTATAGGCGAAAAGCTCGGAATACGAGGCGTTTTAAGGCCCATACAGCAAGGCCCAACTTGAGGAAAGCCCACTATGGGGAAGTTTCAGGGATATTCTAGAAGCACGGATGAAAACTGAAGGGTCAAAAATCGACTAGAATTTTGAAGAAATGTTTCGATCAGAGTCCTGATCGACAAAAGGTAGGAATCTTGATCGAATTTTCATTCGATTAAAAGGGTAAAAAGCCATTTAGTTCGATCAGAGTCCTGATCGACGAAATGGAGAATCTTGATCGATATTCCATTCGATTAAAAGGGTAAAAGGCCATTTAGTTCGATCAGAGTCCTGTTCGACGAAATGGAGAATTTTGATCGATATTCCATTCGATTAAAAGGGTAAAAAGCCATTTAGTTCGATCAGAGTCCTGATCGATAAAGAATAACATCCTGATCGAATTTTCATTCGAACAAAAAAGAATAAGCTTGTTTAATTTGATTAGAATCCTGATCGATTTCGATCAGGAATCCTGGTCGAAATATGATCGATTAGGGCGGCAAGTCTTAAGCTAGTTCGATCAGGATCCTGGTCGATTTCGATCAGGAATCCTGGTCAAAATATGATCAATTAGGGCGGCAAGTCTTAAGCTAGTTCGATCAGGATCCTGACCGATTTCGATCAGGAATCCTGGTCGATTTTTGCACAAATCCTGGTCAAATTTTATCGACTAGAGAGACAGAATGACAGCTAGTTCGGTCAGGACCCTGATCGATTTCGATCAGGAATCCTGGTCGATTTTGGCACAAATCCTGTTCGAAATCCCATCGACAAGAGAGACAGAATAACAGCTAATTCGATCAGGATCCTGATCGATTTCGATCAGGAATCCTGATCAGGAATCCTGGTCGATTTGAAACATTTCCTAATAGATTTAGAGCCGAAAATTGAGAATAAATCCAGAAAAAGGATAAATTCTGAAAAATTAAGGGAAAAATTCCTGGAAATTAAGGAAAAATCCCAGAATTAAGGGAAAAATTCCTAGAAATTAAGAAAAAATCCCAGAATTAAAGGAAAAATTCCTGGAAATTAAGGAAAAATCCCGAAATTAAAGGAAAAATTCCTGGAAATTAAGGTAATTCCTAACAATAGGGATTAAAGCAAATCGTTGTAAATATGTAGGTCGCTCCACACTTTACGCAAAACGATACCATGTAAGGGAACAAGTGAACTTAACTTCTGTGAAACCTAGCCACTATTTCCCAAAAGTTGGGGGGGCAAATGATAGGGAATAAATAAATCCTGATTACGTAATTAATATTGCATTAATTCCACATGATTTGGGCTACAAGGCCCAATAAGAAGATGTATGACATTCAAACCAAAAAGGTTAACACATTGATCAAGCCTGATGAACCAGATTAGGCCTGATGGAACAAAGAAGGCCCAAAACCCTGAATATTAATTAATTTCATAATTAATTAATAAGGGAGAAAAACAGCTATTAAGATGAATCCTAGTGGGGATATAAATCCTTGTAGATTGGCCTCCAAGGAACCTCATGGGATAAGGAATCGGCTTCCTACTTCCTAGGACTCCAAAGTCCATTCTAATTCAGAGACTTGCCCACCAAGTCTCTTAACCCAAGTCCAATTCAAGGACTCCCAACATCTATATAAGGGGTCTCACCCTCACCGATCAGAACTACATTTTTTGGCTTGATTCTCTAATTCACAGAGATACGTAGGCATCTCGTAAAGGTAGAGTTAAGCTACGAAACACGAGAGCAACCATTAAAGACCTTGAGCTCCCGAACCTTAGTAATAAACACAGAAATTAATATACTCTAGTTTTTTATCCATAACACCTACCCACTAAATTATTCTCTTTCTCTTGGAATCCTCGACTACAACATTCTGTGTTGTGCAAGACATGCATGTACTATAACAAGACTAAGTCACATTGACAACCCTTAGATTTAGTTGTATGATAGTCTAAATCTGTATTTTGTATTATATTAATTGAGTTTGTAAAAAAGTTAAAGATCAGACTGAAGTATTTTTCTGTAAACAGTCTCAAGCCTAAGAATAAACTCTGGAAGAAGATCAACAAGATCATGCCTCAGAGAAAAGGTGAAAAAGTTTGGAGTTGAATAAATCTGTTTTAGGAAAAATATTCTAAGTCAAGATATCTACAAGTCACATATCAAGTCATATAGAGAAGTCATTCGAGAACTCCAGAATGACTTATCGAGAAGTCCAAAATGGCTTATAGAGAAGTCTCACAGATATCTATAAGTCAAATGAAGATATGAAGATTGCAGATATTGACAAGTTATTTCTGCATATAGAGAACTATGAGATATTGACAAGGCAAATGAAGATATGAAGATTGGAGATATCGAAAAGTTAATTTCTCATTAGAGATCTCAAAGATATCGACAAGTTAAAATGCATATAGAGATCTCGAATATATCGACAAGTTATTTCTACATGCAGAGATTTGGAGACCTCGACAAGCCAAGTTCACTTATAGAGAACTCAGAGATCTCGACAAGTCAAAGTTACTTATAGAGAATTCAGAGACCTCGACAAGCCAAATTCACTTATAGAGAACTCAGAGACCTCGACAAGTCAAGACACTTATAGAGAACTAAGAGATCTCGATAAGCCATTATACTTATCCAGATGTCAGTTCTCTATAAAACAAATTGGAGATCTCGATATGAACCTCAAGTACAGAATGCAGACAAGTTAAATATTCAAGATTATCAATCAACAAATGATCTAATCACTTAGATTGAAAAGTCTACAAAAGCAGCTTGAAGAGTACAAGATTAAAGGCTAAGATTAACTGACAAAGGAAAGTCACAAACCTACACGATTTGCAAAGGTTCACTAAGCCAAAAATGGAAAGCTTTAGAGATAACTTAAAGTAGGGTTTAGTACATCTTATTGCATGTTGTGTAAACCTGTGTTTACTAATCTATAAAGTAAACACCGGTCCTTTATTTTTGTAGTAACAAAATATATCCAGATTTTCTTATAACTCTCTCAAGATAGAAGGTGAGTTCTTTACTTACAAAAAAACCCAGAAATTTGTAGCAAGACATACTTAATTTTAATACAAAGTTAAGAGAGTTTTGAAAATACTGTGTTCATTGTGCATGCATTGTTAATTCTGTTTAACAAATATCACTACAAATTAATCTACTTTGTTCACCATCCAAATTAGTTTGAATAAGACTTAAAAATATCCAAAACAAATTTACCCCCTCTATGTTGTATTCAATAACTAACAAGTGGTATCAGAGCAAAATCTGAAAGTAAATAAATCAATTTCTTGGAAGAATGAATACACAAAAGATAAGCAATATAAAGATATTAGCCACTGACAAAACTAACTAAACGTTATGGAAGAAGAAGATGATGCTGTTTTTAAGGATGACCAATCATTTGTACATCCAGATTCTGAAAAATGGACCTTTCACTCCTATGGAAAGGATTGAAGAATCTACAGATGGAGACATGGTCATCCCAGCTCATTATGATCCTAAAGATCCTTCCAAATATATAGAAACTGAGAAATAAAAAGTTTCCCTTGATAGTGGTCTGCAATTAATTCTGATAGAGTCACTTGACAATGTCATGTACAACAATATTGTCAACTGTGACACAGCTAAACAGATCTGGGTGAAAATAGAAATTTTGTGTGAAGGTACAGAGGAAGTTAGATCTAATCAAAGGAAAATACCGGTGTCTCAGTATGAGGGTTTCATGGCTAAATCAAAGGAGAGTATTATTGATGTGTTTGAAAGATTCAATAAGTTGATTAATGACTTGTAGCTTCATGACAAGTACTATGAAGCTGAGGAGGTTAACTTGAAATTTTTGCTCACCCTTCCTGATCATCTTGAACAGAAAATATCAGCCTTAAGAGAAGGAAGAGACTTGAGCAGAATGATATTGGAGATTTTATATTGTATTTTAAAAACCTATGAACTGGAAATGATTCAATGAAAATATTTAAGAACTGGTCAAGGGCACATTGTTGATGGTTCAAGTGCCATAGTTGTTAATGATTGTAATTCATCTGATGATGAACAAGAAATCCAGACTCCAACTGTCTCAAGTGTTGGGAAAAAGAACAAGGATCCACAGAAGCGAGTCATTCTGGAACTTGAAAAAGATGAGTTCTATACCTTGGATGAACTGGATGAGTTGGATCAATCCATGGCTTACCTAGCAAGGAAATTCTCTAATATTAGAGTGAAGAAGCCAAAGTTCTTCAAAAATAAAGGACAGACATTCAACAAGGACAGCAGCTGGAAAGGAAAAGCTCAGTACAACTCTGGTGGCAAAAATGGCTACAAAACTGGATCTGTTGATAGATCAAAAATAAGGTGCTTCAATTGTGATAAATTGGGCCACTTTGCCACAGAATGTAGAAAGCCAAAGAAAGTGAAAAAGGATAAGGCATATTTGGAGTTGGAAGCTAAGTATGAAGCTCTCTTGAAGAAACAGTCTGGAAAAGCTTACATTGCATAAGGAAAAAGTTGGGATGATTCTGATAATGATGAAGATGAGGAGTTTAGAAACTATGCACTCATGGCCTTGGAACAAGGAGAGTCATCCTCATAAAAAACAGAGGTACAAACCCTTACTACTATTGATTTAAATGCTAGTCAATATAAGGAGACTGTTGAAAAGAGGAGTGTAGAGATGTTTCACATACACACAAGCATGGTGGCAGCTACTGAGGAAGTGAGTAGGCTGTCAAAAGAAAATGAGAAGCTTAAGATTGAGAAACAAAATCTGGAATTGTAGCTTGTTGAGCTTGAAACTATCAAGCAAGAAAATGAATATCTAAAGAACAAGCTAAAGTGTGCTACTGAGATAGAAGCCGTATTGAGGGAGAAGCTAGAGAAGAATGAGGTGAAACTGAAATCATTCAGAAATGCATCTCAGCTAGTTGGTCAGTAGCATGAGAAGAACAAGCCATGTGCTAACATAGCTATTGGCTTGGATTATGATGCATTGAATAACAACAAGAAAGTTGAAGGTGACAAGGGAAAAACAACTGTAAGTGAAGATGCCCCAACTATGCTGAGAAAGGTTGGTTCACCTCTGTTCAAAGCATGTGAAATAAATTTCAGTGAAGATGACTTGATCATAAAGCAAGAACTTGCTGATGAGGACAATAAAAAGAAATGCATAGAAACAACTCCACCTTTTAAAATTGAGAAGAAGCCCATGGTGGATCGAACCCCCAAGAAGCCAGTCAAGGAGGTTAAGACTGAGAATGCAGGAAATAAGAAGAAAAACAAAAATGGGAAGATTGGGATAAACAAGAAAAATAAATTTGCATTTGTTGTAGATGCTCCTAGGAAACAATGTCGAAAATGTGGCTCTACAAATCATCTAACTCATCTTTGCAAAAAGGCTGTTAGTGAGTCAAGATTGGGAGCATGCAAATATAATGAAGCAAAGACTGAAGATCCCTATTCTTTTTGTGATAGGTTTAATTGCATTCCTTGCAACATGAAAGTGATGACAAGTTACCACAAGCTGAGAGTAGACCTCAAAGAAGTCAACATTGAGTCTGTAGCTAAAAGGGAACATGCAAATCAATCAATGAACACCATTTTTTCTAAATTAACTTATTCTAATTTTGCAAATTCTGTTAATAAGAAGAAAGTACCCAACACTGATTCGGTAGCTAAACACATTTAATCTTCATTGTGTGCAGGGCAAAAAGAAGAAAGTCATATGAATTATAGACAGTGGATGCTGAAGACATATGACAGGTGATAAAGTGATTCCCCCGGTCCCGAAGATCCCAACTTAGGCACGGGCACATGGTCCGTCAAATCTAAACCTTTTCTCAAAATTATACTCACAAAATTTGAATTAATATAAAAAATAATATCTATAATTTTTTTTCATTTCTGCAAATCCGAAATCTCAATATATTACAAACCCTGATACAAACCTCGACCAATATTGTGCTATCAACTCTACATCGTTCAATATATCTTCACCCAAGATACTTATTCTCGAGTCTATCATATTCTAGAAATCTCATCTAAGATTTAGTAAAATATATGGGTGAGCTATACAGCTCAGTAAGCATATATAGTACAATTTAAGCGAGACTTATTTAATAAAATAAAGTTCTTCGGTTCATCAGAAATACAAAAATTTTGAGAAAAAAAAATAATTTATCAAGATTCATGTATGCATCATCACAAGATATCACAATCATCAATAGTTCATCAAAATATTTCTCACAAGATTAAAACAGAGTATTCAAGCACGATAGGTTCATCAATTCATCAAGTTCATCAAGTTGGGATCCCGACCAGCTAAACAATTGGTTTAGCTTACTTCCGACAAGGAAGCATCATCATCAGTTCATCAAGTATCAGTGCAAGAATACTCGTTTTTCATCAATGAATTATCAATTAAATCAAATCAAGCATTATTTAAAGATCAAAGTATCAACAGTGAAATAGTACAATATCCACTTACAAATACCGCTGACAACCAATTATTATTACTCGTGTATCCTCCGCGTTTACCACCTAAACAATTATGATACACACAAATATTTAACAACATCTATTTGAATTAATTAACTAAACTCTAAATTCTAATAATTATTATTTTTGAGTTCTTAGGTCTATCCGAAACTAAACTCTCAACTAGTTCAAAATCGATAATTAAATCATCTATTAAAAATGTCATTGTGCACACTGCACTTATGCATTTTTAATAAATCGGAAAATAATGCTATTAACAAGACATTCTCCATATATCATCCTTAATATCATTCAAATCACTCATAAAAATTTGATCACAGAATTAATCTTTTAACCTAACAAACCAATTGCTCAAATTTGGAACAGAACACAGAAAATTCTGCGCTGCGCTGCCTTTTCTAAAATATTATTCTTAAATCAAAAAATAACTATTTTAATATCAAATTTCTACAAAACCTTCCTGGATATCATATCAATCTACCATAAAATATTGAATCAGAAATAAGTATTTGAATAACCAAACGATTCATTTTAATATGAACAGAACCCCTAAAATTTCTGTTATGCACTCCTCTATTAAAACAACAATTACTCCCAACTCATATGTTCAAATTACGTCATATTTTGTATGTATATACTAGAGATAAATATAGAAAAACTTTCATTCAGAACCTATAATCAAAATCAGTCATTAAAGTCTTAGAATTACCTATTCAAAAGCTGCGCAGAATTTATGTGGTTTTTAAAGCTATGACAATAGTTTCTTCTTTTATCTTTCTTCTTCATTTCTTTCTTCTTCTTGTATTCATAGCTTAATGAGAGAGAGGAAGTGATGTGATAAGGTTGTGCTTGGCTAGCTTATTTGACAAGCTTTCGGGTTTTTTTTCTCCTCCTATCTTTTTTTATCTTTCATATTTATTTTTCTTTTTATTTCTCGTTTTTTTCTTCCCCCCCCATAATTATCCACAAATAACATAAGAAATATCTAGACATTCTTATAGATATTTCTCATGATTTCTAGACATTGGGCTTGATTATAAAGGCTTTACTTTGGACTTTCTCAATTTGAAAATCAACCAAAATTTTTCATAAATCTTATGGACTTTCTTGATAGTACTTTTGGTCCACTACTCTATTTAAATTCTTATATATATTTTACACCTTAAAACCCCAAAATTATATGATCAAAACTCTTTCTTCTAATGATTCACAATATATACTCCAATCAGAAATCTTTAACTCCACTTGAAACGTTACACTATTTACCCGATTTACGTGTCGCCTCTAAAATTCCCAAAACTAATCTCATGAAATTTATTAAATCTTTATACCATATCTAATAATCCACCAAATATTTTTACTCAAATATAAATTTTCTCTAAGATATCGAAGGCCTCTAAGTTTTTTTCTTGCATTTCCCAATCCATTCATAGAGTCCTCCTCCTTAAAGTATATTAAGCTTTCATTAAAATAAGTCTTCCTCCAACACAATCCCCTTGAGTCTTAAATTAATTATTTCCCAATTAATCTTTACTTGAAATAATATATTCTATTTAAACATTATGTAAGTTGGGGTATTACAATCTTCCCTCCTTAAAAAATTTCATCTTCGAAATTTTTGCACACCTGATGCCCAACATAAAGCATTTCTCTTTTATCACAGAGTCTGCTTCCTAAGTTAGGCAGTCATACTCTACTTTATCTTCATATCTCAATTCTTACCAATTTTGCAATCGTACCCTAATATTCCTGAACCTTAACTCATTCCTAACTCAAGACACTTCCAACTATATCTTATTCGATCAGTCACAATGTTATATTTCAACTCAAGGACATTTCTTATTAATACCTTCTTAATCATAAAACTTCATATCTTAACTTAGTCTGTTCCACCAAATTCTCATATACCGTTTTATTCCAACTCTCAAGTCAATTAATCGCAAAACCTTCCAAATTTATTAACAACTTTAATCATAAAATTGAAGTTGATAACTCAAACTCAAATGTCATACTTTACTAAATGAATCTAAATCATTAATATAACGTCATCCCTAATTTACAATTAATAAACTCAAATAATATTATTTCCTTAAAGCCAAATTCATTTTTTTTATTTACACGATATTCCTCAACCATATATTCATGTCACGCCCTTAAGTTAATGTCTATCTAAACCATCATCTGCTTTAATGATTGTCTTCAGCATTTGTCTATTATAATTATTCAACTTTCATAGTAAAAAGTCAACCCAAAATTCTTAACATATTCTCATCCAACAACTTCACGTCACTTATCATTTGTAATAACCTGAAATTTTGGACTAAATGAAATTTTGTTATGAATAGTGATTTTGCTTTGAAACCCTGATGAATAGTAACTTTGCTGATTGTAGAATATTATCAGACCACCTTATATAGGAGTTCTTTTATGAAAATTCGGAGTCCGTATTAGTGTTCACTAATGAAAATAAGTGTATGTAAAAGCCGTCAGAAATCGAAGATGGACACTTATATTTTTCCCGAGATTCCACCAGACACTGAAAGAATTAAGTAGACAATGTTAAGGTTGAAGGAATAAAAGATACCAGGGAGGTTCTAGTAAACCCCTAGAAATAAAATTACGAATATATTCCCTCAAACGATCAACGATATTGAGCGATAAATGAGCCGTAAAAAAATTTAACGATCAAGGACGAATGCATGCAAGTAGTATGGGGAGAAAGCTTCCAAGAGAAGCTAAAACAAGTGGTTAAGAGCTTAAGATATCATCCACCACAATTAGCCAACACTTGGAAAGGGAATGATGTCACTAAGATGATGTAATCACTTTAAACAAGTGGATTAGTATATATATTATCAAACCACACATTTGGACACATTATTCAAAATCAACCAAGCAAGCCAAAGACTACTTCATCCTTTTTTTCATGAAAAACCCGAGAGGAAAAGAGAGTAAAAATGGAGGAGAAAGAAAAGCTTGTATCTTGAGTTTCCCTTGGCCATTTTGTGCATTCTACCTATCAAATTGAAGCCCTCGAGAAGCTCTACACAATTAGGGTAACCACTATCCTCACCTTCTTGATTTCCATACCCATTTTTAACGTTTTACAGTTCAGGGAATAGTGTTTCAAGAATTAACTTTGTGTTCTTGATTTTGTTTTGAGGTTTTAATCATTATAAAGCTAGTTAAGGATCATCTAAGGTTGTTAAGCATTACCCACTCTCCAAGGAAGGTATAACCTCTTCCCCTCTTTGTGTTTAAGCCATACCATGAGTTTTAAACTTGTTCTTTAAGAGTTCTTGGATGTTTGTATGATTTTAGAGTAGTTATGAATTTTAGATGGAAGTTATGAGTTATTATGTAAATGGATGATTGTGAGGAACTTGTCTTGGTGTAGGATGAAGTTGAGGGGCTGTTTGGAATGTTATAATGTAGTATGTTGATTGTTGGGTTGGTTTGGTATGGTTGTGGTCTTGTAATAAAATTTGGTAATCGCGTAAACATAGTCGTCGTAATGCCCGTTTTCATTCAACTGCTTGTTTTAGTGTTCGGGACAGAAAGCTAACTGACCATTCTGTAACTTTGCCATCTTTAGCTAGAGAGTGTCGTAAGATTCGTTTTGATATGTGCTTCTCTTGGTTCCGATGTACGGTTTAGGATAAACGACCATTTTAAGTAACGGCATTTCACGAACGAACCTTTACCCCTCGCTTTACTTTGAGACCTTGTTTAAGGCCCTTAAAAGACTAATTGGATTACGAAAAAATTATGTAAGGTGGGTTAGGCAGTTGGTAGAGTATTCGCGTAAGAGTCGCATTAAAATTCTTAACGATTAATTTATTAAAATTGGTGGAGCCGAGGGTACTCGAGCGACTTATGTGAACCGTTAAGCGCAAAAGCGAACGTTAGAGTCCAATTGGTTAAAGTCTAGTTTCTTAAGCGACCGTGGTTTAATTACAACTTATATATTGTTTATAGGTTACCAGACTCGCCCCAGGCCTTTTACCACCCCCAGTCACTCAGGCAAGTTTTCCACCCTTATAACTGTTGTTGTGATGTATATGTGTATATGCATTATCTTGTGATAATTGCATGATTTTATTAACAAATCTTGTGATATATTGGAGCATGTTGATATGATATATATGCATGCCTGTTTTGTAATCTTGATATTCTATTATCAATTCAAATGCTTATAAGCTGCATAATACCTATGCTAGAGATAAGTAGTAGTTGCGTATACCCTTAGTATAAGGGACCCAAAGTTAAACATTTTTCTAAACCGGGAGTCGATGTTCCCGAGTATAATATATATATATATATATATATATTTATTTTTATATATATATATAGTTTTCTATAACTATTAATCGAATAAGGTATATTCAATAGTTTTGAATAATAATCAAACTTATTTTCGATTATTCAAATAAAGATCGTACTTTCGTATAAGTATATCTTTTGTTAATTATTATTCATTTCAAGTATGAGTTTTTTTTAACTTCTACTTCAATTATTTTTATAAAGATTATCCTTATGGCAATATTATTGAAATAATAATATTCAGATATTTTCTAACCTATCGGGAATGATTTATTTTATTAAATCATCATTACTCTAAACATTTTTTAAATTGTTTTCAACTCTTCAAAATGATTTTAAAATTTAGAGCAGATCCCAAAACTCATTTTCAGATTTAAGATCTTCCTTTTGAAGGGGAGGTTCTAGTAAACCCCTAGAAATAAAATTACGGATATATTCCCTCAAACGATCAACGATATTGAGCGATAAACGAGCCGTAAAAAAATTTAACGATCAAGGACGAATGCATGCAAGTAGTATGGGGAGAAAGCTTCCAAGAGAAGCTAAAACAAGTGGTTAAGAGCTTAAGATACCATCCACCACAATTAGCCAACACTTGAAAAGGGAATGATGTCACTAAGATGATGTAATCACTTTAAACAAGTGGATTAGTATAGATATTATCAAACCACACATTTGGACACATTATTCAAAATCAACCAAGCAAGCCAAAGACTACTTCATCCTTTTTTTCATGAAAAACCCGAGAGGAAAAGAGAGTAAAAATGGAGGAGAAAGAAAAGCTTGTATATTGAGTTTCCCTTGGCCGTTTTGTGCATTCTACCTATCAAATTGAAGCCCTCGAGAAGCTCTACACAATTAGGGTAACCACTATCCTCACCTTCTTGATTTCCATACCCGTTTTTAACGTTTTACAGTTCAGGGAATAGTGTTTCAAGAATTAACTTTGTGTTCTTGATTTTGTTTTGAGGTTTTAATTATAATAAGGCTAGTTAAGGATCATCTAAGGTTCTTAAGCATTACCCACTCTCCAAGGAAGGTATAACCTCTTCCCCTCTTTGTGTTTAAGCTATACCATGAGTTTTAAACTTGTTCTTTAAGAGTTCTTGGATGTTTGTATGATTTTAGAGTAGTTATGAACTTTAGATGGAAGTTATGAGTTATTATGTAAATGGATGATTGTGAGGAACTTGTTTTGGTGTATGATGAAGTTGAGGGGCTGTTTGGAATGTTATAATGTAGTATGTTGATTGTTGGGTTGGTTTGGTATGGTTGTGGTCTTGTAATAAAATTTGGTAATCGCGTAAACATAGCCGTCGTAATGCTCGTTTTCATTCAACTGCTTGTTTTAGTGTTTGGGACAGAAAACTAACTGACCAATCTGTAAAATTTCCATTTTTAGCTGAAGCGTGTCGTAAGCTTCATTTTGATATGTGATTCGCTTGGTTCCGATGTACGGTTTAGGAGAAACGACTATTTTAAGTAACGGTGTTTTGTGAACGAACTTTTACCCCTCGCTTTACTTTCAGACCTTGTTTAAGGCCCTTAAATGACTAATTGGATTACGAAACAATTATGTAAGGTGGGTTAGGTAGTTGATAGAGTATTTGCGAAAGAGTTGCATTAAAATTTGTAACGGTTAATTTATTAAAATTGGTGGAGCCGAGGGTACTCGAGCGACTTATGTGAACCGTATATGTGTATATGCATTATCTTGTGATAAGTGCATGATTTTTATTAGCAAACCTTGTGATATATTGGAGTATGTTGATATGATATATATGCATGCCTGTTTCCTAATCTTGATATTCTATTATCAATTCAAATGCTTATAAGATGCATAATATCTATGGTAGAGATAAGCAGTAGTTGCGTATACCCTTAGTATAAGGGACCCGAAGGTGAACATTTTTCTAAACCGGGAGTCGATGTTCCCGAGTATAATATATATATATATATATATAGTCTTTTATAACTATTAATCGAATAAGGTATATTCGATAGTTTTGAATAATAATCAAACTTATTTTCGATTATTCAAATAAAGATCGTACTTTCGTATAAGTATATCTTTTGTTAATTATTATTCGTTTCAAGTATGAGTTTGTTTTAAACTTCTACTTCAATTATTTTTATAAATATTATCCTTATGGGAATATTATTGAAATAATAATATTTAGATATTTTCTAACCTATCGGGAATGATTTATTTTATTAAATCATCATTACTCTAAACATTCTTTAAAATATTTTCGAGTCTTCAAAATGATTTTAAAAGTTAGAGCGGATCCCAAAACTCATTTTCAGATTTAAGATCTTCCTTTCGAAGGGGATTTAAATACTCGCTCAAAACCTAAGGGATCCGGCTCCGTGGTGTATTTTCGGAGCAACGAAGTTGCTAACTTGATAAAAGAGTTTGATTACTTGCCCAACATTCGGGAAGTAAGCCCAATCGAAATGCATCGGCATAAGCAACATGGGCTCAGTGGGGGTCCATGAAAGTGTAAGCAGCTCAGTGGGAGTCCATCAATGCGTAAGTGGCTGAGTGGCAGTCCAGCATAAGGCCCTAATGCGGCCAGGGTGATGACCAGTGGGGGATTCATCCATCTACTAGTAGAAAAGGTGACTTAATTGGTATCTTTTCCTGATCAGCAAGATATCAGGTTTATGCCAAAGTTTCTTCTTTCCAAAATTCTTGGGAATGACAACTCTGCTTATACTTCCATAGCAGAAGGGTGTATGAAATGTATATATATATATAAGTGTATATATATATCGGGACTTAATGAAGTATTTCGTAACTTCATTCTTTATAATGATATTTCAAAGATTGAATCTATTCAAGTCTTATCTTGTAGTCTCATCTATGTGATGAACTTTTGAAACTGATTATACCTTGAACGGTGGTAGTTCAAGTAGTATTCGGAAAAGATATAAGTATATTGGAGTATCTTGTAACTTCATCTTTTCAACTTATATCTGGTTAATGATTATCTTATGCATGACAAAGATTTTCAGAAAAACGTTGAGACAAGGTTAGATATATGAGATCACCTTGCAACGATACTTTTATACAGTTATAAACTGGAACTCTGTGTATATTATGCATGGAAGAGGACTTCCAAGATTTTGAAAAGTATATATACATATATACTGAATATTTTGTGACTTGGTCGCATTAAGATATCAAACTTGGTTTATTTCTTCTTGACCAAGACTTTCATGAGTACTATGAGAATGCTCATATATTGTTAATTATTATACATATTATTTCGGTGGGCTTGTTGCTCACCTTTGCTTTCTTCTTTAATCACACAACAACAGATAGACAAGATGAACATGACCAAACTCCCAATTCGCAAGCGGATAGGAAACGTTCCGCAGTTTCCTGTAGGCATTGATGCCGCTGTAGCTGAGGTAGGATCTACCAATAGGCTAAGGTTTCAATTGTTGATGTACCGGACTTATGTATATTTATGAATTGTAATAATGACAAAGAATATATAAATTTATTCAGAAATCCTTTTGAGGTGTAATGACTTATAATTGTGGAATAAAATGACTTGTGTTATTTTAGGTATTCATCTCTGAGACTATAACTTGTGGTATGTGTGTATATTGTGGGGTCACAGTACGCAATAGTTGGTTGTTTATTAAGATTAAGTGTTTTTAATGGAAATGGAACTCGTGACAACCCCCGGATTTGGGGGTGTTACATCATTATTTTTTAATAAAATTTTAGACCCTGATCTTCAATTTACTCACAACTTTATTTGCAAAGCCTTCAACTCTACAATTATTCAAGTCATATTTCTCTATTGAAATCTGATTTCAAAAAATGATATTAAATACTTGAACACAACACTAGCTAGTTCCCCAACTACAACATCCAATTTTCTTCAGTAGTAAGATTTCCAACCTAAAACTCCAAATTCTATCAGACATGTTTGCCCTTCAATTACTATCGGACAATCTTAAGGAACTTTGTCCTAAAAATAATTTCTTTCATCAAAATTCAATGTCTAAACTCTATACAAAACCTTTACTCCTTTTCATTAAAACCTCAAAAACTTTAAAATTTTCATAAATCACCGGAACTGATAATTTCTCTTATTTTTCCCCAAGAAACTTCATTTACATTATATTCTCCCTGCATGGTAGGAAATATTTCTTAAGAAATTCTTTAAATTTTATTTAAATTATTTCAGACAATTCTCAATTTGCCTCACAGTATTTGGCCAAAATAAAGTATCCCCTTTAAAAGTGTGCGATAATTTTATCTTGACTTATCTTAATCTATTACATTATTGTAAGACTAACATCAATTTGGTATAATAACCCTTCATTTCTTTCTTTACTTCTGTCTAGTAACGCTGACCTAATCTTTAATTTAAGACAATAACCTCGTATCCCTCATTTACGTAAGGAACTCAATTCAAAGTCTTTCCAACTCTTCAAGATTTGTTAATTTTTACTATAACACTATCTTCTTTTGTTGTATCAACTTCTGCATGCCCGATAATTTTAAATTTCCAAGCATAATAGCCATTTCATTTGTACCATAACCAAAACTTCTCAGTCCATTACAATCCTTGACTACTTCATTATCATCAAACCATCTTAACTTTACCATTATAATTTCATAATTAGTTTGATCATCAATATCCGATAATTAACCATTCTTTAACATCATAATACTTTTCCATCTTTAAAGGTATTATTAGATATATTTGAGATGTCATATCTAATCTGATTTGTGTTTAGTTTTCAGAACTTAACAACAGGACATATCAGGACTTACTGAAATCAGAACTTACTGAAGTCAGAACTTAATATCAGAACTTAAGGTATCAGAAGATACATATCAGTACTTAAGTGTGGGAAGACTTTCAAATAAGGAGTGCGGCTGATTTATAGGAGAAGATCTGGACTAAAACAAAAGAAGATATGCATGAAGAGTTAAAGGACTAGAAGACTTGTAGAAGATATCTGATTGATATATTTTAGGAGACAAAATTATATTCCATATCAATTAGAATATATCTTGAAACTGTGTACTATATAAACACAACTTAGGGTTTACACTATATGTGTTATCATTATCGAGAAACATTATTCATTGTAACCTAGCAGCTCTTAGTGATATTTGTTCATCACTGAGAGAGAACAACAGTTTATATTGTAACAGAGTTTATTGAATATACTTGATCTTTGTTACATACTTGTGTTTAAATTGATTTGATTGTATAAACACTGTATTCAACCCCCTCCTACAGCGTTGTGTGACCTAACATGTATCAAATCCATACTAATTTGGTGTCTTAGTAAATTTTCGATACTTCATTACTCTTCTGTTGCCTCACAATCTCAAAGCACACTTCTTATTCTTCGTATCTGAAATAGGTTATTCTTATTTTAGAGGAATCACTAGCAGACTGTCTTGGCTGTACCACTATAGCACTTAACTAATCATCTCATACATATTTCTATACCAGTCTCATATTTTTTTTTCTTTGTATCTCTCCTTTTTTTCTATCATTTTTTCCTCTTTCGAGTACAGCTACTTCTTGAACCATACTAGTACAGTTTATCATCTCTACCTCGGGGACTTTATTTGAATCCATACCATACAAAATGACAATCTTAATATTAATCGTAAACTCAATTCATAATCTATCACACTTATCTTATTTCTGTTATAAAGTTTTAACTCTACACAACTCCCTAAACACTTAGGAAAATATTCACATGATATAAAACTTATCCTACTGATCTCGGTTCACATTCAGCTCTGAGGTATCACCTTTATGAGCTTCTCCTCTAATCACATGTCTCTATCAAATCGAATTCACGAGTAATATTTTTTTTAGTGCTAAAACAATTAACCTTTGTTTAAATCTCTTACATGAAGGAACTCATATTAAAACATCATTCTTTCAATCACATAGGTTTAAAACTCAATTTTTTTTCTTTCATATGATAAAAATCTATTTAATCACTTATTTCAAGCTCAAAAGCTAAGACCAACTTTTCGAAAAGAATATTTTTCAAAAAAAAAATCAAAAATCCCCAGAAGTAAAAATAACCTGGATATGACTGAGAACAACCATGTTTTACTAAAGATGGCCAGTCCTTAGTACTATTTGGATTCCAACACGTAATTGGGTAACACCCCACCATAATTTTATCACACAAACAAAAAGTCATACCATACACATTGTTTATCTCAATCAACTAACAAATTATTTATACTAGGAAGAAAAGAAATGGTTCTGAAAAAAATAGTGAGCCCTTCTGTTCTAAATATGTCTTAAAACTTAACCATAAAACAAGTTCACAATCACCGTATCCTCAAATACTTATATAATTTGTGTAACGTCACACATATATTTAGGCAATTAATCTATCCCGATCTCAAGTGCAAACACTATTACGATCAATAAAAAATCATATATTAGGTAACTTATCTCTTATTTCACTTGTTACCTAAATCCATATTCAATCTTTTTTCATATTGCAATAACCCACAACTTACCCCCTAAACCATCGACCTTAATTATACCATGAAAATCATTAAAGACTGCTCGAACTACTCCTTATCTGGAGCCTCACTATTATCAAAAGAAAGTTTTGTACAATGCATATAAACTAGCTCATTTATACTCGGTGGAAAAACCATCATATTTGAAATGCATCTGCCATCTCCACCCCGAGGTTATCTTCTCCACCTCGAGGTAAGCATCTAGATCCAAAAATCAATAACATTTTTAAATCTCATAAAGTGTGTTATCTAACTATTTATTGTGACGCTACATTATATCAATATCACAGCCACATAAGCTAGCACACTAGTCCTCATTCCCAACAGGATCCTCAAGAAATCTTAATATCTCTAATACTCGTCATCCGTGTATGAAAGACCGTATCACTACCTACTCTAGAATTTCTCTTTTTAAATCTAACTCTCGCTATTTAGATCCCAAAAGGTTCTTAAAAACCCTGACATTACTATCTCTAGTAAATTTCCTCATCTTAACACATTCATTGATACTACACTCGGTAGTCTAATAACTAACTCTATATGAGTTCTTATTATATCCTTATGTCTCACTTACGCTTAATACTCTTGTTAATATGCACCATAACCACTAGCTCTGATACCACCTGTGACACCCCCGGTCCCGAAGGTCCTAACTTGGGCACGGGCCCGGGGTCCGTCAAATCCAAACCTTCTTTCAAAATTATACTCACAAAAATTGAATTAATATAAATAATAATATCTATAATTTCTTTCATTTCTGCAAATCCGACATCTCAATATATTACAAACCCTGATACAAACCTCAATCAATATTGTGCTATCAACTCTACATCGTTCAACATATCTTCACCCACGATACTTATTCTTGAGTCTATCATATTCTAGAAATATCCTGTAAGATTTAGTAAAAATATATGGGTGAGCTACATAACTCGGTAAGCATATACTGTACAATTTAAGCGAGGCTTATTTAATAAAACAAAGTTTTTCGGTTCATCAGAAATACCAAAATTTTGATAAAAGTAAGTAATTCATCAAGAGTCATGTATGCATCATCACAAAATATCACAATCATTAAGAGTTCATCAAAATAGTTCTCACAAGATTACAACAGAGTATTCAAGCACGATAGGTTCATTAATTCATCAAGTTGGGATCCCATCTAGCTAAACAATTGGTTTAGCTTACTTCCGACAGAGAAGAATCATCATCAATTCATCAAGTATCAGTGCAAAAATACTCATTTTTCATCAGTGAATCATCAATTAAATCAAATCAAGCATCATTTAAAGACCAAAGCATCAACAATGAAATAGTATAATATATACTTACAAATACCGCCGACGACCAATTGTTATTACTCGCGTATCATTCGCGTTTACCACCTAAACAATTATGATACACACAAATATTTAACCACATCTCTTTGAATTAATTAACTGAACTCTAAATTCTAATCAAAAATATTTTTGAGTTCTTAGGTCTATCCGAAACTAAATTATCAACTAGTTCAAAATCGATAAGCAAACCATCTATTAAAAATGTCATTGTGCACACTACACTTATGCATTTTTAATAAATCGGAAAATAATGTTATTAATAAGATATTCTCCATATATCATCCTTAATATCATTTAAATCACTCATAAAAATTCGATCACAAAATTAATCTTTTAACCTAACAAACCAATTGCTCAAATTTGTACCAGAACACAGAAAATTCTGCGCTGCGCTGCCTTCACTAAAACATTTTTCTTAAATCGAAAAGTAACTATTTTAATACCAAATTTGTACAACACTTCCTGGATATCATATAAATCTACCATAAAAATATTGAATCGGAACTAAGTCATTAAATAACCAAACGATTTATTTTAATATGAACAAAATCCCTATAATTTCTGTTATGAACTCCTCCACTAAAACATCAATTACTCCCAACTAATATGTTCAAATAACATCATATTTTGTATGTATATACTATAGACCATATAGAAAAACTTTCATTCATAACCTATCATCAAAATCAGTCATTAAAGTCTTAAAATTACCTGTTCAAAAGCTGCGCAAAATTTGTGTGATTTTTAAAGCTATGGCAAAAGTTTCTTCTATTATCTTTTTCTTCATTTCTTTCTTCTTCTTGTGTTTATAGATTAATGAGAGAGAGGAAGTGATGTGATAAGGTTGTGCTTGGATAGCTTATTTGAGAAGCTTTGGGGTTTTTTTTCCTTCTCCTTATCTTCTTTTATCCTTCATATTTATTTCTCTCTTTTTTTCTTTTTTTTTTCTTCTCCCCATAATTATCCATAAATAACATAAGAAATATCTATACATCCTTATAGATATTTCTCATGATTTCTAGACACTGGGCTTGATTATAAATGCTTGACTTTGGGCTTTCTCAATTTGAAAATCAACCAAAAATTTCCATAAATCTTATAGGCTTTCTTGATAGTACTTTTGGTCCACTACTCTATTTGAATTCTTAAATTTATTTTACACCTTAAAAACCCAAAATTATATGATCAAAACTCTTTCTTCTAATGATTCACAATATATACTCCAATTCATAAATCTTTCACTCCATTTGAAATGTTACGCTATTTACCCGATTTACGTGTCGCCTCTAAAATTCCCAAAACTAATCTCATGAAATTTATTAAATCTATATACCATATCTAATCATCTACCAAATTTTTTTACTCAAATATAAATTTTCTTTAAGGTATCCCAGGCCTCTAAGTGTTTTTCTTGCATTTCCCAATCCATTCATAGAATTCTCCTCATTAAAGTATATTAAGATTTCATTAAAATAAGTCTTCCTCCAACACAATCCCCTTGAGTCATAAATTAATTATTTCCCAATTAATCTGTACTTGAAATAATATATTATATTTAAATATTATGTAAGTTGGGTATTACAGGTAAGGCCCTGCTATCACGGTTTGAGGAGATGGTTGGCCCATTAGTGACTTTTGGAGACAACAACAAAGGTTTCACAATGGGATACCGTAAGTTAGTTTCTGGAAATGTTGTCATTGAAGATGTAGCACTGGTTTCTGGTTTGAAAGTGAATCTCCTAAGTGTCACTCAATTCACAGATAGAGGATTCAATGTTGCATTTGTCAAAGGAGAATTCTTAATTATCAACAAAAAGACTAGTGAAGTTGCTCTGAAATGAGTAAGATAAGGAAACCTGTTTGTTGTAGATTTACACTCAGCAAATAAGGAATTTGTTGCTTCTACACCAAGGCATATAAAGAACAAAGCAATATGTGGCATAAAAAGCCTTCTCACTTGAATTACAAGGCAATCAACACCCTGGTGAAAAAGGAGTTAGTGAGAGACATGCCAAATCTGGAGTTTTCTCAAAATAAAGTTTTTGAGGCTTGTCGAAATGGAAAAATGAAGAAGTCAAGTCACAAGAGTAAAACTATGAATTCCACAAGTGCACCTTTGCAACTTATTCTCATGGACTTATTTGGATCAGTTACTGTCTTATCAATTTCAAGTAAGAAATATGCACTTGTGATGGTGGATGACTACTCAAGATACACATGGGTAGAATTTATGCATTCTAAGAATGAAACTCCATACATCATAATTGAACACATCAAGAAGATTGAGAAGCAGGTTGAAGATCAGAATTGTGTGAAAAGATTGAGGAGTGACAATGGTACATAATTCAGAAAGGCAACTTTAACTAAATTCTGCAAAGACAAAGGCATTTTTTAAGAATTCTCAGCTACTAGAACACCTCAGCAAAATGGGGTAGTTGAGAGAAAGAATAGAACACTAGTACAGGCTACTAGAACAATATTGCATGATGCCAAATTGCCAACAAGTTTTGGGGAAGAAGTTATCAACACTGCATGCTATACTCAAAACAGATATCTCATTAACAAAAATCTTGGCAAATCACCCTACTCAATCTTATCTAAAAGAAAGCCTACTGTGAAGTATCTTCATGTGTTTGGAAATAAGTGTTATGTTTTGAAAGACACTATAAATATGTGGGAAAATTTGACTCTAAAGTGTTTGACGCAATTTTTTTGGGATATTCATTGGAGAGAACCGCCTAGAAAGTCTATGTGCTTGAACAAAAGAAAATTATAGAAAGCACAGATGTGACGTTTGAAGATGACAAGTGTCCAGGCTTGGAATTCCTTGATAAAAATGAAGTTGAGACCCTTAAATTTGAAAATCTCAACATTGATAGTGATTATGAAGATGAAGCTGAAGTCAACAGAATAGATGAAGAGATAACTGAATAAGTGAATCATGAAAATGGAAGTTCATCTCAAACACCTGAATTTGATAGCACAAACTCAGGAGGAGAAAGAAAAGAAAGTTCTGCAAGTCATACCAATGATGAAAAAGATGCAGAGAACTCAAGTCAACAAACTCACATCAGTAAATGGGACAGGAGTCACGCAAGAGAAACAATTATTGGTGATCCAAATGTTGTAGTGAGGACTAGAAGTATAACTAAAAATGAATGTCTACATGCATGCTTTCTGTCACAAGTTGAGCCTAAGAAAACTGAGGAAGCCCTACTTGATCTTGATTGGATATCTGCTATGCAAGAGGATCTAAATCAGTTTGAAAGAAATAAGGTTTGGAAGTTGGTTCCTGTACTAGAGAACAAAAGTGTAATTGGAACAAAGTGGGTGCTCAGGAACAAAATGGATGAAAATGGGATTGTGATAATAAAAAAAAGCAAGGTTTGTTGCAAAAGGCTACTCACGGGAAGAAGGAATTGATTATGATGAAAATTTTACTCCACTTGCAAGACTTGAAACAATAAGAATCTTTCTTGCATTTGCTGCATATTCAAACTTTAAGGTGTATCAAATGGATGTAAAGAGTGCATTTATAACGACTCGTACATTTTTGTAATATTTAAATATATAATTATTGTGTAAGTAATTAAATAAAGAATTTTATATTGATTATGATCCCTGTGTCTTACTTGCTATTGTTTATACGTGATTGTGGGTTTGTGTGGGGTATTTGTATGATTAATTGTTGCATCATTTTATTTTTGTTTCACTTTTAAAAAGTGATTTTATGACAATCTTATTTTCAAAATTATTTGGGTTATCTCTAAAATTGTTTTTATGATTTTATAATTTTAATAATTACTTTTGGGATTTTATAAAATTTACAAATCAATATTCTGTTAATTATTTATTCTTAAATGATTTTCTGATTTCGTTTAACTGTAAAATCCATATTTAATTCTAGGATTCTTCAAAAATCATGAAATTCATATTTTGTTATGTTTACAATATTTTGAGAATTTTAAAATTATTTTGGAAATTTTAGGGATTAATTTCATTGGAGCGTTGTTTCGCTTAATTGATAAATACAGATATAAACTGCATCTCAGAAATTATTTTAAAATTTTGAAAAATTTCATTTTTATAAACTTGGTATATTTCTATTATCTTAATATTATTCTTGTAAATTTTAAATCTGGTTTGCCTGTATCTCAGTACAATTAATTACGAAATCGAGCCAGAAATCAGGACTTTGGCAGTGTATAATTGTTATTGCAGCTACGTGTATGTTTTATAAACAAGTTGAGGACACGTGTTTGTGCCCTGTGCCTAACTGCATACTCCCCTCCCTGTTCATCTCTCTCGGTTCAATCTCTCTACTCTCTCCAGTCTCTCTCAATCTCTCACTCTCTACTCTCGGTCTCTCCCTCTCTTTCGAAGTCCACCTCTCTCTTTCCTTAATCTCTTCCTCCCTCCTCTCTTTTTCTCTCTATTTTCTCTTTCCCTCCCCTGTTGCTTTTGGTCCGCATTCGTCGTGTTTTCCGGTGAGTTGGCCGACGATTGTTCTGGTGGTGTTGTGGTTTGTGTTGCATTGAATATATATATATATATATATATATATATATATATATATATACTTGTGTATACATGTATGTGTGTGTGCCTGTGCGTGTGTTATGTGTTGTGTGTGTTTTTCCGGGATGGTTCCCGGCCAGTCTGTGTTTTGGTTCGGCTGTGGTGGTGCTGCATGTTCCCCACGCGCGGGTGCCTTGTTGTTCGTTACTGATTGGCAATTTTTATTTTCCTGCAAAAATTTCGTTGAGTGATTTCGTGATATTAAATTCAAATTATGTGGAAAATTATTTTTAGAATTGGTGAAATTTTTGTGTTGGAATTCGTGTAATCGAGTACCCCAAAGATTTTGCCGCCGCCCGCGATGAATTTTTACGAGCGGACGGTGGACGGTGATGACCCCGTTCCGAGTCCTAAATATTTTAAATTAGTAAAATAACTCGTATAAATTATTTTCGAGATTTAAACATACATTGTGAGTTGACTCGAATTGGTTTTGTTGGGAATTGACGTCGATTGATGTTTCGACGGGTAGGTCTATAAACAGAGGAGTCGCTGTCCAAATTTTTCTAAAAAAATTACTTTTAATTATGAATTGAATGTATATATCTCGGTAAATACAAATCAAACCCTGGTTGCTATGTGCACTATTATTGCGTGTATATTATTATTATTCGGATAAATACGAGTCGGGAATTGTATCGTTGGGTAATTAGTGTAGTTTAGTGAGGATAAGTCAAGCATAATCGGTCAATTAACTTAGGTTGTTTTGATTTCGTAGGTTCGAGTCGAAGGACCCAGTAGTTGAAGTCAATTAGAGTCAAGCCAGTGTTAGTACAAAGCTTCGCAAGGCAGGTACCCCTGAACTAATCTTTTACAGTTCAATATATATGAATAGTTGTTGATTTAAATTATGTACTGGAACAAAACATTTTAAGTTACGTATTCCCCGTATTTAAATATGTTTTACTAAACGATGTTTTGGGAAAAAGGTAACTTCTGAAAATGCCTATCTCTAGATTGTGATTAAAATTAAAGAGGGATTCTTAGAATGTGTGTTGTAATCGTTTGAAAAGAGATAGGTGTAATTGATTTTGAAAACTGGATAAAAATGAATCAGATATTGGATGGTCAGTGGCATAAGAGGCCCGTTATTAGGTAACGGCCCAGCATGGTTGCGTAAGAGGCTAAGTCGGATGTGCGCACTGGTAGGCCGCTTAGTCCAGCATAACAGAGACCTAGCTAGTCTCTGAGTTCCGAAACAAATTGTGGTGGGATAGACTGATCAGCTGTCCCTAGAATTCATCCACTTTTATATCTGACTTTGGTTTAATGGTTCCCGTAACGGGATAGATGATTTATGGGTCCATCAATGGATAGTGATTTTGGAAATAGCATGCTAAAATTTGACTCTGGTATTTTGACACAGCACACTATAGATGATATTGTTTTGCAGAGCATGCTAGTTTTGATATCCAGTTTATACTTATTTTATCTATTTTTTGTAAACTAGTTTTGATATCTGTTCCTATACTGTTTTTATATATCCCGTTTTATTGGTTATTCATATAGAGGTACTGTTGAGCAATTGATTGCTCACCCTTGCAGCTTGTTTTGTACTTATTTATTGCAGATGTCTAGAAGACCAGGTCAGCGTAGAGTGTCAGCCCCCTCCAGTCCTGGCTCCTCTGAGGTAGTTTGTATCAGACCTTGAGGTCTGATGAGTTGCTATAATAAGTTAGGATGTCGGATCTTGAATAAGTTAGTGTTGTTTGTAACCTAAATAATACTTGAACCTTCATCGGCTCCTGGTTTGGGGTCGTGTGTTATAATAAAGTTTGTTTAGTAGTTTATGTGGTAGTTTATTATATTTTGGTGACGTCAGCCCCTGACCCCGGGGTTGAGATCATCACAGCATTCCTAAATGGTGAGTTGGAAAAAGAAGTTTATGTGCAACAACCACCTGGCTTTGAAGATCCTGAATTTCTAGACATTTTCTACCAACTTCTAAAGGCTCTTTATGGATTAAAGCAAGCACCTAGAGCATGGTATGACACACTGTCAGAATTTTTGATTAAACATGAATTCACTAGAGGAACTATTGATAAGACTCTATTCTACAAGCAACATGGTGGTGATATGATCCTAGTTCAGATCTATGTGGATGATATCATTATTGGCTCTACTAATGAAAAGCTATGCCAAAGATTCTCAAAATTCATGTAGAGTGAATATGAAATGAGTATGATGGGAGAATTAAGTTACTTCCTTGGACTTCAAGCTAGTCAAAGAAGTGATGGAATCTTCATCAGCCAAACCAAGTATGTTAAAGATCTATTGAAGAAGTTTGGCATGGTTGATTGCTCACCTGCATCTACACCTATGTCTACAGCTACAAAGTTGGATGAAGATAAGAAAGGAAAAAGTGTAGATATTTCAGGTTATAGAGGAATGATTGGATCTTTACTGTATCTAACTGCTAGTAGACCAGACATTATGTTTGCAACATATCTGTGTGCAAGATTTCAATCCAATCTAAAAGAATCACATTTGATGGCTGTGAAAAGAATTTTCAAATACTTAAAGGGGACTCCAAATGGTATCGGGAACAGGTTTTGAAGCTGTTGAATACACAGATGCAGATTTTACTGGATGCATGATTGACATAAAGAGCACTAGTGGAAGCTGTCAATTTCTTGGACAAAGACTTGTATCATGGTATAGCAAGAAATAACAATTCGTGTCAACTTCCACAGCTGAGGCTGAATACATAACTGCTAAAAGTTGCAGTGCTCAAGTGCTTTGGATTAGAAATCAGCTAATGGATTATGACCTTGTATTAAATAAAATTACAATTATGTGCGATAATACTAGTGCTATATCTATTGTAGCTAATCCAGTTAACCATTCTAGAACAAAGCACATTGATGTAAGGTACCATTTTATTAGAGAACATGCTACAAATTATACCATTGAGCTCATTTTTGTTCCAACAGAAAAACAGTTAGCTGACATTTTTACTAAATCTTTGTATATTTATTTTTCAAAATTCAAAATTTAGCTTGGAATTTTTTAATTCTAAGAAAACTATCTAAGTGTTAATTCAAATTTTTAATATGTGAAATTAGCACAAGACAGAATCAAAAATAACAAAAGTATATAGAGAACAGAGTTCTCGATAAGTCCAATTGACTTCTCGACAAGTCATTTTGAGACTTCTCGAGTGAGTTCTCGATAAGTAATTTTTAGACTTCTCCAAGTACTTCTCGATAAGCTTTATTAAGACTTCTCGATAAGTCATTGTAGAGATCTCGATAAGTGATAATTCACAAGAGTTCTCTACAAGTATAAATTTTAGACTTATCAATAGCTTAGAACTAAGATAATTTAATTCAATAAATTATTTTGGTAAAATACTTTTGATAAAATCATTCTAATTTTATTTTGATTTATTCAAATAAAAATTTGAAAAATTCAGTCCATTCAGGACAAACTGGGTATTTATTTGACATCTCGATAAGTCATTTTCTAGTTCTCGATAAGAGTCAGAAAAACATATCGATATGTATTTATTCTCTCAATATGACTTCTCGATAAACAAATCCCAAATGTTTATTTTGAGTTCTTGATAAGTCATTTACCTTTTATTATAAATACCCAGACATCTCGACATACACCTCTTTATGCTTTCGAGATCTCTAAGCGACCTAATTTTTCCAAATCCAAACCGTTTTCTCTCATTTCAAGCCCTCTCTCTAATTTTTCTTACCCACTCAAATTCAAACTCTTCAAATGGCATCAAACACAGTTACACCTTTCATCCCAAAGGAGGGCACCAACTATCTTGCTTTTATAGATGCAAATTAAGCTCCTAACAGTTTCAAGAGCTTTGTGAAGTTTCTTTCTGAAACTTACTTTGCAGGTGCTCTAATAGCCAATCCAATACTGTATTTGGATGTTCTAAAGGATTTCTGGAACACAACTATGATAAGAACAGTGGTGCATAAGAACCAAGCTATGTCCATGGTGGTTAATTGCTCCATTCAAGGCCAACAGGTGGAGTTTTCTGAAGATGATGTCAATCTGGATTTGGGCATCCCTACTGACAATTTGGTGGAGGTTCCAACACAAGATGAGCTAGTTGAGTTCATGGACTTCATAAACTACAGTGAAAGAATCAATTTGGCTAGCCTGAACAAGAAGTACCTGAGAAAGGAATGGTCTTTTCTCTTTGATTCAATTGTGAGGGCATTCACCTGTACGAAGACAGGATATGACAACATCTCAAGTGTTATTCAAAAGCTGGTGTTTTCTATGGCTCACAACTGACACCTCAATGTAGGACACTCGATAATGGAGGAGCTTATCATCATGCTAACAATGCCTTTGACATTAAGAGGTAAGGAAACTTTTCATCCTAGATTTATAATGTCTGCTTTAATTCATAAAGTGCATGACATTCATACGCTTAATGGTATAGATAGAACTAAAATAGGCAACTGTAAAACAAGTATACAAAGTTCTATTTGGTTCACTTATTACAAAGAACAAGGTACCTGTAAGTCTTAGAATCATTTATGTTGGAGATATTCAGGACTTATGATAAGTGGCATTTTATACCACTTAGAACATCTTATAATGGCTTGAATTGATGTCTTGAAATCAAGTATTTTGTGTATTTGATGTATTTTTCTAGTGTCTTTGCATTTCAGGGTATAACTTGTGTAATTAGGGAGATTTCATCATAATAAGCCTAGGGAAGTACTTGTAACCAGTTGCGGGGAGTTGTGCGAAGAAATCAGCAAAATCAGGAGCAAAAAGATTATTTTTTCAAAAGCTGTGCAGGCGCCCGCCTGGGATATGCAGGCGACCGCCTGGAGATGCAGGCGCCCACGTGGGAACTGAGGCGGCCGCCTGGGGTCGTAAATTTAGAATCTGGATTTTCTAATTCAACTTCTATTGGGCTTCTAAGACTGTTGTTTCTTGTAGACTCTTATATAAACCTACTTGAGAGACGTTTCATAATAACAAGTAACAAGCAAGGAGCAAGGAGAGAAGATTAAGAAGACCGTTTTAGCACACTGCAACGAAGAAGAGGAAACATACGTTATCTTGTGATTCTTTTAATTCGTTGAAACAGTGGATGCTAGTTTTCTTTACTTTGAACCTTAATACTCTTGTGACGTACTCTGGTTTTAATAAGTATTTTTATTAATTTATATCGTTGTGTTATTATCATGTTTTCATATGAACCCATGGTGACGATGAGTTCTATCATGGGCTAATCATGATCATGGGGTCGTAGCGGATTTACTATAGATTTCTTTCGTTAATTATTCAATCGCTTGGTATGTGATGATTATATGATATCTAGCATAGGTTGTGCTTATTCATCTTATGTACGTCGCGAACATATAAGATAGCCTGTTAATCTCTTGTGAAGTGACAGTAAATCTTGAGATTTAGAACTTGCCATGCTAGCATAGGTTCATGTGTTGTATGCATGATTAGTGGGTAACTCTAACCGTTTTACTTTCCCTGTGTAATCATAATGAATAACTTGCGCTTAAATCTTATGTTGTCAAATTCTGTAGACATATAGGGTCTCAACATAATTGATGCCTATTCAACTTCTATCTTAATTGTGGATGCTTGGTAGAATGGTACTTGTGCAACGAAAGTTGGCTTTTATCAGTTTCGTGTTGTTCGATTAATATCATCACCGTTACATGCTAAGGGTAATAACAATAACTATTGAATGAAGTAGTAATGAAGTTATGATCTCATGTGTGTTTAATATTGTTAATTCAAGTGTTAATTTAAGTGTTTTATTCTCGTAGTTAATCGTAGTTAATAATTAGTTAATCAACCTTAAGTGTTATTGTCTTGACATTGAAGAGTAATCATACATTGGTGAGTAAGTGTTAATTAAATATAATTAGACTGAGTTTCTGTGGGAACGAACTAGAAATTATTATATATTACTTGCGAACGCGTATACTTGCGTGAATTATTAGCGCATGCTTTGTGCCTAACAAGTTTTTGGCGCCGCTGCCGGGGACTCGGTGTTAATTTGTTTAGTTTATGTACTTGCCATCAGTGGTCATTAGGACTCATTGATTAAGACTTATTACTTATTATTTACGGTTGTGTTTTAGGTACTCTAGCGAGCGTTTATGCAAACACGTTCTCGCACTCGCAAGAGGACTCTAGATACGGTTGAGGAGACAGATTTACTTCTTGACATTCCGGAGAAGTTAGATTTTGAAGATTCGGATAAAGAGAGTGAAAAGAAAGAACTGGTAATCATGAGTGATCGTATAGTTCCAGCAGATCCAGCTCTTATGGACTTTTCTCGGCCTAAAATTGATGACATTCAGTCAAGCATTATTCATCCATCTATTCAGGCCAATACTTTTGAAATCAAGCCGGGCACTATTCAGATGGTACAAAATTCTATTTCTTTCGGAGGTGCTGCGACTGAAGATCCCAACATGCATATCAGGAATTTTGTCGATATCTGCAATACTTTCAAATATAATGGTGTTACTGATGAGGCTATCAAGCTGAGGCTTTTTCCATTCTCTCTGAGGGATAAAGCTAAGGACTGGTTACATTCTTTACCAGCTGGGTCCATCACTACTTGGGAAGATCTTGCGCAAAAGTTTCTAGTGAAATTCTATCAAATGGCCAAGACTGAAGCTATGAGGAGTGCTTTTACTCAGTTTGCGCAGCAACCAACAGAATCTTTTTGCGAAGCTTGGGAGCGCTATAAGGAGATGTTGAGAAATTATCCACATCATGGTATGCCTGAATGGATGGTGATCACTGGGTTCTACAATGGTTTGGGGGCCCAATCTTGGCCCATGCTCGATGCAGCTGCTGGAGGCGCCTTGTGGGCCAAAAGCTATACTGAGGCCTATAATCTCATTAAAACTAGGCTACAAACGAGCATCAAAACCCAACTCAAAAGATTATTCATGGGAAGGTAGTAGGTATTCTGGAAGTTGATGTAGCTATAGCTATTGTAGCGCAGCTCCAAGCGTTGTCTATGAAGGTCGATTCTTTAGCCAACTATGGAGTCAATCAAATAGCTATTATCTGTGAGCTTTATGAAGGCTCTCATGATACCGATCAGTGTTCTCTTGTTAATGAATATGTTCAGTGCTCCACCTTCTAGTGCTGATTTCGAGGAGCTAAAGCTGTTCTGCAAAAGTCAGGCTGTTTCTATCAAGACCTTGGAGAATCAAATCGGTCAAATAACCAATGATGTGCTCAATCGTCAACCTGGCACACTTTCCAGTGATACTGAAGTGCCAGGCAGGAAGGAAGCTAAAGAGCAAGTCAAAGTTATTACCTTAAGGTCTGGAAAAGTTGCTGATGCTGAAAAAGCAAAAGATGGAGAAGCTGAAGTTGTAGATGAAGAAGAAAAGCAAAAGGAGAAAGAGGGGAAACCAAGGAAGACTACTGTTGAACACACTCTGCCTGAGGGTAATACAGGGGAGAAATAGCTCTATCCTCCACCACATTTTCCTCCGAGATTGCAAAAACAAAAGCTGGATAAGCAATTCGGTAAGTTTCTGGAGGTGTTCAAGAAACGTCACATCAACATGCCTTTTGCTGAGGCCATGGAGCAAATGCCTAGTTATGCGAAATTCATGAAAGGTATTCTTTCAAGGAAGGTGAAACTGGACGATCCTGACACCGTTGCTCTAACGGAAGAGTGCAGTGCTGTGCTGCAACAAAAGTTACCTCCAAAGCTTAAGGATCCAGGTAGCTTCACCATTCCTTGCACCATTGGCAAGTTATCATTCGACAAGTGCCTTTGCGATTTGGGAGCAAGCATCAATCTGATGTCGTTGTCTATCTTTAAAAAGATGAATTTGCCTGATCCAAAGCCCACCTACATGTCTCTACAATTGGCTGATCGTTCTATTACATACCCACGAGGCATCGTGGAGGACGTGCTAGTAAAGGTGGATAATCTCATCTTTCCTGCAGACTTTGTCATTCTGGATTTCGAGGAAGATAAGAATATTCCCATAATCTTGGGAAGACCTTTCTTGGCTACAGGCTGTACCTTGATAAATGTGCAAAAAGGTGAACTTACTATGCGGGCGCAAGATCAGGATGTGACATTCAATGTATTCAATGTGATGAAATTCCCTACAAAAGATGAGGAGTATTTCAAGGTGGATTTGATTGATTCTGCAGTAACTTTAGAACTTGATCATGTGCTAAGGTCTGATGCCTTAGAAAAAGCCTTAGTGGAGGAATTTAACAGTGAAGATGAGGAAGGCAATGAGCAACTACAATATCTAAATTCTTCTCCTTGGAAGCGAAAGCTAGACATGCCATTTGAATCTCTTGGTAATACTGATCTCAAGAATACTGAGGGAAAGCTCAAACCATCTATTGAGGAAGCACCTACTTTGGAGCTTAAACCATTTCCTGAACACTTGAGGTATGCTTTTTTAGGTGATGCATCTACTTTGCCTGTTATTATTGCATCTGACCTTTCAGGTAGTGATGAGGATAAGCTCTTGAGGATCTTGAGAGAATTCAAATCGGCCATCGGATGGACTATAGCAGATATAAAAGGGATCAGCTATTCGTACTGCATGCATAAAATTCTGCTAGAGGAAGGTAGCAAGCCGACTGTTAAGCAATAACGAAGACTTAATCCTATCATGAAAGAAGTGGTGAAGAAGGAAATTCTAAAGTGGCTTGATGCAGTAATCATATATCCTATTTCTGATAGTTCTTGGGTGAGCCCCGTGGAATATGTACCTAAGAAAGGAGGTATTACTGTGGTAGCAAATGAGAAGAACGAGCTCATCCCCACTCGAACAGTCATAGGATAGAGGGTATGTATGAACTACAGGAAGTTGAATAAAGCCACGAGGAAGGATCACTTCCCTCTTTCATTTGTTGATCAAATGCTTGACAAGTTGGCTGTCATGAATATTATTGTCTTCTAGATGGCTATTTGGGCTACAATCAGATTTGCATTGTACCAGAAGATCAAGAAAAGACGACTTTCACTTGTCCATTTGGCACGTTTGCTTTTTTCAGAGTTTCTTTTGGCTTATGTGGTGCACCTGCCACTTTTCAGAGATGCATGATGGCTATATTCTCTTATATGATTGAATATAATGTCGAAGTGTTCATGGATGAATTCTCCTTCTTTGGACATTCATTTGATGAATGTTTGAATAATCTCCGTTCGGTGCTCAAAAGGTGTGTGGAAACTAATTTGGTGCTCAATTGGGAAAAATGTCACTTCATGGTGCAACAAGGCATCATTCTTGGGCATAAGTTCTCTAGCAAGGGCCTTGAGGTGGATAAAGCCAATGTGGGAGTCATTGAAAATCTTTCGCCACCTATTTCTGTGAAAGGAATCCGTAGTTTTCTTGGTCATGCGGGTTTTTATCGGCATTTCATCAAGGACTTCTCTAAGTTATCAAAGCCATTGTGCAACTTGCTCGAGAAAGACGTGCCTTTCAAATTTGATGATGAATGTTTGGCAGCATTCGAGACTCTCAAGAAGAGTTTAATAACTGCACCAGTTATTACGGCACCTGATTGGACAAAACCTTTTTAGATGATGTGTGATGCAAGTTATTATGCAATGGGAGCAGTTCTTGGGCAGCGCAAGAATAATATATTTCATGTGGTCTACTATGCTAGTAAGACGCTAAATGGAGCTCAAATAAACTACACCACTACTGAGAAGGAGCTCTTGGCTATAGTTTTTGGTTTTGAAAATTTTTGATCTTATCTACTTGGGACAAAGGTGACAGTATTCACTGATCACGCTGCCATTCGCTATCTGGTCTCAAAGAAGGATTCGAAGCCTGGACTTATTCGTTGGGTGCTCTTGCTACAGGAATTTGAGTTAGAGATCAAGGTTCGAAAAGGTATTGAAAATCAAGTAGCTGACCATCTCTCTAGATTGGAGAATCCCGTTCTACTTCACATGATAAGACATTGATCAACGAATCTTTTCCGGATGAGCAGTTGTTCGCAGTTCAAGAGGAAGAGCCATAGTTCGCAACATTGTGAACTATCTTGTCAGCAATATAATGCCTCCTAATATGAATGCGGCTCAAAAGAAGAAGTTTCTGCATGAGGTGAAGTGGTACATGTGGGATGAACCATATTTGTTTAGACAAGGAGCTGACCAGATCATCAGGAGATGTATCCCATTCTGTGAGACGGAGGGGATATTATGAGACTGTCATTCCACAGCTTATGGTGGACATTATGGTGGTGAAAAGACAGCAGCTCGTATTCTTCAAGCAGGTTTTTTCTGGCCTACGTTGTTTAAGGATGCACATCAGTTCATTTTAAGGTGTGATCATTGCCAAAGAGTTGGGAATCTTACTAGAAAGGATGATATGCCTTTAAATATGATACTTGAAGTTGAGGTATTTGATGTTTGGGGAATCGATTTCATGGGACCATTTATCTCATCCTGTAATAATCAGTACATCTTGCTGGCAGTCGATTATGTCTCGAAATGGGTAGAAGATAAGGCTCTACCGACAAATGATGCAAAGGTAGTGTTGAGTTTTCTTCATAAGCAGATATTCACAAGGTTTGGAACGCCACGAGTTATTATAAGTGATGAGGGGTCGCATTTTTGCAATCGTAAGTTCACTTCTATGATGCAACGCTACAATGTGAATTATCGCATCGCTACTACATATCATCCACAAACTAATGGTCAAGCTGAAGTGTCTAATAGAGAGATCAAGTGCATTCTAGAAAAAGTTGTTTGTCCGTCAAGGAAAGATTGGTCTTTGAAGCTCGATGAAGCTGTTTGGGCTTATAGAATAACATACAAGACTCCACTTGGGATGTCCCCGTTTCAACTTGTCTATGGTAAGGGATGTCATTTACCTGCGGAGCTTGAGCATAAGGCTTATTGGGCATTGAAGAAGTTAAACCTTGATCTAGATGCAGCTGGGAAGAAGTGAATGCTTCAGTTAAATGAACTTGATGAATTTCGACTTCAAGCGTACGAGAACAACAAAATATACAAGGAAAAAGTAAAAAGGTGGCACGACAGGAAGTTATCTCCTAAGTTATTTGTGCCGGGGCAAGAAGTTCTTCTATTCAACTCTCGTCTCCGACTTTTTCCTAGAAAGTTGAAATCAAGGTGGTCTGGACCATTTATCATAAAAACTGTGTTTCCATACGGAGCGGTGGAGATTTTTGAGAACGATCTGGGCCAAGCATTCAAAGTAAATGGTCAGAGATTGAAGCATTATTATGGGGATACGGCGAATCGGGAAGTGGTTAGTGCCGTGTTATTGTCAACTTGATCGAACTACTCTACGTCAAGCTAATGACATAAAAGAAGCGCTTCTTGGGAGGCAACCCAAGATATGAGACCATAGGAACCCTTAGAATTTAGTACTCTATCCAAAAACCCAAAAAAATAAAAAAAAACTGGCTGAAATTTATTTTTTTCCAGGAACCTTCCAGGCGCCCGCCTGCAGGTTCCAGGTGGCCGCTTGCTAGCAGGCACCCGCCTGCTGGTTCCAGGCTACCACCTGCGGACCTGGATTTTGAAAATTCGGTTTTCAGCCTTATAAAAAAACATAAAAAATACAAAAACACAAAACCACAGCACAACAAACCCCATTACCCACGAATTCTCCCTATAAATTAGCCATAAACCCACTCCTAATCTAATTCTAACCTAAATCCTACCCTATATATATACACAACCTCTCCATATACACTCCCATATACTTTCAACTTACAAACCCTTTCCTACACATAGAACACAACTCTCAAACTCTTATTCTCAGTTTCAATGACCCCAAAGAGATCTCGAACTGTCGATAGCAGCATTACCATTCCGACTGCTGATTCTTCAAGGGGTACTGTTGCGAGGCCCGATTGTTGGATAGGGATGCTGAGGAGGAGTATGCTTGGCTTCTGACTAAGCCAATTCTGAAGGAGAGGGGATTTTTTCCATCGGGGAGGGATGGTGAGTTATTGCCGATGATTGCAGAGAAGGGTTGGATTACTTTTTGTGAGTCACCTGAGGCGGTCCCGATGAGTGTGGTTTGTGAGTTCTATGTGAACGCCAAGGCCGACAAGAATGGGTATCCTGTTGTTCAGGGGCTTACGGTTGATTATCAGCCCAAGGCGATTCGCCGTGTTATTGGGCAGCGACAAGGGAAGCCCCATGAGGAGAATTGGAATGAGAAGACTCCCGGGGATTTTGACTCAGATTTGATTATTGCTACCCTCTGTCAGCCGGGCACGGTGTGGGAGTTTAAGACGGGATCTAACGAGTATCGTTCTTTTCCGGCTGTTGCGATGAACAGGTATGCCCGTGCATGGAATGCCTTTATTTGTGCTAATATTTTGCCTTCTTCGCATGCACATGAGGTTACAGTTGAGAGAGCCAGGTTGTTGTGGGGGATTCTGAATGAGGAGTTTTATGTGGACCTTGGTGAGTTCATCTACCAAGGAATTTTGAAGTTTTTAAGGGGGAGGACGCATTATAACATCCCTTATGCCTCTATTGTCACGAAGCTGTGCAAGGCAGTTAGAATCCACTGGCCTTCTTATGAGCAGCTGCAGATGCCGACCGCTCCTATTGATTCATCGACGCTGAATGTGATGCAGGAGTGGACGGATGGAGAGCCTGAGGAGCATGGTTTGGGATATCATCTCCCAGAGGGACATCCAGCAGCCGGTGCTACGATGGCTAGGTCCAGTCAGGCTCATGATGAGGCAGGTTCTTCTGGAGCCCAGGGAGGTGATGGTTTAGGGATGGCTGATGTCTAGTACAGGAGGCTTTCCAGGAGGATGGATGCGATGTATGAGTCACAGAGTAGGTTTATGCAGGAGCTCACCCTAGCACTTGGGACTGCTTTCAGAGGCCTTGGAGCTGACATCCAGTGGCCCGTTTTTGGTGAGGACTCTGCTTATCCACCTCCTGACACTCCACCCTCTGAGGGTGATGATGATGATGATTTCTCTAAGTAGGTATACCCTGTGTTCCTTTCTATTACCTTCACTGGGGACAGTGAAGATTTTAAGTTTGGGGGTGGTAGTTAAGGAACATATTTGTGTGTGTGTGTCATGTAGTTGCATATTCATGTTAGTTTAGTTCATATAGTTGCATATTTTTGCCATATAGTTTTTCTTAGTTTTATCATGTCATATAGCTCATGCATATACCAAGATCCCTTTTGTGTTGCTTTACCAATTGATATGTGATATTGATGCGAGTGTAGTGATAGCCTTTCCTTTTCCTTTCTTTGAGATAGCCACTTTGGGGGATTCCTCCTCAGCATTAAGGGCAACTGTTCTTGACTTTCTCCCAAGTCTATTGCTTCTTTGATCCATCTCAAGTTCATAAGTCTTGAGCATTCCATAAATTTCATCAAGAGTAGCTTCATCAAGAGCATAGTTATCTCTTATAATAGTAGCTTTCAAATCCCAACTTTCCGGAAGAGCTAAAAGGAATTTTAGATTTGAATCTTCAATGTCATATTCCTTGTCCACCAGTAACAGATCATTCAAGAGTTTCACAACCTGTCATATAAGTCAGTTAATGACACATCACTTTTTGAGTCAAAGTGCTCGTACTCTTGAGTGAGTATAGTCCTCATGTTTTTCTTGATTGCATCAGTTCCCTGACACCTTGTCTCTAAAGCATCCCATATCTCCTTTGTAGTCTTGCATTGAATTACCCTATTTGACATGACATTATCAATGGCACTATGCAGCAAATGCCTTACCCTTGCATCCTTGGCAATAGATGAGATATCTTCAGCTGTGTATTAACTTTTTTCCTTTGGTATGGTCTTTGCTGGCTGATTTGCAACTACAACAGAGAGCTTGGTTGGCTTATGCGGTCCTTCATAAATTCTGTCAAGATATTCTGGATCTGTAGCTTCCAGAAACATAGCCATCTTCACTTTCCAAATGGGATACTCAGACGGTCTCAGCATGGGAACCCTGATAGTCTCATATCGACTATGGGTTTGAGTCTTTGGAGTTTCTTCAGTTTTAGCGGGCTTGGTTGGATTTTCTGCTTCTTCAGACATGATTGTTTTGGATCTTTACTGTATGTGTGTTAATAGATAGGCTCTGATACCACTTGTTAGGTTACACAACACTGTAGAAGGGGGTTGAATATAGTGTAGAATACAATCAAATCGATTTAAAGCACAAGTAACAGAAAACAGATGTATTCGATATAACAAACTTTGTTACAATGGAACTGTTCTCTCTCAGTGATGAACAAATATCACGAGAGCTGCTAGGTTATAATATATGATCTTCTCGATGATCGTAACTCTTATAGAGTAAACCTATGCCTGTGTTTATATTAACACGCAGTTACAAGATAACTTCTAGTTGATATGGAATATAATTATGTCTCCTAAAATATATCAACCAGATATCTTATATAATTCTTCTAGTCCTCGAACTATTTCCATGCATATCTTATTCCGTATTAGTTTCGATCTTCTTTCCTGTAAATCAGCTTCGTTCCTTAACTGTTAGTCCTCTAGTACTTAAGTTCTGATATCCATCTTCTGATATTATCTTCTGATAATCTAAGTCCTGATATCCTTAAGTCCTGACTTCCAGTAAGTCCTGATTTCAGTAAGAACTGATATTTCCTGTTAGTTAAGATCTGAAAACTAAACATATAACATATTAGACATGACATCTCAAATATATCCAACACGAACATATAAGATAGCCTGTTAATCTCTTTTGAAGCGACAGTAAATCTTGAGATTTAGAAATTTCCATGCTAGCATAGGTTCATGTGTTGTATGCATGATTAGTGGGTAACTCTAACCATTTTACTTTCCCTGTGTAATCATAATGAATAACTTGCGCTTAAATTGATATGTTGTTAAATTCTGTAGATATATAGGGTCTCAACATAATTAATGCCTGTTAAACTTCTATCTTAATTGTGGATGCTTGGTAGAATGGTACTTGTGCAATGAAAGTTGGCTTTTATCAGTTTCGTGTTGTTCGATTAATATCATCACCGTTACATGCTAAGGGTAATCACAATTACTATTGAATGAAGTAGTAATGAAGTTATGATCTCATGTGTGTTTAATATTGTTAATTTAAGTGTTAATTTAAGTGTTTTATTCTCGTAGTTAATCGTAGTTAATAATTAGTTAATCAACCTTAAGTGTTATTGTCTTGACATTGAAGAGTAACCATACATTGGTGAGTAAGGGTTAATTAAATATAATTAGTCTGAGTCTCTGTGGGAATGAACTAGAAATTATTCTATATTACTTGTGAACGCGTATACTTGTGTGAATTATTAGCGCATGATTTGTGCCTAACAACTTACCCTAACCCAATGCTTGACATGAGGTGTACAGTCACAACTAGTTCAGTAGTGGCTCATGTACCTGTGAAAGAATAAAAACAGGAACACCAATATGGGCCTTCCCACACTGAGACCCTTTTCTTCTTTACCATTAGAAGCTAGGAAACCAACCACTTTATCCTCTTAAATGGGTGAAGTGAGTAAAAAGAAGAGAAAATATGCACCTTTTACTATGATAAATGATAGTGGTGAGGATCAAACAGAACCCGAGTCAACCTTAGTCAAGAAACCAAAGAAGGCAAAGCAAACTGAGTTGACCACTCAAGCTACCTCTTCATTATCTCAAAAGAATGTAGTTGCAAAAGAGGGTATAAAACTGACTCTAGGGGCATCCTCTCAACAAGATGTCTCTATTGAAAAGAGCACTCTCCCTAGTATACCATATAAAGTGTCTGCACCAATACTTGAACAAATTCAAGTGTATAAAAGGAGGAATAAGGATGACACACACAGAGCGCACATATTTTGAAGCTCCCTCTTCTACTCAAGGGGAGCTGCCAACACTCAACTCTGAAATTCAGAATCTAATTTCTAAAATTTCTTCTTCATTCAATCAAACACTTGAATCTAATTCTCAAGTGATGCCAACATTGTGTGACATGGTTCAAGACACTGTGTTCACCACCCAGGACCCAAATTTAGTTGGTGAGAGGCTACATGCTGAGGTAGACTTTGATGACACCAACACAAACACAGGGGTTTCATCAGTTTTTATTGAAGACCCTGTGGTTGTTTCAAATGCACCTGCATGTGCAAATCAACCTTCACATGTTGTAAGGTTTGAGGGTAGTACTACTGAGAGGGAGCTATCTATATCCTCTCCAATTCAATTGGAGGTTCCTTTTGGAGGAACAACTCCCCTCAAAACCCTAGCTGAAATTGCACTCACAAATGAAGCTAGGAGTTCAATTGTCAATGATCCTGTTATGGGGGAGGCAAGTACATCACATTCAAGTGATAGTGCTTTGAAAGAAGTACAAGGGTTTGAGGACATGGTACATGATAGTAACCTGGTCAAATCCTGTGCAACTCTAATGGAGGTTCCCACCACAAGTAGAGGATAACACACTGTCATAACCACAGGTCAACCTGTGAGTCAAACTGTGGCACCTGTCACAGATGGGTTTATAGATTCTCTACCATTCACCTCAAATCCAACTGACCAACCATCTACCTCTAAACCTACTCAAACACAACCTCATTTGCTCTCTCAGTGGATGTAGGAAGCAGAAGCTCAACCAACAACAATGAATGATTTATTGGTTGATCAGCTATCTGGACTTGCTCAAATTTCTCAACAACTTCTTACATCAGATATGTCTAACCAAGATTATCAAGCTATCATACTTTCCTATCAAATAGATGTTCAAGACCAGCAAACAAAGATTGTAAATGAAGCTGAACAGGATGGTAACTGTGATGTCTGGTTGGATAAAGACTTCCATCTTGAGATGAATGTGGTTTTGGCCAGATTTTGAGAAGAGTACATCACCATTCTTGGGAGCAATGCCAAAATACTCAGTCCTCAAGAAGTTTATGATGCAGTCATAGATGTCTATAAAGCTCAACTTAAAGCTTTTCACCTAATTGGTAAAGCTCTAAAATTGACTCTGAATGATCATCAAGAGAAAACAAGGAAACTGGTCAAGGACAAGATAGATGAGATCATCCCTTCTCAATTGGACATCAAGCAAAAATTTTCTAAAGTTACAGATCAAATGGCCAAGTTTGATTTGTCTTCTGTAGACAAGAGCATCTAGAATCCGAGGGAATCATTTATAGCCTTACATGAAGTTGTCCAATAGCAAATCACTAGTAATAATGACATCAGGGTCAAACTGGATCAACTGCATCAGGATAAATTTCAACCATCTGCTCTTTTGATGGAAGGAATTAGGGAAGCTGTACAAGCTACATTTGGCACCTCTCTCTCTTTTCAGCTTCTCAACAACCATTATCTACATCATCAAATCTCCGACTTCAATCTCTATAACAGCAAGTTTTAACTCTACAAGCCTCTAATGACTCACTCACAGCTCAGGTTTTAGCTCTCACTTCTCTAGTGCAGAATCAACAGAATGACATCAGGAACCTGGTAGACCCCCAAAAACATTTTCAAATGCAAAACTCAGTTCATTTGGGATTTATCATGGATGCCTTGAACATTCCTTTACCTGCTCTTCCTAAAGCTATGAGGACAGAAATTCCCAATCCACTACTCCTGCCTTCCAACAAGACTAAGGGGGAGATAGAAGCTAGGATTCAATAGTCCAAGGAAGCTGGTAAATCTAAAGAGACTGGAAAATTGACATCAACTCACATTGGTCAAAGCTCTTCACAAGCTCAAATATCTAAAGATGTTGGAAAAGATAGACTACAAAAAGCTGCAGAAGGACCCTGTCAAGACAAGGAGTTCAATGAGCTGTTAACAGTCTTAAGGGTGTCTCTTCACAACAACTACATTACCTAAAAAAGAGCCCTGGACAACAACATCAATTTTATCAGAGTTGTGCTTGTCAAAGTTGAAAACTTTCTAGAGAAAAGAATAGTTCCAAATGTGAATGATTGTGGCTTGGAAAGATGTCTACAGGTGTCTCTCTCGAATCTTCAAACCATGAGAGCATCTGAGCTGGATGTAATTATTGACAGAGTTAATCCAATAATTCCAGAGGACACCCAACTGCTAAATGAACTCAAGAAGGCTCAGATAGCTGATTTTCCTGAAGCCTATCTCTATCCAAGCAAGGGGGTGGCTTACATCTGTTCAACAACCAAGAAGCGAAAGTTCTTCACAGCTCCAAAGAATTGTGTGAGAGGAAATTTGACACTGATAATGACCCTTGAAACTGATCTAAAGTCCAAGAAAAACAAGAAAATTTAAGATGAGAAGATGATCAGAATCTTGGGAAGATATCTTCAAAATGCTGATACCATGTTGCCAAACTCACAATTCAACTTACAAGATGACAGGGATGATGATGAGCAGAAGCATGATGAGCAAAAACCTTCTGGATCAAATCCAAGTCACTTTTCTAAAGCAACTGGTAGTAAAGTAGAAGAAAAGAAGCAGGATGAGAAGAAGAGAGATGGCAAGAAAAGGGGAGATAAAAGAAGAAGAAAGAAGAAAGCTCAAAAAAGAATGTCCAATCAATCCAAATCCAACATGCGCAAGAAACTAAACCTACTAGCTCAAATATTCAACTACCCTTGACCTCTAAGCCTAAGCTTCTGTATAAACAAACTGCAAACACTCTACTTAAAATATCAATCACATCTAGCCAAACCACTCTAAAGAAAATCTCAAACCTACCTTTATTTATATCACCTATCAAAACTCATTTCAAAACTGTTGGGAGAAAACCAAAGAAACTGGAAGTTGAAGAAAAGGCCATCTGGAATTGCTTTGATCAGAATGATTTTCTACCACTAAATTGGTGCATCACAGATGATGACTACTTTCAACAATTAGTTGAAGAAATGGTCAAAGTTTGGGTTGTATCATTGAGGGAAGTCAAAATTTATTATCAAGATGGCTCTTTCACTTTAATTGGCAAAGATTTAATGGACACACTTTGAACCACAGAAATCAAGAGGGTGATTAGCTTGATGAAGGATAAGGACACTAGTACAAGAGCATGAAGGGTTGTATTGTGTGTATGGCTGAAAGTAAGAGATGACAGAAGAGCAAAACCAAAGGCTGAAAAGAAAGAAAGGGATAGGAACTATGCAGCAGAAATTGCCATGTTTGAACAAAGATCAAATGAGCTCAAGGAAAAGGGGATGAGCAGAATTTCTAAGGATGGATACTTTCTAAAAATAAAGGTTGGAAGATTCTCAAGATTCAGAGTTGGGTACTTGAATGGTTATTCATTGGATGATTGGCTTAAGCTTGTCGAAGCCCTAAGAGGGAATGAAATCATAGAGGAACTTCAAGTGCTAGTAAATCTTAATGACCTTATTATAAAGGAGCCAGACTATGAAAATTTTATGTAATGAATGTACTTATCAAACTCATGTAATCACTCAATGTATAAAATATGTACTTGTATTTCTGTCAATTTTATGTAATCTTTATTGTCTATTTGTAACTCGGGGTTAGTCTTGTTACCAGGCATGAATTTGTGATAAGCAATCTTCTCACAAATTGGGGGAGATTGTTGTGCAAGACATGCATGTACTATAACAAGACTAAGTCACATTGGCAATCCTAAGATTTAGTTTTATGATAGTCTAAATCTGTATTTTGTATTGTATTACTTGAGTCTGTAAAAATTTTAAAGATCGGACTGGAGTATTTTTCTGTAAACAGTCTCAAGCCTAAGAATAAATTCTGGAAGAAGATCAACAAGATCATGCCTCAGAGAAAAGGTGAAGAAACTTGGAGTTGAATATATCTATTTTAGGAAAAATATTCTAAGTGAAGATATCTACAAGTCACAGATCAAGTCATATAGAGAAGTCATTCGAGAACTCCAGAATAAATTATCGAGAAGTCCAAAATGGCTTATAGAGAAGTCTCAAAGATATCGACAAGTTAAATGAAGATATGAAGATTGGAGATATCAACAAGTCATTTCTGCATATAGAGAACTAAGAGATATCAATAAGATAAATGAAGATATTAAGATTGGAGATATCGACAAGTCAATTTCTCATTAGAGATCTCAGAGATATCGACAAGTCAAAATACATATAGAGATCTAAGAGATATCGACAAGTCATTTCTACATGCAGAGATTTGGAGTCCTCGACAAGCCAAGTTCACTTATAGAGAACTCAAAGATCTCGACAACTCAAAGTTACTTATAGAGAACTCAGAGACCTCGACAAGCCAAATTCACTTATAGAGAAATCAGAGACCTCGACAAGTCAAGACACTTATAGAGAACTAAGAGATCTCGATAAGTCATTATACTTATCGAGATGTCAGTTCTCTCTACAACAAACTGGAGATGTCGATATGAACCTCAAGTACAGAATGCAGACAAGTTAAATATTCAAGATTATCAATCAATAAACGATCTAATCACTTAGATTGAAAAGTCTACAAAAGCAGCTTGAAGAGTGCAAGATTAAAGGCTAAGATTAACTGACAAAGGAAAGTCACAAACCTACACAATTTGCAAAGGTTCACTAAGCCAGAAATGGAAAGCTTTAGAGATAACTTAAAGTAGGGTTTAGTACATCTTATTGCATGTTGTGTAAACCTGTATTTACTAATCTATAAAGTAAACACTGGTCCTTTGATTTTGTAGTAACAAAATAGATCTAGATTTTCTTGCAACTGTCTCAAGATAGAAGCTGAGTTCTTTACTTACAAAAGAACCCATAAATTTGTAGCAAGAAATACTTAATGTTAATACAAAGTTAAGTCAGTTTTGAAAATATTGTGTTTATTGTGCATGTATTGTTAATTCTGTTACACACAATATCTCTACAAATTAATCTGCTTTGTTCACCATCCAAATTAGTTTGAATAAGAATTAAAAATATCCAAAACACATTCACCCCCTCTGTGTTATATTCAATAACTAACATTCTGTTATATATTTATGCACACATATAAAGAAACAAGATATTGCATTCATAACTATACAGACAGTAGTTCTGAATTTTAAAAAATTCATAAATGATATATTAATAATATATGTAAAATATATTATTTATTTATTTTTGTTAGTAACCGGTTCGGTTTTTATCGGTTCGGTTAGAACGCATAACCGGAACCGAGCCATGCATTCTTGTTGATTACCGGTACCCTCTTCATCGTTTGAGCTATCGACCAAAATTGTGATTTCATACAAAATTTCATCACTAAATCAAGACTCCGCTTATAATCAAGAAGCAAAAAATAAACCTCTCACCGTGGAGAAAAATAACCTGAAAAATACAAGCTGAAAATCAAAATAAAAATAGATCGAAATAAATGGAAATTCAAAAAAAATAGATATGACAGTTAGAACCACAAGATAGGCGGGTAACTCTCGAATCCAATAAGTCATGTTTGAATCGGAGAAAAAAGCCACCCGGATCTGAAGTGCTCCATCCAAACCAAGATGAAGCCATCAGCTGACCGATGATAGATCCTTTCATGAGGTTTAGTCCACCTCCATTTAACAGCCCGAACATCCTTGTCCATCTCGGCTGGATCAGCCTCAAAAATGCATCTTTGTAGGCATAATGATCTTTGCTTATAGTCATGTCAGCGAAGGCTCTCTCCAATGCAGCTTCGTCATATACCTCGGGATGGTCGTCAGGCTGTTTTCCATATTTGATATCATAATAGTATACTGCATTGTTGACACCCCGAGCCTTGGTTACAAAATGATATTTAACGTCCGGCCAGTAACCATCTGGGGTAAAAGGAATAGACCTATCCAGGAGCTCCCACACCCGGAGCCGACTTATCAATTTCACCCGGGAAACATTACTTTCTGTTGAATCCGGATTGCTTTCTTGACTGAAGAACCCGGGTAACAAGATAGATAACTCTTGGTGTGAGCCTTGGTCCGGACCATATACCTATCAACTTCAATTTGAGTTAGTCTGGATTTCTACAATTTTTATGATTTTACTAATGGTTTAATATTAGTTCTCTCATAACCCGCCAATCCAAACCAGCAATGCAAGGCTAACCCGACTATACATCACTAGTCCGGACTAACTTTATAATTTATTCCCTATATCTACAAATTAAAAGCAAAGACAAGAAATAAGAACAAGTAACCCATGCCCGGGAACCCCACATGTGACGCCCTCCAAACCCGGGTCAGAAGTTTGGGGTTCACAACACACATACAATGAATAAACCTGTATATAAAATATTATAAGTATTGACCCTTCTTTACACAACCACGGATCGCAACAGGTTAAAGTATGAAAACAAGCCACAACCTTAACTTTTATTACATTGTACCAAATCCCAACTAGTTTAACTTACAACTGATAATGAAATTAGTCTTACAATCTTGCATAACTCAACTACAATAGAAAGCTCCTGCTAGCTCGATCCAACTCAACCAGTAATCCTAGCTCGCACACTGGACTGGGAAACCTCATTATCAACCATTTCCTTTTTAACCGTAGAATACATAAACAGATCTACAAGAGTGAGCTAACTAGCTCAACAAGTCATAATAACAATAACTGAAGTTAAACAATGATCAATTGGGATGATTCAGAGGAATTAAATTTCTTATCAAACAATCATTAGAATTGGATATTCATTTTAAATTTTAAAACCAAGGTTAGGCTGTTGATCAGTCACGCACTAACCCCGAGCAAAGCACACGATTCTGCTCTATAAACTGGATCCAAGGCACACATTGGCCTAATTCGACCACGAATCTGGTCCACATAAAGAAAACTATCCAATTCTAAAACAATTCAATATGATAAACATTGTAATTCAATAAAATAGAATCATGATTAACATTGGTAAAACATTTATCTCATAGTATAATGCAATTCATGAGTATCACAAGGGTATATCAAGGTATATGTATGAAACATGGCTTCAATCTAGTTAAAAAATCAGTTATTAGATGAATATTGGTTCAATAATCATACAAGGTGTGGTCTTTGATGTCACAAGGTATTATAGGGTATATAAGTTTCTGTATGTTCAAGTAATTCTGTTTCAGTGTTTGGTATATGGTGTATATGTATTTATGGGATGGTATCATATTTGTATGGTTTAATATATGGGAAATCAACAGTCAGTGTTGTACAAAGAATAAGGCTTACAGCTCAGAGATCAAATGATATGATCAGGGTTCAAGGTTAAATGATTCAAAGCACTTACAATATAAAACAAAACTTTAATTTGAATTCTAGCAACATGTCACGATAAAATTTAAAAAACATCTGCAGTATATCTTGAGAAAGGATTAGAAGTACTTGCCTTATCACAAATGATTCCAACTTCACTTGTACTTTTCTAACGATTCTATTTAACAACCACTTGTCTACTTTTTCTATGCCTCGCCCATATTCACTGATCACTTGCTTTATTTTCTACGCAGCAGTTCTATTTATTGATCTATTGCTTTCCTTTTCTACGCCTCATTTCCTCTGCTAAGAATCACAAGTATCTATCAATACTCAATTTCATCTTATGAAAATCATCACATAGACGTCATAAGTTTTATCTACCCTTCGTTTCACCCAAATCCGATGTACGGATTGAAAGTTATGACAATAACCATCAAACAATGAACACATAGGCTTATCACATAATAATCAGATTGCACATAACACATAGCACGCAAGGTATTTGTTAAAAATAATTTTTCAAAGAAAGTTCTGGGTCAAAATGATTTTTCTGGTATTTAATACGAATTTTTGGACATATTTTGGAATTAAAACGGGTACCAGAATCATTTTATAATTAAATAACAAGGTTTAAATACCCGAAACTGGCTTTAAAATAATTTAATAATGATTATCGAGCCTTGAACATAATTTAGAAAAAAATATTTTAAAATTTGAAACTATTTTGGAATTTTTTAATTAAAATAAATAATTAAATCTGACTAAATAATTAATTAAAATTAATTAATAACTAATTAAATAAATTAATCAATTAATATTTAAATTAATTGATCAATTAAATAATTAATTATTAACTAAAATTAATTAACTAAATAATTTAGATTTATTTTTTAATAAAGAAATAATTAAGAACTATTTTTGAAATTTAAAATCAATTAATAAAAATAGTTTTTAAAATTAAAAATAAACAAATAAAATATTTTTAAAGATTTTAAAAGCTCAGGGTTTGAAATGCAAATATAGAAACTTGAGGGAGGGTCTATTTTGTAAAATTACGAAACTACACAACTCAATTGTTTCATTTTCAAAAGTCTGGGGGTCAAAGTGTAATTTATTCCCGCAATCGAAATTAGCAAACGATTTGTATTCTGGCCGGAAATTGCAACCGAAGCTCGCCGGCGGCGAACTCCATTTCCAGAATTCGGCGAGAGAAAACAAAATTGTTCACTCGATTTGATTACACGAGAAGACTCCTCTCAAAATGATAAACACACTGGTAAACTCGGTTTTATCCCAGAATTCATCAATCAAAAACCCCTAAATTCTAATTAAAAACATTTAAACGATATTCAAACCCTAATTTATATAATTCGAAGATTAAACTTAAATTTAAACATGTTATTGAACTCAAAATCAAGCATATGATATACCAAAATGCTCATAATTTAATCCTCTACAACATACAACCATCAAATCACATAAGCAATATAAAAATAAATAATTCATAATTTATTCATAATTAAATTCAAATTTAATAAAATAAATTGAAAATTACTTGATGTTTCTGTAGTGGTATGGATTGTAGAACTTGATTATACTCGTCAACAGCTTCGATTTGACTACTTGTACGCCCAAATCGGAGTTCGATAATGCCTTCGAATCCTCGTTTGATTATGAAGAACGCGATGAATTCTAGGGTTTTTCTCTGGAAACTATATAATTTTACTGTTTGTTTATGATTATCTGTACAAAATACAATATTGTATTGGCTATTTATATTTAGGGGATATTGGTACCCCGTTTGATCATACCGGATATAAAAATAGAATACTTAATCATTAAGTTTAAAAAAAATGATCCAATTCGGTACCGGTTTTAGGATAAATATCAAAACCAGGCTTTTTGTAAATACAGTCTTGGTCTCAGCGCTTTGGTTACACGAATTACGAGAGGATATTATAATAGTTTAATCAAAATATCCCGTTTCTCGAAAATACGGGTTTTATCGATATATCGAAATGAATATTGTATCGTAAAATTTGCGTCGGGACCCGCACGGGTCTAACCGTACTCCAGATCAAAAAAGTTAAAACATGGAAAATGCTCGGAATAATCAAATTAGGTTAGAAAGAAGTTTTCCCGAGACTTCCGGGTTGTAAAAACGTAAAAATGGTTGAAGTCGGACGATTTCCGTTTATACAAAATAATTTATAATACTCAGAAAAATAATTTATTAAATCCATAAATCCTTTGTAAAATCATATAACAACATAAAAATTAATATAAAAATATCAAAATTATTTATACTTTATTTTGGACATATGAAAATTAAAATACTCAAATTCTACCATATTTAAACATCCAAACACAAATACTAATTAACAGATAATTCACCAAAATTCACATAATAATCACACAATATTTATTTATTAACAAAAATAATTACACGCCATAACCCGGATATTACATCCTCCCCCCTTAAAAGGATTCTGTCCCCAGAATCACTCAAGCAATGACTAAGGGTACTATTTTATGCATGTCATTTTCTAACTCCCAGGTTGACTTTTCAACCCTTGGGTTTCTCCACAATACTCTTACGAACTTTACAACTTTATTCTTTAACACTTTATCTCTCTTTTCTATGATCTCTATTGGATTCTCAACATATGATAACTCTGCCTGAAGTCCTATCGGCTCATATTCTATCACATGTCTAGAATTTCGGATATATATATATATATATTTAAACATTGCCAAATGTAAAACATTATGAATATGTTCCATATATAGAGGTAACGCCAATTCGTATGCTACCTTCCGACATGTTTCAAAATTTCAAAAGGTCCAACGTACTTAGGACTCAACTTTCCTTTCTTTCGCTCCTGGATACTCCTTTTCACAGTGACACTTTTAACAATACTAAATTTTCTTCTTCAAACTCCATGTTCTTTCGGGCTTGATCTGCATATTTCCTTTGACGATCTTGTGTTGCATTTAACCTTTTCTAAATAATCTCGATAACTTCCTTCATCTATTGTATCAATTATAGTCCAAGTATTTCATGTTTTCTAACTTCATCTCAATTTCTTCTAAAACCAATGATACAAACACATAACATATCTCCAATTGTTTGGATCGTTCTTTCGCTTTGGCCGTCAGTCTGTGGATGATAAGCTGTACTCATATTTAACTTACCTCCTCAAACATTCTTGAAAATTTTTCTAAAACCTTGAATTAAATCTTGAATCTTGGTCAATTAAAATAGACACGGGAACTCCATGGCGAACTACTATCTCCTTCAATTTACATGTGAACCAACTTGTCCAATGAAAATCTTTCATTAATAAGTAGAAAATGAGCTGACTTAATTAATCTGTCCACTATAACCCAAATGGCTTCGTGGTTCTCTTTCGTCTTTGGTAATCCGACTATAAAATCCAGAGCAATATGCTCCCATTTTCATTCTACATCTCTAACGGTTGCAATAATCCACTAGGTCTCTGATACTTCACTTTAATTCTTTGATATATCTAACACCTACTAATCCCTTCTGAGATTTTCCTTTTCATATCTGACCACCAATATTCTTCTTAAAATTTTTGTATATCTTGACACTTCCGGGAAAGATTGAATACTTAGAATTGTGAGTTTCCTGTAGGGTCTCATTCTTTAATTATGTCACTTGTGGCATACAAGTTCTGGAAGAAAATCTAAGAATACCGTGATCATTCTTCTGAGTGCATAAATTTCCTCCTACTAGACTATTAACATCCTGATCCATTATCTCCTCTTGACATCTCTTTATCTTCTCTAACAACTATGGCTGAAAGGTCATACTATACATCCTTACTTCTTTTGGATTATGATTCTGACTTCCAATTCCAACTTCTAAAATTCCATAGATAACTCTTCTGGTGCAGTCAACACATTCACTTTCTCCTTTTTGCTTATCGCGTTGTCACTACATTTGCTTTTTCCCTTGAATACATATTTCAAACTCTTATGGTCCATAAAATTTCACACCTTTCTCCATACAAATAATGTTTCCAAATCTTCAGAGCGAATACTATTACTGCTAGTTCCAAGTCATTAGTAGGATACTTCTGCTCATGAGGTTTCAGTTTTTTAGATGCATATGTAATAAATGTTGTGCATATGTTGTGTACTTGATGATTTCATAAACAAAACATCTAAGTAGATTTTACTTAGTGAAATAATGTAGCACTCGATGAATAAGAATTATAGTCCCGACGGATAACTCATTATAGTCCCGACGAATGTTAACTTATTATCCATCGAGTGAGTAGCTTATGTAATAATAAGTCTGTAGCACAGTTCTGTATACATCTTTGTATAAATTCTGTAGTAGCCTATAAGTCATGTTGACTTTAACTAGATATGCAGAATAGGTTGATTAATTGTATATAAATGATGTCTAGTAATTCTGCATAAGTGAAATGAAGTCAAGTGCCAAAATAGCTACCAACGGATGATTAACAAAACCATCGATGGATGATCAAATGACTATCAACGGATGTTTAATATAGCGGTCGACGGATGATCAATAAAGCCATCAACGGATGTTCAGAAAGTCGACGGATGATCATATATGCAACGGATGTTCATAGAATCCAACGGATGATCATGTAAAGAATTCAAACAGCAGTTGAACAGTGAAAGCTGAGCACAGCCGTCGAGATGTATACAAATCTACTGTGGAAGCCCATTAACTGGGTAATAGAGGACGAAAAGCAGCAAAGCTTAAGACTGATAGTTTTTATATTTGTTCAATCTTTTTGACTTTGTAATCTTGGTGATATATAAACCAAGAATGTAGCAAATAGAAAGAGAGAGCTGAGATACACAAAACAGAGAAATCTTTGTAAGTAAAATTATTAGCATTTCCCTATATTCTCAGCAATTCAATTTGTAAGCAGCTGTGAGCATTCCTGCACACAGAGTCCTCTCGATATATAATATATATCTCTGGTGGAATTGTTTAAATCCACCAGAAAGTTTTTAAAGACTCTTGTTTTTAATTACTTATGTTTTGATTCAATTAAGTTTCTATTCCGCATTGTGCAAATCAAAATATTATATCTATATTCGAGTTGAACATTTTTATTTCGAGGAAAAAGGTGCAAGAATTCCATTCAACCCCCCTTCTGTAATTCTTGCTATATTGTTAAGGGACTAACAATTGGTATCAGAGCAAGCTCTTAATCTATAAATAGTTTAAAGATCAAAACAATTCAGCAAGATGAACAAGAAAGACATTGGAGTCAAGATTCCTTTTCTTGATAAAGATAATTACCATCATTGGAAGGTAAAGATGCATCTTCATATGCTTTCTCAAGATGAGGCCTATGTGGACTACATAGAAAGAGGTCCTCATGTTCCAATGAGAGCTGTAATAGGAAATGAGCCATCTGTTCTCAAACCAAGGCATGAATGGTCTGATCCTGATATTGAACAAGTTAGGAAGGATAAAAAGGCCATGAACATTCTGTTCAATGGAGTTGATGCAGACATGTTTGACAACATTATAAATTGTAAAACTGCCAAGGAAGTCTGGGATACTATACAGATAATCTGTGATGGCACTGAGCAAGTTAGAGAAAATAAAATGCAGCTCTTGATTCAGCAATATGAGCATTTTCACAATGAGGAAAGTGAGTCACTCACTCACATTTTTAGTAGATTCCAAAAACTACTAAATGCTCTTAAGTTGCATGGAAGAGTCTATCAGACTAAAGACTCTAATTTGAAATTCCTTAGATCTCTTCCAAAGGAATGGAAACCAATGACAGTCTCATTGAGAAACTCACAAGATTATAATGAGTTTACTTTGGAGAGACTGTATGGCATCCTGAAGACCTATGAGCTTGAGATAGAGCAGGATGAAAGGATGGAGAGAGGAAAGAAGAAAGGAGGATCCATTGCACTAGTTGCTGATCTGGAAAAGGAGAAGGAAGTGAAGATGGAAGCTGTAGAATCAACTTCAAAGGTCTGTGAGAGTAAGGGCAAGGGGCTTGCAGCAGAAAGTGAAGATTCATTGAGCCAAGATGACATAGAGGACATTGATGAGAACCTAGAATTTCTTTCCAGGAGATTTTCCAAGCTCAAGTTCAAAAAGAACTTTGAAGCAGCCAAGCCAAATAGAAATATGGTGGATAAGTCAAAATTCAAATGTTTCAAATGTGGCTTGGCAGGGCATTTTGCAAATGAGTGAAGAAAGTCAGTTTCCAGTAAGAAAAGGTTTGAGTATGTGGATTATAAGCAAAAATACTTTGATCCACTCAAACAAAAGGAAAGGGCTTTCATTACACAAGAGAATGACTGGGCTGCAGATGGTTTGGATGAAGATGAAGATGTCAGCTATGTCAATCTAGCCCTAATGGCCAAGTCTGATAAAACAGAGACAAGTTCCTCAAGCAATCAGGTAATCACTACAAACCTTGCACATTTATCTAAAGCTGAGTGTAATGATGCCATAAATGACATGTCTACAGTATTGTATCATTTGCGTGTTACACTTAAGTCTCTTACTAAAGAAAATGCTAAAATCAAAGAAAATAACTTGTTTTTAAGTGAGAGGAATAATGTGCTTGAGTCCCAGTTTGTTGAGTTTGAGAAACTAAAAATTGAGTGTAAGATTGCCAAGGAGGAATTAACTGAGTCCTTGAAAAAGGAAGAGATTTTAAAGAAGCAGCTCGAGCGTGAACAAGAGGTGATTAAAGCATGCAAAACATCCAGGGATGTCCATGCTCAAATCACCAAAGTTCAAGGAATTGAGTCTTTTTGTGATGAAGCCTGGAAAAAGTATAAAGAGAAACTAGAACCTATTTTGGTAGATGGTTTGCTGACAGATGTAGACTCGACGGATGATGAGGACTATCCGTCGGATAACAAAATATGTTATCCATCGAAAGATGAAAATCCCCATCCGTCGGCTGTGAGCAAGCCCATTAGCAAAGCCAAACTAATCAAGCTAAATAAGAAGTATGGGTCTGTTTCCAAGAACTTTGTTTCAGGAGAGTCAAGTCAAGCTAAGAAAGGGAAAAAGGCTAATGTTGGTCACATGACTGTCAAACAGTTAAGTGACAGACTTGAGAAAATTGAGGTAAAAACAGAGACTAAAAGGAAAAATAATAGGAATGGTAAAGTAGGGATTAACAAACACAATAACTACACACCTGAAAAATATGCTCCTAGAAAAATCTGTGTCAAGTGTGGTAATGTAAATCATTTGTCTGTTAATTGCAAATCTGCCATGCCTACTCCCATGTCTGTTCAGTCTCAATTTCCTAACATGAATGCAATGCCTCTCATGCCTATTAATGCTATGCCTACACAGAACATGAATGCACAGTTTGCTAATATGCCATTTGCACCTAATCCATATTATGCTGCATACAGCATGCCTCAAATGTCATTTAGCATGCCCTACTGGAATAACATGTTTACACCAAGCATGCCATTTCCTGGTAGCCATAATATGAATGATAATTCTGTTGCATTAAATGGTTTCAAAGGCCCAACCCAAATGACTAAGGAAGAATCTGAAATTCCTAAGTCAAATGAGTTAAGACCTAAGAAACAGAAGAAGAAAGCTAACAAGGCAGGACCCAAGGAAACTTGGGTACCAAAATCAACTTGATTTGATTTTGATGTGTGCAGGGAAACAGAAGGAATCTTTGGTACTTGGATAGTGGTTGTTCAAGACACATGACTGGTGATTCTACCCTGCTCACAGAGTTTAAGGAGAAAGCTGGCCCAAGTATTACTTTTGGAGATGACAGCAAGGGTTATACTGTGGGATATGGCTTGATTTCAAAGGACAATGTCATCATTGAAGAGGTTGCCTTAGTGGATGGTCTCAAACACAATCTGTTGAGTATCGGCCAGCTTTGTGACAAAGGCAATTCAGTAACCTTCAACAAAGAAGCCTGTGTTGTGACTAATAATCAAAGCAACAAAGTGGTTCTCACTGGTGTGAGAAGAGGAAATGTGTACCTAGCTGACTTCAACTCAACTAAAGCAGAATCTATAACTTGTCTTCTCAGTAAAGCAAGTCAAGATGAAAGTTGTCTATGGCACAAGAAGCTATCCCATTTAAATTTCAAGACCATGAATGAGCTGGTAAAGAAAGAACTAGTAAGAGGCATTCCTCTAGTGGAGTTTACAAAGGATGGACTGTGTGATGACTGCCAAAAAGAGAAGCAGATTAAAGCATCATTCAGGAAGAAACTTGATTCAGCAATTGAAGAGCCTTTGCAACTGCTTCACATGGATCTATTTGGACCAGTCAATGTATTGTCAATCTCAAGGAAAAGATTTTGCCTAGTAATTGTAGATGATTTCTCAAAGTTTTCTTGGACATATTTCTTGAATTCTAAAGATGAGGCTAGTGAAATCATCATCAATCACATAAGGCAAGTCAATAATCATCCTGATTTCCAAGTTAGAAGAATCAGGAGTGACAATGGAACTGAGTTCAAGAATTCTGTCATGAGAGCATTTTGTGAGGAAAATGGGATTCTGCATGAGTTTTCGGTAGTAAGGACTCCACAACAGAATGGAGTAGTGGAAAGGAAGAACAGATCATTTATTGAAGCTGCAAAGACAATGCTTGAAGAATCTAAACTACCAACATATTTCTGGGCTGAAGCTGTTAATACTGCATGCTATACTCAGAACATTTCTCTGATTAATCAAGCAAGATGCATGACTCCCTATCAATTGTTCAAGAACAAGAAGCCAACTCTAAACTTTCTTCATGACTTTGGCTGTAAATGTTATATTATGAGAAATCAAACTGATCAAAATGGGAAGTTTGATGCTAAAGCAGATGAAGGAATTTTTGTTGGATATGCTGTTGGTAAAGCATATAGAGTCTACAATCTAAGAACCAACATTATTGTGGAATCTATACATATTCTGTTTGATGATAAAAAGATTGAAGGACTGGAAGATGGAGATTACCATGAGAGCCTCAAATTCGACAATGTTGAGATGGTTAGTGATGAAAGTGATGTTGAGAGTGATCAAGAAACAGTGTCTAAGGATAATGCAAACAAATCTACCACCAATGAAGCATAAAACTCAACATCCGTCGAGTTGCATAATGCTTCATCCGTCGGAAGGCAATCTGTATTATGCGTCGGAAGACAACCTGCCTCATCCGTCGGTACTCAAAATTCACCATCCGTCGGGTTATCAAAAAGAGCAGAAGGTCAAGACAGATCACCTACAGAAAATTCTCCCTTCTCAAATCAAAGATCCACAAACTCAAGGGGAGTTTGAAGCAATCAAAACTCAATCTCACGCCAAGAAAATCATGAGGCCTCTTCATCTAGAGCTAATCTACCTCAACAAAGGAAATGGACAAAAGACCACCCCTTTGAACTTATCATTGGTGATATTTCTTCTAGAGTTCAAACAAGGAGAGCAACTCAGGAAGAATGTCTATACAGCAGCTTTCTATCAAAGGAAAAACCAAAGAAGGTAGAAGAAGCTTTGTTAGATCCTGATTGGATTTTAGCTATGCAGGAGGAGCTAAACCAATTTGAAAGGAATAAAGTATGGAAGCCGGTACCCAAGCCTAAAGGAAATAATCCAATAGACACCAAGTGGGTATTCAGAAACAAGATGGATGAAAATGGCATAGTAATCAGGAACAAAGCTAGATTGATTGCTAAGGGCTATTGTCGGCAAGAGGGAATAGATTTTGATGAAAAATTTGCTCCTGTTGCAAGACTTAAAGCCATCATAATCTTCTTAGCCTATGCAGCCCATGCCAATTTCAAGGTCTATCAATTGGATGTTAAAAATGCCTTTCTAAATGGAGATTTGGAGGAAGAAGTGTATGTTAGTCAACCTCCTAGTTTTGAAGATCCAAATTTTCCAGAATATGTCTATTATCTACTGAAAGCACTTTATGGACTGAAGCAAGCACCTAGAGCCTGGTATGACACTTTATCAAAGTTCCTTTTGGAAAATCACTTCACAAGAGGTACTGTAGATAAAACTTTATTTTTCAGAAATGTTAATGGCTCTAGCATACTTGTTCAAATTTATGTAGATGATATTATTTTTGGCTCTACAGATGAGAAACTTTGTAAAAAGTTTGCCAAATTGATGCAAAGTAAGTATGAAATGAGTATGATGGGAGAACTAACTTACTTTCTTGGTTTACAAGTTAAGCAAGTTAGTGATGGAATATTCATTAGTCAAATTAAATATATTTTTGATCTTTTAAAGAAGTTTGATCTAATGGATTGCACATCTGCAAAAACTCCCATGGCCACTGCAACTAAGCTTGAATTAAACACTACTGAAAAGTCTGTGGATATCTCAAGTTATAGAGGCATGGTTGGCTCACTTTTGTACTTAACAGCTAGTAGGCCAGATATAATGTTTGCTACATATTTGTGTGCTAGATTTCAGGCTGATCCTAGAGAATCTCACTTGATAGCTATCAAGAAAATTTTCAGATATCTCAAGGGAACACCAAAACTTGGCATTTGGTACCCTAGAGATTCTGGTTTTGATCTAATTGGTTATTCAGATGCAGATTATGCAGGTTGTAGAATTGATAGAAAAAGCACAACAGGAACTTGTCAATTTCTAGGAAACAAGCTTGTGTCCTAGTTCAGTAAAAAGCAAAATTCAGTTTCTACTTTTACAGCTAAAGCTGAATATATTGTTGTTGGCAGTTGCTGTGCACAGATTTTATGGATGAAAAATCAATTGCTAGACTATGGTTTGCAAGTTGAAAGGATTCCTATTTTCTGTGATAACACAAGTGCAATTGCGATCACTGAAAATCCAGTGCAATATTCAAGGACAAAGCACATAGACATCAAGTACCATTTCATAAGGGAACATGTGATGAATGGTACTGTGGAATTACATTTTGTTCCCGGTGAGAAGCAACTTGCAGATATCTTTACCAAGCCACTGGATAAATCCACCTTTTCAAGGTTGGTAAGTGAGTTAGGTATGCTTAATTACTCTTAATTTATCTGAGTTATTTTGCAAGTTGAAAAGTAGCCAGAAATGTAGCTGATTTTTAAGTCTTGGATGAAATTTTGGCTAAGTCAAAATTTGCATCTCGACGGATGACCCTTATCCATCGAGTTTAGTCATCCGTCGATATACTATTTGCCAATAAAAATCAAGTACCTTTCTGGAATCTTTTAAAACTCGACGGATAACAGTTTATCCTCATCCGTCGAATTGTTTAAACTCAGCCGTTAATTCCCTGAATATTATCCATCGGGTATACTTACAGTTTGTAAGCATTACACGACGGATAATGGGTGGAATTTTTATAGTTTATTTTTAAAAACGGCTATTTTAGGCAATTTCTATTGGTTAATTTATTCTTCTTCATTATTTTTATCCGTTGTTTTTGAGATAGTATAAAAGCTTATTTCATTCCAATTATTTTCTTTTATCACTCTCAAATTCAACTGCTTCTATTTCTTTCTCTCTCAAGCAAATCTTTTCTTTCTCTCTTCAAGCTTTCTTCTCTAACAATGGCACCAGTAGTAAAGATTATGTCTCAAACTGGGTTCATTTATGAGAAGAACAACTTCACTGCTTTGGTCAATAAGGGTATTCAGCAATCAGAAGACTATCACAAGATGATGGACTTTGTGAAGAACTGCAAGTTAAATTACGCCATGCTAGAATCACCCACAATTATCTGTGAAGTTGTTGAAGAGATGTGGACCACTGCAATCTACAACTCTACTGACAAGACCATCACTCTAACCATCAAAGGTAACGAATTATGTATCAATAGTGATGTGATAAAAGCATGTTTCAAAATTCCTGATAATAATGTGACTTCACCACACACTGACATAGATCTTATCAATATGCTTAACTCCATGCATTATGCACTTCCTACTACTAAACTAAGTGATATTAGAAGAATGGGTCTTAGGAAGGAGTGGAGTTTCATGTGTGATGTAGTTACTAAAGTGTTATCTGGAAAAGTCAGTAATTTTGATTCTGTGAACATTTCCATGCTTAACATGCTATACATGCTAGTCACAGATAAATTTTACAATTTCAGTGACCTTGTCTTGATTGAGTTAGGTTTTAAACTAGGTGAGTTAGCTAAAAGAGGAAAGAATGTGTATTATGCTAGATTTTTCATGTTATTGGCTAACCATTTATGTCAAGAAATTGTGCTTGAGAACCCAAACAACAAACTGGCTTGTTGGGTTCAAGACAAAAGACTCATTGCAGACTTGAACAGAGCCAACCATCACAGGGATGTGCCAATGTTCTACTTTCCTGTAATGCAGGCACCTCAGGTAAGTAAGGTAAGTTCATCCATCCCTTCAACTATTCCAACCCCCTCAATTTCTTTGAGTTCAGGAGCAGCTATGGCAACTTTGACAATGACCAAACAGTTGCCTACCAAAGCTGCCAAAACAACCGTTATTTCTAAATCCAAATCAAAGAAAACCCCCTCTGGTATCTCTCAAAAGGTACCAGTTGAAAAATTCACCAAAGCCAAAGAGGGGAGTGTGAAGGAGGGTTAGGTGAGGGAAGGGGTGAACATCAAAGAAACCCCAAGGATAAGGTTGGAGAGTTGAGTGAATCCCAGCCTAGCCACACTGCAGTTTCTCAACAAACTGCAGTGCTTAAAAAGGACAAAAGCTCACTTCTAGCTGCATCCTCCCAAAAAGGATGTAGTTATTGAACAAAGCTCTCAGCCAAGAGCGCAGGCCAAAAGGGTGAGGGACACAAGCTCACCCCAAACTTACACAAGAAAGAAGAAATCCAAAACCACTGGGGATGCACAGGGCACACACACAGTGCAAACTGGTGCTAAAGACACAGTCCCTGTATTTTCTCAAATTCAGTTTGATGTGGCTCCAATAAATGTGGAGTCACAGCCAAAATCTTTAATAATAGAAGCATCTGAAACACCAAACTCACCAACAAACTCTCTGGAAGTGGATATGATAAACACTTCAATTCCTGATTCCCCTTCTTTAACTCTGTTGGGGAAGCCAAAATCTAGTGCAAGTGAGCATCATCTTTTAGATGATTTGTTGGCTCACTTGCCAATTCTTTCAGATTCTATTGTGACATCTGTGCCTCAAATATCTTCAATCAACACAGAGTCAACAATAGTTTCTCTTCCCACCACATTCATTTCTACTCTCTCGATGGATATTGCTAATCCGTCAAGTAGTGATTGTATCCCGACGGATAAGCTTAACAGCAGTTATCCGTCGGATAGCATTACCACTCACTCGACGGATATCACTTATCCGTCGAGTATCTCTGCACAACTTCAAACTTCAATTATTTCAAGTGCAGAAGATTTAGTGGTTGTACAGTCACTCTTAGGACTGAGAGAGGAGAGTGTATTGAGTGAGAGGCTGGGTTGCTCCCAGGCAAAAGGAGAGGAAAAGAGTGAAACTCAGCAATCCATTTATTCAGGATTGGAAAAAGTGAGTGAGAGGAGTCCCACCTTAGTAGGTGAAGGTGAGGGTGTGAGGGTGGGGAGCCAGGGTGAGACCCTGATGCAACAAAAGAGTGATTATGAGAGAAATGCAGGTACAGGAGAAATAAGGGTGGATCTAGCCATTGCTAGTGAGTCAATGATTGTGGATGATGCTGAAAAGGAAAGATAATTTCAGCAACATTACAAAGTTGTAATTGATAACATTTCCTTGGATGCTGACACTTTTACTCATCCTGTGTCAGCCTATCAATTGTTGGCTGCTCAGGGCAATGTGGAGGCAGAACAGACTTTGAACTTAGTACACACCTCAGAATCTCTTCAAAGAGATAAAGCTGCTGTCAATAGGATGCCTTCTCAAGCTGGTGAGCCATCTGAAGAATTTAAAGTAAATTCTAATGATGATGACTCTATTTCTTTGGATGGAAGCATGAACTTAGGGGGAGATGCAGGCCCAAGTTCTGTTTCAGATTTACCTGAATGGGCATGGACAAAGGAATCTACACCAGGACAATTTGGTGGATCCTTGGTTAAGCAAGTGATGGCTATTCAAAAGGCCCTTCAGGAAACTTCAGATGCTGGTATCAAGGCTATTCTTCAAGCTCGTCTAGACTCTCTACATCTCATAAAAATCTAGCAGTTAAGACAGAATCTGAGTGTGGATAAACTAAAAAGGGATATAGCTGACTTGAAGACCTACAATTCTGAGAAGCTGGATTCAGTCATGCCATATGGTACCATGCAAGATCTATTACAAAGATTGAGGAGAGAATCAGATTCTGAAAAGAAGTTGGCCAAGCTGGAAGACAGAGTTCAGGTTATTGAGAATTCAGTGGCTATCCTTCTTTAAAATCAACAGACTCAGACAAATCTTCTCATGCAACTAGCTAAAGCACAAGGCCTAACTCCTCAACTTGATGATAAAAAAAAGGGGGAGAGAGAATCAAGTAAGGGGGAGAAAGGACCAAGTGAGAGGGAGACACTTCAAGTTCAAATCAGCAAAGTAATTGTACCTTCAATTACTGTCTCCAAGTCAACAGTTGCAGATGGTATAGATCTGATTAAAGCAGCAGCAGCAAACTTGAAAGTTGCTGAAAAAGGAAAGTTGAGTTTGATCAACTGGAATAAGATTGATGAGGAGATACAGAGAAAGTTTGAACTTGTCAAGGAGCCAGTTAAGTCAGCCATCCATCACTCTCAAGTCAAGCCAATCAGTGTGAATGAGATGAGCATGAATTATCTGGAAAAAGGACAATCTTCCTGCATCAAGTCTCCAAAGGCTGAAATAATTCTAAAACCAAGGGCAAATTATCCAAAATCATCTTTGAAGAACCCCTTGGACACTGTGTATGAGACACCCAAGCCTGATGAGAAGAAGCTTCTGTTAAGATCTATTGTCTTCTATAAAGATCCAGTTGATTCAGCTTCAAAAAGGAGAATTGCTAAGATATTCAGAAATGGAAAGGAAATTTGTGTGGTAGCTGGACATCCATAATTTGCTCAAGCAAAGAGAGAAGAAAAAGCCAGATTGAAGCAGGAAAAGAAGCAAGCTGCTCTAGATGCAAAGAAGTCTAAACAAAAGAAAGAGCAGATTGCTATCTTGGCCAAGCTACAGGCTGTGAATTCATCTCAACAAATTCCCTCTCAACCATCTGAAGCTGCTGAATCAAAGAAGAAAATTGAAGAACAGAAGAAATCCCCAAGGAAGAAATAATTGGCTAGAAGGACAAAAAGGAAACTGGATATTGTTGACAAGGAATTGGAAGATCAATTTCCTAAGGAACCCACACCAGCTACAACTCAAGCATCAAAACCCTCTGTGGTATTTGAAGACATAAGGGTGGTGGATCCCTACAGGAATATTCATGGTGAACCTATTGTGCCAAAAGATGAGCCAATAGAGTGGGATAATATACCAATTCCTGACTTCAGCTTACCAATCCTTAGCAAGCCAAAAAGGACAAAGTCAAGGGCAGTCAAGAAAGTGAAGCTGTCACCTCTCAAATCCAAATCAGTAGTTAAAGCTCAACCCAAAGTCAACAGGGGAGACTACTTGTACTTGTGTGACATCAAAGAATTTTCAAATCTAAATTTTTATCTGGATGAACTGGATGAAGTGAGGGGAATTGATGCATACAGGAACCTACCTGAAAGGTTAGTGTTCAAGTACAAAGGAGGAAGGGAGATTCAGTGGCCACTTCACAGGATTCTTCAAGAGAGCCAAGCTGTACTGATTAAAGTTTATTCATCCTTCAAGAAGAACTTTGGGTTCAATGTTACTGCAAGAAGACTAGTATTGAAGAAGATTGAGGAACTAAGGAGTGTTAGAACTAAAGATGCACTCCCAAAGACTCTAATCATCCCATACACAGGGAGAAGAGTGCATCTAAGGCCTTACTGGCTGATGGAGTTCATGGATGACAAGGGTGTGAGAAGATTCTTCAGATTAGAAGACCAATTGAGTATCTCTAGTAATGAGACTCTCTTGGAAATGCAAGAAAAGCTAGATCTCTCAGAATCTGATGAACTGGAATTCCACAGGCAGCTCCAAAATCAGATTGAGGAAAATAACAGAAAGCTTGGAAGAAGATCCAGACCTTCAAGAAACTAGAAAAATCTGCTCAGGCTAGAGGAGCATCTTGAAATGACTGTGAGCCAAACCTTGTACACTTTGATTATTTGAAGCACTTTCAGTATTATCTACTTATCTTTAAAAGCTGTATGTTTAGGATGTTTTGTTATCATCAAGTACCTCTTAATTTATGGCTACAATTCCAGTAGACATAAATTGGGGGAGATTGTTGTGCATATGTTGTGTAGTTGATGATTTCATAAACAAAACATCTAAGTGGATTTTACTTAGTGAAATAATGTAGCACTCGACGGATAAGAATTATAGTCCCGACGGATAACTCATTATAGTCCTGACGGATGTTAAATTATTATCCATCGAGTGAGTAGCTTATGTAATAATAAGTCTGTAGCACAGTTCTGTATACATCTTTGTATAAATTCTGTAGTAGCCTATAAGTCATGTTGACTTTAACTAGATATGCAGAATAGGTTGATTAATTGTATATAAATGATGTCTTGTAATTCTGCATAAGCGAAATAAAGTCAAGTGCCAAAATAGCTACCGACGGATGATTAACAAAACCATCGACGGATGATCAAATGACTATCAACGGATGTTTAATATAGCGGTTGACGGATGATCAATGAAGCCATCAACGGATGTTCAGAAAGTCGACGGATGATCATATATCCAACGGATGTTCATAGAATCCAACGGATGATCATGTAAAGAATTCAAACAGCAGTTGAACAGTGAAAGCTGAGCACAACCGTCGAGATGTATACAAATCTATTGTGGAAGCCCATTAACTGGGTAATAGAGGACGAAAAGCAGCAAAGCTTAAGACTGATAGTTTTTATATTTATTCAGTCTTTTTGACTTTGTAATCTTGGTGATATATAAACCAAGAATGTAGCAAATAGAAAGAGAGAGCTGAGATACACAAAACAGAGAAATCTTTGTAAGCAGAATTATTAGGATTTCCCTGTATTCTCAGCAATTCAATTTGTAAGCAGCTGTGAGCATTCCTGCACACAAAGTCCTCTCGATATATAATATATATCTCTGGTGGAATTGTTTAAATCCACCAGAAAGTTTTTAAAGACTCTTGTTTTTAATTATTATGTTTTGATTCAATTAAGTTTCTATTCCACATTGTGCAATTCAAAACATTATATCTATATTCGAGTTGAACATTTTTATTTCGAGAAAAAAGGTTCAAGAATTCCATTCAACCCCCCCTTCTATAATTCTTGCTATATTGTTAAGGGACTAACAATAACTTTACTATGATGCATCAACATACAACCTAATCCCTTATGAGAAGCATCACTATAGATTGCAAACTCTCCTTGATCATCTCGAAGTGATAAAACATATGTCGTGATCAATTTCTTCTTCAATTCTGGAAAATTTCCCTCATTCTTCTCAATTCCATCTAAACTTCTCACTTTTCCTAGTAATCTTCGCCAAAGGTGTCGCGATCTTCGAGAAATCCTGAACAAATTTTCGATAATATCCTGCCAATACTAAAAGCTTCTCACTTTTGTTGGTACTTTTGGTCTCTCCACATTCATAATAGCTTTAATCCTTGCTGGATCCACTTTGGTTTCTTCATCACTGACTATTTATCTTAAGAATTACACTTCATGCAACCAAAATTCATACCTTGAAAACTTAACACACAATTTCTCCCTTCTCAAAATTCCCAAGTTTGTTGTTAAATACTCCGCATGGTCCTTTGTTGACTTCAAGTAAATCATGATATCATATATATACATAATTATAAATTTATCCATATATTCCTTAAAGATTCCGTTCATCAATTCCATAAGTGTTGCTGGTGCATTTGTTAATCCAAAAGATATTATTAAAATTTCATAATAACCATACTTAGTCCCGAAAGCTGTCTGGTACGTCCTCGGGTTCGATCTTCAATTGATGATACCCAAATCTTAAATCAATTTTAGAAAATACTTTGCTTCTTTCAACTGATCAAACAAATCATTACTTAGAGATAAAAGATACTTGTTCTTGATAGTAAACTTATTAAGCTTCTGCGAGTCGACACATAATCTCATGCTTCCATCTTTCTTCTTGACAAATAATATTGGTGCACCTTGTTGGATGTATTTGAGATGTAATGTCTAATATATTTCATGTTTAGCTTTCAGATCTTAACAAACAGGAAATATCAGTTCTTACTGGAATCTGGACTTACTGGAAGTCAGGACTTAAGGATATCAGGACTTAGATTATCAGAAGATAATATCAGAAGATGGATATCAGAACTTAAATACTGGAGGACTAACAGTTAAGGAAGGAAGCTGATTTACAGGAAAGAAGATCGAGACTAATACAGAAGAAGATGTGCATGGAAAGAGTTAGAGGACTAGAAGAATTGTATAAGATATCTAATTGATATATTTTAGGAGACAGAATTATATTCCATATCAATTAGAAGTTATCTTGTAACTGTGTGTCTATATAAACACAGACATAGGTTTACACTATATATGTTACGATCATCAAGAAGATCATACATTGTAACCTAGCAGCTCTCGTGATATTTGTTCATCACTGAGAGAGAACAGTTCCATTGTAACAGAGTTTATTATATCGAATACATCTGTTTTATGTTACTTGTATTCTAAATTGATTTGATTGTATTATATACTGTATTCAACCCCCTTCTACAGTGTTGTGTGTCCTAACAAGTGGTATCAGAGCCTATCTGTTAACACACATACAGTAAAGATAAAAAACAATCATGTCTGAAGAAGTAGAAAATCCAACCAAGCCCTCCAAAACTGAAGAAACTCCAAAGACTCAAACCCACAGTCGATATGAGACTTTCAGGGTTCCCATGCTGAGACCTTCTGAGTATCCCATATAGAAAGTGAAGATGGCTATGTTTCTGGAAGCTACAGATCTAGAATACCTTGACAGAATTATGAAGGACCGCATAAGCCAACCAAGCTCTCTGTTGTAGTTGCAGATCAGCCAGCAAAGACCATACCAAAGGAGAAAAGTGAATACACAGCTGAAGATATCTCATCTATTGCCAAGGATGCAAAGGTAAGGCATTTGCTGCATAGTGCCATTGATATTGTCATGTCAAACAGGGTAATTCAATGCAAGACTGCAAAGGAGATATGGGATGCTTTGGAAACAAGGTGTCAGGGAACTGATGCAATCAAAAGAAACAGGAGGACTATACTTACTCAAGAGTATGAGCACTTTGACTCAAAAAGTGATGAGTCATTAACTGACTTATATGATAGGTTTGTCAAATCTAAAATTCCTTTCAGCTCTTCCTGAAAGTTGGGATTTGAAAGCTACTATTATAAGCGACAACTATGCTCTTGATGAAACTACTCTTAATGAAATTTAGGTATACTCAAGACTTATGAACTTGAGATGGATCAAAGAAGCAAGAGACATGGGAGAAAGTCAAGGACAGTTGCTCTTAAGACTGAGGAGGAATCCCCCAAAGTGGCTGTCCCAAAGAAAGGCAAAGGAAAGGCTCTCATTATAAAATTTGATTCAGAATCATCAAGTTCTGATGATGATATTTAAGAAACTGAAAGTCTACCTGAAGTAGATGTTGATGAAGAGATGATGAAATTGTGTGCTCTTATGGTGAAGGGTATCACAAAGATAGCCTACAGGAAATTCAGAAGGAAAAAGAAGTTTTCCAAGAAAGGTAGAAGTCCAGATAAGAAGGGCTTCAAAAAATCTGAAGGCAAAGGAGGAAAGTCTGACAGAGGAGATTACTCAAATGTCAAATGCTACAACTGTGGTGAGAAAGGCCACATATCTCCTGACTGCAAGAAAGGAAAGAGTGACAAAGGCAAGGCTCTTGTCACAAAGAAGAAAAGCTGGACAGACACTTCAGATTCTGAAGATGAGGAGAACTATGCCTTGATGGCAAATGCTGATAGCAGTTCTGATGCTGCTGAGTTAAAGGTACCTCAAACAACTTATGCCTTTCATACTGATGATATTATTGAGTTGAGATTATATCTTAAAACCATGTTTATTAGTTAAAGAGATCAAAATTTAACATGTGAAAGATTAACTTCTGAAAATCTTGCTTTTAAAAAGAGGAATGATTATTTAGAAAAAGAGTTAGTCATGTTCCATCAAACTCAGAAAGAAAGAGATGATGCCTTTTATGTTAGAGATGAATTGCTGAAAATGAATAAATCTCTAAAAACTGAGTTAGAAAAGGAGAGAGAGATTATCAGGACTTGGACTAACTCTGGTAGAGCAACTCAGGATATACTAAGTAGTGGAAACTGGAAAGAGGGCTTAGGTTATGGAGATGATAAATGTGAAAAAGGAACTGAACAAGTTAAGCCAATTATTGTTAAACAGACTACTAAGCCAAAGGTAAATCCTGTTAAATTTGTAGCTAAAACTGTAAAGTCTGATTCTGAAAAGCTGAAAGATATTGAGACAAAAGTGATAGCAGAGTCAACTTCTGACAAATTAGAACAGGATAAACCAACTAAAGTTAGCATAGGCTTAATGACAAAGAAGCAGCTTAAACATAAGCTGAAAGAAATTATCAGTGTGAACAAGGTAAAGGAAGCTAGGAAAAATAGGAATGGAAAGGAAAGTGTGAATAAAAGAAAAAATTATATGCCTGTTCCTAATGCTCCTAGAAAAAAATGCTATAACTGTGGAAACTCTAACCATCTTGCTTCTTTTTACAGGAAGAATAAGAATATAAACTCTTTACCTCCTAAGTTAGGATTTAAGAGTCAGTCTGTTAGGTTTAAGCCACAAAATCCTTATTTTTATGGTGATAGTATATGGAATTCCATTTATACTTGTAAGTAATATCATAGTTTGTACTATGATTATTATCAGATAAAACCTTCTTTGAAGAAAGTTGTTTTAATTCCTTCTAGTATAAAGTATGATGCAAAGTCTGATACTGTAAAAACTGATAAGAAAAATGTTAGCATAAACTCTGATGTTAAATCCGCTGTAAATGTTAACAAACTTAATAAGGCCAAAGGATCCAAGCAAGTCTGGGTCCTTAAAACTAACCATTAGTGGTCTTTGTGATTGCAGGGCAACAGGAAGAACATCCTAGTTATGGATAGTGGATGTTTAGGACATATGACTGAAAATAAAGCCCTGCTATCAGACTTTGTGGAGAAAGCTGGCCCAGGAGTTTGTTATGGAGATGGCAACATTGGAAAAACTCTAGGATATGGCAAGATCAATCTTGGGAATGTCATCATTGAATCAGTAGCTCTAGTCTCAGGACTAAAACACAATATGTTGAGTATAAGTCAAATCTGTGATAGAGGTTATCATGTGGATTTCTTTGAAGAACGCTGTAAAGTTATAAGTAATTCTACAGGCAAAGTGGTTCTGAAAGGTTACAAGTATGGTAACATTTATGAAGCCAGACTTTTAACAAGTACTGATGGTTCTGCTATATGTCTGTTGAGTAGAGCATCAATTTAAGAAAGCTGGAATTGGCACAAAAAACTCTCTCATTTAAATTTCAATAATATAAATGAACTTGTAAAGAAAGATATTGTGAGAGGACTGCCAAAAACAGTATTTGCTCCTAATGGCCTTTGTGATTCATGTCAGAAGGCAAAACAAAGAAAATCTTCTTTCAAGAGCAAAACTGAGTCATCAATTCTTGAGCCTTATCACCTACTGCCTGTTGATCTATTTGGTCCAGTCAATGTCATGTCTATTGTAAAGAAGAAATATGCTATGGTTATAGGGGATGAGTTCACAAGGTACACTTGGGTGTACTTCTTGCACAAGAAGAATGAAACTGCATTTACTCTAACTGATCATGTCAGACAGCTGGATAAGTTGGTCAAAGATTCTTTAAAATAATAAGGAGTGATAATGGCACTGAGTTCAAGAATTCGATTATGGAAGAGTTCTGCAAAGAGAATGGAATCAAGCAGGAATTTTTTGCACCTGGAACTCCACAACAAAATGGAGTTGTAGAAAGAAAGAACAGGACTCTTATTGAAGCTGCACGAACTATGCTTGATGAAGCAAAGTTACCAACCTATTTTTGGGCTGAAGCTGTGCAGACTGCTTGTTTTACTCAAAATGCTACACTCATAAACAAGCATGGAAAAACACCATATAAGATGGTGAAGAAAAAGAAGCCAAATCTGAAATACTTTCATGTATTTGGTTGCAAGTGTTTTGTTCTTAAGACTCATCCTGAACAGCTGTCAAAATTTGATCTAAAAGCTGATGAAGGAATCTTTGTTGGATATCCACTTTCCACAAAAGTCTTCAGAGTCTACAATTTAAGAACAAGGATTGTCATGGAATCTATCAATGTCTCTTTTGATGATAAGAAGATTACTGGACTTGAAGATTTCGATGATCATGATCAGCTGAGATTTGAGAATAAAGATTTAAATTCTGATTCTGGAAATTCTGATGACTTAAATCCCGATCCTGTAAGTTCTACTGGATTAAGTTCTGATGTCATTGAAACTGTGGTAACAACTCCAAAGGAAAATGCACATGTCCAGGGAGCAAGCTAAAGATCCTACCACATCTCAAGACTCTCGAGAAGCATCAGAACCTGTCACTGACTCTTCAAGTTCTGATTCATCTAGTTCTGATGAGCCAAGTACTGATAATTCTGGAAGCTCTGATTCTTTAACTCCTGAAAAATCAAACTCAAATTCTGAAGTCTCGTAGAGCATAACTACAGGGGGAGCATCAGAAAATGCTAATGGAGACAGCGTGGATCATGGGGGAGGATCCAGTTCTAGAGATCAACTTCCATCTGCAAGGAAATGGACTAAAGCACACACACCTGATTTAATCATTGGAGATCCTGAAGCAGGTGTCAGAACTAAAACTGCAACTTCAAATGAATGTCTCTATCATTATTTTCTATCTCATACTGAACCAAAGAAAGTGGAAGAAGTTCTTCAAGATGCTGATTGGGTGCAAGTAATGCAGGAATAGTTAAATGAATTTGAAATAAATAAAGTCTGGACCCTAGTGCCAAGGCCAAAGAACAGATCTGTTGTAGGTACAAAATGGGTATTCAAAAATAACTGACAGTGATGGCATAATTACAAGGAATAAAGCAAGACTGGTTGATAAAGGCTACTCTCCACAAGAGGGTATTGATTATGATGAAACATTTGCACCAGTTGCTAGATTAGAAGCCATAAGGATCTTTTTGGCTTATGCTGCTCACAAAAAGTTTAAAGTCTTTCAAATGGATGCGAAAAGTGTTTTTCTCGATGGAGAATTGGAAGAAGATGTATATGTTGAACAACCTTCAGGCTTTGTAGATCTTAAATTTCCCAATCATGTCTACAGGCTTGACAAAGCACTTTATGGCCTTAAGCAAGCTCCAAGAGCATGGTACGAGACTTTAGCTCAATTCCTTCTGGAAAGTGGATTTCACAGAGGCACAATTGACAAGACTTTATTCTACCTCAACCATGGAAAGGACTTACTTTTGGTACAGATATATGTTGATGATATCATATTTGGTTCTACAAATTCCAAACTTTGTGATAAGTTTGCAAAGCTAATGCAGTCAAGATATCAAATGAGTATGATGGGAGAACTCAGCTATTTTCTGGGCCTTCAAGTCAAGCAAAATGAAGAAGGCACTTTTATCTGTCAATTCAAGTACACCAGAAATTTACTGAAGAAATTTGGAATGCAAGATTGTTCCACTGCATCCACTCTCATGGCCACTGCAACCAAGTTAGATAAGGATAGTGGTAAATCAGTAGATATTACTAACTATAGAGGTATGATTGGATCCTTACTGTATCTAACTGCAAGTAGACCTGATATCATGTATGCTACATGTCTTTGTGCAAGATTTCAGGCTGATCCAAGAGAACCTCACTTAATAGCCGTGAAAAGAATTTTCAAGTACCTTGAGGGTACAGCTGATATAGGATTGTGGTATCCTAGGGAATCATATTTTAAGCTAATTGGTTACTCAGATGCAGATTTTGCAGGATGCAAAATAGACTGGAAAAGCACTAGTGGAAGCTGCCAATTTCTTGGAGGCAGATTGGTTTCTTGGTTTAGCAAGAAATATAAGTCAATTTCCACATCAACTGCAGAAGCAGAATATATGGCTGTAGGAAGCTGTTGTGCATAGATTCTTTGGATGAAGAATCAGTTACTGGATTATGGGTTAGAATTTTCTAAAATCCCTATTTACTGTGATAATCAAAGTGCAATTTCTATGACAGACAATCCAGTTCAACACTCAATAATAAAGCACATCAACATTAGGTACCATTTCATAAAGGAACATGTGGATGAAGGTACAGTTGAATTGCATTTTGTTCCAATAGATCAACAGCTAGCAGATATCTTCACAAAACCCCTATGTGAAACTACTTTTATAAGATTGGTAAATGAACTTGGAATGGTTTCAGGTTCTTTCTCTAAATCTGCTTAGTTTTTGTTCTCATGCATCAGACTTTATGATCAGTTTTTACAGACTGTATTATCTATATGTAATCTGTGCTTAATTTGAAAATTCATTAAATGCTAATTGTTATATGATATGGATCTATATACTCTGATAAGTGTTTTAAATGTTCTGTGACTATTCAATCCAATGAGGATAACTGTGTTAGATGCTGACCTAGTAGTCTTTAACATACTAGAAATCCCATGTTTGAATTAGTTATTTATGTGGAAACTCATTAACACAAGCAGATTCTGATATTGAGCTTAGTCAAGTTTACTTTGTGTATCTTATTACTAAGTCACAAACTAGATTCTTGTTTCTTATCTGTCAAATTCTGATGTCAGTAAATCTTAAGAATGAACTAAGTGCTGATAAGCCTCACTTATTAAAAGAAAAGAAAAGAAAAGAAAAGAATAAAAGTCAGGTACTCCTTTGAGATCTAGAGTAAATATGTGGAAGGGAAGACCCAAGTGCATTGCTGGTATTAAGTAATATGCATTAGAAAAGAAAAAAAAATTCTTGGTGACTTTTCACATTCTATGATTACTGGAGAAATACTCTGATAACAGCATAAATTCTGATAAGCAGTCGTGACTCACTTACACTGAGAAGCCACTGTAAAAAGGAATTTCAAAAGATGCATAAAATGAGCACAAACAGTTGAGGTGGACTCTTGCATAAATTTGTTCTATAGTAGACATCATGACTGATGACAGATTTTAAGCATTTTTCTCAGTTATGCCTTATTTTTAAGATGTACTGAAGTTTATCAGACTTTAATCTTTATCTGATATTTTGTTGAATGCACACACACTTTCACTCCATATGAATGATGAAAATTATTGTGGTGATTAAGTTGTTGCTGACAAACAGTTAAGTGTCATTTGCATAAATTCTGAGGACACGTTCTGATGGAAGTTCTGATGATTAAACTCTGAAGAAAACAAGTCTATATTTATATGAAGAATTACAGAAAAAGATATTCACTTTTTGAGTACAGAAGCCATGTTCTGATGACTGTTAACATCTGATATAAGTTAAGTTCTGATATTAAATCATGATGGAATCCTTGACGCTTACATGGCATTATTCTTTACTTGACTTATTTGTGGTAAAATCTGAAAGAGTCATATTTAAATCAGAATATATTTGGGTAAGATAAAAAATAGTCATAATCATTTTGGGTTAGTGGTAAACGTGTATGTCTTGAAAAACTGCATTTGCACCGTAATTGTTAATTATTTCCCGTGCCCATTAACTCCTGCTTTAACCTTTTACTGACTGTCATTATTACACATCGATCTAGGGAGACGAGGCATCATTATTTTTATTCTCAATAGTTAAACAGTCCTCGTGTCCCTTGGTCTTCCATTGGCTATTTAAACCGACTACTCATCAAAACCAAAGTCACCTTTCATTTTCTCACAAACTCACTCTCTTTTTATTCTCATCAACAAAAATGGTTCGTTTCAACTTGTTCATGAACTATGAAACTTTCAATATAGAGTTGAGTTGTGATGACTGGCAACAGGAGTGGCATGTCACCGCCATTCCTGAAGAGTCTCTGGAACTCAGTTCCATAAGAGGTTAACACAGACCTCTTGTTCTTTTCAATGGACTACCACCTCCATCTTGATCGTTTGGAAGAGGAAAGGAGAGAAGCTCTCCGTCAGCAAGAACAGATCATCCATCTTGCAGTGCTCTTCGTCAGCAGCAGAAGGAACTAGTCGTTATGCTTTTTAGGCTAGACTAAGGCTGTTGATGTTAAAAAATTTAGAATAGGACTATCTTGTAATTTTTGCATGTAATTGATAAATTTCATGAAATGTACTCATCTGAGATATTAATAAAATTTCCTTTAATTACAAGATTTGGTCTTTGTTTCTCAAATTATATGACTATGCATGTTTTAATTACAATTTGTTAATCTTTACTTCATCGATTTTTAACTTTATCCTGTGATGAATGTTTTGATTCAATTTTTGATGATTTGAGGAAATAATTGAAGCACGGGTTCATGCATCTGAACCTGTGACAGATGTAGCTGAGAATGTTACTTCTCAGAAAGAAACAACAGCTCAAAGTTCTGATACTTTGAAAAGAAAAAAATTTGTAAGTTCTGTTGCTGCTAAAGCAACTCCTTCATTGGCAAGGAGATTGAAGAAAATGAAAGCTAGGAGGTATTTGGCTAAGGCTCCATCAGAAGATACTGAAGAAGTTGAGGAAGGGGATCATGAATATCTGATCTCACAAGAACCAGTTATCATTGAAGCCCTTCCAGCTCAAGACAAAGACACTGCTAATGATATAGTTATTACCCCTCCTGCCTCTCTTATTAAAGCTACAGATGATGATAAAGAACAAACTGGAAATTCTGAAATAGATATTCATAATTTGAATATACCTGAAGTTCTTTATCTGGAAGCTCCATCTACATCAAAGACACCAGCTCTGGAGATAAATTCTGATCATCGCAATTTAGATGATGTTATTCCTGAATCTCCAGTTGCTTCACACATTGTTGAGCTATCAGAACATCATGAGTCTTCCTCAAGTTCTGATGACAACATTTCTGCTAAGCATCCATTTCCTATTATGGGAAAGGAAGAATTGGTGAAGAAATTTGCTGAAAAGGATGTATCTATTCCTTGGGAGGATACTCACAGAGGTGTTGAGTGGACCAAGAAATGGAATGAATCAGATTTTATTCCATGTTCTAAAGTTCTAACAGAGCATATTGCAAAAGCTTAGGAGTTGCTCACAAATGCTGATTTTAAGACACAACTCAAGATCACAGCTTTGTCTACAAAACAACTTCAAGGTTTACATACTTCTACTCATGAAAAGGTTGATACACTCAGAGAACAAGCTGATAAGCTCGATCTACAGCTCAAGCTTGAAAAGAACAGGTATATCAGACCTAATTCTGAAAAAGTTGAAGCCATTGAGAAAACTCAAGAGAAGTAACAGGCCCAAATTGCTGAGGTCCTGGCTAATCAAGCTTCTCAGAAAGCTCAATTGGATGAAATTCAATCTTCAGTTGAACTTCCTCTTTCTCTCTTCCTTCCTGATGCTGCCAAAAAGGAGGAGAAGGTAGTTAAGTCCAAATGCTCACCTACTTATGAACTGAAGAAAAAGGATGATAAAGGTGATGACCAGGGAAACTCTGAAAAGAGCAGAGGTCAAAGAAAAGTTCAAGGAAAATTTTCTATTTAGAACAAGTCAAGTTCTGATGCTGTGAATGCTCAAAGACTGAAGTCAAGTGCTGATAAACAAAGTCTGATATCAAGTTCTAATATTCTGATTCAGTCACGATCTGAAGACTCTCAGAAGTTTTTGCAAACTCTGAAGTTAAAGGGAAAGCAGACTACTATTTATTACAAAAAATCCTAAAATCTAGACGCTTGATGAGGAGATAACTAGAAGATTATTTCTGAAACACAATCCAGGAATGGATTTAGAAACTCTCAAGGAGGAAGAAGCTAAATTTGTTGCTGAGAAGACAAATCTTAAGTCTAAAGCTTCTAATGCAAAGAAACCTCCAAGGCCTAAGGAAAGAGGCATTGTGATCAAGGAAAAGTCAAATTCTGATACTTCAAAGTTCAAGACTAGATCACAGACTGAGAGTGATCCCAAAGACTAAGGGAAAAGAAAAGTTAATGAACCAACCAAGCCACTGGACTTGAAAACTTCTCAAGATCTGATGAAACCAGTGTGCAAAATGGTTCAAGTAACTGATGATAATCTTGTTGAAGATGAAACTGTTCAAATTCTGAAAAGAAGAAAGATAATTGAAGAATATAAAATAACCTCTGACACTGCTCAAGTTGTTGTTTAGAACAAAGGACAGCAAGGTATAGAAGAAACAGCAAATTATGATCAAACTATCAAGATATCAACTACTGACAATGCTCAAGTTGATTTGAAGAAAATGACAATTGCTGATAAGAAGAAGCTGTTATGGAAGAAAGCTACTCCAGTTGAACCAAAATCTAATCTCATGATTAATCAACTCGCTACATTTGGGTTGAGAGCCAAGTAACCTAGAGATAGAGATGAACTAGGTTCTAAAGAAGAGAAGATTCGAACAGGAGTAGAGGTTACTCTAAGAGATCCTTTCATGTTGACATACAAACCATATGAACAAATCAAACGAAGGCACCTTGACAAGGTGTTGTCTGCTCAAATTGTTATAGATGCTCATGACAAAGAGAATCTATAGAGAAATTGATCTTATTTCTCAATGATGGAAGGACTTATAGACTCGCTGATACTGATGTACTAAAGAAGTCTATCAGAGAGCTTCAACATATTCACTATCTTTTGGAAGTAAAATCTGATGTTACAAGAAGATGGTCAGAATACATTTTGAAGGCTATAAGAGATCTATTCAGAATCTCTGGTACAAAGACTTCTCATTACAGTCCAATGATTACTGAAGGTGATGGAAGAGAAATTCCTATGCTGAAGAATTCTGCTAAGGTGGAAGTTATTTTGAAAGGAAGATGCTTATGTTATAATGAAAACTCTTCACATCCTAAGATTATCAAACTTGGTGATGGACTTGAAAGAACATCCATTTAAGCTCTTAGAACAGCCATTTATCAAATTGGTGATAGTAAAGAAGAAGAACTGATGCAGGTCAAAGCACAGTTAGCTGAAGTTCTGAGGAAAGCTGAAGATAATCTGATAAATGATTTTGTTAAGAATCATTATGGATTCAGATTGATTCAGTGATGTTGGTAAAGCTGGATGTTTTGTAAGTTGTAGTTAATAGTCTTATTAAACTCTTATTGTATTTGAACTTAAATGTTTTTGACATCATCAAATCTATTAACTTGTACATTCTTGCATAATTTACAAGTTGGGAGAGATTGTTGGATATATTTGAGATGTCATGTCTAATATGTTTCATGTTTAGTTTTCAGATCTTAACAAACAGGAAATATCAGTTCTTACTGGAATCAGGACTTACTGGAAGTCAGGACTTAAAGATATCAGGACATAGATTATCAGAAGATAATATCAGAATATGGATATCAGAACTTAAGTACTGGAGGACTAATAGTTAAGGAAGGAAGCTGATTTACAGGAAAGAAGATCGAGACTAATATAGAAGAAGATATGCATGGAAAGAGTTAGAGGACTAGAAGAATTGTATAAGATATCTGATTGATATATTTTAGGAGATAGAATTATATTCCATATCAATTAGAAGTTATCTTGCAACTGTGTGTCTATATAAACACAGACATAGGTTTACACTATATGTGTTACGATCATCGAGAAGATCATACATTGTAACCTAGCAGCTCTCGTGATATTTGTTTATCACTGAGAGAGAACAGTTCCATTGTAATAGAGTTTATTATATCGAATACATCTGTTTTCTATTACTTGTGTTCTAAATTGATTTGATTGTATTCTACACTGTATTCAACCCCCTTCTACAGTGTTGTGTGACCTAACAAGCACCTCATGGGGAAACACTGGATCTAATCACTCCTTCTTCTAACAATTCTTGCAATTGCATTGCTAACTCCTTCATGCCATTTTGTATGGGCCTTGGATACTGGTTCCATTCCAGGTGTTAAGTCAATCGCATACTCAATTTCTCTATTCGGAGGAAGTCCTGGTAACTTGTCTGGAAATACGTCTAAACACTCATTGATTAATAGGAATCTTCAAATTTTGCTAGCTCCTGACTTTTATTTATTACATAATCAACATAGTGCTCACATCTCTGCCACCGTAACCTTTTTGTTTGAATCGTTGTAAAAAAACTTCTTTACTTGCCTTCAACCTCTAAATGTCACCACTCTCTCATCCGGCCTCTTCAGAATTATCTTCTTATCACGACGGTCTATCTGAGCATCATACTTAAATAGTCACTCCATTTTCTAGAATAATGTCAAATTCTCCTATCTTAAATGGTATTAATTCAGCACGAACTTATTGCCAGATGTCTCAATTTTACAATTGGTACACATTTAGTTAACAATTACACGTTCTTGATTTGCTAATTTTATAGTCATGATCTTATTTAATGGTTCAACAGGGCAATTCAACTTTTTAACGAAATCTCGAGAAATAATTGATCGAGTTGCTCCCAACTCTACTAACACTTTTAGCACCTAAGGAATTCACAGTAACTATTCTTGCCATCACATCCGTACTCTAAATAATATTTTTCACAAACATATTATAAACTCTCACTCTTAGAGACTTATTCATTATCGAAGTAGATCCCTTGATTCTTAGCGCATCACTGACTGGGGCTGGTAATTTAGAATCCTTGCCATATGCCCTGGTTTTCCATACCTGAAACATATAAATCCCATAGCTGGAACTTTGCCCGCTTGATTCTTTTTATTTGGGGAAATTTTGTAAAGAACAGTAGTGCCTTAAAACAACTAAAATGATCCATAATTCAATAGATATATAGTTAAAAAAAGAAAGAAAGAATGAGTAATGATTTGAACACTGCTTGTCCCAATCAGAAAGCAAAACTTTGAGGGGAAAAATAAATTTAAAAGGAATATAGTAATCTTTTTTTATCAGCTCATAGAACTTATAATGAAAGAAATGCATACTTATTCAAGAGTCAAAAAGAAAATACACTGGAGTATTGTAGAAAAGAATGATATCATTGGTCGCCATTCACATTTTACTTATATACCTTCAGAGCTTGTTCGATCAATAGATCACATTCGAGTCATATAATATCTTCATAAAGTCCACTGAAATGCCTTCATAATATAAGCATTATGATAGATTCTTACTTACTAAGTCTTGTGTCTTTAACGTCGTACCTGCATGTGTAATATTTTAACAATTTGACCATAATTGCGTTCATACAGTGTTTACAATCATAACTTCAAATTTTGCCTATGCGACTTAGAATAACCTTTAATCTTTCATCATATCGACTCTTTTGCTGATAATGTTCTTCCTTGAAAAAAGTCTGAAAATCTTCTCAATCTTCTTCGATCAAACTCGAGCTTCTTTTAAATCGACGAATTCTTTGAATTCTGATAGTCTCAGAAATTGGATGAATAGTTTCTCCGCACGTTGATTCTGTTGTTAACCTTATCAAACACGATTTACACTATTTTGTTGGGAACAATCGAAACTTCTCCGTAATAGAGGGTCCACTTGGGCCATTTGAGCTAACTACACTGAGTTTGGGATAAGTATTCTTCTAGGTAATATGGGTCTTATAACAAACAAGAAACTCAAGTAGTAACTTGACCACCAATTTTTTAAAACTTATTTTATTAAAAGAGCTTTTAAAAATTTTGTTAAGAAAATCTCTTTCGAAAACTTGTTTAGAAATATTGAAAATCGCACATCTGGTCGTCATTACTATATGAGTTGGTTGTTGTCCTCCTTGACCATAACATGGTATCAAGTTAAAGAAGCAATCACATAAGGGTCCATCCACTTCAATTTATCTTCTACCCCTTTATTGGGTCCATTCTGAATTCATTAGTCCATGAAAACTCCAGTACCGTTGCATATTATCTTATTCGTAACTTTATTTCAAAGCTTCTATACTGGTAATCGTTAAATACAACAGGTCTATCCAATAGTCAACATGTCTATTCTATAGAACAAAGCTTGTTAATATCACCTCACATTGCTACTATACATATCACATTCATCATAACACCATCATCTAATTCTAAAAAAACTCTGGATCTCCAATCTCCTTAAACTCCTTTAAAACTCATCTGGCCCACTCCATAAGATAATTATGGGTGGCATACTTACTGGTGTCTCCATATAACCTAGTAGCAGCTATCCTCCAAAACACATGAATCTTCTTTCTAGGTTTCTTCTCACCTTTATTAATATCTCATGTACTCACCATATACTGTAACTCTCGAATCTATCCTCGTAAGTGCTGTTGTTCCATAAGAAAAGTCTTAAACTGATGTATAGAACATGGTGTAGGGTAACCGGAAAAGATGTACTCACAACTGAATTTTCGGTAGAACCAGAATCAGCAGATGGGGGTCCTTGAATAGGTGGTCTCACATCAGGGGGTTAATAGAATAGCTTGAAGCGGTGCAACAACTATTAGAATAGTAGGTAATACCGTTAATACTGGTGGAAGAAGAAGGTGTGGATCAAATCTGGGTGAAGATGACGGTCCTCGAACAGAAGGCTCCGAATGATCAGATGATACAGGGAAAATAGGATCTGCCCTTGCCGTTATCTGGAAATCACATTACAGGATAAGAATCTCGAATCATAACACGAACCATACTGAAAACCTACTCTACGGTCGCACTTAATCTCACGACGTCCTATCTTTCTATTTCTTATTCCTAATCTTACCCATCAACCCAATCCCGATAATCTAGACTTATTTCAGTGACTTATAATATGTAGCTCTGATACTAACCTGTGACGCCCTCCAAACCCGGGTCAGAAGTTTGGGGTTCACAACACACATATAATGAATAAACCTGTATATAAAATATTATAAGCATTGACCCTTCTTTACACAATCACGGATTGCAACAAGTTAAAGTATAAAAACAAGCCGCAACCTTAACTTTTATTACATCGTACCAAATCCCAACTACTTTAACTTACAATTGATAATGAAATTAGTCTTACAATCTTGCATAACTCAACTACAATAGAAATCTCATGCTAGCTCGATCCAACTCAACCAGGAATCCTAGCTCGCACACTAGACTGGGAAACCTCATTATCAACCATTTCATTTTTAACTGTAGAATACATAAACAGATCCGCAAGAGTGAGCTAACTAGGCTCAGCAAGTCATAATAACAATAACTGAAGTTAAACAATGATTAATTGGGATGATTCAGAGGAATCAAATTTCTTATCAAACAATCATTAGAATTGGATATTCATTTTAAATTTTAAAACCAAGGTTAGGCTGCTGATCAGTGACGCACTAACCCCGAGCAAAGCACACGAATCTGCTCTATAAACTGGATCCAAGGCACACATTGGCCTAATTCGACCACGAATCTGGTCCACATAAAGAAAACTATCCAATTCTAAAACAATTTAATAGGATAAACATTGTAATTCAATAAAACAGAATCATGATTAACATTGGTAAAACATGTATCTTAGAGTATAAAGTAATTCATGAGTATCACCGGGGTATATCAAGGTATATGTATGAAACACGGCTTCAAGAAAGTTGAAAAACCAGGTATTAGATGAACATTTGTTCAATAATTATACAAGGTGTGGTCTTTGATATCACAAGGTATTATAGGGTATATAAGTTTCTGTATGTTCAAGTAATTTTGTTTCAGTGTTTGATATATGGTGTATATATATTTATGGGATGGTATTGTATTTGTATGGTTTAATATCTTAGAAATCAACAGTCAGTGGTTTACAAAGAATAAGGTGTACAGCTCAGAGATCAAATGATATGATCAGGGTTCAAGGTTGAATGATTCAAATCACTTACAATATAAAACAGAACTTTAATTTGAATTCTAGAAACATGTCATGATAAAGTTTAAAAATATCTGCAGTATATCTTGAGAAAGGTTTAGAAGTACTTGTCTTATCACAAATGATTCCAACTTCACTTGTACTTTTCTAACAATTCTATTCAACAACCACTTGTCTACTTTTTCTATGCATCGCACATATTCACTGATCACTTGCTTTCTTTTCTACGCAACGGTTCTATTTATTGATCTCTTGCTTTCCTCTTCTATGCCTCATTTCCTCTGCTAAGCATCACAAGTATCTATTGATAAGTGGATTTTATATCTACTTGGAACGCTTCATATCAGCTTAAGTTGGTGTTTTGGACTCAAGTAATTGGTGTTTTTGATGTATTTTATGTTGAGTCGTTGCAAGGCACTAGTTAGAGGTGGAAATGAGCTTTTAAATGATTATATGTTGATAAGAGATTAGGGAAGGAGTCGTGGAAGTTTATACGAAGGAAGGAGCACAAAAAGAAGAAAGCTGCAGAAATTCTACAGAAAGCAGGCGCACCCACGCCCAAAGGAGCGCGCCCGCGCCCCATTTGTCAGACACAGAGCGCGCCCATGCCAGCCAAATACTGCAGAATCCTGATTTGATTATAATTTGGTTATCGCGAGAGTCCAGGTCACCCAGGGCTATATATATAAAGAAAAGAAAACATTTTTAACAACAAGAAAGCCAGGGAGAACATAGAGAAGACCTAAAGCACACAAGACGGCTAATGAGAAGAAGATTTAGTTTTCACTTTTGTATTCTTCGATTTAGGCGATACATTTGGACGCTTGTTTTTGATTTGTTCTAAACCCTAGTACTTTTATATTATATCGTAGTATTCTGAACTTATTTATTATCATGTTTTCATTGGAACCCATGGTGACGATGTGTTCGATCATGAACTAATCATTGTCATGGGGTTCTAGCGGAGTTATTTATAGATTTCAATAGTTCATTGTTCTAAATCGTTAGTGTGTGGTTATTTATAATTTCCTAGTATGGTTTTACTTATTCTTCTTAGATGCGTAGCTAACATCTTAGTCGTTTGTTAATCTTTATTGAAGCAATAGTGGATATAGAGGTTTAGAGCTTGCCATGCTAGCATAGGTTTATGTATGTTGTCATGCATGATTCATAGTGTAATTTTAACCATCTTACGCTGCCTTATGTAATCTCAATAGATAACTTGCTCATTAAACCGTTATATTTTCAAATCTTATAGACATATAGGGTCTAAGCATAATTGGTGTCTGCTCAACTTCTATCTTATTTGTGGATGTTTAGTAGTAAGGTATACATATATTAAAAGATAACGTATACTAATTTTGTGTAATCTAATTAGTTGTCATCACCATCACATGCTAAGATTAAAGGCATAAACTCTGAATGAAGTATTTAATGAAGTTAGAATCCAATATTTTATCTCATATAAGTAAATCGATTTTATTCTCTTAGTTAATGCATGCTAGTATAATCACTTTAATTAGTTAATATACTCAAAATTGATACTTGTCTTAGCGGTGAATAATAACCATACATTGTTGCATAAGTGCATATTCTGTTTAAACCAGTATCTGTGGGGACGAACTTAACTTAATCTTATACTACTTGTGATCGCGTACGCTTGCGTGGTTTTATGCGAACAAGTTTTTTGGCGCCGCTGCCGGGGATCAGTGTTAAATTTAGTTTATGTGCTTGTCATCAGTGGTCGTTAAAGTTCACTAACTCAGATTATTTTTCATACAAAGTTTACCATATTTATGTGTTTCAGGTATTCGACCGCGCGTGTATGCGAACACGTTCTCAATCTCGTAAGGACAAAATAGAAGAAGTAGAAAAGGAAGTGATCAGTGCAATGGGAGAAGTAGCAGCAGAAACGAAGGCATTGAAGGATTATTCTCAACCGAAAATCAATGACATTCAGTCTAGCATTGTCGGACCAGCCATTGCAGCTAATACCTTTGAAATCAAGCCTGGAATGATTCAAATGGTACAAAATTCAGTCCAGTTTTGGGGTTCTCCAACGGAAGATCCCATTATGCACATTAGGGATTTCATCGAGATCTACGACACCTTCAAATTCAATAATGTTTCTGAAGATGCTGTGAAACTGAGACTTTTCCCATTTTCTTTGAGGGATAAAGCTAAAAACCGATTGCACTCTCTACCACCAGGTTCTATTGCAACATGGGAGGATCTTGCTCAGAAATTTCTTACAAAATTCTTCCCTATGGCAAAGACAGTTGCAATCAGGAATGCTCTTACTCAATTTGCGAGTAAATCAGGTGAATCTCTATGTGAAGCCTGGGTGCGCTACAAGGAGATGCTTAGGAAGTGTCATCATCATGGAATGCCTAATTGGATGGTAATAAATTACTTCAATAATGGTTTGTAAACACAGTCAAGATCTATGCTCGATGCAGCATCAGGTGAAACTTTATGGGCTAAGAGCTATGAGGAAGCTTATGAGCTAATTGAGATGATGGCCGCTAATTAATATCAGAATCCAACTCAGAGACTACCACAAGGAAAGGTAGCAGGAATTTTGGAGGTGGATACAACTACGACTATAACTGCTCAGCTAAAGGTGTTAATAATGAAAGTGGATTCTCTGGCTAATTATGGTGTTCATCAGATTAATGGTGTTTGTGAGCTTTGTGCAGGTTCGCATGTGACAGAGCAATGTGCTATATCTAGTGAATCAACTCATTTTGTGAGCAACTTTCAGAGGTCACGGCAACCAGTCCCTGCCACTTATCATCCTAACAACTGCAACCATCATAACTTCAGCTGGAGCAATAATCAGGGTGGTATGCAACAGCCTTACCAGCAGTTTGGAAAAAAGCCTTTCATTCCTCCTGGTTTTCAGCAATAGTTTGTACCAAGGCAACAATTTCAGCCACAGGGAATGCAACAACAATCACATGGAGGTGCAGGTCCATCTTCGAATAAAAAATCTGAATTGGAGGAGTTGAGGCTGATGTGCAAAAGCCAAGCGGTTTCAATCAAAACTATGGAGAATCAAATAGGGAAAATTGCCAATGCTTTATTGAACCGACCACAGAGAACTCATCCTAGTGATACGGAAGCTAATCCGGGCAAGAGGGCATTCAAGGAACAGTTGAAGGCAATCACCTTGAGGTCTGGAAAGGTCGCTAGCCCTAAAAATCATCAAAATGAAGAATCTGAAAAATTTCTTCAGAAGGTGGGCGCACCCGCGCCCATATCAAGCGCGCCTGCGCCCTTGCCAGCTTCTGGAAAAGGAAATTTTTGAGGAAACAACTAATCAGAAGAGGGTCGAAGCAGAAAGGAAGAAGACTTCTACTGAAAACAATACTTCTAAGGGAAAATATAGGAGATAAACAAGTCTATCCGTCTCCTCCATATCCTAAAAGACTTCAGAAACAGCAGTTCAATTAACAATTTGCTAAGTTTCTGGAGGTTTTCAAGAAATTGCATATTAACATACCTTTTGCGGAAGCTCTAGAATAAATGCCGAGCTATGCTAAGTTCATGAAGGGTATTCTTTCTCGGAAGCTTAAACTTGAGGAGTTGGAAACCGTTTCTCTAACAAAAGAGTGCAGTGTTGTGCTACAACAGAAACTACCTCCTAAACTTAAAGATCCAGAAAGCTTCACGATACCATGCTCTATTGGAAACTTTTTTTTTGACAAGTGCTTGTGTGACTTGGGAGCTAGCATCAATCTGATGCCATTGTCTGTCTTCAAGAAACTTGGTCTGCCTGATCCAAAACTTGTAAACATGTCCTTACAACTGGTTGATCGATCCATCACTTATCCATGAGGTGTAGTGGAGGATGTATTGGTTAAGGTGGATAAACTCATCTTCCCTGCTGATTTTGTCATTCTAGACTTTGAGGAAGATAAGAAGATTCCCATTATCTTGGGGAGACTATTCTTAGTTACTGGCCAAACTCTGATCGATATGCAGAAGGGTGAGCTTACTATGAGGGTTCAGGATCAGGACGTTACCTTTAATGTTTTCAATGCAATGAAATTCCCTACTGATGAAGAGGAGTGCTTTAAAGTAGAGTTGGTAAACTCTGTAGTGAATTTTGGAGCTTGATCAATTGTTAAGGACTGACGCCTTAAAGAGAGCCTTAACAGGGGAATCTGATAGTGAAGATGAAGAAGGGGAAGAGCAACTGCAGTATTTGAATGCATCTCTGTGGAAAAGGAGATTGGACTTGCCATTCGAGTCTCTTGGATTATCAGAGCTTAAAAATTCTCAGGAGCGTCTCAAACCATCTATTGAGGAAGCTCCCACACTTGAACTAAAACCACTGCCTGAATACTTGAGGTATGCTTTTTTGGTGATGCATCTACCTTGCCTGTTATTATCGCATCTGAACTTTCAGGTAGTGATGAAGACAAGCTCTTGATAATTATGAGAGAGTTTAAATTAACAATCGGATGGACTATAGCAGATATCAAGGGAATCAGCCCTTCTTATTGCATGCATAAAATTCTGCTTGAGGAAAGAAGTAAACCAACCGTTGAACAATAGAGGAGACTCAATCCTATCATGAAGGAGGCAGTGAACAAAGAAATTCTTAAATGGCTGGACGCAGGGATCATCTATACTATTTCTGATAGTTCATAGGTGAGCCCAGTGCAGTGTGTGCCTAAGAAAGGAGGCATTACAATTGTTGCTAATGAAAATAATGAGCTCATTCCTACTCGAACAGTCACAGGATGGAGAGTATGCATGGATTATCGGAAGCTGAATAAAGCCACCAGGAAGGATCACTTCCCTCTTCCATTCATTGATCAAATGTTTGACAGGTTGGCTGGCCATGAGTATTATTGTCCTTTGGATGGGTATTCATTCTATAATCACACTTGCATTGCCCCAGAAGATCAAAAGAAGACCACTTTTACTTGTCCTTTTGGCACTTTCGCTTTCTGTCGAGTTTCTTTCGGACTTTGTGGTGCACCTGCTACTTTTCAGAGATGCATGATGACCCTATTCTCAGACATGATTGGTACTAATGTGGAGGTGTTCATGGATGATTTTTCTGTGTTTGGGACTTCATATGATGAGTGTTTGCATAATCTTGGCTTGGTGTTGAAAAGATATGTTGAGACCAATCTGGTGCTCAACTAGGATAAATGTCACTTAATGGTGTAACAAGGTATCATTCTTAGGCACAAGGTATCTAGAAAAGGTCTTGAAGTGGATAAAGCCAAGGTGGGGGTTATTGAAAATCTTCCTCCACCAATCTCAGTTAAAGGAATTCACAGTTTTCTTGGTCGTGCGAGTTTTTATCGTTGATTCATCAAAGACTTCTCAAAAATCTCTAAACCCTTATGCAATCTATTGGAGAAGGATTTTTCCTTCAAATTTGATGAAGGATGTTTGGCTGATTTCTAGAGTTTGAAAAAGAGTTTGATTACAGCACCTGTTATTACTGCACCTGATTGAAATGGGCCCTTCGAGATGATGTGTGATGCTAGTGATTTTACAGTTGGAGCTGTTCTTGGCCAGAGAAAGAAGAACATTTTTTATGTGGTTTACTATGCTAGTAAAACCCTTAATGGTGCTCAGTTGAATTACACTACTATAGAGAAGGAGCTTTTGGCAATTGTCTACGGGTTCGAGAAATTCATATCTAACTTGTTTGGGACAAAAGTGACGGTTTACACTGATCATGCTGCTATTAGATATCTGGTCTTGAAGGAAGATTCAAAACCTCGATTGATTCGATGGATTCTCTTGCTTCAGGAATTCGAGTTAGAAATCAAAGACAGGAAAGGTACAAAAAACTAGGTAGCGGATCATCTCTCACGTTTGGAAGATCAAGGCAAAGCTTCACAGGATAAGACGTCGATCAATGAATCTTTTCCAGATGAGCAACTTTTTGGGGTGCAAGAAGAAGAACCATGGTTTGTAGATATTGTGAACTATCTTGTGAGTAATGTTATTCCACCAGAACTCTCTTATGCTCAAAGGAAGATGTTTTTACATGAAGTGAAGTGGTATCGATGGGATGAGCCGTTCTTGTTCAAACAGGGGGCAGATCATATTATCAGGAGGTGCATTCCGTATGGTGAAACAGAAGGTATTTTGAAAGATTGTCACGCCACTGCGTATGGTGGTCATTATGGAGGAGAGAAGACAACTTCCCGTATTCTTCAGGCGGGATTTTTCTGGCCAACTTTATTTAAAGATGCTCATCAGTTCGTGTTGAGATGTGATCGTTGTCAACGGGTTGGAAATATGTCCAAGAAAGACGAGATGCCTCTTAATGTGCTTCTGGAAGTTGAGATTTTCGATGTGTGGGGAATAGACTTCATGGGACCATTTATCTCATCGTGCAACAATCAATATATTCTTTTGGCGGTGGATTATATGTCTAAATGGGTTGAGGTTAAAGCTTTTCCAATCAACGATGCTAAGGTGGTGATAAATTTTCGTCATAAGCAAATATTCACACGTTTCGGTACTCCAAGGGTAATAATCAGTAACGAGTGATCGCATTTCTGCAATCATAAATTTACTGCATTAATGGAAAGGTATTGTGTGAATCATCGTGTGGCCACAACTTATCATCCTCAAACTATTGGGCAAGCTGAAGTCTCTAATCGAGAGATCAAGAGAATCTTGGAGAAGGTTGTGAGTCCGTCAAGGAAAGATTGGTCTTTGAAGTTAGATAAAGCTGTTTGGGTCTACATAACAGCATTCAAGACTCCTCTAGGCATGTCTCCTTTCCAGTTGGTATATGGTAAGGCGTGTCATTTGCCTGCGGAGTTAGAACATAAAGCATATTGGGCTTTGAAGAATCTGATCTTGACATGGAAGCTGTTGTAGAAAAGAGAATGCTCCAATTTAATGAACTCGGAGAATTCCGTCTACAGGCTTATAAAAATAAAAAGTTATACAAGGAGAAAGTCAAGAGATGGCATGATATGAGGTTAGTGCGCAAGACATTTGTGCCTGGTCAGCAAGTTTTATTGTTCAACTCTCGGCTCCAACTTTTTCCAGGAAAGCTTAAGTCACGGTGGTTAGGTTCGTTCATTGTCAAAACTGTGTTTCCACATGGAGCTGTGGAAATTTTTGATAAGCATCCGGACCAAGCGTTCAAAGTAAATGGTCAGAGGTTGAAGCATTATTATGGGGATACGGCGAACCGTGAGGTGGCGCCGTTCTTGCAACAACTTGATTTTGAAGTTTCACGTCAAGCTAAAGACGTAAAACAAGCGCTTCGTGGGAGGCAACCCATGCATTTATTGTATTTTTGCTGAAGAAAAAAAATAAAAAAACTGATTTTTTTTCCAGAAGTGCGGCGCGCTCGCGCTCTACACGGCGCGCCCGTGCGAGGCCCCTGGAAAAGAAAAAAAAGAGTGAAAAAAAAACATAAAATCAGATTAACCCAAGCCCAAACCTGAATTCTACCATAATTCTAACCCTATTTCTACACCCTAAACAACTCTCCACCCCTCCTATCTCTATCCTATATATATATATATATATATATATATATATCTACATACATACAAACACATCTCGTATACCCACGAACCCTAGCATCTCCTACATACAATACTTACACCTAAATCGCTATCACTTGTGATTATGACACCCAAAAGAGCATAAACCATGGGGAGTAGTAGCACCCATCCCTCGTCTACCGAGAATTCTAGTGTGGGTGTCACGCAGAACAGTTTTACTTCACCGGAGGCTCGGGCGGAGTTCACTAGGTTAATTTCTAAGCCGATTGCTAAGGAGATGGGACTTTTACCCATGGCTAAGGATGGGAAGCTGTTGGAGATGATTGTTGAGAAGGGTTGGCAGATTTTCTGTGAGACACCCGTTGCGGTTCTGATGAGCATTATGCGGGAATTTTACGTAAATGCTAGTGAGGACAAGAATGAGTATTCTGTTGTTCATGGGTTGACTGTTGATTATCATCCAGTTGTTATTCGTTGGGTTATAAATCAACCCGCGAGGCCTAGGACTGCTGATGATTGGGTGCAGAAGACTAGGGATGATTTGGACTTGGATTACATTTTGGCAGAGTTGTGTGTTCCAGGCACGGAGTGAAAGTACAAAGCAGACACCACTGAGCCGCTTACTTTTCCTGCTTCTTGTATGAACAGGTATGTTAGGGCTTGGAACCTGTTTGTGTGTGCTAATATCATGCAATCTTCACATTCACACGAGGTTACTGTGGATCGGGTTATTCTGCTGTGAGGGATTTTGAATGAAGAATATGTTAATCTCAACTATGTGATTCATCAGAGTATACTGCGTTTTCTGTGAGGCGGAACCACGGGGGCGTATTACAAAGTTGTATACTTCGGCTGGTGTTAGGTGGCACGAGCATGAGCAGCTGCAGATGCCGAGTGCTCCCATTGATAGCTCGACGATTTCGGTGATGTAGGAGTGGTATGGTAGTAAAGCCCATGAGAAGGGATTGGGTTATACATATGATCATCTACCGGGTGGCCAGCCAACTGACCAGACGTATGTAGGGGGTTCTTCTCAGGCATAACAGGCAGCTGCTAGATCCTCTCGTGCAGCCGCTAGATCTTCTCGTGCATAGTAGACAGGGGATAGGACTGGACTTGGAGATGCTCAGTATAGGAGATTGACTAGGCATATGGATGCCATGCATGACATTCACAACCATTTTGCTCAGGATTTGACACAGGCTTTGAGTACTGCTTTTAGAGCCACTGGTGTCGAGATCGATTGGGCTGTATTTGGAGTGAGCACTGTTTACCCGCCACCTGATTCTCCACCCGAGGAGTGTGATCCCGCCGACGACTAGGTATGCCTTGTATCCTTATTATTACCTTCAATGAGACATTGAATATTTTAAGTTTGGGGGTGATAATGTAAGGATTAGTTGTGTGTTGTGTGCATATAGATTCATATTAGGATTAGTTATGTGTCGTGTTCATATAGATTCATATTGCATATTTAGTTGTAGTTCGTTCATTATTTTTGAATGATTGTTCATATAGGTCATATTTGTTGGCATATTTGTTCATGTTATTATGTGAGTCTATGCAGTTGCAGTTGCATGCATATAACATGATCCCGTAGGATGAGCTGTTTCTGATTGGTAGGTTGGTGTTGATTTGAGTGTAGTGATGTCGAATAGAGGGATGATTAAGTCCAAATAAATTGATTTGCATGCCCAGAAACAAAGTTTTTTCACAAGCCTTATAGGTTACTTTTGAACTAGAACTTGATCATACTTGTTTATTTGTTGGAATTTAATCACTTGGTTATATTTAGAATTTTCACTAGTACAAAAATGCTTTCTTGCGTCGCAGCTTTAGCGTCGGTTCTGGAAAGAACCATCGCTTATAGTGCTTTTAAGCGTCGGCTGTTAATTAGACCGACACCTTTTGTCAATTTTTTAGATCTATTGCGTCGCTTATTCATAAGCCCGACGCTTTTGACTATTTTAAGCATCGGCTGCCCGTTTAACCGACGCCTAAAACTGCTTATAGCGTCGGGCTTCTTTTTGCCAGCGCTAAAAGTTCAGTTTATAGCGTTGGTTTTATAGATGCGACACTATAGATTACATTTGTAGCGTCACTGGAACTGCCGATGCTGCAGGATACTTTTCAATTTTCAGGTTTGATGTCTGACCCGAATTTGCTGTTATCTTTTTTCAACCCACCGTTCAAATAATTATATAAAAGTTGTTTTTATATTTTCTATATTAATAAGGTAGTTTAAGTCTTTGGTATGAGTTAATTGATAAAAAATTAAATAAATAAATTTATAAAATTTGTATTTAAATAAATATCAATAAGCAAATATGTTCATTTAAGACGTGTCATAAATATTAAATTTAATTGAAAAGTGCATAGTTTAATTTTTAAAAATAATTAATTTTTAAAATTGATAAAGAAAGGTATATGCTATGTTCAGAATATAATATTTGTTATTCTATATTTCAAAATATTATTATTTTTATTTTAATAAACTTAAATTTTATATATTACATGAGTTTGACTGTATTAACTACATCATTTAATTTTTTAAAACTAAATTAGATATTTATTTTTTATTACTAAAAGAAAATTCATAAATATTCACACTAAGTACCTGGTTAATATTTTTTACATTGATGTAATTAAAAATATTATATTTATATTAAAATATAATTTATATATAGTTACATATATTATGATGTAACTATATTAAATTTATACGAACTTATCAATTATTGAAATATATAGTTCATATATAATTGAATCAGATATCTTATAATCAAAATTTGAAGCCAAGAGGATTTTTTGTTTTGAAAAAAAAAATTAAGGCTAAGAGAATTATTTTTTAATTTTCAAAACAAAAATCACAAAAGAATAAAATAAACAGGCACGTCCACAAGTCAGATGTCACAACTCCCTCTCTTCAATACTACTAACTTGGTGCTCAATTTCACTCCTGATTCACCCTGAAAAACTAATCAGTGCTCAATTGTCAATTCCACTCCCAAGCTGGTTCACTCTCACTTTTTATATATAGTACTCTGTTGTTTTCGATTTTGCTTTTGTTGGCATTCTCCGTTTCCCCTAAATAAGGGTTATTGCTATTAACAAAAAGAGGATTTTCTCTGTTTCTATTTTGTGAGTTAAGTGATTTACTGGTATGTATGTTGTCATTCTTATATATATATATTGACATGTATGTATGTGTTGCTGCTATATGTTATATATATACATGTGTGTGTATGTATGTGTTTGGTAGTATGCTACCGGTGTTTTGTTTTGAATATGTTGACATGTTCTATGGATTAGCAAGTCAGGATTGGCCTTTTTTAATTTAGTTTGCAAGGCCCTGAATTTTATTTAAGAAATATGAATAAACTTTCACCCGCTGAATTTTACAAAATAAGTTGACAAATGCTTGCAAGGGGCTATTACTTTAGCTTCTTTGGCTGATGTCTTCCTCCTTTTCAAAATGGAAAGTGATGTATTAATGCCTATTTCTCTGTCTAAATTCAAGAAAGGTGTTAAAAAACTGATTTGCTCAACTTTCTAAAGTCCTGGCTGGTAACTTTTTCTTGGTGTAACTTTATTTATTTTCTTGTATTTTGTACACCTAGATACTTCCATCTGCTGGCACACTATACACATCTTCTTTCCGAGTTATAACTCGTATATATCATTCTTTTCTTTGTTCAGGGAAGGACAGAAATAGTCAAGGAATAGAGGAAACTAGTGGGAGAGGGAAGAATAAGAATGTTTAAATTCTGCAGTTCAAGAGACTTGGCTAATAAAATGTCTTAATACTTTTTTTTTCATACCATTGGCAGTTGGGAAGCCTCAACTAGTATGCAAACACTGTTTTTAACTTGAAATTTAATAGCAAATGGAATATTATGTTTATATTATTACTGATTATATCTTTTCAAGACCCTTTATATCTTATATATGGAGTCTAATCCACCTCTGCAACTATTAATATCTTGTGCATGTTATTTTGTTATCAAAGTGGAAGGAAAATAAATGTTATTCCATTTCTAGGATCTCGCTCTCTGCAGACACTCAGGTATATTGTTAAAGCTCTCTCTTTTTGCATGATCATCTGATTATTGTTAGGATTTAATATTTACCACCTCTCATGTATACTTCCACTTACATGTTAGCCTTTAGACCCTTTTCTTAAATAATAGATCAGCCTTCCAACCATTACATAAGGTCATTTTTATGTACCAAACATTTTGGGGAAATATTCACATGCTTTTTTTAATTTTCAAAACTTTAAAACAGTATTGTATTCAATTGGCAAAGAGAAAAAAACATTGTACTCAGCATGCTCTTTCCTTCTCAATGGTAATTTGCTTGTGAAAACTAGTTTGTAAAATCAATATGTATGCCACGGAAGCACTTATTATTTTGTTAATTATTGACAATAAGTTCTACACTCATCTTTCCTCTCCTTTGTCATCCATAAGTTTCTTAAGTCATTTAAATATATTGATGAATTTTTTTAGGTGTTTATATTTTTGATGGTGTATGGACTTGTCAAGTATGGTTGTCTTTGTTGAAAAAAGTGGCAATATTAATATTGAGGGGTTAATTGGCGCTATAAACAAGTCTGTAATATTGAAGGGACTAAGCTGAGGCACCAGCAATCAACTTCATGCCAACATGAGCTAGCCCCTTGCAGATGTGGCCATGTAGGTACACTTGATAGCCCAAACATTGTGCAGGCAAATGAAGGTTGCGCCAGTACTAACATTCGTAATTTTCTGGAGGAACTGGTTGACATACCAGATACTCTTAGTGTCTAAACCCAGCTTATAAGGCTTTCTTTACCCGGAGGACACGCAATTGAACCATTTGCACAACTTATGGAGACAACTTATATTGGTTGAGAAGGTGAGTCTTATGTATGTGCTCCTTTCATGCATCACAAATACTGTAGTACTACAGGTTGGAATCAGTGAGATGCTAAAACGTAGAAGTAAAATATTATACTACGATCTTTTTTTGTACTATTACTTTACCTCAAAGTGGTTTTATAGCAGGTTTGATAACATGAGTTATTGCGGTGTACAAGTCAGAGTATCTACCTTAGTTTCTTATTATTACATTGCAATTGTGCATCATATCTATTCCTGTGTACTCTGTTGGCTTGGTTAATTCTTTAGCAACTGATTTGGTGGAAAAAAAGAATTGAAACAGATTCGAACTCTGAAAGCTAGCTCTACACAAGTGACTGTGATGTTATCATATTCCAAGACTTAAAATATAATAAAATATTAGAATCTAAGTTTGTTACTATAATTTTGCAGCAAGAAGAAGATCAAGTGGAACAAGGACTAGAGGACAAACTCGAACTTTCATTTGAGTGCCGCTGCTTTTCAGTGTACACAGAAGTGATTTATTTGTCATACTCGCGCATTTTATTGGTAAGTTATCTCTGCTATTGCTTATGTTAAGATGAAGTTGTTACTGCTTCATTTTCTATTTTTCAAAATAATATTTGATCACGTGTAAAATTGTGGTAAATTCTGTTAAGAAGAAGATGTTATTGTGTGTTTGAACATATATAAACAGGTTAACTGAAAGTAGGCAATTATAATTTAATAATGAGTGTATCCGAGCTTTGGACTTCTTTAATTGTATTGACCTTATCTCTACATTTATTTTATTCAGGCGCAAGACACATCTGACATGCAAGAAAAAAGAGGGAACCTAGCTAATGAGCGCCCAACAATTGTTAAAAGCAGGCCCGGAACTGAAGCAAAAAAAAAGTGCTAGAAATTAGCATGCTGGATGTTATCTGATGTAATTTGTTAAATTATGCAAGGAAAGAAATACATTAGGAACAATTTTTGGTAGTATTTGTAACTTTATTTTGAAAGAATTAAATATTTTATATTTATTCGAAGATAATTTCTAATCTATGTTATGATTTGATTCCTTGGTGTGTTTTACTGGTTGATATATTAGTGTAATGAAACAGGTTAATAAGGATATTAAAAAAAACAAATTTTATACAAACAAAAACTGTCAACTAGACCTGATGTGTAAGACCAAATGCGTCGGTGTTTTCAGAACTGACACCATTAGTATGACCAAAAGTGTCGGTCTTTTTCAGGACCGACACACATTAAAGGAGCTATAGCGTCGGTTTTTTACCCTTTTGCGTGTATTGTTTGACCGACGCCTAATATGTTTTGGTGTCGTCAGCTTAACCGATGCTATAGGTTTAAACCTTTAGCGTCCCCTACATATACTACGCCACTTAACCAACGCTTTAGGGTCTTTTTAACCGACGCTAAAAGCTCAGTTTGTACTAGTGTTTTTCTATTCTCGTAATGATGTAGGAACACTGAATTTTTAAACTAGGGAAAAATATGGATATCATTGCTAGTTGTGAATAAAATTAGACGTCAAATGGCTAGTAGCAGGCTCATATTTTTATGAGTAGTCTAGGGTTGAATGAGATGGAGCGGAACACACTCATTCAGAATCATTGAAAAATAAAGCAAGAAAAGAAAAAGAAAAGAAAAAAATGAAAAAAAAAAAAAGAAAAAAAATTGTGTTACTATATGTAGAATTGACCAAGGGTGAGCTCTTTAATACTCGAGCAATTAAGTTATAGGGGACTTTGTGCCTAGTGACCTAAGGCTTGTATAGTCTGGGATCCGCTAACCTAACACTCGCTACATGGGTATTATTGTATAAGTCATTTGGGACCTCATTCATTGCACGGTCAATAAGCATTTGTGATGTGCTTTAGTATTATAGCATGATCCTTGTATAACTCTAGTAAAGTTGAGGTGTTGAGAGTCATTATGTGTTTAATGTCTATTTTATTTATAAATTTGTGATTGTTTTGGAGAAGGATAGGATATGGTTATTGATCTAATGTTGATAGTATATCTGATAAGCATCTCACACACGCATATTTCTGGTTTGTATGTTTGTTTATGGGATTTAGTTGAACTCTGTTTAAAGTTATTGCATTCTTAGTGACATTGCTTATTGATTTGGTTATGGTTATTCCGAGGGGATCGTTGTATTGTCATTTAGTTGCATTTTCACGTAGTTGCATTCATGCATTAGTTTTGTTATTAGTGTCGAGTCTGTTTATACTTGAGGACACACATCGATTTAAGTTTGGGGGTGTGATAAGTGGATTTTTTATCTACTTGGAACGCTTCATATCGGCTTAAGTTGGTGTTTTGGACCCAAGTATTTGGTGTTTTTTATGTGTTTTGTGTTGAGTCGTTGCAGGGCACTAGTCAGAGGTGGAAATGAGCACTTGAGCATAATAACTTTCTGCAGCTATGTATTCAGCCTCTGCTGTAGAAGTTGACACATATTATTGTATCTTGCTATACCAGGATACAAGTGTTTGTCCTTGAAATTGACAGCTTCCACTAGTACTCTTTCTGTCAACCCTGCATCCAGCAAAATCTGCATCTGTGTATCAAACAGCTTCAAAACCAGTTCCCTTAGGATACCATAATCCCAAGTTTGGAGTCCCCTTCAAGTATCTGAAAATTCTCTTCACAGCCATCAAATGTGATTCTTTTGGATTGGATTGAAATCTTGCATACAGAAATGTTGCAAACATGATGTCTGGTCTATTTGCAGTTAAGTAAAGCAATGATCCAATCATTCATCTATAGCTTGAAATGTCTACACTCTTGCCCTTTTTATCTTCATCCAATTTTGTTGTTGTAGACATAGGTGTAGATGCAGGTGAACAATCAACCATGCCAAACTTTTTCAATAAATCTTTGACATACTTAGTTTGGCTGATGAAGATTCCAACACGTCTTTGACTGACTTGAAGTCCAAGAAAGTAACTTAATTCCCTCATCATGCTCATTTCATATTCACTCTGCATATGATTAGAGAATCTTTGGCAAAGCTTTTCATTGGTAGAACTAAAGATAATATCATCCACATAAATATGAACTAGGATCAGATCATCACCATGCTTCTTGTAGAAGAGATTCTTATCTATGGTACCTCTAGTGAATCCATTCTTAATCAGAAACTCTGACAGTGTGTCATACCAAGTTCTAGGTGCTTGTTTAAGGCCATAGAGAGCCTTGAGTAGCTTGTATACAAAATTTGGAAATTCTGGATCTTCAAAGCCAGGTGGCTGTTGCACATAAACCTCTTCTTCCAACTCACCATTAAGGAATGCACTCTTCACATCCATTTGATATACCTTGAAATTTGAATGTGCAGCAAATGCTAGAAAAATCCTTATTGCTTCAAGTCTTGCAACTGGACCAAAAGTTTCATCATAATCAATTCCTTCCTCCTGTAAGTAGCCTTTTGCAACCAGCCTTGCTTTGTTTCTAGTAACAATTCCATTTTCATCCATCTTGTTCCTGAACACCCATTTTGTTCCAATTATACTTCTTTTCTTTGGTGCAGGAACCAATTTCCAAACTTTGTTTCTTTCAAACTGGTTTAGCTCTTCTTGCATTACAGATATCCAATCAGGATTAAAAAGGGCTTCTTCAGTTTTCTTTGGCTCAACTTATGAGAAAACATGCATGAAGAGATTCATTTGCAGTTGCACTTTTAGTCCTTACTCCAGCATTTGGATCACCAATAATTTCTTCTCTAGTGTGACTTTTATCCCACTTCCTTGTATGAGTTTGTTAACTTATGTTTTTAGCTTCTTCTTCATCACTGGCATGACTTCCAGAATTTTCTCCTCTTTCTCCCCCTGAGTTTATGCTATCAAATTCAGGTGTTTGAGATGAGCTTTTATTCTCATGATTCACTTGGTCATTTGACTCTTCATCAACTCTGTGATTTGTGTTAATCTTAGCCTCATCATCAGAGTCACTATCAATGTTGAGATTTTCAAACTTGAGGGCTTCAGCTTCATTTTCATCAAGGTATTCCAAGCCTGGGCAATTGTCATCATCAAAAGTAACATCTATACTCTCCATAATTTTCTTTTGTTCAATCATATAGACTTTGTATGTAGTTCTTTCCAATGAATATCCCAGAAAAATCGCCTCAAAAACTTTAGAGTCAAATTTTCCCACATATTCAGAGTTGTCCTTCAACACATAGCACTTGCTTCCAAACACATGAAGATGCTTCACAGTAGGCTTTCTTTTAGACCAGATTGAGTAAGGTGACTTTCCAAGATTCTTGCTAATGAGAAATATGTTTTGAGTATAGCATACAGTATTCACAGCTTCTTCCCAGAAACTAGATGGAAGTATTGCATCTTGCAGTATTGTTCTAGCAGCCTCTACTAGTGTTCTATTCTTCCTCTCAACTACCCCATTTTGCTGAGGTGTTCTAGCAGCTGAGAACTCCTGAACAATGCCCTTGTCTTTGCAGAATTCAGTTAAGGTAGGATTCCTGAATTTTGTTCCATTATCACTCCTCAATCTTTTCACACAGTTCTGATCTTCAGCCTGCTTCTCAATCTTCCTGATGTGTTCAATTATGATGTGTGGATTTTCATCTTTAGAGTGCATAAATTCTACCCATGTGTATCTTGAGTAGTCATCCTCCATCACAAGTGCATATCTTTTTCTTGAAATTTACTAGACATTAACTGGTCCAAATAAGTCCATGTGAATAAGCTGCAAAGGTGCACTTATAGAATTCACAGTTTTACTCTTGTGACTTGATCTTTTCATTTTCCCTTTTTGACAAGCATCACAGACTTCAGTTTGAGCAAACTCCAGATTAGGCATGTCTCTCACCAACTCCTTTTTAACTAGAGTATTGATTGCCTTGAAATTTAAGTGAGACGGCTTCTTATGCCATAACTTACTTTGTGCTATAGAAGTAACATATTGCATCCTTATTTGCTGAGTTCAAGTCTGCAACAAACAAGCTTCCTTTCCTTACTCCTTTCAGAGCAACTTCACCCGTTTTCTTGCTGATAAAAGTGCATTCTTCTTTATTGAATAAAACTTTAAAGCCTTTATCTGCAAATTGGCTAACACTGAGAAGATTCACTTCAAGACCGGATACTAGTGCTACATCATCAATGACAACATTTTCAGAAATTAATTTGTTATATCCCATTGTAAAGCCTTTGTTGTTGTCTCCAAAAGTCACTAATGGACCAGCCTTCCCCTCAAACTATGATAGCAGGGCCATATCACATGTCATATGTCTTGAGCATCCACTGTCTATGATTCATATGACTGTCTTCTTTTTGCCCTGCACACAATGAGTTTAAGTGGCAACCCAAGAAGTGTTGGGTACTTTCTTCTTGTTAATAGAGTGAGCAGAATCAGAATGAGTTATTTCGGATAAAATAGAATTCATTGACTATTGTGCATTTTCCCTTTTTGATGCAGACCCAATATATACTACTTTGAGGTCTACTCTCAACTTGTGACAACTTTTCATCACTTTCAAGTTTCAAGGGATGCAATCAAACTTATCACCGAATGAGTAGGAATCATTTGTATTTGCTTCATTATATTTGCATGCTCCTTCTATTGGCTTTCTACAAAGGTGAGTGAGATGATTCACATAGCCACATCTTTGGCATTGCTTCCTTGGAGCATCTGTAACATAAGCAAAATTATTGCTTTTGTTTATCCCAATATTCTCATTTATATTCTTCTTCTTTCTTGCATCTTCAGTTTTTATTTCCTTGATAGGTGTCTTGGAATCTTGGTTGACCATGGGCTTCTTTTTAGCTTTGGAAGTTGGAGTTGTTTCTGCATTTTTCTTCTCATTGTCTTCATCAGCAATTTCTTGTTTTGTAATCAACTCTTCTTCACTGAAATTTACTTCACAAGCCTTGAACATAGGTGAACCAACCTTTTTCAGCATAGCTGGAATATCTTCATTTTCTGTTGCTTTTCCTTTGCAACCTATATCTTTCTTCTTGTTGTTCAAAGCATCATAATCAAGACCAATAGCAATTTTAGCACATGGCTTGTTCTTCTCATGGTATTTTACAACCAACTCAGATGCATTTCTAAAAGATTTCAACTTGACTTCATTCTTTTCCAGCTTTTCCCTCAACACAGCTTCAATTTCAGTAGCACACTTCAGCTTGTTTTTCATATATTCATTTTCTTGCTTGACTGATTCAAGCTCCACAAGCAATACATCCATCTTTTGCTTTTCACTCTCAAGCTTCTCATTTTCCTTGGTTAGCCTACTGACTTCCTCAGTAGCTGCTACTAGGCTGGTGTGTATATGAAACATTTCCACACTCATCTTTTCTACAATCTCCTTATATTGACTAGCATTTAAATCAATAGCGGTTGGAGTTGGTACCTTTGATTTTGAAGTGAATGCTTCTCCATGCTCAAAAGCCATAAGTGCATAGTTTCCAACTTCTTTATCCTCATCATCAACATCAATATCATCCCAACTATTTCCTTCTGCAATAAAAGCTTTTCCAGACAGCTTCTTCAAGAGAGCCTCATACTTTGCTTCCAGCTCAAGATAGGCCTTGTCTTTCTTCACCTTTTTAGGCTTTCTACATTTAGTAGCAAAGTGACCCAACTCATCACAGTTAAAGCACCTTATCTTTGATCTGTCCATATATCCTATTTTGTAACCACCTTTGCTAACTGAATTATACTGAGCTTTTGGTTTCCAATTGTTGTTTTTGGAAGATTGTGCAGTGCCTTTGAAAAACCTTGGCTTCTTGACTCTAATGTTGGAAAATTTTCTAGCCAAGTAAGCCATGGACTGATCTATTTCATCTAGCTCATCCAAGGTGTAATATTCATCTTCCTCCAGCTCCAACACAACTTGCTTCTGAGGTCCTTTGTTCTTTTGTTCCATAGCTTGAATAATTGGAACTTGATCATCTTGCTCATCTTCACTTTCTTCTCTGTCATTAGCAATCAAAGCACTTGAACCATCAACAACATGACCATGTTATGCTGTTAATGACTTCCTTTGCATCATTTCAAGTTCATAAGTTTTCAAGATTCCATGCAGAACTTCCAAAGTTATTCTTCTTAAATCTCTTCCTTCTCTAATAGCAGAAATTTTCTGTTCAAGATGGTCAGGAAGGGCTAGCAAGAACTTTAGGTTAACCTCCTCAACTTCATAATATTTATCATGTAGCTGCAAGTCATTTATCAGTTTATTGAACCTTTCAAAAACTTTAGTAATTCCTTCTTTTGGTTTAGCCATAAACCCCTCATACTGAGAAACCATAATCCTCCTTTGATTTGATCTAACCTCCTATGTACCTTAAAAAAAATCTCTATTTTCTCCCAGATCTGTTTGGCTATGTCACAGCTGACAATGTTGTTGTACATTACATTGTCAAGTGACTCTATTAAGATCAGCTGCAAGCCACTGTCCAGTGAGACTTTTTCTTTTCAGTTTCATTATATTCTGAAGGATCTTTAGGAGCATAATATGCTGGAATAACCATGTCCCCATCTGTAGATTCCTCAACTCTTACCATGGGAGTGAAGGGCCCATTTTTGAGGATCTGAATGTATAGTGGATTGGTCATTCTGATAAATAGTAGCATTTTCTTCTTCCATAATGTATAGTTAGATCTGTCAAAGGTGGGGATCTTGATACTGTTTAGCTTATGTGTATTCATTCATCCAAGATCTTTAATCTGTTTGCTTTCATATTTTGCTTTGATAACACTTGTTGGGTAATGAATACAACACAGTGGGGGAGGGGGTGAATGTGTTTTAGAAAATTTTAATGGCTTTTGTGAACAAAGTAATCTGGATTGTGGAGAAAATGTGCTTTAACAGAATAATTAAAACATACACATGAACACAATTATCTTTCAAAACTCACTTAATTTTATATTAAAATCAAGCTAATGTTTTGCTACAAATTTCTGGGTTCTTAGTATGTTAAGAACTCAGCTTCTCTCTTGAGAGTTACAAGATTTTTAAGATCTACTTGTTACAACTAAAACAAAGCATCCGGTGTATACTTTATAGAACAGTAAACACTGGTTCTTACACAGCATGCAATAGCATGTACTAAACCCTATTTTTAGATAACTAATTTTTTCTATTTCTGGCTTAGTTTATCTTTACAACTCATGCATGCCTGTTGATAAGTGGCATTTTATACCACTTAGAACGTTTTAAATGGCTTAAATTGGTGTCTTGAAATCAAGTATTTTGTGTATTTGATGCGTTTTTCTAGTGCATTTCAGGGTATTAGTTGCATTTCGGAGGAGGAATCATCAAGAATAAGCCTTGGCATGTGTTCACCATTGCGAGAGGAAAAGAACGGGCAGATTACGGCGAAGAAACGGAGCAAACCTGGAATTTTTCCAGTAGGGTCCTGCGCGCCCGCGCAGCAATGCTGAGCGGCCGCGCAGCAGCCTTGCGCGCCCGCGCAGAAATGCTGAGCGGCCGCGCAGGGTCGGGGAAAAAGATGAATTATTTTAGACTTCTACTTCTGTTTGGCTTCCAACTTCTATGTAATCTGAGTTTTATGGGACTATTATATAAGTAGATTTGAGACATTTTCATAGAAAAAAGAAGAAGGAGATTGTGTTTTAGATTGTGTTTTGCACAAGAAGCAAAGGAGATAAGGAAAAAGACCGATTTAGCACACTGCAGCGAAGAGGAAGCATATATTCTTGTGATTCTTGTTTCGTTGTAACGTTGGATGCTAGTTTTCTTGCTTTGACTTATTTACTCTTGTGACGTACTCTGTTTTAATATAATTAGTTAGTTATTATTTTCTTGTGTTGTTTATCATGATTTCATATGAACCCATGATGGCGATAAGTTCTATTATGGGCTAATCGTGATCATGGGGTTGCAACGGATTTATTATGGAATTATTTAGTTAATTGTTTAATACTGTAGTGTGTGATGATTGCATGATATCTAGTATTGGTTGTGCGTATTCGTCTTATGTGCATCGCGAACATATAAGATAGGGTGTTAATCTCTTGTGAAGCGACGGTGGATCTTGAGATTTAGAACTTGCCATGCTAGCATAGGTTCATGTAAGTTGTGCATGATTAGTGGGTAATTCTAACAGTTTTATTTGCCCTATGTAATCAAAAGGGATAATTTGTGCTTAAATCGTTGTGTTGTCAATTTCTGTAGACATATAGGAACTCAACATAATTGATGACTATTCAACTTCTATCTTAATTGTGGATGCTTGGTAGAATGGTATTAGTACAATGAAAGTTGGCTTTTATCAGTTTCGTGTTATTCGATTAATGTCATCACTGTCACATGCTAAAGGTATTAACAATGGCTATAGAAGGAAGTAATAATGAAGTTGTGATCTCATGAGTGTTTTATTATTGATAAATTGAAGTGTTAGTTAAGTGGTTAGTTAAGTAGTTAATTATAGTTAATATTTAATCAACAATTTTAAGTGTTATTATCTTAACATTGAGAAGTAATCATACATTTGTGAGTGAGTTTAATTTGACAATAACTTAGTCTGAGTCTCTGAGGGAACGAACTAGAAAGTATTCTATATTACTTGCGAACGCGTATACTTGCGTGAATATTAGTGCATGTTTTCACCCTAACAAGTTTTTGGCGCCGCTGCCGGGGACTCGGGTTGTCACGAGTTCCATTTCCCTTAACAACACCCAATCTTAATAAATAATCAACTACTCTGTACTATGACCCCACAATAAACACACACACCACAAGTTATAGTCTCAGAGATGAATATCCAAAAATAATCACAAGTCGTTTTATTCCACAATTATATGCCAATACACCTTAAACAGGTTTCTGAATAAATTTACATTTCTTTGCCATTATTACAATTCATAAATATACATAATCTGATACATCAAAAGTTGAAAGCCTAGCCTATTGGTAGTTCCTACCTCAGCTATGGCGGCATCAGTGCTTCTAGAAAACTACGGAACGTCTCCTAACCTCTTGCGAATCGGGAGCTTGGTCCGGTTCATCTTGTCTATCTGATGTTGTGTGATGAAAGAAGAAAGCAAGGGTGAGCAGCAAGCCCACCAAAATAATATGTATAATGATTAACAATATATGAGCCTTCTCATAGTACTCATGAAGGTCTTGGTCAAAAGAAATGAACCAAGATGATATCTTAATGCGATGAAGTCGCAAAATATTCAGTATATATATACATATATACTTTTCAAAATATTGGAAGTCCTCTTCCATGCATAATACACACAGAGTTCCAGTGTATAACTGTATAAAAATATCGTTGCAAGGTGATCTCATATATCTAACCTTGTCTCAACATTTTTCTGAAAATCTTTGTCATGCATAAGATAATCATTTACTAGATATAAGTTTAAAAGATGAAGTTACAAGATACTCCAATATACTTATATCTTTTCCAAATACTACTTGAACTACCACCATTCAAGTTATAATTAGTTTCCAAAGTTCATCACATAGATGAGACTACAAGACCAGATTTGAATAGATTAAATCTTTAAAATATCATCAAAATAAAATGAAGTTACGAGATGCTTCATTTGATGCAAACATCATTTTGAAAACTTGACCCTGCCAACACTTAACAATCGCCCAACCGTAGCCTTTCTATCGAAGTGCTCTGGGTAGTGTTGCAGAAATATCCAATTGGATGATGAACTCATTACGGGAGTTTGCCGTGCCAGGAAGACCACTTACGATGATCAGTCGTAGTAGTGCAACCCCACCATTTTCTACATGTAGAGGAGAACCTGTCGGATTTACTTGTCAACCGAACACTGAACTCCTAAGGAATGGACCGCCTTAGCGGAACTTCCAGGCCATTTGGGCCAATATAATAAGGCTGGGCCGGCGCCACTCGACCACTTACGCCACTCCTAGTTCAGATGAAATCCATGACTCTGAAACGTAAAGCTCGTTCCCCCTTTCCCCAAGTAGAAACTTGTTGATACGGCTCCACCAAGAAGTCGTATCTAGTTGGAAAGGAGAACTCACCGATATTTCCCAGGCGATGCCTGTTAATGGATTAACTTGTTCCAAGAATTTTACTTCCCGAGTGTTGGGTAAGTAATCGATTCATTTAACAAAACAGCAACCTTGTTGCGAATATAAAACACACCACAGAGCCGGATCCCTCAGGTTTTGAGCGAGTATTTAAATCCCCTTCGAAAGGAGGATCTTAAATATAAAAATGAGTTTTGGGATCCGCTCTAACTTTTAAAAATCATTTTGAAGACTCGCAAAACATTTTTAAGAATGTTTGGAGTGATGCTGATTTAACAAAATAAATCAGTCCCAATATATTAGAAAATATCTGAATATTATTATTTAAATAATATTTCCATAAAGAATAATCTTTATAAAAATAATTGAAGTAGAAGTTTTGAAACTTATACTTGAAATGAATATTAAATATCCAAATATATACCTATACGAAAGTACTATCTTTATTTGAATAATCAAAAGTGAGTTTGATTATCGACACCTTATTCTTTAATAAAATAAAGAATATATCTCAGCAAATAATCGGAGTCATAGATCCTCAAATGAATATTCAAATAATATTCAATAAATAAATTAAGCTGAGTCATAAGCCCTCGAATGAATATTCGAAATAATCAATAAATAAATAAGCTGAGTCATAAGCCCTCGAATGAATATTCGAAATAATATTCATTAAATAATAAGCTGAGTCATAATACCTCGAATGAATATTATAAATAATATTCATTAAATAAAATAAAGGAGTCATACATCCTCAAATGAATATCCAAGTAATATTCAATAAATAATATAAAGGAGTCAAAAGTCCTCGAATGAATATTCGAAATAATATTCATTAAATAATAAGTTGAGTCATAATACCTCGAATGAATATTATAAATAATATTCATTAAATAAAATAAAGGAGTCATACATCCTCAAATGAATATCCAAGTAATATTCAATAAATAATATAAAGGAGTCAAAAGTCCTCGAATGAATATTCAAGATAATATTCATTAATAAAATAAAGTTATCGAATAAACCTTATTCGATTAATAGTTTTGAAAACTATAACCATATATATATATATAAATATATATATATATAAAATCTACTCGGGATCCTCGACTCCCGGTTTTAGAAAATGTTTTCACCTTTGGGTCCCTATACTAAGGGTATATGCAAATTACCGCTATTCTCTAGCATAGGTATTATCAACTGAACCAACAGATATATATGGCAAGAATACGAAACAGGCATGCATATATATACCATATCAGCATGCTTCAATATATCGTAAAATTTGCTAATTAACCAACATGCATCTATCACAAGATAATGCATATACATATATACATCACAACAACAGTATAACGGATAGAAAACTTGCCTGAGCGACTTGGGGTGAAAAAAAAACTCGGAACGAGTCTGGTAACCTATAAACAACAAGTAAGTTGGAATTAAACCAAAGTCACTTGTAAATCTATACTTTAACTAACTTATACTCTAACGCTTGTTTTGCGCTTACTGATTTGCTTAAGTCACTCGGGTACCCTCGGCTCCACCATTTTTAATAATTTAACCTTTACGAGTTTTAAGGCGATTCCTTCGCGAGTGTCTTACCAACTGCCTAACACACTTACCATAAATGTTTCATACATTAATTAACCCTTTTTTGTCTTTAACCTATGTTTCAAAGTAAGGCGAGGGGAAAAGTTTCGTTCGCGAAACGCCGTTACTTGAAACGGTCGTTTCTCCTAAACCGTGCATCGGAATCGAACGAACTACATATCAAAACAAAGCTCGTAACATGAGCTATCTAAAAATGGCAGTGGTCATAATCTAGAAGGGGGTTCTCGGGTCCTAATGTTATGCACAAAAACAGTCCAAAGAAAATCGGACGTTACGACGGCTATGTTTACGCGATTACCAATGTTTAAACTACTCCAATTAACCACCAACCAACTCATAACCATCAATACAACAAAACTTCACCTAAACCATACCACATCAGTCCATAATCTCCAAGGTTTTCAACTCAAACAACCACAATCGAGACCTATGAACTATAATCAAGCTTCAATTACCAAAAACACTTCCAAATCAAACCAAACTACTAATAATCACAATTCATGCTTCTCATTTCACAACACCAACCATTAAACTTACTAACAAATAAAGTAAAGGCTAGGGTTTGAAGTTTATACCTTCCTTGGGAGGTGTTAAGTTGCTAGGAAGCCTTAGGGAGCCTCCTACAAGCTTGATCTTTCCAAAGAAATCAAGAACACAAAGTTAGGCTTTGAAATTTCTAAAAGTCCGATTTAAAGAACTATAAAAATGAGGGTCTTACCATGATTATTTGGACGAGACTTGTGAACAAGAGTTGTAGGCCATCTCAATACCTTTCCAATGAGCTATAGAACACAATATTTGAGTGAGAAATGAAGGAGATACAGCAGTTTTAGTGTTCTGGTTCTGTTTTGGCCGAGAGCATGAAGAACAATGCCTTGGTTTCTTTTTGATTTTGATGAAAAATGATTTGCTTGGCTTGGTTGGTTTGATTTTTGTGTTTGTTTTAGTAAATTACCTAGTTGCCCTTAATTTTGTGTGGTTAAAAAGCCACCACATCTCCTTCCTTCCCATGTCATGCTTGTGTCATCCTCATGATGTCATCCTCCCCTCCTTGTCCTCTTCTCATTGGTTGGGTGACATCATCCTCTCTAATCCCTTTGATTAACTTCCTAATTGTTTGCCTAATGACCGCTGATCTGTTATACGGTTCGCTTAACTTTCGTTTTCATTTATCGTTTGAAGGATCATACCCGAGATCTTATTACTTAGGTTCCCTTAACCTTTCTCAATATATTATATTCCTTTTATGATCCTCTCCTATAATCCTTTAATTTAAATCATTTTTATCCTGTTACCTTTTTCTCAAATCTTTCCGTATCTAGTGTATTTCCGGGAAAAATCAAAGTGTTCGGATTTGGATTCTGACGATCTTTACATACACTTATATCCCATATAAAGTACTAATAAAATCTCAGAATATCCATATCAGAACCCCTACATAGTGTGGCATGAAAAGTTTTCTCATTCAGCAAAAACACTATTCATAAGGGTTTCAAAAATTTCCCAAAAATTGGGGTTATTACAGTCTCCCCTCCTTAAAAGGATTCCGTCCCGGAATCAGATAGAAAATGAATAGGGATACTCTCTTAGCATTGCACTTTCTAACTCTCGAGTAAATTTTCCCACATTGTGGTTCTACCATCAAACTCTTACTAGTTTGATAACCCTTCTCCTAAGCACTCGTTCCTTTTTACTCTATACCCTTCCTGGTTGCTCCATATAGGTTACGTCTGGTTGCATGTCTATGCGCTCATATGCCCCTATTTGTCTGGCATCCGAATTACACTTCCTTAACATTGATACGTGGAACACGTTATGAACTTGCTACAGGTTCGGGGGTAGGGCTAGCTCATATGCTAACTTCCCAAACGTCTTAATATATCCAAGGGTCCAACAAATTGTAGACTTAGCTTTCCTTTCTTTCCGAACCTCATCAATCCTTTTTCAAGGGTTTCTAAGGGGATACCTATAACATTACTAGGCCCCCTATTTCATACTCTTTGTCCTTTTTGAGTCAAATCAGCATACCTCTTATGTCCATCTTGGGTTACTACCAGCCGTCCTCTGATTAGATCTATTATATCCCTGGTCCTTTGGACTACTGCGGGTCCGAGCATCTTGCGCTCTACAACTTCATCCTAACATAAGGGAGATCGACATTATCTTCCCTCAAGGATCTCATAAGGTGACACCTCGATAATGACATATGATCTATTGTCGTGATATAACTAAATCCGCGTTAAGTGATCATTCCAAATTTTTTCAAGTCTATTGCACAGACTCTCATTATAGCGTTTAGCATTAGAGCTTTTGCTTCTCAATACCAATTCTTTTCGAGTTCGTAATCGCTACTACCTTCCGTTCCTAATATTATACTGGTTATACTTTTGCTCGTTAGCGTTCTATAACCTTTTAATAACCACGTCAACCTTAGTATTACGAATATGTTCCCATTCTGAATACCACCATAACTTTACTACTCCTTTTTCAGCTGTTTCTATTTTCGAAAGCTTAATCCTTCATATAGAAGTAAAAGAATTTATTGAGAGATCACTATGATCATGAATACTTGTAATATCGCATAGTTAGTACAGAAGGTGGCCAGCCTTTAGTACTTGACAAGCAATTAAACAATAGATGGTATCCTACTAGGCTTCTATCACACAGATAGATAGTCATTCGGCAATACCTCCCCTTTCTGGAAGGGTTGTTCTTCTCAGCTTACATGAAATGAAAAGAAGAGAAAAGAACGAATTGAAGAGAATTGTATATATGAAAAATATACTGCCACAAAATATCTGGCTTGGAACCTACCTCTGAACTATAGAGGTTTGTCATAGGAGAACAAAACATATATGTATTTATATCAGCATCAAGTATTATAGCATCGTATTTCCCATGCCTAAATATTTCTATTCCGTCCATCATTCTATGGACCCATGCTCTTCCTCGAGCTTATATACAATCACCTTTGAAACTCCCTCGATTTCGAAAATCGAACCTGGGATCTCATTTTAGACATCACCGTTACTAGAGTTCTATGCTTGCACCGCAACCTTCCTCATATAGTAATACGACTCTCTTTTCATAAGAGGGAATAAATATTCAATAGGTAGATACTCTACTTAATTAGTCTATCAATGATAACTTATACACTACCACGACCCGTTTAGTGGTACTCAATCTCAACATCCATTCCAATACAACTCTCACGGTTGTAATCAGCTCGTTACTCGCAGAATCATTGCTGCCTTACTATGGTCCACCACTGACCCACTGTCATCATTCACTTTCCATGAAATCTTAATAGCTAACCATACGGAGTCCATACATGTCGTATCAAATCCTTCTAAGGAGGTAACATAATCACCATTTCTGATTCATGAAGAACACTCCTGATCTCAAAGGTTCGTTTAGTCCTTTTGAAACATGGTCCAGGCTCATTCTCAAGATAGTACCTTCTAAGATAGATAGCCCGCTCATGGCGATTACACGAATTAAACCTTTACCAACTACTATTACGGCTGGGTATTGCACAGTCATCAGAAGGAATGTCAATCTTCCAAACCATAATACAACCGTCATAGCTTTAACCATCATCAATGTATTCCTTTGGCACAAGCGCCTATAACTATCCTCTTACCTTTAAAGTGTCGGCCACCTCTTTGGCCTTTCCTGATAGTAAAATTTCCTTACAGTCAATGTCATTTTAACCACCTCCAAATAAATTTTCTACCTTATTTCAATCACAACTTATGTGAAAATGCTTTTCTTTAATATCTGATGAGTAAATAAAAAAAAATATCACCATTTTTCCATAAGTTATTGCCTCAATCTTTAGAGGTTAATCACTGTCACGAATGACTCTCAATCATACTTAGAACATCTTTTATCTTAGGTCCTAATTGCCCTGAACAATTTCGACCTTTACTGGTTCGATCCATACTTTCTCGTGGTTTAACACGTGCCCCACTTGGCAACATTATAATTATGTCATATTTCCTTTATCAACATTTTTATTCTTGAGAATTTCGAATATTTCCTTTCTCCTTGTAAAACCTCTAAGGTTATCCTTTAATCGTTCCTCCTGTATTCCCTATATACAGGGCATATCAAAATACCACTTACTAATACTAGAACCATTGTCTATATACTTCTGAAGAATTTCTCCACTGATCCTTAAAGGTTATTATTACCTTAATCCTTTCCAATTCATACTGTCAAAACTCATACTATCCCTATTAAGGGTGAAATTCCAACCTTTATGCATTCCCCGAGGATTCATTTTAAGTTACCGATGTTCTATCCTTAATTCCACCTTTAAAAGGTACATGCATCCTTCCATGGATAAATCAAGTCATATATCCCTGATAAGGGTATCTTATTCAATCATTCCCACCTCGATAGTATATGCTTAATTTCACAATAACATCTGTATTCAAAATGAGGTCAATCAATATGGCCTCCAAAAGATAAGAACGGTTATCCGCTTTTCTTGCCTGATTCAGTAATGATAATAGGGATGTTCTAGAAGATGTTTGTCGTGTTCAACGTGAACCTTTTAGTTCTAACTACTCATTTACCTCTTTTATTTATCTCAACAGTCATCTCAATGTTGGGATATCTTTCATACCTGGCGTCTCCCTTTCTGGGTATCAAGCCACCGGTCTTACACTTCACATTCTTGAAGGTCACTTCCTTCATCCAATTTTCCTAATTTCTTACTTCCTTGTCTCCTCAGTCTATCCGCGTCTCATTGTTTATCCTTCGAACTATCTCAATGTTTCCTCGAATCCTCCCAACTTAAAGGGGATAAAATATATGCATCTCTTATGCCTTCAACCGTCAACTTTAACTCATGGTGAATCACCCTCATCCTGACGATCATATACTTTTCTATTTCTATTAATATGAGTCTTTAGGGTTTCCTCATACCCAACTCCCTTATCATTCCTCAAACTCTGTTGCCTTTATATTCCTTTCCACTTCAATTCCTTTTTATTTTCCTTTCTCTTATCATTATTTCATGAACCAACACAACATAAGCATTGATTTCAAATATCCCGTCATTCTGGATTCGCGTCTTCAGAACGAATCTTAACAACTTTTACAGCTTAGATTCATAATTCATCATACTCGTCTGCCTTTGTTCTGGCTCTAAGGCTTTTACACTATCTCCATAACCTTGGGAAGTACTTTCCCGAAAATAATTGTCTGAACTTAAATCAGTTTATTATAATCTCTTGCTCCGTGCCTTCCTTGGCCTTTCACCAGCGGGTGGCCTCTCTCTTAGGAGGGTAAGTGACAAAAATAGTCTTTTGTGATTCGTCAATCATTTAGAATCTCAAATGATTCCTGTATTTCCTTTAGCCAGGCTCTTGCCTCGACTGGGTCAGCTTGTTCCTTGGAACTCTGAGAGCTTAGCGACTTAAAGGTCCTGAAAGAATTTCTCACCGTATTGTTTCCTCAGGGTGGTGGCTGGGGATAATAGTCTAAGTTCTGTCTAGACTGGTCCATAAATTGTCGTATAGGAGTACCATCTCGGGTCTCCTTTCCTTACTCGACTTTCTGTTTCCTTAGTATGAAATGTTTCAACCTTCTCCCATAATTGGGGTTATCTTATACATTAAAAACCTTGTTTTCCACTCTATTATGTTATGGGTTCTTTCTTTCTTGATGGCAACCTCCCTGACTATCACATTCAGGGTTTGCCCTAAATCTTATTTCTCAAACTATGGCTCTCATCTAAGTTCTCATCCTTAAGCTCTTGAACTTTTGGAACCCAATTTCTGTAGGAACACCTCACTATCCCCTTATCATCTTTCTCGGTGTGGATCTCTTCTCCAGTCATTGACTCTTTGCCTTCATTCATCACTTTTTCTGGCACAATATGTTCTTTTCCAAAAATTTGGTCTGTATTGCAATCTCAAACAGCTTTTCGGTACCGGCTCCGGTTACCTTCACTTCTATTTCCATTTTCTCAAAATCTCTTATAAACTATCCCAAAGACATTATCATCTTGGGTCTCTCCTTTTTACTAAGGGCATCAGCCACCACATTGGCTTTCCCCGAATGATAAAGAATCTCCCAATCATTATTCTTGATTAGCTCTAACTGCCTCCTCTGGCATATATTGAGCTCTTTCTACGTAAGAATGTACTAGAGCTCCTATGGTTTGTGAATCTCACACTTCTCTCCATACAAGTAGTGCCTCAAATCTTTAGGGCAAAACTATTGCCACGAGCCCAAGCTCATGGGTGGGGATATCAAATTTTAAATTCCCTTAATTGTCTTGACGCAGACGCGATTATCTTGTTGTGCTATATAAGAAGCACCCTAATTCCTTATGCGAAGCGTCACTTACAAATCACAAAATCTCATTTTCCATCCGGCAACGCCAACATAGGGAACGTCACCAACCTTTGCTTCGGTTCTTAAAAGTTGTTCTCGCATTTCTCTGTCCATTCGAACTTCTCAGTCTTACGAGTAAGCCGCGTTAAAGGGGCTACTATCTTTACAAACTTGAACGAACCTCTAGTAGTGACCGGCCAATCCTACCTCTGGTAGTCGACCCAACCAGGGTCATCAATTCATCAGTGGTCCTTTATCCAATCTCGTCAGGATCCTCCATGGGATCCTCCTCAGCAACTATCCCATCTAGGACAACATCCTCAACCGCTACATCCTCAATATCAACAGCATCTGGTCCTGCATTAGGACACTCTATCGGATCCACAATCCGATCTCCAATTAGTAATAAAACATCATCGCGCTGTTGCTCCTCAACCTCAGGGTTCGGAGTCCCGCTACTCTATACGATAACGAACTACGCTTCTATCGCTACATTTATAAGGTTCCCATAAGGGTTTTAACTGTCAGTACTACGTTAGGTAGTCCGACTATGAACTTGGCAAGAGTTCTTATTATCTTAGTGAACTTATTATCTTAACGTCCCATCATCTCTGAGGTTTATAACGCTTAGCTCTGATACCATTTCTGTAACACCCCCAAATCCGGGGTCGGGGATCCGGGTTGTCACGAGTTCCATTTCCCTTAACAACACCCAATCTTAATAAATAATCAACTACTCTGTACTATGACCCCACAATAAACACACACACCACAAGTTATAGTCTCAGAGATGAATATCCAAAAATAATCACAAGTCGTTTTATTCCACAATTATATGCCAATACACCTTAAACAGGTTTCTGAATAAATTTACATTTCTTTGCCATTATTACAATTCATAAATATACATAATCTGATACATCAAAAGTTGAAAGCCTAGCCTATTGGTAGTTCCTACCTCAGCTATGGCGGCATCAGTGCTTCTAGAAAACTACGGAACGTCTCCTAACCTCTTGCGAATCGGGAGCTTGGTCCGGTTCATCTTGTCTATCTGATGTTGTGTGATGAAAGAAGAAAGCAAGGGTGAGCAGCAAGCCCACCAAAATAATATGTATAATGATTAACAATATATGAGCCTTCTCATAGTACTCATGAAGGTCTTGGTCAAAAGAAATGAACCAAGATGATATCTTAATGCGATGAAGTCGCAAAATATTCAGTATATATATACATATATACTTTTCAAAATATTGGAAGTCCTCTTCCATGCATAATACACACAGAGTTCCAGTGTATAACTGTATAAAAATATCGTTGTAAGGTGATCTCATATATCTAACCTTGTCTCAACATTTTTCTGAAAATCTTTGTCATGCATAAGATAATCATTTACTAGATATAAGTTTAAAAGATGAAGTTACAAGATACTCCAATATACTTATATCTTTTCCAAATACTACTTGAACTACCACCATTCAAGTTATAATTAGTTTCCAAAGTTCATCACATAGATGAGACTACAAGACCAGATTTGAATAGATTAAATCTTTAAAATATCATCAAAATAAAATGAAGTTACGAGATGCTTCATTTGATGCAAACATCATTTTGAAAACTTGACCCTGCCAACACTTAACAATCGCCCAACCGTAGCCTTTCTATCAAAGTGCTCTGGGTAGTGTTGCAGAAATATCCAATTGGATGATGAACTCATTACGGGAGTTTGCCGCGCCAAGAAGACCACTTACGATGATCAGTCGTAGTAGTGCAACCCCACCATTTTCTACATGTAGAGGAGAACCTGTCGGATTTACTTGTCAACCGAACACTGAACTCCTAAGGAATGGACCGCCTTAGCGGAACTTCCAGGCCATTTGGGCCAATATAATAAGGCTGGGCCGGCGCCACTCGACCACTTACGCCACTCCTAGTTCAAATGAAATCCATGACTCTGAAACGTAAAGCTCGTTCCCCCTTTCCCCAAGTAGAAACTTGTTGATACGGCTCCACCAAGAAGTCGTATCTAGTTGGAAAGGAGAACTCACCGATATTTCCCAGGCGATGCCTGTTAATGGATTAACTTGTTCCAAGAATTTTACTTCCCGAGTGTTGGGTAAGTAATCGATTCATTTAACAAAACAGCAACCTTGTTGCGAATATAAAACACACCACAGAGCCGGATCCCTCAGGTTTTGAGCGAGTATTTAAATCCCCTTCGAAAGGAGGATCTTAAATATAAAAATGAGTTTTGGGATCCGCTCTAACTTTTAAAAATCATTTTGAAGACTCGCAAAACATTTTTAAGAATGTTTGGAGTGATGCTGATTTAACAAAATAAATCAGTCCCAATATATTAGAAAATATCTGAATATTATTATTTAAATAATATTTCCATAAAGAATAATCTTTATAAAAATAATTGAAGTAGAAGTTTTGAAACTTATACTTGAAATGAATATTAAATATCCAAATATATACCTATACGAAAGTACTATCTTTATTTGAATAATCAAAAGTGAGTTTGATTATCGACACCTTATTCTTTAATAAAATAAAGAATATATCTCAGAAAATAATCGGAGTCATAGATCCTCAAATGAATATTCAAATAATATTCAATAAATAAATTAAGCTGAGTCATAAGCCCTCGAATGAATATTCGAAATAATCAATAAATAAATAAGCTGAGTCATAAGCCCTCGAATGAATATTCGAAATAATATTCATTAAATAATAAGCTGAGTCATAATACCTCGAATGAATATTATAAATAATATTCATTAAATAAAATAAAGGAGTCATACATCCTCAAATGAATATCCAAGTAATATTCAATAAATAATATAAAGGAGTCAAAAGTCCTCGAATGAATATTCGAAATAATATTCATTAAATAATAAGTTGAGTCATAATACCTCGAATGAATATTATAAATAATATTCATTAAATAAAATAAAGGAGTCATACATCCTCAAATGAATATCCAAGTAATATTCAATAAATAATATAAAGGAGTCAAAAGTCCTCGAATGAATATTCAAGATAATATTCATTAATAAAATAAAGTTATCGAATAAACCTTATTCGATTAATAGTTTTGAAAACTATAACCATATATATATATAAATATATATATATATATAAAATCTACTCGGGATCCTCGACTCCCGGTTTTAGAAAATGTTTTCACCTTTGGGTCCCTATACTAAGGGTATATGCAAATTACCGCTATTCTCTAGCATAGGTATTATCAACTGAACCAACAGATATATATGGCAAGAATACGAAACAGGCATGCATATATATACCATATCAGCATGCTTCAATATATCGTAAAATTTGCTAATTAACCAACATGCATCTATCACAAGATAATGCATATACATATATACATCACAACAACAGTATAACGGATAGAAAACTTGCCTGAGCGACTTGGGGTGAAAAAAAAACTCGGAACGAGTCTGGTAACCTATAAACAACAAGTAAGTTGGAATTAAACCAAAGTCACTTGTAAATCTATACTTTAACTAACTTATACTCTAACGCTTATTTTGCGCTTACTGATTTGCTTAAGTCACTCGGGTACCCTCGGCTCCACCATTTTTAATAATTTAACCTTTACGAGTTTTAAGGCGATTCCTTCGCGAGTGTCTTACCAACTGCCTAACACACTTACCATAAATGTTTCATACATTAATTAACCCTTTTTTTGTCTTTAACCTATGTTTCAAAGTAAGGCGAGGGGAAAAGTTTCGTTCGCGAAACGCCGTTACTTGAAACGGTCGTTTCTCCTAAACCGTGCATCGGAATCGAACGAACTACATATCAAAACGAAGCTCGTAACATGAGCTATCTAAAAATGGCAGTGGTCATAATCTAGAAGGGGGTTCTCGGGTCCTAATGTTATGCACAAAAACAGTCCAAAGAAAATCGGACGTTACGACGGCTATGTTTACGCGATTACCAATGTTTAAACTACTCCAATTAACCACCAACCAACTCATAACCATCAATACAACAAAACTTCACCTAAACCACACCACATCAGTCCATAATCTCCAAGGTTTTCAACTCAAACAACCACAATCGAGACCTATGAACTATAATCAAGCTTCAATTACCAAAAACACTTCCAAATCAAACCAAACTACTAATAATCACAATTCATGCTTCTCATTTCACAACACCAACCATTAAACTTACTAACAAATAAAGTAAAGGCTAGGGTTTGAAGTTTATACCTTCCTTGGGAGGTGTTAAGTTGCTAGGAAGCCTTAGGGAGCCTCCTACAAGCTTGATCTTTCCAAAGAAATCAAGAACACAAAGTTAGGCTTTGAAGTTTCTAAAAGTCCGATTTAAAGAACTGTAAAAATGAGGGTCTTACCATGATTATTTGGACGAGACTTGTGAACAAGAGTTGTAGGCCATCTCAATACCTTTCCAATGAGCTATAGAACACAATATTTGAGTGAGAAATGAAGGAGATACAGCAGTTTTAGTGTTCTGGTTCTGTTTTGGCCGAGAGCATGAAGAACAATGCCTTGGTTTCTTTTTGATTTTGATGAAAAATGATTTGCTTGGCTTGGTTGGTTTGATTTTTGTGTTTGTTTTAGTAAATTACCTAGTTGCCCTTGATGTTGTGTGGTTAAAAAGCCACCACATCTCCTTCCTTCCCATGTCATGCTTGTGTCATCCTCATGATGTCATCCTCCCCTCCTTGTCCTCTTCTCATTGGTTGGGTGACATCATCCTCTCTAATCCCTTTGATTAACTTCCTAATTGTTTGCCTAATGACCGCTGATCTGTTATACGGTTCGCTTAACTTTCGTTTTCGTTTATCGTTTGAAGGATCATACCCGAGATCTTATTACTTAGGTTCCCTTAACCTTTCTCAATATATTATATTCCTTTTATGATCCTCTCCTATAATCCTTTAATTTAAATCATTTTTATCCTGTTACCTTTTTCTCAAATCTTTCCGTATCTAGTGTATTTCCGGGAAAAATCAAAGTGTTCGGATTTGGATTCTGACGATCTTTACATACACTTATATCCCATATAAAGTACTAATAAAATCTCAGAATATCCATATCAGAACCCCTACATAGTGTGGCATGAAAAGTTTTCTCATTCAGCAAAAACACTATTCATAAGGGTTTCAAAAATTTCCCAAAAATTGGGGTTATTACAACCGTTCCATTACTTACCCAAGGGGCATAGTTGAGGATGTGCTCGTCAAGGTGGATAAGCTCTTCTTTCCTGCTGATTTTGTTATTCTGGATTTTGAGGAAGATAAGAAGATTCCCATAATCTTGGGGAGGCCTTTCTTGGCTACTGGCCGTACCTTGATAGATGTGCAAAAAGGGGAACTTACTATGCGGGTCCAAGATCAGGATGTGACCTTCACAATGTATTCAAGGCAATGAAATTCCCTACAGAAGATGAGGAGTGCTTAAAAGTAGATGTGATTGATTCTGCGGTTACTTCGGAACTTGATCACATGCTAATGTCTGATGCATTGGAAAAGGCCTTAGTGGGGGATTTTGACAGCGATAATGAAGATAGCAACGAGCAATTACAATATCTGAACGCTTCTCCATGGAAGCGAAAGCTCGACATACCATTTGAATCTCTTGGTACTTCTGACCTTAAGAATGCTGAAGGGAAGCTCAAACCATCAATAGAGGAAGCACCTACCTTGGAGCTCAAACCATTACCTGAACACTTGAGGTATGCTTTTTTAGGTGATTCATCTATGTTACCTGTTTTTATTTCAGCTGACCTTTCAGGTAGTGAGGAAGACAAGCTCTTAAGGATTTTGAGAGAATTCAAATCGGCTATAGGATGGACCATAGCAGACATCAAGGGGATAAGTCCTTCATATTGTATGCATAAAATTCTGTTAGAGGAAGGTAGTAAGCCAACTGTGGAGCAGCAGCGAAGACTGAACCCGATCATGAAGGAGGTGGTGAAGAAAGAAATTCTGAAATGGCTAGATGCAGGCATCATTTATCCTATTTCCGACAGCTCGTGGGTGAGCCCCGTGCAATGTGTACCTAAGAAAGGAGGTATCACTGTGGTCGCAAATGAAAAGAATGAGCTCATCCCTACTCGAACAGTTACAGGATGGAGAGTATGCATGGATTATAGAAAATTGAACAAAGCCACAAGGAAGGATCACTTCCCTCTCCCATTCATTGATCAAATGCTCAACAGATTGGCGGGACATGAGTATTTTTGTCTTCTGGATGGTTATTCCGGGTATAATCAGATTTGTATTGCACCAGAGGATCAGGAAAAGACTACCTTCACTTGTCCATTTGGCACATTTGCTTTTCGAAGAGTTTCATTTGGGTTATGTGGTGCCCCGGCCACCTTTCAGAGATGTATGATGGCTATATTCTCTGACATGATTGCAAATAACGTCGAAGTGTTCATGGATGACTTCTCCGTCTTTGGACACTCATATGATGAATGTTTGAATAATCTGCGCGCCGTACTCAAAAGATGCGTGGAAACTAATTTGGTGCTTAATTGGGAGAAATGTCATTTTATGGTGCGTGAAGGCATTATCCTTGGGCATAAGGTCTCTAGCAAAGGTCTGGAGGTGGACAAGGCCAAGGTGGGAGTCATTGAAAATCTTCCCCCACCCAATTCGGTGAAAGGAATCCGTAGTTTTCTCGGTCATGTGGGTTTTTATCGGCGATTCATCAAGGACTTTTCAAAGATATCTAAGCCGTTGTGCAATTTACTTGAGAAAGATGTGCCTTTTAAATTTGATGATGAATGTTTGGCAGCATTCGAGACTCTCAAGGAGAGTTTGATCACGGCACCAGTTATTACAGCACCAGATTGGACAGAACCGTTTGAGATGATGTGTGATGCGAGTGACTATGCGGTAGGTGCAGTTCTGGGACAGCGCAAGAAAAATCTCTTCCATGTGGTCTACTATGCGAGTAAGACTTTAAATGGGGCCCAATTGAACTACACCACTACTGAAAAGGAGCTTTTGGCTATAGTCTTTGGCTTTGAGAAATTTCGATCTTATCTGCTTGGTACGAAAGTAACAGTATTCACTGATCATGCAGCTATTCGCTATCTGGTTTCTAAGAAGGATTCGAAGCCGAGACTCATTCGTTGGGTGCTTTTACTTCAAGAATTTGAGTTAGAGATCAAAGATAGAAAAGGTACTGAGAATCAAGTAGCTGACCATCTCTCTAGGTTGGAGAATCCCGATTCTACTTCACAAGATAGGACGTTAATCAATGAATCTTTTCCGGATGAGCAGTTGTTTGCAATTCAAGAGGAAGAACCATGGTTTGCAGATATTGTAAACTATCTTGTCAGCAATATAATGCCGCCTAATTTGACATCCGCTCAAAAGAAGAAGTTTCTGCATGAGGTGAAGTGGTATATGTGGGATGAACCATATTTGTTTAGACAGGGAGCTGACCAGATCATCAGGAGATGTATCCCGTTCTGTGAGACGGAGGGGATATTACGAGACTGCCATTCCACGGTTTATGGTGGACACTATGGAGGTGAGAAGACGGCAGCTCGTATTCTGCAAGCAGGTTTTTTCTGGCCTACTTTGTTCAAGGATGCTCATCAGTTTGTTTTAAGGTGTGATCGTTGCCAAAGAGTGGGAAATTTGTCAAGGAAGGATGAGATGCCATTAAATGTGATGCTTGAAGTCGAGGTCTTTGATGTGTGGGGAATCGATTTCATGGGGCCTTTTATCTCGTCTTGCAATAATCAGTACATCTTGCTGGCAGTCGATTATGTCTCAAAATGGGTCGAAGTTAAGGCTTTACCGACAAATGATGCAAAGGCAGTGCTAAATTTTCTTCATAAGCAAATTTTCACAAGGTTTGGGACGCCTCGGGTAATTATAAGTGATGAAGGATCGCATTTTTGCAACCGTAAGTTCACTTCTATGATGCAGCGTTATAACGTGAATCATCGAGTAGCTACTGCCTATCATCCGCAAACAAATGGTCAAGCGGAAGTGTCTAACAGAGAGATAAAACGCATTCTAGAGAAGGTTGTTTGTCCGTCAAGGAAGGATTGGTCTTTAAAGCTCGATGAAGCTGTTTGGGCTTACAGAACAGCATTCAAAACTCCACTTGGGATGTCACCGTTTCAGTTGGTGTACGGTAAGGGATGTCATCTACCGGCGGAGCTTGAGCATAAGGCCTACTGGGCATTGAAGAAATTGAACCTGGATTTAGATGCAGCTGGTAAGAAAAGAATGCTTCAGCTTAATGAACTTGATGAATTTCGACTTCAAGCGTACGAGAATAACAAAATGTATAAGGAAAAGGTGAAGAGGTGGCACGATAGGAAGCTACATCCTAAGTTATTTGTGCCAGGGCAACAAGTTCTGTTATTCAACTCTCGGCTCCGACTTTTTCCTGGGAAGTTGAAATCAAGGTGGTCTGGACCTTTTATTGTCAAAACTATGTTTCCACATGGAGCGGTGGAAATTTTTAAGAAGGATTCGGACCAAGCATTCAAGGTTAACGGTCAGCGGTTAAAGCACTACTATGGGGACATGGCAAACCGAGAGGTGGTTAGTGCCATTTTGTTGACTACTTGAGAAAGGTACGGAACGTCAAGCTAATGACGAAAAAGAAGCGCTGCGTGGGAGGCAACCCATGAATTGTTGTTACAGGAACCCTTAGAAGTTAATAACCTATCCAAAAACACAAAAAAATCATAAAAAAAGGGGCTGAAAATTTTTTTTTCCAGAGACCCTCTGCGCGCCCGCGCAGCTATGCTGAGCGGCCGCGCAGCTTGCTGCGCGCCCGCGCAGAAATGCTGAGCGGCCGCGCAGGGGTCGAGTTCCAGAAAATTTTTTGCAGTTCAGAAAAAAAAAAAAACACAAAAACCCAGCACAGCCCATAAACCCACGAATTCTTTTCCCATTACCCCATGATTTTATCCCTCAACCCCACTCCTAATCTAATTTAACCTACTCCACACCCTATATATACATACACCTATCCCACATATCTCCCACACACTTCCTACACTTAAACCCTCTCATAAACATCAAAAATCAGTTCTTACACACTTTTATTCACAAATCAATGGCACCCAAGAGAGCACACACTATTGACAGCAGCAGCACAGTTCCTACTGCTGATTCATCAAGGGGTACTGCTGCAAGGCCTCGGTTAACTGACAGAGCTACGGAGGAGGAGTACACTAGGTTGTTGGGGAAGCCGATTCTGAAGGAGAGGGGGTTTTTACCATCAGGGAGGGATGGTGAGTTGTTACCCATGATTGCAGAGAAGGGGTGGATAGCTTTTTGTGAGTCACCCGAAGCAGTACCGATGAGTGTGGTTCGCGAGTTCTACGCGAACGCAAAGGCTGAAAAGAATGTGTTTTCTATAGTTCGTGGGCTTACGGTTGATTATCATCCTGCGGCGATTCGCCGTGTCATTGGACAGCGAGAGAGGAAGCCCGAGGAGGAGAACTGGAATGAAAAGACTGCTGAGGATTTTGACTTGGATTTGATTTGTGCGACTCTCTGTCGACCGGGCACAATTTGGAACCGCAGTCCAGCCAATAATGAGTATCGTCACTTTCCGGCGATCGCCATGAACAGGTATGCCCGTGCATGGAATGCATTTATATGTGCTAATATTCTGCCTTCTTCACATGCACACGAGGTCACAGTTGAGAGAGCACAGTTGTTGTGGGGAATTCTGAATGAGGAATACTATGTGGACCTTGGTGAGTTTATCTACCAAGGAATTCTGAAGTTTTTGAGGGGAGCAAAGCATATGAACATCCCTTATGCATCCACGGTTACGAAGCTATGCCGAGCAGTAGGAGTGAACTGGCCGGCTCATGAGCAGTTGCAGTTGCCAGCAGCTCCGATAGATTCTGGCACTCTGAATGGGATGCAGGAGTGGACCGGTGGTGAGCCTGAGGAGCATGGGCTGGGTTATCATCTTCCAGGAGGGCGTCCAGCACGAGGTGCTACTATGGCTAGGCCAGGGCGTGGTGAGGCTGGTTCTTCGAGAGCTCAGGAGGGTGCTGGGATGGGTGATGCCCAGTATAGGAGGCTTTCACGGCGGATGGATGCCATGTATGAGACGCAGAGCAGGTTTGCTCAGGAGCTCACCCTTTCGTTAGGGACTGCTTTTCGAGGCCTTGGAGCTGATATCCAGTGGCCAGTTTTTGGTGAGGACTCTGCGTACCCGCCGCCTGATACTCCACCCACTGAGGGTGATGGTGATGATGACTCCGAGTAGGTATACCCTGTGTTCCTTTCTACTACCTTCACTGGGGACAGTGAAGATTTTAAGTTTGGGGGTGGTAGTTAAGGAATATTTTGTGTGTGTCATATAGCTGCATATTCATGATAGTTAGTTCATATAGTTGCATAATTTTTGCCATATAGTTTTTTTTATAGCTTTATTTGTTTGTCATATCATATAGCTCATGCATATACCATGATCCCTTTTGCAATGATTTATCGACTGAATTGTGATATTGATGCGAGTGGAGTGATAGCATTAAAGTGATATTAAGTTGTGTAGGTTGATATGCATGCTAGAAGCACTTATATTTTCACTAAGTCTTAGAGAATGCTTAAGGGCTAGATTGTTGTTATGATCTGATTATTTTCGAGGATAATCTATTTATTATGCTTAGAATTTGATAATAGGTTCTTAGTGGTAAAGGCATGAAAAAGAAAAAAAATTGGAGTAAAAATGGAATTTGTTGCTAAGTTGTGGCTAGGCGTCAATTGGCTAGTAGCCGGCTCGCATGTTATGCGAGTAGTCTAGGGTTGAGCAAGATGGAGCGAAACGCACTTGCTCAGAAGCAAAAAAAAAAAAAATTGCATAATTGATCAAGAGTGAGCTCTTTGGTATTCGAGTTATTAAGTTCTTAGGGGACTTTGTGCCTAGTGACCTAAGGCTTTTAGAGTCTGGGATCCGCTAACCTAACGCTCGTTACATGGATACCATTGTATAAGTCTTTTGTGGACCTCACTCATTGCACGGTCAAATAAGCATTTGAATTGTAAATAAAAAGCACAATTCCGTAGTAAGCTCTAGAGTTCTTGTAGTGTTGTATATCACTTTGTGCCTAGAATTTTTATTCTTTGTATAATCGCAGGATTGCCTTGAGGATAGTCTAGTCATAGTAATTGGTCTAGTTCTGAAGCATATCTGTTAAGCATTTGCACACACCACGTTTCTGGCTGTATGTCTGTTTGCATGAGTTTATTGATCTTTAGTGTCTAACTGCATTCGTTGAGACGTGACAATTTGGTTGGTTAATTGTAGTAAGGGGGATCGTTGCATTTTCATATAGATTGCATTCATGCACATTTTTTATTTGTTTTGAGTCTGTGACGCTTGAGGACAAGCATCGATTTAAGTTTGGGGGTGTGATAAGTGGCATTTTATACCACTTAAAACATTTTAAAATGGCTTAAATTGGTGTCTTGAAATCAAGTATTTTGTATATTTGATGCGTTTTTCTAGTGTTTATGCATTTCAGGATATTAGTTGCATTTCGGAGGAGGAATCATCAAGAATAAGCCTTGGCATGTGTTCACCATTGCGAGAGGAAAATAACGGGCAGATTACGGCGAAGAAACGGAGCAAACCTGGAATTTTTCCAGTAGGGTCCTGCGCGCCCGCGCAGCAATGCTGAGCGGCCGCGTAGCAGCCTTGCGCGCCCGCGCAGAAATGCTGAGCGGCCGCGCAGGGTCGGGGAAAAAGATGAATTATTTTAGACTTCTATTTCTGTTTGGCTTCCAACTTCTATGTAATCTGAGTTTTATGGGACTATTATATAAGTAGATTTGAGACGTTTTCATAGAAAAAAGAAGAAGGAGATTGTGTTTTAGATTGTGTTTTGCACAAGAAGCGAAGGAGATAAGGAAGAAGACCGATTTAGCACACTGCAGCGAAGAGGAAGCATATATTCTTGTGATTCTTGTTTCGTTGTAACGTTGGATGCTAGTTTTCTTGCTTTGACTTATTTACTCTTGTGATGTACTCTGTTTTAATATAATTAGTTAGTTATTATTTTCTTGTGTTGTTTATCATGATTTTATATGAACCCATGATGGCGATAAGTTCTATTATGGGCTAATCGTGATCATGGGGTTGCAACGGATTTATTATGGAATTCTTTAGTTAATTGTTTAATACTGTAGTGTGTGATGATTGCATGATATCTAGTATTGGTTGTGCGTATTCGTCTTATGTGCGTCGCGAACATATAAGATAGGGTGTTAATCTCTTGTGAAGCGACGGTGGATCTTGAGATTTAGAACTTGTCATGCTAGCATAGGTTCATGTAAGTTGTGCATGATTAGTGGGTAATTCTAACAGTTTTATTTGCCCTATGTAATCAAAAGGGATAACTTGTGCTTAAATCGTTGGGTTGTCAATTTCTGTAGATATATAGGAACTCAACATAATTGATGACTATTCAACTTCTATCTTAATTGTGGATGCTTGGTAGAATGGTATTAGTACAATGAAAGTTGGCTTTTATCAGTTTTGTGTTATTCGATTAATGTCATCACTGTCACATGCTAAAGGTATTAACAATGGCTATAGAAGGAAGTAATAATGAAGTTGTGATCTCATGAGTGTTTTATTATTGATAAATTGAAGTGTTAGTTAAGTGGTTAGTTAAGTAGTTAATTATAGTTAATATTTAATCAACAATTTTAAGTGTTATTATCTTAACATTGAGAAGTAATCATACATTGGTGAGTGAGTTTAATTAGACAATAACTTAGTCTGAGTCTCTGAGGGAACGAACTAGAAAGTATTCTATATTACTTGCGAACGCGTATACTTGTGTGAATATTAGTGCATGTTTTCGCCCTAACACCTGTGCCTTTACTTTGTCAGTTAATCTTGGCCTTTGATCTTGTACTCTTCAAGCTGCTTTTGTAGACTTTTCAATCAGTGATTGATTTGTTTGTTGATTGATAATCTTGGATATTTAACTGGTTTGCACTTTGCACTTTGAGTTTTACCTCGAGATCTCTACTTTGGTATATAGAGAACTAGACATCTCGATAGGTATAATGACTTATCGAGATCTCTTATTACTCTATAGATGATATGACTTATCGAAGTCTCTGAGTTCTCGAGTGTAATCTTGACTTATCGAGGTCTCTGAGTTCTCGAATGAACTTGACTTATCGAGATCTTTGAGTCCTCGAATGAACTTGACTTATAGAGGTCTCCATTTCTTTGCATGTAGAATTTACTTATCGATATCTCTGAGTTCTCAAGTGACATTTTGACTTGTCGATATCTCAGAGTTCTCTACTAAAGAAATGACTAGCCGATATCTCCAATTTTCATGTCTTCAATTTGGCTTGTCAATATCTCTGAGACTTCTCTATATGCTTTTCTTGACTTCTCGATAAGTCATTCTAGAGTTCTCGAATGACTTCTCTATAACACTTAAACCGTGACTTGTAGATTTCTTGACTTATAATATTTTTCCCAAAACAGATTTATTCAACTCCAAGCTTCTTCACACTTTCTCTAAGGCATGATCTTCATGATCTTCTTCCAGAGTTTATTCTTAGGCTTGAGACTGTTTACAGAAAAATACTTCAGTCTAATCTAATTACACTTTTACAGACTTAAGGGTTACAATACAAAATGCAAACTTAAATTATCATACAACTTACTTAGAGTTGTCAATTTGACTTAGTCTTGTTATAGTACAGGCAGGTCTTGCACAACAAGTGACAATGACAGCTATCAACAACCAACATATTGGGATAAGCATGACACACATCAGTACACCCTTGGTACATTCTAAGACGGTCCTTACCTAGACACGTGTATGAAATCCATTCGAGTCACGCGTCCTCCGCCCTCAGCATCGAACGGCCCTGGCCCAAAGGTACCAACCCCTAAACCCTACCATTGGGCTATAAATACCCCAAAGGGAAAGGATTCAGGGGTAATACTCTCTTCTACACAATCATACGCACACACAACCACCTTATATTTCTATCGTCATCATGCAAAAGCGAGTTCTTACTCTCACGCCGGAGGCGCCGCGGGGCTCAAATCCCCCTTTGGGGTTGTTTTGCAAGCACTCAATGGTAGCTACACCACAGTCGCAAGACAGGTACGGAGACGGAAGAACCAGACCGTGGATCGGAGTTCTCCCGGTTCACCAGGTTCTACCGGTAAGGACAAAATACAATATATTGATTCCATTTGTTTTCAAAAGCACAGTTTAACCGACTAAATTTAATAAAACAATGGTATAATGCATATAGTAAAAATAGTAATATTTTTTATGAAATTGACCTGGATCCAGATATATAGTAGTATATGTAATAATAAATTTAATTTATTAGGTATTTTTGGACAAAATTAAAATTAATAGAAAATAAATATATTTTGACGCAGCTGTAGAACGGGTGATTAACTCATTCTGCATCATTTTGAACCATAACTTTAAACTTTTAGGCTATATTTGTTTCATGGGATTATAATCCCGGGATAATAATCCGGGGATAACTAATCCCATCAAAATTAGTCCTATGGATTAAATAATCATATCCTAAGTTTGTTCGGAAGGATTAAGTGTAGGATTGGAATATAATCATTTAAAATTTTATCCTATGTTTGTTTTGTGGGATAGTACTTGGGATTGGAATATAATCCTTTCAATTTTGCAATCCTATGTTTGTTTCATATGGATAACAATGAGGGATTATAATTTTTTTTTAAATGACTTGTAGGAGGGGATAAAATAATGCCTCCTCCCACCAAACATTAGATGGGATTATAATCTTATACTCTTCTCCAACAAAATAAACATGAGATATGATAATTTAAAGGATTATAATCCTTAGATAACTCTTCACTAATTATTTACAAAATAAACATTGGATTAAAAAATTTAAAGGATTATAATTTTATCCACTTCTTGATACCATTAAACAAGCATGGCCTCAGTCTTTCGCAGATGGGCTTTCCCATACCAGCCCGTGGTCTTTGCAACCAAGCATTAAGTTGGTGTTCGATCATCATTTAAAATTCTAAAGTTGTTTGCAGTGCATTTTGTAAACTATTGAGACAACATTTCGCTCCAATGGAAATGAAAGCACAGCCAAAAAAAAGTATAATTTCAAACTACAAAGAATTGTTTTAATAATTTAAATTCAAGAAAATTACTCCCTCTGCCCCTAATTATATGTTCGTTTTAATTTTTTATTAGTCTAATTGATCAATTTTTGAATAAATATTACAAATTATTATTTGTTATTTTTAAAAATAAAAATTATATATTAAAATACATTAGATGTACTTTATAAGAATATAACTTGAAAATATTCTGGCTAATTAAAACTCAAAACTGAACCACGGAGTACATGCTAACACTATATGTTTATTATTATGCAAATGAAGTCCAATTTCACCAAAAAAATGATGATGATGATAATAATAATTATATACAAGTTTATAAAAATAAAGTACTTATTTATCGATCGAGTAAAAAATAAAGGAGCTTAAGAAATTAAATTTGTTTTAAGATAAAATTAGTACAAAGGTGGAACAAAATTGAAGGGGAGAATGATGAGTCATTTTCACAAGACAATCTCCGTCAGTGTCTAGAAGTACAACAACAACAACTACCTGACCAGACTGACCGATCTATCCCCCCAACATAACTAACATATCTCTCTCTCTCTCTCTCTCTCAATCTCTCTATACATAAATAAAAATAATTCTAATTATTCATACACTAGTACGCAGTCTTGTATTCTTCTAAAATAATTCTTAGATCCCGATCCGATCCTCATCACAGACTATGTTCTAATCTCCTTTGATCGCTCCTCTCCCTATCAGCTGACATCTTATTCCTCAAGGTAATTAATTTCTTTTTTTATCATCTTTCTCTTACTTGTTAATTTACTCATTTTTAACAATATAAGCACTCATTCTAGTTAATGTTGTGTTATTACAATCATATATAATCTAAACTTAGGCTGATGATGACATTGTACAAAAATAAAAATAAAAACATAATTTTACTTATTGGTTAAGACTGGCCGTAACTCGAAAAAGATGATATAGAACTGTTTGGATGGAAGAAATGGAAAATTATTAACGGAATTGAATGTGCGGGAAGAAATGTAGGTTAGAAGAGTGTAACAAATTCGATGGGATTCTTTTACTTTTTTGATGTTTAAGTTGCGGAATAGTGAGTTTGGAGGGGATATGATTGTTGGTATCTTGTTTGGTGGGATTGAGTGTTGGGTTTGAATTTGAAAAGAATTGTGTGTAGGCACGTGTTTGATTTCATTTCAACCTAATTTTATTTCTTTTGTCGAGTTGGGGTGGGAGGTTTAGTAGGATTTGCACGGAAGAGATGTGAAACTAAGGAAAACCAAGTTGAATTTGCAAAAGTAAATACTGGTCAGATTGTACTCAGTATATGACTACTTGGAAAGCAGTGGGTGAAAAATGGAGGGAAAACGAAGTAAGATGAAGAAGATGTGATTGCATACTAATAAAAAATGGGGTCGAAAATAATACATAAGATTAACTTCCTAAATTCTTAATATTTATTTGCTAATTACCTTGTAGCAGAATTTCTATCGATTTCTAAATTTGAGCTATAGTTATGTCATCTCGATAAAAGGTATGATATGACAGACTCTCACACATGCATTTGTTTCTGTCAGCCGTCAAACAACTCCTTACTTCCCTTGAGAAAGGGCATTGTCAAAGCCTCAAACATACAAGAGAATAATAATACTCTACACCGTTATATTGATGACAAGCTGTTAAATGAAGACAGCTCGTACGTGGAGGCTAGATATGAAGGAGTTTTTTATGTTTTCTGGGTCGCGTCATCGGCCACATGTAAAGGGGCCTAAATGGATTGTTGTTTTAGTTTGTATGGTGAGCATTTTTCTTATAGCAGCCTATACATATCCACCCAGGAGTTCTGCAGCCTGTAATTTATTTTCTCCCAGTGGTTGCTACGTCTTAAAAAAGCTTCAACCTATTCCGGTAAGAGAATTGACTGATGCGGAGAGAGCAGCTGAAGTGGTTATTAAAGAAATTTTGAGGACACCCACGGTTCAGTCGAAAAAACCGAAAATTGCTTTCATGTTTATGACGCCAGGACCATTACCTTTTGAAAAGCTATGGGATCTGTTCTTTCAAGTGAGTTCTGCTTCTCTATAATTCTGAGAGCACTTTCATCTTATCTTGTTCTGATTAAAAGCTGTGATACTTTTTACCAGCTTGATGTATTTATTAGGCCCAAACCCTCAAATATAAGCATATTAATGAAACTTTTATATTTATATACTATAATAGTGCTCAGTGTGTAGATTAAAAATTGCAACAACTGATAATACTTGTTTTAGAATTTGTAGTTGATTTGCCTCTGTCGGTGATAGAATATATCGGCATAATGATTCTATGCATTTTTTCCACATTGACATATTGTTGTCATTTATGGATGTCCTCATGCAATAAAAGACTCACCTTCCAAGTTTATACCTAATATCGGCTCTCAAGCTTGTAACCTCCAATGAGTTCATCTATGTACACAATACTGCTGCTTTTTATCAAGTCTCTATCTCTCATCCAAGGTTTCTGTTTAAATTTTATTTAGCAAGAAATTGACTATGCTGGATGGTTCCAGCATTGAATTGAACAAATTTAATTTCATACTCGTCGGTTGTAAAGATGATAAAATTTGTATCTTTTGTATGCAAGCTACAAATCTGAAGGTAATACTATCTACCACACACCTTAAAGTTATCAAAGTGAACATATTTCATGATAGCTGTTTCTCCACTTGTGTTATTGGTACCGTCATTCCAAATCATTGCTTAAGTTACCCTCAATATTTTTACAGGGCCATGAGGACAGGTTCACCGTCTATGTACATGCTTCTAAAGAAGCTCCAGCACATGTGAGTCGTTATTTTATTGGACGCAATATACGTAGTGAAAAGGTAATGTTCCTCTTCGATTGTTGTTTGTTAAGCTAACAAATGATTATACTTTATTACTTCTGTTCAGCAATTTGATACTCGATTAGAATAATTGCTGTGGTAATTTTTTTAGCTTTTCATCATAAAATGTGATGTATTACAAGAACGGGTAATAGATAGCTTTATCTATCACTTCTAAGTTCTAAGGTTGCTTCTGTGTAATAATTTGTATTTCTGTTCTTGCAAATCTTTTTACTTCATCATTAACCCGCAGAAGGATAACTCAGACACATTCGATCAAAAAAATTCATCATAAATTAGTAACTGACCAATTTTTTAATGAACTGATGATCACCTTTTTCCTTGGTATGGTCAAATTCGAAATTTAAATACTCACAGACACATGCTTCCAATGAGGCTTGAACTCTCGACCTCTATTTGCCAAGAGAAGAGGATTACCCACTAGACTACAGTGATGGAAAACTGTCGTCACCAATTATGTATGTCATTTAAGGTGCTATGTATAACATCCTTTGGCTATGTTTGTTTGCAAGGACCATAATTCCTTTGTTATATGTAATTTGGACTAATGTTCAACACTTAGTCCCATGAATAAGTTTTGACCACTTTGTGGTTCTTTAATTGGGGGGTGGGGGGGGGAATAATCGCACCTACTAGGTATTATTATGACTCTATGGAAATGAACCAAAACATGATCAACATTTTAATCTAGAGGATAACTTGTAATAGAATGTAGTATTACATTAGAGTAACTATGCTAATAGCTGGGGATTACAATCTCATGAATCAACAATGACCTTAGGCCTGATAATGCAAATTTCTGAAAGAGTTATTATCATCACAGTGCTTTCACATTAAAGTATGAACACAACTTGACTGGAATCTGTCTTGGTCAGCTAGAGTAGATAGTGTAAGAGTGCTTCCTTGCATAATTATGAATAACCATGTTGGTAGAACTGAACCTCTTCCCTTCAAAACTTATAACAATGCAATTTGTACTATTCTAAGTGGAGTTACCTGAACAAACAATCACACCTTATAAAACCATCATTCAATAAAGATAATTTTTTGAACCATGATTTATATATTATGATGGTATGATTTATTGAGAGGAACTTGCATTTTGCGAATTAAGTTGTACCATCACAAGTTAACTAGAGTGGTTGCTCAAAAGGCGAGTTTAGATCCGTAGATTGATGCAATTCTCGTATCATCAGGTCGAGTGGGGAAGAATATCAATGGTAGATGCTGAGAGGAGACTGGTGTCAAACGCTCTGAGAGATCCTGATAATCAACAATTTGTCTTGCTATCTGATAGGTAAAATAAATTCGTATTATATGTTAATTACGTTTGAGGTTACCTCAGTCATTTCTATGATATTTATCATTTATTATCCCCTTGTTGCAGCTGTGTACCGATTCATAATTTTGATTATGTGTACAACCACCTCATTTTCACCAATGTCAGCTTTATTGACAGGTAAGGACAACGGTACTCCTTTTGTTAAATGAATTAGATGTAACAGACTTCATTTTGTCATGTTTGTAATCTCGTTATCTTGTAATGCCACCAAAAACTACGTTCCTCAATCTTGTCTTTGTGTAACTTTAGGAGTTCCTAAACTCGAGTGAAATCTAGAAGTTCACAGATTGACTTGAACTAAATTATATAGTTTTCTTTTTGCGAGTTTTACATGACCTTTAGTGTTGCAATAAAATCTCTATCTTTCTAGTCACATGCACGCATGTAACTCTATTTTTAGTTTTGAAGATCCAGGTCCACACGGTGGTGGTAGGTACTCAGAGAATATGCTTCCAGAAGTGGAAAAGAAGAACTTTCGGAAAGGCTCACAGGTACCTTTTGAACATATCTATTTGTGAAAGTAATATCAGTGGTCTATCCATGTACACATGAACTAATGACTATCCCTGCTTACTTGAAATGATGACCTCATTGATGGTTTAGCACAGTCTTCCTCTGTTTACCTCCACAAATGATGTTTACTGTGACTATTCCTACCTCCACGAATGATGTTTACTGTGGCTATTCCATATCATTTTCCAAGAAATTATCTAAATTTGTTTTGCTGCGGTTGATAAAACTCTCTCCTGCTGACACAATATATTTGGCTAATGATTAGCATAATTTGAAAAGTATAGCTTTCTGGGAATTGAGTTCCTTGAGAAGGACGTGAATATGTGAAAAAGAGTCATTGCAGAATTGTCAACAATCAACTGATTGGTTGTAGTGGGTTTTGTATTTTACCTTCTTTTTTCTAACCAATGTACGTTCTTGGTGTTACTGTGCTAACACTAAACTTGAAAGACGCCTTTTGATACTTGCCACTGGTCTCTATGTGAGGACCTAAATGATATTATAATGAAATTAAAATTTTGGGATTATGGTATCAAGAGGGTAATAATAATTATATCCGTAACAAGTTTGTTAAGATGGCTATTAAATATAAAGATAAAGTGAAAAACAGAGAATAGAAGTATGAAAATACGCTTAAATCTACACATACATACACACTACGAACATGAAGTGATTTGGGCATGATGTACATCCTCTCTTTTTGAGCATTTGGAGGTTGAATTAAAGAAAAATGTTAAAAGTGATGAGACACTCTAGTCTAGTTGGGGATCCTCTTATAGCTCAATAAGAGTGATTGGTAGCTTAACACTGTTTAAAGAAAACTTGGTTTGTGAACGTTTTAGTGTACTCTGCACTTCTGCTGCTCTAGTGTGTGTATGTATTTATTGAAGTACATGTTTTGCACATTATATTAATAGGCAAATCTCTGATGCAAGATTATAAGTCTTCTCCTCTTCTTTTTTTTTTCGTGTAAGAATTAGGTTGAATTATTATGTTTATTGCAGTGGTTCACAATGAAGAGGCAGCATGCAATACTAATTACGGCTGACTCTCTGTATTACAATAAATTCCGTGATTACTGTCGGGTAAGTTAATGCTTTCACATGATTGATGATGGCAGATATATTGATGTCATCTACTCATCCATAAGTAGGAGTCCAAGTTGGAAAAAGTTCAACTTACATTATCAGTACTACTGTAGTACATGACAGCTTCTCCTTGAGTTGCTGACATACATTCCACTATCTAATGCTCCCTCTGTCTCGCTCAAACTGGCTTTTTTGGCCTATCTTGGTCAAATGGACCAATTTCATATTTCATATTGTACATATTAAATATTAAATATAATTTACCAAAGAAGTTTAATAAAGATATAGATAATCTATATTGGAGTACAATATTAAAATTCAATATGACATTTCAGTATTTCAGTAATCTCACTCACTCCATTTATATTAATCCTTCTTTTTTATTTGTCTTTAATTTTTTTAAAATTCTTTCAAATCTTTTGAAAGAACATATTATAAGTGTATTTTTAACTGCTTACATCAGTCTTGATACATGGTGGTTTCCTTTAAATTTTTTATTTGTTTTTGGGATTTGAATTTGAGTCCTAATTTTTTTAATTTTAAGAATATTGTGTGATGTATATGTTTTATGTCTTAAAATAAGTGCAGAAGTCAATTGAGCAAAATTTGTGGAACATAGGGAGTGATATTTAAAGCATGTAATAGTTAATCATGTTCAGTTTTTTTTAATAAAACTATGTATGATATAACCTTGAATCACGAGGGAACTGATCTAGTAGAGAAAACAAAACAAAACATAACACGGTAATATGATTTAGAATATTACCATTGCTTGTAATACACACACACACACACACGCACACACACCCACATTTAGATATGTATGTATTTGGATTAAAGTCTAACTTCTTTAAACTTTCCTAAAATAATTGCAGATCTAATTGATATAAAGATTATGTTTGACCTACCCTCAGTTTTTACTATCTCTAATAGTCGAACTTCTTGCTAAAAGAAGTTCATTAGTTAATGTTCCCTTACATCTTGCATACCGCAGTTTAAAACCACAAGCACCATGGGTAATTTGCTTAATTACACGTTCAGATGCATTGACATTGAGTTTTGACTCTCCAGCCAGGTATGGAGGAGGGGCGTAATTGCTATTCAGATGAACATTACCTGCCGACACTGTTTAAGGTCATTGAATTTGTCCTTTTAGCCCTTTTTCCCCTTGTGAATTCTCCTTGAAATGTTTTTATATTAAAGTGGCCAACTCCTTATATTCTCTCAGATGTTTGATACAAATGGAATTACAAGTTATTCAGTAACCTATACTGATTGGTCTGAGATGAAGTGGCACCCGAGGTTATTTCGAGCTAAAGATGTATCATTCGATCTTCTCAAGACCATGGGAGTATGAACCCGTTTGAGTTTTTGTATTTTGTCATTATTCTTAAGTTGCTTCTGATCTTATTAGTACTTGTGTACATGTTACATGCAGTCCATTCAGGATAGTATACATATAACCAGTGATGAAAAGGTACATTTGCAACTCCTGCTCTGGCAATTTATAAAAAATCATATGTATGTACCACATGTTTTGCTTAGATTCCTTGAAAATTTAAAGAAAATTAAAATATTTCCTGCCTCTTTTGCATCTGCAGAGGACAGTATTAACAAGACCTTGCATGTGGAACGGAATGAAGCGGCCTTGCTATTTATTTGCAAGAAAGTTTGATCCTGATAGTCTGGATAGTCTATTGCAGATTTTTTCTAATCATACAACAATTTAAACGCTATTCTGTGTCATTCGTTCTTCAGTCAGGAATACAAAGTTTCACCCTATTCCATTTTTTTTGAATTTGGTATACAATTTCTGGAAACACCATAAAGTTATCCATATTTTTATACTCGCCAAGTAGAAGTTTCCGCATAGGTGATCAAAGATCCCACATGAAGGTTGAGCTGAGCAAACAATGCTCCTAAATGATAGTTGACCAGCTGAGCGTTGGTGAATTCTTGAGAATGTCCATTCTATTTTTGTACTTAATTTTTGTGCTTAGGTCGATGAAGATCGTCCGAACCAGTTCTAATTTTTGTAATCGGACTCTGTTCCCTGTGATTTCGGCCAGTTATTATTGCATTCATTGTCATTTTGTTCTCTTCTTTTTTTGTGGTGACCTTTTCCTCTGATGCAATCAGGTAAACAGAACCAGGAGTACTTCGAAAACGAAATTTAGCAGATGGGTTAATGTCCAGTAGAAACGCAAGAGAATCTGTAGAAAGGGGTTTTCCCGCAACACTGAATGGGTTTTGAACTATCAAAATCAGAGCCAAAATCATTAATAATCACCGGCTTTCATAAGAAAGACCAAACAAACAGTAGCAAGTTTTAATCCTCCGAGAAACAGACACTTGGCATTACAAGCTTAATGAACTTGTTAACTTTCATCAGGTGAAGTGACAAGAGAGAGAGTTCATGTGAATTACTAGGCAGAAGGTTGAGGTTTGTGAACGAGGTTAAGAATTTTGGATTGCCAATACTTTGATTTTAAATGTATTTTCATTCTCAGCAAGTGTCAATTTCAAATCCAAATCGATAGCTGTTTTTATGTTCTTATATTATACGATAGACTAGATCTCAGTTAACGTTATTTTAAATGCACTTCCTAAAATATAACGGATCTAAAATCACTGAGATGCAAAATGTGAATTCAGTAACTATTCAGGATGAAGTGCATTTAGGATTGAGTCGAGGGATACGAATATGCAAAATTTCGATATTACAGATTGATATTGTTCTGACAGAGATGTGTAACGCTATTTTTATTTTTTACTGTGAAATAAAACACTGCATGCAGTAAAAGAACATAACCGACTGAATTTGGTAAGATTATGTTGTCAGGCAGACTGCACGAAGATAAATTTGCATGTTTCTGAGATTAGAAAAATGAATATCAAGTCCTGCTCATGATACCTTAACTTTGTAGGAGAGCAGGTCATAGAACAGTCTCCATTTTGATCCTTATCATCATCAAAATTTTATTTAAAGACTTTAAGTTGAACAAGAATTCCTAATGATTCATTCTTTGAACTAAAAACCCGAAAAATGAAACTTCAAGGACACGCTTAATCTAATTGTCATTTCCGCTGCTGGTTTCTGCATAAGCTGCATCTTTCACCAGTGACAGAGTCCCAATGCTTACTGGCTTTTGATCAGCAATCGATGGCCATTTTCTTTCTTCCTTCCGCGGTTGCCTGTGACATTGCCGTTCCTGTACTTGATGATCAGATATGGAGAAAGTGCTCATACTTGGCCGGTCAAGATCAAACCCCTCAGACGTTGTGATGCTCCAACCAATGCTAGCTTCACTAGGCTCATAGTAACAATATTCAATTGAAGGAATCATTTGCTCGTAGTAGATCATGTCAGTCTGAGATTCCTCAGGGGGGAAATAAGTCGTATGTGTTGAGAAGCTCTCTATTTCAAATAAGTCAGAGCTCACATCACTTGCCACATCATCATCAGTTGTCGTCGGATTGCTGAATACTGGAAAGCTAGACATACCACTGGAATCGGATGACGGTGGTTGCTGGTATCGTTGACAGTGTGATGATAGAGATCTTTGATGAGTACTATTTCCAACTAGTAATTGATCTCTCTCTTTAGCCCTTTGTGTTAGCTTGTGACTAATACTCTGATTTCTGGGATACATTTCAGCTACTTCTGCTGATGGTAGTTTTAGTTTCTTATGAGAGAGTACTACTAACTCTTGCTTAACTTGAACGCATTTCTTGCCAGAGCATAGACATCTTTGTCGAAAAAGCCACTTAATGCCATCACTGGGTGTGGATTTTCTTCTTCCTCTGCCTTGTTTTTTATCCAAGAGATGGATATTTACTGGCATTGAACGAGTAGTAATAAGAGCTTTCTGGCTTTTCGAGCTTGCGTCTGAAGAAGCATATGTAGGAGTTGCATTGACAGACCGTGCACCGTAACTATATCTTCCATCAGCTGATGTAGAATTACAAACTGAGGAGGAGGAGGAGGATGACCATCTTCGATTTCTATCAGGGCTCCAGCTTTCTTGAATCAAATTTCTTCCAGCGTCGAAGATGCTTACTTCGGAATTTGCTTTCATTTCCATAATAATAAAACTGTTACAAGTATGTATGGTTTTCAGCAATTTGCCAGGCTGCTGATTTGCTAATGAAGCATTGTGATTGCAGGCTTTCATTTCATATAAAAGTGTAAGCAGAATGAAAGTGCATCATACATTAGTAACATGCGGGAGCTTCAATATCTTTTCAAAACATGAAAGTAAACAGTCTCTCATTTCTCTAATCTGCTTTTTAGGAGAGCGAGAGCATCTCAAGGACACGATATAGTTAATAACACACCAAAAAACGATATGAAGGAGAAGTTCTAGAATCCAGTTGTATAACTGTCTCTTTAAATAACCGTCTCTTTAAAGCTATTACGGACCTCACCGTATGTGCGAGTCGTTAGCCTCTCAGCATAAAACGACAAGACGATTATATTACGCGAACAACACCTTCTGCGAATTAGAACGGAGCAAGAAACTATCACTGGGACAGAGAGGATAGGGTTTGTGTTTAGGAGGTGGTTGTGTGTTGTATATCGAATTAATGAATAACCCTAAGCCTGATACGATATTATTTAGGCTCGAGTAAACTTGTGCGCTACTTCACGCGTAATTAATTAAAATACGTTAATTAATCAGTCGATTAATAAATCAAATCCGTAATTTAATCAGATTATTATTATGTCAAATCAATTATAATAATATGTAGTCAAAACGAATTAAAATTTAAAAGTCCAAGCCCAGTGAAAATTGCAGTACGTGTACCTGAAGTTTCAGATATAAGCACTTTGTGTAACTGGAGTTCTGGAAATAGCAAGATGCATGCTAGGGTTTCAGAAACTATGCAATCTGTATACTTCTGTTAAGTTGCAGTTAACGCCGTCTGTTTTGTTTGGTAAATAGGGAGTAATGTGCAGGGTATTTACGTCTTTTCTTACCTAGTACATTTGTGTGTGCAATGGCGGTAAAAAGAAGTGCCATTACTATGCCTAATTATTGAAGATCTGATATTAAATTCCCCTCTTCAATTCTCTCTTCAGTCTCTCTTGTCTGTGTGTCCTAATATCTTGGATTTTGAGAGAATTTTACTTTAATGATGCTTACAAACCAGCCGAGTGTCCTGATTACAAGGGTAAGCTAAGTTTTAATGGATTCTTGAGTATCTTTCATTTAGGGTTGACACTTTACTCTTTTGTACATGGTTTTTATGGTTTGTATGTTGATTTAGGTCAATGAGATTATGGGTTAATCAATTTTTATTTCGAAATCAATTTTGTAACACACCAGGCCTGTATTGTGCAGATGAAACTGACCTTTTCAACATAAAGATTTATGATGGTGGTTCGTTTAGTCTAATATCTGGAAGCTATGATGGTGGCACATATAGGTATGTTGACAATTGAGATGATGTATGTGTTAGAGCTTGGGACTATGTTGGAAGAGGATTTTGGCCATCTTGTTTATTGCGAATTTTCATATAAAATCCTTAATGATAATGATTTAAGGCCTGTAAATAGGGATGTAGAAGTACTTGAAATGTGTAACAAATTTGATAATACAAAGATTGTATATGTGTATGCTGTTACTTTGAATGTTGAAGTAACACAAGTAAGCCAAGACTGGCGTCCCTCTCAATTCAAAAATTTGAAATTTATAAATGTTCCTGTTAATTTAGATGGGTATGATGAGGATGAGATAGATGAAATGTTACTTGAGGACCTAACAAAAAGATATGATAGGGATGCAGAAGTGGTGAATGTAGAAATGAACAATGAGGTTGTCCTAATAAATGATATAGGGGTATTTAGTGATGGTGAAAGAGGAAGTTTTCATGATAATTCTAGTAACATTGATACTACAGATGATGAGGTTTGTGTTGTGAAGGAAAAGAGAGAGAAAACTAGAGAACATAAGGCAAGTGGTGTAGACATTGTAGATGATTTTATTGAAGGGTGTCATTCAGAAATCACTGACAATGACTATAACCGTGAGGAGGAAATGATGGCTGCCAATAGTACTGATAAAGAGACTACTACATTTCCTGTGTTTGATGAGAAAACAGATATGAATGACCCTAAGTTTTGCATAGGATTATTGTTTAATAGTGGTAATTCTCTTAGAGCAGCAGTAAAAAAACATGCCATTGTGCATAGAAAACCAGTTGAAGCATGCAGAAATTATGGCAAGAGGATTAGGTATGTTTGTAAGGGAGATAGTTGTGAATGGAAACTCTATGCAACTTCATTAAAATACACCAAGACATTTCAAGTGAAGACCTATTTAGGTACTCATAGTTATCCCCCATGTTTTAAACAGAAATTCATGAACTCTCAATGGATTGTTGAGTGTTATGAAAATGAAATTAGAATGAATCCCACTTGGCCACTTGGTTCTTTTCAGAAGAAAGTTGTAAATGATTGGGGATGTCAAGTTAGTTATTATGCCATTGGGATGGCCAAGAACAAGGTTTTAAAAGTTATAAGGGGAAATCATGAGGCACAGTATGGTCAATTATGGGATTATAAGTGTGCATTGAAGAAGGTAATTCCAAATAATATAGTTGAAATCATGCTAGATACTGAAGAAGCAGGTCTGCAAGGTAGGAGATTCAAAAGAATATATGTATGTCTAGGTTCCTTAAAGAAGGGATGTGATTCCAATGATGGAATGTCTAGGTCCATTTGGTGACCAACTTTTGACTGCAGTTGGATGTGATTCCAATGATGGAATGTACCCTATTTGTTGGGCTGTTGTTGAAGTAGAGAACACAAAAATATGGAATCAGGCCACAATGCTAGAATCTGTCCTGCTAAGGTATAATTTTCATTGTCAGGATGCTTGTGAAGTTAGTCAGGATACTTTTCACTGTCAGGATCTGAGATACTTTTTATTTATCATGTTTATTTATCTATTATTTCTGCAGAAAAGTGATCAATACAGTAACAAAAAAGCCAAATTTGTGCAAACAAAAGGGAAGAAGTCCAAAAAATGTAATACTCCACCTTCAACTAGTCCTCCTGCACCACATACTACTCATGTTGCAGATCATGATACAATACCCCCTCATCAGTCAACTCCTCAACATATCCAAGGTTATAATCAAGGAGGAATTTTTACATTTTACACTCAACCTACAAGGATGGAGAACACTGTTTAGGTATACAACCATAGAGAGGCATGGTAGGGGCAATATGTGATAACACTGAAGCAAATTAAAGCATATGCTAATATAAGAAAGGAACAGTTGGGGACTAGGCCTCCATGGAAATTATGATTTGTCAGCTTCAGCAATGATAATTATGCAGAAGAAATTGAGATATTTTTGGTATAACTAGTGCAATCGACATAATTGATTTTGGTATACCTCTGTTAATGGCCTGTATTTTGTTGCTACAAATTAATATGCATAACTTTATTTTTGATACAAAATTTTGTTGTACAAAACTCTATCAATATAACAGTTTCTACTGCATTATTAAATATATTGTGGATTTAATCCACCAGTTTTAATGAAGGTGTAAAATTATTGGCCATTACTTGTCAGTTAAAATTGCCTTGGTAATGATATGTGGTGCCCTAAAATCCGGGGTCAGGGATCTAGGAGGCCACGCCATCTTGAATCATGTATAACACTTATCTCGTACCACAATGTATAATTACTTACACATTTACGACCCCACACTTATCAACACACACACACTTACAGGTTATTATGTTGGAAACGAACCATTCATTACTAGAGTATATCAATCCACAAGTGATAATTATTACAATCCCAAAAGTGATTAAGTCTTACCGCGGAAATAACCTTTAAGTAAAGTTAGTCCGTCGGCCAAATATCTGTTTCTTATTTATTATCTTACATAAGTCATACTTGTAAATAAGCCGGACTAAAAACAACTAAAAACCAATCCAGCTTATTCGGTCTATCTGAGGTACATCACTTAACATCCTACGGAACAGCTAGTCGTTTCCTACCCGTTTCCTGGCTGTGAGTTTCATGATAGGCATCTTGATTCACTGTTGTGTTGTGTCAGTTTAAGAAAACAAGTGTGAGCTATAATGCCCAGCATAATAATGTACAGTAGGAAGTGACGGTATGATAAACTCAAGTATAATTCCATATATGATAGATATGTTTATTCAAAAATAGTTTTTCCTCGGTGATACACATCTTCTTTCGAAAACAATTCTTTTTTGGACTTATTATCCTGCGAATACCTTAATGGTAAACCAAACACCTAGGCTTGGGTTACAGTATTGCATCACAATTCCAATTGGAAGAATGGGACCTTCATATTAAATCATTTAATTAATAATTAATAATTAAATAATAATTATTAAATAATTAAACCTCGAATAATTATATTTTAAAAGAATATTTGAAATAATATTCCTCAACTAATTAATGTTTAAGTAATTAAAGTAATCTTTAATAATATAATTAATCGAGTCCGAAATAAATAATCGTTGGAGAATAATTCTCCTATATTAAATGAATAATTGAAATAATATCCATTATTCAAGTAATTAAATATAGTTGAGGGAATACGATCTTTGGAAATTGTTTTAATATAAGTTCGAGGTATTAATGTTTTGCAAGTGGACATCGAGTCCCTTAGAATAAAATAAGTACGGACTTTAATCGTCCAAAACACCTCCGGAATGATTCCCGGGTTTTCGTTTTAAAATTCTAACTAACTTTCGGTCTTATAATCATACATCACGCTCATGGCGGCGTTAAATATTCTACGACATATATATATATATATTTATATATATATATATCATTACACAATGGCTATATATGCGAAAACTCAAATACTTAGTATCATGGCAAGCAAGGCATTTATGCAAAAGATAGTAAAATAATCCTTTCAAAGCACAACAGTATATGAAGTTGGGTTCGTAAACTTTCCTGGGTACTTTGAGGTGGAGGATGCTCTAGGGTCCGCTCGGAAATCTATAATCATAAACATATATCGTTTCATTAGATTCTGTTCTTATTTATGACGACTCTTACATATGTACTACTTATTAATCATTCTCACAACTTGTTTTACTCTTGTTATTCATTCAAGTACTCATTCATGTCACGGTCGCTTTCTTGTCGAAATCTTTCATGTCCGTTTACATTTCCATCGTCGGCTCCGCTTATGATTTCTAACGATTTTCTAATTGCGCGGTCTCGGTTCCGACATTTTTATAAAATTGAAAAATCCTTTTTTTACTTAAAATATTTATAGCAGTTAAACAACTCTATTAATTACCCTATGTAAAAAATTTATGATTTATGAATATTTTTTATTCGATCATTTCTATTCCCAAAATTCGTAATTTGTAGCAGTTTTTGTCGCGTAAATCACTTTTACTAAAACGGTCATAACTTTTGATCCGTAAATCGGAATTAAGAGATTCAAGCGCTTAAACGATCCTTATAATATTGTCTATCATAATCAAGTGTTAATTTTAAAGAAACTACAGTTTATACACTCGAGAAATTCTGCAGAAACTTAATGTTAAATTTTGTTCGTTTTAGCGAGATTACGATTACGATTACGATCTGAGTTTCCTTTATATCTTAAATCATTATACCACCACCAACTGGGACACCCTCCAAACCCGGGGTCTAGATTTGGGGTTCACTAGCCAATAAATCATAATAAAATAATCATAGCAAAATAATATAATAAATAAAACCCCTTGCATGCAACTGGATCGATCACAGGTTATAGTATGGAAGAGGTACTAATACAAACCAACTGTTATTACAAACCATAAGTCTAATTAGTTTTACAATTTATTCAAACTTTATTACAAACCTCTAGACTAGTTAAGCGTTCCAAACTGTCTACCTGGAAACCACACCAAACTACTTACAAATACACAACCTCTCGTCAGACCTGCAACTCAAGCTTGTCCTGGTCTAGCTGGAAGAATTAGGATATGAAACAAGTATGAACGAAAGAAATGCTCAGCAAACAATATATAGCTTATGATTTAGAATAAAACAACAATATATCTGAAGAGCAAAACCAAACAACAATACCTAAACAGTATCAAAAACTGATATAAGTTTTGATAATAAATAATATTTTTGTAAATCATTTTATTTTGGATCAGAATCCTCAGACGACGGTATGTTGCCGCCGGTGATCAGCCGCGGAGCAACACCGGTATGCCAAGCATATCTAACTAAACAAACGGGGCACGCAAGGCACATATTGGCCTAGTGAGGTATTATAATCAAGTATAATACATGGCTCACACTGGACCGCCGCCGTGGCCTCTTACGCTACCATCCAATCCTTAAAAAAATAAATTTTCAATCAAAGGAGTCGAATCAAATGACATCCTTAACCATATAACTCTCCACTTCTCATGGTCCCGAGTTATCTCAACAACCGATGGCGAAATAACTAGAACAATTAGTTATTCACTAACCTCAAATCAAAGTTTTGCTGTATAGAGTAATTTGTAGCGAAATGTCAAAATGTTTAACTATTATGAACTTAGAATAGTATAGAAATTGAATAATAAAGTCAGAATAATCATCACTTGAATGATAAGTGAAGATATAAATATTTGCATAATAAGATTCATGGTAGTATCACTTGAATAATAAGTGAAGGTAGGTATATTCGCATTATATAATTCGAAATAAACATCACTAGAACAATAAGTGAAGTTAGGGTTACTTGCCTGGTATATTCGACAACCTCTTACTATAACTCTGCTTATAGCTGCTGGCTACTATCTTCGTCTAACACTTGACCGCACTCCTTACTACTCGATTCTATAAACAAAAGGACTATCTTAATTAGCAAACTCAATCGACATAACTATACGTCTTGATATCTACCCGATCGTTTATAACTACTCATGGCATTTTAAAACTGTAAACAAATAGCATGCATATCACATAGCACGTAATCATGGTATTCATATAACACGTAATCAAATAATTCATGTATCACACAAGTTAGATCGTCATAAGATATGTCTCAGCACGTTCAGAATGAAAATCAGGTCAATAATAATATTTATCGATCAGATACCGACTCAAACTGATACACAAATCAAATGGTATTGCAATACAAAAGAAATTAGGACTCAAAAGTATTTTTATTGAAAGCATAATAATTTTTTGAGTCTGTACGCGTTCGTTTCGTATTAAACGGACGAACGGTTTATTTATTACGAATGAAATAAGAAATAAATAGAATTAAATCAATTAATAATAGTATTAATTGACTTTTGAATACCAAAATATAATTTTTAAAAGCCTAAAAATAATAAATTTTTTTAGGAAATATTTGAATTAATTATAAATAATTTATATTTATTTAACTATTTATAAATAAAATTAACTGATTAAATGATTTTAATCAATTAATTAAATTCATAAATAATTAACTAAAATAAATTATTAATAATTAAATCAAATTAGATTTTTGAAAATAATTAAAGAAAATAATTTTAGGAATTTAAAATAATTAAGAAAATAATTTTTAGAATTTTCAAAATATAAGTAAATGATTTTTAGAAATAAAATGAATTTTTGAATTAAAAATAAAAAGAAAACTGCACAAACAGGTTGTTGAAAAGGGAATTGGGGAAATTGGGATTAAAAACGGGCAAGGGAAATAGGTTAAACCGGGTCGTTCATGACTCGTCCGGGTCGGGCATGAACTCACCGGTTTCTGGGATTAAACCCAGTTTCCGGTGGTTCTAGCCCGACTCCGGCGAGCCCCAAACTCCCCCAAAACAGATCCCCCTTCCTCCATTTTCATCCCAAAAATGTTCTGCACTTGATTTCAACCTTGTATAGCCACAGCTCCACCTCCAAACATCTACAGAACTCAATCTCCGGTGAAAGAACACGAACCCAGTTCGCGGGTTCCGACCAGACTTCGGGTTTGGAAAATTTAACATCAAATTCACAGTTTTATACATAAAAATAAAGCTTGTAAAGCCTGCAATCACTTCATAAAATAAAAATAAACAACCATATCACGGATAATTCAGAACAAGCCAGAATAAGAAGACTTAACCCCCTAAACTCGATTCGATCAATCTGCAAACAAACAACTTAAATATATACATGAATCGACTATAAACAAGGTCGTGAATCTATTGGAATCATCAAAATCCACTAACAATCAATCAATAATCCAGAAAGTTCAAGAATCAAATCGGACTACATAAACTTCGATTTTACAAATAACTCAATCTTAAATCAAAATAGTTATATCGAAAGATCGACCGTGAATCAAGCTTCAATTTGACTACTCGAGTGTCCGATTTGGTTTGCTAAATCGATCGAAATCATGGATTGAAGTTGAAGAAGAAATCTCACCCCCAAAACCCAAGGGTTTGTTCTTGATTAATCCTATTTTCTGAAATTTTATTAAAATAAAATGAATAAAACTAAATTTAATCAGCTATTTATATTAATTGTAAAATAAATACCCAAAATCAAATCAGGGTGTTTTTATTCTCATAATTATAATAATTAAGCCCCAAAATAATAGTTACGGGGAATAATTTTAAAAACGATAAAATATAAAATTAATATCAAAATTCCCCAAAATTTACGAATAATTCGAAAATACAAAAATAAAGGGTATTTGAAATATGAATAATTTTATAAAAATATAAACACGGATTTGGTGGGGTTTGACGTCCCGGTGGGACCCCGGTCCGTTTGTTTTTAAAAAACAGAAACGATCCCTAAATTACCAGATAAACCCGAAAACACCTAGAATACATTCAAACGTGCATAAATTGAAATAAAACGAGCATCTTAATAAGGATGCTAATAAATACGCATTTCGATTGCAGATTGATTCATATAATTACAGTTTAAACATATATTAATCAATCGAAATATTTTCTGGCCCGCACAGAAACACACATAACAGCTATAACATCTAATATCATTACAATAATCACTTTAAATTTATAAAAAACATAATATTTATTTATTTAACATATAATATTCACATAATTTTCCCTGGATATTACATCCTTCCCCCCTTAACAGGATTCTGTCCTCAGAATCAGCCTAGGAAAATATGTGAGGATACTTGGATCGCATTTCGCTTTCCAACTCACAAGTCGACTCTTCAACCTTGGGATTCCTCCACAAGACTCATACTAAAGACACAGACTTATTCCTAAGCACTCTTTCCTTCTTATCTAAAATCTGTATTGGTTGCTCTACAAAAGACAAGTCTGGCTGAATCTCGATTGGCTCATATTCTATCACATGGTTGGAATCAGGAAAATAACGCTTCAACATTGACACATGGAAAACTTTGTTAATATGCTGCACGTGAGGTGGTAATGCTAACTCATAAGCAACCTTTCCCACACGTCTCAAAATCTCAAAAAGGCCAACATAACGCGGACTCAGCTTTCCTTTCTTCCCGAATCTTGATAAACCCTTCCAAGGGGAAACCTTCAATAACACTACTTCACCAACTTCAAATTCCATATCCTTTCTGGCATGATCAGCATATGTGCGTTGACGATCTTGAGCTGCCACTAATCATTTCTGAATGAGTTCTATTTTTTCTTTTGTCTGCTGGATCAATTCTGGACCCAAAATCTTTCTCTTACCAACTTCTTCCCAAGATATTGGAGATCTGCATCTTCTCCCGTACAAAGCTTCGTAAGGCGGCATTCCAATACTAGCATGATAACTGTTGTTGTAGGAGAATTCAACTAATGGCAGATGTTCGTCCCAACTTCCCTCAAAATCTAGAGCACATACCCTTAACATATCTTCGATAGTCTGAATCGTCCTTTCACTTTGACCGTTTATCTGCGGATGATACTCGGTACTCGTATTCAGCTTCGTTCCGAGACAATCTTGAAAACTTCTCCAAAATCTTGAATTAAATCGAGGATCTCTGTCTGAAACTATTGGACATTCTGCAATTTCCTTCTTCATTCTTGGCCACCAAAAATTTTCTCTTAAGTCTATGTACATCTTTGTACTTCCGGGATGAATTGAGTATCTGGAGTTGTGAGCGTCTCGAAGAATTTCATCTTTCAGCTCGGCTACGTTGGGTATCCCTATTCTGGAAGAAAATCTTAATATCCATTTATTATCCTTTTGACTCCCTATCTCTTCTCCTGTCAAACTGTCTCGTTCATGGCTCATTATTTCTTCCTGACATCTTCTAATCTTCTCTAATAGTTCTGGTTGAAAAGACATTGCACACAACACATCACCTTGTCGTGCTGCATCAAAACACATCCCAATCCTTTGTACGACGCGTCACTGTAGATCACAAAATTTCCTTGTTCATCTGGCAAGACTAGCACCAGAGAAGATACTAATCTATTCTTTAATTCTTGAAAACTCTCCTCGCACTTCTCGTCCCATTCGAACTTATGGTTCTTCCTGGTGAGCTTTGTCAATGGTGTAGCTATCTTCACAAAATCTTGCACGAATCTTCTGTAGTAGCCTGCCAATCCCATGAAACTTCGTACTTCCGTTGGTGTCTTTGGTCTCTCCCAGTTGATTATAGCTTCAATCTTTGTTGGATCCGCTTCCATTCTTTTATTGCTAATCACGTGCCCAAGAAATCGTACTTCTTTTAACCAAAAATCACACTTGGAAAACTTTGCGTATAATTTCTCCTGTCACAGTATCTCAAGAACTATCCTTAAATGTTCTGCATGGTCTTCTTCTGTTTTGGAATAGATCAAAATGTTGTCTATAAACACGATCACGAACTTATCCAAATACTTTTTGAATACTCGATTCATCAGATCCATGAAAGCTGCTGGTGCGTTGGTTAATCCAAATGCCATCACTAGAAACTCATAATGCCCATATCTGGTTCTCAATGCGGTCTTCGGAATATCTTCTAGCTTGATCTTCAGTTGATGATATCCGGATCTTAAATTAATTTTAGAAAACCATACAGCGCCTCTCAATTGGTCAAATAAATCATCGATCCTCGGCAACGGGTACTTGTTCTTAATGGTCAGCTTATTCAGTTCTCGATAGTTAATACACAGTCGCATACTCACGTCCTTCTTCTTGACAAACAGTACTGGTGCGCCCCACGGGGATACACTGGGTCTTATAACTCCTTTCTCCAAAAGATCTTGCAGCTGAGTTGCCAATTCCTTCATTTCCACTGGTGTTATACGGTACGGAGCTTTAGAAACTGGTTCTGTTCTAGGTGCCAGATCAATCACGAATTTAATTTCTCTATCGGGAGGTAATCTTGGAAGATCGTCTGGAAAGACATCTGGAAACTTATTGACAACTGGAATTGCCTCTAGTGCTGGAACTTCCTTGCTGGTGTCTATCACATGGACCAAATACGCCTCACAATTCTGATGCAATAACTTCTTCGCTTGAACTATCGTTAAGAACTTCTTCTCTTACTTACTCCCTCAAAATATTACCTTCTTCTTACTATCCAAAGTCTGTAGTCTTACTTTCATATTCTTATAATCACCCTGAGTGTTGTTCTCTGGCAACCAATCCATTCCTAAGATATCATCAAGTTCTCCCAACTTAAAAGGTATTAAGTTGGCATAAAATGATGTCTCCCTATCTCGATATCACATCTCGGGCACACTCGGTCGACGGAAACTTGGTTCTTATCAGCTAGTTCTATCATTAACGGTTGTTCTAACAGTTCAACTTCGTAATGTGATTTATCGACAACATTTTGAGAAATAAATGACCTTGTAGCTCTAGACTCAATTAAACTTTAGCATCTACGGATTTGACTAGAAGCGTACCTGTAACCACATCGGAACTTTGAACAGCATCAGGCATGGTCATATTGGATGTCCCGGTTTTGGGTTGAGTTGATGGTTCTTCACTCCTTAGCATCATCTGAGATGATGGCCCTGCAGTTGTTGGCACATCTGTTCCTGGAGCTTGCTTCTTACAGTTTTTAATATAATGCCCTATCTTCCTACATCGAAAACATATAACGTCTGGCATCTGATTACGACACTCATAAGCATGATGTCCTTTCATGTTACACTGGCAACATATAACGTTATCCTTGCAAGGTCCATAACGCTTCTTACCGTACTCTCTACAATCTGGAACGGATGGACAATTAGTCTTTGGTTGATTCGGGTTCTGAGACTGATTACCTTGACCTTTCTTTCCAGCTGCTAGTCGTTTAATTCGTGGTGATACACGGCAGTTCTTGTAAAGATGTCCAACCTTCCCACACTTGTAACATGTAATCCTCGACTTTTCGACAGACATTCAATTTTTACATTTATTCGCATAGTGTCCTTTCTGATTGCACTTAAAACATGATATATTAGCCTTACAAACCCCAAAGTGCCTTCTTCTACAAGTTCTGCAATATGGTTGCGATGGATAGTTGGAATTCTGCTGATTGGGATCCTGAAATTGACCTTCTGCTAACTTACTCTTCCTTTTTGAACCCATTATTCTGGTAAGAAAACAAGCAACTTATATAATAATCTTTCAAGCATGGTGTCAAATATGTAGCAATCTTTTAGCATATCAAAATTCTCAAACATTATCTCTTCTCAAAATATCATAAACTTGATACCATACTAACACAAGCGACATGATTATCACATAATCCTGCTTATTATCTCGAGAATAATAACACAAAGAAAATTGACAAAAAAAATGTATCCAAACCTTTTAAACCCTTGCTCAAAATCTCAATTAAACCAACAAACGGTGGATAGGGATGCAACATAACCTTCCAACCTCTTTTCCAACATTTCTTACCATCCTCAAAACCAACAAAATAGCAAGGCAATAACACAAGGCCTAAAGCTAAAGGCAGAATAGGAAACCTAAACAACATTACAACCCAACCTAATAACCTAAATTTAACCCTATAAGAGCTAAACTACCCGTGCCTATCTTATGTGATCTTCTTATGACTCATCTATGACAATCTTAAGCATGTTTCAGTGACTATAACATGTAGCTCTGATACCAACCTGTGACGCCCTCCAAACCCAGGGTCTAGATTTGGGGGTCACTAGCCAATAAACCATAATAAAATAATCATAGCGGAATAATATAATAAATAAGACCCCTTGCATGCAACTGGATCGATCACAGGTTATAGTATGGTACATGCACTAATACAAACAAACTATTATTACAAACCATAAGTCTAATTAGTTTTATAATTTATTCAAACTTTTTTACAAACCTCTAGACTAGTTAAGCGTTCCAAACTGTCTACCTGGAAATCACACCAAACTATTTACAAATACACAACCTCTGGGCAGACCTGCAACTCAGGCTTGTCCTGGTCTAGCTGAAAGAATTAGGATATGAAACAAGTATGAGCGAAATAAATGCTCAGCAAGCAGTTTATAGCTTATGATTTAGAACAAAACAACAATATATCTGAGGAGCAAAACCAAACAACAATACCTGAACAGTATCAAAAACTGATATAAGTTTTGATAATAAATAATAATTTTGTAAATCATTTTGTTTTGGATCAGAATCCTCGGACGACGGTATGTTGCCGCCGGTGATCACCCGCGGAGCAACACCGGTATGCCGAAGCATATCCAACTAAACAAACGGGGCACCCAAAGCACATATTGGCCTAGCGGGGTATTATAATCAAGTATAATATATGGCTCACACTGGACCACCGCCACGGCCTCTTACGCTACCATCCAATCCATAAAAAAAACAAATTTTCAATCAAAGGAGTCGAATCAAATGACATCCTTAACCATATAACTCCCCACTTCTCATGGTCCCGAGTTATCTCAACAACCGATGGCGAAATAACTAGAACAATTAGTTATTCACTAATCTCAAATCAAAGTTTTACTGTATAGAGTAATTTGTAGCGAAATGTCAAAACGTTTAACTATTCTGAACTTAGAATAGTATAGAAATTGAATAATAAAGTCAGAATAATCATCACTTGAACGATAAGTGAAGATATAAATATTTGCAGAATAAGATTCATGGTAGTATCACTTGAATAATAAGTGAAGGTAGGTATATTTGCATTATATAATTCAAAATAAACATCACTTGAACGATAAGTGAAGTTAGGGTAACTTGCCTGGTATGTTCGACAACCTCTTACTATAACTCTGCTTATAGCTGTTGGCTACTATCTTCATCTAACAATTGACCGCACTCCTTGCTACTCGATTCTATAAACAAAAGGACTATCTTAATTAACAAAACCAAACTCAATCGACGTAACTATACGTCTTGATATCTACCCGATCGTTTATAACTACTCATGGCATTTTAAAACTGTAAACAAATAGCATGCATATCACATAGCACGTAATCATGGTATTCATATAACACGTAATTACATAATTCATGTATCACATAAGTTAGATCGTCATAAGATATGTCTCAGTACGTTCAGAATGAAAATTAGGTCAATAATAATATTTACCGATCAGATACCGACTCAAACTGATACACAAATCAAATGGCATTGCAATACAAAAGAAATTAGGACTCAAAAGTATTTTTGTTGAAAGCGTAATAATTTTCTGAGTTTGTACGCGTTCGTTTCGTATTAAACGGACGAACGATTTATTTATTACGAATAAAATAAGAAATAAATAGAATTAAATCAATTAATAATAGTATTAATTGACTTTTAAATACCAAAATATAATTTTTAAAAGCCTAAAAATAATAATTTTTTTTAGGAATTAATTGAATTAATTATAAATAATTTACATTTATTTAACTATTTATAAATAAAATTAATTAATTAAATAATTTTAATAAATTAATTAAATTCATAAATAATTAACTAAAATAAATTATAAATAATTAAATCAAATTAGATTTTTGAAAATAATAAAAGAATATAATTTTAGGAATTTAAAATAATTAAGAAAATAATTTTTAGAATTTTAAAAATATAAGTAAATGATTTTTAGAAATAAAATCATTTTTTGAATTAAAAATAAAAAGAAAACTGCACAAACAGGTTTTTGAAAAGAGAATTGGGGAAATTCAGATTAAAAACGGGCAAGGGAAATAGGTTAAACCGGGTCGTTCATGACCCGTCCGGGTCGGGCATGAACTCACCGGTTTCTGGGATTAAACCCAGTTTCCGGTGGTTCTAGCCGGACTCCGGCGAGCCCCAAACTCCCCCAAAACAGATCCCCCTTCCTCCATTTTCAGCCCAAAAACGTTCTGCAGTTTATTTCAACCCTGAATAGCCACATCTCCACCTTCAAACATCTACAGAACTCAATCTCCGGTGAAAGAACACGAACCCCATTCGCGGGTTTCGGCCAGACTTCGGGTTTGGAAAATTTAACATCAAATTCACAGTTTTATACATAAAAATAAAGTTTATAAAGCCTGCAATCACTTTCCAAAATCAAAACAAACAACCATATCACGGATAATTCAGAACAAGCAAGAATAAAAACACTTAACCCCCTAAACTCGATTCGATCAATCTGCAAACAAACAACTTAAATTTATACATGAATCGACCATAAACAAGGTCGTGAATCTATTGGAATCATCAAAATCCATTAACAATCAATCAATAATCCAGAAAGTTCAAGAATCAAATCGGACTACATAAACTTCGATTTTACAAATAACTCAATCTTAAATCAAAATAGTTATACCGAAAGATCGGCTGTGAATCAAGTTTCAATTTGACTACTCGAGTGTCCGATTTGGTTTGCTAAATCGATCGAAATCAGGGATTGAAGTTGAAGAAGAAATCTCACCCCCAAAACCCAAGGGTTTGTTCTTGATTAATCCTATTTTCTGAAATTTTATTAAGATAAAATGAATAAAACTAATTTTAATCAGCTATTTATATTAATTATAAAATAAATACCCAAAATCAAATAAGGGTGTTTTTATTCTCATAATTATAATAATTAAGCCCCAAAATAATAATTACGGGGAATAATTTTAAAAATGATAAAATATAAAATTAATGTCAAAATTGCCCAAAATTTGCGAATAATTTGAAAATACAAAAGTAAAGGGTATTTGAAATACGAATAATTTTGTAAAAATACAAATACGGATTTTGTGGGGTTTGACGTCCCGGTGGGACCCCGGTCCGTTGATTTTTGAAAAACAGAAACGATCCCTAAATTACCCGAAAACACCTAGAATACATTCAAAAGTGCATAAATTGAAATAAAACGAGTATCTTAATAAGGATGCTAATAAATACGCGTTTCGATTGCAGATAAATTCATATAATTGCAGTTTAAACATATATTAATCAATCGAAAAATTTTATGGCCCGCACAGAAACACACATAACAGCTATAACATCTAATATCATGACAATAATCACTTTAAATTTATAAAACACATAATATTTATTTATTTAACATATAATATTCACATAATTTTTGCCGGATATTACACCAACAATCATCAAATAATCATCCCAAAAATAACTCCTCTCGAGAACATCATGTTCTTGAGGCAACAATCATCAACCTTAGAACTAATTAACTAAACATCAAGATTATAACAAACCAATCCCTAAAACTAAGTTTATAACTAGGATTTCAAAGGTTCTTGAAACTTAAACCTTAAATAAATATTGGTCAAATATTTATACCTTTCTTGAAAGCTTGAGATGTGTTTTTGATGATGGTGGGGTCTTGGGAATGCATGGTAGGCTTTTTGGAACCTAAATCAACCATTAAAATTACTATTTGTACTATTCATCATCACTTTTCTTGATGTTATTTCACCCATCAAACCTTGATAAAATAAGCTCAAAAATTTATCTTACCTTAGTTTAGGATGTATGAAGCTTGGTAATTAATGGTGGATTTTTTCCATGGCTGGAACTTGGAGTTTTAAAATTGATTTCCTTGCTTTTCTTTGTTTCGCCGAATGGAATGAAGAAATGGGGAGAGATAGAGTTTTTCTTGCTTCTTGGAATGCTTCTTGTGTAAGATTTGTGTTATATGATTTGTATATATTCTATACTAGTAAATCTATGCATATCCTAGTACTTATCTTGCCAACTTCCTAGGCTTCCAAACTAATCTATTTAGTTTAGGTTTTAGTCTTACTATTCCTAGCTTGTAGGTCATCATGTTATCTAGTTTTGGTTACTATTTGATAACCTAATCATGGTTAGTTTCTTACCATAGTTAGTTAGTTTAGTTATCTTGGTTTGATACGTTTATTTATTCGTTTACGCGTTTGCTCGGTCGCTTATTCGTTTTCGTAATAAATTAAACGGTTCGCGGTATAAATCCTTTCGTATATGTTTTTTATGTTTGAAGTATCGTTCTTAGATTTGAATTTGTAGGATTTTAAATTTGTAATTATATTGTGATTCCCGTAATCCTTGATGGTTCATAGATACGGTCATTTTCAAAGTTCGTTTTCTTCGAAAACTAATTGCGTTTACTCAATTTCTCATGCACAACATAGTGTGGGCTAAAAAGTTTTTTTCCCGTCTGTCAGGGTTACTATTCATTAAGCGTTTTACAAAGTCTCAAAAATTTGAGTTATTACATGACATGTTTGAATGCCTTAAAAAACATTGTCTTGGTTGGTCTGACCAATGCATGTTGAGGGATTGTCTCATAAATTTATGGTCAATCCACTATTTAAACACACACACACTCTACAGTTAGTAACTCACACAGCAATACAATTACTTTCATTTATCTCTCAAATTAGTTTGCATAGAATCATGGTTGGTTGGAGCAAACCCTCCTCCTCAAATGTTTTCAAAGTGAACTGTAATGATGTGTTTGATAGGGCCAATAGGCAGGCTGTTGTTGCTTGTATCATGAGAAACAACAGGGGTAAAAGGGTTAGGGGAAATGCTGGTATGATGGGGCTGATATTGCCCTTGGCTGCTGAGCTATGGTCCATCTTATATAAACTGGAAATGTCTTGGGAGAAGGGAAATGTGAGGTCCGTTTTCATAAAATCAGATTGTGAGCGGGCAGTGAAATAGGTGACTGAGGCTGACCCTGAGTTTTGGTTGGCTGATTTGGTGGTCTTAATCAACAATCTGAGGAATGAGGACTGGGATTCTTGTGTTGTTGTGCATGTGGCCAACTTTGCTAATGAAGCAGCCACTACATTTGCTTGGTCTCAAATTGGTAGATATGGTGGTCTCAATGAGTTTGATGAAGCCCCTAGTTATCTCCGTCACATCCTTGCTACAGATCTAACGTAAACACACCAGTGCAACTAGAGTTTTCAATCTATCTATCTATGTTTGCTTTGTTTCTTTTCTTTTTTTTAATAAAATGTGGCTTGTTCTTATGTTACTATGACATTCAAACACAAAAATTTCAAACACAATGAGAAAACTAAAAACTGATTTTATTACATTCACAAACACAATTACATAGTATCTTCACTTCCATACAGTCCAAAACAAACAACAATAAGAACAATTACAACAAACAAATTAAATTACAACCATGGACTGATCATAGTCTTGCTTGAGCTGCTTTTCTTTTCTTTGTCTTGCAACACCATTAATTTCTCGAGTTCATCTTCACTCCTCTGTACTCTTCTAAGTAAACCAAGTATGATAGCACGACCACGCTCGCAAACTGGCGGATCAACCCAACGAAAATAGTCACAACTTCTTCTTCCATTTAGGCAACTAACAAACCTCCGACCTGCATTATTCTCCGTCCAAGCCGTGCGTTCTACAACCAACATACGACATACACACCACTCCTCCATCAATTGCAACCCAAATTACCCAATTTCAGTTATAGGGTTTCAATTTCGGGGATGACCCATTTCTAACCCGATGAAAAGTGCCTGCTTCGTTTATATTTAGCAAAATTATAAGAATATATCCGTTGCACATACCGAATTGACTGAAATACATTTACATCATCAACTGATATTAACGGAAGTCCTCACTCTACAAACTTTTTCAAACTTCAGCATTCAATTTGCTAGTTATTAAACTGCATGTACCCAAAGTGCATGTATCGCAAACTTTGGGTACATAAATTGTAATTTACTCAAAATTAAATTTAGCAAAACTAGGTCGTGATTATTCGGGCCAATTTTCTGCTACATTCATGTCCGCACGTCTCACACGCGGGTAAGCTCGAAGGCTTCACAAGCCTCGGATTGTCCCTCGAAAGCCCAAGATTTGCACTACTACGCGCGCACGTAGGTGTCAGAGCAATACATAAGTAACATATTTGAACATTACATAAGTGTTTTGCTATATAAAGTTATATATGCTCCATTGCAAAATTAATGTGGGACTTTCATTTCTTTCGTAATTTTCCACTACTAAGAAACTAACTTTGGATGATCATATCTCATCCTTCTTTTAGTCATTTTAAGTGATTAAAAGTGTCTCGAAAAACTCTCTCGAAGGAGAACGCATTCCAAGTGTCACTCGTTGTGCGCACGCAACATTCATCCACTCATTATGACTCAAATTGACTTGACAATGTGAGACCACTACTCACATTTTCCAATAAGACTCGCTCTCTCATAATACCAATCCCTATTATTTTAGGAGTCCAGATGCCTCCTAAAATGTTCCTTTTTTCTTATTAGTCAGTTATTTAATAACTACGTGTGTCAGTTGTTTGATTACATAAAATATAAACAATTGATAAAAAAAGACGTATTAGGGCGCATGGGAGAGGGCATAAAATCAGGATTCCTATTTTAAAGGCTTAAAATTACCACTTATTTAATTTGAAATCCTCAATTATTTTTCTTCAAATAGCTGTTGATTCGATACATGACAATAATTCCAAAACGATAGTAATTTCAAGGTCCTGGGACGATCGACTACTTTATTCGCAAGGAGGACGGGCCCTCGTATAAGTTGCTACATTGAGAAAAATTGTGGTTCAAGATATAAGCACTTTTGTGCATCACAACTTTTTGTTTCGATAACCTTGTTAGGCCTCTAAAACACAGATTTTCTTGGCTTTAACAATGATGTGGTTGTATGTAAATGAAAAAAGTAGTTACAAATAATGAAAGTCAATTGTGATAACCCTACCTTTAGTTGGATGATTTGTACCTATGAACCATTCTTATGCCCATCCCCCCCTCTCTCTTTTCCTCCATGTCACATGGATGTGTCTTTTGTTTTCCAATTATATCTGACCCCAGAATCTATTTTTGACATCTATCTTTATCCCTATTTTTTGACAATTTTCAGTTCTTAATGATCAGTAAAACTATAACTTAGATATGAATTTTTAAAGGTTATGATCAAGGTTCGAGACTCCATGACTTGGGCCTTTTTCAATTTCTTTTCCCTTATAATTGGTGACCTGCTATTAATGTAAGGTGCCTTTTTCAATTTCTTTTCAAATAAAATCACTATCTGTATAAACAAAATGTGTTACTACTGTATGTTGTGGGTCTCTAGCCCCCTCAACCTCCCATATGTATGTGCTCTGGAGTGACTCTGTAATGATATACAAGGACCACAAGTAGAATGAAGTAGGCAAAGTGTCTCATCTCTTACGTTTGAAAATGAGTGGTAGTTCATATAGAAAAAAGAAGAATAGCCATGTGTAGTGTTTGGTGCAGTATGCTATAAAGCATTTGAGCATGTTAAGCAGTTCAGCTCTTGTAGTCACTCACCTTTTTATGAGTTTGAGTGGGTGTGGATGAAGGATGACTTAGTTATGAGTATGACTGGAGACTACTTTCATAGTTTCATACTATGCATGAAGAAAGAAAACAATTCACATATCAAGTCACAATGAGACTTAAACAAGGCAAAATAGAACTAGTAGATAAGGTAAGGTCTAACCAAATTAAGGTAATGTCTAACCAAAGGGCTTTATCCTCGCGGGTCCTCGTCCCTTTTACGTAAGGCCGAAGGGAAAACGAATTGAAGATAAAAATAAAGTACACTAAATAGCATAAATAGTGATTCTATACACTGACAATTAAATCCATTTATAAGAACTCAAATCCATCAACAATTTAAAAGAGTATGCTGTAATGTAAAATGAAGGCGGGCATTTATCCATACTACTGGTAATTCATCTACTGTAGTAATCTATTAGTCTTAGAGAGCTAGAGGTCATTTTTTCACTATCTGGCAACTACAAAGTTAGTTGTAACGTATCTTGCTCGTAAATTTCAATCATCGATGTATGGCGCCATATCAATTTTTCTACACAAACCAACTACAAAATTTCTATTTCATTGCAAACATTAAAACATTAATCTATCTTTTCTACATGTTGCCCTTATCCAGATACACAATGAAATTAATTCATTGGCCCTCTGAAATGGGAATCATTATTATACAAATTCTGATCCCAATGAGTTACGATTTCTGGTGCACCAAATGAAGGTGCAGACCTATCTGTACCTTCGTCGGCCAACTTTGGCTTCTTTCGAGGAGACAGAGAACGAGCAGAAGCATCAGTCGCCTGGTTTGAGTGCGGGTGGAACTGTTTATCCTCGTTTCCAGGTTGGGACTCCGGGGCTATTAGGGAACTGCCCAACTTCTGTTGCTCTTCAATAATTTTTTGCAAATACTTTCCTTGAGCTTCTATTCTCATTTGCAACTGTCTTTGTACCTAATTATCACCCAAATTAAGGTAAAGAGAGCGAAGACATCATAATTAAAACCCAATAGCAATATGTAGACTAAATTACGCAAGTAATCAATGTCCAAATGTGTGGACTTGCCAAGTACAACTAATGCCGCAAAGGGCTGTCAAGAAAATCGCCATTTTTAAGCTTGACACATAATTGGTATTCATATAGATTTATTCAACTTAAAATTTGAACAATCTGGCTTGGTTAAAAAAGAAAAAAAATCATTCTAAATTAGCATCACAAAAAAAGATCAAACTGTGACTTATAAAAAGGTTAAAAGCTATCCTCGCTAAATTAAGTCATCTTTATAAAAAAATCTGGCTGATGAAAAATGACTTGACCCCTAACTAGAAGTTCATAAGAAAACAATCTCTCTAAAAACAACAAAATTAAAATACCTCAAGTTGTTCATGGAGTCTCTTCTGAACTTCCATCTGCATCCTCAAAGCTTCGTTAATTTGCAGTCCCCTGAATATTTGTATCATGCGTTAGACCTGGTAAAAAGCCCCTTTATCGTAGATCATATGATTTCTAAATGCTATCAGAGGGAATTACTCAACACACACAGGAGAGTAGGGCAAAGATACTCACGGAGTAGAATCCATGCTGTCAAGGCTGTCTCCAGAAATTTTCTTATCTTCTTTAGATCCTAATATTGACAACAGTTCAGCTTTTTTTAAATACTAAAAAGTAACATACTGAATCTGAAGATCTAGAAACCATTACCATCAGCTGGGGACTCGGGTAGATACTTTGCAAGTCGATATTTCTACATCAAGAGGTAAATACACATCTACTTAGTGCCCAGGTTCAATGTATGTGGAATACTGGGACTGAAACCAATGAAAGGATACCAACCTGTAGGTGGCTTTTCACATGATATATGGTTAATCCAGGTACACCCATTACTCTCAAAACACCTTTAGGTGTTGCTCCTAATAAAATGTAAAAGATATAAATGAGAACAAAAGGAACCATATACTTTACTCTAAATCTACCTTCAATATTCAATAGATTGTTAGCAGGTGTTCTAATATACAAGGCTCACTGATTAATGATATCAAATGTAAGGACAAATCATCTAGAACATCCAAAGAGACAGATATAACTGTACTCTAGATTTCGATGAGCCGTTATACTCATCAATAATAATTAGAAGAGAAATTTATGAAAGACAAACCAACAGGAGTCGAACAAATCCTGAAATTATGTAGTCAATGAGATTAATATAGATCTTGCAGCATAGTACAACACAGCAGTAATAACAGCAGTAGCAGCATACAATTAAAACAATCTACTTTATCTCCCCACCCACACAGAATCCATTTGTATTATTGTATATTTATTAGAAGTAGTTCAATCATTCTCACAAGTAGACGGAGGAAAGGACAGTGGTTATATCCTTTGTTACTCAGACTCTTCAGTTTTGCTATCATACTCGTGTCGGACATTGACATGGCATGGGTTTTGAGATCTAAGTCGATCCTTTATGTTGAAACCGAACACTTCTCTCTCTTATAGTTGAGCCCATACTCTCTCAGCACCTCTCTCTTCAAGTTGTTCCCTCTCAAACCTCCCATATAGAAAGAAACCCAATTCAAGTCGAACGGACAATCACCCCAATTGACAACTTGCAGCGGCTGAGTCGGTTCTCAGCTGACTCATCAATGACTTGCTGGGTCAGTTGACTGACTCACACCCTAGTCATGTGGTTGAGTCACCCCTCGTTTCCAACTTGCCGACTAGTCGCTGACTTAATAACCATGGAATACACATTATTATGAAACATAAAGTTTAGGTAAAAAAAATTATCTTCAAAAAAACAAACAGAACAATTTTATTATGTAAAGTAAAATATAGATAGCGGTACTTTATTTTTATATTACTTTCCTTCTTACCTCTCCATTTCAAGATTCTGTGTCATTCCAGTTAAACGGATTAGATCCCGACCCCGTTATCTCAATAATACTAACAAAATAATACCAATGGCCCCATCTCGCAATCCAACTCTCAAGTTATAGTCTAGGAAACGAGTATCAAATGTAATGTAGTTATTACAAGCCAAATGTAATGTCCAGAATCTCATGCCATTAGTATAACCTCAACATGAATTCATAATAACAGCTAGCGATTTAGTTAAAAATTTAATTATACAACCCGTACTTATAAATAAGTCTTATCGATAACAACTAAATGATCCAAGATACGTTTCAACTCCACAAGCTCTAAACTAAGATTTTAAGCTCAAAACACCATATATCAAGAATTGTACCTTTGAAGGTTTTAAATGGATGAAAGTATTGTAAAGTTAATAGTGATTTACCATTTATTGAAGTTAATATTATAGTGATTAGTGATTAGCTTTGTAAAGAATTGGATTTTGTTTAAACTTTCAAGAACATGGAATGATCAAGCAAAGCATGAGATTTTCTCTCTCTTTTTCTTTCAAGAAGCTCTCGGCCCATGAAAATAAAGAAAGGTGCTTGGTTGATTTATTTTTTTGATGTTTTGATCAGTTAGAATAAGTTAATTACTAATTAACAAAAATGTTTACAAGGCTAATCCATGGAAACTTTTACATTCCTTGATTTACCAAGCCATTACATGGCCACATGCTTGCATTGTCACCACCTTCTTGATGGTAAAAATCGGCCTGTAATTAAAGAAATTGGTTCGATCGTCTTAATCATTTGACGAGCAACGAGACAAGGGTCAACAAATCAAACACCAAAGTTCGTAGCCATTATATTTGACGAGACGAGTCAATGAGCGAGGATGAGGAGGATCACTTTGATCGGATTTCTTCAGATGCTGAGGAAGATCCTGATGAGGATATTAAGGAGGATCCCGAGAAGGATATTATGGAGCCCGTGGAGGAGGACCCCATGGAGGATGAGGAGCCTAGCTTTGGACATGTTGACTTACCATTGGGAGTGGCTCAGCAAGAAATGGATTTAGGAGGACTTCCCAACGAGGATTTAGAGATGGTACATCCTCCTCCTACTTGGGTGCCACCGACTTTTGATAATTCCATGCTGCACATGGGACAGTTTGATCAGGTAGTACCACCTTTTGGGACAGGACCGGGGTCTCCATAGCACGACACGACATCGTCTTTCGTAGTACCCGTTGACCCTATACCAGAGATTCTCTGTATTCCATTTGATGCACAACCACCCTTATTTGAGACAATTCTGCCACTTATTATATATACAATCTTGGTTAGGGACTTGGATGTAGCGCATGGATGCAGCGCAGGGTTGTTGGACTCAGTTGGTGCTGTGGTGGATAGGCTAGGAGCCTTTGGAGCGGGGGGAGCAACACCTGCGGGAGCGGATCGCTCAGTACCAGACATGATGGTTAGATTAGTTAAGATGGTGCAGATAGCTCGTAGGAGGGTGATTGACCTTTCTTTCCCTAGCAGTGTATTAGTAGATGGAGTCGCAGTGTAGCAGATAATGACAATCATGCAGGGGCAGCTTAGAGCTATGATTGAGGACTGAGGAGAGGGGCCCCGATCCAGTTTCCATTAGCAGGGGCAGTTCGGATCGAGACCACATATTATAGTGATTAGTGGTTTCATCCAACCATTAAATTCAGTATCATATAACCCAACCCAAATTCATCCTCTCCCCCAATATCTATGAACCTAATATGACACGGGGAAGAACTTACACGTACCACGGTCAAATACGGCGGTACATTGTAAACATTAATTGTAATTATGGCCATTCAATTGATGATCCAAGGGCCGGAAGACCATATGTTACAAATTTGCTCCCTGGAAAACAGTTGCGAGGGACCACACCCCATTTATATATTAACTTTAGTGTTTCTACTCATAATTTATAAGGTTCCTTCCAATCAAATCATATGTTTCACAGTTTTGTTCTTACACAACAAAAATAAATATATATTATATTGTGAAAGCAGAATCAGCAGACCATAATTGGGCATAAAGATGATCCCTCTACCAAGTAAGGAGCATGATAAAAGAAGAGACAACAATCAATTTTTATAGGATACGTTAACAAAGGTAAATCTACCCTACTTGGGCCGATGCATTTAATTAAAATTATATAATATTTAAAACAAAAGAAGGTACCCACTATCTGGTCCACCAAGTTGAGTGATGGCATCAACAAAACGATCATGAAGATCTGATGTCCAGCGCAACCGCTGCTTGCCATTGCCCCCAGAAGAAGAATTATCGACTGGAGGTCCACCTGCAGCAGCAACTGCTAAATTCTGTTCCTTTCCTTGTTCATCATAAGGTGCCAAGCCCATATTTGAAATCTTGTTCGGGTTGTACATAATAAAATCAGTGCAAGTCTTCTACAGGAATAAATAGCAAGAGTAAGTTCATTGATGAATAGGATAGCAACTCATTGATGAATAGGATAGCAACTCATATTTAAACAGTATCACATCTCAAAATCACCACAGGTAGGTGCAGCTCATTGATGAATAGGATAGCAACTGGCAAGCCACATGTACGAAACAAGCTCAAATAAAACACCCGGAAAACAAAATTTATATATAGTACAAAATTTATATATAGTACGCTAGAAAACACTCACTTGTTTTAATAAACATAGAAATTAGCAATGACAAAAAAAATAAGTAATTACATAAACTTGATAAAGCATCTAATCTCAAGGGAACAGAAGAATACGAGTTTTCGATTCAAAGTTTCTTTAAACCTCTAAACAAGTACAATTTGGCCCCTAAAAAATGCAAATTGGCTACTAATTGCACAACTAGCATATATATATATATATATATATATATATATATATATATATATACTACTTGAGCCTTGAAAGATAACTAGAATCAAAATACATGTGTTAACCTAAATTAAGGCAACAAGCAAACAAGAATTAAGCTAATTATACAATTAAAACCCGGCTCTAGATTAATTAAAAGAAAGAACAAAAGCAAAGGGGCATAAGCAGAGAGAGAGAGAGAGAGAGAGAGAGAGAGAGAGAGACTCACAGTTGAGGGAGGTAGAATGGTAGTCAAAACCCATGATTAACGAATACTGGATGTAATGAAATGATCTAGTGGAGAGAGTATAAGATTCAGAAACACAAACAGACGGACGAAATTAATTAAATTAATTTATTTAATAAGAACAAGAGAGGTAATGTACAGGGCACTAAAGCCATATATATCATCAAATTTAACGGGTCATCAAACTTAACGGGATATTATTTGAATCACTAAAATCATAATAAATATCAAACAGATACTTCAAAATATGTGTTCGAAAATTAAAAATTATTTTACGGAGTTATATATATTTTTCTTAAATCCTATTACAACAAAAGAAAATATATGAATTCTAGTATTTTATATAATATATTAATATTTTTAAAAATTTATCAACTATTTATTTTTAATTTTGTAGTCATTTTCTTTATTTAAACAAAAATAATTAGTAGATAAATTTTTAAAAATCTCACAAAATTATCTAAATACTATGAATTCATAACTTTTTATTTGGTTGTATTAGAATTTAAGAAAAATGTTTAGAAATCCATAAAAATAAAATTTAATTCTCAAACACATATTTTGAGGTATTTGTTTGATATTTATTATAATTTTAGTGATCTAAATGATATACCGTTAAGTTTGATGATTAAACTGATATATGACCTTCAGTTGAGTGACTATTTTGGTATTTAACCCCTTTACAAAACATGACAGGTATTATTTATTGAGTGAAACATTTGTAATATTATAAATTCTTGTAATGTTGTAAATTAAAAAAATAATAATTTTAAATTTATTAGTTTATTCTAAATTTCGGATTATTTATGATTAAACAGGTCGGTTTCGAGTTACTCGGATATCTATTAGGTCAATTTCTTGTCATAATTTTTAAACTTATTTCCAGTCATATCAAATTCGTGTTAAAGTACATCCAATCCAACACGAAACCGACAAATAAATGGAAATTACCCCACGTAACAGGGGCGCTAGTGATGCTTTGGCTGGCAAATTGATTTATCGTTAAACTGTTCGGCGCATAGGCCAAATTTGAAATTAAAGGGGTTCCATAAGTAGCATGATTTTATAAAAAAAATTTATACCATTGAATTCCTGTGTCAGATTTATTCACAAAAATATAATTAATAAATAATTTGAATAATCGATCGATCGCTAGATATCTGGGGGATAGATTATTTAACCGGATGCCTCTGATACATTAATAAAGACATTGTAGTTACCGTGAGCGTGATGCCTCGGCAGGTATATATATATATATATATATATATATATATATATATATATATATATATATATATTTATTTATAAGTACGTTGGTGTGCTCCAAATGGCAGCATATGGGTAGGATGTTTAATGGGCGCTGGTGTGCAAATAAACTACACTGGCAGTCCACATTTCCCCTTTGGGGATATTCTAATATAACTTGATGATGTGCATTTGTTGGAAGTACTTTCTTTTCTACCAGAAACTACATTGGGAATTAGCTTACTATGGGCATTTTTATAAATCTTATAAGTCATTTTAGTAACAGTTTATTAAGGAGTGTTTGTCGATTTAATTTATAAGTTAAATTTATAACTTTTAAATTGATAAGTTAAATGTTAGTAATGACGTACTTTTTTTCAACTTATTTTTTATTTTTCATTTTTTTATCAATTTTAGTTTTAAAATATATTTTTTAAAATGTTAATCAAACTTAAAATATATAAATTAAGATAATTTTATTTAAAAATTATTTATTTTAGTTTATTTAAATAAAAAATGACTTATATATTAAATTATCCAAACACTTATATAACTTATAAGTATTTATTAACTTATCACTTATCAACCACTTATTCGATTTAAGTCATAAGTTACTTATTTTAAAATTTCTCAAACGGACATATATAAAATTCATTTTCTAATTACCGGGTTGTGTTCGGTCAATATTCGAGCTCATTTAATTTACACAAGCAATTCCACTAGGATCATTTTTTAGACTCTGTTTGAAATAGTTGTTGAAAATTGTTGTGTTGTCATAAAAAATATCGGTGAAAAAAGTGATGTTAGTAAAATTAGATGACTGTTTGGTACTCCTTCCGTCCCTCCCAAATGTTTACATTTGGATTGACAAAGAGTCTAAGAAAAATGATAAAATAGTGGAGGAAATTAAATTAGTGAGTAAAGTGGTGGGACTAATTAATATTATATATATAAAGTGGGTATAGTGGAGAGAAATAGTGGGTGTGATTATTTTAAAAATTATAAAAACTTTACTAGTTTTGGCATATTTTGAAATGTAAACAATTGGAAGGGACATCCCAAAAAGAAAAATGTAAACAAATGGGAGGGACAGAGTGAATATTTTTTTTTAATTTATGCATATTTTGAGATATAAGATATAAAAATAATATTTTTGAGAAGGTTTGATATGATGAAACTGATAACTATTTCCTGTAAAAACTAAAAACAGCTTTTTCCAAAAGTACGGGGAAACATGCTTTTACTAAAAGAAACTTTTAAATCAAAAACGTTTTTCCACACTTCAGCTTTTAGAATTTACCAAACATTTTTCTGACAGATTTTCAAGAAAAAAATTGATATATCTATCTGAAACAGCAATACGAAACGGAGCATTAGTCAGCTCGTCGAATTTGTTTAGTAAAATTTAGCCTCGGCTTGGCACTAATTACCGTCTGCCCTTGAACAAGCTAACCGTCTAAATTTAATATTTTTGTCCCTAACAAATTGCTCCTCAAGAGTTTGACGGACTTTGCATTACCGTCTGCCCTTGAACAAGCTAACCGTCTAAATTTAATATTTTTGTCCCTAACAAATTGCTCCTCAAGAGTTTGACGGACTTTGCATTACCGTCTGCCCTTGAACAAGCTAACCGTCTAAATTTAATATTTTTGTCCCTAACAAATTGCTCCTCAAGAGTTTGACGGACTTTGCACTGGGCTGCTGCCGGCCTTTTATTCTTTTGGGCCGTAATCGGTTCCTCCAATGATTTTAGCTTTTCTGACTTATTTTATCACTCTATTATATTAATAAACTTTGAGCCGCAGGAAAGCATAAATTTCATGTTATGAAGGGTGCAGGAAAGCCGATAGTTGACATCTATTTTTTAATTGTAACAGTAGGTATACAGTATGGACAAGGATGTAAACGAGTCAAACAGTTCGTGAACTATTCGAACTCGGTTTGTAAAATATTTGAATTCGGCTCGATTAGAGCTCGAGCTCAAACTTTTTGACCAATCCAAACTCTTGATTCAAATTACTCATCTCGTAACGTTTGCGAGTCCAATCTAACCTTTATCATTTTACTTTTTCAATTATAAATATATTTTTATATACAGATTTAATTTAATTTATATGTAATATATTTAATCAAATCAAATTCGTGTTGAACCAATTAAATTTGGAGCTTTTGTCAATTTGGTAAAATTGATCGGAGCTTTCGAGCTGGACTCGAACCTACCAAACTTTCTATGAACCGAATTTCGAGCTTCGAATTAAAGAATCGATCGAATTCGAGTTCGATCTTTTTAATCGAGTTCGAGCCGAATTTGACGGTGTTCGACTCGACTTGGTTCGGTTAGACATGTTATACCGGATGTATAGTGTGTTGTGCGGGCCCGACTGGGAGGGCGGCAGCCTTGGATCTAATATTAGAGGGTCCCATTTTTAAAAAGAAAATGATATATTTTTAATTTAACATACTTCAAATAAATATTTTTTTCTAATACTAATATTTTAAACCTAGTGATCTTGTTTTTGGCGTTTGAGAATGTTGAGCTTGCTAAATTTTAATTCCAAATGTTACAATGTACTTCATTAATAAATATACGTCAGTGAATATTGATGTGAGAGCAAGTCCAATAATATCTTAAATCGTTGTCCTAAACTATAATTTGGGCCATTTTGAATAATTAGGTGCTCCAACAATGTCGTAGTGGTGCCTTAAAACACTAGGAGAACAAGTCCAAGAGTGTCCTAGCAGATGCCCTATAAATATTATAAAATATAATGTCCTTGTGATTTTAGACAAGATTTTTGCACATTAAATCCAACAACATGTCTTATTTTTGTGCCTTATTATTAAGATAACAATATATTCAAATAATAATTGGAGGGAAATAAAAATGGTGAGAAGGAAGTGATGTTCAAAAAAGGAGGGAAACAAATATTTTGTTGATAAAAATAGTATAGGGCATGCAAAGTGGTGCCTTATAAATAAGGCACATGATGAATGTCTTAGTATTTTAAGGCACCACTACGACATTGCTGGAGCACACAATTATTCAAAATCCCTCAAAATTTAATTTAGGACAACAATTTAGGGTACTCTTAGACTTGCTCTAACATGCCTCATTTTTAAGCCTCCACTAGGCATGCCTTATTTCAATTATTTCAATTAAAAAATTACTTTCCCTCATTTTTTACACATATCTTCTTTATCATCTTTTTCATTCCCTCCAAATATAATTTAAATATAATAACTTTTTAATGATAAAACATAATTATAAGTCATAGTTGTTGGAGTGCATACATGAGAATATTGTCCTAAATTACTAGGACATCATATTTTATAATATTTTAGGGCATTTCTTAGGACACTCTTGGACTTACTCTGAATGCCATACTCTTCCTGAAAATTTTGAGAATTTATTTTTACAATCATTGTTAATCTATTATTAAGTACTTCGATGAAATGATTTATATGAACAAATAGAATAGTATTTTAGTTCGGGCTTGATGTAACTCGAGATATAATCGTTCAATTTGGTGTTTAATTGTGTAGAGTAATGTACATGTCGAGTTTTGAATTATTTGTAGAATTTTCAGTTCGTTTCTTGCACTCTTTTGTTCGATTATGAAGATTAATTTGGATATATGTGATTACTTATGTTGGGTTGTTGATTATGAGTTCTTTAAAAAAGGATGTGTGTATATGTTTTTTAATTTCAGATTTAAGGTATTGATATGTGACTCGATTATGATAAAAATTACGAAGTGATTTTTTTAATTTTACGTTTTATGTTTGAGTGCTTGTATAGTATGTGACGCCCTCAATCTCGGGGATTAGGAAATGAGGACTCACACACCGTTAAACTAATATAATAACAACAGATATAATAAACTTCGATTAAACACTAACATGATCTAAACAGGATTAAGTATGAGACAAGATTACAACTACCAATCAGAATAAATATATTACAACCCAAAATAATATTAAATTCAAATTTATTCAATTTCGACATAGAACCGACAGATAACCCATTTTATTTGATCCAACTTATACATTTCTTCCAACTATTACGCTTGCTCACCGCTACCTGCTCTGGCATCTGGAAACCTACGACACGGTAGGGACCGTCAGGAATGCTCTTGCGAGCGGTGCGCCTAAGTCTGACCATCTTTTTTCTTAACTGCCATGGTTAGATCAAAGCGAATATATGAGCAAAGAAGCTCAGCAAGTAACTATATAAAAAGTTATATAATGTATTATTAATATCAACACCAACTTCTGAGGCATTCTACTTTAAATATCTAGGTGGCAGATTTTTATCTCTGGCTATGAAAGGGTTATGAAGAAAGATTTAGGCTTTCAGGAATCAAGGCTCAGGTGAGGATGAAAGCCGACATTCATCACAAATCATTAGCAGGACTTTAAAATATATCTCAACATAAGGAAACAATCAATCAAACTTTGAAACTTATCATCAATATAAAGTGACAAGATTCACAACATTACAACCAAACTGAAGACTTGAGTTGTTCCATTTCATTTTATTTCATCTTTTAAAGAATAAGGAGCAACTGCTCAAAGAATGTAAATATTTTCATCTTTATAGAGTATAAGGGAACCCTTGATTGGAATATCTATCTTTTAATTATAATACGAGTGATCAGCCCGTACTGACCTCCATCTGGTCGTTATGGTACCTATGGCATTATAACCTTATATTGGACTAGCCCCGCTAGCCTCTTATATGACTGGACTAGTCCCACTAGTCTCTTACGTCTCTATCCATTCCATTAGGAATTCGTTTGGAAAACCTTTGTATTGGAAGAAGGAAAATAGTTGACTAAATTTATTTTAACATTACCAAGAATGTGAAATCATTTGGACTCATTCAAGTCGAAAATCATTCTTTAGTTCAATTTAAGATTTCGAGGAAAATGAACGAATCAAACGTAAACAGGGATCAATAGTAAGGAACTGGATCAAATGATAAATAGGGTATACTAGTTCCAAGTTAGAATAGTTTCAAAGATCAACACATGACAGGGTTCATGGTTATCGCAGAATCCAGATTGATGAAGACATTATGTAAGGAAGATTATAAAGGTTCTTTTAGGGTTTACGATAACATAAGATAACAAAGGAAACAATACGATATTTAGGGTAAGAATCAACAGGGTTACTATAAAGGGTCGAATAGGGTTTGATATTAAGTTGTCATAAGAATAATATAAGGGTTTCTCCGAATAAATAACAGGTATATCACAATTGCAATATAAAGCCTCTATTTAATCATGGCATCAATAATTTCCTCTCTATAAACAGTTCACAAGAGAAGGCAGAGTTACTTGCCTTAAATCACTTTCCTGCTTTACTGAAATTGAGTTACTGTAATAACCCCAATTTTTGGAAATTTTTGAAACCCTTATGAATAGTGATTTTACAGATTATGCTGAATGAGAAAACTTTTCATGCCACACTATGTAGGGGTTCTGTTATTGATCTTCTGGGATATTATTAGTACTCTATGTGGTATATAAGTGTATGTAAAGATCGTCAGAATCCAATTCCGAACACTTTAATTTTTTCCCGAAAATCCACTAGATACGGAAAGAATTGAGTATAAGGTAACAGGATAAGAAGGATTTAAATTAAAGGATTATAAGAGAGGATCATAAAAGGAATATAATGTATGGAGAAAGGTTAAGGAAACCCAAGTAATAAGATCCCGGGTATGATCCCTCAAACGAGAAACGAGAACGAAAGTTAAGCGAACCGTATAACAGATCGGCGGTCATTAGGCAAACAATTAGAAGCTAATCAAAGGGATTAGTGGGGATGATGTCATCAAACCAATAGGAAGAGGACAAAGGAGGGAGGGTGACATCACTTGATGATGTAAGCATGACATGGGGGGAGGAAGTGTGGTTGAATGATAACCACACAAAATCAAGGTTAATTAGGTAATTAACCTAAAACAAATCAAAATTCAACCAACCAAGCCAAACATTTCATTTTTCACCAAACAAAACACAAAACCCTCCATTTTCTTCATGAAGCTCTCGGCCCCTTTTCTTAAAAAATGAAGATCCAAGCTCCACTACTTACTATTTGGCAAGGTATTTATCTAAGCTTCCCCATGGATAGTTACATACTTCCTATAAGTTTAAGCTTCTAATTCCAAGCCAATCTTTTTTTATAAATCAAGGAAGAAGATAGTGAATAGTACTTTCTTGAAATTATTTTTTGTGTTCTTGATTTCTTTGAAAGAACAAGCTTGTAGGAGGTTAGATTAAGGCTTCCATGGGCATTCCAATGATCTTTCATGGATTAAAAGCTTCAAGGAAGGTATAACTCTTCATGATCTTAGTTTTAAGTTTTGTTGTTTAGATTTCCTAATGTTTAGATGATGGGTTAGTATAATGGGTGTGTAATCATGTTTAAAGCTTGTTATGAGTAGTTTAGTTGGTGAGAGGCATGATTATGGTGTGTTTAGAGATTGGTTGATTTTGTAATATTTTTGGAGTTGGAAATCTTGGTGATTAGTCAATGAACTTAAGTAAACTCTTAGTTCATAATTGAGAAATAAGTATGAATTGGTAATATTGATTTGTTGGGGCTGTTGTAGTATGGTATGTATGGAGTTTTGATTGGGTTATGAATTGGGATTGATTGGTGGTTGAATTGGTTAAGTAAAATTTTGGGAAATCGCGTAAACATAGCCGTCGTAATGCCCGATTTACCGTAGACTGTTTTTGTTCTTAACATCAGAACCCTTGAACTCACTGTTAGGTTTTTACCATTGCCATTTTTAGATAGTTCATGTTACGAGCTTCGTTTTGATATGTGGTTCGTTTGATTCCGATGTACGGTTTAGGAGAAACGGCCGTTTTAAGTAACGACGTTTCACGAACGAACCATTACCCCTCGCCTTACTTTGAAATCTTGGTAAAGGACCTTAAATGACTAATTGGGGTAAGAAACATTTATGTAAGGTGTAATAGTTAGTTGGTAAGACATTTACGAAAGAATCGCCTTAAAACTCGTAATGGTTAATTTATTAAAAATGGTGGAGCCGAGGGTACTCGAGCGACTTAAGTAAATCGTTTAGCGCGAAAGCGAACGTTAGGACTCTAAATGGTTAAAGTCTAGTTTCTTAAGCGACCGGGGTTTAATTCCGACTTATGTTGTTGTTCATAGGTTATCGGACCCACTCTAAGCTTAAGCCTATCCGGGAGCACTCAGGCAAGTTTTCTATCCGTTATACTGTTGTTGTGATGTATACACTTGTATATGCATTATCTTGTGATAGATGCATGATGGTTATATTAGTAAATTCTTGCGATATATTTTAGCATGTGATATGGTACATATGCATGCATGTTTCGTATTCTTGTCATATATATCTGTTGGTTCAGTTGATAATACCTATGCTAGAGAATAGCGGTAATTTGCATACCCTTAGTATAGGGACCCAAAGGTGAAAACATTTTCTAAAACCGGGAGTCGAGGATCCCGAGTAGATTTTGTATATTTATATATTTATATATATGGTTATAGTTTTCAAAACTATTAATCGAATAAGGTTTATTCGATAACTTTATCTTTATTTTATTATAATGAATATTATTTCGAATATTTATTCGAGGGCTTATGACTCATTTTATTATATTTATTGAATATTATTTGAATATTCATTTGAGGATGTATGACTCCTTTGTTTTATTTAATGAATATTATTTATAATATTCATTCGAGGTATTATGACTCCGCTTATTATTTATTAATATTCTTTACTTTATTAAAGAATAATGTTCGATAATCAAACTTACTTTTGATATTCAAATAAAGATATTACTTTTGTATAAGTATATCTTTGATTATTTACTATTCATTTCAAGTAAGTTTTCCAACTTCTACCTCAAGTATTCTTTATGGGAATATTATTTAAATAATAATATTCAGATATTTCTTTTTATTGAGACTGATTTACTTTATTAAATCAGCATTATTCCAAACACTCTTTAAAGTGTTTTCAAGTCTTTAAAATGATTTTCAAAAGTTAGAGCGGATCCCAAAACTCATTTTTATATTTAAGATCTTCCTTTTAAAAAGGGGATTTAAATACTCGCTCAAAACCTGAGGGATCCGGCTCTGTGGTGTGTTTTATATTCGCAACAAGGTTGCTGTCTTGATAAAAGAGTTTTTGATTACTTACCCAATACTCGGGAAGTAAAATTCTTGGAACAAGTTAATCCATTAACAGGCATCGCCTGGGAAATATCGGTAAGTTTTCCTTTCCAACTAGATACGACTTCTTGGTGGAGTCGTATCAACAAGTTTCTACTTGGGGAAAGTGGGGACGAGCTTTACGTTTCAGAGTCATGGATTTCATCTGAACTAGGAGTGGCGTAAGTGGTCGAGTAGCGCCGGCCCAGCCTTATTATATTGGCCCAAATGGCCTGGAAGTTCCGCTAAGCCGGTCCATTCCTTAGGAGTTCAGTGTTCGGTTGACAAGTAAATCCGACAGGTTCTCCTCTACATGTAGAAAATGGTGGGGTTGCACTACTACGACTGATCATCGTAAGTGGTCTTCCTGGCGCGGCAAACTCCCGTAATGAGTTCATCATCCAATTGGATATTTCTGCAACACTACCCAGAGCACTTCGATAGAAAGGCTACGGTTGGGCGATTGTTGAGTGTTGGCAGGGTCAAGTTTTCAAAATGATGTTTGCATCAAATGAAGTATCTCATAACTTCATTTTATTTTGATGATATTTTAAAGATTGAATCTATTCAAGTATTATCGTGTAGTCTCATCTATGTGATGAACTTTTGAACTAATTATAACTTGAACGGTGGTAGTTCAAGTAGTATTTGGAAAAGATATAAGTATATTGGAGTATCTTGTAACTTCATCTTTTAAACTTATATCTAGTAAATGATTATCTTATGCATGTCAAAGATTTTCTAGAAAAACGTTGAGACAAGGTTAGATATATGAGATCACCTTGCAATGATAGTTTTATACAGTTATAAACTAGAACTCTGTGTATATTATGCATGGAAGAGGACTTCCAAGATTTTGAAAAGTATGTATGTATATATATACTGAATATTTTGCGACTTCATCGCATTAAGATATTAAACTTGGTTCATTTCTTTTGACCAAGACTTTCATGAGTACTATGAGAATGCTCATATATTGTAAATCATTATACATATTATTTTGGTGGGCTTGTTGCTCACCCTTGCTTTCTTCTTTCATCACACAACAACAGATAGAAAAGATGAACAGGACCAAGCTCCCGATTCGCAAGCGATCAGGAAACGTTCCGCAGTTTCCTATAGGTGTTGATGTCGCTGTAGCTGAGGTAGGAACTACCAATAGGCTAGGCTTCAACTTTTGATGTACCCGATTTATGTATATTTATGAATTGTAATAATGGCAAAGAAATGTAAATTTATTCAAAAAACCCTTTTAAGGTGTATTGGCTTATAATTATGGAATAAAACGACTTGTGATTATTTTTGGATATTCATCTCTGAGACTATAACTTGTGGTGTGTGTGTTTATTGTGGGGTCACAGTACAGAGTAGTTGATTGTTTACTAAGATGGGGTGCTATTAAGGGAAATGGAACTCGTGACAACCCGAATCCCCGACCCCGGATTTGGGGGTGTTACAGAAATGGTATCAGAGCTAAGCGTTATAAACCTCAGAGATGATGTGACGTTAAGATAATTAGTTCACTAAGATGATAAGAACTCTTGCCAAGTTCATAGTCGGGCTACCTAATGTAGTACTGACAGTTAAAACCCTTTTGGGAACCCTTATAAATATCGTGATAGAAGCGTAGTTCGTTATCGTATATGGTAGCGGGACACCGAACCCTGAGGTTGAGGAGTAACAGCGCGATGATGTTTTATTACTAATTGGAGATCGGATTGTGGATCCGATAGAGCGTCCTAACGCAGGACCGGATGATGTTGATAGAGAGGATGTAACGGTTGAGGATGTTGTCCTAGAAGGGATTGTTGCTGAGGAGGATCCCGTGAAGGATCCTGACAAGAATGAATAAAGGACCACTGAGGAATTGATGACCATGGTTAGGGCAACTCCCAGAGGTAGGATTGGTCGGTCACTACCAGAGGTTCGTTCAAGTTTGTAAAGATAGTAGCCCCTTTAACGCGGCTTACTCGTAAGACTGAGAAGTTCGAATGGACAGAGAAATGCGAGAACAACTTTTAAGAACCGAAGCAAAGATTGGTGACGTTCCCTATGTTGGCGTTGCCGGATGGAAAATGATATTTTGTGAAGTGTAGTGACGCTTCGCATAAGGAATTAGGGTGCTTCTTATACAGCACAACAAGGTAATCGCGTACGCGTCAAGACAATTAAGGGAATATAAAATTCGATATCCCCACCCATGAGCTTGGGCTCGTGGCAATAGTTTTGCCCTAAAGATTGGAGACACTACTTGTATGGAGAGAAGTGCGAGGTTTACCTAAGCCATAAGTGCTCTAGTGCATTTTCACGTAGAAAGAGCTCAACATACGCCAGAGGAGGCGGTTAGAGCTAATCAAGAATATTGATTGGGAGATTCTTTATCATTCGGGGAAAGCCAATGTGGTGGCTGATGCCCTTAGTAAAAAGGAGAAACTCAAGATGATAATGTCTTTGGGAGAATTTATAAGAGATTTTGAGAAAATGGAAATAGAAGTGAAGGTAACCGGAGCCGGTACCGAAAAGCTCTTTGAGATTGCAATACAGACTGAATTTTTGGAAAAGAACATATTGTGCCAGAAAAAGTGATGAATGACGGCAGAGAGTCAATGATTGGAGAAGAGATCCATACCGAGAAAGATGATAAGGGGATAGTGAGGTGTTCCTACAGAAATTGGGTTCCAAAAGTTCAAGAGCTTAAGGATGAGAACTTAGATGAGAGCCATAGTTTGAGGAATAAGATTTAGGGCAAACCCTGAATGTGATAGTCAGGGAGGTTGCCATCAAGAAAGAAAGAACCCATAACATAATGAAGTGGAAAACAAGGATTTTTAACGTATAAGATAACCCTGATTATGGGAGAAGGTTGGAACATTTCATACTGAGAAAACAGAAGTTGAACAAGATAGGGAGAATCAGGATGGTACTCCTATTGGGCAATTCATGGACCTGCCTAAACAAAACTTATACTATTATCCCCAACCACCACCCTGAGGAAACAATGCGGTGAGAAATTATTTCAGGACCTTTAAGTCGCTAAGCTCTCAGAGTTCCAAGGAACAAGCTGACCCAGTCGAGGCAAGAGCCTGGCTAAAGGAAATATAGGAATCATTTGAGATTCTGAATGATTGACGAATCACAAAAGACTATTTTTGTCACTTACTCTCCTAAGAGAAGGGCCACCACTGGTGAAAGACCAAGAAAGGCACGAAGCCAGAGGTTAGAATAAACTGATTAAAGTTCAGTTAATTGTTTTCAGGAAAGTACTTTCCAAGGTTATGGAGATAGTGTAAAAGCTTTAGAGATAGAACAAAGGCAAAAGAATATGATGAATTATGAATCTAAGTGGTAAAAGTTGTCAAGATTCGTTCTGAGGACACGAATCCAGAATGACGGGATGTTTGAAATCGATGCTTATGTTGGGTTGGTTCATGAAATAATGATAAGAGAAAGGAAAATAAAAAGAAACTGAAGTGGAAAGGAATATAAAGGCAATAGAGTTTGAGGTATGATAAGGGAGTTGGGTATGAGGAAACCCTAAAGACTCGTAGCAATAGAAATGGAAAAGTATGCATTCGTCAGGATGAGGGTGATTCACCATGAGTTAAAATTGATGGTTGAAGGCATAAGAGATACACATATTTTATCCCCTGTAAGTTGGGAGGATTCGAGGAAACCTTGAGATAATTCGAAGGATAAATAATGAGACGCGGATAGACTGAGGAGACAAGGAAGTAAGAAATTAGGAAAATTGGATGAAGGAAGTGACCTTCAAGAATGCGAAGTGTAAGTCCGGTGGCTCGATACCTAGAAAGGGAGACGCCCGGTATGAAAGATATCCCAACATTGAGATGACTGTTGAGATAAACAACAAAAGTAAATAAGGAATTATTAAGAAGAGGTTCACGTTGAACACGACCAATATCTTCCAGAACATCCTTGTTATCGTTACCAAATTAGGCAAGAAAAGCGGATAACCGTTGTTATCTTTTGGAGGCCATATTGATTGACCTCATTTTGAATACAGATGTTATTATGAAATTAGGCATATACTATCGAGGTGGGAATGATTGAATAAGACACCCTTATCAGGGATATATGACTTGATTTATCCATGGAAGGATGCATGTACCTTTTTAAAGGTGGAATTGAGGATAGAACATCGGTAACTTAAAACGAATCCTAGGGGAATGCATAAAGGTTGGCATTTCACCCTTAATAGGGATAGTATGAGTTTTGACAGTATTAATTGGAAAGGATTAAGGTAACAACAACCTTTAAAGAATCAGTGGAGAATTTTTTTTCAAAAGTATATAGACAATGATTCTAGTATTAGTATATGGTATTTTGATATGCCCTGTATCTAGGGAATACAGGAGGAACGATTCAAGGATAACCTTAGAGGTTTTACAAGGAGAAAGGTAATATTCAAAATTCTCAAGAATAGAAATGTTGATAAAGGAAATATGACGTAATTATAATGATGCCAAGTGGGGCACGTGTTAAACCACGAGAAAGTATGGATCGAACCAGTTATGGTCGAAATTGTTCAGGGCAATTAGGACTTAAGATAAAAGATGTTCTAAATATGATTGAGAGTCAGTCATGACCGTGATTAACCTTTAAAGACTGAGGCAATAACTTATGGAAAAATGGTGATATTTTTTTTACTCATCAGATTTTAAGGAAAACATCTTCACATAAGCAGTGATTGAGATGAGGTAGAAAATTTATTTGGAGGTGGTTAAAATGACATTGACTATAAGGAAATTTTACTATCAGGAAAGGCCAAAGAGGTGGCCAACACTTTAAAGGTAAGAGGATAATTATAGGCGCTTGTGCCAAAGAAATATAGTGATGATGGTTAAAGCTGTGAAGGTTGTATTATGGTTTGGAAGATTGACATTCCTTCTGATGACTGTGCAATACCCAACCATAATAGTAGTTGGTAAAGGTTTAATTCGTGTAATCGCCATGAGCGGGCTATCTATCTCAGAAGATACTATCTTGAGATAAGCCAGGACCATGTTTCAAAAAGGACTAGATGAACCCTTGAGTTAAGTCTTCTATTTAAGGTATACGATTAAGAATGGTATTAACCTGCTATCGTTGCTTTGACTGAAACTCTTCTGCAATTTTATCTACTTCATGTCATGAAAGTACGTCAGAGTTTGGAGTGTTCTTCATGAATCATGAAAGGTGATTATGTTAACTCCTTAGAAGAATTTGATACGACAGTTATGGACTCCGTATGGTTAGCTATTAAGATTCCAAGGAAAATGAATGACGACAGTAGGTCAGTGGTGGACCATAGTAATGCAGCAACGATTCTTTGAATAATGAGCCGATTACAACCGTGAGAGTTGTAGTGTAATGCATATTGAGATTGGGTACCCCTAATCGGGTTGTGGTGATGTATAAGTTGTCATTGAATAGACTGGTTAAGTAGATTATCTACCTATTGAATATTTATTCCTTCTTATCAATAGAGAGTCGTATTACTATACGAGGAAGGTTGCGATGCAAGCATAGAATTCTAGTAACAATGATGTCTAGAATGAGATCCCAGATTCGATTTTCGATATCGAGGGAGTTTCAAAGGTGATTGTGTATAAGCTCGAGGAAGAGCATGGGTCCATAGAATGATGGACGGAATAGCAAAAATATTTAGGCATGTGAAATACGATACTATAATACTTGATGTTGATATAAATACTTATATGTTTTGTTCTCCTACGACAAACCTCTATAGTTCAGAGGTAGATTCCAAGACAGATATTTTATGGCAATAAATTTTTTTTTTTACGAATATACAATCCTCTTCAGTTCGTTCTTTTCTCTTCTTTTCATTTCATGTAAGCTGAGAAGAACAACCCTTCCAGAAGGGGAGGTATTGCCGAATGACTATCTATCTGTGTGATAGAAGCCTAGTGGGATACCATCTATTATTTAATTGCTTGTCAAGTACTAAAGGCTGGCCACCTTCTGTACTAACTATGCGATATAACAAGTGTTCATGATCATAATGATCTCTCAACAAATTCCTTTACTTCTATATGATTGATCAAACTTTGGGAAATAGAAACAACTGAAAAAGGAGTAATAAAGTTGTGGTGGTATTCGGAATGGAAACACATTCGTGATACTAAGGTTGACCTGGTTATTAAAAGGTTATAGAACACTAATGAGCAAAAGTATAACCAGTATAATATTAGGAACGAAAGGTAGTAGAGATTACGAACTCAAAAAGAATGGGTATTGAGAAGCAAAAGCTCTAATGCTAAAAGCTATAATGAGAGTCTGTGCAATAGACTTGAAAGAAATTGGAATGATCACTTAACACGGATTGAGTTTTCTTACGACAATAGATCATATGTCAGTATTGAGGTATCGCCTTATGATATCCTTGAGGGAAGACAATGTCGATCTCCCTTATGTTAGGATGAAGTTGTAGAGCGCAAGATGCTCGGACCCGCAGTGGTCCAAAGGACCAGGGATATAATAGATCTAATCAGAGGACGGCTGGTAGTAACCCAAGATGGACATAAGAGGTATGCTGATTTGACTCAAAAGGACAAAGAGTATGAAATAGGGGACCTAGTAATGTTATAGGTATCCCTTGGAAAGGATTGATGAGGTTCGGAAAGAAAGGAAAGCTAAGTCTACAATTTGTTGGACCCTTGGATATATTAAGACATTTTTGGGAAGTTAGCATATGAGCTAGCCCTACCCCCGAACATGTAGCAAGTCATAACGTGTTCCACGTATCAATGTTAAGGAAGTATAATTCGGATGCCAGATAAATAGGGGCATATGAGCACATAGACATGCAACCCGACGTAACCTATACGGAGCAACCAGGAAGGGTTATAGAGTAAAAAGGAACAAGTGCTTAGGAGAAGGGTTATCAAACTATTCAGAGTTTGATGGAAGAACCACAATATGGGAAGATTTACTCGAGAGTAAGAAAGTATCCCTATTCATTTTCTATCTGATTCCGGGACGAAATCCTTTTAAGGAGGGGAGACTGTAATAACCCCAATTTTTGGAAATTTTTGAAACCCTTATGAATAGTGATTTTGCAGATTATGCTGAATGAGAAAACTTTTCATGCCACACTATGTAGGGGTTCTGTTATTGATCTTCTGGGATATTATTAGTACTCTATGTGGTATATAAGTGTATGTAAAGATCGTCAGAATCCAATTCCGAACACTTTGATTTTTTCCCGGAAATCCACTAGATTCGGAAAGAATTGAGTATAAGGTAACAGGATAAGAAGGATTTAAATTAAAGGATTATAAGAGAGGATCATAAAAGGAATATAATGTTTGGAGAAAGGTTAAGGAAACCCAAGTAATAAGATCCCGGGTATGATCCCTCAAACAAGAAACAAGAACGAAAGTTAAGCGAATCGTATAACAGATCGGCCGTCATTAGGCAAACAATTAGAAGCTAATCAAAGGGATTAGTGGGGATGATGTCATCAAACCAATAGGAAGAGGACAAAGGAGGGAGGGTGACATCACTTGATGATGTAAGCATGACATGGGGGGGAGGAAGTGTGGTTGAATGATAACCACACAAAATCAAGGTTAATTAGGTAATTAACCTAAAACAAATCAAAATTCAACCAACCAAGCCAAACATTTCATTTTTCACCAAACAAAACACAAAACCCTCCATTTTCTTCATGAAGCTCTCGGCCCCTTTTCTTAAAAAATGAAGATCCAAGCTCCACCACTTACTATTTGGCAAGGTATTTATCTAAGCTTCCCCATGTATAGTTACATACTTCCTATAAGTTTAAGCTTCTAATTCCAAGCCAATCTTTTTTATAAATCAAGGAAGAAGATGGTGAATAGTACTTTCTTGAAATTAATTTTTGTGTTCTTGATTTCTTTGAAAGAACAAGCTTGTAGGAGGTTAGATTAAGGCTTCCATGGGCATTCCAAGGATCTTTCATGGATTAAAAGCTTCAAGGAAGGTATAACTCTTCATGATCTTAGTTTTAAGTTTTGTTGTTTAGATTTCCTAATGTTTAGATGATGGGTTAGTATAATGGGTGTGTAATCATGTTTAAAGCTTGTTATGAGTAGTTTAGTTGGTGAGAGGCATGATTATGGTGTGTTTAGAGATTGGTTGATTTTGTGATATTTTTGGAGTTGGAAATCTTGGTGATTAGTCAATGAACTTAAGTAAACTCTTAGTTCATAATTGAGAAATAAGTATGAATTGGTAATATTGATTTGTTGGGGCTGTTTTAGTATGGTATGTATGGAGTTTTGATTGGGTTGTGAATTGGGATTGATTGGTGGTTGAATTGGTTAAGTAAAATTTTGGGAAATCGCGTAAACATAGCCGTCGTAATGCCCGATTTACCGTAGACTGTTTTTGTTCTTAACATCAGAACCCTTGAACTCACTGTTAGGTTTTTACCATTTCCATTTTTAGATAGTTCATGTTACGAGCTTCGTTTTGATATGTGGTTCGTTTGATTCCGATGTACGGTTTAGGAGAAACGGCCGTTTTAAGTAACGACGTTTCACGAACGAACCATTACCCCTCCCCTTACTTTGAAACCTTGGTAAAGGACCTTAAATGACTAATTGGGGTAAGAAACATTTATGTAAGGTGTAATAGGCAGTTGGTAAGACATTTGCGAAAGAATCGCCTTAAAACTCGTAATGGTTAATTTATTAAAAATGGTGGAGCCGAGGGTACTCGAGCGACTTAAGTAAATCGTTAAGCGCGAAAGCGAACGTTAGGACTCTAAATGGTTAAAGTCTAGTTTCTTAAGTGACCGGGGTTTAATTCCGACTTATGTTGTTGTTCATAGGTTATCGGACCCACTCTAAGCTTAAGCCTATCCGGGAGCACTCAGGCAAGTTTTCTATCCGTTATACTGTTGTTGTGATGTATACACTTGTATATGCATTATCTTGTGATAGATGCATGATGGTTATATTAGCAAATTCTTGCGATATATTTTAGCATGTGATATGGTACACATGCATGCCTGTTTCGTATTCTTGCCATATATATCTGTTGGTTTAGTTGTTAATACCTATGCTAGAGAATAGCGGTAATTTGCATATACCCTTAGTATAGGGACCCAAAGGTGAAAATATTTTCTAAAACCGGGAGTCGAGGATCCCGAGTAGATTTTATATATTTATATATTTATATATATATGGTTATAGTTTTCAAAACTATTAATCGAATAAGGTTTATTCGATAACTTTATCTTTATTTTATTATAATGAATATTATTTCGAATATTTATTCGAGGGCTTATGACTCCTTTTATTATATTTATTGAATATTATTTGAATATTCATTTGAGGATGTATGACTCCTTTGTTTTATTTAATGAATATTATTTATAATATTCATTCGAGGTATTATGACTCCGCTTATTATTTATTAATATTCTTTACTTTATTAAAGAATAATGTTCGATAATCAAACTTACTTTTGATATTCAAATAAAGATATTACTTTTGTATAAGTATATCTTTGATTATTTACTATTCATTTCAAGTAAGTTTTCCAACTTCTACCTCAAGTATTCTTTATGGGAATATTATTTAAATAATAATATTCAGATATTTCTTTTTATTGAGACTGATTTACTTTATTAAATCAGCATTATTCCAAACACTCTTTAAAGTGTTTTCAAGTCTTTAAAATGATTTTCAAAAGTTAGAGCGGATCCCAAAACTCATTTTTATATTTAAGATCTTCCTTTTAAAAAGGGGATTTAAATACTCGCTCAAAACCTGAGGGATCCGGCTCTGTGGTGTGTTTTATATTCGCAACAAGGTTGTTGTCTTGATAAAAGAGTTTTTGATTACTTACCCAATACTTGGGAAGTAAAATTCTTGGATCAAGTTAATCCATTAACATGCATCGCCTGGGAAATATCGGTAAGTTTTCCTTTCCAACTAGATACGACTTCTTGGTGGAGCCGTATCAACAAGTTTCTACTTGGGGAAAGTGGGGACGAGCTTTACGTTTCAGAGTCATGGATTTCATCTGAACTAGGAGTGGCGTAAGTGGTCGAGTAGCGCCAGCCCAGCCTTATTATATTGGCCCAAATGGCCTAGAAGTTCCGCTAAGGCGGTCCATTCCTTAGGAGTTCAGTGTTCGGTTGACAAGTAAATCCGACAGGTTCTCCTCTACATGTAGAAAATGGTGGGGTTGCACTACTACGACTGATCATCGTAAGTGGTCTTCTTGGCGCGGTAAACTCCCGTAATGAGTTCATCATCCAATTGGATATTTCTGCAACACTACCCAGAGCACTTCGATAGAAAGGCTACGGTTGGGCGATTGTTGAGTGTAGGCAGGGTCAAGTTTTCAAAATGATGTTTGCATCAAATGAAGTATCTCATAACTTCATTTTATTTTGATGATATTTTAATGATTGAATCTATTCAAGTATTATCGTGTAGTCTCATCTATGTGATGAACTTTTGAACTAATTATAACTTGAACGGTGGTAGTTCAAGTAGTATTTGGAAAAGATATAAGTATATTGGAGTATCTTGTAACTTCATCTTTTAAACTTATATCTAGTAAATGATTATCTTATGCATGTCAAAGATTTTCAGAAAAACGTTGAGACAAGGTTAGATATATGAGATCACCTTGCAACGATAGTTTTATACAGTTATAAACTAGAACTCTGTGTATATTATGCATGGAAGAGGACTTCCAAGATTTTGAAAAGTATGTATGTATATATATACTGAATATTTTGCGACTTCATCGCATTAAGATATTAAACTTGGTTCATTTCTTTTGACCAAGACTTTCATGAGTACTATGAGAATGTTCATATATTGTAAATCATTATACATATTATTTTGGTGGGCTTGTTGCTCACCCTTGCTTTCTTCTTTCATCACACAACAACAGATAGAAAAGATGAACATGACCAAGCTCCCGATTCGCAAGCGATCAGGAAACGTTCCGCAGTTTCCTATAGGTGTTGATGTCGCTGTAGCTGAGGTAGGAACTACCAATAGGCTAGGCTTGAACTTTTGATGTACCAGATTTATGTATATTTATGAATTGTAATAATGGCAAAGAAATGTAAATTTATTCAGAAACCCTTTTAAGGTGTTTTGGCTTATAATTGTGGAATAAAACGACTTGTGATTATTTTTGGATATTCATCTCTGAGACTATAACTTGTGGTGTGTGTGTTTATTGTGGGGTCACAGTACAGAGTAGTTGATTGTTTACTAAGATGGGGTGCTATTAAGGGAAATGGAACTCGTGACAACCCGAATCCCCGATCCCGGATTTGGGGGTGTTACAGTTACCGCCACCTAGGATTCCTTTCCCTTTTCTAGCTTGAATGCCTTCGCTATCCGAATCTATAATCCAAAACAGAAACCCCTAATTAGCAATTTATTTGATACTTGACATTTCTCAGAACGTCTAACGATTACCCCTTATCACAATAACCCTTAAAGCATATACTCGACCATATTCACATAGCATGTATTACGATATACTCGTATACTCCAAATTTACAAATAATCATCAAATCACATAATATGACTCAATAATATCACATAACATACTATACATTAATACTCCAAACCCTAATTATACAACCTTATATCGAAACGACTTATTCCTTTCTTTTTAATCCCAAAATTCGAACCAAAATCACATAGTAAACCAAATAATCTCCTAATAACTCGACATGCATTCAGTTAATCTTACATGCAACTTTATAAATCATATATCACTTTATAATAATCATCTTGCAAGTTCAAAATCAAGCATATCCTATAGTTCAAACCAAAAACCACTCATTCGAGTCATTTTCTTCAAAAAAACCAAACTTCACTACAACTTGAATTCAATAAATCATTTCGTAATGTTCGTTTATCACAAAGACTCGAATCAAGCAAGTTATTTGATCTAATTCTATCTTAAAAACAAAGCACCATTCAGTCCTAATTATCAAGACAACATACAACTCCCAAAATCAATCATGCAAAGTTAATTTCACACTTTGAATCAAATTCTAGTAAGATCACTTTCAAAACCATCTTCCTTTTGATAAAATTGAACCCAACTAACCAATAATCACTCAACACCGAAACAACTTATAAAAATTACCATGCAAACATTTACTTAACATAAGAAGTTAATCTCGCAAACATAACTCGTTTCTAATCATATACGAAGCATTCAAATCGTTTTTTTACAAAAACCGAAACTAAAATTAAGATTTTCAAACTAAAATTATATATGCATTCAATGATACCCATTTAAAAACAAAAGTTTGTGCAAAATATCAGACTTATGTTCATCATTGTCCCCGTCGGCTCACCGGTGGCTCACCGGTGGCTCACCGGTGGCTCACCGCCGACGGAGGCAAAGCACGGTGGTGCCCCATTTCGAGGTTTCCAACCGTAGCTCCACCTTGAACCCAATTTTAACTTCTAAACAAGCATGCAAACAAGGGTCATCATCAAAACCATGGAAACAACAAACCCCTCCTTGATTCTTAGCAAAACTGAACAAATAACACCAATCAACTTGGGATTTTCAAAATTTCAAAAACATCCACATGCATCCACATATATGCATGCAAGAAGCATAATCCTACACATATATGGTTCTATAATTAAAAATGGATTAAAATTGAGAGAGTACTGAGAGTGAGAGAGATAGCGAGAGTGAGAGAGGAAAGAGAGAAGAGAGAATCGGGTGAAGAGGAAGAACGGAAAAGGGGTGGGGAGTATATATATATATATATATATATATATAATATTCAGGGGCACTTTGGTAAATAGCCAAAACCCACTTCCCTTTTTCCTATTTTTTTTATTCTTTTTCTTAACTCAAAAATGAATTTGATTATGAATAACAATTTTAGAATATATATCTTGAAATTATCTTTCTAACCATATTTTTAAAATAATTTTTGAGCGTACGGTTTATTTTATATGGATTTTACAAGGTTACCCTCAAAATAGAAATATAACCTAATAAAATTTTAAAATACGCTGATCACGAAATAATTTCATCTATCATTTATAGAAATTCTCTAGGACTATTTCGAAGATAATAAAGCAAATTTCACGCCTTGACCATACTCAGATAATTTACAAAAATATATAAAGGTTTAAAAAATCTTATTTAAATCAAATAAATCCCCTTCGAATCATTTAAAAATTTCCAAATCACATAATCATGCACATTAACAGGAAAAAATATAAACTCACATATCACAACTCGTACTGAAATATACTCAATCATAAAAAATTTCCCTTTTATTAATACTCACTTTTCGCGTAACGGGTCGCTTCCTGACTAACGGCCCGACGCTGAGCGTTTTCAACTACGCTTCACAATCATACTCTCTATACTATCTGACACGTCAAACTGAAATATAATATTCATTTAAACATTCTCATTTCACATAATAACACATAATTCATCTAATTACACTTTACTCGCATAATTAATTCGCGAAAATTCCTAGTCGTTACATAGTAAGTGTATAAATTGGTTATTGACTGATTTAGTTGTATTAGTTATACAAGTGGTATGAATTTAAGGTCATGGGAAAAGTTTGGTTCATTTATGTTTAATCGATCATTAATTAAAAATTAAAGGTTGTGGTCATAATGGAATATTATGTTGATGTTAGTTGGTAAGAATGGTTGATTATTTGTTGGATATTGCGAGTCAATAGGATAGCTTATAAACGAATATGTCATGCCAAATTTTCAAACAATGTTAAAGTTATATAAATATGTTATAGTACCAAAGACTTTAATATGTGAAATTACATGTGCTTTTGTGCATTACTTGAAAATGTGCTTAAGTGATTCTGTGATAACAAGTACGCTAGTATAGATAATGCGATGTATAGAAATATGTTAAAAGAGCATACGTGTGCTAAATATATTCAAATGAACATGACTACACGTGTATCTGATTATAAGACGATAAAGATGCTAGATATAAGAAGATATAAGCGTGATTATATGCATACGTAAAAAAATGGTTAAGATTATATATATACAAGTTGATTTGTTAAAGCGAGATGGGTAGATTAAATTAGATGTTCAGATTCGAACACTAAGTTTTATATAAGATACTGAAATAATGTCTGTATTTTATAGATACGATACGTGATTATGTGAAGTATAGCAAAGAAAAAGGCATAATAGAAAACTAACGAGAGTTAATCTGGTCAAGCTTTGTAAGATTCGAAAAGCGAGGACACTCAGGTTAGGAAAGTAAAGGTTACCCTACCCTAAGTGACAGTTGGGATTTCTTGGTCAAGAAGGAAAGCTATTTGAGGCAAGTAACTCTGACCTATCTTATTGTGATCATGATTGTGAAATTGGTAAATTTATGATTTTGATATAAAGGAAATAATGATATTGATACCATTACCCTTATACCCTGTTACCTTTGTTATTAGCCTAACCTTTCTCAAATATTATTTATTCCGATTGATTTGGTTATCCTCTTTCCAATAATAATACCTATGCTTTGTTAACACCCTTGTGTTGATAATTGATTTGTCTTATATATATTATTAATGAAAGAGATATGTCCTAAGTCCAATCACGTATGAGGATTTAGGAATAACTTTTATGTAATCTGTTTTGATTTCATTGATATTAATAAAAGACTTGTTTTGTTTTTATTACGGGCTCTATCTATTTAAGTGTTTAAATAAGATATACCATAGTTTAGTGTAAAGCTTTTTATGGATTATGATGAGATCATAATAGTGAGACCTAAAAGATGATAACTCTAAACTTAAATAGTTCCTGGTCATAGGATTACTAACTGGTAATTAATAATCCGTAAAGATTGGTACATACTATGCTTGCTCCCTTCAGGAGGATGTCTGTTCTCATAGGCATTTGTGTGGTGACACTATAGCTAGTATGTAGGTGCTTATTAGGGAATAAGTTCACTGAACATGACTCGATAAGTTGAACAACTAATGGAGATTACTCACGTGTCAATAGTTATTCACTGAGTGATAGTTGTACAAGTGTCCTTAGACTTGAGATCGTTAAAGGTATCTTATATATAATGAACTGTGCTTTGGTTTAGTCCTTAGTCTCAAGGACATCCATTAGGTCTATTCTGGGCATAGGGATTTGTGTGTAGAGATAATAAACGTCAATAGAGGATCTACCCCTTCCAGTATAGGAAGAGAATATCCTATGTTATTCTTAGTATGCGAGTTCTGGAATCTCTGGCCAGAGTGTATGAAATTAGAAAGGAGTTTCTAATTTGCATTAATATGAACTTTGCATTATGAATAAGAAATCATATGATTAAATTTGATAGGCTTGACACGAGATCCATGCCTTGTATTTATTCGGGATATTATAAGGGTAGAAGGAATTCATTGTACGGTAACTAGTCACTGACAGGTTCTTGATATTCTAAGCAGTGAATTCATATTATCCGGATAGTCGCGATATGTTGAGAAGCATCACTCACGATGTAGAATAAATATAATTAATCAGTTAATTATATTTAGTGAATTTTAGTATTCATGTAAATAATTAATAAAAGTTTATTATTATTTATTTCTACTACCGGCATAATATTGAACCTACATGGTCACACCATAAAAGAATATTTTCTTTGATGAAATAATGAGAGAGAGAATTATTTTCTAAATAGTTAAGAAAAAAAATAATGATTAAAATAGTTTTAATTATTATTAAAGCATTTTATGAAGATAAAATGTGGGGGTTAATATATATAAAGATATATTATAAAACCCTAGGAGAGCCCTATAAATAGAATGAGATGGATGGCTCATTGTATTAACACACAATTTTGGTTTTGTGAAAACCCTAGCCTCCATCTTCTTCCTCTCTCTCTCTCTCTCTCAAAACTCCATTTTATAAAAGATCGGTTTTATAAAAGGTTCATCGAAGAGGATCGTTCTTGGTGGATACCGGTAGAGTGCTTCACACACTGAGGAGCAACTGCTAGCACTCCAATTTTATAAAGCTTCGATTCACGAGGTATGATTTCGATTCCTCAGTTTTTCCCTTTTATACGTTTTTCTATATGTGCGGTATATGGTTTTTACGTAATAAATGTTATTTCACGCTTCCGCTCATCCGTAAATTCCTTCATAGGCATCAGAGCTAGGTTCTGCATATAGAGATTCATATAAAAAATTTCAGATTTTTTTATGCATGTATGGATTTATTATGATTTTTGTAAGTTTATTTAGATTTAATTATGAATTAATTCGAAATAATTTTTGCATGAGATTTTGACCACTGATCTGGGTTCTACAAGTGTTGTAGATTGTCTAGGTATTTTTTTCATAATTTTGTGATGTGTAGATTATTTGTTATGAATTTTAAAAAAAATTATTTTAATTAAAATTCATGGAATAATTATGCATGTGAATAATTATGATTAAAATTTGCACAAGGACCCATGGCTGATCTGGTAATTTTCTGCTACTGCCTGATTTAAGAAATCATATTATTTTGATTTTTATTAATTTATTAATTAAATGTTAATTGATTTATTAATAATAAAATTAAAATAATAAAAATATTAATAAGAGTTATTAATTAAGGGAGTAAAGGAAAGAGGGTTAGTCTTTTATTTTGTAACGGCTGACAGGTCACACAGCAATGGAAGGAGTAAACAACAGAAAAAATAAAATAAAAAATAAACTGCTATCGGCTGCTGCAGGCGCGTGCGGCGCACGCGGGGTAGGGGTGTGTTGCGCATTCCGTGAATGCGTTACACACTGTTGCGCATTTACGGAATGCGTTACACACGTAAATGGCTCAACAGTGTTGTAACGCATTACGTGAATGCGTTATAGACCTTGTAACACATTACTGTAATGCGTTATAGCCCATCTGTCTTTTTTAAATTTGATTTTTGGGAGTTTCATAACTCCGTTTTGGGCGTGCAATATATCGTTGGATTCGTTTTTCCGATACGGATCTAATGGAGTGGTCAAATATTTTTTATATAAAAGTTTTGAACTGTTTATATTCCCGAAAGTGTTTTAAAGCATGTTTTAATTGTTTTAATTGCTTTTAAATGCTATAATAAATCCATACATCATTATATCAATGTGTGACATGATATTACTTGCATGCTTACTTGTTTATTTATTTTATATATGAGATATATGCCTGTGTTTACCATGCGATGATAGATTTAGGTGAACTTAAATCAATATAAGGCGTGCTCTAGAAAATCTAGAATAGGAATCGTTTCTTGCCTTGACAATAATATTATGAATACAATCATGAGATTCTTATTTTTATGAAACACGTAATTAAATATGAATTTTCAATTTTGAGAGAAAGGATGATTCTGTCAACAACATATTTCTATCTGTAAGAAAGGGTTATTAAGTGACACCTCTTGACAATGCTCCACCCGATCTGGGAATCATCTGATTATCGATTATTGATTTGAAATATTTAATTTAAAAGGAAGAATCTCTTTATAATATGATTATGATTGTAACGTAATATAATCCCTCTAAAATTAAATAATATCAAGTAGTAATTGGCCAATGACACAACGGGCTTGTGTCGGTCATAGCCTTCCAACATGATAGAAAGTGGTTCTTATTTTTAAATCATTGTCGTTTCGTGCTAGAGCCGAGGGCTTTGATTTCGAAATAAGAAATACTTGTCTATTACATAGAGATGTGTACATTGAATTAGAATCTAAAGGTCGTTATGTGCTACAGCCGTGGGCCGTTGGAGACTGATTCAATTGTATGAAATGTTGGGTTAGACTTGACTTAGAATATTGAGTTTGTCATGCTACAACCGTGACTCAATTATTCAAGAGGCTAAAATTATATTAGGGAATAACATACGATGTAATTGACAAGAGTTGTCTGCCTATTGAACATCACATGATGTTTCGTGCTACAGCCGAGGTTGTGTAATGAAATGTAGGATCCCTATTCCCACTAGCATTATGAATGCCTAATTTTGACTTAGGGGGTGTATAAATTAGATAAACTAGTGGGAGCCACTTATGAATAAAGACCTGATTCATATTGTGTTTTGAAATGAAATGGAATATTTGCTAAGTGTTGTTATATGTTTATCATTTACAGATTTACTATATTCGTTATGTCTTTTGCACTATCACTCTGGAGTATACTAGATGCTCACAAGTTGACTGGTCCTAATTTTGCTGACTGGCTTCGAAACTTGAGAATTGTTCTCAGGGTGGAGAAGCTAGAATATGTGCTTGACTCACCTAAGCCTACTGAACCTGCTAACGATGCACATAATGATGAACATGTTGTGCATCGTAAGTGGATAGATGATGTAAATGTTGCTCAATGCATCATGCTAGCTTCCATGAACATTGAGCTACAGAAGCAGCATGAGCATATGGATGCTCACACTATCCTTATGCATCTACAAGAGTTGTATGATGTGGCAGGGAGGACAGCTCGATATGAGATATCGAAGGAGCTGTTCGGTTGTAGCATGTCTGAGGGATCATCCGTGAATGACCATGTACTTAAGATGATCAATTTGATTGAACGTCTTGGACAACTTGGTTTTGCCATGGATGGGGAGCTGAGCCAAGACTTGGTCTTGCAATCACTTCCGGGTCATTTTCATAGTTTATTGTGAACTTTCACATGAATAAGCTGGATGTCAGCCTGGCTGTTAGATATATTTGATAATGTCATGGCTAATATGATTTATGTTTAGTTTTCAGATCTTACTTAACAGGACAAATCAGTACTTAACTGGGAATCAGTACTTATACTGGAAGTCAGGACTTAAGGATATCAGTACTTATATTATCAGGAGATAATCATCAGAAGTTGGATATCAGAACTTAAGTGCTGAAGGACGATTAGATAAGGAAAGTAGCTGATTAAAGGAAAGAAGATCGAGATAAACATAAGAAGAGATATGCATGAAGAAGGAGTTCCGTGAAGAATGGAATACTTGGAAGAAAAGATATCTGATTGATATATTTTAGGAAGCAGAATTATATTTCATATCAATTAGCGATTATCTTGTAACTGTGTAGTATATAAACACAGACATAGGGTTTACACTATAAGTGTTATCATATTCGAGAAGATTATTCATTGTAACCCTAGCAGCTCTCGTGATATTTGTTCATCACTGAGAGGTAACAGTTCCATACTGTAACAGAGTTTATTGTTTCAATAAAGTTTGTTTTCTGTTACTTAAGATATTAAAGTTCGATTTGATTGTATTATACACTGTATTCACCCCCTCTATAGTGTGTGTGACCTAACAAGTGGTATCAGAGCCTATCTGTTAACACACATACAGTTAAAGATCCAAACACAATCATGTCTGACACAGAAACTCCAACTAAGCCTACCAAAACTGAAGAACCTCCAAAGACACAAATTCAAAGTCGGTATGAAACCATCAGAGTTCCCATACTGAGACCATCTGAATATGCCCTATGGAAGGTGAGGATGACCATGTTTCTGGAAGCTACAAATCCAGAATATCTTGATAGAATCAAGGAAGGGCCTCACAAACCAACCAAGCTCGCAGTTGCAGTTGCAGGTGAAGCAGCAAAAACCGTACCAAAGGAAAAGAGTGATTATACTGCTGAAGATATCGCATCAATTGCTAAGGATGCTAAGGTATGACACTTACTACATAGTTCCATTGATAATGTAATGTCAAACAGGGTAATTAACTGCAAGACTGCTAAAGAGATATGGGATTAACTTCTGACAAATTAAAACAGGAAAAGACAGCTGAAGTAAACATAGGCTTAATGACAAAGAAGCAGCTTAAGCATAAGCTGAAAGATGTTAAGAATGCAAACAAGGTAAAATCACCTAGGAAAAATAGGAATGGAAAGGAAGGTGTGAATAAAAGCAATGATTATAAACCTGTTCCTGATGCTCCTAGGAAAACATGTCATAACTGTGGAAGTTCTAACCATCTAGCTTCTTTTTGCAGGAATAATAAAAACATTAACTCCTTACTTTCAAAATCAGGAGTTAAGAGTCAGTCTGTTAGATATAAACCACAAAATCCTTGTTTTCATTGTGGTAGTTTATGGCATTCCATTTATACTTGTAAGGAATATCATAGTTTGTACTATGATTATTATCAAATAAAACCTTCTTTGAAGAAAGTTTCCATTGTTCCTTCTACTGTAAATTCTGATACAAAGTCTGATAGTGTAAATTCTGATAAGAAAAATGTTAACATAAACTCTAATGCTAAATTCGCTGCAAATGTTAACAAACTTGATAAGACCAAAGGATCCAAGCAAGTCTGGGTCCTTAAAACTAATCATTAGTGGTCTTTGTGATTGCAGGGCAACAGGAAAAATATTCTAGTTCTGGACAGTGGATGTTCAGGACATATGACTGGAAATAAGGCCCTGCTATCAGACTTTGTGGAGAAAGCTGGCCCAAGTGTTTCTTATGGAGATGGCAACATTGGAAAAACATTGGGATATGGCAATATCAATCTTGGGAATGTCATCATTAAAGAAGTAGCTCTGGTCTCAGGACTTAAACACAATCTGCTGAGTATAAGTCAAATATGTGACAGAGGTTATCATGTTGATTTCTTTGAAGAACACTGTGAAATTGTGAGTAAATCTAAAGGCAAAGTTGTTCTGAAAGGATACAGGCGTGGTAACATTTATGAAGCTAAGCTTTCAACAAGTACTGATGGTTCTGCAATCTGTCTGATGAGTAGAGCATCAATTGAAGAAAGCTGGAATTGGCACAAGAAACTCTCTCATTTAAATTTCAACAATATAAATGAACTGGTCAAGAAAGATCTTGTGAGAGGACTGCCAAAGTCAGTATTTGCTCCTGATGGCCTTTGTGATTCTTGTCAGAAGGCCAAACAAAGAAAATCTTCATTCAAGAGCAAGACTGAATCATCAATTCTTGAGCCTTATCATCTACTACATGTTGATCTATTTAGTCCAGTAAATGTCATGTCTATTGCAAAGAAGAAATATGCATTGGTCATAGTGGATGAATTCACTAGATACACATGGGTGTATTTCTTGCACACAAAAAGTGAAACTGCATCTATCTTGATTGATCATGTCAAACATCTGGATAAATTGGTCAAAGATTCTGTAAAAACCTTAAGGAGTGATAATGGCACTGAGTTCAAGAATTTGATAATGGAAGAGTTCAGCAAAAACCATGGAATAAAGCAGGAATTTTCTGCTCCTGGAACTCCACAGCAAAATGGAGTTGTTGAAAGGAAGAATAGAACTCTCATTGAAGCTGCACGTACAATGCTTGAAGAAGCAAAGCTTCCAACCTATTTCTGGGCTGAAGCTGTGCAGAGTGCTCGTTTTACTCAAAATGCAACTATCATTAACAAGCAAGGAAAAACACCTTATGAGATGGTGAAGAAAAAGAAGCCAAATCTGAAGTACTTTCATGTATTTGAATGCAAGTGTTTTGTTGTCAAGACTCATCCTGAACAGCTATCCAAGTTTGATCTAAAAGCTGATGAAGGAATCTTTGTTGGATATCCACTTTCCACAAAAGCCTTCAGAGTCTATAATTTGAGAACAAAAGTGGTCATGGAATCTATCAATGTCTCCTTTGATGACAAGAAGATTACTGGTCTTGAAGATTTTATTGACCATGATCAGCTGAGATTTGAAAATGAAGACTCAAATTCTGATACTGAAAATCCTGACAGTCTAAGTCCTGATACTGTAAATTCTGATGGATTAAACTCTGATGTTATTGAAACTATGGTGACTACGCCAAAGGAAGATGCACCTGTGTAGGGGAGCATACTCAAGATCTTACCACATCTCAAGAAATATCAGAACATACGTCTGGATCTTCAAGTTCTGATTCGTCAAGTTCTGATAAGCCAAGTTCTGACAGTGCTGAAAATCTAAATTCTGAAGAATCCAACTCAGAGAGCATAGTTTCAGGGGGAGCATCAGAAAATGAAAATGAAGACAGCATGGATCATGGGGGAGCATCCAGTTCTAGAGAAAATCTTCCATCTGCAAGAAAGTGGACAAAATCACATACACCTGATTTGATAAATGGAAATCCTGATGCAGGTGTCATAACTAGAACATGTACTTCAAACAAATGTCTTTACAATTCTTTTCTCTCTCAGACTGAGCCAAAGAAAGTGGAAGAAGCTCTTCAAGTTGCTGATTGGGTGCAAGCAATGCAGGAAGAGTTAAATGAATTTGAAAGAAACAAAGTCTGGACCCTAGTGCCAAGACCAAAGAATAGATCTGTTGTTGGTACAAAGTGGGTATTCAGAAACAAAACTGACAGTGATGGAATAATTACAAGGAATAAGGCAAGGCTGGTTGCAAAAGGATATTCTCAACAGGAGGGAATTGATTATGATGAAACATTTGCACCAGTTGCTAGGTTAGAAGCCATAAGGATATTTTTGGCTTATGCTTCTCACAAAAAGTTTACTGTCTTTCAAATGGATGTGAAAAGTGCTTTTCTCAATGGAGAATTGGAGGAGGAAGTATATGTTGAACAACCTCCAGGCTTTGTAGACTCCAAACATCCAGATTATGTCTACAGGCTTGATAAAGCACTTTATGGACTTAAGCAAGCTCCTAGAGCATGGTATGAGACTTTAGCTCAGTTTCTTCTGGAAAGTGGATTCAACAGAGGAACAATAGAAAAAACACTGTTCTACCTCAACCATGGAAATGACTTACTTCTGGTCCAGATTTATGTTGATGATATCATTTTTGGGTCTACAAATGACAGACTTTGCAAGAAGTTTGCCAAACTGATGCAGTCAAGGTATCAGATGAGTATGATTGGGGAACTTAGCTATTTTCTGGGCCTTCAAGTCAAGCAGAATGAAGAAGGCACTTTTATTTGTCAAACTAAGTACACCAGAAACTTGCTGAAGAAATTTGGAATGCAAGATTGTTCAAGTGCATCCACTCCCATGGCCACTGCAACAAAACTGGATACGGATACTGGTAAATCAGTAGATATTACTGAGTATAGAGGTATGATTGGCTCTTGACTTTATCTAACTGCTAGTAGACCTGATATCATGTATGCTACCAGTCTTTGTGCAAGTTTTCAAGCAGATCCAAGAGAACCTCACTTAACAGCTGTGAAAAGAATTTTTAAGTATCTTAAAGGAACAGCTGATCTGGGATTGTGGTATCCTAGAGAATCAGATTTTAAACTAATAGGTTACTCAGATGCAGATTTTGCAGGTTGCAAAATTGACAGGAAAAGCACAAGTGGAAGCTGCCAATTTCTTGGAGGCAGATTGGTTTCTTGGTTCAACAAGAAACAAAAGTCAATTTCCACATCAACTACAGAAGCAGAGTATATTGCTGCACGAACCTGTTGTGCACAGATTCTTTGGATGAAGAATCAGTTACTGGATTATGGGTTAACATATTTCAAAATCCCTATTTACTGTGATAATCAAAGTGCTATTGCTATGATAGGTAATCCAGTTCAACACTCTATGACAAAGCACATCAGCATCAGGTACCACTTCATAAGGGAACATGTGGATGAAGGTACAGTGGAATTGCACTTTGTTCCAACAGATCAACAACTAGCAGATATCTTCACAAAACCATTGTGTGAAGCCACTTTTACAAGATTGGTTAATGAACTTGGAATGGTTTCAGGTTCTTTCTCTAAATCTGCTTAGTCTTGTTCTGTTATATCAGACTTTATGATCAGTATTTACAGAATTTAATCTCTTTGTGTATTCTGTGCTTAATTGACAAATGTGTTTAACAACTGACTATTGTCTGATATATATTTCTAAACTCTGATAAGTGATATGTCTGTTTAAGTAACTATTCAATCCTAAGAGGAAAACTGTGCTAGATGCTGACATAGTAGTCTTCAATAAACAAATGATCCCATGTAAGAAGTAATTATTTCTGTGGAAATCTATTGACACAAGCAAATTCTGATAATTGAGCTAAGTTGAGTTTACTTTGTTTATCTTATTACTAAGTCACAAATTAGAATAATGCTCCTCATCTGTTAAGTTCTGATACTAGTAAATCTGCTGAATGCACTAAGTGCTGATAAACCTCACTTATCAAAAATAAAAAGCAAAAGGATCAAAGAATAAAATCAGGTACTCCTTTGAGATCTAGAGTAAAAATGTGGAAGGGACGACCCAAGTGCATTGCTGGTATTAAGTAAATATGCATTAGAAAAGCAAAATATTTTCTTGGTGACTTTTCACACTCTATTATTACTGGAGAAATACTCTGATAATAGCATAAATTCTGATAAGCAGTCGTGACTCACTTACACTGAGAAGCCACTATGAAATGGAATTTAAAAAGATGCACAAAATTAGCACAAAATAGTTGAGGTGGACTCAAGCATGAACTCCTTCAACAGTAGGTTACAGAATAATGACAGCTCTTTAGCAAAGTTTTAGTTATGCCTTATTTCTAAGATGTACTGAAGTGAATTAGACTTTACTCTTTGTCTGACATTTAGCTTAATGCACACACTAATCACTCCATATGAATGATGCAAATTACTATGGTGGTCTATGTTGTTTTAGATAAATAGTCATTGTGTCACTTTGCACAAACTCTGAGGACAAGTTCTGATTGCATGTTCTGATGATTAAGTTCTGAAGAATATAACTCAGAACTTGTATGAGGACTTACTAAGATAGGCATTCCTTTTTCGAGTTAAGAAATTATGTTCTGATGACTGTTAAGTTCTGATATAAGTCTAAGTTCTGATATTACAGTCTAATTCTTTACTTGACTTATCTGTGGATAAAATTTGATAACAGTCTCGGTTCAAACTAGAATATGTTGAAGTGGAAGATTAATAGTCACTATGGTTAGGGTTAATGGTATTCGTACTTGAACAGTCAACTTTTACTTGCTTCTTGTGCGCATTAAACCATGTTTTCTCTTTCCAATGAATGTTTTTCTTTTTCCAAGTCTGGGGAGACGAGGTAGAATTAATTCTACCTGTCAGCATTAAATTCCTTTGAGTCTCCTAGCATTCTCTTGCCTATATAAGCAACCACTTCACATGAGCCTTCCCATCAAATCTTTTCTCTCAACCTCACCTTACCTTCATACTTTTTCTTTCAAAAACACCATGGTCAGATACAACATGTTTTTGAACTACAAAACCTTCAATATGGAGCTAAGCTGTGCCAATTGGCAGCAGGAATGGCACGTCACTGCCATTCCTGATGAGATATGGGACTCTGTCCCACAGGAGGTACTCACCCACCTCCTGTTCTTCTATATGGACTACCATCGCCATCTGGAGCGATTGGAGGAGGAAAGGATGGAAGCTCTCCGCCAGCAAGAGCGAATCATTCGACTCGCCATTCTGTTTGTCGAGAGTAGGAAGAAGAAATGATTTATTTTCTTCTTCCTGTTTTTCTTCATCATCAGCCTTGCCCTGCTTCTTGAGCTAGGACAAAGGCTATTGACGTTAGGTTTAGCAGCTTAGGGAAATCTTGTACTAGTACTGATGTAATTTCAATTTCATGAATGTATTCACTTGATATATTAATGAAATTTGTTTTTGTTTCAAGATTTTGTCTCTAAGTTATTTTGTAATGCATTGATAAATCCTGATAAATATTCATATTCTGATGACCATATAAATTCTGTTTTAATTTAAGTTCTGATTTTACTTTATCAGTACTTACTCATCTGATTTATCTTGGTCATTTTCACTTGATTTATTTTCAGAATATTAATGTTACAGTGAAAAATAGTTAAATAAGTGGGAACAGTTTCAATTTTGAATTAAAACTGTTTCACCTTGATTAATGGAACGGTTTTTCCTTGAAAAACGGCAAGTGGGTAAGTAATGATTACTGTTTTCTTGAGCCCAGTAACTATCCGTTATTACTGCATGTCTGACAGGTGTCCAACGGTAACATTTTTTTTTCAGAGTATAAGTAAGAAAGAGAGAAGATTTTTTTTAATCTTTTATTTCCCTTCATACTTTTTCTCTCTACTTGTTTTTACTCTCCTTCTTCTTCTAACATTGGTTTTTCATACAGACATTTTATCAAACACCTAACAGGCACTTTTAAATCTAAATTTTTCACATGGCACCTAAGGATTTAATCATTGATGGAGCTAAATTTGTTCCAAACAACTATGCTGCAATTCTTGATCATGTTGAAGCTCCATCTGAATTGCATTTTGTGCAAGATCTTCTTGCACATAGTGAGATTGGGTATGCATTGACCCAGCCTTCAGTCTTTTCGAGCCAACAAGTTCTGACGTTTTGGCGGACTGGGCACTTTGATAATGGTGGTACACATGGTACTCCTAGTATTATTTTCGAAGTGGGCTCTACATCTCCCAGAAGGATGTACTTTTTCAATTCCAGAGGAATCCGCTCTTCAGGAGTTAATGGCCACTTTGGGGTATGAACAGAGTTTGGCAAAACTTGGGCAGTTGAAACGGGCTCATATCAGAAGAGAATGGGGCTTCTTCTTCGACTACATCACTAAAGCTTTTGGAAACAAGTGTTCGAATTTTGATGCTATCCCAATTATGAGTCAGCACATCGGGTATGCTGTTATAAACCAAACTCATTTTGATTTTGCAACTGCTATAATTGGTTTTATTGGGGATAGGATGACAGAGGATAGGAATGTTGTTTACTTTGCTAGATTCTATCAACTTATATATACTTTTTGTACTGATGAACCTCAATTAGTCAGTTCCTCAACTCCACCCTTTAAGGTTGCAAAACGCTACTTTAATGACCTGATAAATGCTGACACTAAGAAATCAGTGGTTAGACCTTTACAGATTCCTCAGTCTGTAAAACAGATCTTAGTAAATGCTGATCCTGATACTTATAGATCTGTTTATTCTGATGTCCAACCAACAACAACCACCCAAACACCACAACAATCAGCACCTACCACTCATTCTACTCAACCAACCCTCAGGCAATATATCAAATCCTATCTCTCCACTTCACAGACTGTTCAACCCTCATCCTCAGCACCTACTGTGAAGTCTTCCTCTTCCAAACCTAAGAGGACAAAGACTGTTCCTCAAACACCTCAAAAGAGAAGGAGGATTGCTTTGAGAGATGAATCTGATACTGAGGAACAGGTTCCATCTTCAGAACCTGTTGTTAGTGAAGCTGAGAAAGAGACTTCTCAGAAGGATTCTGGAATTGGGGGATCTAGGCTTCTCAAGAGACTTAGAAGAATGACAGTTCCTGAAACTCCCAAAGAATCCAAATCTACAAAGAGATACAAGAAACAGAGGGCAAATAGGCCAATTTCAGATGATGAAGAGGAAGCAGCTAAGGAAGGGGATCAGGAATCTCTGATCTCACAAGAAAAGGAATTTGCTAAAGTTAAACTCCATCTAAGGAAGCTGTTTCTGAAAAGGTCAACACATCCTCTGTATCTCCTGTTGATCCAGGCACAAGTGCCGATATTGATGTTCAAAACTTGGTTGTGCCTGAAGTAATTCTCTTTGAAGCTCCAACAATAACTAATCCTTCAACAACACCTGTTACTGATGCTGTTCAAACTCCAGAGTTATCTACAACACCTTCTCTGCATCTAGATGCTGATGATCAGACTTTAGGTGAGCATCAGGATATGGATGTTGATCAGAACTTAGAACCAGATCAGAAATTAGAGGATGCTGAAGCCTCCATTGCTACTCACACTGTTGTTTTATCAGAGGATACTGATTCTGTAAGTTCTGATGCTGCAAATGCTGGAGATACTGGTGATGCTGCTCCAACTGCAGATGCTGATGAAGCAGGTCCTTCAGGACATGCTCCTCAACAGACTATTCTTAAGTCTGAACTTGTTAAGAAGTTTGTTACCAGAGAAGCACCAGTGCCTTGGAGTGAAACTCCTGCAGGACAGGAGTGGACTAAGGAATGGAACTCAGTCACCTGTGTTCCAACTGCACAGAATCTGGCTGAGCAATTGACAAAAGCTGATAAGATGTTAAATACTGATGATTTCAAAACACAGCTTAGAGTCACTGCATTGAGTACTAAATATTTACAAGGTCTTCATTCAAATACTCATGCAGAGTTACATCTCTTAAGGGAAGAACTAATGAAGCCAGACCAAGTTCACAAGATTGATAAGAAAAAGTTCTTCCAACCTACCTTTGACAGGATTGCTTATATTGAGAAGACTCAAGATAATCAACAAGCTCAGATTGATGATATTTTGAAAAATCAAGCTTCTCAGCAATCACAACTTAATGAAATCCAAGCCTCAGTGGAATTGCTTGTCTCTCTTCTACTACCTGCTGATGCCAAAAAGGGGGAGAAAGTAATTAAGTCCAAATGCAAGACTGACAAGACACTGAAAGGGAAGGATGATGAAAAGGATGATCAAGGAAACTCTGGAACGGGTAGAGGTCATAGTCAAGGTAGAGGATTCACATCAAGAAAAGCTGAAATCACAAGTCACAGGACAAGTTCTGATATTGGGAAAAAAATAAGTTCTGCTACTGGTAAAAGGATAAGTTCTGATGAACTTTTAGATCTTGATAAGGAAATGTCAAGACAATTATTTCTTCAGGAAAATCCAGGAATGGACTTGGAGAGTTTAATGGAAGAAGAAGCCAGACTTAAATCAGAGAAAGTCACATCTAAATCTGAAGCTTCTGGTAAAAAGCCACTTCCAAAACTCAAAGGCATTGTGATCAAAGAAAGGACACATACTGAAGCAACATTGGCTAAATCACAACCACAGATAGATCCAAGATCCAAGGGTAAAGAAAAGGTTGGTGAACCTATCAAGGTTTATGTGCCTCCTGAGGATGAAGAAATTACTGATGAAAAGGATGATCTTGCTCTGACTTCAAGAAAAGTTCTTAAAACAACCTCTGACATGGCTCAAGTTGTTCAGAGTCAAGAAACTGTAAGTTCTGATATTCAAAAGAAGCAAGTAACCTCTGACATAGCTCAAGTTAACTTGATATCAGAAGATAGACCAAAGACACTCCTACCAGGATTCACTAAAGCAAAACAGACTCAATCTTTGAAGACTACTGCAAGTGGTTTTGAAGCTAGAGTAGTTACTGGAAAGGAAGCAAGAGATAAAACTGGATTGGGAAGTACTGATGAAAGGAGAATATAGAACACTACTAATGATCCAACTTCCTTGAGTGAACTAGGTATTGGAGCAACTCCTGAGAGATTGAATCAACTGGAATCTGTACAAATGGTTTATCATACCTACTTGAAAGAATACATCTTGTTGTATTTCATGACAGATGGTAGGGTTTATCATATAAGGCAAAATGCCATTCCGTTGAAGTATTTTGAAGAATTAGAGCATGTACTATTCTTACTTCAAGTGGATGACAGATTGACAGTAACTGCTGCAAACTATTTGAAGGATCAGATTCAGAGACAGAAAAGGCTTTATTCTGTTAAGTCTGACAGCACATATGTTCCAAAGTACAGAGATCAGAAGGGTGATATAGTTGAAATGAAGCCCAATTCTGCTCAAATTATAACTACCTTTCTAGGGTACAGGGCTGTGGAATTCAATCTTGAGTCTGATAAAGCTTATTTGATCAGACTGGATCAGGATATAAGAAAAGCAAAGATTAATGATCTCAAGGCTGCAATCTTTCAAATTGGTGAAGATACTGCAGAGCTTAAAGATGCCAAAAGGAGAATGATTGATGAACTTAGATATGCTGAGAGATGTTTGTTGAAGAACTATCTCAGAACAACTCCTGACATCAGAGAGATCAGAAGATGAAGCCAAGTCAAAGATCTACAAATGCTTAAATTCTGATATTTGTACAGATTGAAGTTGTTATCAGAAGTTAAATATTGGTAAAGCTTTAAGGACTGTAAGTTGTAGTTATCTAGTCTAATTCTCATGCATTTGTACTTAATGTTTTTTGACATCATCAAATATCTGTTAAACTTGTATATTATGCTAATTTACAAGTTGGGGGAGATTGTTAGATATATTTGATAATGTCATGGCTAATATGATTTATGTTTAGTTTTCAGATCTTACTTAACAGGACAAATCAGTACTTAACTGGGAATCAGTACTTATACTGGAAGTCAGGACTTAAGGATATCAGTACTTATATTATCAGGAGATAATCATCAGAAGTTGGATGTCAGAACTTAAGTGCTGAAGGACGATTAGATAAGGAATGTAGTTGATTAAAGGAAAGAAGATCGAGATAAATGTAAGAAGAGATATGCATGAAGAAGGAGTACCGTGAAGAATGGAATACTTGGAAGAAAAGATATCTGATTGATATATTTTAGGAAGCAGAATTATATTCCATATCAAATAGCAATTATCTTGTAACTGTGTAGTATATAAACACAGACATAGGGTTTACACTATAAGTGTTATCATATTCGAGAAGATTATTACCCTAGCAGCTCTCGTGATATTTGTTCATCACTGAGAGGTAACAGTTCCATACGGTAATAGAGTTTATTGTTTTAATAAAGTTTGTTTTCTGTTACTTAATATATTAAAGTTCGATTTGATTGTATTATACACTGTATTCACCCCCTCTACAGTGTGTGTGACCTAACACTGGCTGAACTCCACAACATGTTGAAGACTGCGGAATCGAATTTTCCCCCTAAGAAGAGCTCTGTTCTTCTAATTGGTGAAGGTTCCAATCCTAAGAAAAGGAAGATGAACCCTTCCAAGAAGAAGAAAGTAGGTGAAGAAAAGCCGGTTCCACCAAAAGCTGAAGACCCCAAGAGCAAAGTTGTTTGCTTTCACTGTAACAAGGTGGGGCACTGGAAGAGGAACTGCAAGGTTTACCTTGCAGAGTTGAAGAAGAAGAAGGGGAGTGAGACTACCGCTTCTGATTCAGGTATGTTCATGATAGAAATGAATATTAGATACCGCCTGTGGTTCTTACATCTGCAATTCGTTGCAGGGACTAAGGAGAAGTAGGTCTCTTGAGGAAGATGAGGTGATTCTACTGATGGGAAATGGAGCAAGAGTTGCTGCTGAAGATGTAGGATCATTTCATTTACATATGCCTACGGGCAAGACTATTGTTTGAAATAATTGTTATTTTGTTTCCTCGATTATAAGGAATATTGTTTCTATTCCTATGTTGGATTTGGATGGTTTTTCATTTTATTATTAAGAATAATGAATGTTCTATCCTTAGAGATAATATTCTTTATTGATGTGGTATTTTAAATAATGGTCTGTATGTATGTGACATAATTTACTTCAGATTGAACAAACTAATAAAAGAAAAGGGATGATGAAAATCTCACTTTCTTTTGGCACTGCAGACTTGGTCATATTAGTGAAAATAGACTGCGGAAATTGCATAAGGAAGGGTTACTTGACCGCTTTTGATTTTGAATCATATCCTACATGCGAGTCTTGTCTATTGGGTAAAATCACCAAATCTCCATTTAGTGGACATGGAGAGAGGGCTGTAGATTTGCTAGGATTGGTACACACAGATGTATGAGGACCAATGTCTACGCAAGCCATGGGTGGATTTTCATACTTCATTACTTTCATAGATGATAGATCTACATTCGGATATGTGTTTGATGAAACACAAGTCTGATGCCTTTGAAAAGTTCAAAGAGTATAAGTATGAAGTGGAGAAACAAACCAACATGGTATTATAACTCTTCGATCAGATCGAGGTGGTGAATACTTGAATGGAGAGTTTCTGGATTATCTCAAAGAAAAGGGTATAGTCTCCCAGTGGACTCCTCCAGATTGGTATCTGAAAGGAGAAATCAAACTTTGTTAGACATGGTTCGGTCCATGATGAGCTATGCGAATCTTCCAGTATTCTTATGGGGTTATGCATTGGAAACCTCAGCATATTTACTGAATAAGGTGCCTTCCAAATCTGTCCCTAAAACTCCATATGAGATATGGAAAGAAAGGAAACCGATTCTTAAACACGTTAAGATTTGGGGATGTCCAGCTTATGTCAAGAAAGTTGACCCAGATAAGCTGAAATCTCGATCCGTAAAATGTAGTTTTGTGGGATATCCTAAAGAGACTTTAGGGTATTACTTTTACACCGATCATAGGGTGTTTGTCTCCAGACATGCTACTTTCTTGGAAAATCAGTTTATCCTTGAAGGAAATAGTGGGAGCAAAATTGAACTTGATGAAGTTCAAGAAGCACAAACTACTATGAATCAAGTGGAAACACATGTTCAGACTGAACAACCTTCTGTGGAACAGCCCATTCGTAGGTCAGAGAGAGTATCTCACCAACTTGAGAGGTATTATGGCCTTGTCATTGAGAATGACAATGAGTTGTCAGTCATTGATGATGACAACCCTGTGACCTATAATGAGGCTATGAGTAGTGTTGACTCAGAGAAATGGCAAAGTGCCATGAAATCCGAAATGGAATCTATGTATACGGTATACAAAAGAAAGATTAGAGCAGATGGCCAGGTGGAGACCTTTAAAGCCAGGCTTGTGGCAAAAGGATTCAAACAAAGGCAATGGATTGACTTTGATGAAACCTTTTACCTGTAGCCCTGTTAAAATCAGTTCGGATTTTGCTTGCGATTGCTGCTTACTACGACTATGAGATCTGGAAAATGGCCAGATGGTTTTCTTTCCAAGGGAAATGAAAACCTAGTGTGTAAGCTGCTGCGAACCATATGTGGTTTAAAGCAAGCTTCTCATAGATGGAACATCCGTTTTGATGAGACAATCAAAGAGTTTGGTTTTATCAAAAATGTAGATGAACCATGTGTCTACAAAAGGGTTAGTGGGAGCGCGGTAACATTTCTTGTATTGTATTGAAAGAGAGTTGACACACATAACAACATAGCAGACCCACTCACAAAGCCACTTTCTGAAAGTCACTTTGATCGTCATAAAGACAAGATGGGTATTAGATACCAGAGTGATTGACTTTAGTACAAGTGGGAGATTGAAAGAGATATGTCCTAAGTCCAATCACGTATGAGGATTTAGGAATAACTTTTATGTAATCTGTTTTGATTTCATTGATATTAATAAAAGACTTGTTTTATTTTTATTACGGGCTCTATCTATTTAAGTGTTTAAATAAGATATACCATAGTTTAGTGTAAAGCTTTTTATGGATTATGATGAGATCATAATAGTGAGACCTAAAAGATGATAACTCTAAACTTAAATAGTTCCTGGTCATAGGATTACTAACTGGTAATTAATAATCCGTAAAGATTGGTACATACTATGCTTGCTCCCTTCAGGAGGATGTCTGTTCTCATAGGCATTTGTGTGGTGACACTATAGCTAGTATGTAGGTGCTTATTAGGGAATAAGTTCAATGAACATGACTCGATAAGTTGAACAACTAATGGAGATTACTCACGTGTCAATAGTTATTCACTGAGTGATAGTTGTACAAGTGTCCTTAGACTTGAGATCGTTAAAGGTATCTTATATATAATGAACTGTGCTTTGGTTTAGTCCTTAGTCTCAAGGACATCCATTAGGTCTATTCTAGGCATAGGGATTTGTGTATAGAGATAATAAACGTCAATAGAGGATCTACCCCTTCCAGTATAGGAAGAGAATATCCTATGTTATTCTTAGTATGCGAGTTCTGGAATCTCTGGTCAGAGTGTATGAAATTAGAAAGGAGTTTCTAATTTGCATTAATATGAACTTTGCATTATGAATAAGAAATCATATGATTAAATTTGATAGGCTTGATACGAGATCCATGCCTTGTATTTATTCAGGATATTATAAGGGTAGAAGGAATTCATTGTACGGTAACTAGTCACTGACAGGTTCTTGATATTCTAAGCAGTGAATTCATATTATCCGGATAGTCGCGATATGTTGAGAAGCATCACTCACGATGTAGAATAAATATAATTAATCAGTTAATTATATTTAGTGAATTTTAGTGTTCATGTAAATAATTAATAAAAGTTTATTATTATTTATTTCTACTACCGGCATAATATTGAACCTACAGGGTCACACCATAAAAGAATATTTTCTTTGATGAAATAATGAGAGAGAGAATTATTTTCTAAATAGTTAAGAAAAAGAAATAATGATTAAAATAGTTTTAATTATTATTAAAGCATTTTATGAAGATAAAATGTGGGGGTTAATATATATAAAGATATATTATAAAACCCTAGGAGAGCCCTATAAATAGAATGAGATGGATGGCTCATTATATTAACACACAATTTTGGTTTTGTGAAAACCCTAGCCTCCATCTTCTTCTTCTCTCTCTCTCTCTCAAAACTCCATTTTATAAAAGCTCGGTTTTATAAAAGGTTCATCGAAGAGGATCATTCTTGGTGGATACCGGTAGAGTGCTTCACACACTGAGGAGCAACTGCTAGCACTCCAATTTTATAAAGCTTCGATTCACGAGGTATGATTTCGATTCCTCAATTTTTCCCTTTTATACATTTTTCTATATGTGTGGTATATGGTTTTTACGGAATAAATGTTATTTCACGCTTCCGCTCATCCGTAAATTCCTTCAATTAATACCTATGTTGACCCCTTGATCGCACTTTAACTTTCGTTATTTCCTTATACCCTCATTTTCCTTGCTTGAATTCTTGAAATGAAACTAAGAATGATTTTTGACTTGAAAGATTCCAAATGATTTCAAAGGTCAGTAATTCTTTTAAAATGGAAATAAATTTTGCAAATACAATGAATTTTCCAATATAAAGGTTTTCACTAAAATTTTTAACGGTTGGATAATTGTGTAAGAGGCTAGCGGGGCTAGTCCAGCTATATAAGAGGCTAGCGAGGCTAGTCCAATATTATAGGCAGATATAGTGCCTCAGGTACCTTATGACCGGAACAGAGGTTAGTACGGGCTGATCACTCGTATTATGTTTAAAGGATGGACAATCCTATCGAACTTTACTGACAGTATAAAAAGAAAATTTAATATTATATTCGTGCCTTAATATCTATTCATATAAAGTATTACGAGTTAATTTTTCAAAGGTGAACTTAAGATTTTACTTGCTTTGGCGAAAACTTCCTTATGAATGTCTTATGAAACCAAACCACTTGATCCTTTTAAAATCGTGATTTTCAACCCTTAAAACCCTAAACCAGATTTCAAATTTATTAATGTTATGTTACTGCCAAGTTTTTTTAGATAGATATGGTTATTATAGTTACTTGCTGATCCTTTTTAGCTTATATTATTTTGTGTTGATCTAATTGTGGCAGTTAAGCAAGAAGATGGCGAGATTTAGGCGTTTAGCACTAGTAGAAGCTTTTGTGAGAGTATCAGTTGTAATCTTTTGGACTTTCAGATAAAGTTGGGTTATTTGCACTACACCATATATGGCCTATCACAACGCCCCCTCTAAAGAATGTTACCTAATATGTTACCCTAGATATGGTACTTATAAGCTAACTTAACATTATGTTTTTTAAGTTACCTTAGCCAAAAACGTGGTGTTACATTAGGTAAAAAATGTTGCAGCTTGCAACATTCTTGTCAAAATGTTACTTTAGAGTATTAAAACATAAATACAATATTTTTTAAGATTAAATATCAATTTAAATTATTTTTTTCAATAATTTAAGGTGATATGGGAATGTTAGATATATTTGTGATGTCATGTCTAATATGATTTGTGTTTAGTTTTCAGATCTTACTTAACAGGATAAATCAGGACTTAACTGGAAATCAGTACTTATACTGAAGTCAGGACTTAAGATATCAGAACTTAAGTTGTCAGAACTTAAGTTGTCAGAACTTAAGTTATAAGGAGATAATATCAGGACTTAAGGAGACTTTCAGATAAGGAAGGCGGCTGATTGAAATGAAAGAAGATCGAGACTGAAACAAGAAGAGATATGCATGAAGAAGAATTCTATGAAGAATAGAATACTTGGAAGAAAAGATAATTAGTTGATATATATTAGGAAGCAGAATTATATTCGATATCAATTAGAAGATTATCTTGTAACTGTGTAGTATATAAACACAGACATAGGGTTTACACTATATGTGTTATCTTAATCGAGATTATTATTCATTGTAACCCTAGCAGCTCTCGTGATAATTTGTTCATCACTGAGAGAGAACAGTTCTTTGTAACAGAGTTTATTGTGTTGAATAAAATTTGTGTTATGTTACTTGAGTTCTTATATTCAATTTGATTGTAGTAAATACTGTATTCAACCCCCTTATACAGTGTGTGTGACCTAACAAGTGCTATCAGAGCAATCTGTTAACATACATACAGTAAAGATCCAAAAACAATCATGTCTGAAGAATCACAAACTCCAACCAAGCCCACCAAAATTGAAGAAACTCCAAAGACTCAAATCCATAATCGATATGAGACCATTAGGGTTCCCATACTGAAACCTTCCGAGTATCCCATATGGAAGGTGAGGATGTCTATGTTTCTGGAAGCTACAGACCCAGAATACCTTGACAGAATTAATGAAGGACCATATAAGCCAACCATGCTCTCTGTTGTAGTTGCAGATCAGCCAGCACAGACTGTACCAAAGGAGAAAAGTGAATATACAGCTGAAGATATCTCATCTATTGCAAAGGATGCAATGGTAAGACATTTGCTGCACAGTGCCATTGATAATGTCATGTTAAACTGGGTAATTAACTGCAAGACTGCAACGGAGATATGGGATGCCTTGGAGACAAGATGCTAGGGAACTGATTCAATTAAGAAGAATAGGAGGACTATACTCACTCAAGAGTATGAGCACTTTGACTCAAAACCTGATGAGTCATTAACTGGTTTATATGACAGATTTGTCAAACTCTTGAATGATCTATCACTGGTGGATAAGGAATATGATCTTGAAGATACTAATCTCAAATTCCTTTTAGCTATTCCCGAAAGTTGGGATTTGAAGGCCACAACTATAAGAGCCAACTATGCTCTTGATGAAACTACTCTTGATGAAATTTATGGTATGCTCAAGACTCATGAACTTGAGATGGATCAAAGAAGCAAGAGGCATGGGAGAAAGTCAAGGACAGTTGCTCTTAAGTCTGAAGAGGAATCCCCTAAAGTGGTTGTCTCAAAGAAAGGCAAAGGAAAGGCTCTCATCACAAAGTCTGATACTGAGTCATCAAGTTCTGATAGTGATGAGGATTCAGAAACTGAAAGTCTATCTGAGATGGACCCTAATGAAGAGATGATGAAGCTGTGTGCTCTTATGGTGAAAGGAATCACAAAGATTGCATACAGGAAATTCAGAAGGGGAAAGAAGTTTTCCAGGAAAGGTGCAAGTTCTGATAAGAAAGGTTTCAGAAAATCTGAAGGCAAAGGAGGAAAGTCTGACAGTGGAGATTACTCAAATGTCAAATGCTACAACTGTGGTGAGAAAGGCCACATATCTCCTGATTGTAAGAAAGGAAGAAGTGACAAAGGCAAGGCTCTTGTCACAAAGAAGAAAAGCTGGACATACACTTCAGATTCTGAAAGTGAGGTGAACTATGCCTTGATGGAAAATGCTGATAGCAGTTCTGAAGCTGCTGAGTTAAAGGTACCTCAAACAACTTATGCTTTTCATACTGATGATATTACTGAGTTGAAAAGATATCTTAAAACCATGTTCATTAGTTATAGAGATCAAATTTTAACATGTGAAAGATTAACTTCTGAAAATCTTGCTTATAAAAAGAGGAATGATTATTTATAATAAGAGTTAGTTATGTTCCATCAAACTCAGAAAGATAGAGATGATGCTTTCTATGTTAGAGATGAAGTGCTTAAAATGAATGAATCTCTAAAAACTGAGTTAGAAAAGGAAAGAGAGATTATCAGGACTTGGACTAACTCTGGCAGAACATATCAGAATTTGTTAAGTAGTGGAAATTGGAAAGAGGGCTTAGGTTTTGGAGATGATAAGAATAATAAAGGAACTGTAGAAATTAAGCCTATAGTTGTTAAACAAAAGCCAATTGGTAAATCCTGTTAAGTTTGTAGCTGTAAAGTCTGATATTGATAAATCAAAAGTTAAAGAGAAATTAACTTCTGACAAACCAAAACAGGATAAGCCAACTGAAGTTAACATAGGCTTAATGACAAAGAAGCAGCTTAAGTATAAGCTGAAAGATGTTAAGAATGTAAACAAGGTAAAGTCACCTAAGAAAAATAGGAATGGAAAGGAAGGTGTGAATAAAAGCAATGATTATAAGCCTGTTTCTAATGCTCCTAGAAAGAAATGTTATAACTGTGGAAATTCTAACCATCTGGCTTCTTTTTGCAGGAAGAATAAAAACATAAACTCTTTACCTTCAAAATCAGGATTTAAGAGTCAGTCTGTTAGATATAGGCCACAAAATCCTTGTTTTCATTGTGGTAGTTTATGGCATTCCATTTATAATTGTAAGGAATATCATAGTTTATACTATGATTATTATCAAATAAAACCTTCTTTAATGAAAGTTAGCATTATTCCTTCTAGTGTAAGTTCTGATGTAAAGTCTGATACTATAAATTCTGATAAGAAAAATGTTAACATAAACTCTGATGTTAAATCCGCTGCAAATGTTAACAAACTTAATAAGGCCAAAGGATCCAAGCAAGTCTGGGTCCTTAAAACTAATCATTAGTGGTCTTTGTGATTGCAGGGCAACAGGAAAAACATCCTAGTTCTGGACAGTGGATGTTCAGGACATATGACTGGAAATAAAGCCCTGCTATCAGACTCTTTGGAGAAAGCTGGCCCATGTGTTTCTTATGGAGATGGCAACATGGGAAAAACTCTGGGTTATGGCAATATCAATCTTGGGAATGTCATCATTGAAAAAGTAGCTCTAGTCTCAGGACTTAAACATAATTTGCTGAGTTAGTCAAATTTGTGACAGAGGTTATCATGTGGATTTCTTTGAAGAACACTGTGAAGTTGTAAGCGAATTTACAGGCAAAGTTGTTCTAAAGGGATACATGCATGGTAACATTTATGAAGCCAAGCTTTCAACAAGTTCTGATGGTTCTGCAATCTGTCTGTAAAGTAGAGCATCAATTGAAGAAAGCTGGAATTGGCACAAAAAACTCTCTCATTTAAATTTCAACAATATAAATGAACTAGTCAAGAAAGATCTTGTGAGAGGACTGCCAAAATCAATATTTGCTCCTGATGGCCTTTGCGATTCCTGTCAAAAGGCAAAACAAAGAAAATCTTCATTCAAGAGCAAGACTGAATCTTCAATTCTTGAGCCTTATCGCCTTCTATATGTTGATCTATTTGGTCCAGTGAATGTCATGTCTATTGCAAAGAAGAAATATGCTATGGTCATAGTGGATGAGTTCACCAGATACACATGGGTGTATTTCTTGCACACAATAAGTGAAACTGCATCTATCTTGATTGGTCATGTCAAACAACTGGATAAATTGGTTAAAGACTCTCTGAAAATCATAAGAAGTGATAATGGCACTGAGTTCAAGAATTTGATTATGGAAGAGTTCTGTAAAGACCAAGGAATCAAGCATGAATTCTCTGCTCCTCGAACTCCATAGAAAAATGGAATTGTTGAAAGAAAGAATAGAACTCTTATTGAAGCTGCACGAACTATGCTTGATGAAGCAAAGTTACCAACCTATTTTTGGGCTGAAGCTGTGCAGACTGCTTGTTTTACTCAGAATGCAACACTTATCAACAAGCATGGGAAGACACCATATGAGATGGTGAAGAAAAAGAAGCCAAATCTGAAGTATTTTCATGTATTTGGATGCAAGTGTTATGTTCTTATGACTCATCCTGAACAGCTATCCAAATTTGATCTAAAAGCTGATGAAGAAATTTTTGTTGGATATCCACTTTCCACAAAAGCCTTCAGAGTCTACAATTTAAGAACAAGGGTTGTCATGGAATCTATCAATGTCTCTTTTGATGATAAGAAGATTATTGGACTTGAAGATTTCAATGATCATGATCAGCTGAGATTTGAGAATGAAGTTTTAAATTCTGATTCTGTAAATCCTGACAGTCTAAATTCTGATACTGCAAACTCTGATGGGTTAAACTCTGATGTAATTGAAACTGTGGTAACTATGCTAAAAGAAAATGCACCTGTGCAGGGGGAGCATATTGAAGATACAACCACATCTCAAGAAGCATCAGAATCTAGAACAGGCTCTTCAAGTTCTGATTCATCAAGTTCTGATGGGCCAAGTTCTGATAATTCTGGAAACTCAAATACTGATAATTCTGGAAACTCAAATTCTGAAGGATCCAACTCAGAGAGCATAATTTCAGGGGGAGCATCAGAAAATATTGATGGAGACAGCATGGATCATGGGGGAGCATCCAGTTCTAGAGATAACCTTCCATCTGCAAGGAAGTGGACTAAAGCACATACACCTGACATGATTATTGGAGATCCTGAAGCAAGTATAAGAACTAGAACAACCACATCAAATGAATGTCTCTATCATTCTTTTCTTTCTCAGACTGAACCAAAGAAAGTGGAAGAAGCTCTTTAAGATGGTGATTGGGTGCAAGCAATGCAGGAAGAGTTAAATGAATTTGAAATAAATAAAGTCTGGACCCTGGTGCCAAGACCAAAGAACAGATCTGTTGGTACAAAGCGGGTGTTCAGAAACAAAACTGATAGTGATGGCATAATTACAAGGAATAAAGCAAGGCTGGTTGCAAAAGGATATTCTCAACAAGAGGGAATTGATTATGATGAAACATTTGCAGCAGTTACTAGATTGGAAGCCATAAGAATATTTTTGGCTTATGCTGCTCACAAAAAAATTACAGTCTTTCAAATGGATGTAAAAAGTGCTTTTCTTAATGGAGAATTGGAAGAAGAAGTATATGTTGAACAACCTCCAGGTTTTGTAGATTCAAAATTTCCTAATCATGTCTACAGACTTGATAAAGCACTTTATGGCCTTAAGCAAGCTCCAAGAGCATGGTATGAGACATTAGCTCAGTTTCTTCTGGAAAGTGGATTCAACAGAGGGACTATTGACAAAATATTGTTTTATCTCAACCATGGAAAGGACTTACTTTTGGTGCAGATATATGTTGATGATATAATTTTTGGTTCTACAAATGACAGACTTTGTAAAAGGTTTGCCAAACTAATGTAGTCAAGATATCAAATGAGTATGATGGGAGAACTTAGCTATTTTCTGGGCCTTCAAGTCAAGCAGAATGAAGAAGGAACTTTTATTTGTCAATCTAAGTACACCAAAAATTTGTTGAAGAAATTTGGAATGCAAGACTGTTCAAGTGCATCCACTCCTATGGCCACTGCAACAAAATTGGATAAGGATACTAGTACATCAGTAGATATTACTGATTACAGAGGTATGATTGGCTCACTACTCTATCTAACTGCAAGTAGACCTGATATCATGTATGCTACCTGTCTTTGTACAAGATTTCAAGCAGATCCAAGAGAATCTCACTTAACAGATGTGAAAAGAATTTTCAAGTACCTTAAGGGTACAACTGATATGGGATTGTGGTATCCTAGGGAATCAGACTTTAAGCTAATAGGTTACTCAGATGCAGATTTTGCAGGGTGCAAAATTGACAGGAAAAGCACAAGTGGAAGCTGCCAATTTCTTGGAGGCAGATTGGTTTCTTGGTTTAGCAAGAAACAAAAGTCAATTTCCACATCAACTGCAGAAGCAGAATACATTGCTGCAGGAAGCTGTTGTGCACAGATTCTTTGGATGAAGAATCAGTTACTGGATTATGGGTTAACATATTCTAAAATCCCTATTTACTGTGATAATCAAAGTGTTATGACAGGTAATCCAATTCAACACTCAATGACAAAGCACATCAGCATAAGGTACCACTTTATAAGGGAACATGTAGATGAACGTACAATGGAATTGCATTTTGTTCCAACAGATCAACAACTAGCAGATATCTTCAAAAAACCACTATGTGAAGCTACTTTTACAATATTGGTAAATGAACTTGGAATGGTTTCAGGTTCTTTCTCTGAATCTGCTTAGTTTATGTTCTGATACATCAGACTTTATGATCAGTATTTACAGATATTACTATCTTTGTGTATTCTGTGCTTAAATTGAAATTTTCTAAGTACTGATTGTTGTCTGATGTGAATTTCTAAACTCTGATAGTGATATGAATGTTTCTGTGACTATTCAATCCAATGAGGATAACTGTGCTAGATGCTGACCTAGTAGTCTTTAACATACTGATGATCCCATGTATGAAGTAATTGTTTATATGGAAATCTTTTAACACTAGAAAATTCTGATACCGAGCTTAGTTATGTTTACTTTGTGTATCTTATTACTAAGTCAAAAACTAGAACAGTGCTTCTTATCTGTTAAGTTCTGATGTTTGTAAATCTTATGAATGTACTAAGTGCTGATAAGCCTCACTTATCAAAAGAAAAAAAAATACATATCAGGTACTCCTTTGAGATCTAGAGAAAAATATATGTGGAAGGGAAGACCCAAGTGCATTGATGGTATTAAGTAATATGCATTAGAAAAGCAAAATAAAATTTTCTTGGTGACTTTTCACATTCTCTGATTACTGGAGAAATACTCTGATCACAGCATAATTTCTGATAAGAAGTCGTGACTCACTTATACTGAGAAGCCACTATAAAAAGGAATTTCAAAAGATGCATAAAATGAGCACAAAACAGTTGACGTGGACTCATGCATGAACTCATTCTATAGTAGACTTCAGAATAATGACAGATTTTGAGCAAAGTTCTTAGTTATGCCTTATTTTTAAGATGTACTGAAGTGAATAAGACTTTACTCTTTGTCTAATATTTAGCTAAATGCACACACTTACACTCCTTATGAATGATAAAAATTGCTGTGGTGATCAATATTGTTTTAGATGAACAGTTTAAGTGTCAGTTGCATAAATTCTGAGGACAAGTTCTGATGGAAGTTCTGATGATTAAGTTCTGATGTACCCATATCAGTATTTGTGTGAAGAATTACAGGAATAAACATTCACTTTTCGAGTTAAGGAGCCATATTCTGATGACTTTTAAATTTTGATAATAATCAAGTTCTGATGCTGACGTGGCAGTGGTTATTTACTTGATTTATTTATGGTCATTACTTGAACGGTCATATTCTTACAGAATATTGGTTTATGTGAGATAAAGCAGTACTAATAATTTTTTTAGTGGGAACAGTGTTTTTTTAAAAACTGTACATGCACTGTAATCAATACTTATTTACCGTGCCAATTAACTTTTGCCTTAACTGCTGCATGGCTGACATGTGTAAAGGTCTGTTCCACTTCTCAATAACTGCTGTCACGTGGGTTGTCTAAGTACAAGAGATAAAAGATTTTCAAATCTTTTATTCACATATCTATTCTATTCACTCTCTCTCTTTTTCTTATTCTCTCACATTTTCTGACGGTTTTCTATACAGACATTTCATCAAACACCTTTCAGCAAACTAATTTCTCACTTATTTCTGATGGCACCCAATGATTTAATTGTTGATGGAGCCAAGTTTGTACCAAATAACTATTCTGCAATCCTGAACAAGGCCGAAACTTTATCAGATCTGCACTTTGTGTAAGATTTATTAGCCAATAGTGAGATTTGGTATGCTTTGACCCAACCCCAATCTATTTCAAGCAAACAAGTGCTGACATTTTGGCGAACTGGGCTATTTGATGATGGTGGTGCTACTGGTACTGTGGCGCCCTCCAAACCCGGGTCAGAAGTTTGGGGTCCACAACACAAACACAATATATCAACCTGTATATGAAATATTAATTGCAATGACCCTGCTCTATATAACCACGGATCGCAACAGGTTAAAGTATGAAAACAAGCCATAACCTTAACTTTTATTACAACATACCAAATCCTAACTAATTTAACTTACAACTGACAATAAAATTATCCTTACAATCTTACTATTTCACTACCGCAATAAGCTCCTGCTAGCTCGATCCAACGCAATCTGGAATCCTAGCTCGTACATTGAACTGGGAAACCTCGCTATCAACCATATCCTTCTTACTATAGAATACATGAAAAGATTCGCAAGAGTGAGGTAACTAGCTCAGCAAGTCACAATGACAATAATTGAGATTAATCAATGATCAAACAAGATGATTCAGAGGAATCAAGTTTATTGCTAAACAATCATTAGAATTGGACATTCATTTTAAGTTTTTAAAACCAAGGTTAGGCTACTGACCAGTCATGCACTAACCCCGAGCAAAGCACACAGCACTGCTCTAAATACTGGATCCAAGGCACACATTGGCCTAAATTTACCATAGACATGGTCTGACCACGAATCTGGTCCACATATATATATATATATATATAAAACTATCTAATTCCAAAGCAGTTTAATATGATAAACAATATAATTCGATGAACAAGATCACAATCAATTACGGTTAAACACTTTGAATAAAAATATAAAGAAACTCATGGATATCTCAAGGGTATATCAAGGTATGTATAAAAAATGGTTTTCAGTCTATAAAATGATCAGGTATTGGACGAATACGGATTTTTCAAGGTATAGTTCTTTGATGTTATAAAGAATGGTTGGAGTATAAAAGCTTCTGTGTTTTCAAACAATTTTTGCTCCGGTGTTTGGTGTTTGGTAGTTATACATTCGGAGAGTAGTATCATATATGTGTGGTTTGGTGTCTGAGGATCAATGAAGGATGCTTTACAAAGAATAAGGCTTATGGCTCAAGATCAAGAAAAATCAGGGTTCAAGGTTACGTAGTTTAAAGCACTTGCATTATAAAATAGGAATTATGTTGAATAATAGCGACATGTTAAGAAACAGTTTGAAAATATTGGCAATATATCTTGAAGAAAAGTTCAGAAGTACTTGCCTACAGGGATTTACAACTGTTACTGAGCAACTCTGAGCAGACTCTGCTGCTCAGGCTCTAACGTCCAACCACTAGACCATATTAGATTCGACTTCGACACTCAGGTTTTCTGTTGAAACTCTATTGAGCTCGTCGACTGACTACTAGGTCATCTCTAGTCCATTGTCTACTTTCAGGTTCCCGATTACAACCTACATGGTCGAAATACCCTACGTTAGACGTCTAGGTATGCTTGACATATTCTCTACACCAATTCTACCCAATAGTATTCAAACTCGACTCGTAATTATATACATTAGCACAGTACAATACAATAACACACCCCACAGTCAGGGTTCACGTTCTCGAGAAATCGGTTTGGTGTTTGTTTTCAGAAAATATATATATACTCTTTATTTTACGAAATCGGGGTTATCGAATTGGCAAAATATTTCATAACATCGTACATTCAAGCTTCATATAAAACACACAGACATATAGATAGATATAGTCCCTCAACATCCCAATAATCATCGGGTACATTTTCGTATTTACGTAGTTCAGTTCCTGAAAGTTGGGCAGCGTTTCCTTCGTTTATTGGACTACCCGTCGAATACAATCGACGTCAATTCACCACAACAATCCATAATCACAACAACCAACATCCATAATTTCCCAACCACCAATTCAATACTATTATTAATTATTATTTGCATTTTAGATTTATTTGTTTATTAAGTTAGGACTCAGAATATAATCATCTCGGTCCACCGTCGGCTTGCCGAGGCTCATCGCCGACAGCGGCAAAATTCGTCGGTGCCCGAATCATTCAGGTTTCCAATACAAATTTTACCGATTTAATCGCAATTATCCCTGCACTGAAATATATTTTCATTTTAAATAATCAATTCAATCCATACAAATATGCATCACAGTAACAAAAACTATCAGAGAACAACCACCGAACGCACGCGCGGGCGGCCAACACAAGAACGACAATCAAAATCAACACAGAACCAGGGATGGTAACAATCACAGGTCGCAACAACAATACACACAGGAAAAACACGCATCCACGCGCCACCACTTCATCGGCAAAATCGAGAAGGGCGGCGATTCGGAAAACACAGGCGACACATAATCAGATTGAACCCTCATATATACTACACAAACATGTGTATATACATATATATGTTATTCAACAACTGAAACTGAAACCAAGCATCATAGCCGAAAAGAGAAAGCAGCCGGAATCTTACCGGAGGAACAGTAAAAAGGGGATGCAAACGAAAGAAAGAAAAGAAACGGGGGTATAAGAAATCGAGTAAAAAAAGGAGGATGGAGAATTAAAGAGAGGATTTAGAAAGAGATTGATTAATTGAGTTGTGTGTATAGTTTATTCAATCTGCTGCTAACACAACTAAAGGTTAACAAAGTTTATACATGTATCCAACTGATTGACACGTGTCCTTATTACTGGCTGTAAGCCCAATCCCGTTCCGAAATTCGTAATTTAACGAATCGAGTTGCGAATAAAACAAATTAGGAAGATCAAAAAAATAGTTTTAAAATATTATAAATATCCCGAAGTAAATAAAAATGATTTTTTTTATAATTTAAAACAATCTCTGAAACATAATTTATACCCGCCTTTATCAATGAAACGAAACAACGAGCGCGTGAAATTAATCCCGAAAATTTCCAAAATAATTTTAAAATTCTCGGAATATTCCAAACTTAAATAAACACGAGTTTCATAATTTTTGAAGAATTTTAGAATTAAACATGGATTTTACAAATAAAAGCAATCAGAAAATCATTTAAAGATAAATAATTATTAAAATATTGATTTCTCAATTTTATAAAATCCTAAAAATAATTATTATAATTATAAAATCATAAAAATAATTTTAGAGACATTCCAAATATTTATACAAATAAATTTGCACTAATTCTATTTTTGAAAGTGAAAATAATTCAACACGGCTCCAGAATTAATCACACGGACAATCCGGTACACCATAAATCACACATAGCTACTAATCAAACAACACGTAGCGGTCAAAACCAATACACATATTTTATTTATTTAATAATTTTCGTATTCACATATTTAAATAATTCAAAAATACACGAGTCGTTATATCCTTCCCCCCTTAAAAAGATTCTGTACTCAGAATCTGGTTTAATTAATCGAGTAAGGATATTTGTCAAGCATATCTGACTCTAGTTCCCAAGTAGACTCTTCTACTCGAGGATTTCAAATGTACTTACTATGGATATACTCTCATTTCCAAGAACTCGTCTTTAACGATCAAGAATTGGATTGATTACTATACGCAAAACAAACTTCGACAAGAGCCCCATTGGCTCCTGATCAATCACTTAATTCAAATCAAATACTTATCACTTTAACTTTAATGGGCAAAACACAGTATATGTACACACATTTGTGACGGTAATATCAACTCATGAACAACTTCTATTTATATCTATCAATACCTCGAATGGTTCACTAATTTTAGGACTTGATCTGTCCCTTCTATTTAGACTTATCCGGTCTCTTTCAAGATAACATTTTTACTAACACTACTGGTCCTATTTCTATACTCATATTCTCTTTCGATACAATTTTGCCTTCTTCCTTTGTCTACTCCGAGCTGCTTTAACCAATATCACTACGCTCTTGGTGTGTTGAATTAACTTAGAATTTAACAACTTCCTTTCTCTCACTTTGTCTCAATAAAAATGGGGACCTACACTCGCGTTCACATGAAGCTTGGTAAACTGGCATTCCAAAGCTGACATCGATGATAAATAATCATTCTAGTGTTTCCTTAAAACTCAATCTTTCAACATATCTTACATTTCCTGAATCACTTTCGTACTTTGACTCTCCGTTTATGGATGATAGGCGGTGCTCATTTTCAACTTCAGCTTCCAGACATTTAAACATCTTCTATTCATTTTTATCCGTTAAGGTTGAAAAGTAATCTCATATATTCACGTATTATCACCTTTAGGTATTTGAATTTCAGATTCCACTCTTTCCAATTCGTTTATTAACTCCTCGGTGGTCTTAATAACATTTAATCCCTTTTTGTCGACATAAGGCATCTGTTACTATACGACTTTGCTTAGGTAGTTGTAAATGGATTAATTTAAAATCTTTTGTTAACCTTGGTCAAAATTTCATTCTTGAAGACTCAACGTATAGTTGCTTTCCTTATGATCTTTGGAGAAAAATCCTCGGGCATTCCATACAAACTTTCTTATTCTTTGAATAGCTGAGGATATTATCAATAAATATAATTTGCTTATCCAAGTATTCCTCATACACCATGTTCCTTAATTTCTCATAGACAACTGATACACTTTACGATTCGCTTCTTATAAAACCACTCCCTGGGTTTGCCTTATCTACGAGGCCTCCAATACTTCGCCTTAATATCTTGACATGTCCAACACTTCCTAATCCATCTTGAAGTTTCCTTCTTATACCTGGTTATCACTATTTTTCTTTAAATTTCCATATATCTTGGCATGTCTTTAATAAATTCAATACTTTATATAGTGAATTCCCCGCGGGATCTCATTTCTTAACCCTTCTACTTGTAGCATCCAAGTGCTGGAAGAAAACCTGGGGATATCGTGATCGTTCTCCTGGGCGTATAAATTTCCTCTTACTAATTGCTAACACCGTGATCCATTATCTTCTCTTGACTTCTCCTTATCTTTCCCTTCACAACTTCAACTAAAAGGTCATATTATCCATCTTTGCTTCTTTTGGATTATAAATTCTAACTTTCGATTCCAACTTCTAAAATTCCATAGAAATTCTCCTGGTATAATTTCTATGTTCGTTCTCTCCTTTTTGCTTTTCGCTTGTCTCTACATTTGCTTTTTCTCACGAATGCATACTTCAAACTTTATGGTCCGTATAGATCTTACACTTTTCTCCATACATACCATATTTTCCAATCTTTCAAAACAAATATTATTACTGTTTGTCCTAGTTATGATTAGGATACTTCTGCTCATAAGGTTTCGGTTGTCTGGGTGTATATACAATAACTTTATTGTGCTGCATCAACACACATCCTATTCCCTTATGAGAAGCATCATTATAAACTACTGAACCTCCTTGGTACTTTCGAAATGATAAAGCAGGTGATGTAACCATTCTCTCCTTTAACTCCGCAAAACTTTCTTTATCCTTCTCCTTTTCATATAAACTTCTTGCTTTTCCTGGTTAGCTTCGTCGAAGGTATTGTAACTTCCAAGAAATCCTGCATAAATTTTTAATAATAACCGGTTCAGGGTAAAACTTCTTACATTTATTGGTGCTTTTGGCCTTCCTTTATTCATAGTAACTTTAATTTCTTCTGGATCTCCTTTAGTCTCATTCTCACTAATTATTTATGCTTTCTACCATTAAAACTTTCACCTTGTAAACTTTACATACAACTTCTTTCTTCTCCGACTCCCCAATTGTCATTAAATGCTTCGCATGGTCCTCCGTTGACTTTAAGTAACATAATTACAACTCATCCAGATATTCCTTAAAGATTCTGTCTATCGAGTTCAAATATTACTGGTATATTGGTTAATCTCAATGATAATACGAGAACGGTACTTAGTTCTAAAAATTATCTTTGATATGTTCATAGGTTTAATCTTCAAATGGGTAATACCCAAATCTTAAATCAATTTTAGAAAATACTTTACTTCTTCTGTTGGACCAAACAAATCAGTAATTCGAGGTAATAGATACTTTCTCTTGATAGTAAACTTGTTGATCTTTCACAAATCGACACACAATCTCATACTTCCATCTTTCTTGTTAACAATTAATATCGGTGCACCTCATAGAATACACTGGGTCTAATCGCTTTTTTTTCTAGCATTCCTTGCCTCTGTTTTGCTAACTTCCTCATTTTATCTAGTGCTATTCTATATAAGGCCTTGGTCATTGCTTCGTCTCAAGTACTAAGTCAATCGCGAGCTTCATTTCCTTATCTGGAAGAAATGCTGATAACTCATCTGGAAACATATCTTGAAACTCCTTAATTGCTATAAAATCTTCAAATTTTGTTCACTTCTGACTTTTATTTATCTCATAATCACCATAATGCTCACATCTTGATCACCGTATTCATCGTTAACAAATTCTTTACCTTCTTCTCCCTTTATACCTCATCACATTCTCATTTGACGTCTCCAGGACTATCTCTTCATCACGACGGTTTGTCTGGGCATCATGCTTAAATAGTTAATCCATTCCTTAGAATAATGTCAAACCCTCTTGCCTTAAATGATATCAATTCTTCATAACTTATTGCCAGAATTCTCAATTCCACCATTGGTACTCACTTATTTAACAATTACACGTTCTTGACTTGCTAGTCCTTTAATCACAATCTTATCAATTCAACAGGGTAATTCATCTTATCAACAAAACCTTGGGAGTTAAACAATCAAGTTGCTCCCTTATTTTCTAATACTTTAACGCATAAGGTATCCACGATAATCATCCATGTCATCACATCCGTATTCTGAATAACATATTTCACAGGAAAATCGCATATTCTCGTTCTCGAAGACGTATTCCTTATTGGAGTAGATTCCCTTGATTCTTAGTGCATCCCTGACTGGGTTAGTGATTTGCAATTCTCGCCGTATGCCCTTGTTTGCTTTCCATGCGAGAGAGGTAAATGGAACTTTGCCCACTTGGTCCATAATACGTTGATTTCTGTTTGAAAAACTCTTGTAAAGAACGACAGTACAATCAAACAACCAGAAGAATTCACAATTCAACAAAAATTATAGTTGAAAAGAAAGAAGAAACAAGGATTTGAATATGAATGAGACAACCACATTGGTACTTAAGATGGCCAGTCTTTCGTACCATATGGCATATAACACATGATTAGGTGGCGTCCCACCCGACTGTTCGTCATCCTGACAAAGCGTCTCACCATAACACTGTTTGTCCCAATCAGAGAGTAAAACTTGAGGGAAACAATTTAAATTCGAAAGGAATGCAATATCCTCCTTTTTGATATCATCATAAGGAGTTTATTAAGAAAAGAAGTTCATATAATTTTAGAAATTAAAGAGGAATATACGCTATAACATTGAAGACAAGAACGACACCATTGGTCACCATCCATATTTCACTTGTATTCATCTTTCGAGCTTGTTCGATCTTACTCCCATTGTTCCATATAACAATTTTAGAAAATATGTTGAAATGCCTTCGCGAATTAAGCATTATGGTAGATTCTTACTTGTTAAGTCTTGCGTCTGCAATATCATATCTACACGTATAATATTTTAACAATTCGATCATGATGGCGTTCCCACCAGATAACTTCGAGTTTCCTCTTTTTAATTTAGAATAACCATGAACCATTCAACATAACGATCCTTTTGTTAATGATATTCTTCTTTTTAGAAAAGTTCGAAAATCTTCCCAATCTTCTTCGATCATGCTCAGGCCCCTTTTACATCAATGAATTCTTTAAACTTTAATGGTCTCCATCATTGGATGAATAATTACTCTGTACGCGGATTCTGTTATTAACCTTGTTAAATCGTTAGGAATAGTCAACTTCTTCATAATCGCGGATTACTTCGTTTTCTGAATTAACAATACTAAGTCTGAAACAAACATCCTTACAGGCAATCCGGGTCTTTTAACAAACAAGAAACTCAAGTAGTAACTTGACAACCAAGGTTTAAAACTCATTTTATTCAAAAAGGCTTTTAGAAATTTTTGTAAGAAAAAAAATCTTTTTCGAGAACTTGTTAAAAATTTTGAAAATCACAAATCTGGTTGTCCTTACTATATGAGTTGGTTGTTTTCCTTTCGACCTATAACAAGGTACCAAATTAAAGAAATGATCACATAAAGGTCCGTTCACTTCAACCTAACTTTTCTCCTTTATCGTGTCCATATGCCTTCCTTAATCGATGATCACTTCAATTGTCGTTGCATGTTATTGTATTCGTAGCTTCACGTCAACACTTTCATACTAGTAATGCTCCCATCATCAACTTTGCAGTCGTAAAGTGGAACAGGTTATCCAATAGTCAACAAGTCCATTGACAACACATCACATTGTTATTACAAATATATCACATCGTCATAACACCATTATCTAACTTCAAGAAATCTCCAGATCCATAATCTCCCCTAATTCCCTTTTCAATACTCATCTAATCCATTCCACAACTAATCACGGGTGGCCTAATCACTAATGACTTCTTTTAACCTGATAACAGCTATTCTCCTGAACACTTGAATCCCCTTTCTAAACTTCTTCTCACCTCTATTTATATCTCAAGTACCCACCATTTACAGTAGCTTTCAAATCCATCCTCGTAGGTACTGTTGCGTCATAGGATAAGTTTTAAACCGAGGGTATAGAACAGGAGGTAGGGTAAACTAAAGAGATACGCTCATAGCCGAATGTTCAGTAAAACAAGAATAAACAGATGGAAGTTCTTAAATAGGTGGTCTCGTATCAAGAGGTGGTAGAATAACGTAGAATAGCTTGAAGAGGTGTGAGTGTCATAATAGAAGGTAGTATCATTTATACTGATGGAGGAACAAGGTATAAATCAGATCCAAGAGAAGATGACGATCCTTGAACGGAAAGCTCCAAACGATCAGATGATACAGGGAAATCAGGATCTGCCATTGCCATTGTATGGAAAACACGTCGCAAGTTAAGAATCCCGAATCGTAATACGAACCATGCCGGAGACCTACTATCCAATTGCACTCAACCTCACAACGTCTTATATTTCTATTTTCTATTCCTAATCCTAACCCTCTACCCAATCCCGACAATCTAGGCTTGTTTCAGTGACTTATAACCTGTAGCTCTGATACCAACCCGTGGCGCCCTCCAAACCCGGGTCAGAAGTTTGGGGTCCACAACACAAACACAATATATCAACCTGTATATGAAATATTAATTGCAATGACCGTGCTCTATATAACCACAGATCGCAACAGGTTAAAGTATGAAAACAAGCCACAACCTTAACTTTTATTACAACGTACAAAATCCCAACTAATTTAACTTACAACTGACAATAAAATTATCCTTACAATCTTACTATTTCACTACCGCAATAAGCTCCTGCTAGCTTGATCCAACACAATCTAGAATCCTAGCTCATACATTGAACTGGGAAACCTCGCTATCAACCATATCCTTCTTACTGTAGAATACATGAAAAGATTCGCAAGAGTGAGCTAACTAGCTCAGCAAGTCACAATGACAATAATTGAGATTAATCAATGATCAAACGAGATGATTCATAGGAATCAAGTTTATTGCTAAACAATCATTAGAATTGAATATTTATTTTAAGTTTTTAAAACCAAGGTTAGGCTGCTGATCAGTCACGCACTAACCCCGAGCAAAGCACACAGCACTGCTCTAACTACTGGATCCAAGGCACACATTGGCCTAAATTGACCATAGACATGGTCTGACCACGAATCTGGTCCACATATATATAAAAAAAACTATCCAATTCCAAAGCAGTTCAATATGATAAACAATATAATTCGATAAACAAGATCACAATCAATTATGGTTAAACACTTTTAATAAAAATGTAAAGAAACTCATGGATATCTCAAGGGTATATCAAGGTATGTATAAAAAATGGTTTTCAGTCTGTAAAATGATCAGGTATTGGACGAATACGGATTTTTCAAGGTATAGTTCTTTGATGTTATAAAGAATGGTTGGAGTATAAAAGCTTCTGTGTTTTCAAACAATTTTTGCTCCAGTGTTTGGTGTTTGGTAGTTATACATTCGGGGAGTAGTATCATATATGTGTGGTTTGGTGTCTGAGGATCAATGAAGGATGCTTTATAAAGAATAAGGCTTATGGCTCAAGATCAAGAAAAATCAGGGTTCAAGGTTACGTAGTTTAAAGCACTTGCATTATAAAACAGAAATTATGTTGAATAATAGCGACATGTTAAGAAATAGTTTGAAAATATTGGCAATATATCTTGAAGAAAAGTTTAGAAGTACTTGCCTACAGGGCTTTACAACTGTTACTGATCAACTCTGAGCTGACTCTGCTACTCAGGCTCTAACGTCCAACCACTAGACCATATTAGATTCGACTTCGACACTCAGGTTTTCTATTGAAACTCTATTGAGCTCGTCGACTGACTACTAGGTCATCTCTAGTCCATTGTCCACTTTCAGGTTCCCGATTACAACCTACATGGTCGAAATACCCTACGTTAGACGTCTAGGTATGCTTCACATATTCTCGACACCAATTCTACCCAATAATATTGAAACTCGACTCGTAATTATATACATTAGTATACTACAATACAACAACACACCCCACAGTCAGGGTTCACGTTCTCGAGAAATCGGTTTGGTGTTTGTTTTCAGAAAATATATATATACTCTTTATTTTACGAAATCAGGGTTATCGATTTGGCAAAATATTTTATTACATCGTACATTGAAGCTTCATATAAAACACACACATATATATATATAGATATAGTCACTCAACATCCCGATAATCATCGGGTACGTTTTCGTATTTACGTAGTTCAGTTCCCGAAAATTGGGCAGCGTTTCCTTCGTTTATCGGACTACCCATTGAATACAATCGACGTCAATTCACCACAACAATCCATAATCACAATAACCAACATCCATAATTTCCCAACCACCAATTCAATACTATTATTAATTATTATTTGCATTTTACATTTATTTGTTTATTAAGTTAGGACTCAGAATATAATCATCACGGTCCACCGCGGCTCGCCGAGGCTCATCGCCGACGGCGGTAAAATTCGTCGGTGACCGAATCATTCGGGTTTCCAATACAAATTTTATCGATTTAATCGCAATTATCCCTACACTGAAATATATTTTCATTTTAAATAATCAATTCAATCCATACAAATATGCATCACAGTAACAAAAACTATCAGAGAACAACCACCACACGCACGCGTGGGCGGCCAACACAAGAACGACAATCAAAATCAACACAGAACCAGGGACGGTAACAATCACAGGTCGTAACAACAATACACACAGGAAAAACATGCATCCACGCGCCACCACTTCATCGGCGAAACCGAGAAGGGCGGCGATTCGGAAAACACAGGCGGCACATAATCAGATTGAACCCTCATATATACTACACAAACATGTGTATATATATATATATGTTATTCAACAACTGAAACTGAAACCAAGCACCATAGACGGAAAGAGAAAGCAGCCGGAATCTTACCGGAGGAACAGTGAAAAGGGGATGCAAACGAAAGAAAGAAAAGAAACGGGGGTATAAGAAATCGAGTAAAAGAAGGAGGATGGAGAATTAAAGAGAGGATTTAGAAAGAGATTGATTAATTGAGTTGTGTGTATAGTTTATTCAATCTGCTGCTAACACAACTGAAGGTTAACAAAGTTTATACACGTATCCAACTGATTGACACGTGTCCTTATTACTGGCTGTAAGCCCAATCCCGTTCCGAAATTCGTAATTTAACGAATCGAGTTGCGAATAAAACAAATTAGGAAGATCACAAAAATAGTTTTAAAATATTATAAATATCCCGAAGTAAGTAAAAATGAATTTTTCATAATTTAAAACAATCTCTGAAATATAATTTATACCCGCCTTTATCAATGAAACGAAACAACGAGCGCGTGAAATTATTCCCGAAAATTTCCAAAATAATTTTAAAATTCTCAGAATATTCCAAACTTAAATAAATATGAGTTTCATAATTTTTGAAGAATTTTAGAATTAAACATGGATTTTACAAATAAAAGCAATCAGAAAATCATTTAAAGATAAATAATTATTAAAATATTGATTTCTCAATTTTATAAAATCCTAAAAATAATTATTATAATTATAAAATTATAAAAATAATTTTAGAGACATTCCAAATATTTATGCAAATAAATTTGCACTAATTCTAATTTTAAAAGTGAAAATAATTCAACACGGCTCCAGAATTAATCACACGGACAATCCGGTACACCATAAATCACACATAGCTACTAATCAAACAATACGTAGCGGTCAAGACCAATACACATATTTTATTTATTTAATAATTTTCGTATTCACATATTTAAATAATTCAAAAATACACGAGTCGTTATAGGTACTCCAAGCGTTGTTTTTACATCAGGAGATGTCGAGCATGTGGTTACTCCTGGAACAGTTCATAAAGCTCTCCACTTACCTGAATGTTGTACATTCTCAACAGTGGAGGATCCTGTTTTACAGTAGCTTATTGCCAGTCCGGGCTATGAGAAGAGATTGGGAAAGCTAGGTCAGCTGAAAAGATCAAATATCAGAAAGGAATCGAGCTTTTTCTTTGATTGTATCACAAAGGCATTCGCCAATAAATGCTCCAACTTTGATGCTATTCCCATCATGAGTCAGCAAATCGGGTATGCCCTTATTCATCAAACTCATTTTGATTTTGCAAGTGTTGTGCTAGGTTTCATAGGGGATAGGATGACAGAGGATAGGAATGTAGTATATTTTGCTAGATTCTGTCAGCTTATATATAGTTACTGTTGTGCAGATGAACCCCAATTGTTCAGTGACCATATTTCACCCTTTAAGCTTGCAAAAAGGGCCTTTAATGATTTGTTAAATGCTGATAATAAGAAACAAGTGCTGAGACCCTTACAAATTCCTCAGTCAGTAAAACAAATCTTGGTAAATGTTGATCCACAAACTTATACATCTGTCTATCCTGATGTTCAACCCACCAACTCATCATAACCAACAAAACAGCCATCAGAACATACCACAACTACACAAACACCTCAAACTTCTCAACCTCAACCAACTCAACCCTCCATCATGACATATTACAAACCAACACAGTCAACTCAACCACAACCTTCAGCACATCCAGTGAAGCCTTCATCTTCAAAACCAAAGAGGACACAGACTGTGCCTCAGTCTCAACAGAAGAGAAAGAGAATTGTTCTGAGAGATGAGTCAGATAATGAGGAACAGGTTCCCCTATCAGAACCTGTTGTTGAAGAAGCTGAGAAGATCTCTTCTCAGAAAGATACTGAAACTGGGAGTTCTAGGCCCTTCAAAAGGCTTAGAAAGCTAAATTATGATGATGAAGCTCCCAAAGTCTCTAATTCTGCAAAGAGACTTAAAAAGCAAAGAGCCTGGAGGGCTGTAAGTGTATCATCACACTCTGAAGAAATTCTGGAAGCAGCAGCTAAGGAAGGGGGTCAGGAATCTCTGATCCCGACGGAATCTATAGTCATTGAATTACTTCCCACAGCTGAATCAGACTTTACTCAAGCTCCAAAATCTCATATTGAAGAGCAAGAGGATATTTCAAAGCAAGTGTCTACACCTCCTGTGTCTCCTCTCATTAATCCAGTACATGTTGAAGACCCAGGTACAAGTGCTGAAATTGATATTCATAACTTGATTGTGTCTGAGGTTCTGTACTTGGAAGCTCCACTAACTCAACTCACTCCACCAACTACACCACTTTTGGATGCTGATTTCAATGCAGATATTCCATCAACACCGGTTCTGAATCTAGATGATGAAGATCAGATTTTAGGTGGGTATCAAAATTTGGATGTTGATCAGAACTTAGTTGCAGATCAGAATTTAGAGGATGATGTTGAAGCCTCTATAGCCTCACATACTATTATTTTATCAGAGGATGCTGATACTGCAGGCTCTGTAAGTTCTGATGCTGACAATGCTGAAATTACTGGTGAAGCTGCTACAAATGTAGATGTTGATGCAGCTGGTCTTTCAGGACATGCACCTCAACAAACAGTTAACAAAGCTGATTTGATCAAGAAGTTTGTTAGAGAGGATGCCCCAGTACCTTGGAGTGAAACTCCTAGAGGAAAGGAGTGGACTAAGGAATGGAACAAAGTTACTTTTGTTCCTACTGAAAAAATTCTTGCTGAGCACCTTGCCAAAGCTGATGAAATGCCGATAAATGATGATTTCAAGGCACAACTTAGAGTTACTCCATTGAGTACAAGGCACCTTCAGGGTCAACACTCAATAACTCATGACAAGGTGAACAAAATTCAAGAATCTCTGATCCAGCAAGATATGAATATAAAATTGGAAAAGAATAGATTTTTCAAGCCAACCTTTGACCGAATTGGGTATATTGAAAAGACTCAGGAGAAGCAACATGATCAAATTTCTGAAATTCTAAAGAATCAAGCTTCTCAACAAACTCAACTCAATGAGATCCAATCCTCAGTGGAATTGCTTGTCTCTCTTCTTTTACCTGCTGATGCCAAAAAGGGGGAGAAAGTGATTAAGTCCAAATGCAAATCTACTCAACCACTGAAGGGTAAGGATGATGGAAATGATGACCAGGGAAACTCTGAAAAGGGTAGAGGTCATGGTCAAGGTAAAGGTTCTTCATCAAGCTCCAGATGTCTAGTAGAACTTATCCTTTTACCAGTATCAGAACTTATTCTTCTCCCAGCATCAGAACTTGTTCTTTGTGTAGAAATATCCAGGAATGGACTTTAAAAGTCTAAATGAAGAAGAAGCTAGACTTAAAGCAGAAAATGTCAACTCCAAGTCTAAAGCTTCTGTTGTTGAAAAGAAACTTCCAAAACCTAAGGGCATTGTGATTAAGGAGAGGACAAATTCTGAGGCAACCAAAGCCAAATCACAAGTGGAGGTAGATCAAAGATCCAAGGGCAAAGAAAAAATTGGTGAACCTGTAAAGGTATATATGCCAGTCATGGATCTGGAAGAAAAATCTAATGAAGATGCTAGTCTGATTTTGAAGAAAAAGGATATTCAAACAACCTCTGACATAGCTCATGTTGTTCAAAATCAGGACTTAGTAAAATCTGATATTATAGTGAAGCAAGCAACCTCTGACATAGCTCAAGTTGGCTTGATATCAGAAGATAAGGAAAAGGAAACCTCTGACATTGCTCATGTTAAACCTTCAAATATACTACTACCAGGATTCACCAAAGCTCAACAGACTCAACCTTTGAAGATTACATCAAGTGGTTTTGAAGCAAGATTTGTTACAGGAAAGGAAGCAAGAGACAAATCAGGATTGGGTAGTTCTAAAGAGAAGAGAATATACAACACTACCAATGATCCAACTTCCTTAAGTGAACCAGGTGTAGGAGCAACTCCTGAGATATTGAATCAACTTGAATCTGTACAAATGGTTTACCACTCTGTTTTGTAATAAGATATCATGTTATACTTTATAACAGATGGTAGGGTATTCCAGATCAGGGAGAATGCTATTTCATTGAAGTATTTTATAGAACTGGAACATGTTCTATTTCTACTTCAAGTGAAAAACAGATCAACAGATGGTGCTGCAGGTTGTTTAAAATATAATATTCAAAGAAAGAAGAAGCTTTACTCTGTAAAGTCTGACAGCCCATACTGTCCTAAGTACAGATATCACATTGGAGATATTGTTGAAATGAAGCCTAATATTGCTAAAATCTGAAAGGAATATGTCCTAAGTCCAATCATGTATTAGGATTTAGGAATAACTTTTATGTAATCTGTTTTGATTTCATTGATATTAATAAAGACTTGTTTTGTTTTTATTACGGGCTTTATCTATTTAAGTGTTTAAATAAGATATACCATAGTTTAGAGTAAAGCTTTTTATGGATTATGATGAGATCATAATAGTGAGACCTAAAAAGATGATAACTCTAAACTTAAATAGTTCCTGGTCATAGGATTACTAACTGGTAATTAATAATCCGCAAAGATCGGTACATACTATGCTTGCTTCATTATGAAGGATGTCTGTTCTCATAGACATTTGTGTGGTGACACTATAGCTAGTATGTAGGTGCTTATTATAGAATAAGTTCACTGAACATGACTCGCCTAGCTGAACAACTGATGGAGTTCACTCACGTGTCAGCAGTTGTTCGCTTAGTGATAGTTGTACAAGTATCCTTAGACTTGAGGTCATCATAGTCATCTTGTGTACACTGAACTATGCTTTGGTTTAGTTCTTAGTCTCCAGGGACAATCATTAGGGCTCTTCTGGGTATAGGAATTTGTACACGAAGATAGTGTATGATCAATAAAGGATCTACCCCTTCCAGTGAAGGAAGAGAATGTTCAAGGCTGATCCACTTATGCTAGTTCAGGAATCTCTGGCCAGAGTGAATGAAATTAGAAAGGAGTTTCTAATTTGCATAGAACTACGCATAGTAAATGGTAAGCAAGTGATTGAATTAGATAGGCTTGACACGAGATCCATGCCTTGTATTTAATCGGAACATTGTAGGGTAGAAGGAGTTTATTGTACGATAACTATTCACTGACAGGTTCTTGGTATTCTAAGCAGTGAATTCATATTATCCGGATAGTCGCGATATGTTGAGAAGCATCACTCACGATGTAGAATAAATGTGATTAATTAATTAATCATATTTAATAAATTAGAGAATTTATATAAATAATGATAAAATAGTTTTATTATTATTTATTTCTACTACCGGCTTAATATTGAACCTACAGGGTCACACCATATAAAGAGAATGATTTTATGGTGGATGAATTAATTAATAATGGCTAATAATTATTTATTTGTGAAATAAATAATTAATTGGCAAATTTAATAATTGATTAAATGAGATTTAATTGATTATAAATTAATTAAGAAAAGTTCTTAATATTTTTAATTAAGGATTTAATTTTTGGAAATTAAATCAAGAGAGAGAATTATTTCTAAAGTGTTTAGAAAAAGGATTAATGATTAAAAGGTGTTTTAATTATTAATGAGAATAATAAATGGGATAATAATAATAATATTTATGGGAAAATTTCAGCTGAAAATTTTGCCTATAAATACACTATTATAGACCCTATTTTATTCTAACCCCACATCAAACCCGAAAACCCAAAAAAGTTTGGAAAACCCAATTCTCTCCACCTCCTTCCTCCTCCTTAACATCGTTTTCTTGGTGGATACCGGTGGAGTGCTTCACACTTGAGGAGCAACTGCTAAGGATCTCTGATCGTTGTCTCCGAATTATTTTAAAAGGTTAGATTCGATCCCTCGAATTTTTATTCACGATTTATATGCTTTTATTTGGATTTTATATGTGTAAAAGTGTTTTTCCACGCCCCCGCTGCGTTTAAAAATCCAACAATGGTATCAGAGCATAGGTTGTATGCATATAGATCTGTGGTAAAAATTTCAGAATTTTATGTGCTTGTATGAATTAATTATGATTTTTACAAGTTATATCATGGATTAATTTTGTCTGATAAGAAATCGTTTCTCAGAATAATTTTGAATGCTGATCTGGGTTCTACAAGTGTTGTAGATCGTCTGGGTATTTTTTTCATAATTTTATGATGTATAGATTTTTTATTATGAATTTTTGAAGTTATTGTAATTAAAATTCGTAATTAAATAAATCATATATATATATATAAATTGTTTATAAGTATGTATATATTTCTGTACATCTGCACCTGAACTGCTGCTGTGGTGTCTGACTGCATCTGAGAGAGAAAGAGACAGGCACGGAAATCAAAAAAAAAACTGGCAGGCGGCTGCGGCTGATGAAAACAAACAAAAAAATAGGGGTGTAACGCATTCTGGGAATGCGTTACACACCTGTGGCGCGTTCACGGAATGCGTTACAGGGATTGTAACCCGTTCCTGTAATGCGTTACAGCCCGTCTGTTGATTTTAAAATTGATTTTCTAGGAGTTTCGTAACTCCGTTTTAGGCGTGCAATATACCGTTGGATTCGTTTTTTCGAGACGGATCTAATGGAGTGATCAATTTTAGTTTATATAAAAGTTTTGAACTGTTTATATTTCCATGAAGTGTTTTAAAGCTATTTTTAACTGTTTTAGTTGCTTTTAAATGCTTCATGTGATACATAGAGATGTATAATGCTTAGACCTATATGCTAGATGATGTAACATGCCTACCTTGATGTTTATTCATGTTTATATATGTGATATATACTTAGTTTATCATACGATGATAGATTTAGGTGAACTTAAATGAACATAAGGCGTTTGTTAGACAACCTAGTATAGTGAAATTGTTTCATAACCTTAATAACAATATTATGAATACAATCATTAGATTCTTGTGTTTGTGAAACACGTAATTGAATATGAATTTTTGATATGAGAAAAAGGATGATTCTGTCAACAACAGATTTCTATCTGTAAGAAAGGGTTATTAAGTGACGCCTCTTGACAATGCTCCACCCGATCTGGGAATCATCTGATTATTGATTATTGATTTGAAATATTTAATTTAAAAGGAAGAATTTCTTTATAATATGATTATGATTGTAACGTAATATAATCCCTTTAAAATTAAATAATATCAAGTAGTAATTGGCCAATGACACAACGGGCTTGTGTTGGTCATAGTCTTCCAATATGATAGAAAAGTAGTTCTTATTTTTGAATCATTGTCGGTTCGTGCTACAGCCGAGGGCTTTGATTTCGAAATAAAAAATACTTGTCTATTACATAGAGATGTGTACATTGAATAAGAATCTAAAGGTCGGTACGTGCTACAGCCGTGGGCCTTTGGGGACTGATTCAACTGTACGGAATGTTGGGTTAGACTTGACTTAGAATATTGAGTTTGTCGTGCTACAGCCGAGACTCAATTATTCAAGAGGCTAAAGTTTGATTAGGGAATAACATGAGATGTAATTGACAAGTGTTGTCTGCCTATTGAACATTGCATGGCGGTTCGTGCTACAGCCGGGGTTGTGTAATGGAATGTAGGATCCCTATTCCCACTAGCATTATGAATGCTTAATTTTTCATGTAGGGGGTTGAATAAATTAGGTAAACTAGTGGGAGACACTTATGAATAAAGACCCGATTCATATAGTGTTTTGAAATGAAATCGATTATTTGCTAAGTGTTGTTATGTGTTTATCATTTATAGATTTATTTTGTACGTTATATCTTCTGCACTATCACTCAGGAGCATACTGGATGCTCATAAATTGACTAGTCCTAATTATACTGACTGGCTTCGAAACTTGAGAATTGTTCTCAGGATTGAAAAGCTGGAATACGTGATTGACTCACCTAAGCCTACTGAACCTGCTAGTGATATACATAATGATGAACATGTTGTGTATCGTAGGTGGATAGATGATGCAAATGTTGCTCAATGCATTATGCTAGCTTCCATGAACATTGAGCTACAGAAGCAACATGAGCATATGGATGCTCACACTATCCTCGTGCATCTACAAGAGTTGTATGATGTGGCAGGGAGGACAGCTCGATATGAGATATCGTAGGAGCTGTTCGGTTGTAGGATGTCTGAGGGATCATCTGTGAATGACCATGTACTTAAGATGATCAATTTGATTGAACGTCTTGGACAACTTGGTTTGCCATGGATGGGGAGCTGAGCCAAGACTTGGTCTTGTAATCGCTTCCGAGTTCGTTCTCGCAGTTTGTTGTGAACTTTCACATGAATAAGTTGGATGTCAGCCTGTCTGAACTCCACAACATGTTGAAGACTGCGGAATCGAATTTTCCCCCTAAGAAGAGTTCTGTTCTTCTAATTGGTGAAGGTTCCAATCCTAAGAAAAGGAAAAGGAACCCTTCCAAGAAGAAGAAAGTAGGTGAAGAAAAGCCGGTTCCACCAAAAGCTGAAGACCCCAAGAGCAAAGTTGTTTGCTTTCACTGTAACAAGGTGGGGCACTGGAAGAGTAACTGCAAGTTTTACCTTGCAGAATTGAAGAAGAAGAAGGGTAGTGAGACTACCGCTTCTGATTCAGGTATGTTCATGATAGAAGTGAATATCATTAAATCAAATTTCTACTTGGGTATTAGATACCGCCTGTGGTTCTTAAATCTGCAATTTGTTGCAGGGACAAAGGAGAAGTAGGACTCTTGAGGAAGAGGAGGTGATTCTACTGATGGGAAATGGAGCAAGAGTTGCTGCTGAAGATGTAGAATCATTTCATTTACATATGCTTACGGGCAAGACTATTGTTTGAAATAATTGTTATTTTGTTCCCTCGATTGTGAGGAATATTATTCCCATGTTAGACTTGGCTGGATTTTCATTTATTATTGAGAATAATGAATGTTCTATTCTTAGAGATAATATTCTTTATGGACGTGGTACTTTAAATAATGGTCTGTTTATATGTGACATAATTTACTTCAGATTGAACAAACTAATAAAAGAAAAGAGATGATGAAAATCTCACTTTATAGTGGCAATGCAGTCTCCATTTAGTAGACATGGAGAGAGGACTGCAAATTTGCTAGGAATGGTACACACAAATGTATGTGGACCAATGTCTACGCAAGCCATGGGTGGATTTTCATACTTCATTACTTTCATAGATGATAGATCTAGATTCAGATATGTGTTTGATGAAACACAAGTCTGAAGCCTTTGAAAAGTTCAAAGAGTATAAGTATGAAGTGGAGAAACAACCAAACATAGTATTATAACTCTTCGATTAGATCGAGGTGGTGAATACTTGAACGGAGAGTTTCTGGATTATCTCAAAGTAAATGGTATAGTCTCCCAGTGGACTCCTACAGATTAGTATCTGAAAGGAGAAATCGAACTTTGTTAGACATAGTTCGGTCCATGATGAGCTATGCGAATCTTCCAGTATTCCTATGGGGTTATGCATTGGAAACCTCAGCATATTTACTGAATAAGGTGATTTCCAAAATCTGTTCCTCAAACTTCGTATGAGATATGGAAAGAAAGGAAACCGAGTCTTAAACACGTTAAGATTTGGGGATGTTCAGCTTATGTCAAGTAAGTTGACCCAGATAAGCTGGAATATCGATCCATAAAATGTAGTTTTGTGGGATATCCTAAAGAGACTTTAGGGTATTACTTTTACACCGATCATCGGGTGTTTGTATCCAGACATGCTACCTTCTTGGAAAAGAGTTTATCCTTGAAGGAAACAGTAGGAGCAAAATTGAACTTGATGAAGTTCAAGAAGCACAAACTACTACAGATCGAGTGAAAACCCCTGTTCTGACTGAACAACCTTTTGTGGAACAACCCATTCATAGATCAGGGAGAGTGTCTCGCCAACCTGAGAGGTATTATGGCCTTGTCATTGAGAATGACAATGAGTTGTCGATCATTGATGATGACGACCCTGTGACCTATAATGAGGCTATGAGTAGTGTTGACTCAAAGAAATGGCATAGTGCCATGAAATCCAGAATGGAATCTATGTATACGGTATACAAAAGATAGATTATAGCAGATGGCCAGGTGGAGACCTATAAGGCCAGGCTTATGGCAAAAGGATTCAAACAAAGGCAATGGATTGACTTTGATGAAACTTTTTACCTGTAGCCCTGTTAAAATTAGTTCGGATTTTGCTTGCGAATGCTGCTTACTACGACTATGAGATCTGGAAATTAGCCAGATGGTTTTCTTTCCAAGAGAAATGAAAACCTAGTGTGTAAGCTGCTACGAACCATATGTGGTTTAAAGCAGGCTTCTCGAAAGATGGAACATTCGTTTTGATGAGACAATCAAAGAGTTTGATTTTATCAAAAACGAAGATGAACCATGCGTCTACAAAAGGGTTAGTGGGAGCGCGGTAACATTTCTTGTATTGTATTGAAATAGAGTTGACACACATAACAACATAGCAGACCCACTCACAAAGCTACTTTATGAAAGTCACTTTGATCATCATAAAGACAAGATGGGTATTAGATACCAGAGTGATTGGCTTTAGTACAAGTGGGAGATTGAAAGGAATATGTCCTAAGTCCAATCATGTATTAGGATTTAGGAATAACTTTTATGTAATCTGTTTTGATTTCATTGATATTAATAAAGACTTGTTTTGTTTTTATTACGGGCTTTATCTATTTAAGTGTTTAAATAAGATATACCATAGTTTAGAGTAAAGCTTTTTATGGATTATGATGAGATCATAATAGTGAGACCTAAAAAGATGATAACTCTAAACTTAAATAGTTCCTGGTCATAGGATTACTAACTGGTAATTAATAATCCGCAAAGATCGGTACATACTATGCTTGCTTCATTATGAAGGATGTCTGTTCTCATAGACATTTGTGTGGTGACACTATAGCTAGTATGTAGGTGCTTATTATAGAATAAGTTTACTGAACATGACTCGCCTAGCTGAACAACTGATGGAGTTCACTCACGTGTCAGCAGTTGTTCGCTTAGTGATAGTTGTACAAGTATCCTTAGACTTGAGGTCATCATAGTCATCTTGTGTACACTGAACTATGCTTTGGTTTAGTTCTTAGTCTCCAGGGACAATCATTAGGGCTCTTCTGGGTATAGGAATTTGTACACGGAGATAGTGTATGACCAATAAAGGATCTACCCCTTCCAGTGAAGGAAGAGAATGTTCAAGGCTGATCCACTTATGCTAGTTCAGGAATCTCTGGCCAGAGTGAATGAAATTAGAAAGGAGTTTCTAATTTGCATAGAACTACGCATAGTAAATGGTAAGCAAGTGATTGAATTAGATAGGCTTGACACGAGATCCATGCCTTGTATTTAATCGGAACATTGTAGGGTAGAAGGAGTTTATTGTACGGTAACTATTCACTGACAGGTTCTTGGTATTCTAAGCAGTGAATTCATATTATCCGGATAGTCGCGATATGTTGAGAAGCATCACTCACGATGTAGAATAAATGTGATTAATTAATTAATCATATTTAATAAATTAGAGAATTTATATAAATAATGATAAAATAGTTTTATTATTACTTATTTCTACTACCGGCTTAATATTGAACCTACAGGGTCACACCATAAAAAGAGAATGATTTTATGGTGGAGGAATTAATTAATAATGGCTAATAATTATTTATTTGTGAAATAAATAATTAATTGGCAAATTTAATAATTGATTAAATGAGATTTAATTGATTATAAATTAATTAAGAAAAGTTCTTAATATTATTAATTAAGGATTTAATTTTTGGAAATTAAATCAAGAGAGAGAATTATTTCTAAAGTGTTTAGAAAAAGGATTAATAATTTAAAAGGTGTTTTAATTATTAATGAGAATAATAAATGGGATAATAATAATAATATTTATGGGAAAATTTCAGCTGAAAATTTTGCCTATAAATACACTATTATAGACCCTATTTTATTCTAACCCCACATCAAACCCGAAAACCCAAAAAAGTTTGGAAAACCCAATTCTCTCCACCTCCTTCCTCCTCCTTAACATCGTTTTCTTGGTGGATACCAGTGGAGTGCTTCACACTTGAGGAGCAACTGCTAAGGATCTCTGATCGTTGTCTCCGAATTATTTTAAAAGGTTAGATTCGATCCCTCGAATTTTTATTCACGATTTATATGCTTTTATTTGGATTTTATATGTGTAAAAGTGTTTTTCCACGCCCCCGCTGCGTTTAAAAATCCAACAAAATCATCACTACATTTTCTGGTATTAAGGGACTTGAATTCAATCTAGAGTCTGATAAAGCCTATATCATCAGACTAGATCAGGATATAAGAAAAGCTAAAATAAATGATCTCAGGGCTGCTATCTTTCAAACTGGTGAAGATACAATTGAACTGAAAAATGCTAAAAGGAGGATGGTCAATGAACTTGAATATGCTGAGAGATGTCTGTTGAAGAACTATCTTAGAACAACTCCTGATACCAAAGAGATCAGAAATTGAAGCCAAATCAAGGATCTACAACTGCTTAAATTCTGAAGTATATACAGACTGAAGCTGATATCAGACTTTGAGGATGGTAAAGCTATAAGGACTATAAGTTGTAGTTATCTAGTTAAATTCTCATGCATTTGTACTTAATATTTTTGACATCATCAAATATCTGTTGAACTTGTATATTATGCTAATTTACTAGTTGGGGGACATTGTTAGATATATTTGTGATATCATGTCTAATATGATTTGTGTTTAGTTTTCAGATCTTACTTAACAGGACAAATCACGACTTAACTGAAAATCAGTACTTATACTGAAGTCAGGACTTAAGATATCAGAACTTAAATTGTCAGAACTTAAGTTATCAGGAGATATTTATCAGGAGATAATATCAGGACTTAAGGAAACTTTCAGATAAGGAAGGCGGCTGATTGAAAGGAAAGAAGATCGAGACTGAAACAAGAAGAGATATGCATGAAGAAGAATTTTATGAAGAATAGAATACTTGGAAGAAAAGATAACTAGTTGATATATATTAGGAAACATAATTATATTCGATATCAATTAGAAGATTATCTTGTAACTGTGTAGTATATAAACACAGACATAGGGTTTACACTATATGTGTTATCTTAATCGAGATTATTATTCATTGTAACCCTAGCAGCTCTCGTGATAATTTGTTCATCACTGAGAGAGAACAGTTCTTTGTAACAGAGTTTATTGTGTTGAATAAAATCTGTGTTATGTTACTTGAGTTCTTATATTCGATTTGATTGTAGTAAACACTGTATTCAACCCCCTTCTACAGTGTGTGTGACCTAACAGGGAATTTAATAAATAAGTTACATGATGATATACGAATTTTATAAATTATAAAATTCATAAAATTTTTAATAAGAATTTTAAAATTATTAATTTTTTTTAAAATACTAAATTAATTTATTTTCACTTCAAATATACTAAAAACAAAATGATACAAATCTCCACCCAATTTTTAATACAAGGATTGATATACAAGTTTTTTTTTAAAAATATATTAAAATCTATTAGAATAATAAAGTACATATAAGTAAATAATTTATATTTTAAACATAATTAATTGGATATTATTATTACAATAGATTAATAAATAGTAGAACATATCTAAATTTTTAAAACACCAAAAAATTTACGGGCGGGATAATTTCAGAAAAAACCGCCCAAAATTTCTAAATCAGTTCATTACACTCTCACATAGCCCATCTCTCTCATTTCATTTTCTCTCACTATTTTATTTTTCTCTTTCTGTCTCTCTCTCATTTCAATACACTCTCTTTCAGACCATCTCTCACTACAGGCTGGGTTCAACTGATTTGGGATCTTCAAATTGGGCTTTAAATCTTCCTTTTGAGTTCAATTATTTTGATTTCGTATCCTCAAATTAGGGGTATCCTCCCAAATCTCAAAAGCCGATGCTAGTCCCGAGGTACCCACCATCGCTATTAACATTTATCTTTATTTGCTACCAAAATTTTAATTGAGTTTGTTTTTATACTTTAGCTATCATGTGTTGTAAATTTTGTTGTATTGTTTCAACTTGTGATTTTTAAATTTTATGAGTATTGTATAGTGATGCAGATAGATTGGGGTTTTAGGTTGTTGAACAACAAGTTAGTTCATTATGTTCGAAGGCTCACTATCCTTGTATGGTTGCAAATATGTTGTTGGATTTGGCTTTTTATGCTCACTTCTGCTGATTTAATATGCGGAAAAGTCTATCTCCACAAAAGTCACTCAACAGCCTAATTATAAGCTGCTATTTGCCTCAAAACGTAATTTACTACTAGTTATTTTTATATATATAATTCTGTGAGTTTGGAGATGTTTGTGGAGTAGAAATTTAAGTCATACACAATAAACTTTATTGTTCATATATATATACATTTACATTTTGCCTAACAAGTAAATAGGATGAACATACTGGCAGCAGATGATAATCCGGAGGATGTGAGTTGGTCTAAGAGTTCTAGATGCATTTGAGCAGAAGAAAAAGACCCGTGTCAAGCAAAAAACAATAGAGAAAGTCTGTCAGGAATCACTATTAGTACTTTCCTCATCATCAAATGGGAAAAATAATCATCATCATACAGAATTAGAAGTCAGTTTTGATCTAATTGGCCCAATGAAAACTCGAATAGTAAGAAATGTAAAATATAGTCATTTTTTCGAGCTGTAATTAGGTTAATTCTTTACTAGTCATAAAGTACAATGCAATTTCATGTAAAGCCCTAATAACCTGTGAGCTAGCTACATGGATATATGACATTTGAAAGATTATAGATAGTCTAATTTTTTGCGAACTACAATTTTATGATAGAAATATATATTTCACTTTTCCGCATGATAGAGCAAGATGATCATAGCCTCTCTCATTTCTTCTTGTTAATTTGATGATAGGCTGGGGATTCAAGTACAGAGCCAGGGCTGCAATCAAAATCAAATGGATTTTTTCTCCCTAACAACTGATATTCACCCTTTCTTTAAATGTTTTTTGTTTATTTATGATATTCTTGTGGGTTCTTGTTGGTTTTTATTAATTTATTTTTGGTTGCTCAAAGTTTGTATCTTTAATTTTCTTGGTTGTTTTTGGGTACTGATTGATTGTTTTCTTGATTTTTTTTGCGAGATTAGAAGGACAAATACGAGGCAGCTAATCAGATGACAAGGTAGATGTTGAAAAAAGTATGAAAATTAGTTTCTTTTGTGCTACATTGCGGTATCTGTGTTGTGTTTATGTGTAGCTTATACTTCTAAATCCTCAAGTATATCAACTAATTTGATTGAGTAGAATTGTTTAAGAGTTTAATCTCTTCCCAATCAATAAATGTAGTGATTAATTTCATCAAATTGTGCTTGACTTGTAAAGTCACTAGGGCCCAAACGTTATGAAATGGCTTGCTGGAGAGAAGCAATTTTGACAAGCGTTCATTATGGACATAATCTTCTTTTTTTTTTTTTGCATTTCGTGTATTTTTAATAATTCTTTAAATCTCTGTAATAATATCAGGATACCTTATTCTTAAAGGGTGGAAGGTGACGCCATTATTTAGAAACATCCACTGTAATATCCGGGATATATCGTGCAATTATTTTTGCTAATAGATAATTATTATATGTATTCAGTATCTATTATGTGAATTATTTGTTAAGTGTTAAATGTGTTTGAATGTTTAAAAATGTTATTAATTAAGTATTTCAATTTTTATATGTCCAAAATAAAATATAGATAATTGTCATATCTTCCTAATTATTTTTATGTTGATTTATGAATTTATAAGAATCATATGGATTTTATAAAATCTTTTTCCGAGTATTTAAAATCTATTTTATAAAAACGGGAACCAACCACCGTTATCCGTTTTTACGTTTTAGAACCCGAAACTCTTCCGAGAATGCCTTCCTAACCTAATTACAATATTCCGAGCATTTTCCATGTTTCGACTTTTTCGATCCGGCGTACGGTTTGTCCTGCGCGGGTCCCGACGCAACATTTTCGATACATTATTCGTTTCGGTAAATCAATAAAACTCGTATTTTCGATAAACGGGAGCTTTTTATTAAACTATCACAATTATCACTTCGTAATACGTGTAACCAGGCGCTGAGACCAAGACCGCAGTACAAATTGTACTGATTTGGATAATTATCTCGAAAACCGGTACCGTTTGGATCAGTTTTTATAAATAAACGTACCATTTTATATCCGGAATGATCCAACGGGATACTAATTTCCCGTAATTATAAATAGCCTCTACCGTATTTTATTTTATACTAAAAATCATTTGCAAACAGTATTTACAGAATTTTTACAGAGAAAATACTATAATTCTAATTTGTTCTTCATAATCAAACACAAATTCGGAGGCGTTATCGATATCCGATTTTGGCGTACATATACTCAAAATGAAGCTATTGAAATCTAGAATCCAAATCTTCCATCAATTTCAACCCGGAAACATCAGGTGATTTTCTATTTAATTATTTATATTCGAATTTCTTGGTATTTAAATTATGAATTTTTGTTCAAGAGATTGTTGGTATGATTTGATGATTGTATGTTGTAGAGCTCGTCTTCCGGATGATTTTGGTATATTATACTTCAAATTTGGAGTTCAATAACATTAGTAAATTTAAGTTTGATCTTCGGATTATATGAACTAGGGTTTATGTTCTTGAATGTTCTTGATTGAAAATTAGGTGTTTCTTTATTTGGGGTTATTAGTCAATTCTGAGGGTGGGGTTATGATCCTTACTGGATTTGTAATCGATTGGTGTATTCACTGATAACAAACAATTCCTGGAAGTGTTGAATCGAGCTTCGCCGGAGATTAAGAACCGCGGCGGCGTTCTTTACTTCCGAGCACTAATCCCGCTGATACGTAGTTTGTGTGCAAGATTTGATTACACAAAAGTATTCGTGGCTTGGCAAAGAGCAAATCTGCACCTTCCCGTATGGTTCTGGATGTTTTGCAGTCGCCGCCGGCGAGCTCGATGGCGGCGGCCATGGCTGCCGGTGGCGGAGGGGGAAGGTGGTGGTGAAATTGCAATTTCATCACCCACCTTTCACCTGTTTTACATTCAGTCCTTTCTTTTTCAAAACATTTTAAAATCAATATTCTGTTATTTTTAAAAAAATCAGAAAAATTGGTTATTTAATTATTTTAAATTCAGAAAATTATTTTAATTATTTATTTATTCAAAAATAAATCGAAATTATTTTATTAACTAGTTTTTAATTATTTTAATTAATCGATTAACTTGTAATTAATGGATTAGTTAATTTAATTAATTGTTAATTGATTTAATAATTAGATTTAATTATTTAAAATTGATTTAAAAAATTCCGAAAAATAGTTTCGAACTTTAAAATATTATTTTAAATTATTTTCAAGGCTCGATAATTATTATAAAAATATTTCGAAGCCAAAATTGGCTAACCAAACCTTGTTTATTACTCTGAAATTGATCCAACGACCCGTTTTAATTCCGAAAAATGTTTTAAAAAATCATTTTAAATACCGGAAATCCTATTTATGACCCGAGACTTCTTTATCAACGATATACCATTGATTATTTGACGTGTTATGTGTTATATGTGACTTGTTGGTTGATTGTCGGTCTATATATTCGGTGATTACTTGTTTATAGCATAACTTTTGATCCGTTAATCGGATTTGGGTGAAACCAAGGGTAGATAGACGTGCATGTCGAATAGAATTGTATGAGTTAAATATTGATAGATATATATAATGCCTAGAAGAATAAGCAAGGCATAAGAAAGGGAAGCCGGTGATCAGAAAATAGAGTTGACATGTAGAAAATACAACAAGTGATCAGAGATTAGAAGCGAGGCATAGGAGAAACAGATGAATGGTTGTTGAAATAGAATCATAGACGAGTACAAGTGAAGTTGGAATCGATTATGATAAGGCAAGTACTTCTAAACCTTTCTCGAGATATATTGCAAATATTTCTAAATTCTCTTGTGACATATTGTGAATATTCAAAATAGCTCTGTTTTATACTGTAAGCACTTTGAATCCTTCAGCCTTGAACCTGAGCCACGTCATTTGATTTCTGAGCCGTAAGCCTTATTCTTTGTAAACCATTTTTGTTGATTTACCAGATACTAAACCACACAAATACGATACTACTCCACAAATATATATCCATTATATACTAAACACTGGAACAGAACTGTTTACACATACATAAACCTTTATACTCAACCATACCTTGTGATATCGAAGTACTAAAACCTTGTAATAACACTATTCTTCTAATACCCGATGATCCTACCGGCTGGAGGCCACTTCTTTTATGTACTTTGACACACCCTTTCGGTAACCATGATTTTTATCATGTTTTTATACAAATGTTTTATTGCTATTGATTATGATATGGTTTTATTGAATTCTATTGTTTATCATACTGAACTACTTTAGAATTGGATAGTTTCTTTGTATGGACCAGATTCGTGGTCAGACCATATCAATGGTCAAGTTAGGCCAATGTGTGCCTTGGATCTAGTAGTCAGAGCAATGTTGTGTGCTTTGCTCGGGTTAGTGCGTGACTGATCAGCAGCCTAACCTTGGTTTTAAAAACTTAAAATGAATATCCAATTCTATTATTTATTTAACAAGAAACTTGATTCCTTTGAATTATCTCGTTTATTATTATTTAACCTCAGTGAATAATGATATGACTTGCTGAGCTAGTTAGCTCACTCTTGCAAATCTTTTTATGTATGCTGCAGTTACAAATGATATAGTTGATAGCGAGGTTTCCCAGTTCAATGTTCGAGCTAGGATTCCAGATTATGGTTGATCGAGCTAGCAGGAGCTTATTGCAGTAGTGAGATAGTAAGGTTGTAAGAATAATTTCATATCAGTTGTAAATTAAATTAGTTGGGATGCGGTACGATGTAATAAAAGTAAGGTTGTGGCTTGTTTTCATACTTTAACCTGTTGCGATCCGTGGTTATATAAAGCAGGGTCATTGCAAATAATAATTTATATACAGGTTTATATATTGAGTATGTGTTGTGGACCCCAAACTTCTGACTCGGGTTTGGAGGGCGCCACAGGTTGGTATCAGAGCTACAGGTTATAAGTCACTGAAACAAGCCTAGATTGTCGAAATTGGGTAGAGGGTTAGGATTAGGAATAGGAAATATAAAGATAGGTTATCATGAGTTTGAGTACGACTGTATAGTAAGTCTCCGACACGGTTTGTGTTGCGATTCAGGATTCTTAACTAGCGACGTGATATCCAGGCAACGGCAATGGTAGATCCTGATTTCCCTGCATCAACCGATCGTTTGAAACCTTTCGTTTAAGGATCGTCATCTTCTCCCAGATTCGATTTGCGCCTTGTTCTTACATCAGTATTAGCGGTAGTACCTTCTGTTATGACAGTTGCGCCTCTCCAAGTTATTCAGCGCTATTCTATCATCTCTCGATATGAGACTACCTATTCAAGAACCTTCATTTGCTTATTCTTGTTCTTTTGAACATTCAACTATGAATGTATCTTTTCTGTTTACTATAGACCATATTCTATATCCTCAGTTTAAAAAAAAAAAAACTTTCCAATGAAATAACAGTATTTGCGAGAAGGGACACGATAGCTGCAGTAAATGGTGAGTATTGAGATACAAATCAAGGTGACAAAGGAATTTAGAAAGAAGATTCAAGTGTTCTGGAGGATGGCTGTTATCAGATTACAAGAAGCTATTGGTAATTAGGCAACTCATGACTAGCTTGTGGAATGGAGTAGATAAGTGTTAAAGAGAGAGAGTTAGAGGAGATTAGGGATCTGAAGATTTCTCGAAATTAGGAAATGGTGTTGTAATGATGTGATATATATATTCTAACAAGATGATGTGACCTTAGCTGACTTGTTGACTATTGGATAGTCTATTCTACTTAATGATTACAAAGTGGTTAACGGGGATTTACCAGTATGGGAGCCTTAATGTGAAGCTACGAATAAGATAACGTGCAACGATAACGGAAGTTTTCATTTATTTACGGAGGATAATAGACCCCAATTAAGGAAATGAGATAAATGGAAGTGAACGGACCCTTGAGTGATTGTTTCTTTAACTTAGTATCTGGTCATAAGAAGGACAACAACCAACTCATACAGTAAGGACAACCGGAGGTGTGATTTTCAAAATTTTCAAATCTTTTAATAAGTTTTCGAAAAAGATTTTCCTCACAAAATTTCCAAAAGTTTTTTTGAATAAAATAAGTTTTAAACCTTGGTTGTCAAGTTACAACTTGAGTTTCTTGTTTGTTAAAGGACCCGGATTATCTGGAAGGATGTTGTTTCAGATTCAGTATAGTTAATTCGGAGAATGAGATAACCTGCGATTACAAAGAAGTGGGTGCAAGTATTATCTTATAGGATTAACAACATAACCAGCGTACGGAGTAACTATTCATCCAATTACTGGGATTATCAGAATTCGAAGAATTCATTAATTAAACGGAAGCATGAGCATGATCGAAGAAGATTGAGAAAATTTTTAGACTTTTCTAAAGGAAGAATATTATTAATAAAATGATCGAGCGAGCTCGAAAAATGAATACAAGTGCAATGTGGATAGTGACCAATGGTATCATTCTCGTCCTCAACATTTCAGCATATATTCCTTTTAAGTTCCTAAAAGTGTATGAACTCATTTTCTTAACAAATTCTTTCTGATGATATCAAAATGGAGGAATTTGTATTTCTTTCAAATTTAATTGTTTCCCTCAAGTTTTGCTTTCTGATTGGGACAAACAGAGTTATGATGGGACACTTTGTCGAAATGACGAAGAGTCGGGTGGGACGCCACCTAATCATGTGCTGTATGCCATACGGTATGAAAGACTGGCCATCTTAAGTACCAATGTGGTTGTCTCATTCATATTCAAATCATTACTTTTTCTTTCTTTTCAACTCTAAGTTTATTAAAATTGTGAATCCTTCTAGTTGTTTCATTGTACTGTTGTTCTTTGCGAGAACTTTTCAAACAAAAGTCAATGTATTATTTACCCAGCGGGCAAAGTTTCATCTATCTCTCATGCATGGAAAGGAAACAAGGGCATATGGTGAGAACTACGAATCAGTGGCCCTAGCCAGGAATGCATTACGAGTCAAGGGAATCTACTTCAATAAGGAATACGTCTCCGAGAACGAGAATTTGCGATTTTCCTGATAAATATGTTATTTAGAATATGAATGTGATGACATGGAAGATTATTACGGATACCTTATGTGTTAAAGTATTAAAAGATGTGGGAGCAATTTGATCGTATATCTCTCAAGGTTTTTGATAAGATGAATTATCATATCGAATCAATAAGTTTATGATTAAATGACTAGCAAGTTAAGAATGTGCAGTTATTGAATAAGTACCAATGGCGGAATCGATATTTCTGGCAATAAGCTGCGAAGAATTGATATCATTTGAGATAAGAGGATTTGACATTATTTTGAGGAGAGGATTAACTATTCAAGTGTAATGCCCAGGTAGACCATTGTGATGGAAGATAGTTCTGAAAATGCCAAATGAAAAAAAAATATGAAGAAGTTTAAAGGACAAATGAAAGTAAAGAATTTGTTAAGAACGATTTAAGGTTATAAGTGACCAAAATATAAGTGCTATGACGATTATAACTAAGAGTCCGGGGCAAACCGAACTTGAAGATTTTACAGTCCCAAGATATATTTCCAGATGAGTTACCAATATTTCCTTTAGATAAAGAAAATGTGTTTATGATTGATTTAGCACTTGAAATGAAGCCAGTGTTCAAAGCCCCGTACAGAATGGCACCAGATAAAATGAAGAAGTTACCAGAGCAAACGCATGAGATGATTAGAAGAAAAAGCAACTTTACCTAGCGTAACCCCTAAAGTGCACTGGCACGACGTGTTAATAAGAAAATGGAAGGGTGAGATTATGTGTTAGCGAAAGCTCAACAAATTTACTCTCAAGAGCAGATATCTGTTACCTCGAACCAATGATTTGTTTAATTAAATGAACGAAGCAAGGCATTTCTATAAAATTGATTTAAGACTGGGTATACTATCAAGTGAAAATTGAACTTATGGATATATCAAAGATAATTTTCAGAACTCAGTACTGTTGTTACAAAATTCTAGAAATGTTAGTTGGATGAACTGATATACCAGTGATATTTAAATTTGATAAGTAGAATCTTGAAGAAGGAATCTGGATAAGATGTACTTGTGTTAATTAAGAAGAACCATGCAACCTATACAATGATAGCTGAGGAGTCAAAGAAGGAAGAAGCGGTATAAAAAGTTTACCAGGTGAAAACTTTAATGGCAGGAAGTATAATTCTTAATATAGACAGTCAGTAAGGAGGAAACAAAAAGAGGATTCAGCAGAAGAGTTTAAAGATAGTATGAATAAAGAAAGACCAGAGGTACCAACAAAAGTAAGAAGTTTTATCGTGGACTAGTTATTATCAGAGATTGTGCAAGATTCTTGAAAGTTGCAATATTTTGGATAAGGCTAACCCGGAAAAGCAAGAAAGATATATGAAATGGAGAAGGGTGAAGAAAGTTTTGTGAAGTTAAATGAAAGAATGATTACAACCCCTATTTTATCACTTTAAAAGAATTAGGGAGATTTGATAGTTTATAGTGATACTTCTCGTAAGGGAATAGGATGTGTGTTGATGCAAAGTAATACCGTTATTACATATGCATCCAGACAACCGAAACCTTATAAGCAGAAATGCCCTACTCGTAACTGGGAAATAAAAGCAACCATAATATTTATTTTGAAAGATTAGGAAATATTATAAGTATAGAGAAGGATGTGAGTTATATACGGACCATAAGAGTTTGAAGTATGAACTCTCGAGGAAAAGCAAATGTAGTGGCAAGAGATGAGTAAGAAGGAGGGAGAATGAACATAGAGACTGTACTAGAGGAATTAGCTATGGAATTCTAGAAGTTGGAATTGAAAGTCAGAGTTCATGATCCAAAAAGGAGTAAGAATGTATAAGTATGACTTTTCAGTAGGAATTGTTAGAGAAGATAAAGAAGTGTCAGGAAGAGGTAATGGATCAGGATATAAATCGTTTAGTAGGTAAAGAATTGTGCACACAAAAAGGACGATCAAGGTATTCTTAGGTTTTCTTCTAGAACTTGGATTCCACCAATGATGGAACTGAAGGATGAAATTTTAAAGAAAGCTCATAATTCAAGGTATTCAATCCATTCAGGGAGTACCAAGATGTATAGAGATTTAAAGGAAAATTATTGGTGGCCAGATATGAAGAGGGAAATTGCGGAATGGATTAGCAGATGTTATATATGTCAAAGAGTTAAAGTAGAGCATTAGAGACCAAGTGGATTGCTACAGCCATTGGAGGTTCCAGAGTGGAAGTGGGAGCATATCACCATGGATTTCATAGTTGGGGTTACCAAGTATAAAAAAAAACTAATCATGATACCATTTGGCTTATAGTGAATAGATTTACCAAGTCAGCTCATTTTCTAGTCTATAAACGAAAGATTTTTGCTCGATAAGTTGATCCATAGGTGCCTGAAGGAAATTGTAGTTCGTCTTGAAATTCCTATATCTATCGTATCTGATCGAGATCCAAGATTTCATTCGAGATTTTGGAAGAGTTTTCAAGAATGTTTAGGAACAAGATTGAATATGAGTACAGATTATCACCCACAGATGGATGGCCAAAGTGAAAGAATAATCCAGAAAATAGAAGACTTATTACGTGTTTATGCTATTGATTTCAAAGGAAATTAGGGCGAGCATTTACCTCTGATAGAATTTGCTTGCAACAATAGTTATCACGCTAGTATCGGGATGTCACCCTAAGAAGCCCTTTATGGACGCAAATACAGATCTCCAGTATATTAAGACGGAGCAGTAGAGTGCAAAATACTTGGACCCGAATTAGTACAGCAAACAAAGGAAGTTGTTGAAGTTATCCAGAAGAGATTGATAGCCGTATCAGACCGTCAAAGGAAATAAACAGATCAATCACGGAAAGACATGGAATCCGAAGAAGGAAGCTTAGTACTACTAAAAGTATCGCCGTGGAAGGGATTAACGAGGTTTGGAAAGAAAGGAAAACCGAGCCCAAGATATGTCGGACCTTTTAAAATTTTAAAGCACATTGGCAAAATAGCTTTCGAGTTAGCGTTACCTCCGCACATGGAGCACATTCATAATATTTTTCATGTATCGATGCTTAAGAAGTATAATCCAGACTTCAGGTATGTAATAGAATATGAGCCGATAGAACTTCAGGCAAATTTGTCATATGTAGAGAGTTCGATAGAGATTCTAGAGGAAAGAGAGAAAGTATTGAGAAATAAAGTGATAAAGTTAATAAGAGTATTATGGAGAAACCCAAAGGTTGAGGAGTCAACCTGAGAGTTAGAAAGTGATATAAGAAAAAAAGTACCCTCATTTGTTTTCTTAGGAGATTCTGAGGACAGAATCCTTTTAAGGGGGGAAGGATGTAATATCCGGGATATATCGTGCAATTATTTTTGCTAATAGATAATTATTATATGTATTTAGTATCTATTATGTGAATTATTTGTTAAGTGTTAAATGTGTTTGAATGTTTAAAAATATTATTAATTAAGTATTTCAATTTTTATATGTCCAAAATAAAATATAGATAATTGTCATATCTTCCTAATTATTTTTATGTTGATTTATGAATTTATAAGAATCATATGGATTTTATAAAATCTTTTTCCGAGTATTTAAAATCTATTTTATTAAAACGGGAACCAACCACCGTTATCCGTTTTTACGTTTTTAGAACCCGAAACTCTTCCGAGAACCCCTTCCTAACCTAATTGCAATATTCTGAGCATTTTCCATGTTTCGACTTTTCCGATCCGGCGTACGGTTTGTCCTGCGCGGGTCCCTTCGCAATATTTTCGATACATTATTCGTTTCGGTAAATCAATAAAACTCGTATTTTCGATAAACGGGAGCTTTTTATTAAACTATCACAATTATCACTTCGTAATACGTGTAACCAGGCGCTGAGACCAAGACCGCAGTACAAATTGTACTGATTTAGATAATTATCTCGAAAACCGGTACCGTTTGGATCAGTTTTTATAAATAAACGTACCATTTTATATCCGGAATGATCCAACGGGATACTAATTTCTTGTAATTATAAATAGCCTCTACCGTATTTTATTTTATACTGAAAATCATTTGCAAACAGTATTTACAGAATTTTTACAGAGAAAATACTATAATTCTAATTTGTTCTTCGTAATCAAACACAAATTCAGAGGCGTTATCGATATCCGATTTTGGCGTACATATACTCAAAATGAAGCTATTGAAATCTAGAATCCAAATCTTCCATCAATTTCAACCCAGAAACATCACGTGATTTTCTATTTAATTATTTATATTCGAATTTCTTGGTATTTAAATTATGAATTTTTGTTCGAGAGATTGTTGGTATGATTTGATGATTGTATGTTGTAGAGCTCGTCTTCCTGATGATTTTGGTATATTATACTTCAAATTTGGAGTTCAATAACATTAGTAAATTTAAGTTTGATCTTCGGATTATATGAACTAGGGTTTATGTTCTTGAATGTTCTTGATTGAAAATTAGGTGTTTCTTTATTTGGGGTTATTAGTCGATTCTGAGGGTGGGGTTATGATCCTTACTGGATTTGTAATCGATTGGTGTATTCACTGATAACAAACGATTCCTGGAAGTGTTGAATCGAGCTTCGCCGGAGATTAAGAACCGCGGCGGCGTTCTTTACTTCCGAGCACTAATCCCGCTGATACGTAGTTTGTGTGCAAGATTTGATTACACAAAAGTATTCGTGGCTTGGCAAAGAGTAAATCTGCACCTTCCCGTATGGTTCTGGATGTTTTGCAGTCGCCGCCGGCGAGCTCGATGGCGGCGGTCATGGCTGCTGGTGGCGGAGGGGGAAGGTGGTGGTGAAATTGCAATTTCATCACCCACCTTTCACCTGTTTTACATTCAGTCCTTTCTTTTTCAAAACATTTTAAAATCAATATTCTGTTATTTTAAAAAAAATCAGAAAAATTGGTTATTTAATTATTTTAAATTCAGAAAATTATATTAATTATTTATTTATTCAAAAATAAATCAAAATTATTTTATTAATTAGTTTTTAATTATTTTAATTAATCGATTAACTTGTAATTAATGGATTAGTTAATTTAATTAATTGTTAATTGATTTAATAATTAGATTTAATTATTTAAAATTGATTTAAAAAATTCCGAAAAATAGTTTCGAACTTTAAAATATTATTTTAAATTATTTTCAAGGCTCGATAATTATTATAAAAATATTTCGAAGCCAGAATTGGCTAACCAAACCCTGTTTATTACTCTGAAATTGATTCAACGACCCGTTTTAATTCCGAAAAATGTTTTAAAAAATCATTTTAAATACCGGAAAGCCTATTTATGACCCGAGACTTCTTTATCAACGATATACCATTGATTATTTGACGTGTTATGTGTTATATGTGACTTGTTGGTTGATTGTCGGCTTATATATTCGGTGATTACTTGTTTATAACATAACTTTTGATCCGTTAATCGGATTTGGGTGAAACGAAGGGTAGATAGACGTGCATGTCGAATAGAATCGTATGAGTTAAATATTGATAGATATTTATAATGCCTAGCAGAATAAGCAAGACATAAGAAAGGGAAGCCGGTGATCAAAAAATATAGTTGACATGTAGAAAATACAATAAGTGATCAGAGATTAGAAGCGAGGCATAGGAGAAACATATGAATGGTTGTTGAAATAGAATCGTAGACGAGTACAAGTGAAGTTGGAATTGATTATGATAAGACAAGTACTTCTAAACCTTTCTCGAGATATATTGCAAATATTTCTAAATTCTCTTGTGACATATTGTGAATATTCAAAATAGTTCTGTTTTATACTGTAAGCACTTTGAATCCTTCAGCCTTGAACCTGAGCCACATCATTTGATTTTTGAGCCGTAAGCCTTATTCTTTGTAAACCATTTTTGTTGATTTACCATATACTAAACCACACAAATACGATACTACTCCACAAATATATATCCATTATATACTAAACACTGGAACAGAACTGTTTACACATACATAAACCTTTATACTCAACCATACCTTGTGATATCGAAGCACTAAAACCTTGTAATAACACTATTCTTCTAATACCCGATGATCCTACCGGCTGGAGGCCACTTCTTTTATGTACTTTGACATACCCTTTCGGTAACCATGATTTTTATCATGTTTTTATACAAATGTTTTATTGCTATTGATTATGATATGGTTTTATTAAATTCTATTGTTTATCATACTGAGCTGCTTTAGAATTGGATAGTTTCTTTGTATGGACCAGATTCGTGGTCAGACCATATCAATGGTCAAGTTAGGCCAATGTGTGCCTTGGATCCAGTAGTCAGAGCAATGCTGTGTGCTTTGCTCGGGTTAGTGCGTGACTGATCAGCAGCCTAACCTTGGTTTTAAAAACTTAAAATGAATATCCAATTCTATTGGTTGTTTAACAAGAAACTTGATTCCTTTGAATCATCTCGTTTATTATTGTTTAACCTCAGTGAATAATGATATGACTTGCTGAGCTAGTTAGCTCACTCTTGCAAATCTTTTTATGTATGCTGCAGTTACAAAGGATATAGTTGATAGCGAGGTTTCCCAGTTCAATGTTCGAGCTAGGATTCCAGATTATGGTTGATCGAGCTAGCAGGAGCTTATTGCAGTAGTGAGATAGTAAGGTTGTAAGAATAATTTCATATCAGTTGTAAATTAAATTAGTTGGGATGCGGTACGATATAATAAAAGTAAGGTTGTGGCTTGTTTTCATACTTTAACATGTTGCAATCCGTGGTTATGTAAAGCAGGGTCATTGCAAATAATAATTTATATACAGGTTTATATATTGAGTATGTGTTGTGGACCCCAAACTTCTGACCCGGGTTTGGAGGGCGCCACATCCACTATATCCTTGAATTCTTTACTGACCCACAAAAGTTCAATTCTTCAAGGTTTGAGGTAGGAGCACTTAAGCTATATCAAATTTCTTGAAACTGTGCATAATATTAAATTTCCATAAATCAGTCCATTGGTAGACCTTGGAATCTATGATGATTAAAATGGATTAGTTTTGTAGTGTATCTATTTGTGGCTGATTATAAAGTGTAATCTAGGTGACTGCTGGCTTCTCTTTTATCACTACTTTTCCCTAGGTTATGCATTAATATTGTGTTCAATGTTCATGCACACAAACTTATATTCATCCGGCCTATTTTCGTTTGACTGTTTTGTACAAAATTAATTTGTATGTTTTGTTTATTTTTGATTTGGTTGTAAATATGATTGTTAAAGTATGATTATTTGTTCTCCGTGCAATGTCTTTTTGTTTGATATGTTATTATGGACAGAAAAAGCAGATCCGCTCTTGTCAATGGAAGCGTCAGAGAAAATGATGGAGGATCCCATGATGCAAAAAATGATTTATCCGTAATAAGCTTACTCTTTCTCTTCTAGTGGTCATAAAATGTTGATTGTTTAATTTTTTAGTATTAAACTTGCTGATTTCATTTTGTCAATCAATAATTTAATAGTCGTACACTTCCTTTTCTAAACACATACCATATGCATAAATATTAGCTGAAAGTATGCAATATTAAGTTGTTGATATTGGCCCTTATTTATTGAACCCTGATAATTAAATCCAAGATATCTCAAATATGTTTTTTGTTACTTTGAATTTGTTTTGGTGGTACTCTATTAATTGTTAACCCTACCATATTCAACACTAATTATGCTCTAACTTACTTTGAATATCACTGATGTTTGCTAAAAACCTCAATATCACTGATTAGTCTATGCAGCTTAAACTTCGCATTGTTAGAGTCATCATTTGTCTATGTTGTACATATTTTTGTACCAAACTACCTACATTCTTTTAATTTCCATAAATTTGTTTATCTGTCATTCAAGAACAACATGGGTGGTAATCCTGGATGGGACTGAAACGGATAACAAAAATGTGATTTGTTAGTTTCTTCTCTATATTTTCCAAAGGTTAGCGTAAGAAACCATTAAAGGAAGTACTTTTAGTTCTCCAAATGTTCATGTCATATTCACTATTTGTGCTAAATTGGAGAGTTTGAGCAATGGAAGCAACTCTGTAGTGACTGCTTTTCTTAATCAAGTGAGAAGCGTCCCTGTCGAGGCAGGTGGTAAAGGTTCTGCAAAGAAAGATCTCAACAATCAGCGCAACACATTCTGTGATATATTGGACTATCTAGAGGTTTTTTATTTACCACTTCTTTCTCTCTTTATTCTTTTAAGTGAGTAAAGGCTGATTTATTGATATGTGGTTTGATTAACCAGGATGGTTATAGTCCAGAGACATCAATAAAGATTGGTGGAGAGTCCTTAAACACAATGACCTGGTCTCAACTGATACAGGTTCATCTTTTGCTTCTTGATGGAGGTTTCTTGATCTGTTAATCTCTATATTTTCTCAGACCTCATTTCTGCTTGCCTTGAATAGCTCAATAATCTGAAGCAATTTCTTGCGGGTGATTTTGTCAAGCAAATGCAGGTCAAGTCTATTTATTCTTGACCTCCTTGTTGGCTGTTCTGTTGAGTTATAAATGATTAAAGGTTCTTATTACAAAGTACTTTCATGGAAACAGGACAACGAAGTTCTTCATGATATTTTTGGCTTCTCACCTAAAAGAAAACTTTTCTCTGCAAGGGAAAGGTCCGGATGGTGGAGTCGAGGAGAAAGTGAAGCAAATTCAAGCATTAGCTTCTAGTAGTACTTTTTAAAATTTATAATTTTTGGCTGTTGTTAAGTAAAGAATGTGAACTAGTTTAATGTTTGGGTTGGATGCATTTTTTGCAGTTATGAATTTGTATAATTGGGCTCAGTTTACAGAATAAGCATTTCAATTTTTTTTTGTGCTAAAGTGTTACAATAACCTCCTAAACTGTTACCATAGTATATTTAAAATGTTTCATTAGGCTAGTTATAGTGTTACAACAACTTTTCAAAGTGTTATATTAGGTTCTATGGGCTCACTTGCCATGTCATCTAGACAACTCAGCACTGTGGGTCCCACACTTGCCATGTCAGCTAGTGGGTCCCCCGCGGGGTCCACATTTTAAAAATATTTTAAAACTCCAAGGTAACATAAAAAACAAGTTACACTGATCTCTCTTTCTATTGCATTCAAGCTAAGGCAACATATAAACAAGTTAAAACACGATGTTGCCTTAGGCACCAAAGATGTTACCTTAGACCCCTAAGGTAACATGGAAAAACCTATCTTTAAGAAAATGTTACCTTAGCTTAAAAGTGGGGCAAGAGCAACATATTTACCCCCTAATGCAACGTTTTTTTGGTGTTACAGTAGGCATTTTATGGTGTAGTGTTGGCAATTTCAAGTTAGAATTGTAATCATTAAATTTATAAAGGTTGTAAAAACTTTCATATCCTTGGTTGGTAGTTGTATCTTGTTTCATATCTTATCCTGTGTGGATCCTTGTGGATTTTTGGGGGTTTTATATTATTTAATTATGCATTGTTTTTTATAAGATGTCGTGGGTCCTTAATCTTAACCCCGTATTTGAGGGTGTCACAACTCACCTTTAACAATATATAAAAACTAAAGCAAAAGAAAAAAAGGTTTCCTACAAAAAATAGAAAAATCTTCTGATAATGGCTACAATCACGGTTAAGCAAGCGAGATTTGTTCGACCATAAAGTAAAATATTTTGTATAAAGAGGATATTCATCTTTACTGAAATCACACTCTCATGAATCATGTGTTGGGTAATACACTAATACTACGCGCAACAATGAGGCAGTTATATATAATCAGGATTAAGCAAGAACAGACAATCAAACAAAATAAAGAAACAAAATACGAAGGCAAAACAACAAGATAAATCAGTAATTGAATTGACAAAGATTGTTATTACTAGACAATCTAACTACAGAATTACAAAATGGGGGGTGGTTGAATGGAATTCTGGTTTCTTTTCAATTTTAAAACTTCTTACAAATATAAATATAACAGTACTTGAATGGGCAATTGCGGATAAGAGATATTCAAATATTCAAGCACAAAGTAAATTAACAAGGATATTTAAAACTTTCTGGTGGATTGTTATTTCCACAAGATATATATATATATATATACATCAATGTAGAAGATCTCTGTGATGCAAAAGCACACAGCTGCTTACAAGAGTTTTTACAAACTTTAAATTTGAGAGTTCTAAAAGATACAGCTTACAAATGCTCTCTTGTTCTTGCTTATTTTTACTGTCTTAAAAATCGATAAATAACTCTTTGCTACGCTTGGTTTATATATCACCAAGTTACATATTTTGTAAGACAAAACATACGTTTATTATTTAGATCTAATCACATGTTTCTTCATTTCTCTGTCCAATGCAATCCAGATAGATATGGCATCTTTGAACGTCCCTAATTTGCATGGAAATGGAAATGCTTCTTGATCTTCATAATCCTGAATACAGGCTGCCACATTCCTTTTGTATACAATCAACCTATGTGACTGTCAAGTCACTATCAACTCCTATTTGAATTAGTTATCTGTAATAACCCCAATTTTTGGAATTTTTTAAACCCTGATGAATAGTAACTTTTGCTGATGATGCTGATTAAGGAAAATTATCAGACCACACTATATAGGAGTACTGTTATGAAAATTCTAAGATCGTATTAGTACTCCATAAAGTAAATAAGTGTATGTAAAGATCGTCAGAATCCAAATCCGAACACTTTGATTTTTTCCCGAAAATCCACCAGATACCGAAAGAATTGAATATAAGGTGACAGGATAAAAAGAATTTAAATTCAAGGATTTTAAGAGGGGATCATAAAAAGGAATATAAAATATTGAGAAAGGTTTAGGGGAACCCAAGTAATAAGATCCCGGATATGATCTCTCAAACGACGAACGAGAACAAAAGTTAAGCGAACCGTAAAACAAATAAGCGACCAAGAGACAAGCTTGTACAAGAAGCCAAGGATTGTGACATCATCAAACCATAAGGAAGAGACATGTGGCAATTGGATGACATAAGAATAATGACCTAAGCATGACAAAAAGAAGTGTGTTGTTGGTTGATTGTGAGCCATTCATTTTTTACCATGGTAAATCCTCAAAATTAGCCAAGCCATAAACAAAGAAACAAAACAAAAAAAATCATAACACAAACTTGACTTTTCATTTTAAAGAAGCAAGCTCTCGGCCAAAACTAGAGCAGCAACTTCAAACTACCATATCTCCTTCAATACTCACTCAAATAGTATTTTCTATAGCTCTTTGGAAAGGTAATGAGATGGCCTACAACTCTTGTTCACAAGTCTCATCCAAATAAGTATGGTAAGACCCTCGTTTTGAAAGTTCTTTCAATCTGACTTTTAGAAACTTCAAAACCTAACTTTGTGTTCTTGATTTCTTTGGAAAGATCAAGCTTGTAGGAGGTTAGATTAAGGCTCCCTAAGGCTTCCTAGCAACTTAACACCTACCAAGGAAGGTATCAACTTCAAACCCCTAGCTTTGATTTTATGATTCCATTAAGTTTTATTGAAGCATTGTTAGTATTAAGGCTTGATCTTTGATTATAAGTAGTTTTGGTGGATTTGTATTGGTTTAGAATATTGGGTCTTTGATTGGTTGGATAAATTGGTAAAACTTGGAGTTGGGGACTGAGTTTGTAGTATGATGGTCGAATATTGTTGTATTGGTGGTTGTGAGTGAATTGATGATAATTTAGAGTGTTAATTAAATTGGAAATCGCGTAAACATAAACGTCATAATATCCAATTTTCCTTAACTGTTCTGTTCTTAACTTTAGGACCGGTGAACTCACTGAAAGATTCTAACCTTTGCCATGTTTAGATAGTTCATGTTACGAGCTTCGTTTTGATATGTGGTTCGCTTGAATCCGATGTACGGTTTAGGAGAAACGACCGTTTTAAGTAACGGCGTTTCGCGAACGAATCATTACCCCTCGCCTTACTTTAAAACCTTGGTTAGGGCCCTTAAATGACTAATTGGAGTATGAAACAACTATGTAAAGTGGGTTAGGCAGTTGGTAGGGGACTCACGAAAGAATAGCCTTAAAACCCTTAATGGTTAATTTATTAAAAATGGTGGAGCCGAGGGTACTCGAGCGACTTAAGTGAATCGTTAAGCGCAAAAGCGAACGTTAGGGTCTAATTGGTTAAAGTATAGATTCATAAGCGACTTTGGTTTAATTCCACCTTATATGTTGTTTATAGGTTACCAGACTCGTCCCAAGCCTTTTATCACCCCCAGTCGCTCAGACTAGTTTTCTACCCGTTATACTGTTGTTGTGATGTAAATATATGTATATGCATTATCTTGTGATAAGTGCATGATTGTTATTAGCAAATTTTGTGATATATTGGAGCATGCTGATATGCTATATATGCATGTTTGTTTCATAATCTTGATATCTAATTGTTGATTCAATTGCTTATAAATTGCATAATACCTATGCTAGAGATAAGCAGTTGTTGCGTATACCCTTAGTATAGGGGACCCAAAGGTAAACATATTTTCTAAACCGGAAGACGATGTTCCAGAGTATATTATATATATATATATATTTATATATATATAAATAGTTTTCAAAACTATTATTCGAATAAGGTTTATTCGATAACTTTATTTCACTTAATGAATATTATTTTGAATATTCATTCGAGGACTTATGACTCCGCTTATTTTATTTAATGAATATTGTTTTGAATATTGTTTTGAATATTTATTCGAGGACTTATGACTCCGCTTATTTTATTTAATGAATATTATTTTGAATATTCATTCGAGGACTTATGACTCCACTTATTTTATTAAATAATATTCTTTATTTTATTAAAGAATAATGTTTCGATAATCAAACTTATTTTCGATTATTCAAATAAAGATTGTACTTTCGTATAAGTATATCTTTGGTTATTTATTATTCATTTCAAGTATGAGTTTTAAAACTTCTACTTCAATTATTTTTATAAAGATTATTCTTTATGGGAATATTATTTAAATAATAATATTCAGATATTTTCTAATATATTGGGACTGATTTATTTTATTAAATCACCATTACTCCAAAGATTCTTAAAAATGTTTTCGAGTCTTCAAAATGATTTTAAAAGTTAGGGCGGATCCCAAAACTCATTTTTATATTTAGGATCCTCCTTTCGAAGGGGATTTAAATACTCGCTCAAAACCTGAGGGATCTGGCTCTGTGGGGTGTTTTATATTCGCAACAAGGTTGCTGTTTTGATAAAAGAGTTTTTGATTACTTACCCAACACTCGGGAAGTAAAATTCTTAGAACAAGTTAATCCATTAACAGGCACCGCCTGGGAAATATCGGTGAGTTTTCCTTTCCAACTAGATACGACTTCTTGGTAGAGCCGTATCAACAAGTTTCTACTTGGGGAAAGGGGGGACAAGCTTTATGTTTCAGAGTCATGGATTTCATCTGAACTAGGAGCGGCGTAAGTGGTCGAGTGGCGCCGGCCCAGCCTTATTATATTGGCCCAAATGGCCTAGAAGTTCCGCTAAGACGGTCCATTCCTTAGGAGTCCAGTGTTCGGTTGACAAGTAAATCCGACAGGTTCTCCTCTACATGTAGAAAATGGCGGGGTTGCACTACTGCGACTGATCATCGTGAGTGGTCTTCCTGGCGCGGCAAACTCCCGTAATGAGTTCATCATCCAATTGGATATTTCTGCAACACTACCCAGAGCAATTCGATAAAAAGGCTACGGCTGTGCGATTGTTAAGTGTTGGCAGGGTCGAGTTTTGATGTTTTCATCAAATGAAGTATCTCGTAACTTCATTTCATTCTGATGATATTTCAAAGATTAATTCTATACAAGTTTTGTCGTGTAGCTTCATCTATGGGATGGACTAATTATAACTTGAATGGTGGTAGTTCAAGTAGTATTCGGAAAAGATATAAGTATATTGGAGTATCTTGTAACTTCATCTTTTCAACTTATACCTGGTTAATGATTATCTTATGCATGACAAAGATTTTCACAAAAACGTTGAGACAAGGTTAGATATATGAGATCACTTTGCAACGATATTTTTATACAGTTATAAACTGGAACTCTGTGTATATTATACATGGAAGAGGATTTAAAAATTCTGAAAAGTATATATATATATACTAAATATTTTGCGACTTGGTCGCATTAAGAGATCAAACTTGGTTCATTTCTTCTTGACCAAGACTTTTATGAGTACTATGAGGATGCTCATATATTGTTAATTATTATACATATTATTTCGGTGGGCTTGTTGCTCAGCCTTGCTTTCTTCTTTCATCACACAACATCAGATAGACAAGATGAACATGACCAAGCTCCCAATTTGCGAGTGGATAGGAAACGTTCCGCAGTATCCTATAGGCGTTGATGTCGCTGTAGCTGAGGTAGGAACTACCAATAGGCTAGGCTTTCAACTTTTGATGTACCAGACTTATGTATCTTTATGAATTGTAATAATTGCAAAGAAATATAAATTTATTCAGAAACCCTTTTAAGGTGTAATGGCATATAATTGTAGAATAAAATGACTCATGTTATTTTTGGATATTCATCTCTGAGACTATAACTTGTGGTGTGTGTGTTTATTGTGGGGTCACAGTACGGAGTAGTTGATTGTTTATTAAGATTGGGTGTTATTAAGGGAAATGGAACTCGTGACAACCCGGATCCCCGACCCCGGATTTGGGGGTGTTACATTAATGGTATCAGAGCTAAGCGTTATAAACCTCAGAGATGATGTGACGTTAAAATAATAAGTTCACTAAGATAATAAGAACTCTTGCCAAGTTCATAGTCAGACTACCTAACGTAGTACTGACAGTTAAAACCCTTATGGGAACCCTTATAAATATCGTGATAGAAGCGTAGTTCATTATCGTATATGGTAGCGGGACTCCGAACCCTGAGGTTGAGGAGCAACAACGCGATGATGTTTTATTACTTATTGGAGATCAGATTGTGGATCCGATAGAGCGTCCTAATGCAGGACCGGATGATGTTCATATTGAGGATGTAGCGGTTGAGGATGTTGTCCTAGAAGGGATTGTTGCTGAGGAGGATCCCGTGGGGGATCTTGAAAAGAATGAATAAAGGACCACTGAGGAATTGATAACCATGGTTAGGGCGACTACCAGAGGTAGGATTGGCCGGTCACTACCGGAGGTTCGTTCAAGTTTGTAAAGATAATAGCCCCTTTAACGCGGCTTACTCGTAAGACTGAGAAGGTTGAATGGACAGAGAAATGCGAGAACAACTTTCAAGAACTGAAGCAAAGGTTGGTGATGGCTCCTATGTTGGCGTTGCCGGATGGAAAAGGAGATTTTGTGATTTGTAGTGATGCTTCACATAAGGAATTAGGGTGCTTCTTATACAGCACAGCAAGGTAATCGCGTATGCGTCAAGACATCTAAGGGAATATAAAATTCGATATCCCCACCCATGAGCTTGGGCTCGTGGCAATAGTTTTGCCCTAAAGATTGGAGGCACTACTTGTATGGAGAGAAATGCGAGATTTACATAAGCCATAAGTGCTCTAGTGTATTTTCACGCAGAAAGAGCTCAACATATGCCAGAGGAGGTGGTTAGAGCTAATCAAGGATTACGATTATGAGAATCTTTATCATCCAGGGAAAGCCAAAATGGTGGCTAATGCCCTTAGTATAAAGGAGAGACTCAAGATGAAAATGTCTTTGGGAGAGTTGATAAGAGATTTTGAGAAAATGGAAATAGAAGTGAAGGTAACCGGAGCCGGTACCGAAACGCTGTTTGAGATTACAATACAGCCCGAATTATCGAAAAAGAACATATTGTGCCAAGAAAAAGTGATGAATGAAGGCAGAGAGTCAATGACTGAAGAAGAGATTAATACCAAGAAAGATGATAAGGGAATAACGAGGTATTCCTACAGAATTTGGGTTCCAAACGTTTAAGAGCGTAAGGACTGGATCTTAGATGAAATCCATAGCTCGAGGAATAAGATTTAGGGCAAACCCCAAATATGATAGTCAGGGAGGTTGCCATTAAGAAAGAAGGAGCCCATAACATAATGAAGTGGAAAACAAGGATTTTTAACGTATAAGATAACCCCAAGTATGGGAGAAGGATGCAACATTTCATACCAAGGAAACAGAAAGTCGAGTAAGGAAAGGAGACCCGATACGGTACTCCTATACGACAATTTATGGACCTGTCTAAAAAGAACTTAGACTATTATCCCCAACCACCACCCTGAGGAGACAGTGCGGTGGGAAATTCTTTCAGGACCTTTAAGTCACTAAGCTCTCAGAGTTCCAAGGAACAAGCGAACCCAGTAGAGGCGAAAGCCTGGATAAAGGAAATATAGGAATCATTTGAGATTCTAAATGATGGACGAATCACAAAAGACTGTTTTTGTCACTTACCCTCCTAAGAGAGAGGCCACACAATGGTGAAAGACCAAGAAAGGCACGGAGCCATAGGTTAGAATAAACTGATTAAAGTTCAGTCAATTGTTTTCAGGAAAGTAATTCCCAAGGCTATGGAGATAGTGTAAAAGCTTTAGAGCCATAACAAAAGCGGACGAGTATGATGAATTAGGAATCTAAGTTGTAAAATTTGTCAAGATTCGTTCTGAGGACACGAATCCAGAATGACGGGATGTTTGAAATCAATGCTTATGTTGTGTTGGTTCATGTAATGGTTGTAATGGAAACGAAAATAAAAGACTGAAAAGGGAAGGAGTATAAAGGGATATAAAAGACAATAGAGTTTGAGGAATGATAAGGGAGTTGGGTATGAGGAAACCCTAAAGACTCGTAGCAATAGAAATAGAAAAGTATGTATTCGTCAGGATGAGGGTGATTCACCATAAGTTAAAGTTGATGGTTGAAGGCATAAGAGATACATATATTTTATCCCCTATAAGTTGGGAGGATTCGAGGAAACCTTGAGATAGTTCGAAGGATAAATAATGAGACGCGGATAGACTGAGAAGATAAGAAAGTAAGAAATAAGGAAAATTGGATGAAGGAAGTGACCTTCAAGAATGTGAAGTGTAAGACCGGTGGCATGATACCCAGAAAGGGAGACGCCAGGTATGAAAGATATCCCAACATTGAGATGACTGTTGAGATAAACAACAAAAGTAAATGAGGAATTATTAAGAAGAAGTTCACGTTGAACACGACCAATATCTTCCAGAACATCCCTGTTATCATTACCAAATCAGGAAAGAAAAGTGGATAACCGTTATTGTCTTTTGGAGGCCATATGGATTGACCTCATTTTGGATAAGGATATTATTATGAAATTTGGTATAGAATATCAAGGTGGAAATGATTGAATAAGATACCCTTATCAGGGATATATGACTTGATTTACCCATGGAAGGATGCGAGTACCTTTTTAAAGGAGGAATTAAGGATAGAACCTCGATAACTTGAGATGAACCATAGGGGAATGCATGAAGGTTGGCATTTCACCCTTAATAGGGACAGTATGAGTTTTGACAGTATGAATTGGAAAGGATTAAGGTAACAACAACCTTCAAGGATCAGTGGGGAAATTTTTCAGAAGTATATAGACAATGATTCTGGTATTAGTAAATGGTATCTTGATATGTCCTGAGCCTAGGGTGTACCTGATGAAGGATTTAAGGATAACCTTAGAGGTTTTACAAGGAGAAAGGTAGTATTCAAAGTTCTCAAGAAAATAAATTTTGATAAAGGAAATATGACGTAATTATAATAATGCAAGGTGGGGCACGTATTGAACCATAAGAAAGTATAGATCGACCCAATGAGGGTCGAGATTGGTGAAAACAAGAAGGAACCAAGATAAGAGACGTCCTAAGTATGATCGAGAGTCAGCCGTGACAATGTTCACATCTAAAGACTATGGCAATGACTTATGGAAAAATGGTGATTTTTTTTCTTTTCTCACCAGGACTTAAGAAAAGCATTTTCACATAAGCAGTGATTGAAATGAGGTAGAAAATTTAGTTGGAGGTGGTTAAAATGAGATTGATTGTAAGGAAATTTTACTATCTGGAAAGGGCAAAGAGATGGCCGACACTTTAAGTGTAAGAGGACAATTATAGGCGCTCGTGCCAGAGGAATACAATGATGATGGTTAAAGCTATGAAGGTTGTATTATGGTTTGGAAGATTGACATTCCTTCTGATGACTGTGCAATACCCAACCGTAATAATAGTTTGGTAAAGGTTTAATTCGTGTAATCTCCATGAGCGGGCTATCTATCTTAGAAGGTACTATCTTGAGATAATCCACGACCATGTTTCAAGAAGGACTAAACGAACCTTTGAGTTAAGTCTTCTATTGAAGGCATATGATTATGAATGGTATTAACCTGCTATCGTTGCTTTGATTGAAACTCTTCTACAATTTTTTCTGCTTCATGTCATGAATGTACGTCAGGATCTGGAGTGTTCTTCATGAATTATGAATGGTGATTATGTTAACTCCTTAGAAGAACTCGATAAGGTAGGTATGGACTTTGTGTGGTTAAATATAAAGATTTCATGGGAAACAAATGACTATAGTAGGTCCGTGGTGGACTATAGTAATGCATCAACGATTCTTTGAATAATGAGCTGATTACAACCGTGAGAGTTGTATTGTAATGGATGTTGAGATTGAGTACCACTAATCGGGTTGTGGTAATGTATAAGTTGTTATTGATAGACTATTTAAGTCGATTATCTACCAATTGAATATTTATTCCTTCTTATCAAATAGAGGGTCGTATTACTATACGAGGAAGGTTGCGATGCAAGCATAGAATTCTAATAACGATGATGTCTAGAATGAAATCCCAGATTCGATTTTCGATGTCGAGGAAGTTCCAAAGGTGATTGTTTATAAGCTCGTGCAAGAGCATGGGTCCATAGAATGATGAACGGAATAGCAAAAATATTTAGGTATGTGAAATGCGATGCTATAATACTTGATCTTGATATATATACGTATATGTTTTGTTCTCCTATGACAAACCTCTATAGTTCAGAGGTAGATTCCAAGCCAGATATTTTGTGGCAGTATTTTTATATATATAAGATTCTCTTCAATTCGTTCTTTTCTCTCCTTTTCATTTCATGTAAGCTGAGAAGAACAACCCTTCCAGAAGGGGAGGTATTGCCGAATGACTATCTATCTGTGTGATAGAAGCCTAGTAGGATACCACATGTTGTTTAATTGCTTGTCAAGTACTAAAGGCTGGCCACCTTCTGTACTAACTATGCAATAGAACAAGTATTCATGATCATAGTGATCTCTCAATAAATTCCTTTACTTTTATATGATTGATCAAGCTTCCAAAGATAGAAGCAGCTAGAAAATGAGTACTGCAAGTGTGTTGTCTCCAAAATCGAAACACGTTCGTGATACTAAGGTTGACGCGGTTAGTAAAAGGTTATAGAATACTAATGAACAAAAGTGTATCCAGCATAGTATTATGTACGGAAGATAGTAATGACTATGAACAAGAAAAGAAGGAGTATTGAGAATCAAAAGCTATAGTGCTAGAAGCTATTATGAGAGTCTGTGTAATAGACTTGAAAGAATTTGGAATGATCATTTATCGCGGATTGAGTTTTCTTACGACAATAGATCATATGTCATTATCCAGGTGTCGCCTTATGAGATCCTTGATGGAAGACAATGTCGATCTCCCTTATGTTAGGATGAAGTTGTAGAGTGCAAGATGCTCGGACCCGCAGTAGTCCAAAGGACCAAGGATATAATAGATCTAATCAGAGGATGACTGGTAGTAGCCCAAGATGGACACACGAAGTATGTTGATTTGACACGAAATGACAAAGAGTAGGAAGTAGGGGACCTAGTGATGTTATAGGTATTCCCTTGGAAAGTATGGATGAGGTTCAAAAAGAAAGGAAAGCTAAGCCTACGAATTGTTGGACCCTTTGAGGTATTAAGACGTATTGGGAAGTTAGCATATGAGCTAGCCCTACCCCCGAACATGTAGCAAGTTCATAACGTGTTCCACGTATCAATGTTAAGGAAGTGTAATCCGGATGCCAGACAAATAGGGGCATATGAGCGCATAGACATGCTACCAGACGTAACCTATGTGGAGCAACCAGGAAGGGTTATAGATCAAAAAGGGACAAGTGCTTAGGAGAAGGGTTATCAAACTAGTCAGAGTTGGTGGTAGAACCACAATGTGGAAAAATTGACTTGAGAGTTAGAAAGTGCAATGATAAGAAAGTATCCCTATTCATTTTTATCTGATTCCGGGACAGAATCCTTTTAAGGAGGGGAGACTGTAATAACCCCAATTTTTGGAATTTTTGAAACCTTGATGAATAGTAACTTTTGCTGACGATGCTGATTAAGGAAAATTATCAGACCACACTATATAGGAGTACTGTTATGGAAATTCTAAGATCGTATTAGTACTCCACAAAGTAAATAAGTGTATGTAAAGATCGTCAGAATCCAAATCCGAACACTTTGATTTTTTCCCGAAAATCCACCAGATACCGAAAGAATTGAGTATAAGGTGACAGGATAAAAAGAATTTAAATTCAAGGATTTTAAGAGGGGATCATAAAAAGGAATATAAAATATTGAGAAAGGTTTAGGGGAACCCAAGTAATAAGATCCCGGATATGATCCCTCAAACGACGAACGAGAACGAAAGTTAAGCGAACCGTAAAACAAATAAGCGACCAAGAGACAAGCTTGTACAAGAAGCCAAGGATTGTGACATCATCAAACCACAAGGAAGAGACATGTGGCAATTGGATGACATAAGAATGATGACCTGAGCATGACAAAAAGAAGTGTGTTGTTGGTTGATTGTGAGCCATTCATTTTTTACCATGGTAAATCCTCAAAATTAGCCAAACCATAAACAAAGAAACAAAACAAAAAAAATCATAACACAAACTTGACTTTTCATTTTAAAGAAGCAAGCTCTCGGCCAAAACCAGAGCAGCAACTTTAAACTACCATATCTCCTTCAATACTCACTCAAATAGTATGTTCCATAGCTCTTTGGAAAGGTATTGAGATGACCTACAACTCCTGTTCACAAGTCTCATCCAAATAAGCAAGGTAAGACCCTCGTTTTGACAGTTCTTTCACTCTGACTTTTAGAAACTTCAAAACCTAACTTTGTGTTCTTGATTTTTTTGGAAAGATCAAGCTTGTAGGAGGTTAGATTAAGGCTCCCTAAGGCTTCCTAGCAACTTAACACCTACCAAGGAAGGTATCAACTTCAAACCCTAGCTTTGATTTTATGATTTCATTAAGTTTTATTGAAGCATTGTTAGTATTAATGCTTGATCTTTGATTATAAGTAGTTTTGGTGGATTTGTATTGGTTTTGAATATTGGGTCTTTGATTGGTTGGATAAATTGGTAAAACTTGGAGTTGGGGACTGAGTTTGTAGTATGATGGTTGAATATTGTTGTATTGGTGGTTGTGAGTGAATTGATGATAATTTAGAGTGTTAATTAAATTGGAAATCGCGTAAACATAAATGTCATAATGCCCGATTTTTCTTAACTGTACTGTTCTTAACTTTAGGACCCGTGAACTCACTAAAACATTCTAAGCTTTGCCATGTTTAGATAGTTAATGTTACGGGCTTCGTTTTGATATGTGGTTCGCTTGAATCCGATGTACGGTTTAGGAGAAACGACCGTTTTAAGTAACGGTGTTTCGTGAACGAATCATTACCCCTCGCCTTACTTTAAAACCTTGGTTAAGGACCTTAAATGACTAATTGGAGTATGACACAATTATGTAAAGTGGGTTAGGCAGTTGGTAGGGGACTCGCGAAAGAATCGCCTTAAAATCCTTAATGGTTAATTTATTAAAAATGGTGGAGCCGAGGGTACTCGAGCGACTTAAGTGAATCGTTAAGCGCAAAAGCGAACGTTAGGATCTAATTGGTTAAAGTATAGATTCATAAGCGACTTTGGTTTAATTCCAACTTATATGTTGTTTATAGGTTACCAGACTCCTCTCAAACCTTTTATCACCCCCAGTCGCTCAGGCAAGTTTTCTACCCGTTATACTGTTGTTGTGATGTAAATATATGTATATGCATTATCTTGTGATAAGTGCATGATTGTTATTAGCAAATTTTGCGATATATATTGGAGCATGCTGATATGCTATATATGCATGTCTGTTTCGTAATCTTGATATCTAATTGTTGATTTAATTGCTTATAAATTGCATAATACCTATGCTAGAGATAAGCAGTAGTTGCGTATACCCTTAGTATATGGGACCCAAAGGTGAACATATTTTCTAAACCGGGAGACGATGTTCCCGAGTATATTATATATATATATATATTTATATATATATTTATATATATATATATATATATAAATAGTTTCCAAAACTATTATTCGAATAAGGTTTACGAGGACTTATGACTCCGCTTATTTTATTTAATGAATATTGTTTTGAATATTTATTCGAGGACTTATGACTTCGCTTATTTTATTTAATGAATATTGTTTTGAATATTCATTCGAGGACTTATGACTCCGCTTATTTTATTAAATAATATTCTTTATTTTATTAAAGAATAATATTTCGATAATCAAACTTATTTTCGATTATTCAAATAAAGATCGTACTTTCGTATAAGTATATCTTTGGTTATTTATTATTCATTTCAAGTATGAGTTTGAAAACTTCTACTTTAATTATTTTTATAAAGATTATTCTTTATGGGAATATTATTTAAATAATAATATTCAGATATTTTCTAATATATTGGGACTAATTTATTTTATTAAATCAGCATTACTCTAAACATTCTTAAAAATGTTTTCAAGTCTTCAAAATGATTTTAAAAGTTAGGGCGGATCCCAAAACTCATTTTTATATTTAAGATCCTCCTTTCGAAGGGGATTTAAATACTCGCTCAAAACCTGAGGGATCCGGCTCTGTGGTGTGTTTTATATTCGCAACAAGGTTGCTGTTTTGATAAAAGAGTTTTTGATTACTTACCCAACACTCGGGAAGTAAAATTTTTAGAACAAGTTAATCCATTAACAGGCACCACCTGGGAAATATCGGTGAGTTTTCCTTTCCAACTAGATACGACTTCTTGGTAGAGCCGTATCAACAAGTTTCTACTTGGGGAAAGGGGGGACAAGCTTTACGTTTCAGAGTCATGGATTTCATCGTGAGTGGTCTTCCTGGCGCGGCAAACTCCCGTAATGAGTTCATCATCCAATTGGATATTTCTGCAACACTACCCAGAGCAATTCGATAAAAAGGCTACGGCTGTGCGATTGTTAAGTGTTGGCAGGGTCGAGTTTTGATGTTTTCATCAAATGAAGTATCTCGTAACTTCATTTCATTCTGATGATATTTCAAAGATTAATTCTATACAAGTTTTGTCGTGTAGCTTCATCTATGGGATGGACTAATTATAACTTGAATGGTGGTAGTTCAAGTAGTATTCGGAAAAGATATAAGTATATTGGAGTATCTTGTAACTTCATCTTTTCAACTTATACCTGGTTAATGATTATCTTATGCATGACAAAGATTTTCACAAAAACGTTGAGACAAGGTTAGATATATGAGATCACTTTGCAACGATATTTTTATACAGTTATAAACTGGAACTCTGTGTATATTATACATGGAAGAGGATTTAAAATTTTTGAAAAGTATATATATATATGTATTAAATATTTTACGAGTTGGTCGCATTAAGAGATCAAACTTGGTTCATTTCTTCTTGACCAAGACTTTCATGAGTACTATGAGGATGCTCATATATTGTTAATTATTATACATATTATTTCGGTGGGCTTGTTGCTCACCCTTGCTTTCTTCTTTCATCACACAACATCAGATAGACAAGATGAACAGGACCAAGCTCCCAATTCGCGAGCGGATAGGAAACGTTCCGCAGTTTCCTATAGGCGTTGATGTCGCTGTAGCTGAGGTAGGAACTACCAATAGGCTAGGCTTTTAACTTTTGATGTACCAGACTTATGTATCTTTATGAATTGTAATAATGGCAAAGAAATGTAAATTTATTCAGAAACCCTTTTAAGGTGTAATGGCATATAATTGTGGAATAAAATAACTCGTGTTATTTTTGGATATTCATCTCTAAGACTATAACTTGTGGTGTGTGTGTTTATTGTGGGGTCACAGTACGGAGTAGTTGATTGTTTATTAAGATTGGGTGTTATTAAGGGAAATGAAACTCATGACAACCCGGATCCCCGACCCCAAATTTGGGGGTGTTACAATATCCGTCGAGGCTCTGTCGATTATCCGTTGAGACTTTGTTGATTATCTGTCGAGACTCTTTTGGATCATCCGTTGATTGGAACTTGGGTCATCCGTCGAAGCCTTGTAGAAACATCGATTGAGAGTATTTCCATAGTAGTTGACTCAATTTCATTTATGCAAAATTACAAGGCATCCAGTATTTACAATTAGCCAACCTATTTTGCTTATCATTCTAGTAGCCAACATGACTTAGAATATCCTACAACTTCTAATCCTTCAAGACATTAAAGTACACAGGAATGTGCTACAAAAACTTAGTTAAACATAAGCTACTATTTCAACGGATGACAGATTAAAATTATCTGTTGAAAGCTATAATTACACTTAATTAAATCTACTAAGGTGTTTTGGTAAAATACCATCAAGCCTACAACATATTCCTAACAAAGATCGAATAGAACACTTAGCTCTAACAGAAGCTTTAACAAATTTGAAAGAACTATGAACAGCTGAGGCGCCTAGCCTTCGACAAGTTTATACTGTTCTTGAAGAGATTATTGTCCCACTTATGCTGTGTTGGGTTGCAGCAATATTGCTTCCAGGATACAACAGCTCAGAGTACTTCATCCACAGATACACAACACTCAACAACGACCCGTACCTCAGTTCGCCCAGAAAACCTATGCTAAGATCTGTATGTTATGGAGGAGAGAAAAAGAGATTAATAGCAGCTAGGGTGTTAGGTCCCAATGTGTTTGTAGAAGGGGGGGTTGAATACAAACGGTACCGAATAATCGAACAAATGCGGTATAAAAGATCTGAAACAAAATTCAAGTTAAATAAAAATATTATTAAACTTGAAATGTGTTACAACAACTGTATCGATTACAAGGAATTAATCTCAAATTAATTATCACAAATTTAGAATAAATTCGACATGAACTTTTTCTATTTTTGCAATAATTAGAATCAAATGCTAAACGCGATTTGAGATTAAGTTCTAGGGATTTTGATCCGCTAGATTGTTACACAAGAACAAAATAAAGATTTCTAGTTGATTGGATTTAACTTTACAATCTAGAAATTGATCTTGAAGTTTTGCAGAGAAGATGAAATATTGTTCTGCTTCTTTTTCTTTTGTTCTCGGGTTCTGTATTGTTGATTGAAATAAATGAATGAACTGCTTCTGCTTCTTTTAGTCAATCAACCAAATAGAATTGAACTGGCAAGACAATCCTGAGCTCAGCAAGATAATCGGTAGGACTATCCTTAGAACTAGCAAGACAATCAGAATGAACTAGCAAGACTTTCGGTATGACAATCAATTGTCATACCGATTGTCATAATAGTTCAAACAGATTGTTTTTGCTGAAAATAAATAGATTTAAATCCTATAAAAATTCTGGTAAGACAATCCTTTTGAATTAGCATGACTTTCGGTATGACTATTGATTGTCATACCGATTGTCATACTAATACAATCAGTTGTCTTGTTGAATTAAAACATATTTTTAAACTAATTTAAATTCAGAAAATTCTTAATATTAATTCAGAATTAATTAATCAATTAATTTAATTAATCAAATAAATTAATCTTTTGCAGATATAATTTATTTTCTTAATTAAATTATATGACTTAATTAATTAATAGAGAATTAATACTAATCTTGAGCAGCATCTATTCTTCTGTATATCTTCTGAAAATCACTGAAATATATGAATCAATTCCACCACTTCAATGTTGACACTCGATGTACTGTCTGGTTCATGAGTGACTAACTTCCGTGACGTTTCTTCATGTCTTGACTTTGACACTTTGATTTTCTTCAGATTACATCCTTGTAATTAATGATACTCTGACGAGATCTCTGTCATTTGATTAAATCCACGATCTTGATTTATATCACTGAGGCTTGATCAATTTCTTGAACTTCTTCTAGTGAATTAACTCCTCAAGTCTGTAGATGAACCTTGTTTCTGAATCCTCTGACAGATGTTACTTTGCGAGATCTCTCTGACGGTAGATCCACTATTTACTTATTACATTCTTATTTGAGTTGAGTTGAATCCTCGAATATACAAATAGGCTATGACATATGACTTACAATCTCCCCCTATTTGTTTGTTAGACAATAACACACAAATACCTAGAGGATAACTCAACTAACAAATAAGAAAAAGATATAAAAAGAAATGCAAAGTAAATAGTAGAAAAGTTCTGGACTAGATTTAACATTTTTCAGATTCCAAGTAGATGTTCCTCTAGACTGAACATATCTTCAAGTAGTTCCATCTTCATTTGTACAACCACATTTCCTGTTGAGAAGCCCATATCTCTCTTGCTTCTCCCCCTATGAGAATCAACTGATTAAAGAAGATCACCTTCGTTTACCACCTCTCCCGTACAATAGGATCCGCAGATAAAAACCAATGGTACTCCCCTTTTGAAAATAGCTTCTTCCCTTACTAGAAAATCACCTTGTGTTTACCACCTCTCCCGTACAATAGGATCCGTAGTTACAAACAACAATGGTGTGGTGTAGTGTACATATGATCTTTTTCTTCCTCCCTGCTATTTCTCCCCCTTAGTTGAGGAATCCTCCAAACTATTACTTAAGCTTTTATCTCCCCCTTAAAGAAGGAATGTATGCCGTCATCTAAAGGAGTTCTCATATTTCACTTGGTTGGAAAAGAAATAACAAGAAGTTTCTTTTTCTTCCTCACTGTGAGTGTGTGATTCTGTTTAGTGTACCTCACATGTGTTTCACTCTTCTCTCCACTCGTGTTTACACTCATTCTCACAAGTGTATCACTCTTCTCTCATAGCTCCATAATCCAGCTGTACCTGCAAGGAAAATCACCTTAGCCATCCTTAAGGAGGTCACAGGTGGTGCAATAGGAGTTCGCAAATCCCCATCCTTGTTAAACTCGTCAGATAAATCTGAGTCATAATCTACAAGTTGCTAGTTTCCCTTTTAGGGTTCCGAATTTGAATTCTGGGAAGGTAAACAATGATCCAACGAATTTAGCATAAAGATCAAAGTTCCCTTCTAATGTCTGTGAAGACATTTCCTTGTGATTCATCAGGTAATATCTGAATCATTGTCAACAATTACCGATCTGCGCCTATGTCAGATCCACTATCCGCAGATGCATCCAGGGGATTTAATCCTGGGGAGGTAGACACTGACCACTGACATATGGCTTTTGGATCAGTATCCTCTCCTAACACCTGTAAAGGCAATTGGTCTATTAACGAACCTTGAACAATCGAATCTGACCTTAAAATGGTCGAGACTCTTATTTCCGTCAACTCATCATTTGTGTGTGTAACCTTTCCTTGTGCATTAAGAATTGTTTATATTTGAGGTGGTGACACTACATAGGATACCTTGGCCGACAGGCAAATTTCAATAGACGCACCCTGTTGAGAGAATGAATCTAGTAACTGTTTTTGTGCCTTTTCAACCATTACATCTTTTTGAGAAGATGTATGGGGGTTAGCAGTTGTCTCGGTTTAAATACTACTCATCTTTGTAGGAGACAGAGCTACTGGGTTGACTACAGAACCTTCCTTATGTGGTGCACTAAGGAACTATCTCCCTCACGCTTATTCATACTACATTTAGTGGTAAGAGAGTGTTGGTTGGTTCTGTTTTTGTGTTTGTCTTTACAGTCTGGGATAGACGTTGTGGGTTTTCAACCTCATGACTGTCAATGAAAGAAAGTCATTGGAGACTGAACCTGTAACACAGAATATATGGCACTATAGAGATAAAATGTATTTAAGATTTATAATGAATGAAAATTATACATTTAATCATTTGAGAGTAATGATGTACAATAGTGATTTCAAAGGATTTTACATGAAATAAGAAATCACTAATGTAGAAAGAAGTTTGATTTTGTTTTTTAATATGAATGAGTTTTTGATAAAACATTGATCACTTAGGGTAAAGTCTAAGTAATTCTCATTCATATCAAAAGCTTACAAATATCTGCAACATAATGTTAACAACATATCATTGATCGATACTTGTCAAGTACTTTAGATACTAATTGTTATGTTGCATAAAATTTAAAATAAAATAAAAATAAAATAAAAAAATAATACAATACAAATAATAATAATAAAAACAAATATCAATGAATTAAATACCAAATATCTATCAACAAGATATCAACATTCAATTTCATATATCATAACAATATTTACAATTACAGAAAATATAAATAAAAACTTATATAAATATAGCAAAAATATAGAAACTATTTACAAGTTTAATGATAACATTACCAGCTTGCAAACAGCCATATCCCTCGGATAAACCTTTGCTGTTATCTCTAAAGGTAAACAGGGGGCCAGCTTTCTCAATCCACATTTGATAGCAGGGTTCTATCTCCGGTTATATGTCTTGATGATCCACTGTCAAGAATCCACACTCCCGGTTTCACCTGTTTTAATGCCCTGCAACACAAATGGATTAACCCTTCTTCGGAACCCAAACTTGGTTGGGCCCGGCATTCTTGTAGAACTGTCCTTTGTCAGGAAAAACAACATTTTTAATTTTAATTGTCTCAACTTTCTCAATGACTGAACATTTGACCTTGTAAACAGCCTTAACAAATTTCTGTTTAAGCTTAGGCACAAATGTCTCCTTTCTAGCCTTAGAAGGACTAGCAGTCTTAGACCTATCATGCTTCTTGTTATTCACATGCTGACGAGGAGTAGTCTTATCATTAGAAACATGCTTACCATTAAAATAAGCATACATCATATTAAAAGCACAAGACATACAATTAGAAACACCACATGCTTTATGAGAGTGATTAATAGCAGGCAATTTATGCATGGCAAACATGGCATTTTTGTTATCCAACTCATGTGTGTCTGAGTTAGTCTCAGTTGCTTTCACAACTTTGACTGGAACTTTCGACACACTTGACTTAGAAACAACCTTCTCATTAGCATGATCTTCAGCACGTATTTCTTCTTGAATAACAGAAGAGGTCGCATCAAATGGTTCAGCAATTGATGGTTTATAGAGGGGTTCATCAACACCCTTAAGCACATGTGGTACTTCCCTCCCTTTAGCACAAACATGAGGAAGGGAGTTTATGCCTAATTCTCCAATAGCAGCATTGTAATCATAACCTATTCCAGATGTTTGATTAACAGCTTGCTTACTGTAGAACTCTTTAGCCTTCGAACAAGAATTGAAGTAGGCTCTAACCTTAGTCTCAAGACCGGTGATCTTGTCTTTGAGAATAATTTCGAGTTTTCTGTAACAGTCAACTCTATTCTCTAGAAAAGATACTTGTTCTTTTAATTTGTCTTGATTAATATGCACAAGTCTTAATTCATTGACCTCTTTCTCAAGGTCTTTGATCTGTAAACTTAACAGTTCATTATCACGACGTGCATTATTTAAGTTGCCTCTTAGATGATAAACCATTTCAGCATTAGAAAGTTTTACCTCTATTCTTGACGATGAAGCTTTTCCATCAATAACCATAAGAGCAAGATTTCCTTCTTCTTCATCTTCACTGTCAGTATCATCCCAGCTTCTTCCATTTGCCAGATAAGCCCTTTCAGAGTTCTTTCTTACTTGCTTTGGCTTCCTACATTCTGTGGCAAAGTGTCCCAACTCATTGCAGTTATAGCATCTGATGGTGCTCCGATCAACCATCCCTATTTTGTATCCACCACTGCTGGTGTTAGAGAATGAAGATCCACCTTTCTGGAATTTGTTGTAGTTGGACTTGTACTTAAGCTTGGGATTCCTCTTGAATCTGACATGGGAGAATCTCTTGACAATTTGGGCCATTGACTCGTCTTCCAATTGCTCCAGCTCTTCCAAGGAATAAAAATCATCACTTGATTGATTTGTAGTAGGAGGATCATATTCTGCTACTAACATATTTTCCTCAGCCTTGGAACACTGTACCATTCTCTCCAATTGTTGAGATTGCTGTTGTTGTTGACCTTCAGCTACAAGTGCAATAGATGTGCTGACCATTCTATCCTTCCCGTAGACTTTCTTCTGTTGAATCTGCTCCAACTCATAGGTTTTTAACACTCCATAGAGCCTGTCCAAAGAAATCTCACTCAGATCTCTAGCTTCTCTAATGGCAGTGATTCTATGTTCAAGATGAGTTGGCAGTGTTAAAAGGAACTTTTTGTTGACCTCCCTGATTGAATAAAATTTTCCATTGATGTTCAGGTTGTTGATCAACGCATTGTACCTCTCAAACACTTCAGTAATTCCTTCTCTTGGATTTGATTTAAAATGTTCATATTCAGAGGTTAGGATCTCCAACTTGTTCTCCCTAACTTCCTCTGTGCCTTCATTGATCACCTCAAAAGTTTCCCACATGTTTTTGGAATTTTTACAATTCATCACATGTCTGTTCATCAAGGGATCAAGGGAATCAATTAAAATTAATTGAAGGCTGGCATCCAAGGAGGCTTCTTCCTTTTCATCAGGAGTAAAATCTTCAGGATCTTTAGGATAGGTTCTGGCTTTGGTGATCACAACATCATCTACTATCACCTCCGGTTCAATAACCATCGGAGTTTTTATCCCCTTCTTTAACAAGTTTGAATATTTTGGATTTGCCACTTGTAAAAACAAGAACATCTTCTTCTTCCACATAATATAATTCTCTTTATCAAATTGTGGAATTTTAACGGTTCCAACTTTTTGTGAAGTCATTATGAATTTTTGAATGCGTTTGTAGAAGGGGGGGTTGAATACAAACGGTACCGAATAATCGAATAAATGCGGAATAAAAAATGTGAAACAAAATTCAAGTTAAATAAGAATATTATTAGAATTGAAAGGTGTTACAACAACTGTATCGATTACAAAGAATTAATCTCAAATTAATTATCACAAATTTAGAATAAATTCGACATGAACTTTTTCTATTTTTGCAATAATTAGAATCAAATGCTAAATGCGATTTGAGATTAAGTTCTAGGGATTTTGATCCACTAGATTGTTACACAAGAACAAGATAAAGATTTCTAGTTGATTGGATTTAACTTTACAATCTAGAAATTGATCTTGAAGTTTTGCAGAGAAGATGAAATATTGTTCTGCTTCTTTTTCTTTTGTTCTCGGGTTCTGTATTGTTAATTGAAATAAATGAATGAACTGCTTCTGCTTCTTTTAATCAATCAACCGAATTGAACTGGCAAGACAATCCTGAGCTCAGCAAGACAATCGGTAGGACTATCCTTAGAACTAGCAAGACAATCAGAATGAACTAGCAAGACTTTCGGTATGACAATCAATTGTCATACCGATTGTCATAGTAGTTCAAACAGATTATTCTTGCTGAAAATAAATAGATTTAAATCCTATAAAAATTCTGGTAAGACAATCCTTTTGAATTAGCATGACTTTCGGTATGACTATTGATTGTCATACCGATTGTCATACTAATACAATCAGTTGTCTTGTTGAACTAAAATAGATTTTTAAACTAATTTAAATCCTGAAAATTCTTAATATTAATTCAGAATTAATTAATCAATTAATTTAATTAATCAAATAAATTAATCTTTTGCAGATATAATTTATTTTCTTAATTAAATTATATGACTTAATTAATTAATAGAGAATTAATACTAATCTTGAGCAGCATCTATTCTTCTGTATATCTTCTGAAAATCACTGAAATATATGAATCAATTCCACCACTTCAATGTTGACACTCGATGTACTGTTTGGTTCATGAGTGACTAACTTCCGTGACGTTTCTTCATATCTTGACTTTGACACTTTGATTTTCTTCAGATTAAATCCTTGTAATTAATGATACTCTGACGAGATCTCTGTCACTTGATTAAATTCACGATCTTGATTTATATCACTAAGGCTTGATCAATTTCTTGAACTTCTTCCAGTGAATTAACTCCTCAAATCTGTAGATGAACCTTGTTTCTGAATCCTCTGACAGATGTTACTTTGCGAGATCTCTCTGACGGTAGATCCATTATTTACTTATTACATTCTTATTTGAGTTGAGTTGAATCCTCGAATATACAAATAGGCTATGACATATGACTTACAATGGGTTTTACACGTATATGATTGACGTATATTTAATTATTCCAAACATTTTTTTCAGTATATAATACAACACAAAACGTAACTGCATATTTTATATTAATTAAAATAAATATCCTGACTTAAATTGCATTTAATGAAATATTTCCAGAATAAAAAATTGTAACAGTAAGCCTCTCTGGATTTGTCAAATCCGGATACAGCCAGCCCATCAGGATTAATCAGCCACAGCAAATCCTGACCAGCGTCAGGATTTATCAGCCATAGCAAATCCTGATCCAGGGGCGCCAGGATTGAAGGGTTTCGAGCACATAAACGCAACGGAAACGATGTAAAATTAAATTAAAACTAGAATAAAATCAAAACCCTACGCAGGATCCATGCGGAAATAAATATTTATTTCGTATTAAGAATCTTTACCTTAAAGAAGCTTTAAGAGTTCATTAATGGGGGAGTAATGGAGTTCCAAACCTTGTTGAATCACCACGTATCCCGCTCTCGCGATCTACCCTCTACAGTATCCACACAGACGCTTTTTTTGAAAGATTGATGTGTACATGCACCCGAAAACTCCATCTCTACCTCTCTTCCTCTTTCTCCTTGAACGGTTAGGGTTTTGTAAATCATGTATGTTTGTTATATAAATCAGCCCTCAAAGAGTTTATATAGAGAAAAGAATGAGTTTTCTAATTATAATCTAATTATAATTAATACTAATCCGAAATTCTAATTTATTATTTAATTAAGTCACACTTAATTAATTAATAACTTATTTCGGAATTAGTTGAAGTAATTTCTCTAATTTATTTATTTAATTAATTAAGTCATACTTAATTAATATCTTAAATAAAACAAATTACTTTTTTAATTTAAATTCATAAATTAAATTATTTCTCCTTCATGCGTTTTTTGTGTGTGACCCTGCAGGTTATTATTAGGTTGACAATAATTTTAATATCTCATATTAAAATTATAAACAATGAGCGGTATCTAGTAATACATCATTGCTACCCAAGTAATAATAATTAAATGGGTGATTCGATTAAACCTTTCGTGATAATGTATAATGTAATTTAATCACTTTAACCAAATATTATAGATTAAATTAGAGGCATATAATGTGTCATTGTCATAATAGTTTAATCCAAGTTTCCTTGATCAATGAGTAGACTATCATATCAAATCAACATTTGAGTGTGGCCACGCATTTCATAGTCTAGCTCACACAAGAGCCCAGTAATATCACTCCTAAAATAGGAGGATTAAATCCCATCTAAATCATTCATATTTCTCATATGATTCATAATATACCCGAAATATACTTTTATCATTACCCAGTCAAGAATAACTTCTAATGGAACCAAAGTATATTAATTCTCGTATAAAAATATAATGATTTTAGGTCTAAGGACCATTACATCATTATCACTGTGAGAATAACCTATGACACTATAAACATGTAGTATCTCACAACGGGTCAATACAGCACCATGTATCTAATACATGTGCATGTGTTTTGACTTTAGTATCACCATACCTATGATCAATGAGATGTGATCATCAGTCAACAAACACACCAGCCTTAATGCATTATTATTGTCCCCTATAATAATACTCAACTTGGGACTTTTAGGAATATTGATACTATTCTAATAATCTTATTTCTAAGTCACGTACTTAGAGTTATAGAATTGCATATCATATTCGAAGGATATTTATTAATCTAACATTTATATCATAGTAAATTAATAATTAATAAATTATAAAAGGGAATAATTGATAGAACATAAACATTAACAATCCAAATGTTTTAAACTAAAATATTATAGTGTTGTCTCTAGGGCACAAACACTAACAAGGATCAGTCCATCAACGGATAATGCACATGATCATTCTATCAATGGGTAACGAACATTGTACTTCAATGGATAAATCCACTTTATACTTCAACGGATAAATCCATCAACGGATAAATCCATCAACGGATACTGAGTTCTGTGCATCAATAGATATTGCTTAACAATTCTTACTGTTATATATATATATATTCAATATTTATAATAAAATAATATAATAATACATAAATATTTTAATTAAACATTAAGTAAAATTCCTTTTTACTTAATCAATGTGGGACATAACCCACAAACCCATTTTAAGCTACTAAGTTCACCTCAATTTCTATATAGATTACACTAAAAAAATGACTTAGATCCAAACATGAAAGTTTAAGTCCTCATTACATGGAATAACCTCCAATAATTAGTTTTAGGAAATTACATCAAGAATATGTCTAAAACATGCCTCAAACTTTCCATTTTCTAATAATCTCCCACAAGTCCAAACATAAATGCAAATCAGATAAAATGACTTGCTTTTCAGAGTCGGTACCCTTCTGGGTTTGAACCTTCCTAAGTCCCCTACTTCAACGGCTACCGAATATATATGGAATGTTTCACCTTGAATCTCTATCCGTGTGGTATAAACACACTCCATAGATGACGACAAGTCAAAAGGCTATGGTGCAGATCTACGGCTTTGAGACGTTATGATCTTGTCTCGATCCTGTTTGTTAAATGCTTCAAGGAATAACCCTTTCCTCTAATTGCGACCTCACAATTGCATACGCTTAGCTGGGCATCTCCAAAGATGTACTACCAACATCTCATCTTACGAATTGACCCCATCCAGAGTTTATAAATCCTGACACAATATTTGGTCCATCAGGATTTACCAAATCCTAATCCAAAACTGTTTCCATCAGAGATTAATAAAACTCTTGCGAACTAGCAGTTCAAGTACCTCTTGAGGTTTATAGAGGATAGACTCAGATACATAAGTATCTAAATGTATATGGTAGAGGTACTAGAATTTCATCCCTACAACTTGTTATTACCACATTGAATACACTTTGAGGGATCTCCTCTCAGGTGTATTGGGTTCCCGCTGTTGATGATTTGTGATGGGTTACCAGTCCCATCCCCAACCACGACTTAAGGACTACATCATGCTCAAGCCCCTTAGTTAGCGGATCAGCTATATTATCCTGAGTTCCTATGAACTCTATAGCAATAATCCTATCATACACAAGACCTCTTATAGACTTCAGTCTAACTTGGATGTGTCTCTTGGTCTTAGTATTATACTCCACACTTCTGATCTTTTCGATAGTTGTACGACTATCACAATAAACAGAAATGGCAGGAAGCGGCTTGCTTACTACAGGTTACATAGACATAAGCCCATGTAGTCATTCAGCCTCTGTCCCTGTGGCATCAAGTGCACACAACTCAGCCTAAAAAATAGACCGAGTAATTTAAGTCTGTCTAGAAGACTTCCAGGACACTGCTCCACCCATAAGGGTAAACACATATCCAGTCACTCCATTGGAACCAGATTTCTTAGCTATCCAACTTGCATCACTGTATCCCTCGAGTACCCTCGGAAATTTCCGATAATGCAAGCCAAGGGAAATCGTTCCTTTGAGATATCTAAAAACTCTATCTAGTGCCTCCCAATGAGTTTTGTTTGGACAGCTTGTATATCTAGATAACTTAGACACAGAATATAAAATATCTGGTCTAGTCACATTAGCAAGATATTGCAAACTCCCAATAATATGAGAATACCTTAACTGAGACACATGAACTCCTGAACTATTCTTAATTTTGGCAACTTTTGAATCATATGGTGTACTAGCAATTCTACAATTTGAATAACCGTACTTATCAAGTATAGATTTCTCTATATAATGAGACTGTGACAATGTTATTCCATCAGATGACTGTGTCAACTTGATCCCAAGAATCACACTAGCCTCACCCATATCTTTCATTTCAAAGTACCTCTTTAGGAAACTTTTTGTCTCGTTAATAATCTCAATATTGGTTCCAAACAACTGAATATCATCTACATACAAGCACACAATCATTACCTCTAACCTTATAGTAGACACACTTGTCACTTTCATTAACTAAAAACTCGAAGTCTAAAACAGTTTCATCAAACTTTTTATGCCAGTCTATTGGTGCTTGTTTAAGGCCATAGATGGACTTGACTAGTCTACAAACTTTCCTCTCATTACCAGAAGTAACAAATCCCTCAGGCTGATCCATATAAATCTCTTCTTCAAGGTCACCATGAAGGAAAGCTGTCTTTACATCCATTTGATGGATGATAAGACCATGTACATAATCCAATACAATAAGCATTATGATTGTTGTCAGTCGGGAAACAAGAGAGTATGTATCAAAATAGTCAATGCCTTCCCTTTTCCTAAAGCCTTTAGCAACTAGCCTAGCCTTGTACTTATCTATTGAGCCATCAGGGTTTAGCTTCCTTTTGAAGATCCATTTACATCCAATAGTAGAACACCTAGGAGGGAGATCAACTAACTCCCATGTTCCGTTAGAAACAATTGAGTCAATTTCACTCTTTACAGCGCCTTTCCAATGCCTTGACTTCGAAGAATCCATGGCTTGATGGAAAGTTAAAGGCTCATCCTCGACATTTTAAGTGATAAAATTACTTCCAAAGTCCTTGACGACCTTTGCACGCTTACTCCTTCTAGGTTCCTCTACTTCATTAGGAGTAGAGCTACTACCAGGATCCTCCCCCATATTTGTCATCTTTTCCACATGACCAGGAATAGAATTTGATATGTTAGTGGGATCATCCTCAGAATTACCCAGAGGTATACCAGTCTTCATAGGGAACACTTCCTAAGAGAAAGTTGCATCACAAAACTCAACTATCGTATTCACCACAATACCATCTATGCCATATTTTAAAACTAAAAAATCTCATAGCAGTTGTGGTTTCAAGATAGCCCAGAAAGATACAATCAACAGTTTTTGGACCTAGTTTCTTTCTCTTGTGTTCAAGGATAAGAACCTTAGCATGGTACCCTCCTACACAAAGATAAATCAAACATGTCTTACGCTTTCTCCATAATTCATAAGGTGTCTTGTCCATATGTTTCAGAGGGACTCAATTCAGAATATGGAAAGCCGTATTCAGAGCCTCTTCCCACATGTATTTAGGCAACCCATAATTAATCTGTATACTGTTAATCATGTCTTTAAAATTCTGTTCTTTCGCTCTGCCACTCCCTTAGACTCAGGTGTGTATGGTGGAGTAACATCATGAACTATACCATTGCTTGCGCAAAATTCATTAAAAAAGGTACTCGTATACTCACCACTTCTATCAGATCTCAAACGTTTAAGTACTTTGTCAGTTTGTGTTTCAGCTTCATTTTTATACATAATGAATTTATCTAGTGCTTCATCCTTATATTTAAGTAAATAAACATAATAATATCTACTACAATCATCTATAAAGGAAATGAAATATCTACAATGATCTTTAGTCAATACACCACCGAATTCACATATGGTCGAGTGAAATAAATCTAACAAGTCTGAATCCCTAACAACATTATGAAAAGATTTCCTTGTTTGTTTAGTAGTTACACACACTTGATGAAGGGTTTTAGCACATAAACGCAGCAAAAACGTAAATTTAATCTTAAAAAAAAAACCGAAACCCTCCGCAGGATCCATGCGAAAAATAATATTTAATTCGTAGTTCAGTATGTTTACCTTAAGAAGCTTTACGTTAATGGAAAGATGGAGGTCTTTAATAGCGATCCAAGAACGATGAACGGAGATACTTAGCAGCTGCTCCTCAAGTGTGAAGCACTCCACCGGTATCCACCAAGAAAACGATGTAATGAAGGAGGAGGAGATGGAGAGAATTAGGATTTTGTAAATCTTTTTGGTTTAGGCAAAAATAGGATTTATAATAGTATATTTATAGGCAAAATTTTCAGCTGAAGATTTTCCCATAAAATATTATTATTATTAACCCTTTATTATTCTCATTAATAATTAAAACACCTTTTAATTATTAATCTTTTTTCTAAACTCATTAGAAATAATTCTCTCACTTGATTTAATTTCCAAAAATTAAATTCTTAATTAATAATATTAAGAACTTTTCTTAATTAATTTATAATCAATTAAATCTCATTTAATCAATTATTAAATTTGCCAATTAATTATTTATTTCATAAATAAATAATTATCAGCCATTATTAATTAATTCCTCCACCATTAAATCATTCTCTTTTATGGTGTGACCCTGTAGGTTCAATATTAAGCCGGTAGTAGAAATAAATAATAATAAAACTATTTTATTATTATTTATATAAATTCTCTAATTCATTAAATATGATTAATTAATTAATCATATTTATTCTACATCGTGAGGGTTACTTCTCAGCATATCGCGACTATCCGGATAATACGAATTGACTGCTTAGAATACCAAGAACCTATTCAGTGAATATTTACCGTACAATTAATTCCTTCTACCCTGCAATGTCACGATTAAATACAAGGCATGGAACTTGTGTCAAGCCTATCTTATTTAATCACTTGCTTTCCCATTCACTATGCTTAGTTCTATTTAATGTAAATTAGAAACTCCTTTCTAATTTCATTCACTCTGGCCAGAGATTCCTGAACTAACATACGTGGATCAGCATTGAACATTCTCTTCCTACACTGGAAGGGGTAGATCCTTTATTGATCATACACTATCTTCGTGTACAAATTCCTATACCCAGTAGAGCCCTTATAATTGTCCCTTGAGACTAAGAATTAAACCAAAGCATAGTTCAGTGTACACAAGATGACTATGATGAACCCAAGTCTAAGGATACTTGTACAACTATCACTATGTGAACAACTGCTGACACGTGAGTGAACTCCATCAGTTGTTCAGCTGTGTGAGTCATATTCAGTGAACTTATTCTAGAATAAGCACCTACATACTAGCTATAGTGTCACCACACAAATGTCTATGAGAACAGACATCCTTCATAATGAAGCAAGCATAATATGTGCCGATCTTTGCGAATTATTAATTACCAGTTAGTAATCCTACGACCAGGAACTATTTAAGTTTAGAGTTATCATCTTTTAGGTCTCATTATTATGATCTCATCACAATCCATAAAAAGCTTTACTCTAAACTGTGGTATATCTTATTTAAACATTTAAATAGATAGAGTCCGCAATAAAAACAAAACAAGCCTTTTATTAATATCAATGAAATAAAAATAGATTACATAAAAGTTATTCCTAAATCCTCATACATGATTGGACTTAGGACATATCTCTTTCAATCTCCCACTTGTACTAAAGCCAATCACTCTGGTATCTAATACCTATCTTGTCTTTATGATGATCAAAGTGACTCTAAGAAAGTGGCTTTGTGAGTGGGTCTGCTACGTTGTTATGTATGTCAACTCTCTCGACGTTGACATCTCCTCTTTCAACAATCTGAATTGCACCACCATTCAGAGTAAACACGTACCCTGACATGTATTTGCTATCACTCTCTGATTGAAAACTAGAGTCAGTATAACCCTCTATTTTCAACTCAGATTCACCACCAAAAATAAGAAAAATGTCCTGAGTCCTTCGCAAGTACTTAAGGATGTTTTTCACTGCTTTCCAGTGGTCTTCACCTGGATTGGACTGATATCTGCTCGTCACACTAATTAAATAAGCAACATCAGGCCTTGTACACAACATCGCGTACATGATATATCCTATTGCTGAAGCATAAGGAATCTTACTCATACGCTTTCTTTCCTCAGGTGTCTTAGGAGACATTTTTTCGGAAAGGGACACTCCATGGCTCATCGATATGAGACCTCTTTTGGAGTTTTCCATGCTAAACCTTTTAAGCACTTTCTGGATGTATGTACCCTCGGTAAGACCTATCATTCTTCTAGATCTATCTCTATAGATCTTCATACCGAGAATGTATGATGCTTCTCCCAAGTCCTTCATGGTGAAGTTCTTTGATAGCCATACTTTGACTGATTGTAGCATCGGTATATCATTTCCTATAAAAATATGTCATCCACATACAATACAAGAAATGTTACCGCACTCCCACTAACCTTCTTGTAGACACATGGTTCATCTATGTTTTTGATAAAACCAAACTCTTTGGTTGTCTCATCAAAACGGATGTTCCATCTACGAGAAGCTTGCCTTAAACCATATATGGTTCGCAACAGCTTACACACTAGGTGTTCATTTCACTTGGAAAGAAAACCCTCTGGATGTGTCATATACACTTCCTCCTCAAGTTCCCCATTGAGGAAGGCCGTTTTCACGTCCATTTTCCAGATCTCATAGTCGTAGTAAGCAGCAATCGCAAGCAAAATCTGAATTGATTTTAACAGGGCTACAGGCGAAAAAGTTTCATCAAAGTCAATCCCTTACCTTTGTTTGAATCCTTTTGCCACGAGCCTGGCCTTATAGGTCTCCACCTGGCCATCTTCTCCAATCTTTCTTTTGTATACCCACTTGCACCCAATAGGCTTAACACCTTCAGGCGCCTCAACCAGAGTCCATACTTGGTTGGTATACATAGATTCCATTTCGGATTTCATGGCACTATGCCATTTCTATGAGTCAACACTACTCATAGCTTCATTATAGGTCACAGGGTCGTCATCATCAATGATTGACAACTCATTGCCATTCTCAATGAAAAGGCCATAATACCTCTCAGGTTGGCGAGACACTCTCCCTGTCCTACGAATGGGCTGTTCCACAAAAGGTTGTTCAGTCTGAATAGGTGTTTCCACTTGATCCGTAGTAGTTTGTGCTTCTTGAACTTCATCAAGTTCAATTTTGCTCCCACTGTTTCCTTCAAGGATAAACTCCTTTTCCAAGAAGGTAGCATGTCTGGAGACAAACACCCGATGATCGGTGTAAAAGTAATACCCCAAAGTCTCTTTAGGATATCCCACAAAATTATATTTTACGGATCGAGATTCCAGCTTATCTGGGTCAACTTTCTTGACATAAGCTGGACATCCCCAAATCTTAACGTGTTTAATACTTGGTTTCCTTTCTTTCCATATCTCATATGGAGCTTGAGGAACAGATTTGGAAGGCACCTTATTCAGTAAATATGCTGAGGTTTCCAATGCATAACCCCATAGGAATACTGGAAGATTCGCATAACTCATCATGGACTGAACCATGTCTAACAAAGTTCGATTTCTCCTTTCAGATACCCCATTCAAGTGTGGAGTATATGGAGGAGTCCACTGGGAGACTATACCATTTTCTTTGAGATAATCTAGAAACTCTCCATTCAAGTATTCACCACCTCGATCTGATCGAAGAGTTATAGTACTGTGTTTGGTTTATTTCTCCACTTCATGTTTATATTTTTTGAACTTTTCAAAGGCTTCAGACTTGTGTTTCATCAAATACACATATCCGAATCTAGATCTATCATCTATGAAAGTAATGAAGTACGAAAATCCACCCATGGCTTGCGTAGACATTGGTCCACATACATCTGTGTGTACCAATCCTAGCAAATCTGCAGCCCTCTCTCCATGTCCACTAAATGGAGATTTGGTCATTTTACCCAATAGACAAGAATCGCATGTAGGATATGATTCAAAATCAAAGGGGTCAAGTAACCCTTCCTTATGCAATGTCCGCAGTCTATTTTCACTAATATGACCTAGCCTACAGTGCCATAAATATGTCAGATTTTCATCATCTCGTTTTCTTTTATTAGTTTGTTCAATTTGAAGTAAATCATGGTCTACGTCACATACATACAGACCATTATTTAAAATGCCACGTCCAAAAAGAACATTATCTCTAAGGATAAAACATTCATTATTATTTATAATAAATGAAAAACCATCCACATCCAACATAGGAATAGAAACAATATTCCTCACAATAGAGGGAACGTAATAACAATTATTCAAAATAATAGTCTTGCTCGTAGGCATATGTAAACTAAATGATCCTACAGATATGGCCGCAACCCTTGCTCCATTGCCCATACGTAGAATCACCTCATCTTTTTCAAGAGTCCTACTTCCCTTTAGTCCTTGCAACGAATTGCAAATATGAGAACCACAGGAGGTATCTAATACCCAAGTAGAAATTTGACCTAGTGACATATTAACTTTGATCATGAACATGCCTGAATCAGAAGCGGTAGTCTTACTACCCTTCTTCTTCTTCAATTCTGCAAGGTAAACCTTGCAGTTCCTCTTCCAGTGCCCCAACTTGTTATAGTAAAAATAAACAGCTAAATTAGGACCAGTCAACTTGTGAGCATCTAGTATGCTCCGGAGTGATAGTGCAGAAGACATGACGAATATAGTAAATCTGTAAATGATAAACACATAACAACACTTAGCAAATATTCAATTTCATTTCAAAACACTATATGAATCGGGTCTTTATTCATAAGTGTCTCCCACTAGTTTATCTAATTTTTTTCAACCCCCTAAGTGAAAATTAAGCATTCATAATGCTAGTGGGAATAGGGATCCTACATTGCATCACACAACCTCGGATGTGGCACGAAACGTCATGTGATGTTCAATAGGCAGACAACTCTTATCAATTACATCTTATGTTATTCCCTAATATAACTTTAGCCTCTTGAATAATTGAGTCACGGCTGTGGCACGACAAACTCAATATTCTAAGTCAAGTCTAACCCAACATTTCGTACAATTGAATCAGTCTTCAACGACCCACGGCTGTAGCACGTACCGACCTTTAGATTCTAATTCAATGTACACATCTCTATGTAATAGACAAGTATTTCTTATTTCGAAATCAAAGCCCTCGGCTGTAGCATGAAACGATAATGATTTAAAAATAAGAACCACTTTCTACCATGTTGGAAGGCTTTGACCGACACAAGCCCGTTGTGTCATTGGCCAATTACTACTTGATATTATTTAATTTTAGAGGGATTATATTACGTTACAATCATAATCATATTATAAAGAGATTCTTCCTTTTAAATTAAATATTTCAAATCAATAATCGATAATCAGATGATTCCCAGATCGGGTAGAGCATTGTCAAGAGGCGTCACTTAATAACCCTTTCTTACAGATAGAAATCTGTTGTTGAGAGAATCATCCTTTCTCTCAATATTGAAAATTCATATTCAATTACGTATTTCATAAACACAAGAATCTCATGATCGTATTCATAATATTTATTGTTAAGACAAGAAACGATTCATATTCTAGATTTTCTAGAGCACGCCTTATATTGATTTAAGTTCACCTAAATCTATCATCGCATGGTAAACATAGGCATATATCTCATATATAAAATTAAATAAACAAGTAAATGTAAAGTGCAATAAAGTAAATGTGTTTGGTTATGGCCCCATCCTATGTGATCTTTATCAAGCTCATGATAAAGATCAAGGTCAATCTAAATGGTGATGGAAATAAATACAACTACTTATTACATAAGTCTTCTTCTTTGTTTAGACTTCTTGTATGCCTCGTCTTCTTCTTTGTATCACCTCCATTGGATAGCCTTCTTGAGTCTTCAATTACATTACATGATTGAAAGTAAAACTAATCTAATAAACTTACAAGAATAACTCGAGTTACATTCGAGATTTATGATTACAAAGATTGACGACATGCAAGTCGTATTTAAAACCAAAACCAAAATCATTACACTAAGGTCGAAAGGCCATAACCATCCACCATGCTCATACAACACATAAAAGCATGTTAAAACACATAATCTGATCTTAACATATCATATTATCCATGATCTAATCATAAAAAGAAAATATGACAAAAATCAGAAAAATCAGAATCAAATCAGAAAAACAAGAATCATTGTTGACGGGTAGTAAACGACGTCAAATGCCTTACAGACGAGTCGTTCGTTTACCTATGGAATAGGGTATTCGTTTGCGTAAATCGGACACCAGACCCAGATTTCAGCAAATCTGCAGCAGCCAATTCAGAATCCATATCTAATATGATTTTCATAATTAGAACAAACATAAATCATGTATATATCAGTATATATACAGATTACATAATCATCTTATGATTATACAACTCACATGAATATCATATATTTAAAACCATACATATATAAGCATATTATATCAACATCAAATCATGGCGAATCACGTACATGCTCATATATCGAAAACAGTTAAACACATAAACGAATTAAAAACTTTTCGCAAGTAGCTCTGATTCCATTGAAGGGTTTTTAGCACATAAACGCAGCGAAAACGTAAATTTAATTTTTTAAAAAAACCGAAACCCTCCGCAGGATCCATGCGAAAAATAATATTTAATTCGTAGTTCAGTATGTTTACCTTAAGAAGCTTTACGTTAATGGAAAGATGGAGGTCTTTAATAGCGATCCAAGAACGATGAACGGAGATCCTTAGCAGCTGCTCCTCAAGTGTGAAGCACTCCACCGTATCCACCAAGAAAACGATGTAATGAAGGAGGAGGAGATGGAGAGAATTAGGGTTTTGTAAATCTTTTTGGTCTAGGCAAAAATAGGGTTTATAATAGTATATTTATAGGCAAAATTTTCAGCTGAAATTTTTTCCATAAAATATTATTATTATTAACCCTTTATTATTCTCATTAATAATTAAAACACCTTTTAATTATTAATCCTTTTTCTAAACTCATTAGAAATAATTCTCTCACTTGATTTAATTTCCAAAAATTAAATTCTTAATTAATAATATTAAGAACTTTTCTTAATTAATTTATAATCAATTAAATCTCATTTAATCAATTATTAAATTTGCCAATTAATTATTTATTTCATAAATAAATAATTATCAGCCATTATTAATTAATTCTTCCACCATTAATTCATTCTCATTTATGGTGTGACCCTGTAGGTTCAATATTAAGCCGGTAGTAGAAATAAATAATAATAAAACTATTTTATCATTATTTATATAAATTCTCTAATTCATTAAATATGATTAGTTAATCATATTTATTCTACATCGTGAGGGATACTTCTCAGCATATCGCAACTATCCGGATAATACGAATTCACTGCTTAGAATACCAAGAACCTATTCAGTGAATAGTTACCGTACAATTAATTTTTTCTACCCTGTAATGTCACGATTAAATACAAGGCATGGAACTTGTATCAAGCCTATCTTATTTAATCACTTGCTTTCCCATTCACTATGCTTAGTTCTATTTAATGTAAATTAGAAACTCCTTTCTAATTTCATTCACTCTGGCCAAAGATTCCTGAACTAACATAAGTGGATCAGCATTGAACATTCTCTTCCTACACTGGAAGGGGTAGATCCTTTATTGATCATACTCTATCTTCGTGTACAAATTCCTATACCCAGTAGAGCCCTTATAATTGTCCCTTGAGACTAAGAACTAAACCAAAGCATAGTTCAGTGTACACAAGATGACTATGATGACCTCAAGTCTAAGGATACTTGTACAACTATCACTATGTGAACAACTGCTGACACGTGAGTGAACTCCATCAGTTGTTCAGCCGTGTGGGTCATGTTCAGTGAACTTATTCTATAATAAGCACCTACATACTAGCTATAGTGTCACCACACAAATGTCTATGAGCACAGACATCCTTCATAATGAAGCAAGCATAGTATGTACCGATCTTTGCGGATTATTAATTACCAGTTAGTAATCCTACAACCAGGAACTATTTAAGTTTAGAGTTATCATCTTTTAGGTCTCATTATTATGATCTCATCACAATCTATAAAAACCTTTACTCTAAATTTTGGTACATCTTATTTAAACATTTAAATAGATAGAGACCGTAATAAAAACAAAACAAGCCTTTTATTAATATCAATGAAATCAAAACAGATTACATAAAAGTTATTCCTAAATCCTCATACATGATTGGACTTAGGACATATCTCTTTCACTTGACACTTAGATTTATTATCAATGACATGATTTGGAATCAACTCTAAATTCATCATATTTTTTACAGCACCAAAATTTAAATGACCAGGTCGTAAATGCCACAAATCAGATGATTCAACACAATTAACAAAAGGTGCAACATTATCTTTAATAAAATCACCCAAAACGGGTTCAACATTTATTAAAAACAATCCATCAGACAAGTAACCCTTGCCAAAAAATGTACCACTAAGAGTAATAACTACTTTATTACACTTCAAAGAAAGTTTAAAGCCATTCTTAACTAAACAACTTCCACTTATTACATTTCTACGAATTGAGGGAACATGATGCACTCTAGTAAGGGACAAAATAGGCCCAAAAGCAAACTTCAGGTCCACGTTTCCTACTCCAAGCACTTGTGCAACACTAGCATTCCCCATCGTCACTGTCACTCCATGACTCTGTTGATAATATATAAACAAACTAATATCAGCATAAATATGCACATTAACTCCAGTATCAATCAACCACTCATGTGACAGATAAGTGGAAAGTAGTACAGGGTTGTAAGTAACATACCCGTTATTAGTTCCAGAGGCAACAACCTCACCAATGACCATGTTAGCTACAGGCCCACTCGTGGTTCCAAGTCCAAGCATAATATTTGATTGAGCTACCACTCCAGCTTTCTTAGCTTTCTTACTTAAACAGTCCTTGCTCCAATGACCAACCTGTCCACAAGACCAACATGGTTTATTTACCTTTGGTTTCTTAGCCTTGTTCTTTTCAGGTTTAGTATTATCCTTCTTAGTGACTACCTTTCTTTTATATCCTACAATCACTACATTCACCTTCAAGCTCCCATGTTCAGCAGGCATCACATGTCCTTGTTTGGACTTGTACTGCTCCTGCATAGAGATGTCCAACATCAAGTCAGTCCAAGTGATCTCTCCTTTCTGTCTTTTTAGAGAGAGAAAGAGAAAACTATTCCCAAGACTTAGGGAGCTTTTCAATCACAGACGTAACCCGAAACTTCTCAGGCAAGACCATTCCGGACTCACCCAAAGCATGAACCAACATCTCAAACTCATGAACCTGTTCTGTCATGGATTTTCCATCCACCACTTTGAAGTCAAGAAACCTAGCCACAGAAAACTTCTCAAGTCCTTGAGAATTAGTATTATGGGTTTGGTTCAGCTTATCCCATAAGACCTTAGCAATATAGGCATCTAATGAATAAATATCAAACAAGGTGTTCGCCAAGGCTGCCAAAATGGCTGCCCTAGCCACCCCATCCTTCTGAGCCCATAACGCATAAGCCTTAATAGATTCAACTTTCTCTTGATCCAACACAAGAGGATCCTACTGCATCACTGGCTATAGACCTTTAACCAGAGCTTCATCTTTTTCTGCCAACGAGAAAAAGAAGCCCCACCACTGAATTTATCAGGCATACCCGATAAATTAATTGGCTGGGGAAAATGATACGTGGTCCAATCAATGTTTGCAGTACTTCCAGAACCAGAACCTGTCTCAACTATTTTCTGAACATCAGCAGTTTCGTTAACCATCTTGCTAATTACACAATATAACAAATAATCTCTTCAAGATTGTTGGGTTATACATTATGTTAGATATATTTGATAATGTCATGGCTAATATGTTTTATGTTTAGATTTCAGATCTTATTTGAACAGAACAAATCAGTACTTAACTGATCAGTACTTATACTGGAAGTCAGAACTTAAGGGATATCAGTACTTATGTTATCAGGAGATAGATATCAGAACTTAAGTGCTGAAGGACGATCAGATAAGGACAGTAGCTGATTAAAGTTAAGAAGATCAAGATAAACATAAGAAGAGATATGCATGAAGAAGGAATTCCGTGAAGAATGGAATACTTGGAATAGAAGATATCTGATTGATATATTTTAGGAAGCAGAATTATATTCCATATCAATTAGCGAATATCTTGTAACTGTGTAGTATATAAACACAGACATAGGGTTTACACTATAAGTGTTATCATTATCGAGAATATTATTTATTATAACCCTAGCAGCTCTCGTGATATTTTGTTCATCACTGAGAGATAACAGTTCCAGATTGTAACATAGTTTATTGTTTAAATAAAGTTTGTTTTCTGTTACATAAGTTCTTGAAGTTTGATTTGATTGTAATAAACACTGTATTCACCCCCTCTACAGTGAAAGTGTGACCTAACAAGTGGTATCAGAGCTATCTGTTAACACACATACAGTTAAAGATCCAAACACAATCATGTCTGACACAGAAACTCCAACTAAGCCTACCAAAACTGAGGAATCATCAAAGACATCAACTCAGAATCGATATGAGACTATCAGAGTTCCCATATTGAGACCATCTGAATATCCCATATGGAAGGTAAGGATGACCATGTTTCTGGAAGCAACAGATCCAGAATACCTTGATAGAATCAAGGAAGGGCCTCACAAACCTACCAAGCTCGCTGTTGTAGTTGCAGGTGAAGCAGCAATGACCGTACCAAAGGAAAAGAATGATTACACTGCTGAAGATATAGCATCTATTGCTAAGGATGCCAAGGTACGTCACTTATTGCATAGTGCCATTGATAATGTAATGTCAAACAGGGTAATCAACTGCAAGACTGCTAAGGAGATATGGGATGCACTGGAGACAAGGTGTCAAGGAACTGAAACAGTTAAGAAGAACAGGAAGACAATACTCACTCAAGAGTATGAACACTTTGACTCTAGGACTAATGAGTCATTGACTGATGTATATGATAGATTTGTCAAACTCTTGAATGACTTGTCATTAGTAAATAAGGAGTATGATCTTGAAGATACAAACCTCAAATTCCTGTTAGCTCTTCCTGAATGTTGGGATTTGAAGGCAACAACAATAAGAGACAACTACAATCTTGATGAAACAACTCTTGATGAAATCTATGGAATGCTCAAGACTCATGAACTTGAGATGGAACAAAGAAGCAAGAGGAAAGGAGGAAAGTCAAGGACAGTTGCTCTCAAGGTTGAAGAGGAATCCCCCAAACCACCTTCCTCAAAGAAAGATAAGGGTAAAGCTCTTATCATAAAATCTGATACTGAGTCATCAAGTTCTGAGAGTGATGATGACTCAGATTCTGAAAGCTTGCCTGAAACTGATGCTGATGAGGAGATGATGAAGCTGTGTGCTCTTATGGTGAAAGGAATCACAAAGATTGCATACAGGAAGTTCAGGAAGGGAAATAAGTTTTCCAGGAAAGGCATAAGTTCTGATAAGAAGAATTTCAGAAGATCTGAAGGAAGAGGAGGAAAGTCTGACAGTGGAGATTACGCTAATGTTAAATGTTATAATTGTGGTGAGAAAGGCCACATATCTCCTGATTGCAAGAAGACCAAGAATGACAAAGGCAAAGCTCTTGTCACAAAGCAGAAAAGCTGGACAGACACCTCAGACTCTGAAAGTGAGGAGAACTATGCATTGATGGCAAATGCTGATAAATCAAGTTCTGAGAGCAGTTCTGAAGCTGCTGAAACAAAGGTACCTCAGACTACGTATGCTTTTCATACTGATGATATTAATGAGTTGAGAAGATATCTTAAAACCATGTTTGTTAGTTATAGAGATCAAACTTTAACATGTGAAAGATTAACTTCTGAAAATCTTGCTTTTAGGAAAAGAAATGATTTCTTAGAAAAAGAGTTAGTCATGTTTCATCAAATTCAGCAGGATAGAGATGATGCTTTTTATGTTAGGAATGAAGTGCTAAAAATGAATGAATCTCTAAAAACTGAGTTAGAAAAGGAGAGAGAGATTATCAGAACTTGGACTAACTCTGGCAAAACAACTCAAAATTTGCTAAGCAGTGGAAACTGGAAAGAGGGCTTAGGCTATGGAGAAAATAAAAAAGGAACTGTAGAAATTAAGCCTGTTGATAAGCAAAAGCCGAAGTTAAAACCTGTTAAGTTTGTAACTGAAAAATCCGAAAATGAGAAATCAGAAGTTAAAAAGGAATTAGCTTCTGACAAACTAAAACAGGAAAAGACAGCTGAAGTTAACATAGGCTTAATGACAAAGAAGCAGCTTAAGCATAAGCTGAAAGATGTTAAGAATGCAAACAAGGTAAAATCACCTAGAAAAAACAGGAATGGAAAGGAAGGTGTGAATAAAAGCAATAACTATAAATCTGTTCCTGATGCTCCTAGGAAAGCATGTCATAACTGTGGAAGTTCTAACCATCTGGCTTCTTTTTGCAGGAAGAATAAGAATATTAACTCCTTATCTACAAAGTCAGGAGTTAAGAGTCAGTCTGTTAGATACAAACCACAAAATCCTTGTTTTCATTGTGGTAGTTTATGGCATTCCATTTATACTTGTAAGGAATATCATAGTTTGTACTATGATTATTATCAAATAAAACCTTCTTTAAAGAAAGTTTCTGTTGTTCCTTCTAGTATAAGTTCTGATAAGAAAACTGTTAACATAAAATCTGATGTTAAATCCGCTGCAAATGTTAACAAACCTAAAAAGGCCAAAGGATCCAAGCAAGTCTGGGTCCTTAAAACTAATAATTAGTGGTCTTTTTGATTGCAGGGCAACAGGAAAAATATTTTAGTTCTGGACAGTGGATGTTCAGGACATATGACTGGAAATAAGGCCCTGCTATCAGACTTTGTGGAGAAAGCTGGCCCAAGTGTTTCTTATGGAGATGGCAACATTGGAAAAACTTTGGGATATGGCAATATCAATCTTGGGAATGTCATTATTAAAGATGTAGCTCTGGTCTCAGGACTTAAACACAACTTACTGAGTATAAGTCAAATCTGTGACAGAGGTTATCATGTTGATTTCTTTGCAGAACATTGTGAAATAGTTAGTAAATCTAAAGGAAAAATTGTTCTGAAGGGATTCAGGCGTGGTAACATTTATGAAGCTAAGCTTTCAACAAGTTCTGATGGTTCTGCAATCTGTTTAGTGAGTAGAGCCTCAACTGAAGAAAGATGGAATTGGCACAAGAAACTCTCTCATTTAAACTTCAAGAAGATAAATGAACTGATCAAGAAAGATCTTGTGAGAGGACTGCCAAAATCAGTGTTTGTTCCTGATGGTCTTTGTGACTCATGTCAGAAGGCTAAACAAAGAAAACCTTCGTTCAAGAGCAAGACTGAATCATCAATTCTTGAGCCCTATTATCTACTTCATGTTGATCTATTTGGTCCAGTGAATGTCATGTCTATTGCAAAGAAGAAATATGCGTTGGTCATAGTAGATGAGTTCACCAGATACACATGGGTGTATTTCTTGCACACAAAAAGTGAAACTGCATCTATCCTGATTGATCATGTCAAACATCTGGATAAATTGATCAAAGATTCTGTGAAAATTTTGAGGAGTGATAATGGCACTGAATTCAAGAATTTGATAATGGAAGAGTTCTGCAAAAATCATGGAATAAAGCAGGAATTTTCTGCTCCTGGAACTCCACAGCAAAATGGAGTTGTTGAAAGGAAGAATAGAACTCTAATTGAAGCTGCACGAACAATGCTTGAAGAAGCAAAGCTTCCAACCTATTTCTGGGCTGAAGCTGTGCAGACTGCTTGTTTTACTCAAAATGCAACACTCATTAACAAGCATGGAAAAACACCATATGAGATGGTGAAGAACAAAAAGCCAAATCTCAAATACTTTCATGTATTTGGATGTAAGTGTTTTGTTCTCAAGACTCATCCTGAACAGCTATCCAAGTTTGATCTAAAAGCTGATGAGGGAATCTTTGTAGGATATCCACTTTCTACAAAAGCCTTCAGAGTCTATAATTTGAGAACAAAAGTGGTCATGGAATCTATCAATGTCTCTTTTGATGACAAGAAGATCACTGGACTTGAAGATTGCATTGATCATGATAAGCTGAGATTTGAAAATGAAGATTCATATTCTGATACCTCAAGTCCTGACAGTCTAAGTCCTGATACTATAAATTCTGATGGATTAAACTCTGATGTTATTGAAACTGTGGTGACTACGTCAAAGGAAGATGCACCAATGCAGGGGGAGCATACTCAAGATATTATCACATCTCAAGAAGCATCAGAACATACATCTGGCTCTTCAAATTCTGATTCGTCAAGTTCTGATAAGCCAAGTACTGACAGTGCTGAAAATCTAAATACTGAAGGATCCAACTCAGAGAGCATAGTTTCAGGGGGAGCATCAGAAAATGAAACCGAAGACAGCATGAATCATGGGGGAGCATCCAGTTCTAGAGAAAATCTTCCATCTGCAAGGAAGTGGACAAAATCACATACACCTGATTTAATAATTGGAAATCCTGAGGCAGGTGTCAGAACTAGAACAGGTACTTCGAATGAATGTCTTTACAATTCTTTTCTCTCTCAGTCTGAGCCAAAGAAAGTGGAAGAAGCTCTTCAAGATGCTGATTGGGTGCAAGCAATGCAGGAAGAGTTGAATGAATTTGAAAGAAACAAAGTCTGGACCTTAGTGCCAAGACCCAAGAATAGATCGGTTGTTGGTACAAAGTGGGTATTCAGAAACAAAACTGACAGTGATGGCATAATTGTAAGGAACAAGGCAAGGCTGGTTGCAAAAGGATATTCTCAACATGAGGGAATTGACTATGATGAAACATTTGCTCCAGTTGCTAGGTTAGAAGCCATAAGGATATTCATGGCTTATGCTGCTCACAAAAAGTTTACTGTCTTTCAAATGGATGTGAAAAGTGCTTTTCTCAATGGAGAATTGGAAGAGGAAGTATATGTTGAACAACCTCCAGGCTTTGTAGATTCCAAACATCCAGATTATGTCTACAGGCTTGATAAAGCACTTTATGGACTTAAGCAAGCTCCTAGAGCATGGTATGAGACTTTAGCTCAGTTTCTTCTGGAAAGTGGATTCAACAGAGGAACTATTGACAAAACATTGTTCTATCTCAACCATGGCAAGGACTTACTTTTGATCCAGATTTATGTTGATGATATTATTTTTGGGTCTCCAAATGACAAACTTTGCAAAAAGTTTGCCAACCTAATGCAGTCAAGATATCAGATGAGTATGATGGGAGAACTTAGTTATTTTCTGGGCCTTCAAGTCAAGCAGAGTGAAGAAGGAACTTTTATTTGTCAATCTAAGTACACCAGAAACTTGCTGAAAAATTTGGAATGCAAGACTGTTCAAGTGCATCCACTCCCATGGCCACTGCAACAAAACTGGATAAGGATACTGGTAATTCAGTAGATATTACTGATTACAGAGGTATGATTGGCTCACTTCTCTATCTAACTGCTAGTAGACCAGATATCATGTTTGCTACCTGTCTTTGTGCAAGATTTCAAGCAGATCCAAGAGAACCTCACTTAACAGCTGTAAAAAGAATCTTTAAGTATCTTAAAGGAACAGCTGATCTAGGATTATGGTATCCTAGAGAATCAGATTTTAAATTAATAGGTTACTCAGATGCAGATTTTGCAGGTTGCAAAATTGACAGGAAAAGCACAAGTGGTAGCTGCCAATTTCTTGGAGGCAGGTTGGTTTCTTGGTATAGCAAGAAACAAAAGTCAATTTCCACATCAACTGCAGAAGCAGAGTATATTGCTGCAGGAAGCTGCTATGCACAGATTCTCTGGATGAAGAATCAGTTACTAGATTATGGGTTAACGTATTTCAAAATCCCTATTTACTGTGATAATCAAAGTGCTATTGCTATGACAGGTAATCCAGTTCAACACTCTATGACAAAGCACATCAGCATCAGGTACCATTTCATCAGGGAACATGTGGATGAAGGTACAGTGGAATTGCATTTTGTTCCCACAGATCAACAAGTAGCAGATATCTTCACAAAACCACTGTGTGAAGCTACCTTTTCAAAATTGGTAAATGAACTTGGAATGATTTCAGGTTCTTTCTCTAAATCTGCTTAAACTTGTTCTATGTTATCAGACTTTATGATCAGTATTTACAGAATTAATCTCTTTGTATATTCTGTGCATTAATTGATAAATGTCTTTAAGTACTGACTGTTGTCTGATATATGTTTCTAAACTCTGATAAGTGATATGTCTGTTTCAGTAACTATTCAATCCTATGAGGATAACTGTGCTAGATACTGACCTACTAGTCTTCAATAAACAAATGATCCCATGAAAGAAGTAATTATTTCTGTGGAAATCTTATGACACAAGCAAATTCTGATAACTGAGCTTAGTTAAGTTTACTTTGTATATCTTATTACTAAGTCACAAATTAGAATAATGCTACTCATCTGTTTAAGTTCTGATTCTAGTAAAACTGCTGAATGTACTAAGTGCTGATAAACCTCACTTATCAAAAGAAGAAGAACAATAATCAAAGAATAATATCAGGTACTCCTTTGAGATCTAGAGTAAAAATGTGAAAGGGACGACCCAAGTGCATTGCTGGTATTAAGTAAATATGCATTAGAAAAGCAAAATATTTTCTTGGTGACTTTTCACACTCTATGATTACTGGAGAAATACTCTGATAATAGCATAAATTCTGATAAACAGTCGTGACTCACTTACACTGAGAAGCCTCTGTAAAATAGAATTTCAAAAGATGCATAAAATTAGCACAAAAACAGTAGAAGTGAACTCATGCATGAACTCATTTATCAGTAGGTTTCAGGATAATGACAGCTCTTTAGCAAAATTTTAATTATGACTTATTTCTAAGATGTACTGAAGTAGATCAGACTTTACTCTTTGTCTGTTATTTAGCTTAATGCACACACACATCACTCCATATGAATGATGAAATTTCTGTGGTGGTCTATGTTATTTTAGATCAACAGTCATTGTGTCACTTATGCACAAATTCTGAGGACAAGTTCTAGTTACACGTTCTGATGATTAAGTTCTGACGTTCATAACTAAGAACTTGTATGAGTATTTACTAAGATAGATATTCCTTGTTCGAGTTAAGACATTATGTTCTGATGACTGTTAAGTTCTGGTATAGGTCTAAGTTCTGATTTTTCAGTCTAACCCTTTACTTGACTTATCTGTGAGTAAAATTTGGTAACAGTCTCAGATTAATTTCGAAATGTTGAAGTGGAAGATTAATAGTCTATGGTTAAAACATAATGGCACTCGTCCTTGAACAGTTCACTCTTGTTACATGTGTACATTCCTTTTCCAATGACTGTTATTCTTTTTCAAAGTCTAGGGAGACGAGGTAGAATTAATTCTACCTGTCTGCATTCAATATCTTTGTGTCTCTTGGCATTCTCATGCCTATATATGCAACCACTTCACATCAGTCTTTCCATCACATTCTTCTCACACACTTATCCTCCTTCTTCTGTCAAAAACACAATGGTTCGATACAACATGTTTTTGAACACACAAACCTTCACAATGGAGCTCAGTTGTGCCGAGTGGCAGCAGGAGTGGCATATAACAGCCATTCCTGAGGAGATCTGGGACTCTGTCCCACAGGAGGTGCTGGCTCACCTTCTATTCTTTGAGATGGATTACCATCGCCATCTGGAGCGCCTGGAGGAGGAAAGGCGGGAAGCTATCCGTCAGCAAGAGCGAATCATTCGACTCGCTATCTTGTTTGTCGAAGATAGGAAGAGGAGGATGACTTAATCTCATCTTCTTCCTGTTCTTCTTCATCCTCAGCTTTGTCAGGCTTCTTAGCTAGGACTAAAGCTGTTGACGTTAGGATTAGAAGCTTAGGGAAAATCTTGTATTGATGTAATTTCTATTTCATATATGTATTGACTTGATATATTAATGAAAACTGTTTTTACTTCAAGATTTTGTCTCTGAGTTATTTTATCTGTGTTGTTAAATCCTGCTTGATATTCTGATGACCATTTAAATTTTGTCTTTATTTAAGTTCTGATTCTTTGTCAGCACTTATTCATCGAAATTATCTCGGTCATTTTTAACATGATTCATTTTCAGAATATTAATGTTGCAGTGAAAAACAATTCAATCAGTGCTAACGGTTTCAATTTTGAATTAAACCTGTGTCTCTTGATAACTGAAATGGTTTTTCCCTGAAACAAGGCAACTGGATAAGTAATCATTCCTGTTTTCTCGAGCCCAGTAACTACCCGTTATTACTGCATGTCTGACAGGTGTCCAACGGTAACATTTTTCTTCGAGTATAAGAACAACAGAGAGAAGATTTCTTTAATCTTTTACTTTCTTTATACTTTATCTCTCTTCTTACTTTTACTCTCTTTCTCATTCTTTCTCACGTTGGTTTTTCATACAGACATTATCTCACACACCTTACAGGCATACTTGAATTTCAATATTTTTTCACATGGCACCAAAGGATTTAATCATTGATGGAGCAAAGTTTGTTCCAAACAACTATGCTGCAATTCTTGATCATGCTGAAGCTCCATCTGAATTGCATTTTGTGCAAGATCTTCTTGCACATAGTGAGGTTGGGTACGCCTTAACTCAGCCTGAATTATTTTCAAGTCAACAAGTTCTGCGGTTCTGGAGGACTGGAGTTTATGATGATGGTGGTAAACGAGGAACTCCCAGTATTATCTTCCAAGTGGGTGATTCTTCCTATGTAGTCACTCCTGGTACAGTACGAAGAGCATTACATCTTCCAGAAGATTGTACCTTCTCTATACCAGAGGAATCAGAACTTCGGGGGTTAATGACTGATTTGGGATATGAAAAGAGTCTGACGAAACTTGGACAGTTGAAACGGGCTAATATCAGAAGAGAATGGAGTTTCTTCTTCGATTGCATCACCAAGGCTTTTGGCAACAAGTGTTCAAATTTTGATGCCATCCCAATTCTGAGTCAGCACATCGGGTATGCTATTATCCATCAAACTCATTTTGATTTTGCAACTGGAATAATTGGTTTTATTGGGGATAGGATGACAGAGGATCGAGATGTTGTTTATTTTGCTAGATTCTGTCAACTTATTTATACGTATTGTACTGCTGAACCCCAGTTAGTCAGCACTCAAACCCCACCTTTTAAGGTTGCAAAAAGGTACTTTAACGACCTGATAAATGCTGACACAAAGAAATCAATGGTGAGACAATTACAGATTCCTCAGTCTGTGAAACAGATTCTGGTAAATGCTGATCCTGCTACTTACAAATCTGTTTACTCAAATGTTCAACCAACTCACCATAACCAAAATCCATCAACCTCAGTCCCTACCTCTCATTCTACTCAACCTACCCTCAGAACTTATCTCAAATACTATCTCTCCACTTCACAGACTGCTCAACCTTCTTCTTCAGCACCTACTGTGAAGCCTACATCCTCTAAGCCAAAGAGAACAAAGACTGTTCCTCAAACATCTCAGAAGAAGAGGAGGATTACTTTGAGAGATGAATCAGATTCTGAGGATCAGATTCCCTCTTCAGAACCTATGATAGATGAAGCTGAGAAGGCAACTTCTCAGAAGGATTCTGCAATTGGGGGTTCTAGGCTTCTCAAGAGGCTTAGACGTATGACGGTTCCTGCAACTCCCAAGGAATCCAAATCAACAAGGAAGTACAAGAAACAGAGGGCACAGAGGCCAGTTTCAGATGATGAGGAGGAAGCAGCTAAGGAAGGGGATCAGGAATCTCTGATCTCACAAGACAAGGAATTTGCTCCAGTCACTTCTTCTCCATCAACTCCATCTCAGGAACCTGTATCTGACAAGGCTAATTCACCTTCTATATCTCTTGTTGATCCAGGCACAAGTGCTGAAATTGATATTCAGAACTTGGTTGTGCCTGAAATACTTTTCTTAGAAGCTCCAACAGCAAATAATCCTTCCACAACACCTGTTACTGATGCTGTTCAAACTCCTGAGTTATCACTAACACCTTCTCTGCATCAAGATGATGATCAGATTTTAGGTGAGCATCAGGATATGGCTGTTGATCAGAACTTAGTATCAGATCAGCAATTAGAGGATGTTGAAGCCTCCATTGCTACTCATACAGTTGTCTTATCAGAAGATACTGATTCTTTAAGTTCTGATGCTGTAAATGTTGGAGATACTGGTGAAGCTGCTACAACTGTAGATGCTGATGAAGCAGGTCCTTCAGGACATACTCCTCCTAAGTCTGAACTGCTAAAGGAGTTTTTTATCAGGGATGCACCAGTACCTTGGAGTGAAACTCCTGCAGGTCAGGAGTGGACTAAGGAATGGAACTCAGTTTCATATGTTCCAAATGCTTTACATCTTGCTGAGCACTTGACTAAAGCTGATGAAATGTTACATTCTGATGATTTTAAAATCCAGCTTAGAGTCACTGCATTGAGTACTAAACATCTACAAGGTCTTCATTCCAACACTCATGCAGAGCTACACAAGATTCAGGAGAACTTTATTAAACAGGAACAAGTTTGGAAACTTGATAAGAAAAAGTTCTTCCAACCTACCATTGACAGGGTTGCTTATATTGAGAAAACTCAAGAGAAGCAACAAGCTCAGATTGATCAAATTCTGACAAATCAAGCCTCTCAGCAATCGCAACTTACTGAAATCCAGACCTCAGTGGAACTACTTATCTCTCTTTTATTACCTGCTGATGCCAAAAAGGGGGAGAAGGTAATTAAGTCCAAATGCAAAACCAACAAGTCACTGCAAGGAAAGGATGATGGAAAAGATGACCAAGGAAACTCTAGAATGGGTGGTGGTCATAGTCAAGGTAGAAGGTTTACATCAAGACAAGCTAGTCACAGAACAAGTTCTGATACTGGGAAAAGAATAAGTTATGCTGCTGGTAAAAGGATAAGTTCTGATGAACTTCTAGATCTTGATGAGGAAATGTCAAGACAGTTATTTCTTCAAGAAAATCCAGGGATGGACTTGGAAAGTTTAAAGGAAGAAGAAGCCAGACTTAAATCAGAGAAAGTCACATCTAAATCTGAAGCTTCTGGTAAAAAGTTACTTCCAAAACCTAAAGGCATTGTGATCAAAGAAAGGATACATACTGAAGAAACTTTGGCTAGATCACAACCACAGATAGATCCAAGATCCAAGGGTAAAGAAAAGGTTGGTGAACCTATCAAGCCTTATGTACCTCCTGATGAAGAAGAAATTACTGATGGAAAAGATAATCTTGCTCTGACTTCAAGAAAAGTTCTTAAAACAACCTCTGACATGGCTCAAGTTGTTCAGAGTCAAGAAATTGTAAGTTCTGATATTCAGAAGAAGCAAGTAACCTCTGACAGTGCTCAAGTTAACTTGATATCAGAAAATAAATCTAAAACACTCCTACCAGGATTCACTAAAGCAAAACAGACTCAATCTTTGAAGACTACTTCAAGTGGTTTTGAAGCAAGAGTAGTTACTGGAAAGGAAGCTAGAGATAAAACTGGATTGGGAAGTGCTGATGAAAGAAGAGTACACAACACTACCGATGATCCAACTTCCTTGAGTGAACCAGGTATTGGAGCAACTCCTGAGAGATTAAATCAACTAGAATCTGTACAGATGGTTTACCATACCTTCTTGAAAGAATACATCATGTTGTATTTCATGACAGATGGTAGGGTTTATCATATAAGACAAAATGCCATTCCATTGAAGTATTTTGAAGAATTGGAGCATGTATTATTCTTACTTCAAGTGGATGACAGAATAACAGAGACTGCTGCAAACTACTTAAAGGAACAGATTCAGAGACAGAAAAGACTTTATTCTGTTAAGTCTGACAGCAGATATGTTCCAAAGTACAGAAATCACAATGGTGATATTATTGATATGAAGCCTAATACTGCACAGATCAGAACATATCTTGGTATTAAGGGGCTTAAATTCAATCTAGAGTCTAATAAAGCTTATGTCATAAGACTAGATCGGGAGTTGAGAAAAGCAAAGATTAATGATCTCAGAGCTGCAATATTTCAAACTGGTGAAGATACTGCAGAGCTTAAAGATGTCAAACGGAGAATGATTGATGAACTCAGATATGCTGAGAAATGTTTGTTGAAGAATTATCTCAGAACAACTCCTGACATCAGAGAGATCAGAAAATGATGAAGCCAAGTCGAAGATCTACAACTGCTTAAATTCTGATATTTATACAGATTGAAGTTGTTATCAGAAGTTGAATTGGTAAAAACTTTAAGGACTGTAAGTTGTAGTTATCTTGTCTATTTCTCATGCATTTGTACTTAATGTTTTTGACATCATCAAATATCTGTTAAACTTGTATATTTTGTTAATTTACAAGTTGGGGGAGATTGTTAGATATATTTGATAATGTCATGGCTAATATGTTTTATGTTTAGATTTCAGATCTTATTTGAACAGAACAAATCAGTACTTAACTGATCAGTACTTATACTGGAAGTCAGAACTTAAGGGATATCAGTACTTATGTTATCAGGAGATAGATATCAGAACTTAAGTGCTGAAGGACGATCAGATAAGGACAGTAGCTGATTAAAGTTAAGAAGATCAAGATAAACATAAGAAGAGATATGCATGAAGAAGGAATTCCGTGAAGAATGGAATACTTGGAATAGAAGATATCTGATTGATATATTTTAGGAAGCAGAATTATATTCCATATCAATTAGCGAATATCTTGTAACTGTGTAGTATATAAACACAGACATAGGGTTTACACTATAAGTGTTATCATTATCGAGAATATTATTTATTATAACCCTAGCAGCTCTCGTGATATTTTGTTCATCACTGAGAGATAACAGTTCCAGATTGTAACAGAGTTTATTGTTTAAATAAAGTTTGTTTTCTGTTACATAAGTTCTTGAAGTTTGATTTGATTGTAATAAACACTGTATTCACCCCCTCTACAGTGAAAGTGTGACCTAACACATTAACACTACGCGCAACAATGAGGCAGTTATATATAATCATTATTAAGCAAGAACAAGCAATTAAACCAAATAACGAAGGTAGAATGACAAGATAAATTAGTAACTGAATTGACAAAGATCGAATAAAACACTTAGCTCTAACATAAGTTTTAACAAATCTGAAAGAACTATGAACAGCTGAGGCGCCTAGCCTTCGAGAAGTCTAGACTTTTCTTGAAAAGATTATTGCCCCACTTACGATGTGTTGGGTTGCAGTAATATCGCTTTCAGGATACAACAACTCAGAGTATTTTGTTCACAGATACGTAGCACTCAACAGCTACCCGTACCTCAATTCGCCCATAAAACCTATGCTAAGATCTGTATGTTATGTAGGAGAGAAAAAAAGATTGATAGCAGCTAGGGTTTCACACGTATATGATTGACGTATATTCTATTATTTCAAACATTTTGTTTAGTATATAATACAACACAAAACGTAACTGAATATATTACATTAATTAAAATAAATATCTTGACTTAAATTGTATTTAATAAAATATTTCCAGAATGAGAAACGTAACAGTCAGCCCATCAGGATTTATTAGCCACAGCAAATCCTGACCAGTGTCAGAATTTATCAGCCATAGCAAATCCTGATCTAAGGGCGTTAGAATTAGTCCATAATGGATAATGCATAGGATCATTCTATCAACAGATAACACACATTGTACTTCAACGGATAAATCCACTTTGTACTTCAACGGATAAATCCATCAATGGATACTGAATTCTGCACATTAATGAATATTGCTTAACAATTATTTACTGTTATACATATTCAATATTCATAATAAAATAATATAATAAGTCAGTAAATATTTTAATTAAACATTAAGTAAATTTTTTTTTACTTAATCAATGTGGGACATAACCCACAAAGCCATTTTAAACTACTAACTTCACCTCAATTTCTATATGGATTACACTAAGAAAATGATTTAGATCCAAACATGAAAGTTTAATTCCTCATTACAAGGAATAACCTTTAACAATTAGTTAGGAAATTACATCAAGAATATGTCTAAAACATGCCTCAAACTTTCCATTTTCTAACATCATGATTCATGAAGTAACATTTGACACATTTGAGGAACGCAACTTTGCAATTTTTTCATATTTTCTGTGCAGAGTATGTCCTCCGATAGGATTAATCTGATTGAATTACCAATTTCTTTGTTTAATAGAATCTATAATTTGTCATGTGAACTCTTAAAACTTGTGATTCTGTCAATTTTATCACGTCGAAAGGGAATTGAAGTATAAAACGCGATAACTATACTGCGACTGTGGGAGGTTTTGTAAATGCATTATTTGAGTGTTCATCCCCTCTTGCAAGTGTGTTGAAATTTCAAAGAAAATCGCGGCAAGATGGAACAGGGACAAAAGATTACTCAAGTTAAGATAATTCAAGCACACATCCTCAAAATGACTCGAACACATAAAGCCATAAGGGGAAGAGGGCAACATCACAGAACTAGTGGAGGATCACGTCGGCTACAGGCTATAGTACTTGTTGTATAAGCCATCACAAGACTTAATTCGAAATCTGCATTTGAGGGTTCAGAAAAAAAATCTCTAAAAGCCATAGAATTTAAATGAAAGAAGTATGCGTAGTTCATACAAATATTCAAAGGATCAGATTTATATCCTATACTTAATATTTGAAATATTTGTGAAAATCCAACCACGTAATAAACATATCCATGGTAGAAGGTTCGTAAATTAGTATCAAATTTGGAAATTGGAGTAGAAATAACAATACACGGCCCCAAAATAATTTGATGCCTATTGCTGCTATTCAATTTAATTTTTTATTCTATTAATATCAGTCAATAGAATTACAGAATAAATTACATCCTTAAGAGCATTTTAAACCCTTGATTTGAGCAATTTTCACGTGAAACATGTGCAGAAAATACACTCTTCGTATATAACTTTTTTTTTACCTTATCATCGTTAATTTTTGGTATTTTCTTAAAATATTTCAGTCACTATCACTTGAGGTAAAATGTTTGTTAACATATATAATATAGTTATTATTCAACAGTTCCATTATTATTGAACATATCTATTTGTTGTTTATTTAAATATTATTTTTTTAAAATATTCTCATGCATATTAAGTTATACTAATATTCTACTTATCATAAAATTTTACTGGGATATGATTATTATTTTCTTTAAGAAAGAAAAAAATATGGGAATCAAGAGATAGTTCATGAAAAATATTTTTTCATGAATAAATCCTTAACATAATTCTTGAAAAATATAGAATAATCTCCAAAAATCAGGGAAAATACCAAAAAATTCCTAAAATTCTTAATAGTTATGAAAATAAATATGAAAAATTATAAAGTGCCTGAAAATGTCTGAACCCTCAAGTAAAGAAAATCACTGTAACCAGGGGTGCAGCTACATTGAGCCCATCACCTATTTTGGCCCTCTCCGAGATTTTAGACTCAGTAACATTTGTGTTGTTAAATGCCATAAAATTAGTGTTGGTCTAGTGGTGATGATGTAGAAAATTGGCTAGGGAGGCTAGGGTTCGTATCCCAAAACCTGGTTGTAACCGTATAGGGTCGCTCCACACTTTACACTAAAAACGATATCCTGGAATGACATGAGATAACTTAACTTCTACGAAACCTAAAGCAGGTTTATTAGAAGTTGGGGGGAGATGACAAGAAATAAACATAACTCTAATTGTGTAATGAATGTCGTATTGATTAGACCTGATTTGGTCCAATGGACAAATCCAATTAATGAGGCCCAGAAACCCTAATTATTGATCGATTTTGTAATTAGTAAATAATGATAAATAATAACCCACAAATGATATCCAATTCATGATACAATTCCATGAGGGGTGGCCTCCAAGGCTCCACAATTGACAACGAAACTACTTCTTGCATTGTAGGACTTCAAAGTCCAATCTAAGCCTGAGACATGTCCACCAAGTCTCCCAGCTTTAGTCTAATTCAAGGGTTCTCTACATCTATATATAAAGAGTCTCATCCCACAAATCAGAACTAATACATTTTTTTGACTTGATCCTTGTCACATTGTAAGGTATGTAGGCATCTTGTGAAAGCAGAATCGAGTCACGAAACACGAGAGCAGTCAATAAGGTCTTGATCTCATGAATCCTAACATTAATTACAATCTAGTTTTCTACCCATAACACCAATGTAGTTATGAAATTCCGTCGTATTATTAATAGGTTTCTTGTGAAAAGAATTGTATAATTATAGTTATGAAATTCCACCCTATCAATAATATATTACTAATAGGATAATTTACGAAACGAATTGTATATTATCTTATGAACCAAACCTCTTGTATTTTTAGATGATTTAATATTACTTAATATATTACTTGATAATTATCATTTTCAATATAATTTATTTAATATGACTTAATTATTGATAAAATTGGTTTTCAAATTAAAATTAAATAGATGTTATTTCACTTAATTTAATACTACTTTATAAATCTAAATACAACTCATAAATTAAAATATTTTTTTAATTTAAAAGTAAATAGACAATGAGATGGATACTAATTAATAATTAAACAAATAATTTTCACCTTAAAATTAAATAAATTTCAATAAAGTCATTTACTATTATTTAATTATTGTTAAATAATTGTTTTCCAATTTAAAAGTAAATCGACAATTAGATTAACACTAACTAATAGAAAAAAAGTCTATAGAGAGTAAAAGTCATTTATTTATTCCCTGTTAGTAGTTAGATGTATACATTTCACAAATTGTTTTATAATTATTTAGTAACTACCAAAGTTTGGTAATTTAAAACTTTGAATTTATAATGAGATTTTACTTATTAATTTTTTTATTAATATGAAATATTTTTAATGTTGTTAAAATAGTTTATTTTATATTACTTAATCAATTTAAAAATAAATAGATGTTATTTTAACTCTACTTACTTAAATTTAAGTACAATTCATAAATTATCTTTAAAAACATTTAATTCAAAAGTAAATAAATGTAAGAAAAGAAGAGGGTGATAATAATCCTGAGCGGGAAATCGAACTCGATATATTTCATTCACCTATATAACCCCATACCACTACACCATATTGTTACATGTACTTTTTATCATACACATAATATGTAAGTGTGTTAAACGAATATTTGATTTAACTTTAGTTACTTGAATTCCGTAAAAAAAATAGTTACTTGAATATTTGTACAGTTAATTTTAAAAAATTTAATTTCAGATAGAGTTAGTCATAGTACATAAATGTATTATTATCTTATTTATTAATCATTTTTTAGATTGAAAATATATCTCATATATTTTTAACATATTTTTTATTATAAAAAGTAATTAAAATGTACATATATATTTTTTAAAGAAAAGATTAAAAATAGAATCACTTATATATAAATAATCTATATTGATATTACATATTTAGATAAGTTAGAATTATAATGAGTCGATGCATTTTAGTTTATTTTGAATTTGAAATCAGAACTTGACCCATTGTTCAAAAATTACTCAAAATTTGACTACATGACCAGACCGAAAAACATCGTCACATTCTACATGCAGTAAATTTAAATTACAAGCTCGGAGAGAATATTTTAACAATAATGTGATTTTTTTAATATATTATGTTCATATAAATTAATGTGTTTGAGGCCTTTACAGGATCACGTCAATTATTTATTTGTATTAAAATTACTAACTTCACAGGTAGCGTTACTGTTTTTGGGACTTGTCCCGATTTTTAAAATATTCGAAATTTAATATGAGATCTCACGAGATTTGTTAAAATTACGATGATATATTAAATCAATTTATATTTCATTTTTTATTTCATAAAAAATAGCTTTTAAAAAGAATTCTTTTAGATAAGTAATATTCGTTGATCAAGATAATATTGTACAAATATTTTGAATTATTTTAATATTCTGAATTATTCAAATAAAAGTTATATTTATACTATATTGTAGCATTTGATTCAATACACTTTATACTATTTAAAGAAAAAAAATTATATTATTCAATAATTTGAAGGAATTAACCAGTTCGAGTGATATTTATAAAACTTTATCGAATTGACAAATATTTAATTTTAGTAGAATATTATACAATGTTATCAAATTATCATTTAAAGAAATGTTAGAGTCGTAATGAAAGAAACTTAAAAATGGTTTAAATAGCTATATAATTATAATTTTCCCTTCGAATTCTTAAAAACAAATCATGAATATCAATAATAAGTCTTTACAATATATAATTTATTTTTATGTTACAACCATCACTGATACTCGGTTGCGTAAAAAATAGATATGCATTATTTGTTAGTGATAATGTAAATATCTTATATAAATTATTGCAATTTATTTATTACATAATTTTATTTTTTGAATAATTATAAATACATGTTATTTAAGTAATCAATTGTCTTACTAGATGTTAATAATGATTATACATGTACATAAATCAGATATTTAGAATATAAATAATTGAAACTATCATAATTTACTAAGAAATATAACTTATAATAATAATTTACTTGCTGACACACATATATAACTTAATTTTACTTTATTAACACTAGTGTAAATAAAAAACTAACATTTTTACATACATACGTATGTTGAATTTCAAAAATTAACATTTTTCATTAAAATCAACTTTTATATTAACAGTAGTGTAAATTTTATATTATTGTATATTATGATGACAAGTCATTCTGAGTTCAGTTATTCATTTTTTATCTTTTAAGTTAATTATAAGTTAGTAGTGAACTGAGTAATAATATAGATCAGAATATATAGTTAATTTAAATAAAATTTAAAATTTTTGGTCAAATCTGTATTCAACATATATGTTAATTTTTAGTTTTTTCTTTGTACATGATTAAGTTTAATTATTTTATTTTAAACGTACACTAACTATCCTGTTTATATTCATACATTAAATACAAATTATACAACACAAACAAGAATATATATATTTTGCTTAATGAGCTATATTAGAAGCGTTGTATAATTTAGTAATGTCTTGTATAAAAAAATATACATTTATAAACAATCAACTTGTATTTGAACGTTAGACATTCATAAAATTTACAAATAAGAAAACAACTAAAAATATTATAATTGCTTGATGTATAAAAACACTCAAGAAAATGACACGAGGTTATTATGCTAGTTATATAGTAAATACCAAAATTTGTTATACTGGTTTAAGTTTAAATACAATTTATAAATTATCTTTAAAATAATTAATTTAAAATTAAATAAATATCTTACACTTTAGAAGTTTATAGATGTCAGTTTTTCGGTGGTATTAACTAAAAGAAGTCAACGGAGAATAGGACTTGTGTTAATAGATAGGATTTAACTAACAATATAATTTAAAAATAATTAAATAGCGATTTGAATAATAATAAAATATGATTTCACTTATTAATAAGATGAACATTAACTAAAAAAGATGAAGTCAACGGATCGAGAAGAGAAGAGGACTCGTGTTAATAGATAAGATTTAAATAATAGGTAAGATTTAAATAATAATATTATTTAAAAATAATTATTTAGGGATTAAAATAATTATTATATGATCAAAAAATAAATTGTATAGTAAGTATCAAAATTTGATATTTTTATATTTTTATTACCAAGTAACGGTTCCGCTTATTACTAAGGTGGACAAATAACTAGAAGAAGATGAAGTCAATGAAAAATAGAACTCAAAATAATATGTAGAATTTAATAAATAATAAAATTTAAAAATAATTATATAGGATCTAAATAATAATTATATACGAGTATCAGATACTTTAATACTTACTTATAGTAGTGTTTTAAAAAACGGAAATCGGAATTATTCAATAAAGGGATATTTTAAATAATAATTATATACAAGTACCGGATACTTTAATACTTACTACTATAAGTCTTATATAGTAAATAAAACATGGTTTAGTTCATTTAAAAAGGAGTAAAGATTCTATTGACGCATGAACGGGTTGGAGTTTGGAGTTTTGTAATATGTTATCAACAGCTGCAAATTAAAATTTAAGAACATGAATGATTTTTCGATGAGACATATTTAATTAGTCGTGTAGCAAGATATTAATGCTGCACACCACAAATGCACAGAACATTTATAATTTATAAAAGAGTAAATTGCAGTTTGCACCCCGTATCTTTGGGTGTTTTCTCACTATGGTCCCAAACTACGTTTATTGACAATTTACACCCCAAGATTTAAGTATCCGTTCAGTTTGCACATCTTCAGCCATTTTCCATCCAAAAGCATCGTTAACGTTAGTACTGACAGGGGTAAAATTGGTAATTAAACTAAATACATAGTATTTAGTGGTACTAAATACTTGCGATTTCATTTACAATATGGAAATGACTAACCTGCCCTTCCTAAGATAACAGTACTGTATTGACCATACTATTACTATACTATCTAGGCTATAATCAGCTATCCTGACAATTTCACAAAAGGAAGAAAATAAAACTAGTTCATGACGATCTCCGGATACAGTGGCTTTCAGTTAAATTGCAATAGGAAAATTTCACACATCTTCGACATTGTAGGTTCAACTCCTAAACCTTAAGCAGTGTGGACCACATACTACAATTATGCATCAGATATTTAACATGTGATATACTTACCAGCAAGTCAATCCGCACCGGCACCAACAAGGACAGAGAACCCTAGAAGAACCTGCAGCAAAGAGCGTATGTATAATGGCTTTTCAAAGCTTAGTCAGGAGAAAAATCCTGATTATAGCTAAATAGCTTATTGAGAACCAATTAATGTTGAGCAAAAAATTCTAGCAAACACCATTATCGTTATGGAGCATCTCGATAAGTATTTCAAACAGGAAACAGGGAGTTTTCTGTTTACTGAACTCCTAAAGAAAAACAGAAAGCAAGCTTATTTGTCTAATACTCTACGTTGCGCGAATAGAGAGAAGGATTAGTTTTTCTACCTAGTCAACATGTGCTAAAACCCCCAATCTAAGTCACAATGTTTATTGCCCAGGACCTGTTGTCTAGTACTTTATGCAACTTTTAAGACACAATTTCTTCATCAATCGATAAACGTCTGACAGTCACAATATATGAACCATTTGACAAAGCATCACTACTTTGAAAAGGAAATACAAAAATGATGCATCGTCTATTTTGGAACAAAATAATTGACGGCCTTGGGTAATTTATTGACCTAAAAACCTTTTGATTGGGGAAATACACAACTTGCTTAAAACTGCCAAAGGAATATAAGCTACATAATTGGTTATGAAAAAAAGACTGCAAAAAAAAGCATGGAAAAAAAATCCACAGTCCTTCCCCTAAAAGAGTTCTCTTCAAGAAGTTTGTAATATCGAGCAAGAAAGAACATGTGGAATAGAAAGGCCAGATCTGATCATATGAAATCAAACATGATATAAATAGTTAGTGAGTAATAATAAGCCATAAAGCTGTTACACACAAGGCATAACTTGAAAGATACATCTAGTAGATGTATTTAGTTTAATTACCAATTTTACCCCTGTCAGTACTAACGTTAACGGTGATTTTGGATGGCAAATGGCTGAAAGGGTGCAAACTGAACGGATACTTAAAATTTGGGGTGCAAATTGTCAACAAACGTAGTTTGGGACCATAGTATGAAAACACCCAAAGATACTGGGTGCAAACTGCAATTTACTCTTTATAAAATGGTTGATGTTGGAATCCCAATATAAAACAAACTTGATAGAGATCGAGAATACAACAACTTATTCTTCAAGCCTAAGTAGGTAGATATTATATGTATATGAAGTAAATTATAGCGCATGAACAGTACATCAGAACGAGATTAACAATCACCCAACTTGACAACACGAACCCCATTGCAGTGTGCTTCAACGCAGCCGCACCCATAAGTCACTCCGTTGGCGCCGCAGACCGGATCAGCTACTAAACACTGGATGTTGCAGTTATCTTCAGGCGTGAGTACCTCAGGCGAATTAGTGCAGAATTCAGAATCTTCCGCTGCTCGGACTGCTGGTAGTACCACTGCGGCCATGATTGTAACAAGCATGAACCAGAAAAGGGAATTGCGGAAAGCCATTTATATTAGTTGTAGTAATGGTGTATATTGGTTTTTTCTTTAATGTGTTTTGAGATGATTTAGAAGTAGGCATGGGAATGTATTTATTTATAGGAGTTGATGCAAGCTATGAAATGAATCTTGGTTGGGAAGCAAGGATGTGCCGGAAGTTTTGACTCTTTCTGGCTGCTAGACGCGACTCAGTTATATCCTACAAAGTAGTGAACCACAAAAACTGTACTATGTCGCAGTTTTATTATGTCCATTCAATCTCCATCTCCATGAACCCATTTTTTTTTTATATAGACCTTGAATTTTGTCAAATTTTGAATAATACACATGTTTAATATTAATAACATTGGAAGGAAAGAACGGGATCTAAACTGAGTGAACAATTTGTTACAACAAGGTCTTCGTTTAGGCACATTAGATTTCTTGGTCAAATTGTACTACGACCGGTTAGGTGGGATAGAGATAGCCACAATTTGAAATAAGCACACGGTGCAAAGCCTTGACAATTGTTTTGTGTTGCCTACGCCGTGCATGTATAGAGTTCAAGGATATTGATTATAATTCATACGGAAGAACGAAAAAGTCTGACATTGTGTTGTGTTTATCTGTTTCACATGGAGAGGCACCCATTCCTCGATGACGAATGCCGGATAGAATAAACTTTTTCGTTTTTATTTACGCCTTTCTTGAAGGAACTCGATGAGTCTCACAACTCTCTATATTTTATGGTCATGCATGCATGTCATGACAATTGACACATAATTATATCATACTTCACATTATGTGCCATTTACACACTACTCCCTCCTTTTCATTAAGTTCTATATCAATAATTCAAATACACAGGTTAAGAAAAGGTATAAAAATATGTAAGGTGCTCAGAATGATTAATATTTAATATATATTAAGTGAGTTTGGTGGAAAAAATTATGAAATAAAATAAAATTTTATATTATAAAATTTAATAATTTTTAGTAATTTTTATAATCTACAAAACTGAATAAAACATTTCAAAATGTAAAGTGTATAAAATTGAACCGCCTAACAAGCCGTATAAGATAAGTTATATTGACCTTACATAAGATAATAAGATAATATGTCCGTTTAGGAAATTTTAAAACAACTAACTTATAACTTAAAACAAATAAGTAACTTGCAAGTGATAAGTAGCTTAATTATGATATGTTATATATATAAGTGTTTGGATAATTTTACTTATAAGTCAGAATTTTTTTTACATAAATTAATCAAAATAAATAATTTTTAAATATAATTATCTTATTTTGTGAATTTGAGATTAGATTAATATTTAACAATATATTTTTTAAAAACTTAGGTTAATAAAAAGGCAAAAAATCAAAATAAGTTGAAAAAAATTACTATCATTGCTAACATTTAACTTATCAATTTATAAATTGAAAAACTGACTTATAAGTTGGGTCGACAAATACTCGTCGATAAGTACTTACGAGCTTATAAGTCCATAACCCACTTATTTTCTAGTTTCCAAACTTGCTCCAGGAGAATACTGCTCTTTTAGATGTGCAAAATAAAGTTTTCTTTCTTAACTTAGAGTTGCGTCAACCTGTTTTAATTCGATAATTAGTACGTATGTAACATGTTTCTATATATTTAATTTTTTAAATTTAAAAATTTGTTTCAAAATTTTGAAATGTTATTATCCGTAGACTCTCCTTCATAACCTTTCTCTCGGTTAAATTTGCTAACCCTGCTCCTGCTGATGACTTAATCTTCTTCAATGAGGAGGGATTTCTCTTAATTTTCTTTAAAATTCATTTTCCGAGCTCTTTATGTCTTAAAAAATTTAGTAATGTTATATGTATAAAAAATTATAAAATGACATAACATGAATAATACGATAATATGAAGTAATTTAATTGATGTTATTCATGTGATTGCTAGAGAGTCAATTTATATTTAACTAATAAAAAAATGACAAGCATATAATATTATATAACTATTTTGAAAACTAATTTTGTATCGCTAATATTTTCTAAAAAAATATGTTTGAATTGGTAATAGGACATATTCCATTTCTAAAATTATTCTATAATCTCGAATCTTGGAAATTTAGAATCACCATTTGTGAAGATGTTGCGGGCATGTGCCTGTTTGACTGTCGAGAAAATGATCATTAACGGGACCAACGCCCATTTATGTTTTGTCAGAGAATAAATTAAATCTAACTAAACGTATCAATATATTTCGTTGAGAGCAGGGATTGGAAATAGGTGCATGTCACACTGCACAGGTATGTCATGACATCAATTAGTCAGACATACCTTTTCACGATTCAACATGTCTTTTTACTATTTTTTTTATTTTTTAATAATTATTTTAATATTAGAAATATCCAGAAATAACAAATATAATTTTAAAATATTTACAATTTAAAAAGTTACTAATGTAAATTAATATTATGATGGTATTTGGTTGTTACTGTCAACTAACTTTAATTTTATATTCAAGTTCACTGTATATTAGTATAATAATTATATATTAAATTTTATTATATTTAATTAATAAATGGCATGACATTTGGGCATGCCTTTTGGCAAAAAACATGCTTATAGGCATGCCTTCGGGGAGTCTCGTGACATGTACCATAATTGGAAAGGATAAAATTTACGCAGATCATGTACCTACTCCAAAGAGTAAAAAGATTGTTTCCGTGAAGATTTTAACGATTTTACAACTTAAATACAAATACACATGTCATAACAAGTAGTATAAATTATTTGTTCCCATAGAAACTAAATTTAAAATGTTAAATATCATATAATACTTTTCGTTTTATAAAAGTCAAATTCAAAGTTGTTTGCAAGCATAAACTAACTAATATAAGATATTAAAAATGCATAATTAATAATTCGAGATTAACAAAACTAAACCACTAACTTCATCTTGAGTTTCTCAATAAAATACTCAGATATCTCTTATAATATCCCGTAATTTTTAAAATTTAATTAATAATAGGAATAATATAAAAAAGAAGATTAAAATTGGGATAAGGATTAGGATTTAAATTTTGAATTATTGTAATTAGATTAAAATTTGGATTAGACTTTAATATGGATAACTTGTAGTTTAAGAAAAAGTGTTTTGTATCGTTATAAATACACCATATTTGTATTCCTCGTTTTTAATATCAAAATTCGTAGGGATTTTTTTAAAAAATCAGCAATCTTGTAAAATACGTAGAAACTTCATCATCGGAAGGAATTTGTTGATTTAAGACTCTTCAAAAAGGTCTTTTCATTCTCTACAACTTTCGTGTTTCGTATTTTCGAAGGAAACATCATTTAGAGGGTCAAAAAGAAAAAATAAGGATCTGATTATTATTGGAATCATGGAGATATTCGAGATTTGAGATTTGCAATTATTGATGAGTTACTATTGATTGAATATGTGATCCATGTGAATTATCTATTTCCGTGATTGAGGTAAGTAACTACTCGTTACTCCGTATTACTTATTTGATTACGTGTTCTGTGAGTAACTTTTTGTTACTTTGTATTATTTGTTTGCCTACAAGTTCTTTAAGTGAATATTCGTTGCTCTGTATTATTGTGTAACATTTGTTTGACCACGTGTTCTTAATTATTTAGTGTGTAACAATTCGATACTATGTATTATTTTTTAGCGTATCGTGTGTTGTGTGATTAGATGTTTTCTGATATTTGTTTAGTTATTATAAGTATTATATCGATATGTGATTTATAAGATTCGAATTTTCAAAAATCCCTAGTCTTAGTCATGTATAAGAATTAGAATTCGATCACTAGGTAGTGTGATATATAGGACTGAGAACTAGTTTGCGGACGTTCCTGAACAGATCGATACTTTGTCAAGTTTCGGTTTTACTTGACAAAGGACCTAAACTAACCCCCATCGAATAAGAATAAGAACTTGGTCACTTGGGAAGTGTGGCATCAAGTATAAGATGCCGATCACCGGCAAAGTGTGGCGTAATGTGTAATTTAGATCTGTGGGACTAAAGATAAGAATTTGTTATTAAGATGTATTAATTGATTAAAAATTATGATTATGTGAATTATAGAATATGTTGTGTGTTTCGTTTTGATAATAATTATAAAATATATAGTATAGATCTTGTATAGTTGTTATTGAATGTTTGTATGATTATTTAGAAAAAAAGTTAGTGTGATCCTATTTGATAGATATTACTTGTTATGTGTCCAATCTGTGATTTCGAAAAAGCTATAAAAATTTTTTTGAGCCGTTGGACGGTAGTTGCTTGCTGAGTTTCACTGCTCATTCTTTTAATATTTAATTTAAGATTTGAGTTGGATAGCATTGAAGTTCGAAGACCTTAGTTTTGGAGTAATTTGACTTTTGGAGTTAGCAACACTTTTTTAATAGTGATCTTTGTAATAGAATTTTGGGTTAATTATTATATTGTATTTTAGTTTTTGTTTTGATTTAATAGTTTGGAAGTGCGGGCTGTTACAGTTGGTATAAGAGCAGGCTGTCTTGCTGAGTGTATTAGGTATGGAACTAGTACGTTTCTTAGGATGTGTTCATGTGGACTATAGTTTAAGTTTGACCTATAGAAGATTAGGGGGTGTAGACGTATAAGATTGTTGTGAATTTAGGGACCAAAATCTTTTTAAGGAGGGTAGTATCTAATATTCCTTAATTTTTAGGATTAGATTAATAATAGGAATAATAGAAAAAAAGAGATTAAAATTGGATAAAGATTAGGATTTAAATTTGAATTAGAGTAATGAGCCAAAAATTTGGATCACACTATGTATAACTTGTAGGTAAAGAAAGAGGGTTTTGTATCGTTATAAATACACCATATTCTTATTTCACGTTTTTAATATAAAAATTCGTAGGACTTTTTCTTAAAAATCAGAAGTCTTATAAAATTCGTAGAAAATTCATTGTAGGTCAGAATTTGTTGATCAAGACTTTTAGGAAAGGCCTATTCGTTCAAAACAACTTTCGTGTTTCGTGTTTTCCAAGAAAATATCATTTAGAGGGTCCAAAAGGAAATCTAAGGATATGATCAGAATTGGAATCAAGGAGATATATTCGAGATTTGAGATGTGCAGTTATTGATGAGTTACTATTGATTGAATGTGTGATCCATGTGAATTATCTATTTGTGCGATTGAGGTAAGTAACTACTCGTTACTCCATATTACTTATTTGCTTACGTATTCTGTAAGTAACTTTTCGTTACTCTGTATTATTTGTTTGCCTACATGTTCTTTAAGTGAATATTCGTTGCTCTGTATTATTGTGTAATGTTTGTTTGACTATGTGTTCTTAATTATTAGTGTGTAACTATTTGATACTATGTATTATTTTATAGCGTATCGTGTATTGTGTAATTAGATGTTCTCCGATATTTTTTTATTTATTATAAGTATGATATTGATATGTGATTTATAAGATACGAATTTTCAGAAATCCCCAGTCTTAGTCATGTATACGAATTAGAACTCGATCACTGGGTAGTGTGATAGATAAAACTTGGAACCAGTTTGCATACAATCCGGAATACATTGATACCTTATCAAACTTCGGTTTCACTTGACGAGGGACGTAAACTAGCCCCCCATCAAATAGGAATAAGAACCCGGTCATTTGGGAAGTGTGGCATAAAGTATAAGATACTGGTCACTGGCAAAGTGTGGCATAAGGTGTAATTTAGGATTGTGGGACTAAAGATAAGAATTTGTTAAAAGATTTATTGATTGATTAAGAATTTTTATTATGTGAGTTATAAAATATGTTGTGTGTTTCGTTTTTATAATTGTTATAAAAAATATAGTAAAAACTTGTATTAGTTGTTATCGAATGTTTGTATGATTATTTAGCAAAAACAAATGTTTGTGTGATCCAATGTGATAGATATTACATGTTATATGTCCACATTGTGATTTCGAAGAAGATATAAAAAATTATTTTGAGCCGTTGGACGGTAGTTGCTTGTTGGGCTTCGTCGCTCATTCTTTTAATATTTCAGGTTTGGTTTAAGATTCGAGTAGGATAGCATGGGAGTTCGAAGACCTTAGTTTTGGAGTAGATTGACTTTTGGACTTCTGTTAGCTGCGCTTTTGTAATAGTCATCTTTGTAATAGAATTTTGGATTAATTATTGTATTATATTTTAGTTTTTGTTTAGATTTAATAGTTTGGAAGTATGGGTTAAAAAGAGTAAATTTAGATCTGGTCAGAATTTTAGGTAAGTTTTTGATCGATTTCGCTAGTGTTTTCCAAATTATGTGTTACACGTATATATTTGATTACGAAAATATTGGCTAAATGATGATATATTTGAAAGTATTATGTGCTATAATATACGTATTTTTGTGTATATGTGGTATCTAGACGATAATTTGGGATCTCTAATTTGTTCCATGATTTGTGAAAATATCGAATACGAACTTAGGACCGTAGTCACCGGATTGTAGTGACCGTTTTCTGAAAATTTAGGACCGTTTTCACCAGATTGTAGTGGTTGTGGCTTGAATTATTAGTTTTGAATTATTGTTTTTATGTGATTATTTGTATCATGTGTATCGAATAAGAATATGAAACTTTATCAAAAGTGTTTGTTTCGAATATTGTATCGTATATATTATCGTATTTTGTTATAGTTGGTATCAAGAGCAGGCTGTCTTTCAGAGTGCATTAGGTATTGGACTAGTACATTCCCTAGGATGTGTTCCTATGGACTATAGTTTAAGTTTAACCTATAGAAGATTAGGGGGTGTAGATGTATAAGATTGCTGTGAATTTAGGGACCAAATTCTTTTTAAGGAGGGTATAATGTAATATCCCGTAATTTTTAGAATTAGATTAATAATAGGAATAATAGAAAAAAGGATTGTTATTGGATAATGATTGGGATTTAAAATTTGAATTAGAGTAATGAGCCTAAAACTTGGATCACACTTTAATATGAATAACTTGTAGGTTAAGAAATATCGTTCTCTATCGTTATAAATACACCATATTCGTATTCTCCATTTTTAATATCAAAATTTGTAGGGATTTTTCTCAAAAATCAGCAATCTTAAAATTTATAGAAAATTCATCATATGTCGAAATTCGTTGATTCAAGACTTTTCAGAAAGGTCTTTTCGTTCTCTACAACTTTCTGTTTCGTGTTTTCGAAGAAAATGTTGCTTAGAGGGTCAAAAAGGAAAAAAAAATAAGGATTTGATCAGAATCGGAATCATGGAGATATTCAAGATTTGAGATGTGCAGTTATTGATGAGTTACTATTGATTGAATATGTTAACCATGTGAATTATCTATTTGCATGAATGAGGTAACTAACTACTCGTTGCTCCATATTACTTATTTGGTTACGTGCTTTGTAAGTAACTTTCCGTTATCCTGTATTATTTGTTTGCCTACATGTTCTTTAAGTGAATATTCGTTGCTACGTATTATTGTGTAATGTTTGTTTGACTACGTGTTCTTAATTATTTAGTGTGTAACTATTCGATACTCTGTATTATTTTGTAGCGTATCGTGTGTTGTGTGATTAAATGTTCTTCGATATATATTTAGTTATTATTAGTATGATACCGATATGTGATTTGTAAGATACGAATTTTCAAAAATCCCCTGTCTTAGTCATGTATAAGAATTAGAACCGATCAGTGGGTAATGTGATACATAGAACTTAGAACTAGTTTGCGCACATTTTAGAACACATCGATACTTTATCAAACTTTGGTTTCACTTGACGAGGGACGTAAACTAGCCCTCCATCGAATAAGAATAAGAGCACGGTTACTTGGGAAGTGTGACATAAAGTATAAGATGCTGGTCATTGACAAAGTGTGGCATAAGGTATGATTTAGGACTGTAGGACTAAAGATAAGAATTTGTTATTAAGATTTATTGATTGATTAAGAATTTTTCTTATGTGAATTATAGAATTATGTTATGTGTTTCATTTTGATAATTGTTATAGAATATATAGTATAAATCTTGTATTAATTATTTTCGAATGTTTGTGTGATTATTTAGCAAAAAAATGTTTTGGTGATCCTATATGATAGATATTACATGTTACGTGTCCAAATTGTGATTTCGAAAAAGATATAAAAAATTTATTTTTAGCCGTTTGACAGTAGTTTCTTGTTGGACTTCGCCGGTCATTCTTTTTATATTTCAGGTTTGGTTTAAGATTCGAGTTGGATACTATTGTAGTTTGAAGACCTTAGTTTTGTAGTAGATTGACTTTTGGACTTCCGTTAGCTGCGCTTTTGTAATAGTCATCTTTGTAATAGAATTTAGGATTAATTATTGTATTGTATTTTAGTTTTTGATTATACTTAATAGTTTGGAAGTTTGGATCAATAAGAGTAAATTCATATATGGTCATAATTTGAGGTAAGTTTTTGATTTATTTCACTAGTGTTTTCCAAGTTATGTGTTATGTGTATATATTTGATTATGAAAATATTGGCTAAGTGATGATATATTTGAAAGTATTATGTGCTATAGTGTACATATTATTGTGTATATATGGTATCTAGACGATAATTTTGGATCTCTGATTTGTGCCATGGTTTATGAAAATATCGAATAAGAACTTAGGACCGTAGTCACCGGATTGTACTGACTGTTTTCTGAAAATTTAGGACCGTTTTTACCGGGTTGTAGTGGTCGTGTCTTGAATTTTTGGGTTTGAATTAATGTCTTGTATGTAATTATTTTTATTGTGTGTATCAAATAAGAAATGAAACTTTATCAAAAGTATTTGTTTTGAATATCGTCTCGTATATATTATCGTATTTTGTTATAGTTGGTATCAAGAGCAGGCTGTCTCAGAGTGTATTAGGTATTGCACTAGTACATTTCCTAGGATGTGTTCCTGTGGACTATAGCTTAAGTTTGACCTATAGAAGATTAGGGGGTGTAGATGTATAAGATTGTGAATTTAGGGACCAAATTCTTTTTTAAGGAGGGTAGTATGTAATATCCCATAATTTTTAGAATTTGAATAATAATAGGAATAATAGAAAAAATGGATTAAAATTGGATAAGGATTAGGATTTAAAAATTTAATTAGAGTAATGAGCCTAAAATTTGGATTACACTTTAATATGGATAACTTGTAGGTTAAGAAAGATGGTTCTTTATCGTTATAAATACACCATATTCGTATTCCTCATTTTTAATATCAAAATTTGTAGGGCTTTTTCTTAAAAATCAGAAATCTTATAAAATCCGTAGAGAATTCATCGTAAGTTGGAATTCGTTGATTCAAGACTTTTCGAATAGGTCTTTTTGTTCTCTGCAACTTTCGTGTTTCGTGTTCCAAGAAAACATCGTTTAGAGGGTCAAAAATGAAAAATAAGGATCTGATCAGAATTGAAATCATGGAGATATTTGAGATTTGAGATGTGCAGTTACTGATAAGTTACTATTGATTAAATATGTGATCCATATGAATTATCTATATGCGTCATTGAGGTAAGTAACTACTCGTTACTCTGTATTACTTATCTGCTTGCGTATTTTGTAAGTAACATTCCGTTACTTTATTTTATTTGTTTGCCTACATGTTCTTTAAGTTAATATTCATTGCTCTGTATTATTGTGTAACATTTGTTTGACTATGTGTTCTTAATTATTTAATGTATAACTATTCGATACACTGTATAATTTTGTAGCGTATCGTGTCTTGTGTGATTAGATGCTCTCCGACATTTGTTTAGTTATTATAAGTATGATATCGATATGTGATTTATACGATACGAATTATCAAAAATCCCCAGTCTTAGTCATGTATAAGAATTAGAACTCGATCACGTTTCGGAACACATCGATACCTTATCAAGCTTCGATATTAAGTATAAAATGCCCTTCACTTGGGAAGTGTGGCATAGAGTATAATATGCCGATCACTTACAAAGTATGACATAAGGTGTGATTTAAGACCGTGGGACTAAAGATAAGAATTTGTTATTAAGATTTATTGATTGATTAAGAATTTTGATTAGGTAAATTATAGAATATGTTGTGTGTTTCGTTTTGATAATTTTTATAAAATATATAGTATAAACCTTGTATTAGTTGTTATCTAATGTTTGTGTGATTATTTATCAAAAAACAATGTTTGTGTGATCCTATGTGATAGATATTACATCTTATGTGTCCAAATTATGATTTCGAAAAAGATATAAAAAATATTTTGAGCCGTTGGATAGTAGTTGTTTGCTGGGCTTCACCGTTCATTCTTTTAATATTTCAGGTTTAGTTTAAGATTCAAGTTGGATATCATTGGAGTTCGAAGACCTTAATTTTGGAGTAGATTGACTTTTGATAATCTGTTAACTGCGCTTTTGGAATTATCATCTTTGTAATAGAATTTTCGGTTAATTATTGTATTTTATTTTAGTTTTTGTTTAGATTTAATAGTCCGAAAGTTCGGGCTGTTACATCTCTACGTGGTGTTTCAATTGCTAGTGTAAGGCATCTAACTAATCACAAGGTCCTTCCGAATTTTAAGTTATCATAACTTGTCAACTAATTCTCGTATTCTTATGAAAAATTAAAGTTTTAGAACAATATTAACATCTACCTTTATTTTACTACCAAGGGTGTTCAAGTATATTACTATCTTATACATAAATTAACACATATGTCAATTCTTAGTATATTGATTATGCCTTAATTTAGATTTTCTTTTCCAAGTCAACAATAATTACCAATTCAAGTCCAAGGTTATTCATACCTTGAAAAATATTACATACAAATTACTATGAAAAATTGTAATGAACATCATAATAGAGAAATGAAAAATATTTTATATAAAACCACAATAATCCATTACAGACCTAGAGGAAGGATTAGTTCAACATCACAACAAAGAGAGATTTATAGAATGAATACATGGTATCAAGGTTACAATAAAGAAAAGCAAGGAAGAGAAGATACAACTCTAGATTTTGATCTTACTCCACCAATTCTCCTTTTTAATGCTTCTCTGCGTTCTTTTTCTGTGTTTGATTCTATAAGTAACTGCTCTCCACCAAGTCAAATATGTGTCTAATATTTTTCTCCTTCACATATATACATATAATAATTGACTTATTTCTAATAATGATATGAGTTACTTATTTACTCATAAAATAATTGACTCTCCTTCATATAATAGGATTCCAAAGTTGTAAATTCGAGCTGGCTACTTTTAAAAATTTTATGGGATGATTAGAGTATCAATAAAATTTAAAACTATACTTGAATCAGCTACTAAATCGCCTCATTTCAACATCCAGAGTTCCCGTAATAGCCAAAACATTGAACACTACACAAACTGTCCCGAGAATCCAAATTTTGCTAGAATTAACTTTATATTTTGGGATTTTAACTCCAATCCTTCTCTAATAAGAAAATTAATTTTTTCTATAATAAAACATAAAAATAATTAAATAATAATCCAATTTAATGCAAAATAAACTAAAATTATAGAGAAAATATGATCATAAATATCATACATCAAAAAACCCACGTCTTAGTGCTAAATATATAATGATGACGAATTATATATATGTACAAAAAATAACAAAAATGAAATTGACATATACGAATATAACGAAGAAAAATTGTAAAATGTATGTGACAATACATGAGCCCATGGTTGTATCCACGTGAGACTTACCCACAAGATATTAATATTATCAAAACAATCTTTAATAAATGTATATACACCTTAATATACACAAAATCACATAGGCACGCAAGCCTATTAATAGAAAAGGAATAGAAACTCTACAACTATAGCCGTTGCAAATAACCGAAAACAACCTCATTTACTCGAATCTATCATCGCCATGTAGCCCTATCGGAAGTCATGTCACCTGTGAGATTTAAAGTCTCCATATCCAAAAGTAATTGATCCGCCCTAGTCTTACGCAGTCTACTTCTCTTTATCTTGCCCCGCACCGATATATTTTCAACTTGTTTAACTAGAGCTGATGCACGTCGTCTCATAACATGTCCATACCAACGTAAACGGCCCTCACATATCTTCTGGGAAATAGATTCAACACCTAATGCTCATCTAAAGGCATTATTCGGTATATGATCTTCCATAGTACGACCACACATCCATCGCAACATACGCATTTCTGCGGTTTCTAATCAACGCTTTTGAACTTTCCCTAAGGGCCAACAGTCCGACCCATATAAAAATGCTAGTCAAATAAAAACTCTATAGAATTTACCCTTCAACTTCAAAGGTACATTCCTATCACACAATACCCCTGTGGAAGCCCTCTATTTAATTAATCCAGCCTTAATACAATAAGTAACATCTGCAACAATATCCCCACTACTGTCGATAAATGATCTGAGGTACTTAAAATGATATGTCAGCGGAACTAGGTCTTCAGCAAGACAAACTGCCACATCTACCTCATTAATCTCCACATATATACTGCATAATCTCCAGGAGCAATGTGTTTTGTTGAGACTGTTTGGTTAAAATTTAAAGTGATTATATATACACCAAATATGGTAAAATGTTGAAAATTAGACCCCAATACTTTTTTGTTTTAGTTTTATCTTAAATCTCACTTCACCAGTAAGTCAGTAACCTTCTTAGTCCTGTAGATATATTATATATACACATAATATGAATTAGCCCCTAAATAACTTGTAACTAAAGCATTATTTTATTTTAATCGAATTAAAATATGGATGATATTAAATGACTTAATTTTAATACGTTGATGATAATATGTGAATTACAAAATGTAATAAAATTGCTCCTCGTATTATGTAAATATTTTATTTTTTTAATCTTGTCTTTTTATTTTTAGTAATTTGTATTTCAATATTTATGTTTTAATTTTGTCTTTTTAAATTTTAATTCATTAATTCAATTATTTTATTAAAATTTTAAATTTTTAAAAATAATTATAACTTATAAGTTATGATTTACCAAACAATTCAACAACTTATAAACTTATAAATAACTTATACGTCAAACTATCCAAACACCTAAATAAACTTATATTTTACAATGTTCATATCACTTACATCATTTATATATGACACTTTCAATTTTAGTCATAAATTATATTTTTTAAGAAATCTACGTCTGTCATACGTCTGTCAGTACCCTAAATTTCTCTGTTGACTTGGTAAAAGTGATTGCTCTATTCATCTAAAAATTCTTGGTCTCCCAAACTACAAAATTTTAAACTACGAACTCAAAATTAGCTTTCAGTTTCACCTAGTCATATCCCTCTGTGATAACAAAGTAAATCAATATATGTTGTTAACACATCGGCAAACAAACTTACCTTTTCCTCATCACCAGTACTGCGAGTGGCAACTAATATATATTATTTACCTTCTACTCTTCTAGGATCTATTGATACTAGGTAAATGTTTATAATATAATAAAGGATTAAAAAAGATGATGTGCACTAGCTAAATTAACTAGCTATTTGATTCATTTGAATGAGAGATTTAATTAATAAATAATTTTGATAAACAAATTTCACATCAAAAACTGATACATGTCAATCCTTTTCCAACATTCCACAAGACATTTGACTAGGCACGTTGGAGTTGCTCCAACAGAGGCATCATCTTCTTGCTCGGATTTTTTGGGTGAATTGCAGTATTGTGTACCTGGAGTTTAAAGATCGTGTACTTTGTGTATCCATAGTTTCATATCTAGAAAAACGCATGCCAGAGTTTCATTAACTGTGCAAAAAGCATTTCTGTAAACTTCTCACTAACGCCGTTTATGTGAAATAAAATTGAGAAAATAAAACATGGCAAGATGGTCATTTCCAGTTGTGTAAGTGTGTGAGGACTTGGCAGAAAAGAAGAAGAGCCTGAACTCTAACCTAATTGCCATTATTGAAGATCTCACATTATTTTCCCTTCTTTAATTCTCTCTTTGCTTTGCCCTAATGCCTTGGATTTTAAGAGAATCTCGTTTTAATGATGCTTATTTGCCAACTGAATGGCATGATTACAAGAGTAATTCATGTTTTCACCATATTTTCATTCTCTTTCCTAATGTGTTATTTAAGGTTTGCATGTTTTAGTGGTTTGTATATGCATTGTCCCGTTATTATTTGTTAATCAGGGGTACAAAAAACAAGGGTTATTCAATTTTTTGTTTGAAATCGTAATTATAAAACCTTATTTATAAACTGTGCAGACGACAAAACTTATTTGATACAAAGATTCAAGGTGGTGGTGACTTTAGTGCATCATGTGGAGCATATATTGGTGGAACTTATAGGTATCTTGATAATTGTGATGTTGATGAGATGTCTGTGTTAGAGCTTGGTACCATGTTAGAAGAGGCTTTTGGGCATCTCGGTTTTTATGAATTCTCATATAAAATACCAAGTATAAATGCTTTTAGCTCTGCAAATAGGGATCTTGATGTAGTTGAAATGTGATGTGTACCAAACTTGATCGGACTTGATTGGTTTACGTTTATGCCATGAATGTGAATGTAAATCTAGAAGAAACCCAAGAATACCATCCATCTCAACTGGCCAATTTGGAATTCATTAATATTCCTAATATGGATGGCTATGATGAACATGAGATATATCAAATGTTACTTGAGGACTTAGCAAGGCAGTATGATAAGGATCCACTTGAGGAGAATATTCAAAATGAGGCAACTGAAATTGATGAAGTAGAGGTAGTTAGTGACCATAATGGAGCAAGTTTTCATGATGATTCTAGCAACATGGATAGTATAAATGAAGAGGTGTGTGATGTTAAGGAGAAGAGAATGGAAATGAAAAAGAGACATGAAAGATCCAAAATTTAGCATCGGGCAGTTGTTTTATAGTGGTAACTGTCTTAGGGAAGTAGTGAAGAAACATTCCATAGTGCATAGAAAACCTGTTTCTCAGTGTAGAAATTATGGCAAGAGAATTACGTTTGTTTGTAAGGGATAAAATTGTCACTGGAAGATCTATGCAACTCTATTGAAAGACACCAAGACTTATCAAGTTAAGACATATTTGAGCACTCACACCTGTCCACCAACCTTTAAACATAAATTTATGACATCTAGCTGGATTGCCGAGTATTATGAAAATAATATTAGAATGAATCCTACATGGCCACTTTGTGCATTTAAGAAGAAATTTTTAATTAGGGCTGTGAGTTTAGCATATATGTAATTGAAAGGGAAAAAAACAAGGATGTAAAGGTGATTAGAGGGAATTATGATGCACAATATGGTCAATTATAAGATTATATAGTTGCAATAAAGAAGGCAATGCCAAATAGTACAACTAAACTTATGTTAGATGATGAAAAAGCCGTTCTGCAGGGAAGGAGATTCAAAAGAATGTATATTTGGTTAGGGATATTAAAACAAGGATTCAGAGTGAGATGTCGGCCTCTTCTGGTTTATACGGATGTCACTTAAAAGGTCCATATGGTGGCCAACTTTTAACTGCAGTAGGATGTGATCAAAATGATGGAATGTACCTTATTGTTTGGGATGTTTTTGAAAGGGAGAACAATGAATCTTAGAATTGGTTTTTATCTTTGCTGGTGCAAGATGTTAATATTGTCAATTCTGGCGGGTGAACATTTATTTCAGGCAGATAGAAAGTAAGCAGAATTTTATTGAATTATGTACATTGCTCTTACTATAGCTTATTCATGCCTATATTCATGCTAAAATATGTACATATTTGAATTCATAGACTAATCAATGCCCTTACAACAATTGTACCAAATATAGAGCACAAATTTTGTGTGATGCATTTGTATAGGAATATGTACAAAGATCACAGATGAGTTAGTTGCAGATCATTACTATGGCTTGCAACTAGGTCTACTACAGAGTACATGTTTAAAAAACATATGAGTGAGCTTGAAAATGTAATATTATTAAAAATTTGTTGATCCTTATTTACTAATTTAATAACCTTAGTTATAATCGATAAATTTTATCATGTCTAATTGTCCAAAAATGTCATGACTGGTAAATGGAAAAATTGACATCACAGTGGTCAAGAACAACCATTGTGAGGTGTTCACCAATAACATAAGAGACTATAGGGATCTACCAATTATTGGATTACTGTAAGGTTTGCAAAGTGCCATGAAAAGAATTCAAAGAAAGAGAGACAATATGGCGAGAAGTTATGCTTTAGATCCAATTTGTCCAAATGGTATGAGGAAAGTTAACAAGTAAGTGATTTAAAAAATTTATCACCAAATTGTTTATTCTGCACTGATTTTAATTTTTTTTTTAAAAAAAAATACTTGGTAGGGCTATGAGTTTCACCAGTGGTTGTATGGTTCAGTGGTCTAGAAAGAGCAAAAACTTGGTGACAATGACAGAACGGGGGCATGAAATTTTTTTTGATCTTGTTGTCAAGACATGTGCATATAAGAAATTTGATGTAATAGGCCTCCCTTGTTATCATGCATGTGCTTGCATTCACTGGAAAAATTTGAACATAGTGGACTACATTCACAAAACATATTCCAAAGATATGTACTTGCAATTCTATTAACACACCCTTGAGCCCATTACCGGTTGATCAATACTGGGATAAAACAGGATTTCTAGCTCCCCTTCCACATGTGCTTAAGGTACAACCTGGGAGGCCCAATAAAGTAAGAAATAAAAAAATGATGTTCATATTAATCCAACAAAACTCAGAAGGAAGAATACTAATGTATATTGCAGTTACTGCAAGGAAAAAGAACACGGTGCTAGAGCATGTCCTGGAAAGGTAAATGTGTATATAACTTTTTGTTAATTTTTATGACTATTTTGTTTTATGTCCAAGTGATCCTTTTTTTACTTTGTCTTATGTAGAAACATGATCAAGCAAGTAAAGCACTTTCACCTAAGGTAAACAACAAGAAAAAATAAAATAAGGAGAGTAGACCTACTAATGCAACAACCAACACTACTCCATCTGATACAATATCTAGTCCTCCTGATGTAACAAATATTACTCCTACTGGTGCAATAACAAATAAACTTCATGTGCAAGGGTATAACCAAGGAGGAATTTTTACATCTTATAGTCAACCTGCTAGAATGGAGAACACAGTGTTGGGAATACAACCACAGAGGTTTATGGTGAGAGGGAAATATGTGACAACCTTGAAGCGAATTGAGGATGAGGCTAATGCAAGGAAGTCACACATTGAAGCAAGGCATCCTTGGAGGTTATGAAGTTGATGCCTACAAATTGAAGATCATGCAGTAGAATCTGGACATGTTTTTTATGGTCATTTTGACTAGTACAATGCATAACTAATTTATTTTGGTGTTTTATGACTAGTAGTTACGCTGGTCTGGCACAATTAGACAATCTTGTGAACAATTGTTTGGTACACAATTATATTTGGTGCAAGACTTTTATTATTGTAATAGTTTCTTTTGTATAATTAATTTTAATGGATTAAATCCACCAGTATTCATGCTTCAATTTTGCTATTGGTCATACTAGTTGACTTGAAATTATCTTGGTAATGACAGGTTTAAATGCATTGAAAATAAAGGCCTTGACTGTTTGGCCTATGCATGTTGATTTTAGGTTGACTACATTGATTCCAAAGCCACTACTTAAAGATATGCTGATTTCACCTCTTTTGTCACAGAACTTGCCAATTACTAACTATTTTCTACATATTAAATCTTATTTTTGTATCATGGCCGGATGGAGCAAGCCATTTTCTGCAAATGTGTACAAGGTCAACTAGAAGGGGGTTTTTGATAAGAGCCAAAGGCAGGGTGTTGTTGCTTGTATTTTGAGGAACAATAGAGGCCACTGGGTAAGAGGTAATGCTGGTATGATGGGGCTCATGGTGCCATTAGATGCTGAGTTATGGACAGTCTTTTATGGACTCAAAATAGCATGGGAGAAGGGGGATGTCAAGTCAGTTTTCATTGAATCTGATTGTCAAGAGGTATGAAACAGGTCAATGATCCTGACCCTGATTTATGGTTAGATGATCTTGTGGTTTTGATCAATAACCTGTAGAGTGAGGCTTGGGATTCATGTGATATTGTGCAGGTGGACAACTCTGCTAACCAAGCTGCCACAACTCTTGCATATGCTCAGATTGGTCGTTATGGTGGTCTCAGCAACTATGCTCAGGCCCCCGCGTTCCTTCGCCAAATCTTTGCTGCTGATTACATGCAGAAACTTTGGTGCATCTAGAGTTTTTATCACTTTATTTTTTTTATGTTTTTTCTATCTTAGTTATGTGTTTTTTTATATTTATCTATGTGTGTTTTCAGTTTAAGGAATGAAATGCATATATGCTCTTTTTATTAATATTTATGTTCATATTTCTTTTAACCAAATGCAAAATCTGAAATTAGACAATCCATAGTAAAATAATAACAAGAACAACAATGAACAATAGAGGTACATTTTAAAGCTCCTACATTTTATCATTGATTCCATAAAGAGAAAAGAAAACAACAATAACCAAAGTTACAAATAAAATGCTAAACATAATCCATGGCCTAATTAGTATTTTGCAGCAGCTCATCTTCTTCTCTTTCTGTTAGGAATATGTTGTGTACTTGATGATAAGCCAAACAAAACACCTCTGTAGATTTAACTTAGTGTATTTTGTAGCACCCGACGGATGATCAATTATAGTCCCGACGGATGATTCAATATAGTCCCGACGGATGACTAATTGATATCCATTGGGTGAGTAGCTTATATAACAATAAGTCATGTAGCACATTTATGCAAACAACTTTTTATAGATTCTGTTGTAGCTTATGAATCATGTTGACTTCTAGTAGATGTGCAAAATAGGTTGATTAAATATAAATATAAGATGTCTTGTAATTCTGCACAAATGAAATGGAGTCAAGTGATAAAAGGCTACCCGACGGATGATAGACTAAGCAAAACACATTTTTCAGAGAAACATTTGTAAGCTGTATCCTGTAGCATTTCTCTGTGAGTTTAGTTGTTCACTTGTAAAGCAGTTGTGAGCTATTCAAGCTTTACAGGGTTCTCTCGATATATATATATATATATATATATATATATATATATATATATATATATATATATATATATATTTGGTGGATACATTCAAATCCACCAGAAAGTTTTAAAGACTTTTGTTTTTATTACTTGTATTTTGATTTATATAATTCTTTCATTCCGCACTTGGCGAATCAAATACATATATATTATTGAGTTATAACCATTTTTATTAAATCTCAAAAAGAAGCCATAAACCCCCCTTCTGTAATTCTTGTTGTATTATTAGGGAATAACAATTGGTATCAGAGCAAGCTCTTGAAGTGCAAAGTGTAACGACTCATATACTTTTATATTATTTAAAAGTGTAATTATTAAATAATTAATTAAATAAAATATGTGTGTTGGTTTTGACCTCTATGTGATATTTTATTGTAATCTGTGTGTGATTTATGGTGTATCAGGTTGTTTGTATAATTAATTATTGAGTGTACTGAATTGTTTTAACTCTTAAAAGTGGATTTGATGCAACTTTAATTGCATAAATATTTGGATCATCTCTAAAATTATTTTCTTGGTTTTATAATCAAAATAATTATTTGTGGGATTTTATAAAATTTAGAAATCAATATTTCATCAATTATTTAGCCCTATATGATTTTATGATTGCATTTATTTGTAAAATCCGTACTTAATTCCAGAATTCTTTAAAAATTATGAAACTCATATTTATTTAAGTTTGGAGTATTTCGATAATTTTAAAATTATTTCAGAAAATTTTCGGCCATTATTCACCCGCACATTTGTTCGTTAAATCGTTAAATGCGGGTATGAATTGTATTTCAAAAATGATTTCAAAATTTTGAAACTTTTATTTTATTAATTATGGAATATTTCGGAAATTTTGGTACAAAAATTGTAATTTTTCGATGCATTGTGATGCATAGTTGGTTTGTTACTTTATTTAAAAACGAACCAGGAAAATTCTTTAAAAACGAATTCGGGACACGTGTGTGCATTCAGTTTCTTGGAGTGATACTTGGAAGTAGTATAAAGAAATAGAAAAAAAAGATATAACCAAAAAAAAACCCCACCCCTGTTCATCTCTCTCACTTTTATCTCTCTAATCTCTCTATTCTTCCACGTTTTCTTCCTTTGTTTCTTATTTCCCCTTATTTCTCCTTCCTGCCCCGCCGCCCCTTTCTCTCTGTGTACGCGGTTCTGTTTTTCCAGTGGTAATTGCCGCCCTGTTCTTATTTTTCTGGCATGTATATGTGCGTGTATCTATATACCTGAGTGTGTATATGTGCTTAAGTGTGTGTCAGTCCATATGTGAAGTGTGTGTGTCGTGTTCGTTTATTTTCCGATTATTGCCGGCGGTTTCTATGCTTTTCTGGCAGTGTTGTGATGTTGTGCGCGTGATTGAACGCGCCTGTGTTGAGTTTCTTTTGTTTGTCTAATTATTTGATTCTTTTCTGCAGGAAAATTTGTTGAGTGCTTCTCGTGAAATAAAAATAAATCTCGTGCAGGAATTATAAAAGTTAATCGGTGGAGTTCGTGTCGGAAACCCGAATTTATCAGGTACCCGCGAATTTTATCGCCGTTGGCGATGAACCTCGGCGAGCGGACGGTGGACTGTGATGAATTAATTCTGAGTCCTATAATTATAAAAACAATATTTAATATTTGATTCGTACCATTATTTTTGAAGTGTAAATAGTCGAATATAATTGTTAAGGTCCGAATTGGAAATGCGAATAATATTAATAATTGAATAACACCGGTGATTGGGATTTGTGATTGTTGGATTAATTGTCGAGTTGCTTGTTGATTGTGACGTCGAATTGTTTCGACGGGTAGTCCGACAAGTAAAGGAAACGTTGTCCAATTTCCGGGAAATCGAACTACAGAAATACGGGAGCGTATCCAATAATTATCGGGATGTTGAGCGAATATATATAAATATATGAACATATGTTTTATTCAAAACCTGATCGTATGTTATGGTGAAATGTTTTTCCAAAACCAATGACCCTCATTTCATACAATAACGAGTATACGCATTTTCTGAAAACGAACACTGAATCGATTTTCGAGAACGTGAACCCTAACTGATGCCTGTATTATAATAATGTATGTGTTATGAGTCAGATTTTGTTAACGCACAGGTAGATTGTTAACGAGGATATGTCAAGCATAATCGAAAGTCTAAATTAGGGTATTTCGACTCTGTAAGTTCTAGTCGGAAGGCCCGAGAATTGGCATTGGACGAAAGATAGTTTGGTGGTCAGTCGATAAGCTCAGTAAGGTTCCAATCGAAGGCCTTAAGTGTTGAGGTCAAATCCATGGTAATCTAGTGGATAGACAGTAAAGACTAAGCATTCGAGTTGGTTCGAGGTCAATTAATAATAATTGTAAAGCTCTGCACGACAAGTACTCCTAAACCTTTCTCGTGATATAGTGCAAATATTTTTAAATTCTCTCGTGACATATTGTTAAGTATTCAAAATAGTTCTGTTTTATATTGTGAGTACTTTGAATCATACAGCCTGGAACCCGGATCACAGATCTTGAGCCGTAAGCTTTATTCTTTATAAACCATCCCTTGTTGATTTCCAGATACTAAACCACACAAATATGATACTACTCTCCAAATATATAACCACCAAACACCAAACACTGGAACAAAATTATTTGAACATACATAAACTTTTATACCCCAACCATTCTTTGTAACATCAAAGAACTAAACCTTGAAAAATCATTGTTCATCTACTACCTGATTCTCTTACAGGCTGGAGGCCATTTCCTATACATACTTTGATATACCCTCGTGGTACCTATAAATTGCACCATGCTCTTATGCAAATGTTTTATTACTGTTGATTATGATCTTGTTTTATTGAGTTATATTGTTTATCATATTGAACTGCTTTAGAATTGGATAGTTTTATTTATGTGGACCAGATTCGTGGTCAGACCAGATTCGTGGTCGAATTAGGCCAATGTGTGCCTTGGATCCATTTTATAGAGCAGAGCCGTGTGCCTTGATCGGGGTTAGTGCGTGACTGATCAGCAGCCTAACCTTGGTTTTAAAATTTAAAATGAATATCCAATTCTAATGATTGTTTGACATGAAACTTGATTCCTTTGAATCATCTCGTTTGATCATTGTTTAACCTCAGTTATTGTTATTGCGACTTGCTGAGCTAGTTAGCTCACTCTTGCGAACCTTTTTATGTATTCTACAGTTATGGTTGATAGCGAGGTTTCCCAGTTCAGTGTTTGAGCTAGGATACCAGATTGAGTTGGATCGAGCTAGCAGGAGCTTTTTATGGTAATTGAGTTAGCAAGATTGTAAGAATAATTTCTTTATCAGTTGTAAGTTAAATTAGTGGGGATTTGGTACGTTGTAATAAAATTTAAGGTTATGGCTTATTTTCATACTTTAACCTGTTGCGATCCGTGGTTATGTAAAGCAGGGTCATTGCAAATATTACTTCTTATATAGGGTTATATATTTTGTATGTATTGTGGACCCCAAACTTCTGACCCGGGTTTGGAGGGCGCCACAGGTTGGTATCAGAGCTACAGGTTATAAGTCACTGAAACAAGCCTAGATTGTCGGAATTGGATAAAGGGTTAGGATTAGGAATAGAAAATAGAAAGATAGGACGTTGTGAGACTAAGTGCGACTGTATGGTAGGCTTTCGGTACGATTCGTGTTGCGATTCGAGATTCTTATCCTGCAATATGATTTCCAGATAATGGCATTGGCAGATCTTATTTTCCCGGTATCATCTGATCATTCAGAGCCTTTTATTCGAGGATCGTCATCTTTACTCATATTCGACTCGCACATTGTTCCCCCACCAGTATTGACTGTATTACCTCCTGTTATAACAACTGCACCCCTTCAAGATATTCTACACTATTTTACCATATTTGATATGAGACTACCTATTTAAGAACCTCTATTTGTTTATTCTTGTTTTACTGGACATTCAGCTATGAGTGTATCTTTTCAGTTTACCCTACACCTTGTTCTATACCCTCAGTTTAAAAAATATCTTATGGAACAACAGTATCTACAAGGATGGATTCGAGAGCTGCAGTAAATGGTGAGTACATGAGATATTAATAAAGGTGAGAAGGAGTTTAGAAAGAAGATTCATGTGATCCGGATGATAGATGCTACCAGGTTAAATGGAGCTACTAGTGAATAGGCCACCCATGATTAGTTTGTGGGATGGACTAGATGAGTTTTGAAAGAGTTAGAAAGGAATATAGATCTGGAGTTTTCTTGGTATTAGATGAAGGCGTTATGAATGTGATATTTATAGTAACAATGTGATGTGACATCAGCCGACTTGTTGACTATTGGATAGACTGTTCTACTTAACGACTGCAAAGATGATGACGAGAGTATTACTAGCAGGGAAGCTTTGATATGAAGCTATAAATAAGATAACGCGCAACGACAACTGCACTATTCATTGATTAAGAAAGATAAATGGACCCAATAAAGGAGAGAAGATAAATTGAAGTGAATGGACCCTTATGTGATTATTTCCTTAAATTGGTACTTTGTTATGGGTAAGGAGGACAACAACTGTAATAACTCGAATTTTTGAGACCTTGTAAAATGTTTAATGAATAGTAACCCTGACGGACGGGAAAACTTTTGAGCCCACACTATGTAGTGCATGAGAAAATGAGTTTCAGAGTTGATATTATGATTATACATACCAAATAAGTGTATGTCAACGCTATTAGTTTTCGAAGAAAATGAACTTTGAGAAACGACCATATTTACGAATCATCGAGGATTACGGGAATCATACTATAATTACGAATATAAAACCCTACAGATTTATACCCAAGTATGATAATTCAAAACATAAGGAATAAATACGAAAGGAATTACGTCACGAACCATTTACGAGGAAGTATTAACGAAAACGTTTAAGTGACCGAGCGAAAGCGTAAATGATTAAATAAACGTAACGCACTAACTAACCATGGTAAGAAAGTAACCATGGTTACTTTATCAAATAGTGAGCTAGAGATAGGATGATCAACCAAGGCTAATGGAATAGTAAGCTAAGGAAGCTAAGCAAGTGGCTTAGCTTGTAATCTACCACAAGCTAGTTAGATTTGTCCATGGATTTGGAAACAAGAATAAACCTAGGATTCTAAACTAGGAGAATATCAAATCAATATAAGATATCACCAACATCATTTCCTATAAGCAACCAAGGAGCAAGCATAAAAACACTCCCTCTCTCTCTTTAAGCCCCATTCGGCCTTCTTCATCAAACCAAGGAATTTAAAATCAAAACCTCAAGTTCTAGCCATGGTTAAATCCTCCCATTAATTCTCAAGCTTCCTAAAAACCAAAATAAGGTAAGATAAATATTTGATCTCTTTTTATTAAGGTTTGATGGGTGAAATAAAATCAAGAAAGTTGCTAATAAATAGTATGAATAGTAACTCTTCTTTGGTTTCTTGATTTCAATGGTGGTTTTAGGTTCCAAAAACCATACCAAGCACTCCCAAGACTCTAACATCATCAAGAACACATCTCAAGATTTCAATAAAGGTAAAAATCTTTGACCCAACTTTATTTAAGATTCAATTTCAAGATCCTTTTAGTATGTAGTTGTAAACCTAATTTTAGTGGTGATATTGTTGAGATCTTGATGTTTAGTTAAGTAGATTTTAGGTTGATTGTTGTTGCCTCAAGAACATGATGTTCTTGAGAGGAGTTAGTGTGTTGATGATGATATGATGATTATTGGTGGTAGTATAAAGATTTAAGGTGTAAACGAAACTCCGATCGTAAACGTAATCTCGCTAAAATGAACAAAACGTAACTTTAAGATTCTGCAGAAAGTATCGAAGATGTAAACTGTAATTTATTGAAAATTGACCATTTTTTATGATAGAAAATTTTATAAGTATCGTTTAGGCGCTTGAATCGCATGATTCCGATTAACGGATCAAAAGTTATGGCCGTTTTACTAAAAGTGGTTTACGCGACAAAAACTGCTATGAATTACGAACTTTGAAAATATAAAGGATCGACTTAAGAAGGTTCATAAATCATGAATTTTTACAGAGAGTAGAATATTAAGTTTTCTAACTTCCATAAAAATTTCAAGAATAATGATTTTTCAATTTAATAAAAATATTGGAGCCGAGACCGCGCGATTAGAAACCGTAGAATCCATAAGCGGAGCCGACGACGAAAATGAAAATGAACTTAAGATACTTTGAAAAAGGAAGCGACCATGATCTGAATAAGGACTTAATGGAATAATAAGGGTAATTTAAGTTGAGAGGGTGCATAATAATTAGCACATGAGTGCGGGTAGCCGTAAATTAGAAGGGGACCTAACGAAATGAATTGTGTTCATAATTATAGATTTCCGAGTGGAACCTAGAGCATCCTCCACCTCGAGATACCCAGGCAAGTTACGAACATAAATACCATGCTTGCCATGATACACAATAATTGATTTTTTCGCATAATGTAGCGATGTTGTACGATAAGTTTATATCGTAAAATATTTAATTCTGCTTTAAGCGTGATGTATAATTATAAGACCGAGAGTTGGTCGGGATTTTAAGATGAAAACCCGAGAATCATTACGGTGATATTATAGGACGATTACAAGTCCATAATAGTACGTTTTAAAGGGACTCAACGTCCACTTACGAAACATTAAAATACCTCGAACTTTTATTAAAACGATTTCCTAACGATCATATTCCCTCGACTATATTTTATTGTTCGAATATATCATATACCTATTCTTTTATTATGAGAGAAGTATACTCCAACAATTATTTATTTCAAACCCGATTAAACATTAAAGATTATTAATTGCGTAGACATAAACTAGTTAAGGAATATTATTTTAAATATTCTTTTAAAGAGTAAACACATTCGATGTTTAATTATTTATCGATTATCATTTAATTAATTATTATTTATTAAAGGGTTTATTTATGATTTAAAATCATAGAACCTGATTTAAAATACTTTATGATTTTCGGAAAGTCATTCGAATAATTTCAGATCGTCGGAGAATATTATCTCGACTTATTTTTATATTTTGAATATAGTTTCAAAGAGAAACTCCCCCCTTATTTAATTATCTGTTAACAACGGTCAACTCACATCCTTAGTACTTCCTCCGAAAACTTTCGGAAGTACATATATATATATATGAAGTAAAGCTATGCCTATCAACAAGCAAAACGCTTGGGGGAACTTCGATATGGTTCGAGTTCTCGAGATATGATAGGATCTCCTAAAGGACAAGGGAGGGGTAGGATCCAAGTACTTCGTCTATTAGATAGACTACTGGTACCGTAGGAGACGGTACAACATGTACCTAAGGACCTGCGAAGTGTGTGTATATCCGAAATGAGGACACATAGCCCGTATGCGGTAAGGGTGATAACCGGGATACGAAGGTGCCGTCCTTCTACTAGTAGAAAATGTTACATTTATCGTAGTACGACTGATCATCGTATGCGGTGGCTCCAACCAATGTCCTATTCTTCCAATTAGAATTGTGATGTAATAACGTAACCCAAGCCTAGGTGCTGGGTTTGCTATTAAGGTATTCGTAGGCTAATAAAATCCACTAAAGGATTGTTTTCGTAAAAGGTGTGTATCACCAAGGGAAACTATTTTCGAATAAAACATAATTATCATATATGATGTTTTACGTAAGTTTATCATACAGTCATTTTCATATTGTACATTATTATGCTGGGCATTATGGCTCACTCTTGCTTTCTTTTAAATGACACAACACAACAGTGAATCAAGATGCCTACCATGAGAACCACAACCAGGAAACGGGTAGGAAATGGCCAGTTGTTCCGTAGATTGTTTGGTGTTGTACCGCAGGTAGTCCGAATAAGCTGGGTTAGTTTTCAGTTGTTTTTAGTTCGACTTATTTAGAAGCATGACTTATGTAAGGTAAGAAATAAGAAACGCAAATTTGGCCGACGGACTAGCCTTACTTAAAGGTTATTGCTCGGTACGACTTAATTACTTTTGGGTTGTAATAATTATCACTTTGTGGTTTAATCTACTCCAGTAATGAATGGTTCGTTTCCAAGACAATAACCTGTAAGTGTGTGTATGTGAGAGATAAGTGTGGGGTCGTAATGTGTGAGTATTTATATATTGTGGTGTGAGGTATGTGGTTTATAGTGGTTTAGATGGCGTGGCCTCCGAGATTCCCGACCCCGGATTTTGGGGCGCCACAACAATCAACTCATATAGTAATGACGACCAGATGTACGATTTTCAAAATTTTTAAACAAGTTTTCAAAAATGATCTTCCCTTACAAAATCTCTAAAAGTTTTTTTTGAATAGAATAAGTTTTAAAAATTGGTTGTTCAGTTACTACTTGAGTTTCTTGTTTGTTATAAGACCAGATTACTTAGAAAGTACGTGTTCCAGAAAGTAGTACGGTTGATTCCGAGGGCCAAGTGGACCCGTTATTAAGAAGAAGTTTTGATTAATCCTAATAGAAGAATGTGAATCTTGTTTGATGAGATTAAAAACAGAACCAGAGTACGGAGAAGCTATTCATCCAGTTGCAGAGATCATTAAAGTTTAAATAATTGATTGATTTAAAAGAAGCCTGAACATGATCGAAGAATGGATGAACAAATTTCCAGACTATTCTAAAAGAAGAACATTATTAACAAAAGAATCGATATGTTGAATGATTAGTGGTTATTCTAAATTAAAAAGTGGAAACTCGAGGTTATGTGGTAAGAACGCCACTATGATCGAGTTGCTAAAGTATTATACGTGTAGGTGCGATGTTAAAGACGCAAGACTTAACAAGTAAGAATCTACCATAATGCTTAATTTGCGAAGGCATTTCGGCGAACTTTCTGAAGTTGTTATATAATACAAATGGGATACGATCGAACAAGCTCGAAAGATGAATATAAGTGAAATATGGATGGTGACCAATAGTATCATTCTTTTCTCCAATACTATAGCGTATATTCTTTTGATTCCTGAATATGTATGAACTTCTTTCATTAATAAATTCTTGCGGTGATAAGAAAAAGGAGGATGTTGCATTCCTTTCAAATTAATTGTTCCCCTCAAGTTTTGCTTTCTGATTGGGACAAACAGTGTTATGGTGAGACGCTTTGTCGGAATGACGAAGAGTCGGGTGGGACGCCACCTAATCATATGCTGTATGCCATATGGTACGAAAGACTGGCCATCTTAAGTACCAATGTGGTTGTCTCATTCATATTCAAATCATTACTTCTTCTTTCTGTTAGGAATATATGTGCATTAGTTTGATGATATGTTTAACAAAACACTTAAGTAGAAGTTTAGTGTTTGCAGCCTCAACGGATAAGACCATTTTGGCTATCCGTTGATGGTGCAGCTTTACTTAGAAATAAGTCTAGTGTTGTAGCACATTTCAGTCTCTGTATTTAAGATATAATTCTTAGAAGTTGAGAGAAAATATAAGTCATGTTGACTACTAGAAGATATACAAATAGGAAGGCCAATTGTAAATATTTCATGCCTTGTAATTTTGTATAAATGAAGTGGTATCAACGGATGTCTTAAAGACCTTCAATGGATGAGAAACAAAGCTTCAACGGATGTCTCTAAAGCTTCAACGGATAGAGCTTCAACTGCTAACACATCAACGGATAAAGCCATCAACGAATGAAGGCTTCAACGGATGTTCTGTTAAAGAGCAGTTGATAAGTGGTAGTTGTAACAGCAGACAGAGGCACATGGGTTGACAGAGATAACTGAAATGTGGAAGCCTAATTTCAGGAACATCAGAAAAAGCTACTCTAGTACAAAGAGGCAATAGTCAACAAAGTACTTGAGTGATATGGAGAAGAAACAAGTGGAGAACTTATTTTATTATTGTATTTTTTATCTTTGTCTTCACTTGTACACTTGGTGATATATAAACCAAGTAGCAGCTAGTAATTAGATATGAATTTTTTCCAGTGCTGTTTAGAAAAATCTTGAGAGAAAAATTATCTAGTTTGTACTAGGATGCAGCTGTGATCAACATCTTGAATCACAGATTTTCTGAAATACCATCTCTGGTGGAACAATAATCCACCAGAAAAGTTTTTAAGGTCTGTTGTGTTCTTTACATTAGTGCTTGAATATATATCTGTCTGTATTAGCTTAAAGCAATTCACACACTTGTTTATCTTGAACACAAAGCCTTTAAAACTGCTCAAAACTTGAAAAAGTTTTGAGATTTACATTCAACCCCCCTTCTGTAAATCTCATTGTTAGTCCACTAGGAATAACAATTGGTATTAGAGCAAGCTCTTGACACACAAAGAGTTTAAAGATCTTGGAAACTAACAAAGATGAGTAAGAAGGATATTGGAGTAAAAATCCCAGTTCTTGACAAAGACAGTTATCACCATTGGAAGGTGAAAATGCACCTTCATCTACTCTCCCAAGATGAAGGTTATGTAAACTGCATTGAGAATGGTCCTCACATTCCCCACAAAGTAGCCACAGTTGCTACGACCACAATTGCTGTTGGTCAATCCATTCCAAAACCTAGAGCAGAATGGACAATGGAAGACACAGAAGAAGTCCACAAGGATAAGAAGGCTATGAACATTTTGTTTAATGGTCTTGACAAGGATATGTTTGATAATGTGATAAATTGCAGAACTGCTAAAGAGGTTTGGGACACAGTTCAGCTACTGTGTGAAGGTACAAAACAAGTAAAAGAAAACAAAATGCAGCTTCTCATTCAACAGTATGAGTATTTTCATTTTGAAGAAAATGAATCTTTAAATGACACATTCAATAGATTCCAAAAGCTGTTGAATGGACTGAAGCTGTATGGTAGAGTGTACCAGGTGAAGGATTCAAATCTTAAATTTTTAAGATCCTTGACAAAGGAATGGAAACCCATGACCGTCTCCTTGAGAAACTCTCAAGATTATAAGGACTTCACTCTTGAAAGATTATATGGAATCTTGAAGACTTATGAACTAGAGCTGGAACAGGATGAGGTATTGGAGAAGGGAAGAAAGAAAGGAGGTTCAGTTGCCTTGGTAGCTGAAAATGAGAAAGAATGCAGACAAGAAACTGTGAGATCTAAATCAAACTCCAAAGATGGCACAAGCAAATCAGAATCAAGCAAGGGTAAGGAGCAAGTTGCTGAGAATGAAGACAACTCCAGCCAATATGACTCTGATGGTATTGATGAGCATCTTGCATTTATGTCCAGGAGATTTGCAAAGATGAAATTTAGGAAAAACACTAGAGTCACTAAACCTCATAAGAACATGGTGGACAAATCCAAATTCAAGTGTTTCAATTGTGGTATAAGTGGACACTTTGCAAGTGAGTGCAGAAAGCCAACTTCTGAAAAGAAGAAATTTGACCAAGTAGATTACAAAAAGAAATATTTTGATCTGCTCAAGCAAAAAGAGAGGGCTTTCATTACTCAAGAAAAAGACTGGGCAGCTGATGGAGAAGAAGAGGATGAAGATGTGGAATATGTCAACTTGGCTCTCATGGCTGATTCTGAGGAAAATGAAGTTAGTTCATCAAGCAACCAGGTAATCACTACTGATTTAACACAGCTTACTAAAGAAGAGTGCAATGATGCTTTTAATGACATGTCTACTGAATTTTATCATTTGCGTGTGTCTCTTAAATCTCTTGCTAAAGAAAATAGTAGGATTAAAGAGAACAATCTGTTTTTAAGTAATAGAAATGCTGTGTTAGAAGATAAGTTGATTGACCTAGAGAAAACTAAGCTTCATTGTATATCTGTTGAAAATGAACTAGCTGAATCTGTTAAGAAAGTAGAAATACTTTCCAATCAATTAGAGAGAGAGCAAGAGGTGATTAAAGCCTGGAAGACATCTAGGGATGTTAGTGCTCAAATTTCCAAGGTCCAAGGAATTGAATCATTCTGTGAGACTGCCTGGGATAAAAACAAAAAGAAACTGTAATTAATTGATGGGCTGTCAACGGACGTGGAATCGACGGATGATGAAAGTTATCCGTTGAAGGAAGAAAAGGAGCATCCGTTGAAGGTTCCTCAATTAAAACAGGCAGATGTTTCTAATAGTGAAAATCTAAAGAAACTCAACAAAAAATTTGGTTCAACTTCCAAGAACTTTGTCAAAGGAGAAGCAAGCACGTCCAAAGATTTCAGTAAGGTGAATATAGGGCACATGACCTTAGAACGGTTAAAGAATAGGCTCAAAGTGGTTGAGGATAAAAAGGAAACTAAAAGGAAATCTAATAGAAATGGGAAGGTAGGGGTTAACAAACATAACAATTACACACCTGATAAGTATGCTCCTAGAAAAAGCTGTGTGCATTGTAGTAGTGTTAATCATCTATCTGCTAATTGCAAATCTATTAAGAAAACTCCCATACCTGTACCCTCTTCCATGCCTAATATGTCTGCATCACCTCTGCATGCTATGCCTGTTATGTCTCAACAGAATCCTTATGCACATTTTGCAAACATGCCATATTTTAACAATCCTTATCTTGCTGCATTTAGTATGCCTCAAATGCCATACAATATGCCAATGTGGAATAACATGCTTGCACAATCCATGCCTTATCAAATTCCAAATGTGCTAAATGATTCTGTGACTAACCCTACACCTTAACCAACTACATCTAAGATCAAGGTTGACTCAAAGTTACCTAAGTCTAAAGATGCAGGAGGAATGAAGTCTAGGAGAAAGGCTAACAGGAATGGACCCAAGGAAACTTGGGTACCAAAATCAACTTGATTGATTTTATGGTGTGCAGGGAAAAAGAAGAAATCTATGGTACTTGGACAGTGGCTGTTCAAGACACATGACAGGAGATTTCTCCCTGCTCACTGAGTTTAAGGAGAAAGCTGGCCCTAGCATAACCTTTGGAGATGACAGCAAAGGGTTTACTATGGGATGGCTTGATTTCAACAAGGAATATCATCATTGATGAAGTTGCATTAGTTGATGGTCTCAAGCACAACTTACTGAGTATCAGTCAACTATGTGATAGAGGGAATACAATTTCCTTCAATTCAGAAGCCTGTGTTGTCACCAGCAAGAAAGACAACAAAGTGGTTCTAACTAGAGTTAGAAAAGGGAATGTGTACTTAGCTGACTTCAACTCTACAGATGCAGAATCTATTACTTGTCTCTTCAGCAAAGCAAGTTCAGTTGAGAGTTGGCTATGGCACAAGAAGCTATCCCATTTGAATTTCAAGACAATGAATGATCTAGTCAAAAAGGACTTAGTTAGAGGAATTCCTCTAGTTGAATTCTCAAGGGATGGTTTGTGTGATGCTTGTCAGAAAGGCAAACAAAGGAAAGCATCATTCAAAAAGAAGCTTGAAACAACAATTGATGAACCATTACAGCTGCTGCATATGGATTTGTTTGGACCAGTCAATGTATTGTCAATTGCAAGAAAAAGATATTGCTTAGTGATTGTAGATGATTTCTCAAAGTTTTCATGGGTCTATTTTCTTGGATCAAAGGATGAAGCAAGTGAAATCATTATCAATCACATCAGGCAAGTCAATAATCATCCTGACTTGAAGGTTAGGAATATCAGGAGTGACAATGGAACTGAGTTCAAGAATTTGTCAATAAGGCTGTTCTGTGAAGAAAATGGAATCATGCATGAGTTCTCAGCTCCAAGAACACCTCAACAAAATGGGGTAGTTGAAAGAAAGAACAGATCTTTGATTGAGGCTGCCAGAACAATGCTTGAAGAATCAAAGTTACCAACATATTTCTGGGCTGAAGCTGTTAATTATGCCTGCTACACTCAGAATATTTCTTTGATCAATCAAGCTAAAGGCATGACTCCTTATCAGTTGTTCAAGAGAAGAAAACCAACTCTAAACTTTCTTCATGTCTTTGGATGTAAATGCTTTATATAGAGGAATCAATCTGACCATAAAGGGAAGTTTGATGCAAAGGCTGATGAAGGGATATTTGTTGGTTACTCAGCTGGAAAATCTTATAGGGTCTACAATCTAAGAACCAACATTGTTATGGAATCTGTGCATGTTGTGTTTGATGATAAAAAGATTGATGGACTAACAGATGAGGGACATAATGAGAGACTCAAATTTGACAACATTGAGATATATTGTGATGATAGTGAAGAGGAGATTGATGGAGATGACACTTCAAAAGGGATTCAAAATATGCCCTTGGATAATGCACAAAATTCTGCACCCGTTGATAGAGGCAATGCAGTATCCGTTGAAAGACATAGTGCATCATCCGTTGAAGTACAAAATGAAGCATCCGTTGATCATAGTTCATCAACGGATAATCGATTTACATCATCAGTTGATAGAACTCCAAATTCCCTGAAAAGAACCAACAACTCAGGGGGAGTTTCAACTAATCAACACTCTGTCTCACATCATGACAATACTGAGGCCACCTCATCTAGAGCACATCTTCTACCTCAAAGGAAATGGACCAAGAATCATCCCTTTGAACTAATCATTGGTGATGCATCATCTAAAGTGCAAACAAGAAAAGCTACTCAAGATGAATGTCTATATAGTAGTTTTCTATCTCAGGAGGAACCTAAGAAAGTGGAAGAAGCTTTATTGGATCCAGATTGGATATTAGCTATGCAGGAAGAGCTGAACCAATTTAAGAGAAACAAAGTTTGGAAGCTGGTACCCAAACCAAAGAACAAGAGTTCCATTGACACAAAATGGGTATTCAGAAACAAGATGGATGAAAATGGCACTGTCATAAGGAATAAAGCCAGATTGGTTGCTAAAGGCTATTCTCAACAAGAGGGAATAGATTTTGATGAAACATATGCTCCTGTTGCAAGACTTGAAGCCATCAGAATTTTTCTAGCCTATGCAGCCCATGCCAATTTCAAAGTCTATCAAATGGATGTCAAGAGTGCATTTCTAAATGGAAAATTGGAGGAAGAAGTCTATGTAAGTCAACCTCCAGGGTTTGAAGATCCAAATTTTCCAGACTATGTGTATTATCTGTTAAAAGCACTCTATGGACTGAAGCAAGCACCTAGAGCCTGGTATGAAACCCTATCAAAATTCCTTTTGGAGAATCACTTCACTAGAGGTACTGTTGATAAAACTCTCTTCTTTAGGAATTTTAATGGCTCTAGTATACTTGTTCAAATTTATGTAGATGACATAATATTTGGTTCTAAAGATAATAAACTTTGCAAAAAGTTTGCTAAGCTAATGCAAAGTGATTATGAAATGAGCCTGATGGGAGAACTAACCTATTTTCTTGGTTTACAAGTTAAACAAGTTAGTGATGGAATTTTCATTAGTCAAACTAAATATATTCATGATCTTTTAAAGAAGTCTGACTTAATGGAATGTTCATCTGCAAAAACTCCCATGGCCACTGTCACCAAACTTGAATTAAATAAGACTGAAAGGTCTGTGGACATTACAAGTTATAGAGGCATGGTTGGTTCACTTTTATATTTAACTGCTAGCAGACCAGATATAATGTTTGCTACATGTCTGTGTGCTAGATTTCAAGCTGATCCTAGGGAGTCTCACTTAATTGCTATCAAGAGGATTTTCAGATATCTCAAGGGTACACCAAATTTAGGTATTTGGTATCCTAGAGAATCTGGCTTTGATCTAATTGGTTATTCAGATGCAGACTATGCAGGTTGCAAAATAGACAGGAAAAGTACAACAGGCTCCTGCCAATTCCTGGGAAACAAGCTTGTATCATGGTTTAGCAAAAAGCAAAATTCAGTCTCTACTTCTACAGCTGAGGCTGAATACATTGCTGCTGGAAGTTGCTGCTCTCAAGTGTTATGGATGAGGAATCAACTCCTTGATTATGGACTTCATGTTGATAGAATTCCTATATTTTGTGACAACACAAGTGCCATAGCCATAACAGAGAATCCTGTGCAGCACTCAAGGACCAAGCACATTGATATCAAGTACCACTTCATCAGAGAGCATGTCATGAATGGTACAGTGGAACTACATTTTGTTCCAAGTGAACAACAAATTGCAGACATATTTACCAAGCCACTTGATGAATCAACATTCACAAGATTGGTAAGTGAGCTAGGTATGCTTAATTACTCATAAAATTTATGTCCTAATTGCAATTTGAATTGAAGCCTGAAATGTATTAGTTGCTAGAACAAATTTGACTTCTTAACAAAGATTATTCCGTCAACGGATATTTCCTATCCGTTGAAAGTCAAAATTGTTCTGTCAACGGATGTTCATTATCCGTTGAAAGACATATACATTTCTGGAATTTTTATCCGTCAACGGATAAAACTGAAGTACCTTTCAACGGATGACAGTTTACTTTATCCGTTGAAATGTCACATCAGTCGATTCAGGTGTTTCACAGCCGTTGATTCTATTTTCTTAACCGTTGATACTCATACATACAGCTGTATGTATTTGTTTTAAAGGTAGTTTTTAGAATACTTACAGTTTATTCTTAAACGGCTGAAATTCACTAACATATATTTATTGTTTAATCTTTTATTTATACCTTTTAATTTGAGAAAGTATATAAGCCCTTCTGATTTTTCATTTTTACTTTACGCTTTCTTGAAATTTCAAAGCTTTTACCATTTTCTCTCTGCAAATCCTTCAAGTTATTCTCTGCAACTTCTACTTACAAAAATGACACCTGTAGTAAAAATTATGTCTCAATCTGGGTTCATCTATGAGAAGAACAATTTCATAGCTTTGGTAGCAAAGAATGAAGCCCACTCAGATTATCACAAAATGATGGACTTCATCAAAAACTGTAAACTTAGCTATGCAATGCTGGAAGCCCCAACGATTTACTGTGAAGTAGTTGAGGAGATTTGGACAACTGCTGAGTTCAACTCTATAGATATGACCATCTCTTTCACTCTCAAAGGTAAAAATCACTGTGTTAACTGTGATGATTTACTAGCATGTTTTAAATTGCCTGAGAACAATGCCATGACACCACACACTGATAATGATGTATCCAGCATGTTAGATTCCATAGGTTATTCTCTTAACTCTGCTAGTTTAGGGAGTATTAAAAGAAAAGGCCTTAGGAAAGAATGGAGTTTTCTTGGGGATGCCTTTATCAAGGTTTTCTCTGGGAAAATTAGTAATTTTGATGCCATAACTTCATCTCTTGTTAATATGCTCTATATGCTTGTTTCTGATAGGTATTTTAACTTTAGCAATTATGTTATGCTAGAATTGGGTACTAGATTAGGTAACAAAGCTAATAGAACTAATAACATCTAGTATGCTAGATTCTTTATGTTATTGGCTAACCATGTTGCTGAAGGTTTGGTCATAACCAATGAGAATAATAAACTCAAGTGCTGGTCACAAGAGAAAAGAGTTCTTGCAGATTTATTGAGAATGGATCAGCAGTGTACCATTGGTATATTTACCAATCATGGATGCACCTCAGGTAAATGAGGTAATTGTTTCTACAACTCCTACTTCTTCCAACCCCTCTATGTCTTTATCTTCTAGTGTGCCCATGGAATCTGTGACAATGCCCCAACAGATTCCTACCAAGGTCACCAAAACTAAAATTTCAAAATCAAAGACAAAGAAAACCACCTCTGTTGTTTCTCAAAAGATAACAGTTGTAACACCTACCCTTAACCCTGAGGGGAGTGAACAGGGTGTGAGTGGTGAAAGGAGGGGTGAACATCAAAGAAACCCCCAGGATAAGGAAGGAGAGATAAGTGCTTCCCAAGCTAGCCAAGCCACAGTTTCTCAAAAAGCTGTGGTGGTTGAAAAGGTCTCTAGCATATCCCTAGCTGCATCCTCCCAAAAGGATGTAACTATTGAAAATAATTCCCAACCAGGAACACAGAACAAACGAGGGAGGGACACTGAAGCCAAACACTCGCCAACAAAAGATTTTATTAGAAGAAAGAGGGCTAGAACCCAATCTTCTACACAGGGTGCACACACTGCACAGATACATCCATCTGTATCTATGCCTTCTCAAACTCAGTTTGATGTGGCTCCAACAAATGTGGAGTCACAGCCCCATTCTCCCACAATTCACACACATCAATCACCACACACTTCATCACCATCTCTGGATGTGGATATGTTATTCCCATCAATTCCTGATTCTCCCTCTTTACAACTCAGGGAGGAGCCCCACTCAAATACAGGTGATCATCATCTTTTAGATGATTTGTTGGATCACCCGCAAATTCTTTCAGATGTAATTGAAGGATCTGTGTCACCAAAACTCAAATCAATCCACACAGATTCAACAGTTATATCACTTTCCATTTCTACTTCTTTTCCTTCTTCAACGGATATCACTCATCCGTTGACAAGTGGTTGTTCTTCAACGGATAAGCTTAACAGCAGTTATCCGTTGATACCATCAGTGTCACCTTCAACGGCTATTCCATATCCGTTGATAGTCTCTACACACTCAACTGAAACAATTCCAAGTGTAGAAGACATGATTACTGTACAATCACTTTTAGGACTGAGGGAAGGGAGTGATAATTTGAGTGAGAGGCTGGGTTGCTCCCAGGCAAAAGGAGAGATTGAGAGCTCAAATAAGCATGCTATTTCTTCCAGCATGGCAAAAGTAAGTGAGAGGAGTACCACCTTAGTAGGTGAAGGTGAGGGTGTGAGGATTGTGAGCCAGGGGGAGCCCCTGATGCAAGAATATAGAGAAAAAGAGAGAAAGGCAGATACAGCAGATATAAGGGTGGATCCAGCCATTGTTAATGAGTCAATGATTGTGGATGATGCTGAAAAGGAAAGACAATTTCAGCAACATTACAAAGCTGTAATTGATAACATTTCCTTGGATGCTGACACTTTTACTCATCCTGTGTCAGCTTATCAGCTGTTGGCTGCTCAGGGCAATGAGAAGGCAGAAAAGACACTACATCTAGCACATACAACAGAATCTCTTCAAAGGGATAAAGCTGCTATTAACAAGATGCCTTCTATAGCTGGTGAGTCATCTGAGGAATTTGGAGTAAATTCTGATGATGATGACTCTGTTTCCTTTGATGGAAGCATGAACTTAGGGGGAGATGAAAGCCCTAGTTCTATTCCAAATTTACCTGAATGGGCCTTGACAAAGGAGTCTACACCAGGGCAATTCAATGTCTCCTTAGTCAAACAAATCAGTACTATCCAACAGGCCATTCAGAAAACTTCACATGCTGGTACCAAGGCAATCCTTACAGCTCACCTGGACTCACTGCATCTCATGAAGTTGCAGCAAGTAAGCCAGAATCAGAGTGTGGATGAACTCAAGAAGGATATTGCTGACTTAAAATCCTACAATTCTGAAAAATTGGATTCAGTCATGCCCTATGGTACAATGAAGGACTTATTGCTGAGATTGAAAAAAGATTCAAATACTGAAAAGAGGCTGGCTAAGTTAGAAGACAGAGTCCAAGTTATTGAAAATTTTGTGGCCAGCATTCTTCACAACCAACAATCTCAAACAAGTCTACTTATGCAGCTGGCAAAGGCACAAGGCTTGACCCCTCTCCTTGATGATAACAAAAAGGGGGAGAGAAAAAGGGAAGGGGAAGGAGAGCCATCTACAAAAATCCAGATATCTAAAGTGCTAGCTCCTGCCATCACTACTTCTCCAATTATGCAAATCAAAGGAAAGCCTGATGGAATTGACCTAATCCAGCTAGCAGCAGCTGAAATTCAAGTGAAAGAGCAAAGGAGGAGAATTGATGAAAGGGTGCAACAAATGTTTGGCTCAACACAAGATAAATCAATATCTGTGAAACACAGCACAAAGGTTGAACCAATCATTATGGAGCACAAGCCAGAAAGGAGGAATAAGGTTGGAGAGACTTCTTTCAAGAATCTAAAACCTATAGTTCTCAAGCCCAACACTAGATCCAGCAAGGACTCCACAAAGAACCCCCTAGACTTTGCTCAGATGAAAGAAGTGGACTTTCCTCTTCCAAAGCCTGATGAAGACAAAGTTTTGGGTGCTAACATCAAAAAGCACAAGGAGACCAAGGACACAGTTGAAAGAATGAAAATGGCCATTATCTTTAGAGAGGGAAAGAGTATCTGTGTGATGCAAGGACATCCCAAATTTACAAAGGCCAAGAGGGAAGAAACCAAAAGGTTGAAGAAAGAAGCTGAAAAACTTAAGGCTGACAAAAGATCACAAGCAAAGCTTGAACAACAGCTAAAGTCAAGTCAAGTTGAAGGAGAGAAAGGAATTGAAGTCAGGGGTGAAGACAAGATTGCAAACCTAGATGAGGTTTTTGGGAGTATATTTGGTGAGAGTATGGAGGAAAGAGAGGAATGGCAGAAGGGAAACAGAAGAAAGGCCAAGGCACATAGAAGGAGTGAAGATAACACTGAAGAAACTAAATCAATATCTAAACCACTACCTTCCATACCTGAACCTTGTGTTGCTGATCCCACTATAAACATCCATGGTGAACTAATCATCCCAAAAGAGGAACCTATTGATTGGGACACCATCAAATTGCCTACCTTTTTAACCACTCTTCCACTACTAAAGAAACAGAAAAGAAAATCCAAATCTACACCTCCCCTAACCTCTAAGAAATTCACTCAAAAACAAAAACCTAAGCCTATGCCACCCATTTCTAAAGATGATTATGTTCACATCTGTGACATAAAAGAAATTTCAGACATTGAACTCTATCTGGATGAGCTGGAGGATGTAAGGGGAATAGCTGCCTACAGACAGCTACCAGAGAGATTGGTGTTCAGATACAAAGGAGCTGGGGAAAGAACATGGCCTCTCTACAGGATTCTGAATGAAGGCTACTCTACCTTGATCAGAGTCTTTTCAGCCATACAAAAGGATTCTGGCTTTACCAGGACTGCCAAGACTGAAATTCTCAACAAGATTTCCAACATAAGGAAAACTTGGAGGGAGCCAAATGCTTTGCCCAGAACTTTACTCATTCAAGAAAGGGGAATTACAATCCACAAATCACCTCATTGGTTGATGGAATTTAGAGATGATAAAGGAGTCAGAAGATTTTTCAGACTTGAAGACCATTTCAAGATTGCCAGCAATGAAACTCTCAAGGAAATGCAATCTAAGTTGGATATCAGTGATGAAGATGAAGCTGAATTCTACAGACAACTCCAACTCCAAATTGAGGAAAATGACAAAGGGCTAGGAAAGAAAACAAGGGAACAAAGAAGAAAAAGATGATTTGCTCAGACTAGAGGAGCACCCTTGGAAATTCTGTAAATCTTCAATTACCTCCTAGTACATACACTTTTGCAGCACTTTTAAATTTCTACTTAGTTTCAATTCATATATTTGTTAAGTGTTTTGTTATCATCAAGTTAACCCTGAATTTATGTCTACAATTCTTATAGACATAAATAGGGGGAGATTGTTAGGAATATATGTGCATTAGTTTGATGATATGTTTAACAGAACACTTAAGTAGAAGTTTAGTGTTTGCAGCCTCAACGGATAAGACCACTTTGGCTATCCGTTGATGGTGCAGCTTTACTTAGAAATAAGTCTAGTGTTGTAGCACATTTCAGTCTCTGTATTTAAGATATAATTCTTAGAAGTTGAGAGAAAATATAAGTCATGTTGACTACTAGAAGATATGCAAATAGGAAGGCCAATTGTAAATATTTCATGCCTTGTAATTTTGTATAAATGAAGTGGTATCAACGGATGTCTTAAAGACCTTCAACGGATGAGAAACAAAGCTTCAACGGATGTCTCTAAAGCTTCAATGGATAGAGCTTCAACTGCTAACACATCAACGGATAAAGCCATCAATGGATGAAGGCTTCAACGGATGTTCTGTTAAATAGCAGTTGATAAGTGGTAGTTGTAACAGCAGACAGAGGCACATGGGTTGACAGAGATAACTGAAATGTGGAAGCCTAATTTCAGGAACATCAGAAAAAGCAGCCGTTCTACTCTAGTACAAAAAGGCAATAGTCAACAAAGTACTTGAGTGATATGGAGAAGAAACAAGTGGAGAACTTATTTTATTATTGTATTTTTTATCTTTGTCTTCACTTGTACACTTGGTGATATATAAACCAAGTAGCAGCTAGTAATTAGATAAGAATTTTTTCCAGTGCTGTTTAGAAAAATCTTGAGAGAAAAATTATCTAGTTTGTACTAGGATGCATCTGTGATCAACATCTTGAATCACAGATTTTCTGAAATATCATCTCTGGTGGAAAAATAATCCACCAGAAAAGTTTTTAACGTCTGTTGTGTTCTTTACATTAGTGCTTGAATATATATCTGTCTGTATTAGCTTAAAGCAATTCACACACTTGTTTATCTTGAACACAAAGCCTTTAAAACTGCTCAAAACTTGAAAAAGTTTTGAGATTTACATTCAACCCCCCTTCTGTAAATCTCATTGTTAGTCCACTAGGAATAACACTTTCTTTTCAACTCTAAGTTTATTAAAATTGTGAATCCTTATAGTTGTTTCTTTGTACTGTCATTATTTGTAAATGTTTTTCAAACAAAAATCAACGTATTATGAACCAAGCGGGCAAAGTTCCATCTACCTCTCACGCATGGAAAGAAAACAAGGGTATATGGAGAGGATTGCAAATCACTAGCCCCATTCAGGGATGCACTAAGAGTCAAGAGAATCTACTTCAATAAGAAATACGTCTCCAAGAACGAGAGTTTACGATTTGTCTGTGAAATATGTTATTCAGAATACGGGCGTGATGACGTGAATGATTATTGTGAATACCTTATGCGTTAAAGTATTGAAAGATGTGGGAGCAACCTGATTGATTATCTCTCAAGGTTTTGTTGATAAGATGAATTACCCTGTTGAATTGATAAGATTATGACTAAAGGACTAGCAGCTCAAGAACGTGTAATTGTTAAATAAGTGAGTACCAATGGTGGAATTGAGATTTCTGGCAATAAGTTTGTGAAGATTTGATATCATTTAAGATAGGAGAATTTGACATTATTCTAAGAAATGGACTAATTATTTAAGCGTGATGCCAAGATAGACCGTCATGATCAAAAGATAGTTCTGAAGACGCCAAATGAGAATACGATGAGGCTTAGATGACAAGGAAGGTAAAGAATTTGTTAACGATGATTTAAGCTAAAAGGTTACGGTGACCAAGATGTAAACACTATGGTGATTATAAATAGAAGTCAGGAGCAAACAGAATTTGAAGATTTTATAGTAATCAATGAGTTTCAAGATATGTTTCTAGATGAATTACCAAACTTTCCTCCAGATAGAGAAAGTAAGTTCATGATTGACTTAGCACCTGAAATGAAGCCAGTGTCCAAAGCCCCGCACAGAATGGCGCTAGATAAAATAAAGGAGTTAGCAAAGCAAATGCAGGAGATAACTAGAAGAGGAAGCAATTGGACCTAATGTACCCCATAAGGTGCACCAGAATTATTTGTTAATAAGAAAGATGGAAGTATAAAATTATGTGTCGACTAGCGGAAGCTCAACAAGTTTACTATCAAGAGCAAGTATCTGTTACCTCAAACCAATGATTTGTTTGATCAAATAAAAGAAGCAAAGTATTTTTATAAGATTGATTTAAGACTTGGTATTTTACCCATTTAAAGATTAAACCTGTGGACATATCAAAGATAATTTTTAGAACTAAGTACCGTTGTTATAAAATTCTAGTACTGTCATTTGGAGTAACCGATATACCAGTAATATTTAAACTTGATGGACAGAATCTTGAAGGAAGATCTGGATAAGTTGTAATTATGTTACTTAAAGAAGGACCATGCAAAGTATTTAATGATAGCTGGAAAGTCGAAGAAGAAAGAAGTTGTATGTAAAGCTTACAAGGTGAAAGCTTTGATGGTGGGAAGTATAATTCTTAGCATAAATAGTCAGTGAGGAGGAGACCAAAGAGGATCCAGTAGAGATTAAAGTTACTATGAATAAAGAAAGACCCAAAAGCACCAACAAAAGTAAGAAGTTTTATTATTGACCGGTTATTATCAGAAATTTGTTCAAGAATTCTTGAAGATTGTAACACCTTTGATGAAGTTTACTAGGAATAGCGGGAAGTTTATATGAAATGGGAAAGTGTGAAGAAAGTTTTGCGAAGTTAAAGGAGAGAATGGTCACAACACCTATTTTATCACTTTGAGAGGATCAAGGAGATTTTGTAGTCTATAGTGATACTTCTCTTAAGGGAATATGATATGTGTTGATGCAGCACAATAAAGTTATTGTATATGCATCTAGACAACCAAAACCTTATGAGCAGAAGTACCCTACTTATAACTTGGAACTAGCAGTAATAATACTCGCTTTGAAAGATTGGGAAACATTACATGTATGGAGAAATGTGTAAGGTCTATACGGACCATAAGAGTTTGAAGTATGTATTCACAAGGAAAAGCAAATGTAGTGGCAATCGATAAGCAAAAAAAGAGAAAATAAACATAGAAAATGCACCGAAAGAATTACCTATGGAATTTCAGAAGTTGGAGTTGGAAGTCAGATATATAATCCAAAGGAAGCAAGGATAAGTAGTATGACCTTTCAGTCAGAGTTGTTAAGAAAATATTAAGAGATGTCAAGAGAAGATAATGGATTACGATGTTACCAGTTAGTAAGAGGAAATTTATGCACTCAGAAGAACGATCACGGTATTCTCAGGTTTTCTTCCAGCACTTGGATGCTACAAGTGATAGAATTAGGGAATGAAATCCTAAAGGAAACTCACAGTATTAAGTATTTGATCTATACAAGATATGCCCAGACATACAAAAATTTAAAGAAGAATATTGATAGCCAGATATGAAAAGGAAATTTCAAAATGGATCAGAAGGTGTTAAGCATATCAAAGAAGTAAGGTAATGTGTCAGAGGTCTAATAGATTATTGCAACCATTAGATAGGAAGAATTAAAATATGAGCATATTACTCTGGATTTTATAGTCAGATTACCCTGAATGAAAGCAAACCACAATGTTAATTGGATTATGGTGAACAAGTTGGCTAAGTCAGCTCATTTTCTACCTATTAATGGAAGATTTTTATTTGAACAAGTTAGTTCACATGTAATGGAAGGAGATAGTAATTCATCATGGAGTTCCTGTATCTATGATATTCGATCAAGATTCGAGATTTAATTCAAAGTTCTGGAAAAGTTTTCGAAAAGGTGTAAGAACCTAAATTGAATATTAGTACAGCTTATTATCCACCAATTAACGGCCGAAGCGAAAAAGTGATTCAAATAATTAAAGATAAGTGTTAGATATATTTGATAATGTCATGTCTAATATGATTTATGTTTAGTTTTCAGATCTTACTTAAACAGGATAAATCAGTACTTAACTGAAATCAACACTTATACTGAAGTCAGAACTTAAGTTATCAGTACTTAAGATTCAGGAGATATTTATCAGGAGTTAATATCAGGACTTAAAGGAAACTTTCAAATAAGGAAGGCGGCTGATTGAAAGGAAAGAAGATCAAGACAAACATAAGAAGAGATATGCATGAAGAAGGAATTCTGTGAAGAATGGAATACTTGGAAGAAAAGATAACTAATTGATATATTTTAGGAAGCAAAATTATATTCCATATCAATTAGCGATTATCTTGTAGCTGTGTGATATATAAACACAGACATAGGATTTACACTATAAGTGTTATCATTATCGAGAATATTATTCATTGTAACCCTAGCATCTCTCGTGATATTTGTTCATCACTGAGAGAGGGCAGCTCTACATTGTAACAGAGTTTAATAAAGTTTGTTTTCTGTTAATTGTGTTCTTTTAATTCGATTTGATTGTGATAAACACTGAATTCAACCCCCTTCTACAGTGTGTGTGACCTAACAATAAGTTATGTATTTGTGCCATTAACTTCAAAAGAAATTGAGATGAACATCTACCTTACTGGAAATTTGCTTATAATAACTATTATCACACCAGTATCAGAGTGCCTCCCTACGAAGATCTTTATGGACGTAAATAACCAGTACATTGGGATGAAGTCGAAAAATGTAAGATACTTGGACCCAGAGTGGTGCAACAGACAAAATAAGTTATTCAAAAAAGGTTAATTATGAAATAGGATCGTCAAAGGAAATATGTTGATCAAGTTAAAAATAATACAGAGTTTGAAGACGAAGGTTTAATAGTGTTGCAAGTGTCACTGTGAAAAAAAGGATCATCCGCAATCGGAAAGAAAGGAAAACTGAGTCCTAAATATGTTGGACCTTTGGAAATTTTAAAACATATCGGTAAGATAGCATATGAGTTACCATTAACCCCTTATATGTACAGTGTTCATAATGTTTTTCATGTGGTAGTTTTAGAAAAGTATAATCTAGAATTCTAGACATGCGATAGAATATGAGCCGATAGAACTTCAGGAAAAGTTGTTCTATGTTGAGAATCCAATAAGGATCATAGAAAAGAGAAAGAAAGTGTTAAGAAAGAAAGTTATAAAGTTAGTAAGAATATTGTAGAGAAACCCAAAGGTTGAAAAGTCAACTTAGGATTTAGAAAGTAAATTTTTATGAAGAGAATGAATTTTTTTCGAAGGATCATAAGGATCAACCGAAACCCTCTAATTGTTTCTGCTAAACCAACATATATGTTCCGCGTGTTAATGTTAAGGCAATATGTATCTGATTTAAACCAAGTCGTTGATTATGAGCCAATGGGCTCTCATCCAAATTTATTTTGCGTGGAATGACCGATCCAAGTCCTAGATCGTTAAGAACGAGTCCTTAGGAATGAGTTTATATCCCTAATAAGTATGCTTTGAATAAATCCTTGAGTCGAAGAGTCTACCTGGAAGTTAGCGTCAGAACTGCTTGACAAATATCCTCACTTACTTAGTTAAGTCAGATTCTGAGGACATAATCTTTTTAAGGGGGGAAGGATGTAACGACTCGTATACTTTTATATTATTTAAAAGTGTAATTATTAAATAATTAATTAAATAAAATATATGTATTGCTTTTGACCGATATGTGATGTTTTATTGTAATCTGTGTGTGATTTATGGTGTATCAGGTTGTTTGTGTAATTAATTATTGAGTGTACTGAATTGTTTTAACTCTTAAAAGTGGATTTGATGCAAATTTAATTGCATATATATTTGGATCGTCTCTAAATTTTTTTTCTTGGTTTTATAATTACAATAATTATTTGTGGGATTTTATAAAATTTAGAAATCAATATTTCATCAATTATTTAGCCCTATATGATTTTATGATTGCATTTATTTGTAAAATCCGTACTTAATTCCAGAATTTTTTAAAAATTATAAAACTCATATTTATTGAAGTTTGGAGTATTTCGAAAATTTTAAAATTATTTTGGAAAATTTTCGGCCATTATTCACCCGCACATTTGTTCGTTAAATCGTTAAATACGGGTATGAGTTGCATTTCAAAAATGATTTCCAAATTTTGAAACTTTTATTTTATTAATTATGGAATATTTCGGACATTTTGGTACAAAAATTGTAATTTTTCGATGCATAGTTGGTTCGTTACTTTATTTAAAAACGAACCATGAAAATTCTTTAAAAACGGATTCGGGACACGTGTTTGCATTCAGTTTCTTGGAGTGATACGTGGAAGTAGTAGAAAGAAATAGAAAAAAAATATATAACCAAAAAAAAACCCCACCCCTGTTCATCTCTCTCGGCTGCCATATCTCTCTCACTTTTATCTCTCTAATCTCTCTATTCTTCCCCGTTTTCTTCCTCTATTACTTATTTCCCCTTATTTCTCCTTCCTGCCCCGCTGCCCCTTTCTCTCTGTGTACGCGATTCTGTTTTTCCGGTGGTAATTGCCGCCATGTTCTTATTTTTCCGTCATGTATATGTGCGTGTATCTATATACCTGAGTGTGTATATGTGCTTAAGTGTGTGTCAGTCCATATGTGAAGTGTGTGTGCCGTGTTCGTTTATTTTCCGATTATTGCCGGCGGTTTCTATGCTTTTCTGGCAGTGTTGTGATGCTGTGCGCGTGATTGAACGCGCCTGTGTTGAGTTTCTTTTGTTTGTTTAATTATTTGATACTTTTCTGCAGGAAAATTTTTTGAGTGTTTCTCGTGAAATAAAAATAAATCTCGTGCAGGAATTATAAAAGTTAATCGGTGGAGTTCGTGTCGGAAACCCGAATTAGTCGGGTACCCGCAAATTTTATCGCCGTTAGCGATGAACCTCGGCGAGCCGACGGTGGACTGTGATGAATTAATTCTGAGTCCTATAGTTATAAAACAATATTTAATATTTGATTCATACCATTATTTTCAAAGTGTAAATAGTCGGATATAATTGTTAAGGTCCGAATTGGAAATGTGAACAATAGTAATAATTGAATAACACCGGTGTTTGGGATTTGTGATTATTGGATTAATTGTTGAGTTGCTTGTTGATAGTGACGTCGAATTGTTTCGACGGGTAGTCCGGTAAGCAAAGGTAACGCTGTCCAATTTCTGGGAAATCGAACCACGGAAATACGGGAGCGTATCAAATAATTATCGGGATGTTGAGCGAATATATATAAATATATGAACATATGTTTTATTCAAAACCTGATCGTATGTTATGGTGAAATGTTAACGCACGAGTAGATTGTTAACGAGGATATGTCAAGCATAATCGAAAGTCTAAATTAGGGTATTTCGACTCTGTAGGTTCTAGTCGGAAGGCCCGAGAATTGGCATTGGATGAAAGATAGTTTGGTGGTCAGTCGATAAGCTCAGTAAGGTTCCAATCGAAGGACTTAAGTGTTGAGGTCGAATCCATGGTAATCTAATGGATAGAAAATAAAGACTGAGCATTCAAGTCGGTTCGAGGTCAATTAATAATAATTGTAAATCTCTGCAAGGCAAGTACTCCTAAACCTTTCTCGTGATATAGAGCAAATATTTCTAAATTCTCTCGTGAGATATTGTTAAGTATTCAAACTAGTTTTGTTTTATATTGTGAGTACTTCGAATCATAAAACCTAGAACCCGGATCACAGATCTTGAGCCGTAAGCCTTATTCTTTGTAAACCATCCCTTGTTGATTTCCAGATACTAAACCACACAAATATGATACTACTCTCCAAATATATAACCACCAAACACCAAACACTGGAATAGAATTGTTTGAACATACAAAAACTTTTAACCCCAACCAATCTTTGTAACATCAAAGAACTAAACCTTGAAAAATCATTGTTCATCTACTACCTGATTATCTTACAGGCTGGAGGCCATTTCCTATACATACTTTGATATACCCTCGTTGTACCTATGAATTGCACCATGCTCTTATGCAAATGTTTTATTACTGTTGATTATGATCTTGTTTTATTGAGTTATATTGTTTATCATATTGAACTACTTTAGAATTGTGTAGTTTTATTTATGTGGACCAGATTCGTGGTCATACCAGATCCGTGGTCGAATTAGGCCATTGTGTGTCTTGGATCCATTTTATAGAGCAGATCCGTGTGCCTTGCTCGGGGTTAGTGCGTGACTGATCAGCAGCCTAACCTTGGTTTTAAAATTTTAAATGAATATCCAATTCTAATGATTGTTTGACAAGAAACTTAATTCCTTTGAATCAACTCGTTTGATTATTGTTTCACCTCAGTTATTGTTATTGCGACTTGCTGAGCTAGTTAGCTCACTCTTGCGAACCTTTTTATGTATTCTACAGTTAAGAAGGATATGGTTGATAGCGAGGTTTCCCAGTTCAGTGTACAAGCTAGGATACCAGATTGAGTTGGATCGAGCTAGCAGGAGCTCTTTATGGTAATTGAGTTAGCAAGATTGTAAGAATAATTTCTTTATCAGTTTTAAGTTAAATTAGTGTGGATTTGGTACGTTGTAATAAAATTTAAGGTTGTAAATTGTTTTCATACTTTAACCTGTTGCGATCCGTGGTTTTGTAAAGCAGGGTTATTGCAAATATTACTTCTTATACAGGGTTATATATTGTGTATGTGTTGTGGACCCCAAACTTCTGACCTGGGTTTGGAGGGTGCCATACAAAGAGTTTAAAGATCATAAAAAAACAGAAAGATGAACAAGAAGGATGTTAGGGTGAAGATTCCATTTCTGGACAAAGACAATTATCACCATTGAAAGGTGAAGATGCACCTACATCTTCTTTCTCAAGATGAGGCCTATGTGAATTGCATAAAGAGAGGTCCTCATGTGCTAATGAGAGTTGCAACAAGAAATGAACCATCTGTTCCCAAGCCTAGGCATGAATGGTCAGATCCTGATATTGAGCAAGTCAGGAAAGACAAGAAGGCCATGAATATATTATTCAATGGAGTTGATGGTGATATGTTTGATAACATCATTAACTGCAAAACATCCAAGGAGGTTCGGGACACAATTCAGATTATCTGTGATGGTATTGAGCAAGTAAGGGAAAATAAGATGCAGTTGCTAATTCAGCAATATGAACACTTTCATTGTGAAGATAGTGAGTCTCTCACTGACATTTTTAGTAGATTTCAAAAACTGCTAAATGCTCTGAAGTTGCATGGAAGAGTCTATCAGGAAAATTACTCCAATATCAAGTTCCTTAGATTCCTTCCAAAGGAATGGAAACCAATGACAGTCTCATTGAGAAACTCTCAAGATTACAAGGAGTTTACTCTGGAGAGACTGTATGGCATCCTAAAAACTTATGAGCTTGAAATATAGCAAGATGAGAGGATGAAGAAAGGAAGGAAGAAAGGAGGGTCCATAGCACTGGTTGCTGAGTTGGAGAAAGAGAAAGAGGTGAAGGTAGAAGCTGTTGAGTCTACTTCTAAGGTCTGTGAAAACAAGGGCAAAGGGCTGGTAGCTGATAATGAAGATTCTTTGAGCCAAGATGATATGGATGATATTGATGAACATCTTGCATTTCTTTCCAGAAGATTTTCCAAGCTCAAGTTCAAGAAGAACTTTGGAGCAGCTAAGCCAAATAGAAACATGGTGGATAAATCAAAATTCAAATGTTTCAAATATGGCTTGGCAAGGAATTTTTCCAGTGAGTGTAGAAAGTCAGATTCCAGCAAGAAGAATTTTGAGCCTGTGGATTATAAACAGAAGTATTTTGAGTTGCTCAAACAAAAGGAAAGGGCTTTTATTACACAAGAAAATGACTGGGCAGCAGATGGTCTGGATGAAGATGAAGAAACAAGCTATGTCAATCTAGCCCTGATGGCCAAGTCTGATAAAACAGAAACAAGTTCTTCAAGTAATCAGGTAATCAACACTAACCTAGCACATTTATCTAAAGCTGAGTGTAATGATGTAATTAATGACATGTCTACAGAATTATATCATTTGCGTGTTACACTTAAGTCCCTCACTAAGGAAAATGCTAAAAATAAAAAAAAACAATCTATTTTTAAGTGAGAGGAATAATGTGCTAGAGTCTCAGTCTATTGAATTTGAAAAATTGAGAATAGAATGTAAGATTGCTAAGGATGAATTAACTGAGTCCTTGAAGAAAGAAGAGATTTTGAAGAAGCAACTTGAACGAGAACAAGAGGTGATTAAAGCATGGAAATCATCCAGAGATGTTCATGCTCAAATCACTAAATTCAAGGTATTGAGTCCTTTTGTGATGCAGCCTAGAAAAAGAGTAAGGAGAAGCTGGAATCCAATTTGGTTGAAGGATTGCTAACAGATGTAGACTCGACGGATGATGAGAGTCATCCGTCGGATAATCGAAAGGATTATCCGTCGAGTGACACAAATCCTCATCCATCGGCTGTGAGCAAACCTGTGGCAAAGCCAAACTTGCCAAGCTAAATGAAAAGTATGGATCAGTTTCCAAAAACTTTGTTTCAGGAGAATCAAGTCAAATGAAGAAGGAGAAGAAAGTGAATGTTGGTCATCTATCTATCAAGCAATTAAATGACAGATTAGAAAAGATTGAGGTTAAAATAGTAACTAAAAAGAAAAATAATAGAAATGGGAAAGTAGGGATTAACAAACATAACAACTACACATATGATAAATATGCTTCCAGAAAAATCTGTGTTAAGTGTGGTAGTGTTAATCATTTGTCTGTTAATTGCAAACTTGCCATGCCTACTCCTATATCTGTACCATCTTCTTTTCCTAACATGAATGCCATGCCTTCTATGCCTATGAATGCTATATCTACACATAATATGAATGAATAATTTGCTAATATGCCATTTGCACATAATCCTTATTATGTTGCATTTAGTATGTCTCAAATTCCATTTAACATGCCTTACTGGAATAACATGTTTGCAAATAGCATGCCTTTTCATGTTAATCAAAATGTGCATGATAATTCTGTTTTAATGACTGGTTTCAAAGGTCCAAATCAGATGATTAAGGATGAATCTGATATCCCTAAGTCAAATGAGATCAAACCTAAGAAACAAAAGAAGAAAGCTAACAATGCAGGACCCAAGGAAACTTGGGTACCAAAATTAACTTGATTTGGTTTTGATGTTTGCAGGGAAATAGGAAGAATCTGTGGTACTTGGATAGTGATTATTCAAGACACATGACTGGAGATTCTACCCTGCTCACAGAGTTCAAGGAGAGAGCTGGCCCAAGTATTACTTTTGGAGATGACAGCAAAGGTTATACTGTGGGATATGGCTTGATTTCTAAAGACAATGTCATCATTGAGGAGGTTGCCTTAGTGGATGGTCTCAAGCACAATTTGTTGAGTATCATCCACCTTTATGATAAAAGGCAATTCAGTAACCTTCAATTCAGAAGCCTGTGTTGTGACTAATAAAAGGAACAACAAAGTGGTTCTCACTGGAGTGAGAAAAGGAAATGTGTACCTAGCTGACTTCAACTCATCAAATGCAGAATCTTTCACTTTCCTTCTCAGTAAAGCAAGTCAAGATAAAAGTTGGCTGTGGCACAAGAAGCTGTCCCATCTAAACTTCAAGACCATGAATGAGCTTGTCAAGAAAGAACTGGTTAAAGGTATTCTCAAGTGGAGTTTTCCAAGGATGGACTGTGTGATGCCTGCCAAAAGGGGAAGCAGATTAAAGCATCATTTAGAAAGAAGCTTGATTCAACAATTGAAGAACCTTTGCAATTGCTTCACATGGATTTGTTTGGACCAGTCAATGTGTTATCCATCTCAAGGAAAAGATTTTTCCTACTTATTGTAGATGATTTCTCAAAGTTCTCTTGGGCATATTTCCTAAAGTCTAAAGATGAGGCTAGTGAAATCATCATCAATCACATAAGGCAAGTCAACAATCATCCTGATTTCAAAGTTAGAAGAATCAGGAGTGACAATGGAACCGAGTTCAAGAATTCTATTATGAGAACATTTTGTGAGGAGAATGGGATTATGCATGAGTTTTCAGCAGCAAGGACTCCACAAAAAAATGGAGTAGTGGAAAGAAAGAACAGATCACTTATTGAAGCTGCAAGGACAATGCTTGAAGAATCAAAGTTACCAACATACTTCTGGGCTGAAGCTGTAAATACTGCATGCTACACTCAGAATATTTCTTTGGTTAACCAAGCAAAGTGTACGACACCCTACCAATTGTTCAAGAACAAGAGCCAACTCTAAATTTTCTTCATGTCTTTGGCTGCAAATGTTATATCTTGAAAAATCAAACTGATCAAAATGGGAAGTTTGATGCTAAAGAAGATGAAGGAATTTTTGTTGGATATGCTATGGGAAAAGCATATAGAGTCTACAATCTTAGAACCAACATTGTTATGGAATCAATACATGTTGTGTTTGATGATAAAAAGATTGAAGGACTACAAGATGAAAATTTTCATGAAAGTCTCAAATTTGATAATGTAGAGATGGTTAGTGATGATGAAAGTGATCAGGAAATAATGACAAAGGATATTGCAGAAAAATCTACTACTAATGAAGCACAAAATTCAACATCTGTTGAGTTGCAAAATGCTTTATATGTCGGGAGACAATCTGCTTTATCCGTCGGGAGACAATCAGCTTCATCGGTCGGAACTCTAAATGCACCATCCGTTGGGTCATCAAAAGAAGTTGAATGTCAGAATATATCACTTACAGAAAGTTCCCCTTTCTCAAATCAAAGATCCATAAACTCAGGGGGAGTTTCTAATAATCAAAACTCAGTTATACATCAAGACAACAATGAGGCCTCTTTATCTAGAGCTAATCTACCTCAACAAAGAAAATGGACAAAAGATCACCCCTTTGAGCTCATCATTGGTGATGTATCTTCTGGAGTTCAAACAAGGAGAGCAACTCAAGAAGAATGTCTATATTGCAGCTTCCTATCTAAGGAAGAACCAAAGAAGGTAGAAGAAGCTTTGTTGGATCTTGATTGGATTTTAGCTATGCAGGAGGAGCTAAACCAATTTGAAAAGAATAAAGTATGGAAGCTGGTACCCAAGCCTAAAAGAAAGAATCCAATTGACACCAAATGGGTATTCAGAAATAAGATGGATGAAAATGGCATAGTAGTCAGGAACAAAGCTAGATTGGTTGCTAAGGGCTATTGTCAACAAGAAGGAATAGATTTTGATGAAAATTTTGCTCCTGTTGCAAGACTTGAAGCCATCAGAATTTTCTTAGCCTATGCGACCCATGCCAATTTCAAGGTCTATCAAATGGATGTCAAAAGTGCTTTTCTAAATTTTGCTCGTATTGCAAGACTTGAAGCCATCAGAATTTTCTTAGCCTATGCAGCACATGCCAATTTCAAGGTCTATGTCAGTCAGCCTCCTGGTTTTGAAGATCCAAGTTTCCCAAATCATGTCTACTATCTTTTGAAAGCACTCTATGGACTGAAGCAAGCACCTAGAGCCTGGTATGACACTTTATCAAAGTTCCTTTTGGAAAATCACTTCACAAGAGGTACTGTGGATAAAATTTTATTCTTTAGAAATGTTAATGGCTCTAGTATACTTGTTCAAATTTATGTAGATGATATTATATTTGGCTCTACAGATGAAAAACTTTGCAAAAAGTTTCCCAAATTGATGCAAAGTAAGTTTGAAATGAGCATAATGGGAGAACTAACTTACTTTCTTGGTTTACAAGTTAAGCAAGTTAGTGATGGAATATTCATTAGTCAAACTAAATACATTCATGATCTTTTAAAGAAGTTTGACCTATGGATTGCACATCTGCAAAAACTCCCTTGGCCACTGCTACTAAGCTTGAATTAAACACTACTGAAAAGTCTGTGGATATTTCAAGTTATAGGGGCATGGTTGGTTCACTTCTGTACTTAACATCTAGTAGGCCAGATATAATGTTTGCTACTTGTCTTTGTGCTAGATTTCAGGCTGATCCTAGAGAATCTCACTTGGTAGCTATTAAGAGAATTTTTAGATATCTCAAGGGAACACCAAAACTTGGCATTTGGTACCCTAGAGATTCTGTTTTTGATCTAACTGGTTATTCAGATGCAGATTATGCAGGGTGTAAAATAGAGAGAAAAAGTACAACAGGAACCTGTCAATTTCTAGGAAACAAGCTTGTAACCTGGTTCAGTAAAAAGCAAAATTCAGTCTCTACTTCTACAGCTGAAGCAGTATATATTCCTGCTGGTAGTTGCTGTGCACAAATTTTGTGGATGAAAAACCAATTGTTGGACTATGGTCTACAAGTGGATATGATTCCTATTTTCTGTGATAACACAAGTGCAACTGCCATCACTGAAAATCCAGTACATCATTCAAGAACAAAGCACATAGACATCAAGTATCACTTCATAAGGGAACATGTGATGAATGGTATTGTGGAACAATATTTTGTTCCAAGTGAAAAGCAACTTGTAGATATATTTACCAAGCCACTGGATGAATCCACCTTTTCAAGATTGGTAAGTGAGTTAGGTATGCTTAATTATTCTTGAATCAGTTCAGATATTTTGCAAGTTGCTATGCAGCCAGAAATTTAATTGATTTTTCTGTTTTGGATGAAATTTTGGCTAAGTCAAAATTTACATCCCGATGGATGATCATTATGTTAGTGTAGGTGCCCTAGAGGCAATACATTATTCTTTTAAATCTTTACGTCAGTTGATCATTCAATAAATATATTTATTATGACCTTAATTACTGCGATATTTTGTTAGCATAATAAATGTCCTTAGAATCATGATACACATTGTATAGTTTAATTACATGACTTGAACTTGAGATTATATAATATATCATATTCTTAAAGGTCCCTAGTCGAGTATTATTATATAGGACAATAATAATACATAGATAGACTAGTATGTTGTTTGACAAGATAACCACATCTCATTGGTTATAAGTATGGGGATACTAAAGTCAATACATAGGTACATGTGAGAGTACATGGTACTGGACAGACCCACAGTGAGATTCTTCATGTTTAATAAAGTCATAAGAAAGACTCAAAGTGATAATGGTGTAACGATCCTTTGAATTGAAATCATTATATTTCTATACGAGGACTAATATACTTTGACTACATTAAAAGTTACTTTTGATCGGGTGATGATAAAAGTGGACATCGGGTATATCATGAGTCGTATGAGAAATATGAATGATAGATAAAGGATTTAACCCTCCTATAATTAGGAGATATATTATTGGCCTCTTGATTGAGTGAGACTATAAAAGCATGGCCATGCTCAAATTATGATTTGTCGTGATAGTCTACTCATGGATCAAGTAAACCCGGATTAAATGTTGAAGAGGATGACTAAATACATGCCTCGAGTTTAATCTATAATATGTATGGTTAAAGGGATTATATTACACGAAAAGCATTACTCACGAAAGGTTTTATCTAATCACAATTTAATTATTGTTTAATTGGGTAATAATGATGTATTACTAGATACCGCTCATTGTTTATAATTTTATTAGAGAATAAAATTATTGCCAATTAAATAATAGCCTATAGGGTCGCACAAATAGAGCACTTAATGGAATAGTTAATTTAAATTATGGATTTAAATTAATTGATGATTATTCAAATTTTATTATAATTAAGTAAGACTTAATTGAGATAATATAAATTCGAATTAAAAGGAATATTTTTGCCCATAATAATTAAGTATGACTTAGTTATTAATTAAATAATAGAAATTCATTTTTATTATTTAATCCAATACCTACTAGGGTTGGGCTTTGCTGTTATGGGCCTTTTTAATCAGCCATTATAAATAGATAATGATAGTATAAGAGGGTGTACATTTTTTGAGAAAACCCTAGCAGCAAAGAGAGGCAGAGGCAATTCGGATCGGCAAGAAGGAGGCTAGTACATCCTTCTTTAGTCAAGTTTGTGAGACGTTCTTGGAGGTGCTCGTGTGGATACCATAGAGGTGTTTCTCCAAGAGGTAGACACAAAGCGTGATAGCTAGGATCTCCATTGAGTTCGTGAAAGTTAAGCTCTTGAAAGGTATGATTCGTTATCTCCATAATCTGCCCATAATTATACATGGATCCTGTTTTTGGGTTTCGAATTTTTTTTTGTTTTATTTACGTTTATCCGCTGTGTTTTATGCCTCGGAACCCAACAATGGCATCAGAGCTACATGTATAAGGGGCTGATTTGGTTACGTATTTACTGTATTTTTACAAGTATGCATGTGTGATGAGTCTACCATGATAACAGTTATGTTATATTAGTCTTCCATGATAACAGTCATGTTATATGAATGATATGATGAATCTGTTAATGATCTATATGATGATACTAGTATGTTTAAAATCTGCCATAACTCATATGTATGCGATCTCTTAAAATATGTATACTGATACATGTTTTTGGTAACTGGGATATGGATTGTGTGTATACTGATACATGCTTCTGGAATAGTATTCTGATACATGTTTTGCTAGTATTCTGATACTTGATTTTGCAAAAATTTCCGCCATCTAAGGTCGATCCGCGTGTTTAGGGTTTCGTTTTTAATTTGTGTTATGACATACGCTTTACTTATTTATTATTCTTGATTGGATCATGATAAGTGATAAATAGTATGTCATCTTTATATGATCTATCATGTTCTATAATGGTTACTTGAGCATGGTGCATAGTTATGGCCTTAAGACCTTAGTTGTAATGGTTTATTCTTTTAGTTTGTAATAAATATGACTTGCATGTCATTTTCTATTTGTAGTTGTTTTATCTCGAATGTAACTCGAGTTCTTTTGTAAGTTCATTAGTATAATTCTTAATGTAACATCCAAGAAGGACAAGGGAACAAGGAGGCATCCTATGGAGGCCAAGGAGACAATGGAATCAATAGAGAAGACATATGTAATAGTTATTTTTACACCATAGATTGACCTTGATCTTTTCATTTGCCTGAAAAGATCACATAGGATTGGACCATAACTATTGCACGTTTACTTTACACACTTTTCATATGATGTATAAATAGTATGTGTAGAGTAGAAAATGCATGTTTTAATTAGATTAATGATGCATGTATATATTAGATACATCACCCATACCATGCCTTTAAACAAGATAAAATCTGTAACGACGACTCAAGATTTAAAATTAACAAACGATCATGAGATTCTCGTGTTTATGAAACACGGAATAAAATACGAATTTTCTTTATTTCTGACATGGGGCGATTTTGTCAACAACGAGTTCATAGAACTTGTAAGGCTGTGGGTTTTAAGTGAGACCGATGTGACTCCTCCACTACCTGGAAATCAAACCATTGACGAGTATTGATTTGAAGTATTTTATTCAAGAAAAAATTGGGAATCTCTTTATGATGGGATCATGATCGTTCTATATTAAAAATCCCTAAGTAAAAATATTAAGTTTTAATCAGATGCTTTCTAATGAATGAACACTAATTGAATCCTATATCGATAAGGGGAAGGGCTGTCAGTGGAAGGGGACTCCTATCTATCGTGGTGAAATGCGACGAATATAAACGGTTATATTCGGACGTTGTATCATTGGGTCTAACTTAACTGAGTCATCATAATAAGGTGAATATAAACGGTTATATTCAACTATTATGAACTTAGAAGCATAGAGTTTGGTTAAAAATTTATTAGATAGATAAGATCAATTGTTGTTCACCAAATTATCCAAGAATTATATATGATATAGTTGACAACTGTTGTCTACCTAAATAATCATGTTTTAAGGATACCAATGGTTGACTTAGGACATGACGAAATATGGATCTTGGCTCACTAGAAAGATTTATGGGATATACTTTCCGAATTAATAGTTAGGGCTATTAATTTGATAAAAAAAATAGTGGGAGATATATTATGAATATATCATAATCATATGAACATAAAATTTTAACTCAGAAAATCTAATGTTTATTTTGCGCTTTTATTATTGTAGATACTGAGTAATGGCAAACAATACAAACACACCATCCGTACGTTCAGTCCTTGAGAAGGACAAGTTGACAGGAGGAAACAACTTCCTAGACTGGCAGAGGAATTTAAGGAATGTCCTCAGGCAGGAGCGCAAGCTTCATGTCATTGATATTCCTCCTCCAGGCCCCCTTCCTGAGGGTGCTACTGCTGATGAACGAGCAGCACGCACAAGGGATGAGAATGATGCAAATGATGTTGCATGTCTTATGTTGGCAACTATGAGTGTTGAGCTTCAAAGACAGCATGTGCATATGGATGCATATACTATCAATGAGCACTTGCAAAGCATGTTTGCAATCCAAACTCGTCAAAAAAGGTTCAACATGAGTAAGTCACTTTTTAATTGCAAATAAGGGGCAAGTGAACCAGTTGGCCCACATGTTTTGAAGATGATTGGTTACATTGAGTACCTTGAAACTTTGGGTTTCCCGATTGGTCCGGAAACTGGTATTGACCTAATCATGAATTCTTTGAACAATAAATTCACTCAGTTTGTTGTGAACTACAATATGAATTAATCTGACAAAACACCTACTGAATTGTTGCATATGTTGAGAACATATGAGACCAACATGAAGACAGCTGAACCTGCTCCCATACTGATGGTAAATAAAGGTAAGGCCAAAGGGAAGGGCAAGTGGAAGGGTAAGAAGAAGATTGGATCTGATTCTACACCCAAGCCAAAGTCAGGTCCCAAACAGGCTTTAAGGCCTAAAGGTGGTGTGGCCAAGGGTGAATGTCACTACTGTAAGAAAGATGGTCACTAGAAGAGAAACTATCCAATTTACTTGGAGGATCTGAAGAAAAAGAAAGCAGTTCAGATTTCTGGATCAGGTATTTATGTTATAGAAGTCAATTTGTCTATTTCTACATCTTGGATATTTGATCCCGGATGTGCTTCTCACATTTGTATAAATGTGCAGGGCCTGCAGAGAAGTAGAACTTTGGCTAAGGGAGAAGTGGACCTAAGAGTAGGCAATGGAGCAAAAGTTGCTGCTTTAGCTGTAGGGACTTATTATTTATCTATGCCCTCTGGGCTTGTTTTAGAACTAGAAGACTGTTTTTACGTGCCTACGATTCACAAAAACATTATTTCTGTTTCTTGTTTGGACAAGAAAGGTTTTTCGTTTACAATAAAGAACAACAGTTTCTCTTTTGCTTTGAATGATTTAACCTATGGTGTTGCGCATTTATTTAATGGTTTATATGTTCTTGATTTAGATAACCCTGTCTGTAATATAGAAAACAAACGACTTAAAATGAATGACTCAAATCAAACATACCTCTGGCATTGTCGTCTAGGCCACATAAATGAGAAACACATATCCATAAGGATGGATACTTGGATAAGTTTGATTTTGAATCATACCAAGAATGCGAATCTTGTTTGCTTGGTAAAATGACTAGCCCCTTTCACTGGTAAGTTTCAAAGGGCCACTAAATGTCTAGAGCTAATATATAGTGATGTATGTGGCCCAATGCGTGTAATGGCTAGAGGAGGCTACTACTACTTCATAACATTTACTGATGATTTCAGTAGATATGGATATGTATATCTTATGAAGAACAAATCCGATTCTTTTGAAAAATTTAAAGAATACAAGGTTGAAGTAGAGAAGCTAATTGGTGGAGATGCAAGTATTAAGATCTTATGATCCGATCGTGGGGGTGAATACTTAAACACCGAATGTAGAGAGTATTTGAAAGAGTGTGGTATTGTATCACAACTCACTCTGCCAGGAACACCTCAATGGAATGGAGTTTCAGAGAGGAGAAATCGCACCTTGTTGGACATGGTGCGATCGATGATGAGTCATGCAGATCTTCCAATTAGTTTCTGGGGTTACGCTCTAGAAACAGTGGCTTTCACACTTAACCGTGTTCCTACTAAGAAGGTTCAAAAGACTCCATATGAGATATGGAAGGAGAAATGGTCAGGCATGAACTTTATGAAATTTTGGGGATGTAAGGCGTTTGTGAAACGTCAAGAATCTGACAAGCTTGGACCTAAATCCGAAGAGTGCATTTTTGTAGGATACCCTAATGAAACAAAGGCGTATTATTTTTATAGTCCTTCTGAGCAGAAAGTGTTTATTGCTCGAGATGCTGTCTTCATGGAAAGAGATTTTGTTTCCAAAAGAAACAGTGGGAGAACTATAGATCTCGATGAAGATCGAGAACCGCAAAATAACATTGAACCTGAAGTGGAACAAGAGCAGAATAATGATAATGCTCAACAAACACAGGTTGTTCGTAGATCTGGTAGATTTCGCCATGACCCAAAGAAATATGGATTTCTCATGACTCATTGTGGTGATTTGATGCTCATAGATAAAGATGAGCCTCTCACATACCAAGATGCTATGAACAGTCCAGACTCTAAGAGATGGCTTGAAGCCATGAAATTCGAGATAAATTCCATGTACGAAAACCAAGTATGGACTTTGGTTGATCCACCTGAAGGGGTAAAACCCATAGGGCGCAAATGGATTTTTAAGAAGAAAAAGGGCATGGATGGAAATGTTCAGACCTATAAAGCTAGGCTGGTTGTAAAAGGTTTCAAACAAATTCATGGTATTGACTATGATGAAACTTTCTCACCAGTGGCTATGGTCAAGTCTATAAGGATTTTACTTGCCATTGCAGCATTCCATGATTATGAAATCTGGCAAATGGATGTCAAAACAGCCTTCCTTAATGGAAGCCTTGAAGAGGATGTGTACATGACACAACCTGAGGGTTTTGTCGATCCAAGGAATGCTGGCAAGGTATGTAAATTGCGTCGATCCATTTATGGACTGAAGCAATCCTCTAGGAGATGGAATATCCATTTTGATGAAATAGTCACAGAGTATGGCTTTGTTCAAAACAAAGATGAACCGTGTGTTTACAAGAAGGTTAGTGGGAGCTATGTGGCATTCATAGTACTATATGTTGATGATATACTACTAATGGGGAATGACATACCTTCTCTAAAGGCTGTTAAGACTTAGTTACGGAGCAATTTCTCTATGAAAGACTTAGGAGAGGCATCCTACATTCTAGGAATGAAGATCTATAAAGAAAGATCTAGAAGGATGATCGGTCTAAGTCAGAGCACATACATTGATAAGGTTTTGCATCGTTTTGGAATGTAAAATGCAAAAATGGGATATGTCTCCGTGTCTCAAGGGATAACGATCTCTAAGGACCAGTGTCCGAAATCATTGGATGAGAAGGACCACATGAATAACGTTCCATATGCTTCAACAATTGGATATATCATGTATGCAATGGTATGTACTCGCCCAGATGTCTCGTATGCCTTGAGCATGACGAGCAGATACCAGTCTAATCCGGGTGAAGGTCACTGGACGACAGTCAAGAATATTCTTAAGTACCTGAAAAGAACTAAAGATTCATTCTTGGTGTATGGAGGAGAATAGAAACTCGTTGTAAAAGGTTACACCGATGCAAGTTTCCAAACAAACAGAGATGATACTGTATCACAGTCTGGTTTTGTGTTTTGTTTAAACGGAGATGCGGTAAGCTGGAAGAGTTCAAAGCAAGAAACAATAGCTGATTCTACAATGGAGGTTGAGTACATTGCAGCTTGTGAAATAGCTAAGGAGGCCGTTTGGATTCGAAAGTTCATTTCTAATTTGGGAGTGGTTCCATCGATCGCAGATCCCATTGATCTATATTGCGATAATAATGGAGCCATTGCACAGGCTAAAGAACCTAGATCACACTTCCGGGCCAAACATATACTCAGGAGATTTCACCTTATTTGAGAGATTAATGAAAGGGGTGATATACACATATGTAAAGTGCACACAAATGATAACATTGCAGACCCACTGACCAAAGGCTTGTCGCAGCAGAAGCACGATGGTCACACTAGTTCCATGGGTATTGGATATATGGGTGATTGGCTATAGTGCAAATGGGAGATTGTTAGTGTAGGTGCCCTAGAGGCAATACATTATTCTTTTAAATCTTTATGTCAGTTGATCATTCAATAAATGTATTTATTATGACCTTAATTACTCCGATATTTTGTTAGCATAATAAATGTCGTTAGAATCATGATATACATTGTATAGTTTAAGTACATGACTTGAACTTGAGATTATATAATATATCATATTCTTAAAGGTCCCTAGTCGAGTATTATTATATAGGACAATAATAATATATAGATAGACTAGTATGTTGTTTGACAAGATAACCACATCTCATTGGTTATAAGTATGGGGATACTAAAGTCAATACATAGGTACATGTGAGAGTACATGGTACTGGACAGACCCATAGTGAGATTCTTCATGTTTAATAAAGTCATAAGAAAGACTCACAGTGATAATGGGGTAACGATCCTTTGACTTGAAATCATTATATTTCTATACGATGACTAATATACTTTGACTACATTAAAAGTTACTTTTGATCGGGTGATGATAAAAGTGGACATCGGGTATATCATGAGTCGTATGAGAAATATGAATGATAGATAAAGGATTAACCCTCCTATAATTAGGAGATATATTATTGGCCTCTTGATTGAGTGAGACTATAAAAGCATGGCCATGCTCAAATTATGATTTGTCTTGATAGTCTACTCATGGATCAAGTAAACCCGGATTAAATGTTGAAGAGGATGACTAAATACATGCCTCGAGTTTAATCTATAATATGTATGGTTAAAGGGATTATATTACACGAAAAACATTAATCACGAAAGGTTTTATCTAATCATGATTTAATTATTGTTTAATTGGGTAACAATGATGTATTACTAGATACTGCTCATTGTTTATAATTTTATTAGAGAATAAAATTATTGCCAATTAAATAATAGCCTATAGGGTCGCACAAATAGAGCACTTAATGGAATAGTTAATTTAAATTATGGATTTAAATTAATTGATGATTATTCGAATTTTATTATAATTAAGTAAGACTTAATTGAGATAATATAAATTCGAATTAAAAGGAATGTTTTTGCCCATAATAATTAAGTATGACTTAGTTATTAATTAAATAATAGAAATTCATTTTTATTATTTAATCCAATACCTACTAGGGTTGGGCTTTGCTGTTATGGGCCTTTTTAATCAGCCATTATAAATAGATAATGATAGGTTAAAGAGGGGGTACGTTTTTTGAGAAAAACCTAGCAGCAAAGAGAGGTAGAGGCAATTCGGATCGTCAAGAAGGAGGCTAGTACATCCATTCTGTAGTCAAGTTTGTGAGACGTTCTTGGAGGTGCTCGTATGGATACCATAGAGGTGTTTCTCCGAGAGGTAGACACAAAGCGTGATAGCTAGGATCTCCATTGAGTTCGTGAAAGTTAAGCTCTTGAAAGGTATGATTCGTTATCTCTATAATCTGCCCATAATTATACATGGATCCTGTTTTTGGGTTTCGAATTTTTTTTTGTTTTATTTACGTTTATCTGCGTTTTATGCCTCGGAACCCAACACATTATCCATCGAGTTTGATCATCTGTCGGAATACTATTTGTCAATAAAATCAATTATTTTTCTGGAATATTTTATAACTCGACGGATAACTGATTTATCCTCATCCGTCCAATTGTCTCAATCCTAGCCGTTAATTCTCCGAACATTATCCATCGAGTATACTTATAGTTTGTAAGCATTACACGATGGATAAGTGACGAAATTTTTACAGTTTACTCATTTTTAAACGGCCATTTTGGAAAAATTTTATATTACTTTACTATTTTTGACAGTTATTTCCTGAGATAGTATAAAAGCAAATTCACTTTTATTCATTTATTTTATCATTCTCAAGATTCAATTGCTCTAATTTCTTTCTTCTCAAAAGAAAACTCTCTCTCTGCAAATTCCAAACCTCTAACAATGGCACCTGTAGTAAAAATCATGTCTCAAACCGGTTATATCTATGAGAAAAACAACTTCTCAGCTTTGGTGAACAAGGAGATTCAACAGTCTGGTGACTATCACAAAATGATGGATTTTGTGAAGAACTGTAAACTCAACTATGCCATGCTGGAATCACCCACCTTTTACTATGAGGTTGTTGAAGAGATATGGACAACTGCAGTGTACAACTCGACAGACAAAACCATCACATTCACTCTGAAAGGTAAGCAGTTTTGCATAAATAGTGAAATTGTTAAAGCATGCTTTAAGATTCCTGATAATACTGTAACTGCTCCACACACAGACACTGACATTACTAATATGCTTAATTCCATGGGTTATGCACTCACTACTTCTAAATTAAGTGAAACTAGAAGGTTGGGTCTTAGGATAGAATGGAGTTACCTGTTTGATGTAGTAACTAAGGTATTTTCTGGTAAAGTTAGTAACTTTGACTCTATAAACATTTATATGCTTAACATGCTTTACATGCTAGTTACTGATAAGTATTTCAATTTCAGTGACTGAGTTTTGTTTGAGTTAGGCTTTAAGTTAGCAGAGATCAACAAGAGAGGTAGAAGTGTCTATTATGCTAGATTTTTCGTGATGCTTGCTAACCACCTTGTTGAGGAAATTGTAATTGAGAACTCAACCAACAAGCTGAATTGTTGGGTTCAAGAAAGAAGGATAATTGCAGATTTAAACAGAGCAAATCACCATAAGGAGGTTCCCTTATTCTACTTTCCAGTAATGGAGGGACCTCAGGTAAGTGAGGTTATGTCTTCTGTCTCCACTCTTCCAACCTCACAAATTTCTGTGCTTTCCAGTGTAGCTATGGCATCTGTGTCAATGACCCAATAGTTGCCTACCCAAGCTACCAAACTAACAAAAGTTCCTAAATCCAAAGCTAAGAAAGCCCCCTCTGATTTCTTTCAAAAGAGATCAGTTGTAAAATCCACCAAACCTAAAGAGGGGAGTGTGAAGGTGGGTATGAAAGGTGAGGGACAGGGTCAAAATCAAAGAAGCCCTAAGGATAAGGTTGGAGAGGTGAGTGTTTCCCAGCCTAGCCACACTGCAGTTTCTCAACAAACTGCAGTGCTTAATAAGGATATAAGCTCATTACTAGTTACATCCTCCCAAAAGGATGTGACTATTGAACAAAGCTCTTAGCCAAGAGCACATGCCAAGAGGGTAAGGGACACAAGCTCACCCCAAACTTATACCAGAAAGAAGAAACCAAAAACCCTTGGGGATGCACAGGGTTCACACACTGTGAGGACTGGTGTAAAAGACCCAGTCACTGCACCTTCTCAAAGTCAGGTTGATGTGGCTCTAATAAATGTGGAGTCACGGCCAAAATCTCTTATAATTGAAGCACCTGAAACACCAAACTCTCCCACACACTCATTGGATGTTGATATGATACATACATCTCAACCAAATTCTCCATCTTTAACTCTCTTGGAGAAGCTAAAAATCCATGCAAGTGAGCATCATCTTCTAGATGATTTGTTGGCTCACTTGCCATTTCTTTCTAAGATTGTTGAGACATCTGTGCCAAAATTTTCATCAATCTGCACAGAGTCTACAATAGTCTCCACTCCAAACTCAATTATTTCTTCTATTCCGATGGATATCTATCATCCGCCGAGTAGTGATTGTATCCCGACGGATAAGCTTAACAACAGTCATCCGTCGGATAGTCAAACTACTAACCCGATGGATATTCCTCATCCGTCGGGTGTCTCTGCACAGCTTCAAATTTCATCTATTCTTACAAGTGCAGAAGACTTAGTAGTAGTGCAATCACTCCTAGGACTGAGGGAAGGGAGTGAATTGAGTGAGAGTCTGGGTTGCTCCCAGGAAAAAGGAGAGGAAAAGAGTGATCATATGCAGTTCATTTCTTCAGGACTGGCAAAAGTGAGTGAGAGGAGTCCCACCTTAGATGGTGAAGGTGAGGGTGTGAGGGTGGGGAGCCAAGGTGAGACCTTGATGCAAGAAAAGAGAGATATTGAGAGAAATGCAGGTACAGGAGATATAAGGGTGGATGTCATTCCGAGAGAGTTAATGAATGTCTAGGATGCAAACAGGGAGGGACTATTTCAGCAAAGTCAAACTGTTATAGATTCTACCTCCTTGGATGCTGAGACATTTACTCACCCTGTTTCAGCATATCAACTTCTAGCTGGACAGGGCAATGACAATGCAGAAAGGATGCTCAATTTGGTGCACACCATATAGTCTATGCAAAGAGCAAATGATGCAATCACAGCTTTGCCCTTCTACAGTTGGTGATATTGACTATGAGACTGGTGGTACAGAAGATTTCTTTGGTGGTGAGGATGCAGAAAGTGAAGAAGATCCATTGGACATAGGGGGAGAAGTAGGCCCTAGTTCCAGATCAGGCATGCCATAATGGGCCTTCTCCAAGAAATATGATGAACACCATTTCAAGACCACACTCATCCAACTTATCAGTCAAGCACACTCTGCTCTTCAATCAACAACAAATGTCAGCACCAAGAAGCTTCTGCAAGCACATCTTGCTTCTCTCCAACTGCAGCAAATTCAAGGCTTCCAACACAATCAGGATATTACTTCTATTCAAACAGAGATCACTCAAGTGAAGAAGGATATAGCTGATAGACTAGATGCAAAAATTCCAGAAGCTACAATGCTTGATATCAAAAGACAATTAAGGAAGAACACTGATCTTGCAACCAAGGTGGATTCCTTGGAGAAAAGAATGACAACAATGGAAGCTTCTCTAACAGCAATTCATCTACATCAAGCACAATAAATAGACTTGCTTCAAAGGCTAGTGATAGCACAAACCTCCTCTTCTACTCAACTTGCTGATAACAAAAAGGGGGAGAAACAAACCTCTTCTAAGGGGGAGAAAGAAAGCTCAATTATCTTATTCAGTCAAGGGGAATCAAGAAGTGAGGGGGATCAAAAAGTGCTCAACATTCAAGTTAGTAAAGCAATTGTGCCAACAATTGTTTTCGCAAAGCCACCTGCTAAAGATAGCATAGATCTAATCAAAGAAGCAGTAGCCAACTTGAGAGCAGCTGAGAAGAAGCAATTGAGTCCAATCAATTGGAAGAAAATTGATGAGAACATCCAGAAGATATTTGGCCCAACACAGAAGCCAGAAAAATTTTTCAATCATCACTCTAAAGTCATGAAAATCTCTGTGAATGATATAAGTATGAACTATCTGGAAAGGGGTCAAACTTCCTGTGTCAAATCTCCAAAGAAAGATCTCATCATGAAGGCCAAATAGAACTATCCTAAGTTTTCATACAAGAATCCTATGGATACAGTGTTTGATACACCAAAGCCAGATGAAAAGAAACTGTTGTCAAGGTCTATTGCATTCTACAAGGATCCAGCTGATTCAGCATTGAAAAGAAGAATTGCCAAAATTTACAGAAATGGTAAGGAAATTTGTGTGGTGGTTGGACATCCACTATTTGTGGAAGCTAAGAAGGAAGAGAAAGAAAGAATCAGGCTAGAAAAGAAGCAAGCTGCTTTGGATGCTAAGAAGAAAAAGCAAAAGAAAGAACAAACTGTTATCTTGGCCAAGCTTCAAGCTGTAAAAACCATAACAGAACCTCCTGTACAACCAACTGTAATCACTGAACCTAAGGATCTGAAAATGCAAGAAGAATCACATCAGAAAAGGAGATTTAGATACAAACTCCATTCCAAGAGGAAAGTGAACTTTAATGATGAAGAATTGGAAGACCAATTTCCCAAAAAGTCTACAACTACAAGTCAAACATCAAAACCTTCAACGGTATTTGAAGAATTTAAAGTGATTGATCCAACAAGGAATATTCATGGTGAACCAATTGTTCTTAAGGATGAACCAGTAGACTGGGATAGTTTACCAATTCCTGAGCTAAATTTACCCATCTTCAAGATAAAGAAGACAAAGACAAGAGCAAGCAAGAAAGTGAAGCCTGTATCTCTCAGATTCAAAGCTCCAACCAAATCCCAACCCACAGTAAATAAGGGAGACATGCTGTACATCTGTGATATCAAGGAGTTTTCTGACATCAACCTTTACTTAGATGAATTGGAAGTTAGAGGAATTGATGCTTACAGACGTCTTCCTAAAAGACTGGTATTCAAATACAAGGGAGGAAGAGAGTTCACATGGCCACTTCACATAATTCTCCTAGAAAGCCAATCTGTGCTGATAAAGGTCTACTCATCATTCAAAAAGAACTTTGGTTACAATGTGACTGCAAGAAGACAAGTTCTAAAGAAGATTGAGGAGCTGAGGAGAATTAGAGCCAAAGATGCACTTCCAAGAACTCTATCTATTCCCTTTACAGGAAAGAGAGTGCATCTGAGGCCCTATTGGCTGATGGAATTCAAGGATGAAAAAAGGGTTAGAAGATTCTTCAGATTGGAGGACCAATTGAGTATCTCTAGCAATGAAACTCTTTTGTAAATGCAGGAAATGCTAGATCTCTCAGAAGTTGATGAACTTGAATTCCACAGACAACTTCAGAATCAAATTGAAGAAAATAACAGAAGGCTTGGAAGAAATCTAGACAATCAAGGAAATAGATCTATCTTCTCAGACTAGAGGAGCACCTTGATAACAATTGTGAGTAATTTCTTTGTGTACTTTGCATTATTCAAATTTCAGCAATTTTGTAGCACTTATCAGTTTTATCTACTATTTTTCAATCTGTATTTTTAGGATGTTTTGTTATCATCAAGTTTCTCTTAATTTATGGCTACAATTCTAGTAGACATAAATTGGAGGAGATTGTTAGGAATATGTTGTGTACTTGATGATAAGCCAAACAAAACACCTCAGTAGATTTAACTTACTGTATTTTGTAGCACCCGACAAATGATCAATTATAGTCCCGACGGATGATTCAATATATTCCCGATGGATGACTAATTGATATCCATCGGGTGAGTAGCTTATCAATAAGTCATGTAGCACATTTCTGCAAATAATTTTGTATATATTCTGTAGTAGCTTATGAATCATATAAACTGCTAGTAGATGTGCAGAAAAGGTTGATTAAATGTAAATATAAGATGTCTTGTAATTCTGCACAAATGAAATGGACTCAAATGATAAAAGACTACCCGACAGATGATCAACAAAGCTACCCGACGGATGATCAACAAGGCTACCCGATGGATAACAAGCATGTACCCGACGGATGATCAATTCAAATAGCTGTTGATAGTGACAACACAGTCACATGTGTCGAGTGTTTGCAAAAGGAATGTGGCAGCCTGTTTAGCAGGGTTTTGAGAACAAAGAAGCATTACCATTTCCATGCAAGTTATGAAGATTTTCAAAGATGTTGGAATAGAGTAGTGAAGCAGCATGGAGTTAGACTTGATAGGTTTTGTTTTATTATCTTGTCTTACTCTATGTAAACTTGGTGATATATAAACCAAGTGTAGCAAGTAGAACAAAAACAACAATAGACTAAGCAAAACACATTTTTCAGAGAAATATTTATAAGATGTATCCTGTAGCATTTCTCTGTGAGTTTAGTTGTTCACTTATAAAGCAGCTGTGAGCTATTCAAGCTTCACATGGTTCTCTCGATATATATATATATATATATATATATATATATATATATATCTGGTGGATACATTCAAATCCACCAGAAAGTTTTAAAGACTTGTGTTTTTATTACTTGTGTTTTGATTTATATAATTCTTTCATTCCGCACTTGGAAAATCAAACACATATATATTATTAAGTTAAAACCATTTTTATTAAATCTTAAAAAGAATCCAGAATTACATTCAACCCCCCTTCTGTAATTCTTGTTGTATTGTTAGGGAATAACACTTTCTCTTGTAACACCATGAATATTTCAATCTCCTCTTCATTTCTCTATATTCGTCTAAGCAACCCCATTTTTACACATGCCCACGATCACAAATCAGTGGATCCAGCCACCGGAATTAGTTGCAACCTATTCGACCATAGACACAACTAATAAACCTACGACAAGCATTGTTATCCATCCAAGCACACCATTCTACGATCAACTTACAACATACACAACATTCATTAATAAATTGCTTGCACATGAACTCAATTTTCCAATTAGGTTTTCAAATTTGGGATGAAAACCTGTATTCGGTCTGATTACACAAATTTATACACGTGTATAAGAAAATAGAGACGTTGCACATATAATTTGACAAAAATACCCACTTACGATGGTAGCATCATTTAACGAAAGTATGCTTCTTGCAACATTCTTCAAGATGGCAAGAAGTTATGCTTTAAATCGAATTTGTCCAAATGCTATAAGGAAACTTAATAAATAAGTGAGTTAAAAAATTTATCACCAAAATTATTTGTTCTGCATTAAAATTTTTATATTTTAAAATACTTGGTAGGTCTATGAGTTTCATTAGTGGTTGTGTGGTCCAGTGGTTTGGAAGGAGCAAATACTCGGTGACAATGACAGAACATGGGCATGAAATTATTGTTAATCTTGATGTAAGTACAAGTGCATGTAAGAAATTTGATCTGATAGGCGTCCCTTGTTATCATGCATGTACTTGCATCCATTGGGAAAATTTGAACATGGTGGACTACAATCACAAAACATATACCAAAGATATGTACTTGGCATGCTATGAACACACACCCTTGGGCTCATTACTAGTGATCAATATAAGGATAAAACAGGATTGCCAGCTCCACTCCCACCTGTGCTTAAGGTACAACCTGGGAGGCCCAAGAAAGTAAGAAACAAAAAAATGATGTTCCTCTTGATCCAACAAAACTCAGAAGGCAGAATACCAATGTATATTGTTGTTATTGCGAGGAAAAAGGACCCAATGCTAGAACATGTCTTGGAAAGGTGATTGTGTATAACTTTTTGTTACTCTTTCCAAGTGATCATTTTTTGTTTTGTGTTATGTGAAAACATGATCAAGCCAGTACAACACCTTCATCTAAGGTAAACAATAAGAAAAAACAAAAGAAGGAGAGTCGTAATATTAATGCAGCAACCAACACTACTCCAACTGATGCAATATTTAATCCTCGTGTTGCAACAAATACTACTCTTATTGGTGCAATAACAAATCAACTGCATGTCTAAGGGTATAACCAAAGAGGAAATTTTACATCTTATAGTAAACCCACTACAATGAAGAACAAAGTGCTAGACAGAGATTCTTGGTGAGAGGGAAATATGTGACAACATTGAAGCAAATTAAGGTTGTGGCCAATGTACAGAAGACACTGTAATATCTGGAATATATCGTGTAATTATTTTTATCAATAAATAATTATTATGTGATTATTATGTGAATTTTGGTGAATTATTTAGTAATTGGAATTGATGTTTTGATGTTTATATGTTATAAAATTTGAGTATTTTAATTTTTTATATGTCTAAAATAAAATATACAAAATTTTGAATTTTTATGGTAATTTAGATGTTGTTATATGATTTTATAAAGGATTTATAGATTTAATAAATTATTTTTCTGAGTAATTATAAACTATTTTGTATAGCTGGGATCGTCCAACTTCAACCGTTTTTGTGTTTTTACAACCCGGAAGTCTCGGGAAAACTCCTTCCTAATCAAATTTGATTATTCTGAGCATTTTCCGTGTTTTGACTTTTTCAATTCGGAGTACGGTTTGACCCGTGCGAGTCCCGGCGTAAAATTTTCGAGATAATATTCGTTTTAGTGAATCGATAAAGCCCGTGTCCTTGAGAGACGGGATATTTTGATTATACTATTACATTATCTTATCATAGGTTGTATTATAAAAAGCCCGATTTTGATAATTATCCTAAACTGGTACCGAATTGGATCGGTTTTATTGTTACTTAGCGGCTAAGTAACCTTTTTTTATATCCGATATGATCCAAAGGGGTACCAATATTCCGTAAGTATAAATAGCCTTTATTGTATTTTATTTTATACAAATATTCATGAACAAACAGTTAAATTATATAATTTACAGAAAAAAATCCTAATATACGTCGTATTCTTCAAAATCAAACCTAAAAATGAAGGCGTTATCGAAATCGAAATCGAAATCAAGCGTGTGAGTAACCGAATTGAAACTTCTGAAAAGTACTTTCAGATTCTACAACTTGTTTCACTGCAAAAATCAAAGGTATTTTCATATATATATATATATATATTTAAATTCGAATTAAATATGATTAAAATATGAATTTTTGATTTTGATGTTGTTTGTTTGATTTGATGATTGTATCTTGTAGATAATTTTATTCTGATAATTTTGGTATATTATATGTCGAATTTGGAGTTCAATAACATATCATAAGTGGAGTTTGATTCTCGAATTATTGAAATTAGGGTTTATATATAGTATGAATGCTCTTAATTGATTTTGGGCATTTTTTATTCAAGGATTATTAGTTTAATTCATTTATACAAGCTTATAGATCGTTGAAAGAGGAATTATTTGGTATCAAGTTGAAGGTCAAAGGATACCGGATTCGACCTCGCCGGAAAACGGCGAAGAAGTCGCTGGGAAACTTCGGACGGACTTTTGGAGTTATACAGAGATGATTTGTGAATTTGGTTGCCATGAATGAGTTCCTGTAAGCAAGGCCATCATCCCCTGTTAATTTGGGCCGATTCTGGAGATTTTTCCGGTCATCGAAAAAGCTCCATGGCGGCAGCCATGGAGTCCGGCCGACGACAGGTCGGAGAAGACGACAGAGTGGTTAAATTGCAATTTAACCCCCGAAGTTTCTCCTAGTTTATAAAATCAATATTTCGGTTTTAAAAATTTACAAAAACATGATTTTTGTTTTAAATATTTTCAAGAATTGTATTTCTGTTTATTTTATTTCGAAAAAATTATTTAAATTATTTAAAATTCCAAAAATCACTATTTTTAATTCCGAAAATTATTTTTAATTCAAAAATAAATCCAAATTACTTAATTAATTAATTTTTGTTAATGATTAATTATTTAAATAATTAATTTAATTTAAATATTAATTAATTTAATTAGTTATTAATTAATTTGAATTGATTATTTAATTAGATTTAATTATTTCTTTAGATTTAAAAATTCTGAAAAATAGTTCTGAGCTTTAAAATATTATTTTAAATTATTTTTAAGGCTTGATAATTATTATTAAATGATTTTAAAGTAAGATTTGGGTATTCAAACCTTGTAATTATTTATGAAATAATTCATTGACCCGTTTTAATTTTGAAAAATGTTCAAATATTTGTATTAAATACCCGAAAAATCATTTTAACCCCGAATCTTCTTTGAAAAGTTATTTTTACCGAATGTCTTACGTGCTATGTGATATATGTGATCTTACTAATGTGTGATTAATATATGCATATATTAGTTGACGGTTTTTATCGTAACTTTCAATCCGTACGTCAGATTTGGGTGAAACGAAGGGTAGATTGAAGCTTGTAACGAATAGAATGAGATGAGAATAAGTATTGATAAATACTTGTTATGTCCAACAGAGGAAGCGAGACATAGAAAGTGAAAGCAAGTGGTCAGTGAGTAAGGATCAATAGACAAGTACAAGTAAAGTAAAAGCAGATTGAGATAAGGCAAGTATTTCCGAACTTTCTTCATATATATTGTTAAATATCCCAAATAGTTCTTGTTTTATATTGTAAGTGCTTTGAAGTACCTAACCCTAAACCCTAATTCTTCTTATTGATCTTTGAGCCGTAAGCCTTATTCTTTGTAAACTATTGAATGTTTAATTCCCAGATACGAACCACTTATATACGATACTACTCCACAAATACATATATACCACACACAGATCACTGAAATGGAATTGTTTAACATACGAACCTTCATACCATGTACAACAGAAGCCCAATCCTTGTATCCATCAAACCTTTGGTCTTCTACTTTCTGATTTTTTCCCGGGCTGGAAGCCGATCTTCATATTTACCTTGTTATACCTTAATGATATTATGAATCACCCTACGCTTTGAGATAAATATTTTTGTGATTCTGGTTATTGATTTACATTGTTTATCATGCTGATATTATAGAATTGGATTGTTTTTAAATGTGGACCAGATTCGTGGACATACCAGATTCGCGGTCATATTAGGCCGATGTGTGCTTTGGATCAAGTATATAGAGCAGAGCTGTAGGCCTTGCTCGGGGTTAGTGCGTGAGTGATCATCAGCCAAACCTTGGTTTTTAAAATAAAATGTGAATATCCAATTCTAATCATTGCTTATCAAGAAACTTGATTCCTTATATCATTTCAATTGATCATTGCTTAATCTCATTATTGTCACTGTGGCTTGCTGAGCTAGTTAGCTCACTCTTGCAAATCTTTTTATGTTCTTTTCTAGTTAAAAAGGAAACCATTGGTAGCGAGGATCCCCAAACAAGTGTGCGAGCTAGGTTTCTAGGTTGAGACGGAATAAGCTAGCGGAAGACTTTTGTCTTAGTTTGAGTTTGAAAGTTTGTAAGAATATTTTATTTTCAGTTGTAAGTTGAACTAGTTGAGATTTGGTACGTTTGTAATATAAATAAAGTTGTGGCTTGTGTGTATACTTTAACCTTTTGCGATCCGTGGTGATGGTAAGTAGGTTCATTGTATATATTACTTCATAAAAAGGCTTATATATTGGGTTATGTGTGTATTGTGAACCCCAAACTTCAGACCCGGGTTTGGAGGGCGTCACAGTCACACATTGAAGCAAGGCCTCCTTGGAGGTTGTGAAGTTCATGCCTGCAAATTGAAGACAATGTAGTAGAAACTGGATATATTTTTTATGGCCATTTCAACTAGTATAATGGATAATTAATTTATTTTGGTAAATTATGACTAGTAGTTCTGCTGGTATGGCACATTTACACAATGTTGTGTTCAATTGTTCCATACATAACTATAATTGGTGCAAGACATTTATTATTGTAATAGTTTCTTCTGTATAATTAATTTTAGTGAATTCAATCCACTAGTATTCATGCTTCTATTTTTCTATTGAACATACTAGTAGACTTGAAACTGTCTTGGTAATGACAAGTTTGAATGCATTGGAAATAAAGGCGTTGATTGTTTGGGTAAATGCTTGTTGATTTTAGGTTTCCTACATTAATGCCAAAGCCACTATTTAAATACATGCTGCTTTCACCTCTTCTGTCATGGAACTTGCTAATTACTAACTATTTTTTATATTTTAAATATTGTTTTTGCATCATGGCCGGATGGAGCAAGCCTTTTCTGTAAATATGTACAAGGTCAACTACAAGGGGGGTTTGATAGGAGCCAAAGACAGGGTGTTGTTGCTGGCATTTTGAGAAACAATAGAGACCATTGGGTAAGGGGTATTGCAGGAATGTTAAGGCTCATGGGGCCATTAGATGCTGAGTTATGGACAATATTTTATGATCTCAAATTAGCATAGGAGGAAGGGGATGTCAAGTCAGTTTTCATTGAATCTGATTGTCAGGAGGCTGAGAAACAGGTCAATGTGTAGAAACCCAAATTTTTGACATCAGTAAAAGACCTTTATGAATAGTAATATAATAACTTGAATTTTTGAGACCTTGTAAAATGCTTAATGAATAGTAACCCTGACAGACGGGAAAACCTTTTAGCCCACACTATGTTGTGCATGAGAAAATGAGTTTCGAAGTTGATATTATGATTATACGTACCAAATGAGTGTATGTAAACGCTATTAGTTTTCGAAGAAAATGAACTTTGAAAAATGACCATATTTACGAATCATCGAGGATTACGAGGATCACAATATAATTACGAATTTAAATCCCTACGGATTTATAACCAAGGACGATACTTCAGAACATGAGGAATAAATACGAAAGGTTTTACGTCGCGAACCGTTTGCGAGAAAGTATTATGAAAACGTTTAAGCGACCGAACAAACGCGTAAACGATTAAATAAATGTAACGCACTAACTAACCATGGTAGAAAAGTAACCATGGTTACTTTATTAAATAGGGGCTAAGGAAGTAGGATGATCAACTAGGGCTAGAGAACAGTGAAGCTAATGGCTAAGCTAATTAGCTTAGCTTGTAATCTAAAAAGCCTAGCTAGAATTATCTAGAGATTTGGCAACAAAAATCAATCCTATGAATTATACTAGAAGAATAAACAAGATATCACACATTATTGCAAGAAGCAATCAAGAAGTAACACATAAACTCTATCTCTCTCTCTCCCAAACATCACCATTCGGCTTCATCAAAAAGAAAGGAGAAATCATAATCAAAACACCAAGCTCTAGCCATGGAAAAATTCCCCCATTAATTATCAAGCTTCATACCACCTAAAATAAGGTAAGATAAATCTTTAAGCTCTTTTTATCAAGGTTTGAGGGGTGAAATAAATTTAAGAAAAATGATAGTGAATAGTAACTTTTATTTGGTTTCTTGATTTTAATGGTTGTTTTAGGTTCGAAAAACCCTACTAAGCACACCCAAGACTTCACAATCATCAAAAACACATCTCAAGCTCTCAAGAAAGGTATAAATCTTTGACCCATCCTTACTTAAGATTTAAGTTCAAGATTCTTTTAGAACATAGTTGTAAACCTAGTTTTGGTAAAAGTATGGTTGTAATCTTGATGTTTAGCTAAGTAAATTTAAGGTTGATTGTTGTTCCCCGCATAAGATATATACGACGGACAAAAAAGAGCCGTTACGTAAATTATAAACGACGGAAGTTTCCCAACCATTTAGTATATACGACAAGATTTTATGCGACGTGAACTTTTCCGTCGCAAAGTCGTCACATATAATATATACGACGCGTTTATATCTATATCCGACGTTTTTTCCCCGTCGCATAAACTAACAGATTTTGTAGTGGAAAGTATTGTTATAATCTTGATGTTTAGCTAAGTAGATTTAAGGTTGATTGTTGTTGCCACAAGAACATGATGTTCTTGAGAGGATTTAGTGTGGTGATGATTATATGTTGATTGTTGGTGGTAGTATAAAGATTTAAGGCATAAACGAAACTCCAATCGTAACCGTAATCTCGCTAAAATGAATAAAACGTAACTTTAAGTTTCTGCAGAAAGTCCCGAAGATTTAAACTTTAGTTTCTTGAAAAATTAAACACTCGAACTTTTATTGAAGCAATTTCCAAAGATCGTATTCCCTCAACTACATTTTATTGCTCGAATAATAATAATTTATTATCTCCAACGAATATTTATTTCAAACTCGATTAAATATTAAAGATTATTATATTACTTAAACATAAATAAGTTGAGGAATATTATTTCAATATTCTTTTAAAAGTATAACTATTTGAATTTTAATTATTTATCGATTAATATTTAATTAATTATTATTTATTAAAGAATTTATTTATGATTTAAAAATCATAAAACCAGACTTAAAATACTATGTGATTTTTGAAAAATCATTCGAATAATTTCAGATCATCGGAGAGTATTATCTTGACTTATTTTAAATATTTTGAATTTAGTTTCAAAGGAAACTTTCCCCCTTATTTAGTTATCTGTTGACAACGGTCAACTCACATCCTTAGTACTTCCTCCGAAAAATTTCGGAAGTACATATATATATATAAATATAAATGAGGTAAAGCTGTGCCTATCAATAAGCAAAACGCTTGAGGAAATTTCGATATAGTTCGATGATTCCAATTATATGATAGGATTCTTAAAAGGATAAGGGAGGGGTAGAGATCCAGTACTTCGTGGACTGGGGAGACTACCATATTTATTTTCCGTATGAGAAGGTACCATGTGTACTAAAGGACATACGAAGTATGCAAAATATACCTGAGCTGAATAGGGAAGCATATAAAGCCCGAATGCCGCTAGAGTGATAACTGGGATACGAAGGTGTCGTCCTTCTACTAGTAGAAAAGGTTACTATTTCCGTAGTACGATTGATCATCGTATACGGTGGCTATAACGAATGTCCTATTCTTCCAATTGGAATTATGATGCAATACCGTAACCCGAGCCTAGGTATTGGGTTTACCATTAAGGTATTCGCAGGATAATAATCCATTAAAGAATTGTTTTCATAAGAAGGTTTGTATCACCAAGGAAAACTATTTTTGAAGAAAACGTATTTATCATATATGACATTTTACTTGAGTTTATCATACAGTCATTTCATACGGTACATTATTATGCTGGGCATTATAGCCAACTCTTGCTTTCTTTTAAATGACACAACACAACAGATAACCAGCATGCCGGTGTGAGACTTAGTCGCTTGCAGTCATGGGGAGAATCCCTGGCAGCTTTGTCTCAGGTGGTCTAGAGTATTAGATAGGTATAAGATATCAGTCATAATTATTGTAACTTCATGTAGAGGTTATGAATAATTGTTTGAGATCCTGTAAAGTACATTTGAGTTTTAATAACAGATGATACTTGTTGTATGTCATTTCTAAGGCTATAACTTGTGAGTGTGTGAGATTGGGGGTCTGTCATATGGAATTATTGGATTATTGAATTAATGTAGGTTACACATGATTGAAGGATTGCGTGACGACCCAGATTCCTGACCCCGGAGTTGGGGGCGTTATAGAAATGGTATCAGAGCAATAAGTTGTAGTACTTAGAGACGAGAGTGTTATGAATCTGTCTAGATACGAGATTACGTAAAATCTCATATAGAGTTCATCAATGGACTATCGGATGTAGCCCCCAATGGGTAGGTTATGATAAGTGTATATTTGAGGTATTAAAGCTTGACTAATAGGACCATTGGAGATTATCAGAATGATGAGGAGCAAAATTAGAATCATATTTGATTTGGAAAGGATGTGGATGTAGAACTTGGAGCTGAGTCTCCGGGGCAATTGGGGTAAAGACGGTATTACCAACACCATATATTCATTGTGATAACACAAGTCTGGTTACTCGTAGTTCTTTATAGGTTACCCGTGAAGGGGCATCACATGTGAGGACCATGAAGTCTAATTATTAGTATATAGTTGAGGTTATTGACCAAAGCTAATTGAAGGTGTCATTTTACCAATAAGGATTTGAATATCGTATTACTAACGAATTCAGCAGAGATAGTGTCCGATATACCCTTGAGGATTTTTAATTCCATGAAGGAGGATTTGAATATAATATACAAATATCATCCTAAGACAAGTACACTACATGATATTATTAGTGCGCTTAACATGTAAGGATATGATGGTTTAGATTAAAAATTCAGAGCATCGAGAATCGATGGCATGTCTATAATTAAATGGCGTAAGATTCTAACGAGCGATGGTTCGATCTTAGAACCTTTTGAGAAGGGATAGACCAGTGAGTCTAGAGCGGAATTCTTCGGTAAATATGATGTCAAAGGCTACGTATATATACTCGTAGACCTCTAATATATTCGGTAACGTATGTTCAATTACACACACCTGCCACTGAACTTATGGACTGTATTGAGATCCCTATGAGATCACTTTGATATGTTCCCAGGAGAAACTGGCCACTTGTAGTTAGTAACGGATGTGTGTAGCAGGCCCCTATTGTCTTAGCAAATGCTTTTGGAATAATTATGAGTAATGTCTTCGAGGTAAAATACCGGAATGACAAATATACTTGCGAAAGTCAAGTTAGTAAGTGACTTTAAAATGATGATTGAGGGAGATACTAGTATAAACATGAAATTATGAAAATAAAGAGATGGGATCATCCTCGGATGGATGATGACGAGGGTTAGGATAATCAGTGAATTATCTTGGCATCTACTCACCGTCACACTACTCCCTCAAAACTATTGATCACTCGTATTGCCTTGATAAGTCAAATCAGGCAATCCTTTTGGTTCCTTACTTTGAACTCCTGATGTGACCATCTTGAATAGTCTTTCTCCGCATCATGACTTGTTCAATTATTTTATTTAATCCATGAACTTTCATTCATAGATTATGATCTTCTTGTTGAACTCAGAGCTATTTATACTTCATTTCAATTATCCAAGAGATTTTCTTTTAAATTTTTCCTCAATTCATCGATGAATATTCATAATGAGTATCTTCAATTGATTCTTCTTTCTTACTTACTCTTCTAAGTCGAGATTGTAAATATCTAACAAATTGTTAAAAACATGGATGATCTAATATCCATATATTCCGAAGGAATCCTTTTATTCTAATCGGGTTGAAATTGTATATTGAACTTTGAAATCATAGTAAGGGTATCAATTTAATATTGGTATTCTGAATTCAATTATATTTGAGAATCTGATAAAGTATGTGAACGAGGACACCTCTGAATGTGCCCTTTTATTTGGAAAGAAATATTTGATAAGAGGCTAGCCATTATTCCGATGACAAGACCACTCGATTCAGAGTTATAATTGTCTTTCTCGACCCAAATTTGAAAACTCTTTATTTTAAAATCGTCATCCGGGTAGCCACAAATTTCTTCAGTGGTTACGGCGTTGAGATTTTTCAAACAAACTGAAAAATGCCTAGTTGCATATGTTCTCATGAATGACTAGTTAATTGTCCTAACTAGTCGAAATTTAATTAATACGACGAAATCCTAGATAATCGTCCTAGCTAGTTGTTGTGGGCCAAACCAATTGAGCTGGCCATTTTCTTAGCCGGTTGATAATATTGCTTGATATGGACTAGTTATTATTTTGCTAGTTCCACTTCCAATCAAATTTTTATATTTTTTTCCATAGTGCATTAAATATGCAAAATTTAATTGTTGATGAAATTTTCAAAGAATGATTTAATTGAGACCTAACTAGGTCGCCCACTCAAACGAGAATTCATACTCAGTTTTATGAAATATTTTATTCATGAAATATTCTATTCTTTCGTTTATATAACGAATATCCAATTAAAATCATAAAGTGATTCGATAACAATATACTTCCTTATTTGTTAATCATTGAATAAAATTCCTTCTTTCAAAATAGCATCTCTATAAAAACCTCAATGGTTGACCTTTGATTGAGGATGTTATTCGATATTTCTTCTATTATTCGAGAAGAAAATTATTCTTTCAATAGGAAAATCTTATCATTCGTATGATGTTGTTATTCAGCAATCATTGCTTTCAATGGATATTCTCTATAACATCACAATATAAAATTCTAAGTACATGGAAGGATAATCCTTGTTGTATTCTTCCTTCCAAGTTATAAATCTTCTGAGTGTTGCAACTCTTTTATTCAGAGCTCATTATTTGTTTAGATGTTAGATATTGAAATCTTGTTAAGATTGATTAAATTTCATCGATATCGTGAAAATCATTTTTCCAAGGCTAATTGCCTTCAGAACAAAGAGAGGTATAGTTGAGAACCGATTGTTGTAATATGAGACTGAAAGCTCAGTACTATGATGGTGCAATCGGAGCATCGTGATGAGTAAGTTGTTTTAAAAAGGGAATACCATGTTTAGTTATTATCATAAGGATCTTTAACACGGTTATAGAAGAACGATAATAGAGATACAACGTGATTAATGAGGTACGCTTCTGTGAAACACTATCGGGATAAGAACTAATAAATTCGGGAAAGACCAATCACGTATAAATTCGAGGAATACGATTTTCAAAAAAAAAGTGAAGGTAAGATTAGTAATAACCTCTTGTTAGAAATACTCGGCGATTAAAACAGGATTTTGTATGAAATGTAATGATACATCTACGCAGCTTAAGGACCGTGACATAAGGCGTCCTAATAATGATCTAGAATAATTGCGATAAGGTTCGCACTGAAAGGGACAAGGAGTTTAACATATGAGGAAAATTTGGAATTTTTTTTTACTTACGCTGGACACGGCGTAGAAATTTTGGTCAAATTGATCAAGGACCGTGATTGAGAAATCTATTATCATCAAGGAAAGGCCAATGCGGTGGCCGACACTTTAAGTTGGAAAAGATATATTGGGGATGACAACTCTCAGAACAACTGATGAGAAGGATCGCATGAAGAGAACCCTTTATTACTTAACAAGAAGACTTAAAGATGCCTAGAAACATAAAAGATATTTGTCATGGCCAAATATGAAAGGGATGTCATTGATTAGGCAAGTAAGTACTCGACATGGTTAAAAGTGAAAACGGAAAGGTGAGGATTAAAATTTTGATGATTGCGGCTTGTAAATGACCCAAATGGGAGTAAGAGTTTATTATAAATTTGGAGGAGGATTATCAAGAACCAAGTTAGCCGTCGTGCTATTTGAAGATGTTGAGTGATAGATTAAATAAGACCGCTTATTTTATTATGCAAACGATAGATGTCCACTCTACAAAATTGTTATGAACATGGAAGAGATAATTGGTGATAGAGAGACCCCGTGATATTGCACCACACAAGGACACAAGAATTAATTTCACAACTGGATTACTTCCCAAGATATTTTTGTGAAAAAGAACGAACAGAGGCATGACTTAGAATTCTCAAATCGACAAGTAGAATGGGAGGACTATCCAGACCATTGAAGATACGTCTATCGGCTTGCCTTTTTTTTTGGAACGGTTAGGAAAATCGCCAATCATTGATAGAAAATTCGTATAGATATACTTACCACGTGAGCATACGGAAAATAGATGCCGATATCCCTCATGAAGGACAACGTGGAAGAATGAAGAATGTTATGGTTAGAACTGACTAAAGGCAAGAAAGATCGTACACGCCCTAAAACAGCCACTAGTAACAGTTTCCAATAAACATGAATACATCTAATGAGCTAGCGAGAATAATAAATACAAACCGGAAGGTATCATAGTACTACAAATATTATACGAGGAGTGCTTAAAGAAGTCTGATCGATAGCAGAAGCTGAGCGTTCCACGACTCTAAAAGCTTATCAATCAATTGCGTATGAAATGGTGCTTCCTTTAAGATGGCAACATGACCCGACATGCCTTACATTACTATGGGAAGAAATGTTAAATCTAACGTTAAACGTATAATAGGAGACGAACGTGTAGAAATGCAACGAGGACTTCTTACGTAAAATAATTCACAGAGATGATGCGCCAAAATGGGAAAACGTTAAGGAACGAAACACCAGCACTAGTAGGAGCGATGGAGGGGGAAATGAATAAGTTTAAGGATGATCCTAAACACTAGAAGATGCGCTAATCGTCCATATTATAGATTTTTAAGGGAAATAAAGTGACTAGTTGATGTTAATCGAATTACTGACAATAACGAGTTATCATGCGTGCATTGGGATGGCTACAAAGCTTTGTATGGAAGAAAGAATCGTTCTCTCTTAGGTTGGAAAGAAATTGGTACGTGGAGGATACTGGACTATAGTTGAGTCAACAGACCAAAGGAATTCCTAGAACCTATCAGAACCCGGCTAGTGGCAGCCCAGGATGAACAATAGAGATATACGGACCGGAACTATAAAGATAGAAAGTACGAAGTAACGAACCAAGTATTGTTGAAAGTACCTCCCGAGGAGGGAGTGATGAGATTCGAAAGGGAAAGAAATATTGAACCCAAGATTTATTGGACCGGTTGAAGAATTAAAGGACTAAGAAAGTTGACTTATAAATTAGCACCATCGTCGAACGGTCGCCAAGTTTATAACGAATACCATAAATCGAGGTTAGGAAATTTAACCGTCAAAGCCAGACACACGATTGAAAATGAGCTAATAAACTTGAAGCTATACTTAGCGTATGTGGAACAACGTGTAGAGATCATAGATCTACAATAACAATTACTCTGAAATATATTTGATGGAGGAGTAAAACTTTTATGAAGAGATCAGATACTACAAAGCCAACGTGAGAACTCGAGGTTGTCATGTGAGAAGCATATCCCTGCCTGTTTCTAAAATGATTCCGGGATGGAATCCTTTTAAGGGGGGAAGACTGTAAAAACCCAAATTTTTGACATCAGTAAAAGACCTTTATGAATAGTATTATAATAACTCGAATTTTTGAAACCTTGTAAAATGCTTAATGAATAGTAACCCGGAAAGACGGGAAAAACTTTTTAGCCCACACTATGTTGTGCATGAGAAAATGAGTTTCGAAGTTGATATTATGATTATACGTACCAACTGAGTGTATGTAAACACTATTAGTTTTCAAAGAAAACGAACTTTGAAAAATGACCATATTTACGAGTCAGCGAGGATTACGAGGATCACAATATAATTACGAATTTAAAACCCTACGGATTTATAACCAAGGACGATACTTCAAAACATGAGGAATAAATACGAATGGATTTACGTCGCGAACCGTTTGCGAGAAAATATTACGAAAACGTTTAAGCGATCGAACGAACGCGTAAATGATTAAATAAACGTAACGCACTAACTAACCGTGGTAGAAAAGTAACCATGGTTACTTTATTAAATAGTGAGCTAAGGAAGTAGGATGATCAACTAGGGCTAGAGAATAGTGAAGCTAATGGCTAAGCTAATTAGTTTAGCTTGTAATCTAAAAAGCCTAGCTAGAATTGTCTAGATATTTGGCAAAAAAAATCAATCCTATGACTTATACTAGAAGAATCAACAAGATATCACACATTATTGCAAGAAGCAACCAAGAAGTAACACAAAAACTCTCTCTCTCTCTCTCTCTCTCCCAAACATCATCATTCGGCTTCATAAAAAAGAAAGGAGAAATCAAAATCAAAACACCAAGCTCTAGCCAAGGAAAAATCCCCCCATTAATTCTCAAGCTTTATACCACCTAAACTAAGGTAAGATAAATCTTTAAGCTCTTTTTATCAAGGTTTGAAGGGTGAAATAAATTCAAGAAAGATGATAGTTAATAGTATGAATAGTAGTTTTTATTTGATTTCTTGATTTTAATGGTTGTTTTAGGTTCCAAAAACCCTACTAAGCACTCCCAAGACTTCATCATCATCAGGAAAATATCTCAAACTCTCAAGAAAGGTATAAATATTTAACCCATCCTAACTTAAGATTTAAGTTCAAGATTCTTTTAGAACATAGTTGTAAACCTAGTTTTGGTGAAAGTATGGTTGTAATCTTGTTTAGTGTGGTGATGATGATATGTTGATTGTTGGTGGTAGTATAAAGATTTAAGGCATAAACGAAACTACAATCGTAACCGTAATCTCGCTAAAATGAATAAAATGTAACTTTAAGTTTCTGCAGAATGTCCCAAAGATTTAAACTGTAGTTTCTTTAAAAATAACATTTTATTATGATATAAAATGTTATAAGGATCGTTTAGGCGCTTGAATCGCGGGATTCCGATTTATGGATCAAAAGTTATGGCCGTTTGACTAAAAGTGATTTACGTGACAAAAACTGCTACGAATTACGAGATTTGATAATAAAAAGGATCGACTTAAAAATGTTCATAAATTATGAAATATTTACAGAGTAGTAATTTTACTTTCTTAACTGCCATAAAAATTTCAAGTGAAAATAATTATTTTTCAAAATTATTAAAATATTGGAACCGAGACCGCGTGATTAGAAAACCATAGAATCCATAAGCGGAGCCGACGAGGAAAATGAAAACGGACTTAAGACACTTCGAAAAAGGAAACGATCATAATGAGAAAAAGGCCTTAAAGAAATAATAAGGGTAATATAAATTAAGAGGGGGCATAATAAGTAGCGCGTGAGTGCGAGTCGCCGTAAATTAGAACGGGACCTAATAAAATGAATTTTATTTATGATTATAGATTTCCGAGCGGAACCTAGAGCATCCTTCACCTCGTGATACCCAAGCAAGTTTTCAAACCCTACCTTTTGAGAACTGTTGTGTTGTGAATATTTTACAAACTGTGATATATGCATGAGATTGCTTTAAATCGTTTTACGAAATTGAGATATATTACATTGCTCAGTTATTGATAATTTTTGGTATATGTTCATAACGAGTTGAAATGTTATATTTAGACCGAGAGTCGGTCGGAGTAAGTTATAAAGACCCGGAAGTATCCCGAAGGAGTTTATATTTGAAAACATTAACGCTAGCGAGTAGCGTGGTACGTATAGAATTTAGACCAAGGATCGGTCAGTAAAAATTGATGAAAACCCGGAAGTATTCTGGAGGTGTTTTAATTAAGAATATTAATGATATAAGAGAGCGTGATGTATAAGTCATAAGACTGAGAGTCGGTCAGTTTTGTTTTATAAAATATGAACCCGGGAATCATCCCGGAGATGTTTTGGACGATTAAAAATCCGTAATTATTTTATTCCAAGGGACTCAACGTCCACTTACGAAATATTAAACACCTCGAACTTTTATTAAAGCAATTTCCAAAGATCGTATTCCCTCAACTATATTTCATTGCTCGAATAATAATAATTTATTAACTATTCATTTATTATGGATGAAGTATTCTCCAGCGAATATTTATTTCGAACTCGATTAAATATTAAAGATTATTATAATACTTAAACATAAATAAGTTGAGGAATATTATTTCAATATTCTTTTAAAAGTATAACTATTTGAAATTTAATTATTTATCGATTAATATTTAATTATTAATATTAATTATTTATTAAAGGATTTATTTATGATTTAAAAGTCATAAAACCGGACTTAAAATACTTTCTGATTTTCGGAAAATCATTCGAATAATTTCATATCGTCGGAGAGTATTATCTCGACTTATTTTATAAATTTTTTGAGTATAGTTTCAAAGGAAACTCTCCCCCTTATTTACTTATCTGTTGACCACGGTCAACTCACATCCTTAGTACTTCCTCCGAAAACTTTCGGAAGTACATCAAGTACAGAACATATGCACAACAATCTCCCCCAATTTATGTCTACTAGAATTGTAGCCATAAATTAAGAGATACTTGATGATAACAAAAACATCCTAAACATACAACTTTAAAGAAAAGTAGATAATACAGAAAAGTGCTTCAATTAATCAAAATGTACAAAGTTTAGCTCACAGTCATTTTCAAGATGCTCCTCTAGCCTGAGCAGATTTTTCTAGTTTCTTGAAGGTCTGGATCTTCTTCCAAGCTTTCTGTTGTTTTCATCAATCTGATTTTGGAGCTGCTTATGGAATTCCAGTTCATCAGATTCTGAGAGATTTAGCTTTTCTTTCATTTACAAGAGAGTCTCATTGCTGGAGATGCTCAATTGGTCTTCTAATATGAAGAATCTTCTCACCCCTTTATCATCTATGAACTCCATCAGCCAGTAGGGCCTTAGATGCACTCTTCTCCCTATGTATGGAATGATAAGAGTCTTTGGGAGTGCATCTTTAGCTCTAACACTCCTTAGTTCTTCAATCTTCTTCAATACTAGTCTTCTTGCAGTGATGTTGAACCCAAAGTTTTTCTTAGAGGATGAATAAACTTTAATCAGTACAGCTTGGCTCTCTTGAAGAATCATGTGAAGTGGCCACTGAATCTCCTTTCATCCTTTGTACTTGAACACTAACCTTTCAGGTAGGTTCCTGTATGCATCAATACTTCTTACTTCATCTAGTTCATCCAGATAGAGGTTTAGATCAGAAAATTCTTTAATGTCACACAAGTCAAGTAGTCTCCCTTATTGACTTTGGGCTGAGCTTTAACTACAGACTTGGATTTTAGAGGTGATAACTTCACTTTCTTAACTGCTCTTGACTTTGTCCTTTTTAGCTTGCTAAGGATTGGTAGATTGAAGTCTGGAATTGGTATATTCTCCCATTCTATTGGCTCATCCTTGGGCACAATAGGTTCACCATGAATATTCCTGTAGGGATCCACCACCCTTATGTCTTCAAATACCACAAAGGGCTTTGATGCTTGAGTTGTAGCTGGTGTGGATTCCTTAGGAAATTGATCTTCCAATTCCTTGTCAACAATATCCAGTTTCCTTTTAGTTTTTTTAGCCAATTGCTTCTTTCTTGGAGATTTCTTCTGTTCTTCAACTTGCTTCAGATGATTGAGAGGGAATTTGTTGTGATGAATTTACAGCATGTAGCTTGGCCAAGATAACAATCTGCTCTCTCTTTTATTTAGCCTTTTTAACATCTAGAGCAGCCTACTTCTTTTCCTGCTTCAATCTAGCTTTTTCTTCTCTCTTTGCTTGAGCAAATTGAGGGTGTCCAGCCAACACACAAATTTCTTTCCCATTTGTGAAAATCTTAGCAATCCTCTTTTTAGAAACTGAGTCAGCCGGATCTTTATAGAAGACAATTGATCTTGATAGAAGTTTCTTCTCATCAGGCTTGGGTGTCTCATACACAGTGTCCAAGGGGTTCTTCAAGGATGATTTTGAGTAGTTTGGCCTTGGTTTAAGAATCATTTCAGCCTTTGGAGACTTGATGCAGGAAGATTGTCCTCTTTCCAGATAGTTTATGCTCATCTCATTCACACTAATTTGCTTGACTTGAGAGTGATGGATGGCTGACTTAACTGGCTCCTTGACAAGTTCAAACTTTTTCTGTATCTCCTCATCAATCTTCTTCTAGTTGACCAAACTCAACTTTTCCTTCTCAGCAACTTTTAAGTTAGCTGCTGCTGCTTGAATCAGATCTATACCATCTGCAACTAGTGGCTTTGAGAGTAATTGAAGGCACAATTACTTTACTGATTTGTATCTGAAGTTTCTCCCCCTCACTTGGTCCTTTCTCCCCCTTTTTGTTATCATCAAGTTGAGGAGTCAATCCTTGTGCTTTAGCCAGTTGCATTAGAAGACTGGTCTGAGACTGTTGATTTTGAAGAATGGTGGCCACAAAGTTTTTAATAACTTGAACTCTGTCCTCCAATTTGGACAGCTTCTTTTCAGCATCTGATTCTCTTCTCAGTCTCAGGAGCAGATCCTGCATGGTACCATAGGGCATTATTGAATCCAGTTTCTCAGAATTGTAGGTCTTCAAGTCAGCTATATCCTTTTTGAGTTCATCCACACTCAGATTCTCTCTTCATTGCTGTAGCTTCATAAGATGTAGAGAATCTAGGTGGGCTTGAAGAATAGCCTTGGTACCAGCATTTGGCTGTTCTGAATGGCCTTTTGGATAGACATGATTTGTTTGACTAAGGATACATTGAATTGTCTTGGTGTAGACTCCTTTGTCAATGCCCATTCAGGTAGATCTGGAATAGAACTTGGGCCTTCATCTCCCCCTAAGTTCATGCTTCCATCAAATGAAACAGAGTCATCATCATTAGAATTTACTCCAAATTTTTTAGATGGCTTACCAGCTGTAGGAAGCATCCAATTAACAGCAGCTTTATCCCTTTGTAGAGATTCTGAAGTATGTACTAGATTTAAAGTCTTCTCTGCCTCCTCATTGCCCTGAGCAGCCAACAGTTGATAGGCTGACACAGGATGAGTAAAAGTGTCAGCATCCAAGGAAATGTTATCAATTACAGCTTTGTAATGTTGCTGAAATTGTCTTTCCTTTTCAGCATCATCCACAATCATTGACTCTTGAGCAATGGCTGGATCCACCCTTATACCCTCTGTACCTACTTTTCTCTCATGTTCTCTCTTTTGTTGCATCAGGGTCTCACCCTGGTTCCCCACCCTCACACCCTCACCTTCACCTACTAAGGTGGGACTCCTCTCACTCCCTTTTGCCAATCCTGAAGAAATGGATTGCAGATTTTCACTCATTTCCTCTTCTTATGCCTGGGAGCAACCCTGCCTCTCACTCAAAATACTCTGCTCTCTCAATCCTAAGAGTGACTATACAACCACTAAATCTTCTACACTTGAAATAATGGAAGTTTGAGATTGTGCAGAGATACTCGACGGATGAGTGATATCCATCGATTGAGTGGTTTTGCTGTCCGACGGATAACTGCTGTTAGGCTTATCCATCGGGATACAATCACTACTCGACGGATGAGCAATATCCGTCGAGAGAGTAGAATTGAATGAGGTGGGAATAGAAACTATTATTGACTATGTGTTGATTGAAGATATTTTAGGCACAGATGACACAACAGTTCCTGAAAGAATTGGCAAGTGAGCCAACAAATCATCTAAAAGATGATGCTCACTTGCACTAGATTTTGGCTTCCCCAATAGAGTTAAAGAAGGGGAATTAGAGATTGATGTGTTTATCATATCCACATCTAGAGAGTTGGTTGGTGAGTATGGTGTTAAAGGTGCTTCTATAACTAGAGATTTTGGCTGTGACTCCACATTTATTGGAGCCACATCAAACTGAACTTGAGATGGTGCAGTGACTGTGTCTTTAGCACCAGTTGCACTGTGTATGTATCCTATGCATCCCCAGATATTTTAGATTTATTCTTTCTTATATAAGTTTGGGGTGAGCTTTTGTCCCTAACCCTCTTGGCCTGTGCTCTTGGTTGAGAGCTTTGTTCAATAACTACATCCTTTTGGGAGGATGCAGCTAGAAGTGAGCTTTTATCCTTTTTAAGCACTGCAGTTTGTTGGGAAACTGCAGTGTGGCTAGGCTGGGATTCACTCAACTCTCCAACCTTATTCTTGGGGTTTCTTTGATGTTCACCCCTTCCCTTACCTGACTTTCCCTCCTTTACACTCCCCTCCTTGGCTTTTGTGGATTTTTCAACTGGCATCTTTTGAGAGATACCAGAGGGGGTTTTCTTTGATTTGAATTTGGAAATAGTAGTAGGTTTGGCAGCTTTGATAGGCAACTATTTGGTCATTGGCACAGTTGCCATAGCTACTCCTGAACTCAAAGAAATTGTGGAGGTTGGAATAGTTGTAATGATGGATGAACTTACCTCACTTACCTGAGGTGCTTGCATTACAGGAAAGTAGAACATTGGCACATCCTTGTGATGATTGGCCCTGTTCAAATCTGCAATGAGCCTTCTCTCTTGAACCCAACAATCCAGTTTGTTGTTAGGGTTCTCAAGCACAATCTCTTCACATAGATGGTTAGCCAATAACATAAGAAATCTAGCATAATACACATTCTTACCTCTTTTAGCTAACTCACCTAATTTAAAACCTAACTCAAACAAGACAAGGTCACTGAAATTATAGAATTTATTTGTAACTAGCATGTATAGCATGTTAAGCATGGAAATATTCACTGAATCAAAATTACTGATCTTTCCTGAGAAAACCTTTGTAATTACATCACACAAGAAACTCCACTCCTTCCTAAGACCCATTCTCCTAATATCACTGAGTTTAGAAGTAGGAAGAGCATAGTGCATATAATTAAGCATATTTATAATATCAGTGTCATTGTGTGGTGAAGTTACATTGTTATCAGGAATTTTAAAACATGCTTTTATCACATCACTATTGATACATAATTCTTTACCTTTGATGGTTAAAGTGATGGTCTTGTCAGTAGAGTTGTAGGTAGCAATGGTCCACATCTCTTCAACAACTTCACAGAAGATTGTGGGTGATTCCAGCATGGCATAATTTAGCTTGCAATTCTTCACAAAGTCCATCATCTTGTGATATTCATCCGATTATTGAATACCCTTGTTAACTAATGCAGTGAAATTGTTCTTCTCATAAATGAACCCAGTTTGAGACATAATCTTTACAACATGTGCCATTGTTAGAGAATAAAAGCTTGAAGAGAAGGAGAGTAAGTGCTTGAGAGAGAATGAAATTAGAGCAGCTGAATTTGAGAATGATAAAAGAAAACAATTACAATGAAATTAGTTTTTATACTATCTCAAAAATAACTGATAAAAATAATAAAGTAAAAAAAGTAACCAATAGTAATTGCCTAAAATAGCCGTTTAAAAATAAACTGTAAAAATTATACCCATTATTCGTCGTGTAATGCTTACAAACTGTAAGTATACTCGTTGGATAATGTACGGGGAATTAACGGCTGAGATTAAGACAATTCGATGGATGAGGATAAACTATTATCCGTCGAGACATAAAATATTCCAGAAAAGTAATTGATTTTTATTAGCAAATTGTATATCGACGGATGACCAAACTCGATGGATAAGGGTCATCCGTCGAGATGTAAATTTTGACTTAGCCAAAATTTCATCCAAGACTGAAAAATCAATTAAATTTCTGGCTGCATATCAACTTGCAAAATAACTCAGATAGATTTAAGAGTAATTAAGCATACCTTACTCACTTACCAACCTTGAAAAGGTGGATTCATCCAGTGGCTTGGTAAAGATATCTGCAAGTTGCTTCTCACTTGGAACAAAATGTAGCTCCACAGTACCATTCATTACATGTTCCCTTATGAAATGGTACTTGATATCTATGTGCTTTGTCCTTGAATGTTGCACTGGATTTTCAGTGATAGCAATTATACTTGTGTTATCATAGAAAATAGGAATCCTCTCAACTTACAAACCATAGTCTAACAATTGATTTCTCATCCATAAAATCTGTGCACAGCAGTTGCCAGCAGCAATATATTCAGCTTCAGCTGTATAAGTAGAAACTGAATTTTGCTTTTTACTGAACCAGGACACAAGCTTGTTTCCTAGAAATTGACAGGTTCCTGTTGTACTCTTTCTATCAATTCTACAACCTGCATAATCTGCATCTGAATAACAAGTTAGATCAAAACCAGAATCTCTAGGGTACCAAATGCCAAGGTTTGGTGTTCCCTTGAGATATCTAAAAATTCTCTTAATAGCTATTAAGTGAGATTCTCTAGGATCATCCTGAAATCTAGCACATAAACATGTAGCAAACATTATATCTGGCCTACTAGCTGTTAAGTACAGAAGTGAGCCAACCATGCCTCTATAACTTGAAATATCCACAGACTTTTCAATAGTGTTTAATTCAAGCTTAGTTGTTGTGGCCATGTGAGTTTTTGCAGATGTGCAATCCATTAGATCAAACTTCTTTAAAAGATCAAAAATATATTTAGTTTGACTAATGAATATTCCATCACTAACTTGCTTAACTTGTAAACCAAGAAAGTAAGTTAGTTCTCCCATCATACTCATTTCATACTTACTTTGCATCAATTTGGCAAACTTTTTGCAAAGTTTCTCATCTGTAGAGCCAAAAATAATATCATCTACATAAATGTGAACAAGTATACTAGAGCCATTAACATTCCTGAAAAATAAAGTTTTATCTACAGTACCTCTTGTGAAGTGATTTTCCAAAAGGAACTTTGATAAAGTGTCATACCAGGCTCTAGGTGCTTGCTTCAGTCCATAAAGTGCTTTCAAAAGATAATAGACATGTTCTGGAAAATTTGGATCTTCAAAACCAGGAGGTTGACTGACATATACTTCTTCCTCCAAATCTCCATTCAGAAAGGCACTTTTGACATCCATTTGATAGACCTTGAAATTGGCATGGGCTGCATAGGCTAAGAAGATTCTGATGGCTTCAAGTCTTGCAACAGGAGCAAATGTTTCATAAAAATCTATTCCTTCTTGTTGACAATAGCCTTTAGCAACCAATCTAGCTTTGTTCCTGACTACTATGCCATTTTCATCAATTTTGTTTCTGAATACCCACTTGGTGTCCATTGGATTCTTTCCTTTAGGCTTGGGTACCAGCTTCCACACATTATTCCTTTCAAATTGGTTTAGCTCCTCCTACATAGCTAATATCCAATCAGGATCCAACAAAGCTTCTTCTACCTTCTTTGGTTCTTCCTTGGAAAGAAAGCTGTTGTATAGACATTCTTCCTGAGTCGCTCTTCTTGTTTGAACTCTAGAAGAAACATCACCAATGATAAGCTCAAATGGGTGATCTTTTGTCCATTTCCTTTGTTGAGGTAGATTAGCTCTAGATGAAGAGACCTCATTGTTGTCTTGATGTGTGATTGAGTTTTGACTATTTGAAACTCCCCCTGAGTTTGTGGATCTTTGATTTGAGAAAGGGGAACTTTCTATAGGTGATCTGTCTTGACTTCTTGCTCCTTTTGATAACCCGATGGATGGTGAATTTTGAGTACCGAAGGATGAAGCAGGTTGTCTCCCGACAGATAACGCAGATTGTCTTCCGATGGATGAAGCATTGTGCAACTCGACAGATGTTGAGTTTTCTGCTTCATTGGTGGTAGATTTATCTGTATTATCCTTAGATACATTCTCTTGATCACTTTCATCATCACTATCATCACTAACCATCTCCACATTGTCAAATTTGAGGCTCTCATGGTAATCTCCATCTTTCAGTCCTTCAATCTTTTTATCATCAAACACAACATGTATTGATTCCACAAAAATTTCTAAGATTGTAGACTCTATATGCTTTACCAACAGCATATCCAACAAAAATTCCTTCATCTGCTTTAGCATCAACTTCCCATTTTGATCAGTTTGATTTCTCAGAATATAGCATTTACAGCCAAAGACATGAAGAAAGTTTAGAGTTGGCTTCTTGTTCTTGAATAACTGATAGGGAGTCATGCATCTTGCTTGATTAACCAGAGAAATATTCTGAGTGTAGCATGCAGTATTTACAGCTTCAGCCCAGAAATATGTTGGCAGTTTAGATTCTTCAAGCATTGTCCTTGCAGCTTCAATAAGTGATCTGTTCTTCCTTTCCACTACTCCATTCTGTTGTGGAGTCCTTGCTGCTGAAAACTCATGCAGAATCCCATTTTCTTCACAAAATTCTCTCATGACAGAATTCTTGAACTCAGTTCCATTGTTACTCCTGATTCTTCTAACCTTGAAATCAGGATGATTATTGACTTGCCTTATGTGATTGATGATGATTTCACTAGCCTCATCTTTAGACTTTAGGAAATATGTCCAAGAGAACTTTGAGAAATCATCTACAATTACTAGGCAAAATCTTTTCCTTGAGATGGACAATACATTGACTGGTCCAAACAAATCCATGTGAAGCAGTTGCAAAGGCTCTTCAATTGTTGAATCAAGTTTCTTCCTGAATGATGCTTTAATCTGCTTCCCTTTTTGGCAGACATCACACAGTCCATCCTTTGAAAACTCCACTAGAGGAATGCCTCTTAACAGTTCTTTCTTTACCAGCTCATTCATGGTCTTGAAGTTTAAATGGGATAGCTTCTTGTGCCATAGCCAACTTTCATTTTGACTTGCTTTACTAAGAAGACAAGTTACAGATTCTGCATTAGATGAGTTGAAATCAGCTAGGTACACATTTCCTTTTCTCACTCCAGTGAGAACCACTTTGTTGCTTCTTTTATTAGTCACAACACAGGCTTCTGTATTGAAGGTTACTGAATTGCCTTTATCACAAAGCTGGCTGATACTCAACAGATTATGTTTGAGACCATCCACCAAGGCAACCTCCTCAATGATGACATTTTCCTTTGAAATCAAGCCATATCCCACAGTATAACCCTTGTTGTCATCTCCAAAAGTGATACTTGGGCCAGCTCTCTCCTTGAACTCCGTGAGCAGGGTAGAATCACCAGTCATGTGTCTTGAAGAACCACTATCCAAGTACCAAAGATTCTTTCTGATTCCCTGCACATATTAAAATCAAATCAAGTTGATTTTGGTACCCAAGTTTCCTTGGGTCCTGCCTTGTTAGCTTTCTTTTTCTGTTTCTTAGGATTGATCTCATTTGGCTTAGGAATTTCAGATTCATCCTTAGTCATTTGAGTTGGGCCTTTGAAACCATTCATTGCAACAGAATTATCATACATATTATGACTAACAGGAAATGGCATGATATGGGTAAAAATGTTATTCCAGTAAGGCATGCTAAATGACATTTGTGGCATACTGTATGCAGCATAATAAGGATTAGGTGCAAATGACATATTAGAAAACTGTTCATTCATGTTCTGTGTAGACACAACATTAACAGGCATGGGAGGCATGGCATTCATGATAGGAAATTGAGGTTACACAGACATGGAAGTAGGCATGGCAGATTTGCAATTAATAGACAGATGATTTACACTACCACACTTGACACAGAATTTTCTAGGAGCATATTTATCAGGTATGTAGTTATTGTGTTTGTTAATCCCTACTTTACCATTCCTATTGTTTTTCGTTTTAGTCTCTGTTTTTACCTCAATCTTCTCAAGTCTATCACTTAACTGTTTGACAGTCATGTGACCAATATTAGCCTTTTTCCCTTTCTTAACTTGACTTGACTCTCCTGAAACAAAGTTCTTGGAAACAGGCCCATACTTCTCATTCAACTTAACTAGTTTGGCTTTGCTAATGGGCTTGCTCACAGCCGACGGATGAGGATTTTCATCATTCGACGGATAACACTTTTTCTTATCCGACGGATAGTCCTCATCATCCGTCGAGTCTACATCTCTTAGCAGTCCATCTACCAAATTAGGTTTTAGTTTCTCTTTGTTCTTTTTCCAGGCTTCATCACAGAAAGACTCGATTCCTTGAACTTTGGTGATTTGAGCATGGACATCCCTGGATGTTTTCTATGCTTTAATCACCTCTTGTTCACGCTCGAGCTGCTTCTTTAAAATTTCTTCCTTTTTCAAGGACTCAGTTAATTCCTCCTTAGCAATCTTACACTCAATTCTTAATTTCTCAAAATCAATAAACTGATACTCAAGCACATTATTCCTCTCACTTAAAAACAAATTGTTTTCTTTTATTTTAGCATTTTCTTTAGTAAGAGACTTAAGTGTAACACGTAAATGATATAATTCTGTAGACATGTCATTTATGACATCATTACACTCAGCTTTAGATAAATGTGCAAGGTTTGTAGTAATTACCTGATTGTTTGAGGAACTTGTCTCTGTCTCATCAGACTTGGCCATTAGGGCTAGATTGACATAGCTGACATCTTCATCTTCATCCAGACCTTCTGCTGCCCAGTCATTTTCTTGTGTAATAAAAGCCTTTTCCTTTTGCTTGAGTAGATCGAAGTATTTTTGCTTATAATCCACAGACTCAAACCTTTTCTTACTGGAGTCTGACTTCCTACACTCACTAGCAAAATGTCCTGCCAAGCCACATTTGAAACATTTGAATTTTGACTTATCCACCATGTTTCTATTTGGCTTGGCTGCTCCAAAGTTCTTCTTGAACTTGAGCTTGGCAAATCTCCTGGAAAGAAATGCTAGGTGCTCATCAATGTCCTCCATGTCATCTTGGCTCAATGAATCTTCACTTTCTACTACAAGCCCCTTGCCCTTGTTCTCACAGACCTTTGAAGTTGATTTAACAGCTTCCATCTTCACTTCCTTCTCCTTTTCCAACTCAGCAACTAGTGCAATAGATCCTCCTTTCTTCTTTCCTCTCTCCATCCTTTCATCCTGCTCTATTTCAAGCTTATAGGTTTTTAGGATGCCATACAGTCTCTCCGAAGTAAACTCCTTATAATCCTGTGAGTTTCTTAGTGAGATTGTCATTGGTTTCCATTTCTTTGGAAGAGATCTAAGGAATTTCAGATTGGAGTCTTTTGTCTGATAGACCCTTCCATGCAACTTAAGAGCATTTAGTAGTTTTTTGAACCTACTGAAAATGTCAGTGAGAGACTCAGTTTCTTTATTATGAAAATGCTCATATTGCTGAATTGGGAGCTACATCTTGTTTTCTCTAACTTGTTCAGTGCCATCACAGATGATCTGTCTTGTATCCCAAACTTCCTTGGCAGTTTTGCAGTTGATAATGTTGTCAAACATGTCTGCACCAACTCCATTAAATAGGATATTCATGGCCTTTTTATCCTTCCTGACTTGTTCAATGTCAGGATCAGACCATTCATGCCTTAGCTTTGGGACTGATGGCTCGTTTCCTGTTGCAGCTCTCGTGGGAACATGAGGACCTTTTTCTATGCAGTCCACATAGGCCTCATCTTGAGAAAGCATATGAAGATGCATCTTTACCTTCCAATGATGGTAATTATCTTTATCCAGAAAATGAATCTTGACTCCAACATCCTTCTTGTTCATCTTGCTGTATTGTTTTGATCTTTAAACTCTTTGTAAGTTAAGAGCTTGCTCTAATACCAATTGTTAGTCCCTTAACAATATAGCAAGAATTACAGAAGGGGGGTTGAATGGAATTCTTGAACCTTTTTCTTAAAATAAAAATGTTCAAACTCGAATATAAATATAAGTGTATTGATTAGCACAATGCGGAATAAAAACTTAAGTGAACCAAAATGCAAGTAATTAAAAACAAGAGTCTTTAAAAACTTTCTGGTGGATTTAAACAATTCCACCAGAGATATATATTATATCGAGAGAACTCTGTGTGCAAGAATGCTCACAGCTGCTTACAAATATGAACTACTGAGAATACAGAGAAATGCTAATAATTCTGCTTACAAATGTTTCTCACTTTTTGTATCTCAGATCTTGTTTTCTATTTGCTACTTCTTGGTTTATATATTACCAAGATTACAAAGTCAAAAGACAGGATCATTATAAAAACTATCGGGTCTAATGCTTTGCTACTTTGTTCTCTTTTACCCAGTTAATAGGCTTCCTCATTCCATTTGCATACACTTCGACGCATGTGACCAGTTGTCACTGTCAACTGATATTTGAATTCCTTATCCGCTGAGTACATGATCATCCGTCGACTTTATGATCATCCGTTGATGGCTTTATTGATCATCCGTCAACTGCTATATTAAACATCCGTTGATAGCCATTTGATCATCCGTCGATGGCTTTGTTAATCATCCGTCGGTAGCTGTTTTGGCACTTGACTTCAATTCATTTATGCAGAATTACAAGACATCATCTATGTACAATTAATCAACCTATTCTGCATATCTAGTTAAAGTCAACATGACTTATATGCTACTATAGAATTTATACAAAGGTGTATGCAGAAATGTGCTACAGACTCATTACTACATAAGCTACTCACTCGACGGATAATAAGTCATCATCTGTCGGGACTATAATGAGTTATCCGTCGGGACTATAATGAGTTATCCGTCGGGACTATAATTCTCATCCGTCGAGTGCTACATTATTTCACTAAGTAAAATCTACTTATGTGTTTTGTTTATGTAATCATCAAGTACACAACATATGCACAACAAAAACTATTTTTGAAGAAAACGTATTTATCATATATGACGTTTTACTTGAGTTTATCATACAGTCATTTCATACGGTACATTATTATGCTGGGCATTATAACTCACTCTTGCTTTCTTTTAAATGACACAACACAACAGATAACCAGCATACCGGTGTGAGACTTAGTCGCTTGCAGTCATGGGGAGAATCCCTGACAGCTTTGTCTTAGATGGGCCAGAGTATCAGATAGGTATAAGATATCAGTCGTAATTATTGTAACTTCATGTAGAGGTTATTAATAATTGTTTGAGATCCTGTAAAGTACATTTGAGTTTTAATAACAGATGATACTTGTTGTATGTCATTTCTAAGGCTATAACTTGTGAGTGTGTGAGATTGGGGGTCTGTGATATGGAATTATTGGATTATTGAGTTAATGCAGGTTACACATGATTGAAGGATTGCGTGACGATCCAGATTCCTGACCCCGAAGTTGGGGGCATTACGCAATGGTCCTAATTTATATTTGGTTGATCTTGCGGTTTTTATAAACAACCTGCAGAATGAGGCTTGGGGCTCATGTGTTGTTATGCATGTGGACAACTCTGCTAATCAAGTTGAGACAGCTCTTGTACAGGCTCAGATTGATCATGATGGTAGTCTCAAGAACTATGCTCATGCCCTTGCTTTCCTCCACCAAATCCTTGCTGCTAATTTATTAGTCCCAAAGTATCGTAGAAGGGGCAGTTGAATACGATACCTATAATTATTTTTCAACTTGTTTCAAGTTCTTTGTTAAAATTACGGAATCAGAAAATAGGCATAACCGTATGTTTGATTAATATAAACCTTGAGGTTGCTACACTCTAATAAATAATGATTACCTATAACAATTTAACAGCATAACCGTATGTTTATAAGCTAAATTAAATTTTTCCTTCAATAGAGCTCTCGTAAATTACATCTGGTTGTTAAGGAAGATGAATGCTAAATTATATTCACTTCTTCTTCTATTGGTGTGGACTTTTAAAACTTTGGACATGCTGTGAGCCAAGTGTTCTGTTTTACTTCTCTTCTTCTAGTAGTCGTCAGTACAAAACAATAAGTCGACAATACAAAATTGCTCCTTTTTTCCCCAATCAACAGACTTAACTTTTGCTAATCGATATAATAGTTCTACAAATCGACATGTTCATTTCTAGAAATTGCCATTTTCTTTTTTCTAAAAATTGACAATGATTTCTAGAAATTTACATTATCAATTTCCTGAAATCGACCAAGTGTTGTCGATTAGTAATTACACAAATTGACAATTCAAGTTATCGATTAGTAGCTTTATTTCTTTTATCCTTTTGTCGATAAATAGATTTTGGGCTTTGAATGTTTAGCCCTTGGACTTGATTTGACATAGGCTGAGATTTTTTTGGGCCATAGAAATTACTATCTATAGTACCTTGCCTTAGAATAATTTTAACCCTTAATTATTTCTTTTCATCTTTAATCTCTTTAAACCAAGTCATGTTTTCAACTGAATTCTTTTGATTTAACCTTAAAGAACCATTTCTTGATTTGCTGACGTTTAGTGCACTAGTCTAATTCACAAATGACTATCATTGAACTGATCATTTTTGTTCCTTTTTTAATACTCAGTAGATTTCTGTCTTCTTTTAGCTTCTTGAGATTATTCCACTAATATTCAGAGATCTTTGATACTATTAATTAGTGTATTTTTTTGTCACTCAGTCCTTTGATCTTTTATTCTTCATCGAGGCTTGAACATTTTAATGAACTTTTTTGTACGACCTAGTTACGGACTTGGTGCATTAATTCTATATTTTGATTCTTTGTATTTATCCAATCTTCTATTTTCTGAATTCCTGTGCTTTAGAGTTAATATTATTTACTTGTTTTGTTTTCATTTTGAGTTATATTTCCTCGATTACATATACGTTACATTATGCTTTACATGATTGCATGTAGAAACTCCAGTGCATGTAGTTTTTATCAATTTAATTTTCTATATTTTTCTATCTTAGTTATGTGTTTTTATGTTTTACACCTAATGCATCTAGGTGTATGCAAATGGATCACTGATTTGAGATTCTAGATTCAACTTCCTTTAACACCAACACATCTTCTTTCTCCATTCTCGGTTGAACAACAGGAGCAATAGATTCAACAAACTGTTTTACAGCTTCAACCATGGTTTTTTTCCCAAAGACTGATCCTTCTGAACTTGGAGCGCTACTTTTTCTTTAGCGGCTTCCTTACTCTCTCAATCAGTTTGGTTATCCTTCTTAATCATAGTATGTGTTAATTCAGATTCAAGTTTCCGTTCAATAGTATCAAGCCTCTGACCATAAATTTTAGCCATTTTTAATGTTGTTCGCTGAGTTATTTTCATCTTCTCCGTCGCTATATCCAACTTCCAGCTGATCTTTTCATCTTGTTCTTGTGCTGAAGTTTGATATCAATGAAATTATTTTTATATTCCAGATGAATCAGCCGAATGCTGCTTCGAATAGCTGCATCTCTTTGTTCAGTCATTCTGAGGATTTTTTTCTAATTTTCAATTCACATTGCTTCCATATCATATTTGAGAATGTGTTGTGATATATCAAGTTGTGGTGTTATTTGGATGGTGGGTGTCTCACTATGATGCTCATTAAATATTTTTCTCTGCTTTATTTCACTCAGATTAGGGTCATGGGTGTCACTCAACCACTCAGGTAGTGTTTCACTCCACTCAAAGCTTCTTCAGATAGATGTACCTGTAGGAGAAATCATTGGAGCCATCCTTAAGGAGGTCACCAATGATGCAATGGGGTTTTGCGAATCCCCGTCCTTGTCTTAGAAAAGTTGCATGTCATCTTGAGATGATTCATTTATGACTTGAATCCCTGTGGGAGTAACTGAGGCCGTCATAATATTTGGAACTTGTGCATCAGTTCTCTCTAGTGTCGGTGAAGACACTCTCCCCTCAGGCTCATCAAATGAACCTAATTCATCGCTAATGGGTTGCCGACTCACAGTTATGTCAAGTCCCCTATCCACAGATGCATCCAGGATAGTTTGTCCTGGGGAGGTAGGTGATGTACTTTCAGCGGCAGTAACAACATCACCCTCTCCTAACACCTATGAAGGTAATGGTTTCACTGAAGGAACGACAATAGTAGATGTCCCCGTCAATGCTTCCTCAGTGTGTGCACCCTCACTTTTGGTAATAAGAATTGTGTATTGAGATGGTGACACTCGTTCAGATTCCATGGACAACTGGAGAATTTCAATATATTCATCTTGTTGAGAAGTTGAATCTAGTAATTGTTTATGTGCCATTTCAGCATGTACATCTTGTTGGTAAGATGTAAATGGGTCAGTAGTTGTCTAAAGTATATTTCTTTCTTCTTGGAGAGACAAAGCCACGGGTTCTCTCATTATATCATCCTTATTTACTGCAATATCTTCAGTTTCTCCCTCAACACTCTCACCAAGTAATGGTTCCTTATGCACCAGGGTTGTGAAGTGTAGAGAAATGTTTCAGTGTTTAGTTCCGAGGATGGGTTTTGAATATACGGGATTTCATATCTAGTATCCGGCTTAATATCTTCTTTGAGAAGTCGTGTGAAAGGTTGTGCATGGATATTTATATCTTTAAATTCAAACAAACTAGTAAAAGTGTCAGAAGAAATACTCAGAGAGAGAGAGAGAGATGGTATGTGGACATTGTCATCTTGTTGATGTAGAACCATCTTTGGCTCTGGAGCTTCTGCAGGAATGACTGTTTCATGTTCTTGTTCAACCTCTATCGGAGAAGCTTCTAAATTCTCAACTTTAAGGTTTTGTGCTTGAAGAAATGCCGCTTTTATTGCAATGCCTTAAGCATCTTCATCTTCCTGATCTTGAATCTCTTCTTCTTCATCATCTTGGACTTGCTATACAATCATAGGAAAACTATTATGTAGATTTTCAGTTAGAACTACATTGTCTCCTCCATGAGTGTTCTTATAGTTGCCATCATTGATAAAAATTATTATGGTTGATCCCTTTTGAACTGGAGGATCAACATGATTGTCACCAGGGAAGACTACAAGTTGTTCTACTGTGAGCTTCTCTGAGAGAGCAATTTGTAGAAACCTTGGATATATTATAAAGTTTGCATTGATAGCTAAATGTTCATGAATCATTCGCATGATCAAATGTTTATAACTGATTCTGAGGTTTTGAATAGCAACAACACCAAATTGTTGAACCATTGTTGCCATACTTACCCAGCCTCCTTCCTTTGGTCCTAAGGAGTATAATATGATTGTGAAGAATAAGTTCCACTCCTTAGGCAATGCACTCTTATAGAATTTGCTCGAAATTTGTCCATTTTCTAATGTAGCATGAATCTCTTGGACGAAGGTAAGAAGCTCTGCATCAGTGGGTGGCTCAACAAAATTATCTCTTGGCAGACCAAGATGTTCATTAAGATCATATTCTGAAAGTCTGATTAGTTCATTACCCACCGTAGACTCAATGCCAATGTTATCTTCTTTGTTAGCAACATGAGAATTATATTGAACAAAACGAAGAAAATTGATATTTAGTTGCATATTTGCAGTTAAAGCTGTACTGACATGCGAATGTTGATTCAGATAACGTACATAATAATAAAAATGATCATGTTTAGCACGAGTACAATCTAGAATAGATACAAAATGTATTTGATAATTACAAACTTATCACCCATTTTTGAAAAAAATGATAATTATTTCGAGATTAAGTGCACAGAATTTTGTATCGATACAACTATACAAAAGGAAACGAACACTAGAAATTCAATTATCACCGAAAGATACCAAAATCAAGTATGATAAAGTACGTGAAATTTCCTTCGAAAACACGAGATTAAATCAAATAAGAAATTAACAATTATGGTCCAACACTCAAGACAAAGTTCGAATAGGTCCAAATTTAGATCTTTCAAATAATTGGGTCAAATCCTATGAAATTATTGTCCAGAGATAGATCATGTAATGGGCTTCACAAATCTATAATCCAAATAAATTTTGGGAAGAGTTTGAGTATATAATAAGCAAATGAGAATTTTAACTGCTCGAATTCTTCAATGGTGTTATATGTATGTGTGTATAACTTGCTACAAATCGAAAATAGAGAAGATGTAAAAAACATGTTAACTCTCAGCTCCTAATCGACAATAATCTGTTACTAATTGACAAAAAAATCAAAAATAAAATAAGAAAAGGCCACTAATCGACAATTAAAAAGAAACTTGTCGATTTGTAGAATTTCAAATTCTATTTTTGCCGCTAATTGACCAATAAAATAACCAAAAATTATATAGAAAATTCTGCTAATCGATTATATAAAATAATTCTTTATCAATTTTAAGAATTAAATAAATCATTGTGTTGCTTATCGACAATACCAATTGACTTTTCAATTTGTGGCTGTTTCTATTGTCGATTTTTATCCTTATTGCTTGTCAATTTTTAAAATTTAGACTTGTCGATTTCCAAAAATTAGACTTGTCGATTTTCAAGAATTAGACTTGTCAATTTTCAAAACTTAGACTTGTCAATTTCTAAAAAAATAACTTGTTGATTTCTACACACACACATATTAATTCAAGTGAATTATTTGAAATATAAAATTATTTAACAATTCATTGAATTAATCAACTCACAATTTTTATCATAAAATTATAACACTTATCATTTAATTGATAATATCATAATTCTTGTGATTTAAATTGTGCTTCTATTTAAATTACTCATAATTTAATTATTAAAAACAATAATTCAGTTTCAAATAAATTGAGAATATTTGTGTGCTTAAATATTTATCGATAAGATACAAGATCATAACGAGAATTGAATAAAATAAATTCACAAGTCCTAAAAATATTGACATTAATCAACAAGTGAGTTTATTCTAAACAAGTTGCCGTTCTTGACTTCTAATTAGATTATTAGAAAGATTTAACATCCCAAGTTCACTAACCAGCTTAGAGAAAGTGGATTCATCAAGAGGTGTTGTGAAGATGTCTGCAATTTGATCCTCTGTAGGTACAAAATTTAATTTCACAGTACCATTTCTGACATGTTCTCTGATAAAATGATACAGGATATCAATGTGCTTAGTTTTCGAGTACTGAACCAGGTTGTTGGAGATTGCTATGGCACTGTGTTGTTGCAGAATATTGGAATATTTGACAATAACAACCCATAATCCCGGAGTTGGTTCCTCATCCATAAGATTTGAGAACAACAGCTTTCAACAGCTATATATTCACCTTCAGCAGTTGATGTGGATACTGAGTGCTGCTTCTTGCTATACCATGAAACCAATCTTCTTCGAGAAACTGACGGCTTCTCGAAGTACGTTTCTGATCAATCTTACAACCTGCAAAATCTGAATCTGTATAGCCAACTAGGTCAAAACCTATACCTTTAAGGTACCAAATACAAAGATTTGGAGTTCCCTTAAGATACCTAAAACTCCATTTAACAGCTATAAGATGAGACTCTTTAGGGTCACCTTGAAATCTAGCACATAAGCAAGTTGCAAATAATATCTGGCCTACTTGCTGTAAGATATAATAATGAGCCGATCATACCTCTATAGCATGTGATGTCAACCTTCTTATCAGTTTTGTCCTGATCAAGCTTAGTGGTTGTTGGCATTAGAGTATTTTTCGGAGTTGAATCTTTCATATTATACTTCTTGAGAAATTATCTGATGTACTTAGATTGACAGATGAATTTACCATCTTTCCTTTGAATTACTTGTAATTCAAGAACGTAATTCAACTCTCCCATCATGCTCATTTCATACTTACTCTGCATTAACTTAGAAAATGTCTTGCAAAGATCATCATTAGCAGAAGCAAATATAATGTTGTCAAAATATACTTGCATTAATATCATATCAGTTTTATACATTTTATGAAACAAGGTTTTATCTATAACGCCTCTATTAAGATCATTTTGAAGTAAGAATTCTGAGAGAGTGGCATACCATGTCTTTGGTGCTTGCTTAAGTTCATAGAGAACTTTGAATAGAAAGTATACAAAGTCCACCATATTTGGATCTTCAAAATCTGGAGGTTGTTCCATATACACTTCTTTTTCTAACTCCCCATCCAGGAATACACTCTTGATATCCATTTGATAAATTTTGTAGTCTGAATGTGCAATGAATGCCAGAAATATCTTGATTACCTCAAGCCTAGCTACTGGACCATAGGTTTTATCATAATATATACCCCATCTTGAGAGTAACCTTTAGCTACCAGTCTGGCTTTGTTTCTCATTACAATACCATCCGAAACATATGTGTCCTAAGTCCAATCATGTATGATGATTTAATAATAACTTTTACGTAATCTATTTTGATTTTAATTATATTAATAAAAGACTTGATTTGTTTTTTATTACGAGCTTTATCTATTTAAGTGTTTAAATAAGATATATCATAGTTTGGAGTAAAGCTTTTATGGATTATGATGAGATCATAATAATGAGACCTAAAATATGATAACTCTGAACTTAAATAGTTCCTGGTTGTAGGATTACTAATTGGTAGTGAGTAATCCGCAAAGATCGGTACATACTATGCTTGCTTCATTATGAAGGATATCTGTTCTCATAGACATGTGGTAACACTATAGCTAGTATGTAGGTGCTTATTATAGAATAAGTTCACCTAACATGACTCGCAAACCTGAACAACTGACGGAGTTCACTCACGTGTCAGTAGTTGCTCATATAGTGATAGTTGTACAAGTGTCCATATACTTGAGGTCATCACAATCATCTTGTGTACACTGAACTATACTTTGGTTTAGTTCTTAGCTCTAGGGACAATAATAAGGGCTCTTCTAGGTATAGGAATTTATACACGAAGATAATGAATGATCAATAAAGGATCTGCTCCTTCTAGTGAAAGAAGAAAGTATCATATGCTATTCCATTTTTTGTTAGTTCAGGAATCTCTGGCCAGAGTGAATGAAAATAGAAAGAAGTATCTAATTTGCATTAAACAGAACTATGCATAGTGAAGAGAAAAATATATGATTAAATTATATAGGCTTGACATGAGATCCATGCCTTATTTTTAATCGGGACATTGTAGGGAAGAAGAAATTTATTGAATGGTAATTATTCACTGAATAGGTTCTTGGTATACCCTATCAATATTCGAAGAAGTAAATTCATATTATTCGGTGAGTCACGATATATTGAGAAGTATCCCTCACGATGTAGAATAAATATGAGTAATTTATTAATTATATTTAATGAATTAAAGAACTCATATAAATAATAATAAATTAGTTTTATTTTTATTTATTTCTACTACTGGCTTTAATATTGAACCTATAGAGTCACACCATAAATAGAATGATTTATTGGTGGAGGAGTTAAATTAATAATAACTTGTCATTATTTATTTATGAAATAAATAATTGATTAGCAGGTTTTATAATTAATTAAATGTGATTTAATTTACTATAAAATAATTAAGATGCTTTCTTAATATTATTAATTAAGAAATTAATTTGTGAAATTAAATTATGGAGATAACTATTTTCTAAAGTGTTTAAAAATGAAATTAATGATTAAAAGAAATTTTAATTAATAATTAATGGATTAATGAGATTAATCAAAATATGGAGTAAATAATTTTATGGAAAAAATTTAGCTGAAAATTTTGTTTATAAATATACTATTATAAACCATATTAGCCTGAACCCTAATTTTCACAAAAGAAAGAAGGAGGCAACCCTAATTCTCTCTCAGCCTCTTCCTCCCTCCATTGCTTCGATCTCTTGTGGATACCGTTAGAGTGCTTCACACTTGAGGAGTAGATGTTAGGGGACTTCATTCATCATCATTGGACTGCTTTCAAGGTTAGTTTTCATAACTATAACTATATTAACGAAGCATATGCGATTAATAAGGGTTTTATGCGTTAAAAATTGTTATCCATGCTTCCGAGTATGCGCTAAATCCCAATAATGGTATCAGAGCATAGTCTGTATGCATCTAGATTCGTGATAAAAAATTTAGAATTTTATTAGATTGTATGAATTTTTATCGATATATTTGTGTTTGGGGCTATAATCGATTTAATGGTGGATTAAAGGTAAATAAATTATAAAAATATTTTTAATCTCAGAATACGATTCTGAAATGGTTGTAGATCTATAGAATATTTTTTTCTAAATTTTTTGATATGCAAATTATTTATTTTTGATTTATGAAAGTTATTAAAAGTGTTTTTAAAAATAATGATCTGTATATATAATTGTTGAATGATTAATGTAATCATGAAAGAATGATTGGCACAGGAGGTAGTGCCCAGGAAAAGACAAAAGAAGGAAGCGTGTCAATGCTTCTTTTGTCAGCAGCTGCAGATTTTTAGGCGCGTGTTAGACACGCGCGAGAAAACGTACGACTACTAGTTGACTATTTTGATTTAGCTCGTTTGGATGTATCCGAACTCCGATTGCAACGTGTAAGGCATAGTTGGATTCATTTTTTCGAAGCGCAGCTGCTGGGATTATTTAATATTTTTAATAAATTTATTTGTAACTGATTATGGCCCTTAAAGTGTATTTAATGCTTTATTTGATAATATTAAATGTGACAACCGGTGAATATTTGAACCATTTTTATAAGTACGATATATATATTCATAAACATTCTGTGATATAATGCCAATTATGCGGATTCATTATATATTGTGTATAATTTTGTTGTATGGCATTGCGACTGTTGCTGGAATATTTTTAAGCGTATAACTTTTGTATGCGAGTAAGATTTTCGTTATGCAATTAAATAAGTAGCGCAATTTGATGATATATGAATAGTTGCTACTACGCGATTAAATAATAATTGAGATTCTCGCGATTTAATGATATTTGAATAGTTGCGATTAGGCGATAAATTATATTTTAATATTATGGAATAGAATCAATTTACTTGCAATTGTTTGTGTGATTTATAATGTGTTAATTATATTTTACATGACTTATTTATTAGTGTGATAATGTTAGAAAACTCTTTTAATATAAATTTTTGTCCGAAATTTTTTGAAATTTTTTTTATTAAACTTCTAAAATCTCATAGTATTTATGGTATTAATCTTGTGATTTATGGATTTATATTTTAATTACTAAAACTCATTCTTTTTAATCATACTTTTAATAGTTATTGAATTACAAGTGTACCCTTGCATGCAAATTCCACCCAAATAGAAATCAAGGGTAAGACCGACCTTTCACCCTCCACTAACTCCATTTGACCAACTAAATGACGCATAAAACCCTGCATGGAAAAATTGCTAGTAGTAGAAGAAGAATAGAATGGTAAAAATAAACCCCACTTAATACTTGGATGAAACAAAAGCTAGCCAAAACACTCAATCTCACATCATTTCTCTCACCACACACACCACTCCATTCTCTCCTCTCCATACTCCCTCTCGGACGCACCCTAAAACCCTCTCCACCCATTTCATTTTCTTTCACATTTCTTCATTTTCTTACACCTTTCAACTCATCTAAGCAATGTCATCTTCACTTGGTGCTATATCTTCATTTGAGGTTAGTTTCTTAGTTGCATGTGGTTAAAGCCAAGGGATTTAACTTTGATTCTTATGAATCAAGAGTTGAACTCAATGTGGCTCATAAAACTTGAGCAAGAGATGGTCTTGATGAAGTGTTTTGTTTCTATTTTCAAGCCATGATCTTGACCTCAAGCATTCGGCAATGACTCCCAAGGAGCCAAATGGATTTCATTGTGTTAGTTGGTTTTTATTTAAAAAGAGACTTTGCATGTTGCTTTCAAAGAACCTTTGATCTTTTAAAATGTATTTCACAAAGTTTCCATCCTTGTATGCCATGATTTTTATGATAAAAATTGAAGTTAGTACTTGCATGTCATGATATAAGTGATATTTCGGACGAATGTGTTATGTGACTTAAATTAGAGTTTTTGTGCAATGCATGCCATAGTTTTTGCTCTGAAATTCTAGTATGTTATGTGCCTTGATAAGTCATGATCAAATTTAGTAGCCATCAGGTTGATGCCACGTATTTTTAGTTCGAAATTTTGCTTAAAATCGCATATATAAAATCTGCTCTGATATGCTCTATGTTCTTGCCTTGGTAAATGACTTATGTAGCTAGTTTTTTTCTCGTAATTAACAGAAAATGATAGTCAGTAGGGTTGTGTACATTGTAGGTTAGATTTGTTGGCTTGATTGTTGGTTTTGGTGTTAAGTTGGGAGTTAAGGTGGAAGGAGGAACACTAGGCACTAAGTAGTAGATTTTTCACCATAAGTATAGGCTGTTTAGGTGAGTTTTGGTGAGGCCTTGCTAGGCTTGAGTTTACTGGAGTTAGGACTTGAGTTGTACTTGAGTCCAGTGGCTTTGATTCATTGAGAAACTTGCATTTAGGTAGGTGCACACCCACATATCCGAGAGTAGCTTAGAACAGGGCAGGACTGTGTAAACTGGAGTTTTGGTCGATTATAACCTTGTCTTAGGCTAGTCTTTCATAAGGCCTTGGCTTAAATAAGTGTAATTCATCCTTAGGAAGTTTAAAAAACTATTAGAATTAAAAACTTAATGAGAAAAGTGAGTTTTATGTAAGTAAAAATAGAGTAGAGGGAATTCAAAAGGGGTTGGGCAATGTCAACTTTGAGCAGAGGCCTAGAGAAGCCTAGATGAGGCCTTGGCATGAAACCAATTCTGAGAGTTGGGTTTAGGTCTTAAGAATCCATGGGAATTGGTTTTGTTAGAAAGCCCAATATAGAATTTAAGATTTCTGCCAAAGAACACAGGTATTGCAAACTAGTGCTAGCAGGGAACTTAAGTGTGAGTATTGATTGTAAGCCTATAGGAGTGAGGCCCCTGAGTCTTACCAACTTTAGAAGTTAGTTTATAGTCTTAAAAACCTTTAGGAAGTAATTTGGAGTGAAGGCCCAAGGTGGAAATATCCCATTTCCACCAAGGCACCCGAAGAGCACCCTTAGAGTAGCATTAAGAAGCTTAGTGTTATTCGTTGTAATTGGGACTTAGTGATGAAGGGTGTGAGTATCACAACATCTTTAGAGTTAAGTTAAGGTCAGATTAGATATATGGGAGCATTAGTAATAGTTCTTACGTGTTATTTTCTTATGTGCTCAGGGATTTAAGTGATATTATAGTATAACTAAGTAACATATGCCATGCCATTATGTGATTATGTGACTATGTGGATTACTTGAAATACATATGATTAATTTATGTACTTCTGTAATAGTAGTTATAATAAGGGTAAATATTAATACATAGGTATGTACACTAAGTCTAGGAGCTTATAAGATTATAAGGTGTGAAAGGGTGAATAGTAACGAGGTTAATATAATGTGTAGGTTCCGAAGTGAAGGGGAAGACTCGTTCCGTCAAGATCGAAAAATCTTAGAACTCTTGAAAGGAAAGTTACTTACCTCCTTATCCTTATAAGTGTTGCAAGTATAGATACTTTTTCGTGAATGCTTAGTTGTAATAATCACCATGTCAATAATTATTTCAAATACTTCCGTTAATAACTCTTAACCTTATTAGTACCTCACCTTCAAAATATTTCCTATCCATTAGACCGTGAATACTAAACTCTCTACCAAATTCCGTAATGCGAACCTCATAACACAATCATATTAATAAATTTCAAATTACGGCCCTCGATATAATGTAGAGTTGAATTTTATTTGATATTAGAACTTACCCTCATAGGAATTTCTAATATATGTTTCACACATCATTAGTGAACTTGAATTCCCTTGTTATAATTCAATGAAAGTAATACCAAACCTTTCCCCGACATCCAAGTTATAAATCAATATAAAATAAATGTTTTTCTAACTTAGTGGATTGGACCTAGACGTAAATCCTTTTCACACTTATTGATAGGCTCACATATAACCTAGGGATCCCATTATATTTGAAAACCCAGCGCGGTTCGGGATTACTTCGCGGCTGATCACCGAATGTAATCCGTAGCGTCCTAAAATGAATTTTGATGATTTGATATATAAATAATTATAACATGTTGCCACTATGCCATGATTCCATATGCCATGTTTCGATTGCTATAATTCTACTTTGCCCTTTATATTATGACTTCATGTTTTTTATTGTCATTTTTATCAAGTATCCATGACCTCTTAATTTATAAACTCTTGATATTGAGGTAATGCCATGTATAGTAGAACTGTTAGTATTTGCTGAGCAATTTTAGCTCATTTTTCCTGAATTTAACCCTGTTCTACAGCTAATAACCATGGTACGCACCAAGCAAACTGCTCGTAAGTCGATGGACGGAGACGTCGAGAACCATTTAAGGGCGCAGGTAGACTATAGATATAGATTCGGAGAGATCCGCCATTAAGAAATTTTATATTAGTTATAAGGGTTATTCCAAACTCTGAACTTGTAAAGATCTTGGGATTGTTATTATTTTTGGTTGGGTTGTAATCGGATTATCATCATCTTTTGGATTTATAAGTATGTAATATAATTATGGTTCGCATTTGTTTCGTGTGTGTGTGTTGTTTTGGGGTGTGACAAGTTGGTATCAAAGCCTAGGTTTAGAGTCCCTGGACAGCCCAATTAGGACTATAGGAAGCATGAGTATATAGTATAATATCGGGAGTACTAATGCGCGACATTCGAATAAATTGTATCTAACCTTTATATATATATTACTTGAAATCAACGTGCGTACTCATCATCTTCGACCCCATCGGGTGACACAATTGCTTTCTCTGTCTATGCTGACTTAAGGCTGCATCATGACACTCTCCAAGGAAAGTATGCCAGACTGATGGAACGTCTTGAAGAGGTCTATGCAAGTAAGCAAGTGATGGGTGATGGACCTAAGGCGAAAACCATTTCAAGGCTTGAGTCACTGATCTAGGTGTCCATATCAAGATTGGAGGAGATGCCCGTGCATCGCGACCGGTCAAGTCAGATTACTGCGCAAATGATAGTGGATGAGATTAGGAGCGTGGTCAAGATGCTACATAAAGACATTACCCCTGACACCGCAAGGACCTGTGAGGAGGAGACCGAGGAGATGGCTTAGGACGAGTTCTAGGGGATTTGACCTTTAGTTGCTTCGATAAGGCTACTCCTTTTATTATTATGTTATTCGTTTCTGTTTCTAGACTCTCGTACTGTTTTAATTCGGATCTGTATTCGTATTTTTACCTTTTGGTTCGTACCTTTCGACTTGAACTATGTTAAATTCAGTTATGCACTTTCCTTGATTCCTATATTTGCTCTTTTAAATTCTTGCTTATAACCATGCATCACCTTTATTGTTATATTGAAAACTGTATACCATGATGACTGCAAATAATACCCTAACTTTGTGTTACTTAAACTGTATAACTCTTATTTCAGAAAATGGAACCTAAGAGAGCTCGAGGAAGACCTAGAAATAACCAAGAAAATGAAGGAGAAAACCAAAACGCCGATATAGCACAACTTTTGGAATTGATACGCCAACAAACTGCTACTATAGCCCAACAACAACAACTTCTTCAACAAATGCAACCACCTTAACCACCCCCAACAAACGTCACTACTTTCAAAACATTCCAATCTGTAAAATCCCCAGAATTTAGAGAAACACAAGACCCGGTAGAAGCTCATGCTTGGCTTAAGGAAATGGAAAAGGCGTTTTCCTTAACAAATGTTGGAGATTATCAGAAGATGGAGTATGCCATTTACTTTCTTAAAGGCGAATCAAATTATTGGTGGGAGACAGCGAAAGCTTTAGAAGCTGCTGAAGTTATTACTTAGGATAGGTTTAAGAGAATGTTTTTAGATAAGTATTTTACTCGCTATATGCAAACACAAATGGAGATGAAGTTCTTCGAGTTGAAGTAAGATAATATGACAGTTGGAGAATATGAGAAGAAGTTTACAGAACTTTCTAGGTTTATGGAAGAGTATGTTGATTGTAAAGAGAAAAGGGCAAAAAGGTTCCAACAGGGATTGAAGCCTTGGTTAATGAGTCGTGTGGCAGCTTTTGAGTTGAATACTTATGCTGAAGTGGTTTAGAAGGCAATGGTAATTAAGGACGAGAGTGAGCAAAATCAAAAGGAGAAAGGCAACAAGAAAAGAAGATTTGAAATGGGAGAAGAAGGCTCAAGTTGCAAGGGCCAGAATTAAAGAATTAGTCAAAGGCTTAAACCTCAGAGTGGACCCGGGAACTTCAAGAAGAAAGAATTTGGGAATAATATACAAGAAACAAGATCTCAATCAACTAGTGGACAAAAACCCCCGCAAGGATCAATTTCGGAATGTAAGATATGTAATAAGCGACATATAGGAATCTGCAATAAGGCGAATGTAGTTTATTTCAAGTGTCACACGAAGGGCCATTATGCTCATGAATGCAAGAATCAGAAGGCCAACATCACGTGTTATAAGTGTGGGAAAGTAGGACATGTGTCACGAGAATGCAAAGGAGTGGTTAACAATCAATTGCTGCAAATGACCACTGTACCCTACCCTGTGAATCAAGCAACTCTTATGCCAACCCCATCATTCCCAATGTCTTTCAATCAACCTCAAATGGCATCATCTTCAAATCTTCCAGCTTTGACTTATCCAGCTCAAGCAAGATCTTTCAACATGAACGTGAAGGATGCAATTCAAAGTTCCGATATGGTGTCAGGTACGATTTTGGTGAATGCTGCTAGTGCTAAAGTATTGATTGATTCGGGAGCCACAAGGTCATTTATTTCAAAGTCTTTTGTTGATAAGTTGAATTATGAAACCCAATTGATGCATGAACCCTTATCCATTATTTTGGCTAATCAAGATATGGTATTTGTAAATCATATTTGCCCTCATTGTACAATAGAGATAGTTGGACACATTTTTCCTATGAACCTTATTCTTTTCAAATTAGGCGAATTTGACGTGATCTTAGGGATGGATTGGCTGACAAGTTTCAGTGCTCAAATAGACTGTAAGGATAAAAGGGTAGTATTAAGTACACCTCAAGGAAAGGAAGTGGCATTCAAGGGCCAAAGGAAAACTCAGACATTTCTCACCTTGATGCAAGCAAAGAAGTTGATTCATAAAGGTTGCGAGGCGTATTTGGCGTATGTAGTTGATAAGGGTAGAGAAGTTTCTAATCCGGAAGACATTCCAGTAGTAAGAGATTTTCTAGAAGCTTTCCTGAAGAGCTCCTGGCTTACCCCAGACCGAAAAATTGAATTTACAATAGACCTTGCACCCGGCACCGAACCTGTTTCAAAAACTCCATATAGGATGGTACCAACGGAGATGAAGGAATTAGCAAAGCAAATACAAGAACTACTAGACAAGGGATTTATAAGACCAAGTGTTTCATCGTGGGGCGCGCCAGTTTTGTTTGTGAAGAAGAAGGACGGAAGCATGAGACTTTGTATAGATTATCGAGAATTGAACAAGATGACGATTAAGAATAGATACCCTTTGCCTAGGATTGATGATCTGTTTGATCAACTCAAAGGAGCCTCTTGTTTTTCGAAGATTGATCTGCGATCGGGATACCACCAATTGAAGATTAAGTCTGAAGACATACCGAAAATCACTTTTCGAACATGATATGAACATTAAGAATTTCTCGTTATGGCTTTTGGGTTGACGAATGCACCGGCTGCTTTCATAGATTTAATGAATCGAGTATTCAAGGAGTATTTGGACAAGTTTGTCATAGTTTTCATCGATGATATTTTAGTATATTCAAAGACAGAAGCTGATCACGCGGAACATCTAAGAATAGTTTTGGAAGCGTTGCGACAGGAGAGATTGTATGCCAAGTTCTCAAAATGTGAGTTTTGGTTAACTGAAGTAAGATTTCTAGGACACATTGTTGGAAGTGAGGGAAATAGAGTAGATCCTGAAAAGATTAAGGCTGTAATGAATTGGGAGAGACCGAAGACGCCAACAGAAGTGAGAAGTTTTATGGGACTAGCAGGATACTACAAAAGATTTGTAAAGGATTTTTTGAAGATTGCCATACCACTGACCAAATTGACAAGGAAGAATAAGAAGTTTGAATGGACCTAGAAGTGTGAAAATAGTTTTCAAAAATTGAAGCAAAGATTGGTAACTGCTCCGATTTTAGCATTACTAGATGATAAGGGAGATTTTGTGATATACAGTGATGCCTCTTATAAAGGACTTGGATGCGTATTGATGTAACACGGGAATGTGATAACATATGCTTCAAGACAACTTAAACCATATGAACAGAAGTACCCAACTCATGACTTAGAATTAGCTGTGATAGTGTTTGCTTTGAAACTATGGAGACACTACTTATATGGGGAGAAGTGTGAGATATACACGGATCACAAGAGTCTGAAGTACCTCTTTACTCAGAAAGAGCTAAATATGAGACAACGCCGATGGTTGGAATTGATCAAAGACTACGATTGTTCGATATAATATCATCCGAGAAAGGCCAACGTGATAGCAGACGCTTTGAGTAGGACAGAAAAGTTAAAAATGATAACAATGCCGAAGGAATTATCTGATAAAGTTGAAAATTTTCAATTAGAGCTTTGTGATCATGGAGGTGTGGAAGAAATGTGTTATGCCATTACCTTTCAACCAACATTACTAGAGAGGATAAAGAAATGCCAAGATGAAGTAATGACTCAGGAAAATAATCAGTTGATGGGAGAAGAGATATGTACACAAAAAGACGAACAAGGTGTGTTGAGATTTTCAACAAGAATTTGGATCCCAAATGTGACAGAATTGAAGAATGATATTTTGCAAGAAGCACACAACTCACGATTTTCGATTCACCCGGGAAGTACCAAGATGTACCATGATTTGAAGAAAAGTTTCTGGTGGCCGAACATGAAAAGAGAAATTATAGAATGGGTTTCAAAATGCGACACATGCCAAAGAGTGAAAGCAGAATATCAGAAACTAAGTGGTTTAATTCAACCATTGAAGATTCCAGAATGGAAGTGGGAAAATATTGCCATGGATTTTGTAGTGGGATTACCGCGAACACATTTTGGACACGACGCAATTTGGGTGATAATTGACTGCCTTACGAAATCGGCACATTTTCTTCCAATCAATGAGAAGTCTTCGTTAGACAGACTAGTTCATATGTATGTACGCAAAATCGTGTTACGTCATGGTGTACCTATATCGATAGTTTTGGATCGAGACCCGCGATTTAACTCAAGATTCTGGAGGCTATTTCAAGAAAATCTTAGAACGAAATTAAAATGAGTGCGGCATATCGTCCCCAAACCGATGGCCAACGCGAACAAAAAATCTAAACCATTGAAGATATATTACGAAGCTGTGCAATTAATTTTCTGGGAAGTTGGGATGATCATCTACCACTCGTAGAATTCTCATATAAAATAGCTACTATTCAAGTATTGGCATGCCACCATACGAAGCTTTAAATGGGCGAAAGTGTAGAACACCGACGAGTTGGGATGAAGTTGGGGAAAGAAAGATTTTTGGACCTGAATTGATTCAGCAAATGAAGGACACCGTTACTGTGATCAAGAAGAGACTCATTGCTGCTCAAGATAGACAAGAAAATACGCGGACCCCACCCTGAAGGAGGTGAAATTCAAAATTGGGGAAGTTGTATTGCTAAAAGTATCACCATGGAAGGGATTGACCCGATTCGGTAAGAAAGGGAAATTATCTCCAAGATACATTGGACCTTTTGAAATCTTGAACCAAGTAGGGAAAGTTGCCTATGAGCTAGCCTTGCCACCACAATATCAGCACGTGCATAATGTATTTCATGTCTCATTGCTGAAGAAGTATAATTGGGACGCCAATCATGTGATAGAGATTGAACTAGTAGAGATTCGGGCTGATTTATTCTATGAAGAACAACCTGTCAGATACTAGATCGGCAAGATAGAACTCTTAGAAACAAATTAGTAAGTTTGGTGAAAGTATTGTGGAGGAATCCTAAAGTTGAAGAGGCAACGTGGGAGTTAGAATCTGAAATGCGGAATTGGTATCCTCAACTATTCTCCTAGATTCTGAGGACAGAATCTTATAAGGGGGAGAAGATATGACAACCGGTGAATATTTGAAAAAATTTTATAAGTACGATATATATATTCATAAACATTTTGTGATATAATGCCAATTATGCGGATTCATTATATATTGTGTATAATTTTATTGTATGGCATTGCGAATGTTGCTGGAATATTTTTAAGCGTATACCTTTTGTACGCGAGTAAGGTTTTCATTACGTGATTAAATAAATATCGCAATTTGATGATATATGAATAGTTGCGACTATGTGATTAAATCATAATTGATATTCTCGCGATTTAGTGATATTTGAATAGTTGCGATTAGGTGATAAATTATATTCTAATATTATGGAATATAATCAATTTACTTGCAATTTTTTGTGTGATTTATAATGTGTTAATTATATTTTACATGACTTATTTATTAGTGTGATAATGTTAGAAAACTCTTTTAATATAAATTTTTGTCCGAAATTTTTTGAAAACAATTTTATTAAACTTCTACTTACTACTTGAATAAAACAAAAGCTAGCCAAAACACTTAATCTCACATCATTTCTCTCACCACACACACCACTCCATTCTCTCCTCTCCATACTCCCTCTCGTCCGCACCTTAAAACCCACCCCCACCCATTTTATTTTCTTCCACATTTCTTCATTTTCTCACACCTTTCAACTTATCTAAGCAAGGTCATCTTCACATAGTGCTATATCTTCATTTGAGGTTAGTTTCTTAGTTGCATGTGGTTAAATCCAAGGGTTTTAACTTTGATTCTTATGAATCTAGACTTTAACTCAACGTGGCTCATAAATCTTGAGCAAGAGATGGTTTTGACGAAGTGTTTTGCTTCTATTTTCAAGCCATGATATTGACCTCAAACATTCGGCAATGACTCCCAAGGAGCCGAATGGATTTCATTGTGTTAGTTGGTTTTTCTTTAAAAAGAGACTTTGTATGTGGCTTTCAAAGAAACTCTGATCTTGTAAAATGTATTTCACAAAGTTTCCATCCTTGCATGCCATGATTTTTACGATAAAAATTGAAGTTAGTACTTGCATGTCATGAAATAAGTGACATTTTGGACGAATTTGTTATGTGAATTAAATTAGAGTTTTTGTGCAATGCATGCCACTGTTTTTTCTCTGAAATGCTAGTATGTTATGTGCCTTGATAAGTCATGATCAAATTTAGTAGCCATCAAGTTGATGCCATGTATTTTTAGTTCGAAATTTGGCTTAAAATCGCATATGTAAAATCTACTCTGCTATGCTCTATGTTCTTGCCTTGGTAAATGACTTATATGGCTAGATTTTTGCTCGTAATTCCCAGAAAATGATAGTGAGTAAGGCTGTGTACATTATAGGTTAGTTTTGTTGGCTTGATTGTTGGTTTTTGTGTTGAGTTGGGAGTTAAGGTGGAAGGAGGAACACTATGCACTAAATAGCAGATTTTTCACCATATGTATAGGCTGTTTTAGGTGAGTTTTTGTGAGTCCTTGCTAGTCCTGAGTTTAATGGAGTTGGTACTTGAGTTTTACTTGAGTCCAGTGGCTTTGATTCAGTGAGAAACTTACATTTAGGTAGGTGCACACCCACATATTCGAGAGTAGCTCAGAACAGGGTTGGACTGTGTAAACTGGAGTTTTAGTCGATTATAACCATGTCTTAGGCTAGGCCTTCATGGGGACTTGGCTTAAATAAGTGTAATGCATCCTTAAGAAGTTTAACAAACCATTATAATTAAAAATTGAATGAGAAAAGTAAGTTTTATGTAAGTAAAAACAGAGCAGAGGGAATTTAAAAGGGGCTAGGCAGTGTCAACTTTGAGCAGAGGCTTAGAGAAGCCTAGGTGAGGCCTTGGCATGAAAACAAGTCTGAGAGTTGGGTTTAAGTCTTAAGAATCCATGGGAATTGTTTTTGTTAGAAGGCCCAATGTAGAAATTAAGATTTCTGCCAAAGAACACAGGTAGTGTAAACTGGTGTTAGCAGTGAACTTAAGTGCGGGTATTGATCTTTGTAAGCCTATAGGAGTGAGGCCCCTGAGTCTTACCAACTTTAGAAGTTAGTTTATAGTCTTAAAAACCTTTAGGAAGTAATTTGGAGTGAAGGCCCAAGGTGGAAACATCCCATTTCCACTAAGGCACCCGAAGAGCACCCTTAGAGTAACATTAAGAAGCTTAGTGCTATTCGTTGTAATTGGGACTTAGTGATGAAGGGTGTGAGTATCACAACATCTTTAGAGTTAAGTTAAGGTCATATTAGATAGATGGGAGCATTAGTAATAGTTCTTATGTGTTATTTTCTTATGTGCTTAGGGATTTAAGTGATATTATAGTATAACTAAGTAAGTAACATATGCCATGCCATTATGTGACTATATGGATTACTTGAAATATATATGATTAATTTATGTACTTGTGTAATAGTAGTTATGATAAGGGTAAATATTAATACGTAGGTATGTACACTAAGTCTAGGAGCTTATAAGATTATAAGGTGTTAAAGGGTGAATAGTAATGAGGTTAATATAATGTGTAGGTTCCGAAGCCAAGGGGAAAACTCGTGCCGTCAAGATCGAATAATCTTAGAACTTTTGAAAGGCAAGTTACTTACCTACTTATCCTTATAATTGTTGCAAGTATACATACTTTTTCGTGAATGCTTAGTTGTAATAATCACCATGTCAATAATTATTTTAAATACTTCCGTTAATAACTCTTAAGCTTGGTAGTACCTTACCTTCAAATTTTTCCTATCCATTAGACCGTGAATACTAAACTCTCTACCAAATTCCCTAATACGAACCTCATAACACAATCATATTCATAAATATCAAAATACCACCCTCGATACAATATAGAGTTGACTTTTATTTGACCTTGGAACTTACCCTCATAGGAATTTTTAATATGCGTTTGACACATCATTAGTGAACTTGAATTTCCTTGTTATAATTCAATGAAAGTAATACCAAACCTTTCCCCAACATCCATGTTATAAATCAATATAAAATAAATGTTTTTCTAACTTGGTGGATTGGACTTAGACGCAAGTCCTTTTCACACTTATTGATAGGCTCACATATAGCCTAGGGATCCCATTATATTTGAGAACCCAGCGCGGTTCGGGATTACTTCACGGCTGATCACCGGCTGTAATCCGTAGCGTCCTAAAATGAATTTTGATGATTTGATATTTAAATGATTATAACATGTTGCCACAATGCCATGATTCCATATGCCATGTTTTGATTGCTATGATTCTACTTTGCCCTTTATATTATGACTTCATGTTTTTTATTGTCATTTTTATCAAGTATCCATGACCTCTTGATTTATGAACTCTTGATATTGAGGTAATTCCATGTATAGTAGAACTGTTAGTACTTGCTGAGCAATTTAACTCATTTTTCCCATATTTAACCTTGTTCTACAACTAGCAACCATGGTATGCACCAAGCAAACCGCTTGTAAGTTGATGTCCGGAGACGCCAAGAACCATTTGAGGGCGCTGGTAGACTATATATATAGATTAGGCGAGATCCGCCATTAAGAAATTTTATATTAGTTAGAAGGGTTGTTCCAAACTCTGAACTTGTAAAGATCTTGGGATTGTATTGTTATTATTTTTGGTAGGGTTGTAATTGGATTATCATCATCTTTTGGATTTATAAGTATGTAATATAATTATGGTTCACATTTGTTTCGTGTGTATGTGTTGTTTTGGGGTGTGACATTAAATGCATGATTCATTCATACACTTGTATTTTATTGCGCTACATGTTATTAGATGCATATGTATATACTCTTTCATGCTTATATATGTGATATATGCTTGAATTATCATTTGATGATAGACTTAGGCGAACTTAATTGACATAGGGAACATGTCAGACGATTTAGGATTAGTGGAAGTGTTCCATGATTTTAATATAAATATTATGAATACAATCATTAGATTCTTATGTTTATGAAACATAGAATGAAATATTATTTTGATGTTGGATATGGAAATTCTGGCTAGCCGTTGGGTTTTAAACGAGACTGATGTGACCCCTCTGACTACCCGGGAATTGTCCATTGATATATCATTATTTTATTTCTTTCAAGAAAAAGAGAATCTCTTTACAATTTGATTATGTTTGTAACATAATATATTCCCTCATAAAATAATATAAAGTAGTAAATTAGCCAATGACACAGCGGGATTGTGTCGGTTATAGCCTTCCAACGTAATAAAAATTAGAGTTCTTATATTGAGACATTGCCATTTCGTACAACAGCCGAGGGCTTTATTTTGAGATTAAGAGATGTTTTTTATCACATGATATGTGTATGATGAATTGGGATCCAATGGTCATTACGTGCCACAACCGCGGGCTATTGGAAGTCTAATTTATTTATACAAGATGTTGGGTTTGAATTGACTTAGAATATTGAGTGAGTCATGCTACAACCGAGACTCAATGATTCAAGAGGCTAAAAATGTGTAGGGAATAACATAAGATGTAGTTGACAGGGGTTGTCTACCTATGGAACATCACATTACGTTTCGTGGCACATCCGAGGTGATGTTGTAATATCCGGGATATGACGTGTAAATATTTTTATCACTAAATAAATATATTTGATTATTATGTGAATTTTGGTGAATTATATGCTAATTGGTATTTGTGTTCGAATGTTTAAATATGATAAAATTTGAGTATTTTAATTTTTATATGTCCAAAACAAAGTATAGATAATAGTGATATTTTCTATTATTTTTTATGTTGTTATATGATTTTATAGAGGATTTATGGATTTGATAAATTATTTTTCCGAGTAACTATAAACTATTTTGTATAATCGAGAACCGTCTGACTAAAATCGTTTTTACGTTTTTACGGCCCAAAAATCTCGGGAAAGCTCCTTTCTAACCTAATATGATTATTCTGAGCATTTTCCATGTTTTGACTTTTTTGATCTGGAGTACGGTTTTACCTGTGCAGGTCCCGGCGCAAATTTTACGATACAATATTCGTTTCGGTAAATCGATAAACCCCGTATTTTCGAGAAACGAGATATTTTGATTAAACTATTATATTATCTCGTAAATCGTATAAGCAAAGCGCTGAGACCAAGACTGTATTTACAAAAAGTCTGGTTTTTATAATTATCCTAAAACCGGTAACGAATTGGATCAGTTTTGTTAATACTCAATGATTAAGTATTTTATTTTTATATCCGATACGATCCAACGGGGTACCAATATTGCGTAAATATAAATAGCCAATAAAGTATCTTATTCTGTACAGATAATCATAACTAGATAGTAAAATTAGATAATTATCTAGAGAAAACAGTATTATTCATCGTATTCTTTATAATCAGACGAGGATTCGAAGACGTTATCGAACTCTGATTTTGGCGTGCAAGTAGTCGAATCGAAGCTCGTGACGGATAAAATCAAGTTTCATAACCCATACTACTGCAGATTCAACATGTTATTTACTAATTATTTTATTAATTTCGAATTTAATTTGATTTAAATTAGGACTTTTTGATTTTGATATGATTTATGTGATTTGATGAGTCCATAATATAGAGCATGATGTGCAATTTATTTTCATATATAATACTTCAAATTTGGAGCTCAGTAATATGTGTAAATTGTGGTTTGATTATTAATAATTCGAAATTGGGGTTTATAAGTGTTTTTGAAGCTTTTCAATTGAATTTGGGGTTTTGATTTTTACAAGATCTGGGTAGATATAAAGTATACAAGCAGATAGATCGTGGAATTTGGGACTGATTCATGTATCGGGTGTTTGTGTTGGAAGCTGATTGAGGCTCATCGGAAACTCATTGGCTGTTCTTCATTGTTGGTCGGGAGAGTTGATTCTGGGACTGTATATTGTTTTTGTGGTGTTTTCTGGGTTCGTGGAGATGGTACCTGCTGATTGGAACAAAAAACCGAGCAAAATCGTGCATCTTCATGAAGGTTTGGGAGTCGCCTGATTTAGGAAGGGGTCGTTGGCTTCTGGAACGTTTTCCAGTTTCCGGCCATGTCCCGCCGGTCATCCCCCTCCCCTGCTACCGTTTAATCCTGAGCCTCACCACCTTGAACTCAGTTTTCTGTTTGTACAATTTCTTTTAAAATAATAATTCAAAATTCATATTTTAAATTTCTAAAATTCATTTTAATTTCCAAAATTTATTTTTAATTACTTATTATTTTGAATAAATCTGGATTATTTATTTAATTAATTTTAATTAATAATTAATTATTTACTTGATCAATTAATTTAAATATTAATTAATTAATTAATTTGTTAATTAATTTTAATTGATTATTTAATTAGATTAAATTATTCCTTTTGATTTAAAAATCCAGAAAAATAGTTTCGAACTTTAAAATATTTTTTTAAATTATGTTCAAGGCTCGATTATTATTATTAAAAGATTTTAAAGTCAGATTCAGGTATTTGAACTTTGTTATTTATTTATAAAATGAATTGGGTACCCGTTTTAATTATGAAAAATGTTCAAAAACTCGTATTTAATACCAGAAAAATCATTTTAACCCCGAACCTTCTTTGAAAAATTATTTATATCAAATACCTTGTGTGCTATGTGTATATTGTAACACCCCAGTCCCACATCGAGGAGATTTGGGACTTCTGTTCAATTTATAAGGCAAAGTACTACTACTATGTGCACCAACAATTCATGATCTTTTGGGGGCTTGTGGTGGGCTAGTCGTTACCCAAGTTGGCTGCATTTGGGACAGTAGGCTCCGACTTATTTTCGGACTCGTAATCGGGACTTGACCCGGTTTTCAAAAAAGGCTCGGGATTTGACGCAGGTTGCCACATATGGTATCAGAGCCGAATCTCGAAAGCTTGATGCGTCAAGTGGCCGGAGGTGGGGACACGAAGGCTGGTGGTATTATCCCACAATGGCAAGAGGTCTAGAGGTGGGGACATGAACCAGCCGGTATTATCCCACAATGGCTAGAGAGGTACGATCTTGGTCCTATGGGCTGTCTGTTCGGGCCTGACGAGGACGTCAGGAGTTTAAGTGGGGGAGTTTGTAACACCCCAGTCCCACATCGAGGAGATTTGGGACTTCTGTTCTGTTTATAAGTCAAAGTACTACTACTATGTGCACCAACAAATCATGATATTTTGGGGGCCTGTGGTGGGCTATTTGTTACCCAAGTTGGCTGCATTTGGGACAGTAGGCTTCGGCTTATTTTCGGTCTCATAATCGGGACTTGACCCGATTTTCGAAAATAGGCTCGGGATTTGACCCGGGTTGTCACATATGGTATCAGAGCCGAATCTCGAAAGCTTGATGCATCAAGTGGCCGGAGGTGAGGACACGAAGGCTGGTGGTATTATCCCACAATGGCAAGAGGTCTGGAGGATCCCACAATGGCAAGAGGTCTGGAGGTGGGGACATGAAACCAGCCGGTATTATCCCACAATGGCTAGAGAGGTACGATCTTGGTCCTATGGGTTGTCTGTTCGGACCTGACGAGGACGTCAGGAGTTTATGTGGGGGAGTTTGTAACACCCCAGTCCCACATCGAGAAAATTTGGGACTTCTGTTCAGTTTATAAGGCAAAGTACTACTACTATGTGCACCAACAAATCATTATCTTTTGGGGGCCTGTGGTGGGCTAGTCGTTACCCGGGTCAAATTCCGAGCCTTTTTTCGAAAACCGGGTCAAGTCCCGATTACGAGTCTGAAAATAAGCTGAAACCTACTGTCCCAAATGCAGCCAACTTGGGTAACGACTAGCCCACCACAGGCCCCCAAAAGATCTTGAATTGTTGGTGAACATAGTAGTAGTACTTTGCCTTATAAACTGAACAAAAGTCCCAAATCTCCTCGATGTGGGATTGGGGTGTTACATTTATGCTATCTGATTGATATGTTATATGCTTATATATTCGTTGTTTGACGGTTTTAGACATAAATTTTAATCCATAAATCGGATTTGGGTAAATCGAAGGGTAGATTAAAGCTTATGATGTCAATGTGACGATTATAATAATATGAGATTAAATATTGATATATACTTATGATGCCTAGCAGAGTAAGCGAGGTGTAGTAAAAGAAAGCAGATGATCAGAAAAGAGAACCTATGCATAGAAAAGAAAGCAAGTAATTAGTGAATAGAAGCGATGCATAGAGAAAGTAAACAAGTGATTGTTGAATGGAATCATTAGACGAGTGCAAGTGAATTTGGAATCCTTTGTGATAAGGCAAGTACTCCTGAACCTTTCTCGAGATATATTGCAAATATTTCTAAACTTTATCGTGACATGTTGCTAGTATTCAAAATAGTTCAGTTTTTTTTGTTAGTGCTTTGAATCATTCAACCTTGAACCCTGATCACATCATTGAACTTCGAGCTATAAGCCTTATTATTTGTAAACCATCGATTGTTGATTTCATAGAGATTACACCATACAAATATGATACCATCCCACAAATATATATACACCATATACCAAACACTGAAATAGAATTATTTAAACATACATAAACTTATTTACCCTATAATTCCTTGTGACATAAAAGACCCACACCTGGTATAATTATTGAACCAATTGTTATTCCCAAACAATCTAAACAAGAATTACAGGAAGGGGGTTGAATGTAATTCTGGCTTTTTTCAATTTTAAGAACAATAATGCTATAAATATATAACTGTGTTTGATTTAGCAATGGTGCAGAATGAAAGTAGTAAAGAAATCAAATCACAAAGTAATCAAATACAAGTATTTAAAAACTTTCTCGTGGATTGAACTTTTCCATCAGAGATATATATTAAGTAGAGAACTCTATGTTACAATGTGTGCACGGCTGCTTACAAGTTGAACTACAAGAACAGAGAAATTCTTTACAGATTTTGCCTTATCTATTTCTCTGGTAATTGCTTACTAACTTGGATAAATTTCTTCAAGTTCTACTTGCTACACTTGGCTTATATATCACCAAGTTACATGATAAAAATACAAACAAATATGATAAAATATTTCTAGTCTAATTTCATACTCCTTCATTTCTCTATCCAGCATCTTTGAATATCTTCAGTTTAGCATGGAAATGGAAATGCTTCATTGTTCTCTAAATCCTGCAAATAGGCTGCCACATTCCATTTGCATATAATCAATGCATGTGACTATCAAGTCACTATCAACTGCTCTTTTGAATTTGAACATCCGTTGAGACTTCATTGAATCATCCGTTGAAACTGTGGTTGATCATCCGTTGAAATTTTGGTTGATCATCCGTTGAGACTATATGAATCATCCGTTGAAACTTTATTGGTTGAGCATCCATTGAAACTTTGTGAATCATCCGTTGAGACTGTTTTCTTGGCAGTTAACTCCATTTCATTTATACAAGATTATAAGGCATCTAATATTGACAATTAACCAACCTATCTTGCATATCAAACTAGTAGTCAACATTGAAAGAGATATGTCCTAAGTCCAATCATGTATGAGGATTTAGGAATAACTTTTATGTAATCTGTTTTGATTTCATTGATATTAATAAAAGGCTTGTTTTGTTTTTATTGCGGGCTCTATCTATTTAAATGTTTAAATAAGAAATACCACAGTTTAGAGTAAAGCTTTTTATGGATTGTGATGAGATCATAATAATGAGACCTAAAAGATGATAACTCTAAACTTAAATAGTTCCTGGTCGTAGGTTTACTAACTGGTAATTAATAATCCGCAAAGATCGGTACATACTATGCTTGCTTCATTATGAAGGATGTCTATTCTCATAGACATTTGTGTGGTGACACTATAGCTAGTATGTAGGTGCTTATCATAGAATAAGTTCACTGAACATGACTCACACAACTGAACAACTGATGGAGTTCACTCACGTGTCAGCAGTTGTTCACATAGTGATAGTTGTACAAGTATCCTTAGACTTGAGGTCATCATAGTCATCTTGTGTACACTGAACTATGCTTTAGTTTAGTTCTTAGTCTCAAGGGATAATTATAAGGGCTCTACTGGGTATAGAAATTTGTACACGAAGATAGTGTATGATTAATAAAGGATCTACCCCTTCTAGTGTAGGAAGAGAATGTTCAATGCTGATCCACTTATGTTAGTTCAGGAATCTCTGGCCAGAGTGAATGAAATTAGAAAGGAGTTTCTAATTTACATTAAATAGAACTAAACATAGTGAATGGGAAAGCAAGTAATTAAATAAGATAGGCTTGACACAAGTTCCATGCCTTGTATTTAATCGTGACATTGTAGGGTAGAAGGAATTAATTGTACGGTAACTACTCACTGAATAGGTTCTTGGTATTCTAAGCAGTGAATTCGTATTATCCAGATAGTCACGATATGCTGAGAAGTATCCCTCACGATGTAGAATAAATATGATTAATTAATTAATCATATTTAATGAATTAGAGAATTTATATAAATAATGATAAAATAGTTTTATTATTATTTATTTCTACTACCGACTTAATATTGAACCTACACGGTCACACCAAAAAAGAGAATGATTTAATGGTGGAGGAATTAATTAATAATGGCTGATAATTATTTATTTATGAAATAAATAATTAATTTGCAAATTTAATACTTGATTAAATGAGATTTAATTGATTATAAATTAATTAAGAAAAGGTTCTTAATATTATTAATTAAGAATTTAGTTTTTGTAAATTAAATCAAGTGAGAGAATTATTTCTAAAGAGTTTAGAAAAATGATTAATAATTAAAAGGTGTTTTAATTATTAGTGAGAATAATAAAGGGTTAATAATAATAATATTTTATGGGAAAATTTTCAGCTGGAAATTTTGCCTATAAATATACTATTATAAACCTTATTTTTGCCTCAACCAAAAAGATTTACAAAACCCTAATTCTCTCCATCTCCTCCTCCTTCATTATATCGTTTTCTTGGTGGATACCGGTGGAGTGCTTCACACTTGAGGAGCAGCTGCTAAGGATCTCTGTTCATCATTCTTGGATCGCTATTAAAGACCTCCATCTTTCCATTAACGTAAAGCTTCTTAAGGTAAACATACTGAACTACAAATTAAATATTATTTTTTCGCATGGATCCTGTAGAGGGTTTCGTTTTTTTTAAGATTAAATTTACGTTTTCACTGCGTTTATGTGCTAAAACCTTCAAACATAACTTAAACATTCTGCAACATCTAGATCACTAAGGCATTATAATATGCATGAATGTGCTACTAAACTTATTATTACATTAGCTACTCTTTCAACGGATGTTGAAATGGTCATCCGTTGAAAACTACAAAATCACTTAAATAAAATCTTCTAAGTGTTTTGTTCAAGTTATCATCAAGTACACAACATATTCCTAACAATCTCCCCCAATTTATGTCTACTGGAATTATAGCCATAAATTAAGAGAAACTTGATGATAACAAAACACTCTATGAATACAGAATGAAATAAAGTAGATTAAGATTACAAGTGCTGCAATTTATTGAAAATTCTTATAGAGGAAGATTTGTAGAGTATCTTACAGATCATTTTTCAAGGTGCTCCTTTAAATTGAACAAATTTAGATTACGTCCTTGATTATCTTGACTTCTTTCCTAGCTTCACATTATTTTCCTCAATTTGATATTGGAGTTGCTTGTAGAACTCAAGTTCATCTCCAATTGTCTGATCCAGATTCTTTTGCATCTCCATAAGAGTTTCATTACTTAAAATCTTTAGCTGATCTTCTAATATTATTATCTTCTGATGCATTTTTCATCTTTGAACTCCATTATCCAGTAAGGCCTCAAATGCACCCTATTTCCAGTGAAAGGAATCGTCAATACTCTTGGGAGTGCACTTGGTCCTCTCTAGCTATTTCTTATCTCCTCAATCTTGTTTAGTACCATTTTCTTGGCAACTATGTTGAATTCAAAGTTTTTCTTGATTGAGGAGAAGATAGTTACCAAGGCATGTCATCTCTCTTCCACCCTTGTACCTGAAGACTAATCTTTCTGGAAGATGTTTGTAAGCATCAATAGTTATAACTTCATCTATTTCTTCTAGATAAAGATTTATGTCTGAGAATTCTTTGATGTCACTGATGAAGAGTTGATCTCCTTTGTTGACAGTAGGTTGGGGTTTGGCCACTGACTTGGATTGAAGTTTGACAAGCTTGACCATCTTGACTGCTCTTTTCTTTGTCTTTCTTGGTTTGACATAGATTGCAATGTTTAGATCAGGTAGAGGCAGGTTGTCCCAATCTATAGGTTCATCCTTGGGAATTACAGGTTCACCATGGAAAGTAATATTGGGATCAACTTTGAATTCAGCCTCCTCCAATGTAGGTTTGGCTGGTTGACTTGAAGTTGTAGATTGAGTTGTCATGTATTCTTCCTAATCTTCATTGAAATCTAGCTTTCTCTTTGCTGGGAGTTTGTATCTAAATTTCCTCTTAGTCTGCTTTGGTTTTTCTTGCTCTCCTTCAATTAGATTCTCAGATGTCACAGTAGGTAATGCAACTTCTGTGGTTGCAGGCTTCTTGGCTAGGTTCTTGTCTTCTAAAGCAGCTTGCTTTTGTTGTTGTTTGAGCCTCACCTTTTCTTCTTTCTTAGCCTCTGCAAACTGTGGATGTCCAACCATTATACAAATTAGTTTACCATTCCTGTAGATCTTAGCAATTCTTTCTTTAGCACTGAGTCTCTAGGATCTTTAAAGAAGGCAATAGATCTTCAAAGCAGCTTCTTCTCATCTGGCTTAGGGGTTTCATACATAAGGTCCAATAGATTTTTGTCTGAGTCCTTTGGATAGTTTTTCTTTGGCTGAAAGATCACATTGGCCTTTGGAGATTTGATTGTTAAGGGTTGACCCCTTTCCATGTTCCTTAAGCTCATTTCATTTGCTGAAATGACCTTGTCTTGCTTCCCAATTGGATCAAACTTCTTCTTGATGTTTTCATCAAGCTTCTTCCATTTTTCATTTAGCTCTAACTCAACTACTGCTACATCAAGCTTTTTCAATTTTTCATTTGACTCCAACTTAGCTGCTGCTATTTTGATCAAATCAATAATGTCAAAGGCTGGTGGCTTAGTGAATGCAATTGATGGAACAATCACCTTGCTAACTTGTATGTTGAGAACTTTCTCCCCCTCACTTGTTGACCCCCCCTGGCTATCTAAAATAATAGAGTCTTTCTCCCCCTTTTGGTTACCATCAAGTTGAGTGGAGGTTGAGGTTTGTGCATCCACCAGTTTCTGAAGTAGCAGAGTTTGTTGAGCTTGATGGAGGTGAATTTGAGTAATAGATGTTTTCAGGGTCTTGAGCCTGGTGTCGAAGGAGTCCACTTTGCTGGCTAGATCATAGTTTTTCCTAAGCTGTCTATCGATATCTAGCATTGTTGTGTTAGGAAAGGTAGCCTTCAATCTTGCAGTAATATCCTTTTTGACTTGACCAATTTTTTTCTTGAGCTCAGTGACATCTTGATTTTGCTTTAGAGATTGAATTTGGTGTAGTTGAAGAGATGCTAGGTGTGCTTGAAGAAGTCTCTTGGTGTTAGCATTTGTAGTAGCTTGAAGAGTTGTCTGAGTTTGTTGAATGATGTGAAATAAAGTTGATTTGAAATGGTGTTCATCACAGTCTTTGCTAAACATCCAAGATGGAGTGTTTGTTCTTGAGCTAGGGCCTGCTTCTCCCCCTGTGTGCATGAAACTTTCTTCATCATCATCTTCATCCCCAAACTCCTCAGAACCACCAGTTGGATAGTCAAATTCATCACTAGTTGTGGAGGGCATGGAAGTGATTGCATCCTTGGCCCTTTGCATAGAAGTAGATATATGCACCAAGTTAGATATCCTCTCAGCAGCCATATTATCATGTTCAGCTAAAACTTGATAAGCTGGAACCGGGTGAGTAAATTCCTCAGCTTCATAAGAAACAGAATCTAAGACAGCTTGATAATCTTGCTGAAATAGCTGTTTCTTTTCAGCCTCATTGACATCCCTTAACTCACTAACAACGAGCTCTTCTCATTCTTCTGTACCTGCTTTTCTCTCATAATCTCTCTTTTCTTGCATCAAGGGCTCCCCTTGGCTTCCTACTTTCACACCCTCACCTTCACCTACTAAGGTGGGACTCCACTCACTCACTTTTTCCAAGCTAGAAGAAATAGCTTGCATGTTTTCACTCTTTTCCTCTCCTTTTGCCTGAGAGCAACTCGGTCTCTCACTATGTTCACTCTCTTCCCTCAATCATAAGAGTGATTGTACAACTACTAAATCATCTGCACTTGTGACAATAGTTGAGATTTCAAGTTGTGCAGTGATTGTCAATGGATGAGAGACATCCGTCGAGGTAGTAGTTGAGAGTTTTAACGGATGACTGCTGTTAAGCACATCCGTCGAGATACAATAACTAGTCAACAGATGAATAATATTCACCGAGATAGTAGAAATGACAGAGTTTGGAGTAGAGACTACTGTAGAATCTGTGGTGATTGACTTGACATTTTGCACAGATTTCTCAGTAGAACCAGAAAGAAATGCCAAGTGAGCCAACAAATCATCTAAAAGATAATTCTCACATGCTGTAGAGTTTGGCTTCTCCGTGAGGGTTAAAGATGGAGAATCAGGAATTGATGTGTGAATCATGTCCACATCCAGAGAATTTGTGGGTGAGTTTTGTGTGTGAGGTGCTTCAATCACTAAAGATGTTGGTTATGACTCCACATTTACAGGAGCCGCATCAATCTGACTTTGAGAAGGTGTTATAACTGAGTCTTTGACTGCAGTTTGCACAGTGAGTGGACCCTCTGTATCCCCAAATATTTTGGATTTCTTCTTTCTAGCATAAGTTTGGGGTTATCTTGTCTCCCTAACCCTCTTGTCCTGTGCTCTTGGCTGAGAGCTTTAATCAATAGTCACATCCTTTTAGGAGGATGCAACTAGCAATGAGCTTATATCCTTATTAAGCACAACAGTTTGTTGGGAAACTGCAGTGTGGCTAGGCTGGGTTACACTCACCTCTCCATCCTTATCTTTAAAGTTTCTTTGATTTTCACCATGTCCCTCACCAAGCTCACTTCCCTTCACACTCCCCTCTTGGTTTTCAGTAGATTTTGAAACTAGTTTCTTTTGAGAGAAACTAGAGTGGGTTTTCTTTGTTTTGGATTTGGAAATTTTTGATTGTGTGGCATGGGTAGGCACTTGTTTGGTCATTACAATAGATGCCATATCACAGTTGTTGGCAAAGAAATTGGTGATAGAGAAGTAGTAGGGATAGAAGTGTTTACCTCACTTACCTGAGGTTGTTCCATGATTGGCATGTAAATAAGAGGAACATCCTTGTGGTGATTTGCCCTGTTCAAGTCAGCAATATTTCTTCTCCCTTGGACCCAACAATCTAACTTTTTTGTTGGGTTCACAATTGAGAGATCCTCAGTAATAAAATTAGCTAACATCATAAAGAATCTAGCATAATAGATGTTTTTAGACCTCTTCTTTATGTATCCTAATTTACCTCATAATTCATACATGACAGAAGTACTGAAATTGAAGTGCTTATCACTTAAAAACATATAAAGCATGTGAACAAGTGAGTAAGTTACAACATCAAAATTGCTAATTTTTCCAGAAAACACCTTAATAAAGGAATCACATAGAAAGCTCCATTCTTTCCTAAGACCCATTCTCCTAACATCACCTAACTTAGTGGCATCAAGAGCATAACCCATAGAAACTAGCATGTTACTCACATCAATGTCTATGTGTGGAGCAAGTGTGTTATTTTCAGGCAGTTTAAAGCATTTTTCAGTTGTATCACAGTTAAAACAGTGTTCATTACCTTTGATATTGAAGGTAATAGTTTTTTCCTGTGGGTTGAACACTGTTGTAGTCCAAATTCCTCGACAACTTCATAGTAGATGGTTGGAGACTCAAGCATGGCATAACTCAGTTTGCAGTTCAGGATGAAGTCCATCATTTTGTGATAGTCTTCAGATGCCAGAATTTTCTTGTTCACCAGAGCCACAAAGTTGTTCTTCTCATAAACGTACCCAGTTGAGGACATGATTTTGACCACGGGTGCCATAGCTGTGATTGAAATTAGTTGTCGAAAGATAGTTTTTTCTTTGGAGAAGAAGAGAGTTAGAGAAATTGCTTGAGAAAGAAAGTAAAGAATAGAAATGAAATTAGCTTATATACTTTCTCGGAAATAAACTATCAAAAAGTAGAAAGTAATATAAGGTAACCAATCAAATTAGCCCAAAATAGCCGTTTAAAAATAAAGAAAACTGTCAAAATTCTAAGATTATCCTTTGAAATCTACATACAGACTGTAAGTAAATTCGACGGATAATGCATAAAATTAACGGCTTTGATTGAGAGCAATTTGACGGATAGTGATAAAAGTACCCAGAGTAATAATTGATAATTCGACGGATGATTAGATTTAACGGAGATTCATTTTCAACGGATAATGAACATCCGTCGAGATATAAATTCTGACTTAGCCAAAATTTTATCTTTGACAGGAAATATCAACTTTCACTCTGGCTGCATTTCAAATAGCTTAGACATCAAAATGAATTAAGAGTAATTAAGCATACCTAACTCACTCACCAACCTAGTAAAGGTGGATTCATCAAGTGGCTTGGTAAATATGTCTGCAAGTTGTTTTTCACTTGGAACAAAATGAAGTTCCACAGTATCATTCATGACATGTTCTCTAATGACGTGGTACCTGATGTCAATGTGCTTGGTCCTTGAATGCTGTACTAGATTTTCAGTAATTACAATGGCACTTGTGTTATCACAAAAAATAGGAATCATATTCACCTGTAGACCATAGTCCAATAGTTGATTTTTCATCCACAAAATCCGTGCACAACAACTACCAGTAGCAATATATTCAGCTTTAGCTGTAGAAGTAGAAACTGAATTTTACTTTTTACTGAACCAGGATACTATCTTATATCCTATAAATTGACAGGTTCCTGTTGTACTTTTTCTATCAATTTTACAACCTATATAGTTTGCATCTGAATAACCAGTTAGATCAAAACCAGAATCTATAGAATACCAAAATCCAAGCTTTGGTGTTCCTTTGAGATATCTGAAAATTCTCTTAATAGCTACTAAATGAGATTCTCTAGGATTAGCCTGAAATCTAGCACAAAGACAAGTAGCAAACATTATATCTGGCCTACTGGCTGTTAAATATAAAAGGGAACCAACCATGCCTCTATAACTTGAAATATCCACAGACTTTTTGTGACGGCCTCAACCTCGGGGTTAGGAGTTGAAGTCATCAGAAACATCAAGAACTACATAATATAATTCACCTCAATGATAAAACATAAACACGACCCCTTTTACCAAGATCTTTTCCAGGTTTAAGTATGATTTAGGCTACACAACTATCACAACCCAATTTACCTTATACAATCCTGACCACTAACTTAATACAGCAACTCAACAGACCACATATGTTTTGAACACAACTACCTCAAAGGAGCCTGGTACGGAAGGTACTTGAACTCTGCCCTGACTACAACGGATGAGTCTCCTAGGCATCTGCAATACATATATAAAATATTCTGCAAGGGTGAGCAATCAATTGCTCAGCAGTACCACTATAAGAATAACAAGTAAAATAATTTATGGTAAAACAGTTATGGGAACAAAATTCATAACTTGTTAGGAAATAACTAAAACATTCAGGAACTGGATATTTAAAACTAGCATGCTGTGTAAAACAATATCATCAGTCGTATGCTGTGCACAAATACCAGAGTTAAATTTTAGCCTGTTATTTTCATTTCCAAATCTTCCGTTCCATTACAAGAACCAGAAAACCATTTATCCCATTACGGGGACCCAAGACCATTTGTTCTGTTACTGGAACCACAAAACCACAATCAGATATGTGTTGGATGTTATCTAGGGATGGATGATCTGGCCTCCACACAAATTATCTAGGATAGTTGCCGGACTATCACACAAAATGTCTAGGAAAGCTGATCGGGCTTTTACACAAAATAACCGGATCTACAGAGACTAGCTGGGTCTCTGATTAACCATGTTGGACTAATCGGTTATGAATTGCGCGCAACCGAAATAGCCACTTACGCAACGTTATCCAATATCTGATGCATTTTATCCAGTTTCAAAATCACTTTTACCTATCTCTTGTTAAAATCACTTATGTCACAGCACACTATTCAAAACCTCTTTTCCATTTTTAATTACTTTCAGAAGTTACTTCTCCCCCAAAACATATATTTAACAACATTTTCAAACATAGGGGATACGTAACTTAAAACGTTTCTATTCCTTTACGAGATTAAAACAGTAGCTATTCATATATACTGAACCATAAAAGAATGGTCAGGGGTACTTGCCTTGCAGAGCTTTACAACTGATACTGTTTAACCTCAGACTGACTTGGACGCTCGGCTTTATCGCCTTACTATTAAAATATTCCAGATTCGACTTCAACACTCAGATCCTTTGCTTGGAACCTCGTTGAGATCATCGACTGATCACTAGGTTAACTTTAGTCCAACATCAACTTTCAGTTTTCCGAATAGAACCTACAGGGTCGAAATACTCTATGTTAGAGGACTAGGTATGCTTGACATATCCTCGCTAGACACTTTACCCAGACGATAACGATTCCCGACCCGTAATTATACATATTATAATAACACATGCAACAATTAGGGTTCACGTACTCAAATCTTGACTCGATATCCATTTTCGGAAAAACACATTTACTTGTCGCTTTAGAAAATAGGGTTATTGATTTTGGAAAAAATATTTCATCACATCGTACAATCAAGTTTTATATAAAATATATATGTATATATATATTCGCTCGACGTCCCGACAATTACCGGGTATGCTCCCATATTTCCGTGGTTCGATTTCCCGGAAGTCGGGCAGCGTCTCCTTTGTTTATCGGACTACCTGTTGAAACATAATCGACGTCTCAACAACTAACAATCACAATTCAAAAACCCACAATCACTACCAGACTACACAAATTCTCAATTCCAATTCGGACCTTAACAATTATATCCGACTATTTATGTTTTGAAATTAATTGTACAAATTAAATATTAAATATTATTTTATAATTATAGGACTCAGAAATAATTCATCATTGCCCACCGTCAACTCATCGAAATTCATCATTGATGGCAGCGAACTTCGTCGATGCCCGGATATGTCGGGTTTCCATACGAACTTCACCAATTAATCCTCAAGTAATGAAAATAAACATTCGAATAATCAACAAAAATTTATTTGAATTTCCCAAAACAATTCGAATAATTAATATAGTAATTATCGAATCAATTTCTTCATAAATCGGTGAAAAAAATCTGAAATTCGAATCAACCTCCGGCTCACGTACACGCGCGTGGCCGGAAAGAAAGAACCAACAACAATCAGCAAAGCCAAAGGCGGCCAAACACAAAGCGTCAACCACGAAGCTAACCCGCTAACTAGACCACATGCATATACATACATATAAGTATATATACATATACACAACGGAAGCCACCAGGAGAACCAGCGACAACTTACCGGAATAGTACGAGGCCATCAATTCGGCGAGCGAGAGGGCAATAGAGGGAAGGGAGATAGGACAGACGAGAGAGTAGATACGAGAGGGAAGGAGTCACCAGGAAAGGAATCACCGAGATCGAGCCCCCCCTCTGCTTAATATCCTGATCTATGTTGTGTGTGTATTTCTGGTGTTTTATTGTTTATATATTTATTTATTTTAATCCAATCACATCTTGCCACGTTGATTGCTGATTAACAGGATGGAAACACGCGTCCCATTATTGACTACAGCCTTGATTTTATTCCGCATTTTGACATATACGAACCAATGTGCACTTAAAACAGTTTCAGAAAATTACGAGAATAGTCTTAAAATGTTAGAAATATCCCGAAGTAAATAAAAACATAATTTTCATAATTTTAAAACAATTTCTAAAAAGCAATTTATACCCGCTTTTAACAATTAAACGATTCAACGCGCGAATGAAATTAATCCCAAAAATTTTCAAAATAATTTTAAAATTCTCGGAATAATTGAAACTTAATAAAATATGAGTTTCGTAATTTTTGAAGAATTGTGAAACTAAATACGGAATTTTACAAATAAATACAATCAGAAAATCATTCAGGGATAAATAATCAATAAAATATTGATTTTTAAATTTTATAAAATCCCAAAAATAAATATTTAAATTATAAAACCATAAAAAATTTTAGGGATCCTACACATATTCATGAAAATAAATCCCTTAAATATATAAACAAAGCAACATAGTTCAGCAATTAATTACACAAATGATCCTCGAACACCAATAATCACTTATAACTAATAACAGAATAATATCCAGATGACAGAACCCATGCACATATTTAATTTATTTAATTATTCAATAATTGCACACTTAAATAGTATAAAATATTCGAGGAGTTATACTTTTCAGTAGTGTTTAATTCAAGTTTAGTTACAATGGTCATGGGAGTTTTTGCAGATGTGCAATCCATTAGGTCAAACTTCTTCAAAAGATCATAAATATATTTGGTTTGACTAATAAATATTCCATCACTAACTTGCTTAACTTGTAAACCAAGAAAGTAAGTTCTCCCACATGCTCATTTCTTATTTACTTTGCATCAATTTGGTAAACTTTTTGAAAAGTTTTTCATCTGTAAGGACAAATATAATATCATCTACATAAATTTGAACAAGTATACTAGAGCCATTAACATTTCTATAGAATAAAGTTTTATCAACAGTACCTCTGGTGAAATGATTTTCTAAGAGAAACTTTGACAAAGTGTCATACCAGGCTCTAGGTGCTTGCTTCAGTCCATAAAGTGCTTTCAAACGATAGTAGACATATTATGGAAAGTTTGGATCTTCAAAACGAGGAGGATGACTGATATAAACTTCCTCCTTCAAATATCCATTCAGAAAGGCACTTTTAACATCCATTTGATAGACCTTGAAATTTACATGGGCTGCATAGGCTAAGAAAATTCTGATAGCTTCAAGTCTTGCAATAGGAGCAAAAGTTTCAACAAAATCTATTCCTTCTTGTTGACAATATCCTTTAGCAACCAATCTAGCTTTGTTCCTGACTACTATGCCATTTTCATCCATCTTGTTTCTGAATACCCACTTGGTGTCAACAAGATTCTTTCCTTTAGGCTTAGGTACCAGCTTCCATATTTTATTCCTTTCAAATTGGTTTAGCTCCTCCTGCATAGCTAAAACCCAATCAGGATCCAACAAAGCCTCTTCTACCTTCTTTAGTTCTTCCAGAGATAGGAAGCTGCTATAAAGACATTCTTCTTGAGTTACTTTCCTGGTTTGCACCCTTGAAGATACATCACCAATAATTAATTCAAATGGGTGATCTCTAGTCCATTTTCTCTGTTGAGGTAGATTAGCTCTAGATGAGGAGGCCTCATTGTTGTCATGATGTGTGACATAGTTTTGATTAGAGGAAACTCCCCCTGAGTTTGTGGATCTTTGACTTGAAGTTGGGGTTCTTTCTGATTGTGATCTAACTTGGTTTTCAACTCCTATTGATGGATCAATGGATGTTGTTCTTTTCCTTTCGACGGATGATTTAGATTGTCTTTCAACGGATGATGTACTTGGTCTTTCGACGGATGTTGAATTATGTCCTTCATTTGTTGTAGACTTTTATGCATTGTCCCTAGATATTGGTTCTTGATCTCTTTCATCAATACTATCTTCACAAATCATCTGGAAATCTCCATCTTGCAGTCCTTCAATCTTTTTATCATCAAACACAACATGTACAGATTCCATAACAGTGTTGGTTCTGAGATTGAAGACTCTATATGCTTTTCCAACTACATATCCAACAAAGATGCCTTCATCAGCTTTGACATCAAACTTTCCATTTTGATCAGTTTGATTCCTTAAGATATAGCATTTACAACCAAATACATGAAGAAAGTTTAATGTTGGCTTCATGTTCTTGAAAAATTGGTAGGGTGTCATGCATTTTGCTTGATTAATCAAAGAAATATTCTGAGTATAGCGTGCAGTATTTACAGCTTCTGCCCAAAAATATGTTGGTAACTTTGACTCTTCCAGCATTGTTCTTGCAGCTTCAATAAGAGATCTGTTCTTTCTTTCCACCACTCCATTTTATTGTGGAGTTCTTGCTGCTGAAAACTCATCCATGATCCCATTATCTTCATAAAATAATCTCATCACATAATACTTGAACTCAGTTCCATTGTCACTCCTGATCCTTCTTACTTTGTAATCAGGATGCTTGTTGACTTATCTTATGTGATTGATGATGATTTCACTAGCTTCATCTTTGGATTTAAGAAAATATGTCCAAGAGAACTTTGAGAAATCATCCACAATTACTAGATAATATCTTTTCCTTGAGATGGACAATACATTTACTGGTCCAAATAAGTCCATGTGCAGTAATTGTAAAGGTTCTTCAATTGTTGAATCAAGCTTCTTTCCGAATGGTGCCTTGATCTGCTTCCCTTTCTGACATGCATCATACAATCCATCCTTTGAGAATTCCACTTGAGGAATACCTCTTACCAAATCTTTTATGACCAGCTCATTCATAATTTTAAAGTTAAGGTGGGATAGCTTCTTGTGCCGTAGCTAACTTTCATCTTGACTTGCCTTGTTAAATAGACAAGTGACAGATTCTGTATTTGATGTGTTGAAGTCAGCTAAATACACATTTCCTTTTCTCACTCCAGTGAGAACCACTTTGTTGCTTTTCTTGTTGGTCACAACACAAGCTTCAGAATTAAATATTATTGAGTTGCCCTTATCACAAAGATGGATGATACTCAAAAAATTATGCTTGAGTCCATCCCCTAGGGCAACTTCTTCAATGATGACATTATCTTTTGAAATCAAGTCATATCCTATAGTATAAACCTTGTTGTCATCTCCAAAAGTAATACTTGGGTCAACTCTCTCCTTTAACTCAGTGAGCAGGGTAGAATCTCCAGTCATGTGCCTTGAGCACCCACTATCCAAATACCAAAGATTCATTCTATTTCCCTGCACACAATAAAATCAAATCAAGTTAATTTTGGTACCCAAGTTTCATTGGGTCCTGTTTTGTTAGCCTTTTTCTTAGGTTTCTTGGGCTTGTCCTCATTTGACTTAGGCATTTGAAATTCTTCCTTATTCAATTGAGTAGAACCCTTAAAACCATTCATTATTGCAGAATTATCATGCACATGCTGGTTAAGATGGAAAGGCATATTTTGTGCAAACATGTTATTCCAGTATGGCATGCTAAATGGCATTTGTGGCATACTGAATGCAGCATAGTAAGGAGTTTGTGCAAATGGCATATTAGCAAACTGTGCATTCAAATTATGTGCAGGCATAACATTCACAGGCATTGTAGGCAAACTGGGAATTGAAGGAGGTGTAGACATGGGAGCAGGCATAACAAGTTTGCAATTAACAGATAAATGATTAAAACTACCACACTTAACATAGATTTTTCTTGGTGTATATTTATCAGGTGTGTAGTTGTTATGTTTGTTAATTCCTACTTTCCCATTCCTATTGGTTTTCCTTTTAGACTCTGCTTTCACTTCAGTTTTCTCCAATCTATCATTTAATTGCTTAATAGACAAATGCCCTACATTGACTCTCTTGTTCTGTTTCACTTGACTTGTTTCTCCTGGAACAAAGTTCTTAGAAACTGATCCATATTTCTCATTTAGCTTAGCTAGTTTTCCTTTGCTAACTGGCTTTCTTTCACTCGACAGATGATTTCTTGTCTTTCGACGGATAATCCTTTTGGTCATTCGATGGATAACATTCATAATCCGTCGAATCCACATCCATTGAAAGTCCTTCTACCAAATTAGAATATAGTTTCCCCTTGCTCTTTTTCCAGGCTTCATCACCTAAGGATTCTATACCTTGAACTTTAGTAATCTGAGCATACATCTCTAGATGATTTCCATGCCTTAATTACTTCTTGTTCTCGTTCAAATTGCTTTCTTAAAATATCCTCTTTGTTTAAGGATTCAGTTAGTTCATCTTTGGCAATCTTGCACTCTATTTTAAAATTTTCAAACTCAACAAATTGAGTCTCTAGCACATTGTTTCTTTCACTTAAAAATAAATTATTCTCTTTAATTTTAGTGTTTTCTTTAGTGAGAGATTTTAGTGTAACACGCAGATGATATAACTCAGTAGACATGTCATTTATAGCATCATTACACTCAGCTTTAGATAAATGTGTTATATTAGTGGTGATTACCTGATTGCTTGATAAACTGACCTCTGTTTCATCTGATTTGGCCATAAGTGCTAGATTGACATAGCTTGTATCTTCATCCTCCTCTATTCCATCTACAACCCAGTCATTTTGTGTGTAATGAAAGCCCTTTCCTTTTGTTTGAGCAACTCAAAATATTTATATTTCTAATCAATAGGCTCAAACTTCTTTTTACCAGAATCAGACTTTCTGTATTCACTAGCAAAATGACTTGCCAAACCACACTTGAAACATTTTAATTTAGATTTATCAACCATGTTTCTGTTTGACTTGGCTGCTCCAAAATTCTTCTTGAATTTGAGCTTGGCAAACCTCCTGGATAGAAAAGCCAGATTCTCATCTATGTCTTCCATGTCATCTTGACTAAGACGGTCTTCATGTTCAGCTACTAGACCTTTTCCCTTGCCTTCTCGAACTCCAGGGTTTGGTGCAGATTCAACAGCTTCAACCTTTATCTCTATATCCTTTCCTTGTTCAGCAACCAATGCAATGGATCCTCCTTTCTTTCTTCCTTTCTCCAGCTTCTCATCTTGCTCTATTTCAAGCTCATAGGTCTTTAGAATCCCATACAGTCTATCCAAGGTGAATTCCTTGTAGTCATGAGAGTTTTTTAATGATACTGTCATAGGCTTCCATTCCTTTAGCAGAGATCTAAGGAATTTGATGTTTGAATCATTTGTTTGGTAGACTCTTCCATGCAACTTTAGAGCATTTAGTAGCTTTTGAAATCTACTAAATATGTCAGTGAGTGACTCACTTTCTTCACTATGAAAATGCTCATATTACTGAATCAAGAGTTGTATTTTATTTTTTCTTACTTGCTCAGTACCATCACATATAACTTGAATTGTATCCCATACCTCTTTGGCATTTTTGGAGTTTATGATGCTGTCAAACATGTCACCATCAACAGCATTAAACAAGGCATCCGTTGAGACTGTTTTCTTGGCAGTTAACTCCATTTCATTTATACAAGATTACAAGGCATCTAATATTTATAATTAACCAACCTATCTTGCATATCAAACTAGTAGTCAACATGACTTAAACATTCTGCAACATCTAGATCACTAAGGCATTATAATATGCAGGAATGTGCTACCTAACTTATTATTACATAAGCTACTCTTTCAACGGATGTTGAAATGATCATCCGTTGAAAGCTACAAAATCACTTAAATAAAATCTACTAAGTGTTTTGTTCAAGTTATCATCAAGTACACAATATATTCCTAACACGAATATTCATCTAATACCCGATTCTTCAACTGGCTTGAAGTCGTTATTCATACATATACCTGGATATACCCTGGTGATACTCATGAATTACTTTATACTCTGAGATAATGTTTTATCAGGGTTAATCATGATTTTGTTATATTAAATTACAATGTTTATCATGTTGAATTATTTTAGAATTGGATAGTTATCTTTATGTGGACCAGATTTATGGTTAGACCAGATTTGTGGTTGAATTAGGCCAATGTGTGCCTTGGATCCAGTTTATAGAGCAGACTTGTGTACTTTGCTCGGGGTTAGTGCATGATTGATCAGCAGCCTAACCTTGGTTTTAAAATTTAAAATAAATATCCGATTCTAATAATTGTTTGACAAGAAACTTGATTCCTCTAAAACATCTCAAGTGATCATTGTTTAACCTCAGTTATTGTTATTATGACTTGCTGAGCTAGTTAGCTTACTCTTGCGAATCTGTTTATGTATTCTACAGTTAAAAAGGAAATGGTTGATAGCAAGGTTTCCCAGTCCAGTGTGCGAGCTAGGATTCCAGGTTGAATTGGATCGAGCTAGCAGGAGTTTTACGTGGTGGTTGATTTATGCAAGATTGTAAGGATAATTTCATTATCAATTGTAAGATAAAGTAGTTAGGAATTTGGTACGATGTAATAAAACTTAAGGTGGTGGCTTGTTTTCATAATTTAACCTGTTGCGATCCGTGGTTGTGTAAAAGGGGGTCATTGCTTATAGTATTTTATATACAGGTTTATTTATTGTATATGTGTTGTGAATCCCAAACTTCTGACCCAGGTTTAGAGGGCGTCACATGTTGGTATCAGAGCTATATGTTATAAGTCACTGAAATAAGCCTAGATTGTCGGGATTGGGGTAGAGGGTTAGGATTAGAAATAAGAAATAGAAAGATAAGACGTCGTGAGGTTGAGTGCGACTATATATTAGGTTTTCATTATGATTTATGCTGCGATTCGAGATTCTTATCTTGTAATGTGATTTCTAAATAATGACAATGTTAGATCCTATTTTCCCTGTATCATCAATTCAATCGGAGCCTTCTGTTCGAGGACCGTCATCTCCTCCCCGATTTGATTCACACCTCGTTCCTCCACGAGTATTAGCTGTATTACCTCCTGTTGTGATTGTCGTACCTCTTCAAGCTATTCTTCCACCCTTGATGTGAAACCACCTATTTGAGGACCCCCACCTGATGATTCCGATTTCATCGAAAATTCAACTGCGAGTGCATCTTTTCAGTTTACCCCAGACTTTATTCCATACCATCAGTTTAAGACCTGTCTTATGGAGTAACAACACCTACGAGGATGGATTTGAGAGTTACAGCTTATGGTGAGTGCATAAGATATTAAGAAAGGTGAGAAAAAACCTAGAGAGTGGATTTATGTGCTCCGGAGGATAGCTGCTGCTAGGTTATATGGAGCCTCTAGTGAGTATGCCACCCATGATTATCTCGTGGAGTGGGCTAGATGGGTTTTAAAGGAGTTTGAAAAGATTGGAGATCCAGAGTTTTCTTGACGTTAGATGATGGTGTTATGACAAATGTGATATGTATAGTAGCGATGTGATGTGATATCAGCCGACTTTGTTTTATAGAATAGACTTGCTGACTATTGAATAGACTTGTTATACTTAGCAATAGAAAAAATGATGATGGGAGTATTACCAGTATGAAAGTCTTGAAGTGAAGTTACGAATAAGATAATATGCAACGCTAACTGAAGTTTTCATCGATTAATACAGGCAAGATAGACCCAATAAGGGGCAGAAGATAGAGTGAAGTGGATGGACCTTTACATGATTGTTTCTTTAATTTGTTACCTTGTTATGGTTAAGGAGAACAACAACCAACTCATATAGTATTGACAACCAAATATGCAATTTTTAATTTTAAACAAGTTTTCGAAATAGATTTTCCTAACAAAATTTCCAAAAGTCCTTTAAATAAAATCAGTTTTGAAAATTGGTGGTCAAATTAATATTTGAGTTTCTTGTTTGTTATAAGACCCAAATTACCTAGAAGAATACTTATTCCAGATTTAGTATTATAGACTCAAAGGGCCCAAGTAGACCCGCTATTACGGAGAAGTTTCAAACTTTCACGATAATTGAGTGCAAATCTTGTTTGAGAATGTTAACAACGGAATCAGCATGCAGAGACGTTATTTACCCAATTTTTGAGATTATTAAAGTTTAAATAATTCGTTGATTTAAAAGAAGCCTGGACATGATCGAAGAAGGTTGAGCAAATTTCCAGACTTTTCTAAAGGAAGAACATTATTAGCAAAAAAGTTGATATGTTGAATGAATAGTGATTATTTTAAGTCGCATAGAAAAAAATTGAAATTATGATTGTAAATCATGTAAGAGCGTGATTATGGTTAAATTATTAAAGTATTACACGTGCAGGTATGACGCTAAAGACACAAGACTTAATAAGTAAGAATATATTATAGTGCTTAATTTATGAAGGCATTTCAGCGGACTTTCTAAAGTTATTATATAAATCGAATGGTATCTATTGATTGAACAAGCTCTGAAGGTTTATATAAGTGATATGTGGATGGTGACCAACGGTATCATTCTTTTCTACAATACTACAATGTATATTCTTCTTGATTCTTGAATAAGTATGAACTTCTTTCATTAAAAGTTCTATGAGGTGATAAGAAGAAGAAGAAGGTTGTATTCCTTTCCAAATCATTTTTCCCCTCAAGTTTTGTTCTCTTATTGAGACAAGAAGTATTATGGGGTGATGCTTTGTTAGAATGACGAAGAGTCTGATGGGACGCCAACTAATCATGTGTTGTACGCCATATGATGTGAAAGACTGGCCATCTTAAGTACCAATGTGCTTGTCTCATTTATATTTAAATCATTACTCATTCTTTCCTTTTCTACTATAAATTCATTGAATCATAAATCCTTCCAATTGTTTTGTTGCATTGTTGTTCTTTACGAAAGTTTTCCAAACAAAATCAATCTACCAAGAACCAATTACACAAGGTTCCAATAATTGGATTTACATGCTTTAAGTGTGAAGAACTGATATTCCCAAGGAACTAACAATGAGATTTACAGAAGGGGGGTTGAATGTAAATCTCAAAACTTTTTCAAGTTTTGAGCAGTTTCAAAGGCAAAGTATTTTGATGAACAGTTGTGTGTGAATTGCTTTGAGCAGGTGCAGACATATATATATTCAAGACACAAATGTAATGAACACAAAGGATTTAAAAACTTTTATGGTGGATTCGTTGTTCCACCAGAGATGTGTATTTCAAAAAATCTGTGATTCAAAGAATTGATCACAGCTGCGTCCTAGTACAAACTAGATGATTTTCTCTCTATATTTTTCTAAACAGCTCTGGAAAATTCATCATCTAATTACTAGCTACAACTTGGTTTATATATCACCAAGTTTACTAGTGAAGACAAAAATAAAATACAGTTTTTTAAAATAGTTCTTCACATGTTTCTTCTTCATTTCTCTATCCAATGCAATCTAGGATAATCTGTGAATCTTTAAATACTTCATTGTTTGCACCAGAATGGAAATGCTGCATTTTCTTGATCCTCCAAGAGGCTACCACATTTCAATTGTCTCTGTCAACCCATGTGCCTTTATCAGCTTATGAATTGTCACTGTCAACTGCTATTAAACTGAGCATCCGTTTAAGATTTCATCCGTTGATGGCTTTATCCGTTGATGCTTTATCAGTTGAAGTTGTACCCGTTGATGCACTCATCCGTTGATGGATGTTATCCGTTGAAGCTTTAGAGACATCCGTTGATGCTTTGTTTCTCATCCGTTGAAGGCCTTTAATCTATCAGTTGATACTACTTCATTTATACAAAATTACAAGGCATGAAATATTTACAATTAGCCCTCCTATTTGCATATCCACTAGTAGTCAACAAGACTTATAATTTCCCACAACTTCTAAGAATTATAACTTAAATACCGAAACTGAAATGTGCTACAATACTAAACTTATTTCTAAGTAAAGCTACTCCATCAACGGATAGCCAGAATGGTCTTATCCGTTGAGGCTACAAACACTAGATTTCTACTTAAGTGTTTTGCTTAACTTATCATCAAACTAATACACATATTCCTAAAAATCTCCCCCTATTTATGTCTACTAGAATTGTAGGCATAAATTTAGGTTTAACTTGATAATAACAAAACACTTAAAAAATATATGAGCTGAAATAAAAGTAGAAATTCAAAAGTGCTGCAAAAGTGTATGTACTAAGATAGAATTGAAGAATTACATTGTTTCCAAGGATGATCCTTTATACTGAGCAAAGTATTTTCTTTTCCTTTGTTCCCTTATTTTCTTCCCTAGCCTCATGTCATTTTCCTCTACTTAGAGTTGGAGTTGTCTGTAGAATTCAGCTTCATCTTCTTCACTGATATCCAACTTAGATTGCATGTCCTTGAGAGTTTCATTACTGGCAATTTTAAGCTGGTCTTCAAGTCTGAAAAATCTTTTGACTCCTTTATTGTCTCTGAACTCCATCAACCAATGAGGTGATTTATGAATTGTAATTCCATGCTCAGGGATGAGTAGTGTTCTAGGCAAGGAATTAGACTCCCACCAAGTTTTCCTTGTGCTGGCAATATTGTTGAGAATCTCAGTTTTGGCAGTCCTGGTAAAGCCAGAATCCCTTTTGATAGCTGAGTAGACTCTAACCAAGGTAGAATAGCCCTCATTTAGAATTCTTTGAAGAGGCCAAGTCCTTTCCTCACTTCCTTTATACTTGAACACTAGCCTTTCTAGGAGCTGTTTGTAGGCACTTATTCCCCTTACTTCCTCTAGCTCATCCAGATAGAGTTCAATATCTGTATACTCTTTTATGTCACAAATGTGAACATAATCATCCTTTGAGGCTTGTGGCTTAGGCTTAGGTTTATGTTTCTAAGTGAATTTACTTGAGGTTAGGGGAGGTGTTGATTTGGATTTTCTTTTTAGTTTCTTTGGTGGTGGAGAGATAGTTAGGAAGGTAGGCAAGTTGATGGTGTCCCAATCAATAGGTTCCTCCTTAGGGATGATTGGTTCACCATGGACATTTATACTGGGATCAGCAACAAAAGGTTCAGGAATGGAAGGTAGTGGTTTAGATTTTGATTGGGTTTCCACAATGTCATCTCCACTCTTCCTTTTTGTATTGGCCTTCTTTCTGTTCCCTTTCTGCCATTCCTTTCTTTCCTCCCTTCTTTCCTCCCTTCTTTCCTCCACACTCTCACCAACCACATTCCCCGTATCCACATTTTTGCTTTCAATCTTGTCTTCTTCACTCTTGTCTTCAATCTTCTTCTTTTCAGTCTGACTTGACTTTAGCTATTTTTCAAGCTTTGCTTGTGCTCTTTTGTCAAGCTTCAGCTTTTTAGCTTCTTCCTTTAACCTCATGGTTTCTTCCCTCTTGGCTATTGAGAATTCGGGATGTCCTTGCATCACACAGATACTCTTTCCCTCTCTATAGATGATAACCATGTTCCTTCTTTCCACTACATCCTTGGTCTCTTTGTGCTTTATGATGTTACCACCCAAAACTTTGTCTTCATCAGGCTTTGGAAGAGGAAAATCCACTTCTTTTAGTTGAGCAAAGCTTAGAGGGTTCTTTGTAGAGTCCTTGTTGAATCTAGTAGATGGCTTGAGTACCATGCTCTTCAGGTTCCTGAAAGAAGTTTCTCCAACCTTATTCCTCCTTACTGGCTTGTGCTCCATTGTGATTTGCTCAACTTTTGTGCTATGTTTCACAGATAAGGATTTTGTAGTTATAGAGCCAAACACCTGTTGTATCCTTTCATCAATTTTTCTCCTTTGCTCTTTCACCTTCATCTCTGCTACTGTTAGCTGGATTAGATCAATTCCATCAAGCTTTCCTTTGATTTGAAGTGTTGGAGAAGTAGTGATGGCAGGAACTAGCACTTTGGATATTTGAATGTTTGTAGATGGCTCCCCTCCCCCTTCCACTTTATTCTCCCCCTTTTTGTTATCATCAAGGAGAGGAGTCAATCCTTGTGCTTTAGCCAGTTGCATTAGAAGACTGGTCTGAGACTGTTGATTTTGAAGAATGGCGACCACAGAGTTTTCAATAACTTGAACTCTGTCCTCCAATTTGGCAAGCTTCTTTTCAGCATCTGATTCTCTTCTCAGTCTCAATAACAGATCCTACATGGTACCATAGGGCATGATTGAATCCAGCTTTTCAGAATTGTAGGACTTCAAGTCAGCTATATCCTTCTTGAGTTCATCCACACTCAGATTCTGTCTTAATTGTTGTAGCTTCATGAGATGTAGAGAATCTAGGTGGGCTTGAAGAATAGCCTTGGTACCAGCATTTGAGGTCATCTGAATGGCCATTTGGATAGACATGACTTGTTTGACTAAGGATACATTGAATTGTCCTGGTGTAGACTCCTTTGTCAATGCCCATTCAGGTAAATCTGGAATAGAACTTGGGCCTTCATCTCCCCCTAAGTTCATGCTTCCATCAAATAAAACAGAGTCATCATCATTAGAATTTACTCCAACTTCTTCAGATGGCTCACCAGCTGTAGAAGGCATCAAATTGACAACATCTTTATCCCTTTGTAGAGATTCTGATGTATGTACTAGATTTAAAATCTTCTCTGCCTCCTCATTGCCCTGAGTAGCCAACAGTTGATAGGCTGACACAGGATGAGTAAAAGTGTCAGCATCCAAGGAAATGTTATCAATTACAGCTTTGTAATATTGCTGAAATTGTCTTTCCTTTTCAGCATCATCCACAATCATTGACTCATGAGCAATGGCTAGATCCATCCTTATACCTTCTGTACCTGCTTTTCTCTTAATTTCTCTCATTTCTTGCATCAGGGGCTCCCCCTGGCTCACACTCCTCACACCCTGACCTTCACCTACTAAGGTGGCACTCCTCTCACTTTTTTTTTGCCATGCTGGAAGAAATAGCATGCATATTTAGACTCTCAAGCTCTCCTTTTGCCTAGGAGCAACCCAGCTTCTCACTCAAATTTTCACTCCCTTCCCTCAATCCTAGAAGTGATTGTACAGTAACCATGTCTTCTACACTTGGAATTAATTCAGTTGTTTGTGTAGAGGCTATCAACGGATAAGAAGTATCCGTTGAAGTGGAAACTGATGGTATCAACGGATAACTGCTGTTAAGCTTATCCGTTGAAGAACAACCACTTATCAACGGATGAGAGATATCCGTTGAAGAAGGAAAAGAAGTAGAAATTGAAAGTGACATAATTGTTGAATCTGTATGGATTGATTTTAATTTAGGAACACAGATTCTTCAACTAAGTCTGAAAGAATTGGCTGATGATCCAACAAATCATCTAAAAGAGGATGATCACCAGTATTTGAGCGGGGCTCCTCCCTGAGTTGTAAAGAGGGAGAATCAGGAATTGATGTAAATATCATGTCCACATCCAGAGATGGTGATGGAGAATTTGGTGATTGATGTGTGTTAATTTTGAGAGAATGGGGCTGTGACTCCACATTTGTTGGAGTCACATCAAGCTGAATTTGAGAAGGCATATATACAGGTGGGTGTATCTGTGCAGCGTGTGCACCCTGTGTGGAAACTAGGGTTTTGACCCTTTTTCTTCTTGTAAAGGCTTTTACAGGTGTGTGTGTGGCTTCAGTGTCCCTCCCTCTTTTGTTCTGTGTCCCTGGTTGGGGATTATTTTCAATAGTTGCACCCTTTTAGGAGGATACAACTAGGGATGAGTTTGAATCCTTTTCAACCACCACAGTCTTTTAAGAAACTGTGGTTTGGCTAGCTGGGGTACCACTCACTTCTCCTACCTTATCCTGGGTGTTTTCTTGATGTTCACCCCTCCCCTCACCACTCACACCCTGTTCACTCCCCTCAGGGTTTATGGTAGTTGTTACAACTGTTGTCTTTTGAGAAACAACAGAGGTGGCTTTCTTTGACTTTGGTTTTGAAACTTTAGGTTTGGTGGCCTTGGTAGGAATCTGTTGGGACAAAGACACAGATTTCATGGCCACACTTAAAGGCAAAGAAATGATGGGGTTAGAAGTAGTAGGAGTTGAAGAAGTATTTACCACACTTACCTGAGGTGCATTCATGATTGGTAAGTATACCAATGGCACTGATTATTGAGGTTAATTCTCAAAAGGTCTGCAAGGACCCTCTTCTCTTGTGCCCAGCATTTGAGTTTAGTACTCTCATAGGTTATGACCAAACCTTCAGCAACATGGTTAGCCAATAACATAAAGAATCTAGCATAGTAGATTTTAGGAGGTCTATTAGCCTTGTTACCTAACCTAGTATCCAATTCTTGCATAACATAATTGCTAAAATTAAAGTACCTATCAGAAACTAGCATATAGAGCATATTAACAAGAGATGAAGTTATTGTATTACTAATTTTCCCAGAGAAAACCTTGATAAAGGCATCACCAAGAAAACTCCATTCTTTCCTAAGGCCTTTTCTCCTAATACTTCCTAAACTAGCAGAATCAAAGGAATAGGCTATGGAATCTAACATGCTAGATACATCATTATCAGTGTGTGGTGTTATGGCATTGTTTCAGGTAGTTTGAAACATGACTGTATATCATCACAGTTAATACAGTAATCTTTACCTTTGAGAGAGAAAGTGATGGTCATATCAGTGGGGTTGAACTCTGCAGTTGTCCAAATCTCCCTAATTACCTCACAGTAAATTGTTGGGGCTTCCAGCATTGCATACCTTAATTTGCAGTTTTTGATGAAGTCCATCATCTTGTGATAATCTGAGTGGGCTTCGTTCTTTTCCACCAAAGCTACGAAATTGTTTTTCTCATAGACAAATCCAGATTGGGACATTATCTTTACTACTGGTGCCATTATAGTGGGTAGAGGTTGCAGAGAAAGGTTGAGAGTTTTGGGAGAAAGAGAGTAAAAGCTTTTGAAAAATTGCAAGAAAGCGTAAAGTGAAAATAAGAATTCAAAGGGCTTTTATACTTTCTCAAATTAAAACACAAAGAGAATGATTAAACAATATTTTTGAGTAAATTACAGCCGTTTGAGAATAAAGGAAAACTGTATATATTCTAAAAACTGCCTTTAATACAAATACATACAACTGTGTATATATATATGTATCAACAGTTAAGTAAAAAGAATCAACGGCTGTGACTTACTTAAAACTACTGATGTGACACTTCAACGGATGAGTTAAACAGTTATCCGTTAAAGATTAACACAGTTTTATCCGTTGAAGGATAAAATTACCAGAAATGTATTTGTCTTTCAACGGATAATGAACATCCATTGATAGAACAGTTTTGGCTTTCAACGGATATGGAATATCCATTGATAGAATAGACTTTACTTAAAGCCAACTTTGTTCTTGCAACAAATTCATTTCAGGCTACAAAACAAATTACAATAAGGACATGAATTTATGAATAATTAAGCATACCTAGCTCACTTACTAATCTTGTGAATGTTGATTCATCAAGTGGCTTGGTAAATATGTCTGCAATCTATTTTTCACTTGGAACAAGATGAAGTTCCACTGTACCATTCATCACATATTCCCTTATGAAGTGGTACTTGATCTCAATGTGCTTGGTTCTTGAGTGCTACACCGGATTTTCAGTAATGGCAATGGCACTTGTGTTGTCACAGAATATTGGAATTTTGTCAACATTTAGCCCATAGTCAAATAGTTGATTCCTCATCCATAGTATCTGTGCACAGCAACTACCAGCAGCAATGTACTCAGCTTCAGCTGTTGATGTAGAAACAGAATTTTACTTCTTACTAAACCATGACACAAGCTTATTGCCTAGAAATTGACATGCCAGTTGTACTTTTCCTGACTATTTTGCAACCTGCATAATCTACATTTGAGTAGCCAATTAGATCAAAACCAGACTCTCTAGGGTACCAAATTCCTAGATTTGGAGTCCCTTTGAGATATCTGAAAATTCTTTTAATAGCAACTAAGTGAGATTCTTTAGGGTCAGCTTGAAATCTAGCACAGAGACATGTAGAAAACATTATATCAGGTCTACTAGCAGTTAAATATAGAAGTGAACCAACCATGCCTCTATGACTTGTAATGTCCACAGACTTTTCAGCCTTGTTTAATTCAAGCTTGGTGGCAGTGGCCATGGGAGTTTTTGCAGATGAACATTCCATTAAGTCAAACTTCTTTAAAAGATCATAAATATATTTAGTTTAACTAATGAAAATTCCACCACTAACTTGTTTAACTTGTAAAACAAGAAAATAAGTTAGCTCTCCCATCATTCTCATTTCATATTTACTTTGCATTAACTTAGCAAACTTTTTTCAAAGCTTATCATCTGTAGAACCAAATATAATGTCATCTACATAAATTTGAACAAGTATTGTAGAGCCATTAACATTTCTAAAGAAAAGAGTTTTGTCAACAGTACCTCTTGTGATGTAATTATCTAGGAGAAATTTTAACAAAGTCTCATACCAGGCTCTAGGTGCTTGCTTTAGTCCATAGAGTGCTTTCAACAGATAATACACATAGTCTGGCAAATTTGGATCTTCAAATCCTGGAGGTTGGCTCACATAAACTTCTTCCTCCAATTCTCCATTCAGAAATGCACTCTTGACATCCATTTGATAGACTCTGAAATTGGCATGGGCTGCATAGGCTAGAAAAATTCTGATGGCTTCAAGTCTTGCAACTGGAGCAAATGTCTCATCAAAATCTATTCCCTCTTATTGAGAATAGCCCTTGGCAACCAATCTAGCTTTATTCCTTATGACAATGCCATTTTCATCCATCTTGTTTCTGAATACCCATTTTGTGTCAATGGAGCTCTTGTTCTTTGGCTTGGGTACCAGCTTCCATACCTTGTTCCTCTCAAATTGGTTTAGCTCCTCTTGCATTGCTAAAATCTAATCTGGATCTAATAGAGCTTCTTCCACTCTCTTAGGTTCTTCCTTTGATAGAAAACTACTGTATAGACATTCATCTTGAGTAGCCCTTCTAGTTTGCACCTTAGATGTTGCATCACCAATGATCAATTCAAAAGGATGATTCTTGGTCCATTTCCTTTGAGGTGGTAGATTAGCTCTAGATGTGGTTGCCTCAGTATTGTCATGATGTGAGATAGAGTGTTGATTAGTTGAAACTCCCCCTGAGTTACTGATCCTTTGAAAGGAACTGGGAGTTCTATCAACTGATGAAGTAAATTGATTTTCCGTTGATAGACTATGATCAACGGATGCTTCATTATGTACTTCAACAGATGATGCACTTTGTCTTTCAACGGATGTTGCATTACTTCTATCAACGGATGCTGAATTATGACTTTCAACTGATGCAGCATTTTGTGCATTATCCAGAGGCAAACTTTGAATCCTTTTCGAAGTGTCTTTTCCATCATTTTCATCTTCACTATCATCACAATATATCTCAATGTTGTCAAATTTGAGTCCTTCATGATGTCCCTCATCTGTTAGTCCATCAATCTTTTTATCATCAAACACAACATGCACAGATTCCATAACAATGTTGGTTATTAGATTGTAGACCTTATACGATTTTCCAGCAGAATAACCAACAAATATCCCTTCATCAGCCTTTGCATCAAACTTTCCTTTGTGATCAGGTTGGTTCCTTAGAATGTAGCATTTGCAACCAAAAACATGAAGGAAGTTTAAGGTTGGTTTTCTTCTCTTAAACAATTGATAGGGAGTCATGCCTTTTTCCTGATTCATTAGAGAAATATTCTGAGTGTAACATGCAAGTTAACAGCCTCAGCCCAAAAATATGTTGGAAGTTTTGACTCTTCAAGCATTTTTTTTACAGCTTCAATTAGTGATCTGTTCTTTCTTTCCACCACACCATTTTGTTGTGGAGTCCTTGGAGCTGAGAACTCATGCATGATCCCATTTTCTTCACTAAACAACCTCATGGTAGAATTCCTGAACTCAGTTCCATTATCACTCCTGATATTTCTTACTTTGAAATCTGGATGATTGTTAACTTGTTTGATATGATTGATAATGATTTCACTAGCTTCATCCTTTGATCCAAGAAAGTAGGTCCATGAAAACTTTGAGAAATCGTCTACAATCACTAGACAGTATCTTTTCCTTGAAATTGACAATACATTGACTGGTCTAAAAAGATCCATGTGTAGCAGTTGTAATGGTTCATCAATTGCTAATTCAAGCTTCTTACTGAATGATGCTCTCTTTTGCTTTCCTTTCTGACAAGCATCACACAGTCCATCCCTTGAGAATTCCACTAGAGGCATTCCTCTAACTAAGTCCTTTTCGACTAGATCATTCATTTTCTTGAAATTCAAATGGAATAGCTTCTTGTGCCTTAGCTAACTTTCATCTTGACTTGCTTTGCTGAAAAGACAAGTAATTGATTCTGCATCTGTAGAGTTAAAGTCAGCCAAGTACACATTCCCTTTTTTAACTCCAGTTAGAACCACTTTGTTGTCCTTCTTACTTGTGACAACACAGGCTTCAGATTTGAAGGAAACAGTATTCCCTCTGTCACATAGTTGACTGATGCTCAATAGATTGTGTTTGAGACTATCAACTAATGCAACTTCGTCAATGATGACATTTTCCTTTGAAATCAAGCCATATCCCATAGTGAATCCTTTGCTGTCATCTCCAAAGGTTATGCTAGGGCCAGCTCTCTCCTTGAACTCTGTGAGCAGGGTGAAATCTCCTGTTATGTGCCTTGAACAACCACTGTCCAAGTACCATAGATTCCTTCTTTTTCCCTGCACACAACAAAATCAAATCAAGTTGATTTTGGTACCCAAGTTTCCTTGGGTCCAGCCTTGTTAGTCTTTTTCCTAGACTTCATACTTTCTACACCTTTTGACTTAGGTAACTTTGGGTCAACCTTGGTCTCAGATGTAGTTGGTTGAAGTGTAGGGTTAGTCACAGAATCATTTAGCACATTTGGTTGAATTTGATAAGGCATAGATTGTGCAAACATGTTATTCCATATAGGCATGTTGTATGGCATTTGAGGCATACTGAATGCAGCAAAATAAGGATTATTAACATATGGCATGTTTGCAAAATGTGCATGAGGATTATGTTGAGATATAACAGGCATAGCATGCAGAGGTGACATAGACATGTTAGGCATGGAAGGAGTTAAAGGTATGGGAGCATTCTTAACAGACTTGCAGTTAGCAGATAGATGATTAACACTTTTACAATGCACACAGCTTTTTCTAGGAGCATACTTATCAGGTGTGTAATTGTTGTGTTTGTTAATCCCTACCTTTCCATTTCTATTAGATTTCCTTTTAGTTTCATTTTTATCCTCAACCAACTTAAGCCTATTTTTCAGTTGATCTAAAGTCATGTGTCCTATATTCACCTTACTGGCATCTTTGGATGTGCTAGCCTCTTCTTTGACAAAGTTCTTGGAAGTTGAACCAAACTTCTTATTGAGATTTTTCAAATTATCCTTTTTAGAATTACTTGCCTGTTTTAATTGATGAGCCTTCAACGGATGCTCCTTTTCTTCCTTCAACGGATAACTTTCATCATCCGTTGATTCCACATTTGTTGACAATCCATCAATTAATTCTACTTCCTTTTTGTTTTTCTTCCAGGCATTCTCACAGAGTGATTCAATTTCCTGAACCTTGACAATCTGAGCGCTAACATCCCTAGATGTTTTTCAGGCCTTGATTACTTCTTGCTCATGTTCTAGTTGTTTTAGAAAGAATTTCTACTTTCTTCACAGACTCTTCTAGTTCACTCTCAACAAATAAGCATTTGATTTTAATCTTTTCAAGCTCAATTACCTTACCCTCTAACAAAGCATTCCTATCACTTAAAAAAAGTTATTCTCTTTAATTCTTGTGTTCTCTTTAGCTAGTGATTTAAGGGAAACACGTAAATGATATAATTCATTGGACATATCATTTATAGCTTCATTGTATTCATTTTTAGAAAGTTGAGAGAGGTCAGTAGTAATTACCTAGTTTCTTGATGAACTAGTTTCATTTTTATCAGAATTAGCCATCAGGGCTAGGTTGACATACTTCATATCATCATCTTCATTGGCTCCATCAGTTGCCCAGTCATTTTTCTGATTCAGAAAAGCCCTTTCCTTTTGTTTGAGAAAATCGAAATATTTCTTTTTGTAATCCACTTGCTCAAATTTCTTCTTTTCAGAAGTTGGCTTTCTGCACTCATTTGCAAAGTGTTCACTTATGCCACAGTTATAACATTTGAACTTAGATTTGTCCACCATGTTCTTGTTTGGCTTACTGAATCTAGTATTTTTCTTGAATTTCATATTTGCAAACCTTCTGGACAGAAAAGCCAGATGTTCATCAACATCATCAGAGTCATCTTGACTGGAATTGTCTTCAACCTCAGCTACTTGCTCCTTTCCCTTGCTTGATTCTGATTTGCTTGTGCCAATTTTGAGACTTGGCATTGTCTTTTCTTCATTCCTGGCTTCAGTTCTCTCATTGTCAGCTACAAGTGCAACTGATCCACTTTTTCTTTTTCCCTTTTCCAACAGCTCATCTCTCTCCATCTCAAGTTCATAGGTCTTAAAAATTCCATATAATCTTCCAAGTGTGAAGTCCTTATAATCTTGAGAATTCCTTAGTGAAACAGTCATAGGTTTCCATTCCTTTGGTAGAGACCTCAGAAATTTTAAGTTGGAATCCTTGACTTGGTACACTCTGCCATACAGCTTCAATCCATTCAACAGTTTCTGAAATCTATTAAAGGTATCATTCAGTGATTCTCCTTCTTCAAAATGAAAATATTCATACTGTTGAATGAGAAGCTGCATTTTGTTTTCTCTAACTTGTTCAGTACCTTCACAGATAAGTTGCACAATATCCCAAATTTCCTTAGCAGTTTGGTTGTTAATGACATTGTCAAACATATCTTGGTCTAGGCCATTAAACAGAATGTTCATGGCTTTCTTGTCCTTGTGAACCTCTTCAATATCTTCATCAGTCCATTCTGCTTTTGGCTTGGGAATAGACTGTCCAACAACAATTATGGAAGTGGCAGCTGTGGCCACCTTGTGAGGGATATGAGGATCATTTTTAATGCAGTTGATGTAGCTTTCATCTTGAGAGAGAAGATGTAGATGCATCTTCACTTTCCAGTGATGATAATTATCTCTTTCCAGGATTGGAATCTTTACTCCAATATCCTTCTTACTCATGATGTTAGTAGAATAGATCTTTAAACTCTTTGTATGATAAGTGCTTGCTCTGATACCAATTGATATTCCCAAGGAACTAACAATGAGATTTACAGAAGGGGGGTTGAATGTAAATCTCAAAACTTTTTCAAGCTTTGAGCAGTTTCAAAGGCTAAGTGTTTTGATGAACAGTTGTGTGTGAATTGCTTTGAGCAGGTGCAGACAGATATATATTCAAGACACAAATGTAAAGAACACAAAGGCTTTAAAAACTTTTCTGGTGGATTCGTTGTTCCACCAGAGATGTGTATTTCAGAAAATCTTTGATTCAAAGAATTGACCACAGTTGCGTCCTAGTACAAACTAAATGATTTTCTCTCTATATTTTTTTAAACAGCTCTGGAAAATTCATCATCTAATTACTAGATGCAACTTGGTTTATATATCACCAAGTTTACAAGTGAAGACAAAAATAAAATACAATTTTTTAAAATAGTTCTTCACATGTTTCTTCTTCATTTCTCTATCCAATGCAATCTAGGATAATCTGTGAATCTTTAAATACTTCCTTGTTTGCACCAGAATGGAAATGCTGCATTTTCTTGATTCCTCCAAGAGGCTACCACATTCCAATTATCTCTGTCAACCCATGTGCCTCTGTCAGCTTATGAATTATCACTGTCAACTGCTATTGAACTGAGCATCCGTTGAAGCTTTCATCCATTGATGGCTTTATCCGTTGATGCTTTATCAGTTGAAGCTTTACCCGTTGATGCACTCATCCGTTGATGGATGTTATCCGTTGAAGCTTTAGAGACATCCGTTGAAGCTTTATTTCTCATCCGTTGAAGGCCTTTAATCTATCCGTTGATACTACTTCATTTATACAAAATTACAAGGCATGAAATATTTACAATTAGCCCTCCTATTTGCATATCCACTAGTAGTCAACATAACTTATAATTTCCCACAACTTCTAAGAATTATAACTTAAATACAGAAACTGAAATGTGCTACAATACTAAACTTATTTCTAAGTAAAGCTACTTCATCAACGGGTAGCCAGAATGGTCTTATCCGTTGAGGCTACAAATACTAGATTTCTACTTAAGTGTTTTGCTTAACTTATCATCAAACTAATACACATATTCCTGACATGAACTAGGGCATATGTCAAGGATTGTAAATCACCAGCCCCAGTCAGTGATACACTAAGAATCAAGGGATCTACTCCGATAATGAATAAGTCTCCAAGAGCGAGAGTTTATGATACGGTTGTGAAAGATGTCATTCAGAATACATATGTGATAGCAGGGATGCTTATTGTGAATACCTTATGTACTAAAGTATTGGGTAGATGTGGGAGCAACTCGATCGTTTATTTCTCAAGGTTTTGTTAAAAAGTTAAATTACCCTGTTGAATTGTTAAATGAGATCATGACTGTAAAACTAGTAAAACAGGAACGTGTATCTGCTAACCAAGTGTTTACCAATTATGAAATCAAAATTTCCGGTATTAAGTTTTGTGCTAATTTGATACCATCTAAGTTAGAAGAATTTGACTTATTCTAAGAATGGACTAGCTACTTAAGTGTGATGCTTAGATAGACTGTCGTAATAAGAAGATAAGTCTGAAGATGCTGGATGAGAATGTGATAACGTTTAATGGTCGAAGACAAGTAAAGAAGTTTTATCAATGATTCAATCTAAAGAGATTACTATAATAAGAATGCAAGTATTATATCATTTATGTAATAGAGAGAAGTCAGGAGCAAGAAAAACTTGAATATATTCTACTGGTCAAAGTACTTCCAAACAAGCTACTCGGACTCCCTCCAGATAGAGAAATGGAGTTTACGATCGACTTGGCACCTGGAACAGAACCAGTGTCCGAGGCCCCGTGCGGAATGGCGCCAGCTGAAATAAAGGAGTTAGCAAATCAATTGCAAGAGCTGTTAAACAATGGAGTGATTAGACCCAGTGTGTCCCCATGGGATGCATTAGTGTTATTTATTAAGAAGAAAGATGGAAGCATGAAATTGTGTACCGACTATCGGAAGCTCAACAAGCTTATTATCAAAAACAAGTATCTGTTACCTCGGATTAATGATTTGTTTGATAAGTTGAAAGAAGCAAAGTACTTTCCAAATTTGAGGACGTACCGAAAATAGCTTTCAGAAATAAGTACAGTTATTATTTAATGGACAGAATCTTTACGAAATATCTAGATAAGTTTATAATTGTGTATATTGATGATATCATGATTTACTCGAAGTTAACGGAGGACCATGCAAGGTATTTAATGATAGTTTTGGGAATTCTGAGAAGGAAGAAGTTGTATCCTAAGTTTTCAAAGTGTGAGTTTTGGATGCATGAAGTTTAATTCTTAAGATAAATAGTCAGTGATGAAGGAACCAAAGTAGATCCATCGAGGATTGAAGCTTTGATGAATAGGAAGAGACCAAAAACACCAACAAAAGTGAGAAGTTTTTCTTAGTATTATTATCGAAAATTTGTTCAAGATTTATCAAAGATTACAATACCTTTGGCGAAGCCTACTAGGAAAAATGATAAGTTTATATGGAATTGAGAAGTGTGAAGAAAGTTTTCTGGAATTGAAGAAGAAATTGATCACGGCACCTGTTGTATCACTTTCAGATGATTAAGGAGAGTTTATAATCTACAGTGATGCTTCTCATAAGGGATTAGGTCGTGTGTTGATGCAGCACAATAAAGTTATTGGATATACATTTAGACAACCGAAATCTCATGAGCAGAAGTATTCTACTTATGACTTGGAACTAGCAGTAATAGTATTCGCTTTGAAGATTTAGAAACCTTAGCTGTATGAAGAAAGGTGTGAGATTTATACGGACCATAAAAGTTTGAAGTATTTATTTACGGGAAAAAGCAAAGAGGAGAAAGTGAATATGTTGACTATACCAGAAGAGTTATCTATGGAATTTCAGAAGTTGGAATTGGAAGTCAGAATTTATAATCCAAAAGAAGCAAGGATATATAATATGACCTTTCAGCCAGAGTTGTTAGAAAAGGTAAAGAGATGTCAAGAGGAGATAATGGATCAAGATGTTGACAATTTGGTAGGAGGAAAGTTATGCACTCAAAAGAATGATCACGGTATTCTCAGATTTTCTTCCGAAACTTGGATGCCATAAGTGACAGAATTAAAGAATGAGATCCTACAGGAAACTCACAATTCTAAATATTCAATCTATCCGTGAAGTGTCAAGATATATAGAAATTTAAAGAAGAATATTGATGGCCAGATATAAAAAGGAAAATTTCAGAATGGATTAATAGGTGTTAGGCATATCAAAGAAATTAAAGCGAAGTATCAGAGACCTAGTGGATTATTGCAACCATTAGAGATGCAGAATGAAAATGGGAGCATATTGCTCTGGATTTTATAGTCGGATTACCAAGGACGAAAGGGAACCCCGACGCCATTTGGGTTATAATGGATAGACTAAATAAGTCAGCTTATTTTCTACCTATTAATGAAACATTTTCCTTGGACAAGTTGGTTCACACGTAATTGAAGGAGACAGTAGTTCGTCATGGATCCCCCGTGTCTATTGTATTTGACCAAGATTCAAGATTTAATTCAAGGATCTAGAAAAGTTTTCAAGAATGTTTGAGGAGCTAAGTTGAATATAAGTACAACTTATCATCCACATATTGACGGCCAAAGAGAAAGGACGATCCAGACAATTGAAGATATGTTATGTGTTTGTGCCATTGGTTTTAAGAAGGAATTGAGATGAAGTTGGAAAACGCAATATACTTGGACCCGAGTTGGTGTAACAAACAAAGGAAGTTGTCGAGGTTATTATGAAAAGGTTACTTGCAGCGCAGAATCGTCAAAGAAAATATATGGATCAAGCTAGAAAGGTTATGGAATTTGAAGACGAAGATTTAGTATTGTTAAAAGTGTCACCGTGAAAAGGATTATCCAGGATCCAAAAGAAAGGAAAGCTGGGTCCTAAATACGTTGGACCTTTTGAAAATTTGGAAACATGTCGGTAAGGTAGCATACAAATTGGCGTTACCCCCGCATATGGAACATATTCATAATATTTTTCATGTAGAAATATTTAAAAATCATAATCCAGAATTCTAGGCATGCGATAAAATATGAACCGATAGAACTTCAGGCAGAGTTGTCCTATGTTGAGAATCCAATAGATATAATAAAAAAGAGAGAGAAAGTGTTAAGGAATAAAGTTGTAAAGTTAGTAAGAGTATAATGAAGAAACCCAAGGGTTGAAAAGTCAACCTGGGAGTTAGAAAGTGATGCGTGAAATAGTACCTTAGTTATTGCTTAAGTGATTATGGGGACAGAATCCTTTTAAGGGGGAAAGGATGTAATATCTGGGATATGACGTGTAATTATTTTGTCACTAAATAAATATTATGTGATTATTATGTGAATTTTGGTGAATTATCTGTTAATTGGTATTTTTGTTCGGATGTTTAAATATGGTAAATTTTGAATATTTTAATTTTTATATGACCAAAACAAAGTATAGATAATTTTGATATTTTTCTATTAATTTTTAAGTTGTTAAATGATTTTATAAAGAATTTATAGATTTGATAAATTACAGATTGTTTAAACTGGTTTGTAATAAAGTTGGTTTGTCGTTCTTGTTTTCAATCCTTAACCTTGAAAAGATCCTGGTAGTAGTTCGGGGTAATTATTTTATTTATATCTTGCTCGTACAGGTTTAGTGAGTAGTTAGTGTTAATAATGCCCCAAATCTATACCCCGAATTTGGAGGGTGTTATAGTTGGCATCAGAGCTTAGGATTTCGCCCTTGAAAATAAGAACATTAGAGTTAAGATAAGATAGGGAGATCACATAAGATAGGAATAATAATATTAGAGTTAAGACAATTCTTGATCCTTAACACCTACTGCATGTTGATCTATTTGGTCCAGTCAATGTCATGTCTATTGTAAAGAAGAAATATGTTGTGGTTATAGTGGATGAGTTCACAAGGAACACTTGGGTGTATTTCTTGAACATGAAGAATGAAACTGCATATACTCTAACTGATCATGTCAGACAGCTGGATAAGTTGGTCAAAGATTCTGTTAAAATTATAAGAAGTGATAATGGCACTGAGTTCAAGAATTCAATCATGGAAGAGTTCTGCAAAGAGCATGGAATCAAACATGAATTTTCTGCACCTGGAACTTCACAGCAAAATAGAGTTGTAGAATGAAAGAACATGACTCTCATTAAAGTTACACGAACAATGCTTGATGAAGCAAAGCTACCAACCTACTTTTGGGCTGAAGCTGTGCAGACTGCTTGTTTTACACAGAATGCTACACTCATAAACAAGCATGGAGAAATACCATATGAGATGGTGAAGAAAATGAAGCCAAATCTGAAATACTTTCATGTATTTGGATGTAAGTGTTTTGTTCTTAAGACTCATCCTGAACAGCTGTCAAAATTTGATCTAAAAGCTGATGAAGGAATTTTTGTTGGATATCCACTGTCACGGCCCCAACTTGAACAGCAAAATAAATATAGCTATTACAAAATTTTAAAAGAAATAATACAACCAAATCCTAGATCTTACAGTTTAGGGTTTGGAGCAGCCCAACACTACCAACTATTACATCTGATTTTAAAAACCGAGTCCTCACATAAACTACTATCACTTATTCTACCTGAGCTCGAACATAAGCATCAGCATCACAGGTCTTACGGGCAGTCTGCTTGAATCTAACCATAGATGCTAGCTGAATATCAGGGTAAAGCAAGGAGTGAGCCAAATGCTCAACAAGTACTAACAGTACGATACAAAACATAAATCAAGATATACATTAAAGAATGACAATGGAAAGACATAACCAATGATAACGAGAGATAAAACTATGCGCGATGGCATCATTTTACTTGTATCAAAACAATTTTAAAATTATGTCTTAATCGAAATCATTTTATGACGCTACGGATTACAGCCGGTGATCAGCCGCGAAGTAATCCCGAACCTCGCTGGGTTCTAAAACATTAATGGGAATCCATAGGCAACTTTTAAGCCTAATATAAGTGTGGAAAGGACTCGCGTCTCAGTCCAGATCCACCATTCAAAGAAAACATTTATCCCCCTTTGGGACTGAAAACCCACATTTTATTTATTTCAAAAACACTGATGCCGAATTATAACTAAAATCTCTTTTTACAGTAAACATTTTTATCAAGGGATTATAGATTAACTCGAAACACGGGGAAAATGATACTAACTCTCAGAGCCATGATTCACAAAACTTTACTCTATTAGGGTAACTAAATGGTTTTCATATGCCAAAACTTGGACAAGAAAATTTAGTGAGGCTAATGGATAATATGAAGGGGTAATGCCAAACTGGGCTTAAAGCAATGGTTTCTCGTCAAGGTACAGGTGTTGGATCATCAAGAAGATAAGCTTCATGAATACTAAGGGTGTTAAGGTATGAAGAAATGATCTTTAGCTCAGGATATATCAGAATTGTCAAGCTTTAGGATAAGAAAGAGGGGTATCAATGAATGAGGAATCACTTTGATAAATATCTGGCTTTCAGGATTCAAGGAAAGTTTCTATAGGGATTCAAGTATCAGGATGAGATATCAATACTTAGGAATCATCAGCATGTTAATCAAGATGATCAATCAAGTAATATAACAACTCTTCATTTTATCATGGCATTTAACTATCATGAAAAGACTTTTGAACTACTTGCAATACGTACTCGAGGGTTCAAGGCATCTCTATATAACTCAAAGATAAATAAAAGATACGCTTGATTTAAATATATCAAAATGACTCAGGATAATTGCATCGATATATATGAACTATTTACAGTAAATACGAAGGTCAAGTTGAATCACTTGCCTTGAGAAAGGCTAGTCTGGTCTGACTGGTAGGAGCAACAACTGGAGCTTCACTCGACCTTTATGGCAAGTTTTCCCTCGTCTCGAGATCCTACATAAATAATAATAATCCTCATTATAATATATTCTTATCATCTTAACCTATTTACCACCCGAAATTTAACACGGATGGCACTTAGGCCTATATGCACTAAATTTTATATTTACTTTTAAATTACAAATGTTCACACATAGCCACATAATCACATATCATATATTAATAACATCATATATACCATAATGCAACACTAGGCTTGGATGATCTCGACTCACAACTTAAGTCACTTGGTCGCTAAACTAGACAAAGTCTTCTAATTTTGGCTTCCTAACTCGATGTGCCTTTACTAAACTATCCAAAACCTATTGACCCTCACTTGTGCCTTTTGCTCTACTGACCTTAAACTATCTTACAACTATGGTAGTCGACCTAATACTCACTCCTAAGTGTTCTAAAACTATGTGATAAGTGAAAGTGCTCACTGGTGCAAATTTCAGAATGACAACTATGGTTTCTTGAGTGCATTAGACATTCTTAAACTACAAGTTTTCCATCAAAACTTTTACACAAGACTCTCCTGACCTAAGGGCATCTCACAAACTTGATGTAGCTCAAGGGCCTGGCTTGGGCCTTCTTGGGCCTAAGCTAAAAGTCCAAGGTTCCCCTATTTTTCTGGGCAGAAAATGCCCTAACTTGAATTAACTTGTGATACATGGTTCTAACTCATATCCTATGAACTATGGTTGGAAAAACTTCTCTAACACTCCCTCTAACTAAGGCCCAACAGGGCCTAATGACGGCCTACCCATGACATGGTCAAATCTCCCTATTTCTAAGTTGCAACAAAACTGTCCCCTGCTGGACAGATTTTGTTGCTCTACTTGTGCACCTAACCAAATGACATGCAAACCTCCAAACCTCAAAGTGCACATAAATGACATGGTCAAAACTCACTCTAAACCTCAGAGTTCTAAACTGATTTTCTGCAGAAACTATAACTCTCCTTTCTCCAAGGTTTTGACTTGACAAACTCAACTACCAACAACCCAATACTCAAACCAAGACTTAAACATGGTAATCTACTAAACTAACTCCCTTATTCTCAAAATAACATTGGGTGAGATCATCCTTACCTAAGGTACAATTATGGGAAAACAAAAGAAACTACACTTCACAACTCACAAATTTTCATGCTTTTGAAACAACAAGATATGCATTTTTATTAAAAGATAACCACGACTTATTACCATGCAACAAGAAGCATAAATCAATATTAACACATTATTCCTACTGAAATTAAGGCTCACTAACAAAATCTTTCCAAATGATCAAAATCTTATAACATTCTAAGAGAAATCCACATGCATGCATGTATTCGGGTTTTGCAAACCAAAACAATATATTTTCTACATATATTCTATCATAAAATTGACATACAAGTCTAGCATAAGCTATACCTAGATAATCACTTAGCATGCAAAGAGTTTTATCAAATTTTCACCACAAAAGTCAAGTCATTATCACATAAACATGGAAAAATTGATTTAAGCAACAAGAATAGTCTTAAGGACCATTCATTCGGCTCCCATATGGTCATGGCCGAATGGAATGGATGGGAATGGCCATTTAATCATCAAGAGTTTCCCTCTCAAGACTTGGCACTTCTCCATTCCTTGTAGTCCTCTCAAAAACAACCCTAAACTCACAAGAATCAAGGTTGTATTTTGAGTTTCACTAAAACCTTTACATGCAACCTTTAAACTTAAACTTTTCACTCAACACTCTTTGAATTATGTATGATCAAGATATAGGAAATAACATTTACTTAATTGGAAAGTGGGAGCTTGAATGAAGAATGAAAAAAAGGGAGGGGGGTATGGCTTCGGCCAAAAAGCCTAGAGGAGAGGGGAGAGCCGAGAGGAGGGGGAGGAAAGGAGGAGTGTGGAAATGGTGGGGTGAAAGTGGAGTAATAATCATGTTAGTTTGGTTTTTATTTGACCAAAAGTGAGTGGATTTGAGATTTTACAAGAGTAACCTTCCAACATAGTTAGGTAGATTTGCATGCAAGGACAAAGTGGTAATTTGGTTAGTAGAATGAAAGTGAGTGGGGTTGGAAATGTCTTCCTTGCCCCTTAGTTGAATTGGAAGAGTATTTGCATGCAAGGGTAGCCATGTAATTTGCTAATTATAACAAATAAAATTTGTAAAGATTTATTTTTATAAAATAAAATACAAGTTCAAAAATTATAAAATTTATACCATAAAATAACTTGGATTTTTAGAGATTTATAAAATCATTTTCAAAATTTGTGAACAAAATACCTTTTAAAGGAAAATTTTTCCAAGGCTTAGAATATACCTTATAAATAAAAAATAATGCAATTAAATAAACTCTTGCTTTGAAAAAAAATCATATACTACAGAAAGCAAATTTATAATGCAGAAACTTTTCACTCACACCAACGTACAATCATTGAATATATTTGCATTCGGATTTATAATTACACCAAATTCACAATTAATATTACATAAAATGCCGGTCGTAGTATCCTGTCCCCCTTAAGGGATTCTGTCCCCAGAATCTAAGAGAACAGATGAGGATACCGGGAACACATATCAGACTCTAACTCCCAAGTCGATTCTTCGACCTTAGGGTTCCTCCAAAGTACTTTCACTAACTTTACCGACTTATTCCTAAGACTCTTTACTTGCCAATCGAGTATTTTGACAGGTTGCTCCATAAATGACAGGTCTGCCTAAATTTCTACAGGTTCATATTCTATCACGTGGCTAGCGTCAGGATTGTACTTCTTAAGCAACGACACATGGAACACATTATGCACATGCTGATACTGAGGTGGTAAGGCCAACTCATAGGCCACCTTTCCCACTTGACTCAATATTTCAAAAGGACCTATGTATCTAGGTGCTACCTTCCCTTTCTTGCCAAATCTAAACAACCCTTTTCTTGGTGACACCTTCAACAAAACAGCTTCGCCAATTTGGAATTGAACATCCTTACGCGCTGGATCTGCATACTTCCTCTGTCTATCTTGAGCAGCAAGCAACCTTTTCTGAATTAACTTGACTATGTCATGTAACTGTTGTACCAATTCCGAGCCGAGAATTCTTCCTTCTCCTACTTCATCCCAACTTGTTGGTGATCTACATTTTCGCCCGTACAAAGCTTCGTATGGTGGCATGCCGATACTGGAATGATAGCTGTTGTTGTAAGAGAATTCAATCAACGGCAAGTGATCGTCCCAACTACCTGCAAAATCGATTGCGCAACTGCGTAACATGTCTTTGATTATTTGAATTGTCCTTTCACTCTGGCCATCAGTCTGCGGGTGGTACGCCGTGCTCATATTCAACTTTGTGCCCAGGCATTCCTGAAATTGCTTCCAAACTCTCGAGTTAAATCGGGGATCTCTGTCTGAAACTATTGATACGGGTACTCCATGCCTCAGTATGATTTCGCGCACGTACAGATGAACCAACTTGTCCAATGACGACTTCTCGTTTATTGGAAGGAAATACGCCGACTTCGTAAGACGATCAATTATAACCCATATTACGTCATGCCCGGATTTCGTTCGCGGTAGTCCTACTATAAAGTCCATAGCGATATTTTCCCATTTCCATTCTGGAATCTTTAGGGGCTGAATTAATCCGCTTGGTCGTTGATGTTCTGCCTTCACTTTCTGACAAGTATAACACTTCGCAACCCATTCCTCTACGTCTCGCTTCATATTTGGCCACCAAAAGTTTTTCTTTAAGTCTCGATACATCTTGGTGCTTCCCAGGTGGATTGAAAATTTCGAATTGTGGGCTTCATGGAGGATCTCATTCTTTAATTCAGGTACATGAGGAATCCATATTCTAGAAAAGAACCTTAGTATCCCTTGCTCATCCCTTTGAGTATTAATCTCCTTTCCAGATAACTGATTCTTCTCTTTCTCCATTACTTCTTCTTGACATATCTTTATCTTTTCCACTAGTGTTGGCTGAAAAGTCATTGCGCGACAAACTTTCTCAACTTTTCCACAATCACAAAGTTCCAGTTCAAATCTCTTGATTTCTTCAGATAACTCCTTTGGTGTTGTCATATTATTCAATCTCTCCTTCCTACTCAGAGCATCGGCCACAACATTCGCCTTTCCAGGATGGTAATTTATCGAACAGTCATAGTCCTTAATCAATTCCAGCCATCTCCTCTGCCTCATATTGAGCTCCTTCTGAGTAAAAATGTACTTTAAACTCTTGTGATCCGTGTAGATTTCACACTTCTCTCCGTAGAGGTAATGTCTCCAAATCTTAAGTGCGAACACTATGGCGGCTAGTTCCAAGTCATGCGTCGGGTACTTTAACTCATGCGGTTTCAACTGTCTTGACGCATATGCGATCACTTTACTGTGTTGCATCAACACACAACCCAAACCCTTATGTGAAGCGTCGCTGAAAATTACAAAGTTCCCTTGATTGTCTGGAAGTACTAACACCGGAGCTGTTACCAATTTCTGCTTCAACTCTTGAAAGCTATCCTCACATTCTGCACTCCATTCAAACTTTTGATTCTTTTTGGTTAACTTTGTCAATGGCGTGGAGATCTTCGAGAAATCCTTGACGAATCTTCTATAGTATCCGGCCAATCCTAGAAAACTTCGCACTTCCGTAGGAGTCTTTGGCCTTTCCCAACTCATAACTGCCTCAATCCTTGCCGGATCCACTTTAACTCCTTCATTTCCAATGACATGCCCCAAAAATTGAACTTCCCTTAACCAAAACTCACATTTGGTAAACTTGGCATACAACTTTTCTTGACGAAGTATCTCTAATGCTATCCAGAGGTGCTGCTTATGTTCTTCTTCCGACTTAGAATAAATAAGGATGTCATCAATGAATACCACGACAAATTTGTCCAAATACTTTTTAAATACCCGATTCATCAGATCCATAAATGCGGCCGGAGCGTTGGTCAATCCAAACGGCATTACTAGGAATTCATAATGCCCATATCTGGTCCTGAATGCGGTATTGGGAATATCTTCTTCCTTGATCTTGAATTGATGGTATCCCGATCTCAAATCAATCATCGAAAAGCATTTTGCTCCCTTTAACTGATCAAAAAGGTCATCTATCCTTGGTAGCGGGTAGCGGTTCTTGATCGTTACCTTATTCAACTCCCGATAGTCTATGCATAATCGCATACTCCCGTCTTTCTTCTTTACAAACAGAACGGGTGCTCCCCATGGCGACGTACTTGGCCGTATCACTCCCTTATCCAACAATTCTTGTAGCTGGCTTGCCAACTCTTTCATTTCTGCTGGTGCCATCGTATATGGGGCCTTTGAAACTGGTTCCGTGCCTGGAGCAAGGTCGATCTCGAACTCGATTTGTTGATCTGGTGGTAAGCCTGGTAGTTCATCGGGAAACACATCTGGGAACTCGTTAACTACAGGGATATCTTCCATGCTGGGGCTGCCTTTTTCCGAATCCACTATATAAGCTAGGAACGACTCACAACCTTTTCTAAGTAGCTTCTTAGCCTGAACAATTGTAAGAAATAGTTGCTCTTGCCTCTGCCCCTTAAATACTACCTTCTCTCCACTCTTCGTCTTTAAATACACTTTCTTGGTCTTATAATTAATCTGAGCGCTATTATTTCCTAACCAATCCATTCCTAAAATTATGTCAAACTCTCCCAACTTGAAGAGTATCAAGTCGGCTGAAAACTTATAACCCGAAATATCGATCTCACACTTTGGACAAAATTGATTCACAGGAATCTTCTCTTGGTTCGCAATTACCACATTTACTACCTCACTCATAATCATTTTATCACATTGGAGCTTATCAACAAAAGTTTCTGATATGAAAGATCTTGTTTCTCCCGAATCAATCAATACTTTAGCTTTGACATTATTGAGTAAAAGTGTACCTGCTATCACCTCCGAATTCTGAACAGCATCCTTCATCTTCAGATCAAATGTCCTTGCTGTTGCTTGCGGGGTTTGTGTAGGTGGTGGAGGTAATGCCAATACCTCGGCTGGCACGCTTGCACTAGCACTTGCCACATTCATCAGAGCTTTGACTGGTCCAGTTGCCTTGCACTCCCTAGCTATGTGTCCAGTCTTCCCACACTTGTAGCACGTAACTCCTGGCTTCGGCATCTTGCACTCATTCGCCAAATGTCCCTTCTGATTGCACCTGTAGCATGACATGCTCAGCTTATTACACAGTCCGGGGTGCCTTCTTCCACAGTGCTTGCATTCTGGCCTCTGGAACCTGTTTTCTCCAACTTGCCCTTGGCTTGCCTGATTGTTCCCCTTCAATTCTTGCCTTTTACCCAAATTTCCTTTCTTTTGAAAATTTCCGCCCTTCTGGAAACCAATCCTCTTTATATTCCGATCTTGTGAACTTCCTACTTCAGACTTCTCTCAATAAAATGGAACATTCCTCTTCTTGTTATCCCTTTCCTTCCTTGACTGCGTCCCATTATTCTCAATCAGAGCAGCTTTCTGTACTACTCCCGCGTAAGTTTCAAGCTCAAACATAGCCACTCTATCTCTGATCCAAGGCTCCAATCCCTGTTGAAATTTCTTTGCTTTTTCCTCCTCAGTGCTGGTATACTTCGTCACAAACCTTGACAACTCAGTGAACTTCTTCTCATACTCCAATACAGTCATGTTCCCTTGCTTCAACTCAAGAAATTTTAGCTCCATCTGATTCTGCATGTACTTAGGGTAATACTTGTCCAGAAATAACTTCTTAAATCTCTCCCAAGAAACCTGCTGAGTGACTTCCATAGCTTTTACTGATTCCCACCAATAGATGACTTCTCCCTTCAAGAAGTAAGTAGCATACGGCGTCTTCTGATCGTCTCCTAATTGTACCAACTCAAAAGCCCTTTCCATCTCCTTGATCCATGTGTTAGCTATCACTGGATCAGTGGTATCATGAAATGCAGGTGGATTCACATTCTGAAAAGCCTTGAAAGTGACAATCTGTCTAGGGGTACTGGTGGTTCAGGTGGTTGGTGTGGCTCACGGTTATCTTGGTTTTCAATTCGTTGTTGAAGAGTTCGTTGTTGTTGAGCTATAACATTGGTCTGCTGTTGCAAGGTTTCCAGTAGTCGAAGAATGTTTGGGTCTGTGGTGGATGTGGTTGTTGGATTCTTCTTTTTGGGATGCATGATCCTGAAATAAGAGTTGTGTCAAAAATAGATATAAATGATAAAATGATTCGAGGGTATCGCATGGCATTCTTATTTTACATATGGGGTCAAGTTTCCAAATTAAGCAGATATGATGATAAAAACGTAAAATAACAGTTGAGAGCAAATGGAACAATAGCACATAATTATCGAAATTTTAAAGGTCACAATACATAGGATTAGGACAAAGTCTGATTCTAGGAATAACAGGCTTATTTAAAGGAAACAACGGAAACAACCGGGGATTCCACAGAGTCTGATGGTACAACAACATGAAAGGTAAACAGAAAGAACTAAGGCTCCACTCCATCTGAACGGGGCTTGGTAGTCTTTTCCTCTCGAAGCGTCTTCACAATGCTCTGGAGCTCATCCGCCACCATCTGAATGACATACTGGCTGGTGCGGACCCGGTGTGCTGGCATCTCCTCAAGCTTAGTGTTGACGTACTGAACCAAGGTCTCAAGTCTCGCAGTCATCTGCTCCTTGGGCTTCCTTTCATAGTTTCGGTTGTCCGGGTACACGTTCTTCAGTCGGTCTATCAGTTGGTCGTACTTGCCCTGAAGCATGTCGAACTCGCGCCTCAACTCAGCATACACCGTGAAAGCAATAGTGTCGTCCGAACCAGAGGATGACGAGGAATGCGCCCTTTGCTGACAACTAATAAGAAGAGTATTAATAATAAATTTACTTATCCTACTCTCTCGCATATTATCTATAACCTACACATATACCCTTTAACCTATTTGGGCTGTCCAGGGACTCTAAACCGTAGCTCTGATACCAAAACCTGTCACGCCCCCAACTTGAACATCAAAATAAATATAGCTATTACAAAATTTTAAAAGAAATAATATAACCAAATCCAAGATCTTACAGTTTAGGGTTTGGAGCAGCCCAACACTACCAACTATTACATCTGATTTTAAAAACCGAGTCCTCACACAAACTACTATCACTTATTCTATCTGAGTTCGAACATAAGCATCAGCATCACAGGTCTTACGGGCAGTCTGCTTGAATTTAACCATAGCTGCTAGCTGAATATCAGGGTAAAGCAAGGAGTGAGCCAAATGCTCAACAAGTGCTAACAGTACGATACAAAACATAAATCGAGATATACATTAAAGAATGACAATGGAAAGACATAACCAATGATAACAAGAGATAAAACTATGCGCGGTGGCATCATTTTGCTTGTATCAAAACAATTTTAAAATCATGTCTTAATCAAAATCATTTTATGACGCTACGGATTACAGCCGGTGATCAGCCGCGAAGTAATCCCGAACCTCGCTGGGTTCTAAAACATTAATGGGAATCCCTAGGCAACTTTTAAGCCTAATATAAGTGTGGAAAGGACTCGCGTCTCAGTCCAGATCCACCATTCAAATAAAACATTTATCCCCCTTTGGGACTGAAAACCCACATTTTATTTATTTCAAAAACACTGATGCCGAATTATAACTAAAATCTCTTTTTACAGTAAACATTTTTATCAAGGGATTATAGATTAACTCAAAACACGGGGAAAATGATACTAACTCTCAGAGCCATGATTCACAAAACTTTACTCTATTAGGGTAACTAAAAGGTTTTCATATGCCAAAACTTGGACAAGAAAATTTAGTGAGGCTAATGGATAATATGAAGGGGTAATGCCAAACTGGGCTTAAAGCAATGGTTTCTCGTCAAGGTACATGTGTTGGATCATCAAGAAGATAAGCTTCATGAATACTAAGGGTGTTAAGGTATGAAGAAATGATCTTTAGCTCAGGATATATCAGAATTGTCAAGCTTTAGGATAAGAAAGAGGGGTATCAATCAATGAGGAATCACTTTGATAAATATCTGGCTTTCAGGATTCAAGGTAAGTTTCTATAGGGATTCAAGTATCAGGATGAGATATCAATACTTAGGAATCATTAGCATGTTAATCAAGAGGATCAATCAAGTAATATAACAACTCTTCATTTTATCATGGCATTTAACTATCATGAAAAAGACTTTTGAACTACTTGGAATACGTACTCGAGGGTTCAAGGAATCTCTATATAACTCAAAGATAAACAAAAGATACGCTTGATTTAAATATATCAAAATGACTCAGGATAATTGCATCGATATATATGAACTATTTACAGTAAATACGAAGGTCAAGTTGAATCACTTGCCTTGAGAAAGGCTGGTCTGGTCTAACTGGTAGGAGCAACAACTGGAGCTTCACTCGACCTTTATGGCAAGTTTTCCCTCGTCTCGAGATCCTACATAAATAATAATAATCCTCATTATAATATATTCTTACCATCTTAACCTATTTACAACCCGAAATTTAACACGGATGGCACTTAGGCCTATACGCACTAAATTTTATATTTACTTTTAAATTACAAATGTTCACACATAGCCACATAATCACATATCATATATTAATAACATCATATATACCATAATGCAACACTAGGCTTCGATGATCTCGACTCACAACTTAAGTCACTTGGTCGCTAAACTAGACAAAGTCTTCTAATTTTGGCTTCCTAACTCAATGTGCCTTTACTAAACTATCCAAAACCTATTGACCCTCACTTGTGCCTTTTGCTCTGCTGACCTTATACTATCTTACAACTATGGTGGTCGACCTAATACTCACTCCTAAGTGTTCTAAAACTATGTGATAAGTGAAAGTGCTCACTGGTACAAATTTCAGAATGACAACTATGGTTTCTTGAGTGCATTAGACATTCATAAACTACAAGTTTTCTATCAAAACTTTTACACAAGACTCTGCTGACCTAAGGGCATCTCACAAACTTGATGTGGCTCAAGGGCCTGGCTTGGGTCTTCTTGGGCCTAAGCTAAAAGTCCAAGGTTCCCCTGTTTTTCTGGGCAGAAAACGCCCTGACTTGAATTAACTTGTGACACATGGTTCTAACTCATATCCTATGAACTATGGTTGGAAAAACTTCTCTGACACTCCCTCTAACTAAGGCCCAACAGGGCCTAATGAGGGCCTACCCAGGACATGGTCAAATCTCCCTATTTCTAAGTTGCAACAAAATTGTCCCCTGCAGGACAGATTTTGTTGTTCTACTTGTGCACCTAACCAAATGACATGCAAACCTCCAACCAACTCCTAAAACCTTTTATATACTCCCAATACTAACTTCTGGTGGCTTGGGCCTCAAAGTGCACATCAATGACATGGTCAAAACTCACTCTAAACCTCAGAGTTCTAAACTGATTTTCTGCAGAAACTATATCTCTCCTTTCTCCAAGGTTTTGACTTGACAAACTCAACTACCAACAACCCAATACTCAAACCAAGACTTAAACATGGTAATATACTAAACTAACTCCCTTATTCTCAAAATAACCTTGGGTGAGATCATCCTTACCTAAGGTACAATTATGGCAAAACAAAAGAAACTACACTTCACAACTCACAAATCTTCATGTTTTTGAAACAACAAGATATGCATTTTTATTAAAAGATAACCACGAATTATTACCATGCAACAAGAAGCATAAATCAATATTAACACATTATTCCTACTGAAATTAAGGCTCACTAACAAAATCTTTCCAAATGATCAAAATCTTATAATATTCTAAGAGAAATCCACATGCATGCATGTATTCGGGTTTTGCAAACCAAAACAACATATTTTCTACATATATTCTATCATAAAATTGACATGCAAGCCTAGCATAAGCTATACCTAGATGATCACTTAGCATGCAAAGAGTTTTATCAAATTTTCACCACAAAATTCAAGTCATTATCACATAAACATGCAAAAATTGATTTAAGCAACAAGAATAGTCTTAAGGACCATTCATTCGGCTCCCATATGGTCATGGCCGAATGAAATGTATGGGAATGGCCATTTAATCATCAAGAGTTTCCCTCTCAAGACTTGGCACTTCTCCATTCCTTGTAGTCCTCTCAAAAATAACCCTAAACTCACAAGAATCAAGGTTATATTTTGAGTTTCACTAAAACCTTTACATGCAACCTTTAAACTTAAACTTTTCACTTAACACTCTTTGAATTATGTATTATCAAGATATAGGAAGTAACATTTATTTGATTGAAAAGTGGGAGCTTGAATGAAGAATGAAGAAAAGGGAGGGGGTATGGCTTCGGCCAAAAAGCCGAGAGGAGAGGGGAGAGCCGAGAGGAGGGGGAGGAAAGGAGGAGTGTGGAAATGGTGGGGTGAAAGTGGAGTAATAAACATGTTAGTTTGGTTTTTATTTGACCAAAAGTGAGTGGATTTGAGATTTTACAAGAGTAACCTTCCAACATAGTTAGGTAAATTTGCATGCAAGGACAAAGTGGTAATTTGGTTAGTAGAATGAAAGTGAGTGGGGTTGGAAATGTCTTCCTTGCCCCTTAGTTGAATTGGAAGAGTATTTGCATGCAAGGGTAGCCATGTAATTTGCTAATTATAACAAATAAAATTTTTAAAGATTTATTTTTATAAAATAAAATACAAGTTCAAAAATTATAAAATTTATACCATAAAATAACTTGGATTTTTAGAGACTTTATAAAATCATTTTCAAAATTTGTGAACAAAATACCTTTTAAAGGAAAATTTTTCCAAGGCTTAGAATATTCCTTATAAATAAAAAATAATGCAATTAAATAAACTCTTGCTTTGAAAAAAATCATATACTACATAAAGCAAATTTATAATGCAGAAACTTTTCACTCACACGAACGTACAATCATTGAATATATTTGTATTCGGCTTTATAATTACACCAAATTCACAATTAATATTACATAAAATGCCGGTCGTAACGTCCACTTTCTACAAAAGCCTTCAGAGTCTACAATTTAAGAACAAGGGTTGTCATAGAATCTATCAATGTATCTTTTGATGATAAGAAGATTATTGGACTTGAAGATTTCAATGATCATGATCAACTGATATTTGAAAATGAAGATTTAAATTCTGATTCTGTAAATTCTGATGACTTAAACTCTTATCCTGTAAGTTCTGACGGGTTAAGTTCTGATGTCATTGAAACTGTGGTAACAACTCCAAAGGAAAATGCACCTGTCCAGGGGGAGCAAGCTGAAGATCCTACCACAACTCAAGACTCTCAAGAAGCATCAGAACCTGTCACTGGCTCTTCCAGTTCTGATGAGCCAAATACTGATAATTCTGAAAACTCTGATTCTTCAAATTCTGAAGGATCTAACTCAAATTCCGAAGTCTCAGAGAGCATAACTACAGGGGAGCATCAAAAAAGCTGATGGAGATAGCATGGATCATAGGGGAGGATCCTGTTCTAGAAATCAACTTCCATCTGCAAGGAATTGGACCAAATCATATGCACCTGACTTAATAATTGAATATCTAGAAGCAGGTGTCAGAACTAGAACTGCAACATCAAATGAATGTCTCTATCATTCTTTTCTATCTCAGACTGAACCAAAGAAAGTGGAAGAAGCTCTTCAAGATGCTGATTGGGTGCAAGCAATACATGAAGAGTTAAATGAATTTTAAAGAAATAAAGTATGGACCCTAGTGCCAAGACCAAAGAACAGATCAGTTATTGGCACAAAGTGGGTGTTCAGAAACAAAACTGACAGTGATGGCATAATTACAAGGAACAAAGCAAGGCTGGTTGCTAAAGGCTACTCTCAACAGGAGGGTATTGATTATGATGAAACATTTGCACCAGTTGCTAGATTGGAAGCCATAAGAATCTTTTTAGCCTATGCTGCTCACAAAAAGTTTAAAGTCTTTCAAATGGATGTGAAAAGTGCTTTTCTCAATAGAGAATTGGAAGAAGAGGTTTATGTTGAACAACCTCCGGGCTTTGTAGATTCAAAATTTCCAAATCACGTCTACAGGCTTGACAAAGCACTTAATGGCCTTAAGCAAGCTCCAAGAGCATGGTATGAGACTTTAGCTCAATTCCTTCTGGAAAGTGGATTTCACAGAGGCACAATTGATAAAACACTGTTCTAGCTCAACAATGGAAAGGACTTACTTTTGGTACAAATATATGTTGATGATATCATATTTGGTTCTACAAATGCCAAACTCTGTGAAAGGTTTTCAAAGCTAATGCAGTCAAGATATCAAATGAGTATGATGGGAGAACTTAGTTATTTTTTGGGATTTCAAGTCTAGAAAAATGAAGAAGGTACTTTTATCTGTCAAACCAAGTACACCGGAAATTTACTCAAGAAATTTGGAATACAAGACAGTTCAACTACATCCACTCCCATGGCCACTGCAACCAAGTTAGATAAAGATATTGGTTCATCAGTAGATATTACTAACTACATAGGTATGATTGGCTCTTTACTCTATTTAACTACAAGTAGACCTGATATCATGTATGCTACCTGTCTTTGTGCAAGATTCCAGGCGGATCCAAGAGAACTCATCTAATAGTTGTGAAAAGAATTTTCAAGTACCTCAAGGGTATAGCTGATCTAGGATTGTGGTATCCTAGAGAATCAGATTTTAAGCTAATAGGTTACTTAGATGCAGATTTTGCAGGACGCAAAATAGACAGGAAAAACACAAGTGGAAGCTGCCAATTTCTTGGAGGCAGATTGGTTTCTTGGTTTAGCAAGAAACATAAATCAATTTCCACATCAACTGCAAAAGCAGAATATATTGTTGTAGGAAGCTGTTGTGGACAGATTCTTTGGATGAAGAATTAGTTATTGGATTATGGGTTAGAATTTTCTAAAATACCTATTTACTGTGATAATCAGAGTGCTATTGCTATGACAGGTAATCCAGTTCAACACTCAATGACAAAGCACATCAGCATTAGGTACCATTTCATAAAGGAACATGTGATGGAAGGTACAATGGAATTGCATTTTGTTCCAACAGATCAACAACTAGCAGATATCTTCACAAAACCACTATGTGAAGCTACTTTTACAAGACTGGTAAATGAACTTGGAATGTTTTAAGGTTCTTTCTCTAAATCTGCTTAGTTTTTGTTCTCATGCATCAGACTTTATGATCAGTGTTTACAGATTGTCTTATCTTCATGTAATCTGTGCTTAAATTGAAATACATTAAATGCTGATTGTTATCTGATGTGGATCTATATACTCTGATAGTGATTTGAATGTTCTGTGACTATTCAATCCAATACGGATTACTGTGCTAGATGCTGACCTAGTAATCTTTAACATACTAGAAATCCCATGTCTGAATTAGTTGTTTATGTGGAAATTCATTAACACAAGCAAATTCTAATTTTGAGCTTAGTCAAATTTACTTTGTGTATCTTATTACTAAGTCACAAACTAGATTCTTACTTCTTATCTGTCAAATTCTGATGTCAGTAAATCTTAAGGATAACCTAAATGCTGATAAGCCTCACTTACCTGAAAAAAAGAAAAGAAAAGAAAATTAAAGTCAGGTACTCCTTTGAGATCTAGAGTAAATATGTGGAAGGGACGACCCAAGTGCATTGCTGGTATTAAGTAATATGCATTAGAAAAGCAATTAAATTTTTCTTGGTGACTTTTCACATTCTCTGATTACTGGAGAAATACTCTGATAATAGCATAAATTCTGATAAGCAGTTGTGACTCATTTACACTGAGGAGCCACTGTGAAAAAGAATTCTAAAAGATGCATAAAATGACCATAAACAGTTGAGGTGGAATCATGCACAAATTTATCCTATAGTAGACTTCAAAATTAATGACAGATTTTAAGCATTTTTCTTAGTTATGCCTTATTTCTAAGATGTACTGAAGTTTATTAGACTTTAATCTTTATCTGATATTTTGGAAATACACACACTATCACTCCATATGAATGATGAAAATTATTGTGGTGATCAAGTTATTTCAGACAAACAGTTAAGTGTCATATGCATAAATTCTGAGGACAAGTTCTGATGGAAGTTCTGATGATTAAACTCTGAAGAAACAAGTCAGTATTTGTATGAAGAATCACTGATACAAAAATTCACTTTTTGAGTACAGAAGCCATGTTCTGATGACTGTTAAAATCTGATAATAGTCAAGTTCTGATATTAAATCCTGATGGAAACTCTGATGCTTACGTGTCATTGTTCTTTACTTGACTTATTTATGGTAAATACTGAAACAGTCATATTTAATCAGAATATAATTAGGTGAGATAAAAACAGTCATAATCATTTGGGTTAGTGGTAAACATGTTTGTCTTGAAAAACTGCATGTGCATAGTAATTATTACTTATTTCACGTGCCCACTAACTCCTGCTTTAACTATTGACTGTTCTCATATTTCCAGGCGTAAATTGTCTACCATACTTCATGTGGGTTGTATAAATAAGAAAGTTAAAAGATTTTATAATCTTTTACCTACTTCTCTCATTCTCTTATCACTCTTATTTTCTCTCACCCACTAATATTCTCTAAAGCTCTATTTCATACAGGCATTTTATCAAACACCTTGTAAACACTCTTTTTCTCACTTGATTTTTAACAGAAATGGCACCAAAAGACATAGTTTTCAATGGAGCTAAGTTTGTTCCTAACAACTACTCAGCTATTCTCTCTAAGGATGAAGCTCCATCAGAACTTCACTTCATCACAGACTTTTTGTCTCGAAGTGAAATAGGCTATGCACTGACGCAACCAGACTCATTCTCAGGAACTCAAGTGCTGGATTTCTGGAGGTCAGGAGTGTATGATGATGGTGGTGCCAATGGGTCTCTAAGTATTGTATTTACAAAAGGGGAGGATGCCCATGTGGTGACTTTAGCCACAGTTCGATAAGCACTTCATCTGCCAGACAACTACATTTTTTCAACAGTTGAGGAGCCAGCTCTTCAACAGCTAATGGCCAATCTGGGCTATGAGCAAACTTTGGCAAAGCTTGGACAACTAAAGAGACCCCACATCAGGAGGGAGTGGAGTTTCTTCTTTGATTGCATCGCAAGAACCTTTGCAAACAAGTGTTCAAATTTTGATGCAATTCCTATCCTCAGTCAGCAAATTGGGTATGCTTTGATTACTCAATCTCATTTTGATTTTGCTACTGCTGTACTAGGATTCATAGGGGATAGGATGACAGATAATAGAAATACTGTATATTTTGCTAGATTTTATCAACGTATTTACAGCTTTTGTAACCTTGATGCACCCCAATTAGCAAGTGAGTTGCTTTCCCCATTTAAACTTGCTAAGAGAGCCTTTACTGACTTATTATCTGCTGATAATAAGAAAACTGTTTTGAGACCCCTCCAAATTACTACATCTATAAAACAGTTTTTAGTAAACTCTGACGCAGCCACATACACTGCTCTATATCCTGATATTTAATCATCTCAACCTCAACCATCAGCACATACCATTAGACCTTCATCTTCCAGGCCAAAAATGGCTCAATCTGTTCCTAAATCTCCATTAAAGAGAAGAAGGATGCTTCTAAGGGATGAGTCTGATGATGAGGAGGAAGCACAGGTTCATGCATCAGAACCTGTGACAGTTGAAGTTGAAACTGTGGATTCTCATAAAACAACTGCAGCTGAAGGTTCTGATACCTTAAAGAGAAAGAGAACTATAAACTATGATGATAAAGCAACTCCTTCATTTGTAAGGAGATTAAAGAAAATGAGGGCTAGGAGGCATTTGGCTAAGCCTCCATCAGAAGATACTGAAGAAGTTGAGGAAGGAGATCAGGAATCTCTAATCTCAAAAGAGCCAATTATCATTGAATCTCTGCCACCTCCAGTTAAAGACAAAGACACTATTCCTGATACAGTGGTTACACCTCCAGTCTCTCCTCTTCATTAAGATATTACAGTTGAAGATTAAGGTTTAAGTCCTGAAATTGTCATCAACAGGCTGCACACTCCTACTATTCTGTATTTGGAAGCTCCTACAGCAGCTCAGACATCTCCAACTCATTCTCCAATTTTAGATGCTGATGCTGAGATACCATCTACTCCAACAACACCAATTCTAGAGATAAATTCTGATGCTCAGAATTTAGATGAGATTGTTCCAGAATCTCCAGTTGCTTCACACACTCTAGTATTGTTAGAAGGTAATGAGTCTTCCTCAAGTTCAGAAGATAGTGTTTATGTTGATACTCCTGCTCCCATTCTAGGAAAGGAGGCACTAATTGAGAAGTTTGTTGAGCAAACTGCTCCTATTCCTTGGGAAGATACTCACAGAGGTGTGGAGTGGACCAAGAAGTGGAATGACACTGATTTCATTCCAAGCTCCCAAGTACTGACAGACCATACTGGTAAAGCTGATGAGTTGCTCACTAATACTGATTTCAAGACAAAACTCAAAGTCACAGCTCTGTCTACCAAAAATCTTCAAGGTCTACACTATGCTACTCAAGAAAAGGTGACAAACTTCTAGAAAAGGCTGAAAAGCTGGATATGGAGACCAAGCTTGATAAAAAGAGGTTTATCAGACCTATTTCTGAGAAAGTAGAAGCAATTGAGAAAGCTCAAGAGAAGCAACAGGCCTAAATCTCTGAGGTCCTGGCTAATCAAGCTTCTCAACAGGCTCAATTGGATGAGATCCAATCTTCAGTTGAACTTCTTCTCTCACTCCTACTATCAGATGATGCCAAAAAGGGGGAGAAGATAGTTAAGTCCAAATGCTCTAATAATCAAATACTGAAGAAGAAAGATGATGAAGCTGATGACCAGGGAAACCCTAGCAAGGGTAGAGGTCAAGTTCAAAGTAAAGGGAAAAACGGCAAGGTTTCTTCAAGGAAACTAATTACTGAAGCAAGCAAATCTTCTACTCAAAAGAAGACAAGTTCTAAAGCTGCTCAAACTCAAAATCTGATAGCAAGAACTAAAACTCAAAATCTGATATCAAGTTCTGATGAGCAAAGTCTGATGACAAAGCCTGATGTTCTGATACAAGGTGGAAGTCAAGATTCTCAAAGGTTTATGCAAACTCTGAAGCTCAAGGGAAAACAGACTACTGTCTACTACAAGGATCCCAAGATTCAGACACTTGATGAGGAAATTGCTAGAAGATTATTTCTGAAGCATAATCCAGGAATGGATTTAGAAAATCTCAAGGAGGAAGAAGCTAGATTTAAAGCTGAAAAGAAAAATCTAAAGCCAAAAGCTTCTGTTGCAAAGAAACCTCCAAGGCCTAAGGTAAAAGGCATTGTGATCAAGGAAAAGTCATATACTGAGGCATCAAAGCCCAAAACAAGATCACAGATTGAGATTGATCCCAAAGAAAAAGGGAAAGGAAAAGTTAATGAACTAATCAAGCCACTGGAAATGAAAATTCCTCAAATTCTGATAAAGCCAGTGTGCAAAATGGTTCAAGTTACTGATGACACTCTTACTGAAGATGAAGATGTTCAAAATCTGAAGAAAAGGAAGATTTCTGAAGAATCAAAGACAACCTCTGACAAGGCTCAAGTTGTTCAGAGTGAAGAACAGCAAGATATAACTGAAACAACAAGTTCTGATAAAGTCATCAAGTCAACCTCTGACAGTGCTCAAGTTGATTTAGACAAGATGGAAGTAGCTGATAAAAAGAAACTTCCGTGGAAAAATGTCAAACCATCAGATCCAAAGAAAAGCCAATTGGTGTCTACTTTCATGACTATAGGGTTAAATGCTAGAGAACCAAGAGACATGGCTGGACTAGGTTCTGATGAAGCTAATATCAAGACAGGAGTTGAAGTTGCTACTAGATATCCATTTCTATTGACTGACAGACCTCTTGAAGATGTTACACAGAAACACCTTGATAAGGTTATCTCTGTTCAAGTGGTACTGGATGCTCATGATAAGCACAATGTCAAGGAAAATCTGAATCTATTTCTTGAAGATGGAAGGACATATCAGATGTCAGAATCAGATGTGCTGAACAAATCACTAAAAGAACTTAAATTCTTTCATTACCTTTTAGAGGTAAAGTCTGATATTACCAGGAGATGGTCAAACTTCATATTAAAGACCATCAGAGATAAAGCAAGAATTTCTGGTTCAAGGATTACATAATTCGTTCCTAATATTGTTGAAGATGATGGAAGTGAAATTCCAATGAAGAAGAATTCTGCTAAGCTTGAAGTGTTACTGAATGAGAAATGTCTATGCTACAATGAAGATTCTTCTCATCCTAGGGTAATAAGACTAAATGATGGTTTAGAAAGAAACCCTATCTCTGCTTTAAGGACTGCAATCTATCAGATTGGAAGTCAAGATGAAGAGAAGAAGCAAGTCAAGACTATACTCTCTCAAGTCCTGAGGATTAAAGAAGAAAAGCTGATATCAAGCTTTGTCAAGAATCATTATGGATTCAGATTGACTCAGTGAGATTGGTAAAAGCTACAAGGACTGTAAGTTATAGTTAGTTATCTATTCAAACTCTTATTTACATTTGTACTTAAATATTTTTGACATCATCAAATCTATTAACTTGTATATTTTGCATAATTTACAAGTTGGGGGAGATTGTTAGATATATTTGAGATATCATGTCTAATATGATTCATGTTTAGTTTTCAGATCTTAACAAACAGGACATATCAGGACTTACTGAAATCAGAACTTACTGGAAGTCGGAACTTAATATCAGAACTTAAGGTCATATCAGAACTTAAGTGAGGGAAGACTTTCATATAAGGAAGGAAGCTGATTTGCAGTAGAAGATCAAGACTAAAACAAAAGAAGATATGCATGGAAAGAGTTAGAGGACTAGAAGACTTGTAGAAGATATATGATTGATATATTTTAGGAGATAGAATTGTATTCCATATCAATTAGAAATTATCTTGTAACTGTGTACTATATAAACACAGACTTAGGGTTTACATTATATGTGTTATCATTATCGAGAAGATTATACATTGTAACCTAGCAGCTCTTAGTGATATTTGTTCATCACTGAGAGAGAACAATAGTTCTTATTGTAACAGAGTTTATTCAATATACTTGATCTTTGTTACATACTTGTTTTAAATTGATTTGATTATATTAACACTGTATTCAACCCCCTTCTACAGTGTTGTGTGACCTAACATATAAGTCTAGAATCAATTATGTGCCTTTTGTGCTATGTGCTTTACGTGATTATCTGAACTTTATGTGTTATATAATTAGATATGCGAGTCAGATAGAATCGTATGGGTAGACGATTAGGGCTTCGTGGTATCAATTCGAGATATGCGTATGAGATAAGTTATCTAAACGAATATCTTTCCATGATAGATTCCATATCCTCAAGGCAAATCAAGCAAGAGGCAGAAGACAGAAAGTGCATACTAGGCAAGTTTTTCCCCTATTCTAAGTTCAGAATAGTGAAATATACCCCACTTTCCATATCAATTGCACCTTGATAATTCTTGTTCACATATACTGATACACCGTTATTGATTCTTGTTCTATTTCATTTCGATTCTTGATTTCTCCCAATTTATTGAATCCTCTATTCATATTCCAATATTTATACCCTTACTTACATATACTCTAAAATATCCTGATGTTGGGATACATCAAAAGCATATCGATTGTTCCAGATGCTAAGCTATGGACTGTATGGTTACGATGCGGGACAGGTATTAATCGGACCTTTTGATTATGAGGCCATAGTTGCCTGGGCACCCCTTATGTTGGTTGGGTCTATGCAGTTGGGTATAGATCCACACTGTATCCTGACTGATCAGCAGGTTATAGTGCATATGTTGGTTCTTGTTTCCAATCTTGTTCATTTGGCACTCGCCAGTAATGGCAATTTATTATTCTATACAGAAACAGATGGTTATTCCAACCAGCAGATTATGGTTCATATATTCTTCTCTCTTTATACTATATATATTGAAGCAGGCTTGTTGAGCAATTTTGGCTCACCCCCTTTTATTGTTGTTCACCTTATTTTTCTGTTAAGGTAGAGAATGAAACCCATCAGAACCCGAGTAGTCAAGAAGCGAGTCAAGCAGCGGGACCCTCTTATACCAAGGGTGTTTGTCCCTATCCCAGAAGAGAGCTTTGAGTTACCAGATCATGTGTAGCAGGATGAATAATAGTTGTAGTTTGAATAAAACATGTTTAGTTTAAAATTGTGAATCGAATAATGTTTTATAATAAAGAGAGTTCTTGAGACCAATTATTTAAACTGGTTTGTAATAAAGTTGGTTTATCGTTCTTGTTTTCAATCCTTAACCTTGAAAAGATACTGAGTAGTAGTAGTTCAGGGTAATTATTTTATTTATATCTTGCTTGTACAGGTTTAGTGAGTAGTTAGTGTTAATAATGCCCCAAATCTATACCCCGGATTTGGAGGGTGTTATATCAATACTCTATCATGGCATCATCAATATCCTTTCAATACAAACATATATGAGTAGGCACAGTTACTTGCCTGAATTCGCTTTCGTGTTTCACAAGGGTTGAACTACTGCCACCTAGTACACCTTTCCATTTCCTATCCTGAATGCCCTCCCGCTCCTAATCTACAATCCAAAAATCGAAACCCTAATTATATTCCCATTCGACGTTCCCGGAACGCATAACAATATCCCTTTATCGCAATACCCTAAGAGTACTTAGACTCGATCATATACACAAAGCACACTTATACCATAACTCGTATACTTTAACCAAATAGTCATCGAATCACATATTACGACGCAATTACGACACATAGCATATAATCCTTGTATCCAAACTCTATTATAATAACAATTCTACAGTCTTATATCAAGACGACTGAATCATTCCTTTTATATTATTTAATTCGAACCAAAACCACCCAAATAAACTATTTAATTCCAAGAAATCTTACATGCATTCAATAAGTGAAATCGTAGGATCAAATTAACTCCTTTTATACCCTTAACTATTGGCCCTTACAACCAAACATAATCAAGTACACTCAAATACAATCAAACATCATCAAACACAATTAATCCTCCTTTAATAACATGCAAGTACAAGAATCACTTACATAATCAAGTCTCATCCTTTTTAATCCAATAGCCGAATCATAATCACAATCAAAACCAAAATCAAAACCCTCTTTTAATTATCAAAAATTCGAACCTAAAATCAACACAAACACCATCCAAAATTGACATGCAACCAAGTAATCATTTCAATTATCACTAGTAGCACATAATCCCATAAAAATCAACTTACTCCTTTCCCAATCATAAGTGTAACATCTGGGAAATTTAAGTCTGTATTATATCATAATTATAATAAATTATGTGTGTTAATGTGTCATTTATGTGGAATTAACAGTCAAACCCTAATTGCTATGTGTTACGTACATTATGTGTCGTCCAGGTACTTTTAAGGTATTTTCCAGCTACTTTATTTTGTATTTATAGCTTTCATATCAAAAGTTATACGACCCAAATCATAATTTTAAATTGTATATTTCAAATAAAATAATGGGCCTTATTTTCCATCAAACGGCTTTTACCATCGCCTTATTCTGAACATCTAGGCATTTTATAAATTTTCTCATTTCGTGAAAAATGACTTTTCCGGGCGCCATTGGGTATTAAAAACCCCACAAAAATCACATTTTTATTTTTATAAAATTATAGGACTTTCATTCATACCATTTCTTAGTATTTTTGCATTATTCACAATTTTTGGGAAATTTTGGCATATATGTTGCATATATAAAATATTTATAAATTAAATTTTAATACTAAAAAATTATAAAATTAGGGGCTTATTAATTTTAAAAGATATAGAATGAGATCCTTAATTTTAATTAGGAGTATTAATTTTACTACTATAAATAGCCTAATTTTTATTTAATTAATTATAATTAATAACCAAAAATCAGAAAATTCTCTGAAATCGGGTCGGGAAGAACCAAGTCGGGTCGAGAATTCAACCGGTGATTTCGAGCAGATTACAGCACCAAATGGAGTGATTCAAGTATCCAAATTGAAGGTCCTGATCTGTTCTTTCTGTTTCTAGCCTCAATTTCATGTTTTAATTCGTAGTTTTTGATTTTCGATTTCTAGGGTTTATGTTCAAATTAGGGCTTTTTGATTCTAGGATTATTATGATGTTTTGATGATCAATATAACTTCCTGATGTTATTTGCAATCGAATCATGGTGTTTAATTGAACAAACAATGTCTGGATAACAAAGTTCGATTATTAGGGTTTATGTTCAATTTTCAAAAATATAGCTTCATGATTTTGGTGAATATTTGGTTCCTGATATGTTAGGGGTTTGAGTATACAGTTCTTAAGCTTTGATTTGCACTACAGAATATTTAATTTCATGTACAAATGAAGAAGTTGGTATTTTGGTCAGACTTTCAATCGGGTTTGGTCGGAGATGAAGTTTCAGGGATGATTTTGATCATTTTTCAGTTGATTGAAGTTGGGGAAGTAATTTAGAATGATTTGGGATAAAAAACAGTACCAAACGGTGCTTGTTTGGCCGGGAACAGAAGTCGCCTGAGTTCGGGGAACCCACCGGAATCTGGGAATTTTCCGGTGTGTTCATCCCCGACCCGGGATGTTCTTGGTGACCCGGTTGCAACCCGATTTGCAACCCGGGTTTGATCTGTTTCTGTCAGAAGTAATTTTCTGACAATTTATTTTATTTTATTTTATTTTAATAAAAAAAATCAGTTTTATTTATTTTATAAATAAATAAATAAATTAATAAATAAATTAATTTATATAATAAATAATTCTAAAATATTTTCTAAAAATTAGATTTAAGTATTTTTTAATTATTAATTATTTATTAATTATTTATTAATTATTTAAAAATGATTAATTATTTTGATAATCAATCAAATAATTTTCAACAAATCATAATAAATTCATTTTAATTTCAAAAAATTAAAGAAAATTAATTTCCAGTTCTGATTTTTCTTAAATAATTATTTAAAAATTATTTTAGGATTTAATAATTAGTTATAATAATTTATATTTAATAATAAATTAAATTATTTGTGTTTAATTGATAATAATTAGACCGTTAGTCCGATTCGAGCGAAACGAAAGCCCTTTGACTCAGAAAAAAATGAAATAATTTTATTAAAAATAATATTAACACCTAATTTCTTCTAGAAATTAGTTGACTCTGTTATTTGTTTAATTATAAGCCGAATCGCGTACCGAGACGAGTCCGATAAATTCCGAAAAATAAGAAACGAGTCAGATAGTGATCAGTTAAGCGATCAACGAGTTGATTTTGGTTCTAAAAGTTATTTTAACTATAAAAATGATTATATGGCTTATGTGCTTATGAGTATTACGTGGTTAATCGAGTCTTACTTGCTAATATATAATATACGAGTCAATTATAAGCGCATGGGTAGACAATAGGAACCATGTGAAGTCGGTTCGAGACGCAATTGAAGTACGAAATGACTAAATCAGTCTATTTCTCTAACAAAAGCTAAGCCAGAAAGGCAGGTTGAGTCGGTGATTGACGAAAGTGATATAATTGAAGTGAGTCACGCAGAATGCAAGTTTTTCCCTATTCTAATTTCAGAATTGTGATATTTCTTCAGATTCTGCACTCTTTTGATTCTTGTTCATAAACACTGATACACCCTTGTTATTCTCTTATTCATATTTCATTTCGATTCTTGATTTCTCCTTTTATTTGAATTCCTGATTTATATTCCAATTGTTACTCACTTATATTGATATATTATGGTGATTAGAATGTAACAAAGCATACTGATTGTTCCGGTTGCTATATTATGGACTGGATAGTGATATTTTGGGGATTAAGTTTTACTTAATCCTAAGGACCGCGACATGTCCGGATCCTTGAGATGGGCCGTAGAGCCTGGGTACCCGACTGGATCTATATAGGGAGATATAGATCTGCATTGTATCTTGGCTGATCAGAAGGATATGGATGCGAACTTGTGTTCAGTTTAATTCATTTGTATTCGCTAGCAGTGGCCTTCTTTCTATTCTCGTGGGGTTATATCTTTGCAGATATACCCAGATTACCGATTCATTTAAACTGCTTTAACACTGTTTATATTTTGCGGACTTATTGAGCAATTTTTGGCTCACCCCTTCTTTTGTTATTATTCACCTTATTGTTTGCAGTTAAGAAGGAATATGAAACCCATCAGGACTCGAGTGATAAAGAAGCGGGTCAAGCCTCGGGATCCTCTCATACCCAAGGTGTTGATCCCAACCAGGAAGAAAGCTTTGAGTTACCTGAACAAGTGGAATGTAGATAGTTAGTGTGTGTGTGTCTGAATAAAAGATGAAATTAGTTTAAAACTGGTTAGACAATGGTTTGTAATAAAGAGAGTTTGTAAGATTTTGAATTTGGTTTGTAATAAAGTAGTTAGTGGTTCTTATTTTCATACTTCAACCTAAAAAGATCATGGTTAGTGTTAAAGGGGTTTATATACATTTCTTTATAATTTGTTATTCAGTGTGTACAGGTGTGGTAATTAGCTAGTAACCCCCAGACTTATACCCTGGGTCTGGAGGGCGTTACAATAAGACCCATTCGGGTTTTTTAAAAAAATACACATGCATAAACAAATTTTGACATGCAAGGCTTTAAATTACAATTTCAAACTCACTTTGACCTTTAACCTAACCATTCAACTCATTTTATTTACAAATCAAACTAAACTCACTTGATTATATTAAAACCTTACATGCATGCCATGAAATTTCCTTAGAAACAAAGATTTATATTCAATATCAAGTATACCACTAAAACAAATAAGCAACTCATCATTCAAAATCAAAAACCCATTTTTAACATCAAAATTTGAACTATCATCAAACAAAATCAAAGAAAATATCACATGCATTCATCATTTTAGATCTTTAAACCACATCTCAAACTAATTTCTAAAAACAAACAACAACAAACCAATTATATCAAAAATTCAACTTAATCTCTTCAAATATCAAGAACCTTTCGAGTTTTAAAAGAAAAATCACATGCAATACTTAAAATGACTTATTTTGAATAGGTAGAGCTCATGCACGCATCATAGCTCACCACCTGTTCACCGGAGTTCATCACCGGTGGCGGTGGCTTCACGGTGGTGCCCCCATTCGGGGGTTTCCATCCACAAAAACCTCCGATTTTACTATCGAACAACAGCAAGTATCACATGCATCAATCATTCATCACAAATCAAGAAAATCAAAGTCAAAACTTGTAAGAGAACTTCGAACCAAGGTTCTCGGCTCAACATCACACCCGAACACACACACGCATGCAAACACCTACACACGCATGCACAAGATTTTAAGCCTACATATAGATTAAGAATGAATTTTTATGGAAGTATCCATAGAAATTGAGTGAGGAAGAGAGGTGTACCGAGAGGAAAAGAGAGAGAGAGAGACTTCGAGAGTGAGTGAGAGAAAAAGAAGAGAGATATGAGAGAAAGTGAGAGAAGAAAGAGAGTAGAGCCGGGTGAAAGAAAAAGAAAGAGGAGGGGAGGGATTATATATATTGATTTGGTGAGGATAAGATAGTCATTTTACCATTCTTTTTTATTTCCTTTTTCTCTTTTCCTTTTATGCTCACTTTAAAAATGAATTTAAATGATGAATATATCTCTCAGAAAAGATGGGATTGCAAAGAATAATAATTTTAGAATAAAGATCTTGAAATTAGCTTTTCATCCATATTTTCAAAATAATTTTTGAGCGTACGGTTGATTTATTACGAGTTTTACAAGATTTCGCTCAAAATAGAATTATAACTCGATAAAATCATTTTAAAATACACCGATCACGAAATAAATCCATCAATCATTTTATAAAGTCTCTAGGACTATCTTGAAGATAAAAAAATAACTTTCACACCTTGAACATACTCGAATAATTTTATAAAAACATTTAAAGGTCCAATAGACCTTAATTTAAATCAAATAAATCCCATTAGGTCATTTAAAAATCAACAGAGCACATAATCAAGCATATTTTCAAGTGATAGAATGTATTCACATTTCACGACTCATACTCGATCACAAAATTTCCCTTTTTATTATTATTATTCCCCTTTTCGCGTAACGGGTCGCGTTCTGCTTGTCGGCCCGATGCTGAGCGTTTCAATTACGCTTCACAATAAGTCCTTTATACCAATTGACACGTCACTGAAATATAATACTTACTTAAACATTTCCATTTACATATCAACACATAGTTCATATTTAAATATTTTTAATCTCTTTTATAACGGGTACCGTTCTTCCTGACGGCCCGACAACACAGCTTATCCCCTAAGCTGACTCATCAAACTAGAACGCGTCATTTTACGGTCCCAGATACTAATATACCATAAAGACAATTAACCAACAAAATCATTTAACTTATTTAATCACATAATTTATAATTACACCACAAAATTATACTTTATTCACTTAGTCAGGTCACGAAAATCCCAGTCATTACAATCTACCCCCTTAAAAGGATTCTGTCCCCAGAATCTAGTATAAGCAAATAGATGGGGATACTTTTCTTTAATTTCACTCTCTAATTCCCAAGTTGACTCTTCTACTTTAGGATTTCTCCAAAACACTCTAACTAGAGGTACCACTTTATTTCTGAGCGTTCTCTCTTTTCGATCTAAGATTCAAACTGGTTGTTCCACATAAGACAAATCTTGTTATATTTCCACTGGTTCCAATTCGATCACATGGCTTGCATCAGCATTGTATTTCTTTAGAAGAGAAATGTAAAACACTTTATGAATATGTTGCATCTGCGGAGGTAACAGTAATTCATAACCACTTTTCCAACTTGACTAAGTACTTCAAATGGTCCAATATACCTGGCACTCAATTTCCCTTTCTTTCTGAATCTGGATAAATCTTTCCACGGAGATATCTTTAACAATACTTTGTCTCCGGGCTCAAATTGCATATCCTTTCGATCTCGATCTGCGTACTTCTTTTGTTGATCTTGAGCAGCAATTAACCTTTTTCGAATCATTTCCACTTTCTCTTTCGTTTGTTAAACTAGCTCTGGGCTAATTAGTTTGCGCTCACCAACCTTGTCCCAATATGTAGGGGATCTGCATTTTCTTCCATACAATGCTTCATAAGGCGGCATGCCAATGCTTGCGTGATAACTGTTGTTGTAGGAAAACTCAATCAATGGCAAATGATCGTCCCAATTTCCTTTGAAATCTATTGCACAGGTTCGCAACATGTCCTCGATTGTTTGAATTATCTGTTCACTTTGTCCGTTAGTCTGCGGATGATACGCCGTACTCATTTTCAATTTAGTTCCTAAATGATCATGAAATTTTTGCCAAAATCTCGAGTTAAATCTCGAATCTCTATCAGACATGATAGATGCTGGAACTCCGTGACGCATCACAATCTCGTCCAAATACAATTTGACCAACTTTTCCAATGAAAATCTTTCGTTGATGGGCAAGAAATGCGCTGACTTCGTCAATCGATCAACTATTACCCAAATCGCATCATGATAACACTTGGTCTTTGGCAAACTTACCACGAAATCCATCGCGATATGTTCCCATTTCCATTCAGGTATGTCCAGTAGTTAAAGCAATCCACTTGGTCATTGATTTTTGGCTTTTACTCTTTGGCATGTATAATATTTACTTATCCATTCCGCAATTTCCTTTTTCATGTTTGGCCACCAATATCTATCTTTTAAGTCCTTGTACATTTTCGTACTTCCAGGGTGAATTGAAAATCTTGAGTTACGCGCTTAGTGCAAAATCTCATGCTTTATCTCCATAATATTAGGTATCCAAATGTGTGAATTAACGCGATATACGCCTTTTTCATTCTTTTAAGCTTTTGCTTCCTCTCCTGACAACTTATTTTTCTCGTGGTTCATTACTTATTCTTGACAGCATCGAATCTTTTCCAAAATTTCTGATTGAAATGACATCGCATACATGGTTCCTCTTTCCAGCTCTGGAATCTGCACTTCTATTTCCAACTTTTCAAAATCTTCGATCAATTCTTTTGATTAAGTTAACACATTCAATCTTTCTTTGCGGCTTAAAGCATCTGCTACCACATTCGCCTTTCCGGGGTGATAACTTATCGTACAATCGTAATATTTGATCAATTCCAACCACCTTCTCTATTTCATATTTAACTCCTTCTGAGTGAAAATATATTTTAAACTTTTATGATCAGTATAAATCTCACATTTTTCTCAATATAAGTAATGCCTCTAAATTTTAAGAGCGAACACAATCGCTGCTAATTCCAAATCATGTATGGGATACTTTTGTTCATGCGTCTTTAGTTGCCTTGACGCATATGCTATTACTTTCCCATGTTGCATTAACACACATCCTAGCCCTTTATATGAAGCATCGCTGAAGATCATAAACTCTCCTTTTTCATCTGGTAACACTAGCACTGGAGTGGTTACCAACCTCTTCTTTAACTCTTGAAAACTTTCTTCGCATTTATCTAGTCCACACAAAATTCTCGTTCTTTCTTGTCAACCTAGTCAATGGGACATCAATCTTAGAGAAATCTTGCACAAATATTCTATAGTATCCGGCTAATCCCAGAAAACTTCTGACCTCCATAGGGGTCTTGGGCCTTTCCCAATTCATCACGACTTCTATCTTAGCTGGGTCCACTTTAATTCCTTCTCTATTGACTACATGTCCAAGAAACTGTACTTCCTTCAGCCAAAACTTAAACTTTGAAAACTTGGCATATAACTTTTCTCTCCTCAGGATCTCTAAAGAAATCCTCAAATGCTCCATATGGTCTTCCTCCATCTTGGAGTATATAAAAATACCATCGATAAACACTATAACGAACTTATCAAAATACTGTTTGAACACTCTGTTCATAAGATCCATAAATGCGGCTGGTGCGTTCGTCAAACCAAGCGCCATCACCAAAAACTTATAGTGTCCATATCTCGTTCAAAATGTTGTCTTGGGTATATCTTCCGCTTTAATCTTTAGCTGATGATACCCAGACCTCAAGTCAATCTTAGAAAAACAAGTAGCTCCTTTTAACTGATCGAACAAGTCGTCGATTCATGGTAGAGGGTATTTATTCTTAATCGTCAACTTATTCAACTCGCGATAATCAATGCACAACCTCATACGTCCATCTTTCTTTTTCACAAATAACACTGGTGCACCCCACGGGGATACACTTGGGTGTATTACTCCTTTATCCAATAATTCTTGCAATTGCATTGCTAATTCCTTCATCTCCACTAGCGCCATACGATAGGGCCTTCGACACTGGTTCTGTTCCAAGAGCCAAATCAATCGTGAACTCGATCTCTCGATTTGGAGGTAGTCTGTGTAATTCATCTGGAAAATCTCTTACTACCGGAATATCTTCAATCCTTACGGATTCTCTCTCTTTATCTTTGACATGAGCCAAATAAGCTTTGCATCCTTGACGTAATAATCTCCTCATCTGAATAGCCATTAGAAATTTCTTCTCTTGTCTTTTTCCCTTGAATATCACTTCGAGACCATCCTTAGTCTTTAACTTTACCTTCTTACTTTTACACTCTGTTTGCACCTCATGGTTTGACAACCAATCCATTCCTAATATAACATCAAATTTTCTTAACTTAAAAGGATCTAAGTCAGCAGAAAAGTGCCGACCTTCTATAACCACATCGCAATCGGGACAAAACCTATTAACAATGAATTTCTCTTGATTTGCTACATCTATAATCAAGTTGGGTTCAAGAGGGTACGCGACACATTTTAATCTATCAAGAATACTTTCAGCAATAAAGGATCTAGTTTCTCCAGAATCCATTAATACTTTTACTTCTATTAAGTTTATAATATGCCTACCTGCCACCACATCCACGTCTTGCACCACATCTTTCATTGTCATGTTAAAGGTTCTAGCTCTAGGTTGAGCTGTTGGTGCTGGGAGAAGCGGCGGTCCAGCAATCCTAAGAACATTTGCCTTTTGAAAAGGCTCCTTGCAGTTTCTGGCCATATGGCCCACGTTTCCACACTTGAAATAGGTTAAATCAGGCTTCTTTGCTCCACTTGGGCACTCCGACGAATAATGCCCTTTCAGATGACACTTAAAACAAGTCACATCTAGCTTATTACACCTTCCCGGATGTCTCTTCCCACAAACTTTACACTCTTGAATCTGAGGTCTACTATCCTTTCCCGGTTGTCTGGCCTTCTGAAAACAATTTTTTTGAGCTCCATTCCCGGGTTTAAACTTCTGAAACTTTTGATTCTGACCTCCACCATTCTTTCCAAACCTCCCTCTAAACTTCGAACTTCCTTTTTCTTGTTCCGAGCTCTCAATCTTCCTTTTCCTACCTTAATTTTCTCTTTTTGCAGCTACATGCTCTCCTTCCACTATCATTGCCTTCTGCACCAAAGCGGCATAGTTCTTGATTTCCAATAGTGCCACTTGACTCTGAATCCATGGCCTAAGTCCCTGTTGGAACCTTTTGGTCTTCTTCGCCTCCTTATTCACATACTAAGGTACAAATCTATAAAACTCCGAATATTCACTTCATGTTCTGCTACCGACATATCCTCTTGTCTAAGGTCCAAAACTTCATCTCCAGCTGATCTTGCATATAACTTGGCAAGTACTTCTCCAGAAACATCTCTGTAAACTTTTTCCACGACAAATCTTTCCCTTCAAGTAAAGCCTTAGAAGATTCCCACCAGAAACTTGCCTCATCCTTAAGATAATAACTCGCATACTGTGCTTTTTTTTCCTCCTATGCTTTCCCCATTTCTCTTAACCACGACTGAGCTTTTATCGGGTCGGGAAAACCTAAGAACTCTGGGGGATAAACGGATTGAAAGTGTTTAAAGTTTCCAACTTTAGGGGCTATGGGTTGTTGCAAATGCTGAGCAAGTCAGCTCATCTTGGTGGTATCTTGGTTCAGTTCTTGGTATTGGGTTTGAATTTCTTCTTCTTGGTGATCTGGTGAGTTGGCCATTTCTTACAAACCCGATTGAGCAATTATTTAGCAATACGATAGCATGGCATTGATATATGACAATAACATATTACTACGAAATAACTTTTGCGGGTTTTAAGCTTTACCCAATTTTGCACATGCAATCCTATTACTAGATAATTTCTCTTATTAGTTGTATTTTCTCATGGCACAGGGTACGATTTTACAAAATTTTAAACACGGTTGTATAGAAATATGGTAAGCAAAACAATTATAAAGATTTCCAGGGTCCACAATAGGAAACAAGATATATGATTGATTCAACAACCAAAGGTACATAGATAAAGAGTCTGATTATGACAAGTTCCGGAATAAGGTACAATAATATATCAGGATTAAATAGAGGAAAAACTGGAAAACATCCCCCTATCTACCCCTAACTTCTAACAACTACTACTACAAAGTTCTGAAGTACAATATAATATATGAAATAGGGATCCCGGTATCTGACAAGTATTCCAAGCCTACTGGCGCTGAAAGGAAACAACAACAACTACGGGCTCCACCAAATGTCCCACCTGATCAACACTATCATCTAATCATCCATACACTCTCTCAACATAACCAACATCCAGCGAATGATCTTATGCAGCCTCCGGGCCTCAGTATCAGCATCACTAGTGGATGGTCCCTCATCCAATCTTCTCCGGGCAACCTGCTCTACAATCTTAATCCGGACTCTCCACTCATCATCCATAACTGAAGCGCTCTGCCTAGACTCTCGAGCTATCCTATCCACCAAAGCTCCCAACTCAAGAATGTGGGAGTAAACAAAACCTCGATCCTTGGCTAACTTGCCACCAACACTAACAGGCACAATCTTATGCATCTCAGAATCTGGCTCAGGGGTTGGGGTCTCTGACTCTGGCCTCAAGGGTGATATCTTCATAGGAATCTCACTACTCTCAGATGGATCCTCCTCTGGATCTAAACTAACATACACAGGCTCCTCTGAAAAGGGTGGAATGGGGTCCACTAGGGTACCGGTTAAACTAATCTTAGAATCAGAATCACTACCACTACTGGGGTCCTGAGAGAAAACATAAAACAACAACCAAGAAACAACGTTAGGGTTAAATAAAACTTCCAACTAACTCACACCCTAACTCTAGTTGCCACTTTAGCTCATTCACTTTCCTTAGAATCTACCTAATAGTCTAACTCAACTTTATATGAGTCGAACACTCTCACGATATAGATATATAACCCAAAATACCCTTTTATCCTAACTTGTCTGAGGGACTAGATCTTGTAGCTCTAATACCAACTTGTGACGCCCTCAATCTCGGGGTTAGGAAATGAGGACCCATACACCTTTAAACTACAAATAAATAAGCATAAACCCCGATTAATTAATAACAGGATCAAACATGATTAAGTTTGAGACAAGATTAGAACTACCAGCCAGATAATATATAATACAACCCAAAATAAAAACCAAATTTACATAATCGATTCCGACGTGGAACCGATAGATAACTCATTATATCCTTACAAACTTTCCAACTAAGCGCTCGCTCACACATAACCTGTACTACCTGCTCTGGCATCTGGAAGCCTACAACACGGTAGGGGCCACCAGGTACAATCTTACGAGCAGTGCGCCTAAGTCTGGCCATCTTCTTGCTTAACTGCCATGGTTAGAACAAAGCATAATATATGAGTATAAAACTCAGCAAATAACTAAATGACAGTTCTATGATGCAATAAACAATATCTTTTCACAATTACTTTTTGGGCATTCTACTGGAACTCTCTAGGTGGCAGATTTCGATCTTTGGGCTAGGGAAGGTTTATGAAGGGATAGTTGGGCTTTCAAGAATCAAGGTTCAAGATAAGGCGAAAGCCGACATTCATCACAAATCATCAACAGGATCTCAAGGATCTTTCAAATGAAAAGCGGGAATCTATTCAACTCTGGGATTCAATTATATGATTGATAATAATATCAGGATAAGAAGCAGGATTCACAAGCTGTCCACTAAACAATATCACAATCAACTCCTTTCGAATCATTATAAACCATTTCATTTTCAAAGAATCAATTTGCTAAAGCAATGTATTCAATATCTTTTATAAAGTGATAGGGAACCCTTAATTGGACTACTTTAACTTTCAATTAATATCAATAATATGGGTGATCAGCCCGTACCGACCTCCATCTGGTCGTTAAGGTACATATGGCATAATTTCAGTTGGACTAGCCCCGCTAGTCCCATATATGACCGAACTAGTCCCATTAGTCTCTTACGTCTCAATACAATCCATCAGGTATTCATTTGGAAAACCTTGTGTTAGAAAATAAAGGTTTAACTAAATTCATTTTATCTTTACCAAGAATATGAAATCATTAGGACTCTTTCAAGTCAAAAATCATTCTTAAGATCAATTTCAGGGATTCAAAGAAATCAACAAAATCAAGACAATCAAATACCAATGTTATGGTCAAGATCAAATGACAATAATGATCAAAAGTTAAGGAATCAAATCAGTCTTAGAAATCATAACGTAACAAGTTATTCAAAGGAAAGATATAGGTTGTTCAAAATAATACGCAAGGGTGTTGACAAAGGTTCTTACAAGATTATTAAGAATTCAAGGTATCCAAGGAATCAATAGGCAATAAGGGTATGAATCAACAGGTTTACAGTAAGGGTTTAAACAATAATAAGATCAAGTCGTTTACAAGAATACTATCAGGGTATTTCAAGGTATCAATAAAATGTATGGTGCAAGAATCAATATCAGGGTTCAAGAATTAATATCAGGGTTCAAGAATCAATAACAAGTTATCACATGTTTATAAAAGTTCCATAATCTATCATGGCATCATCAATATCCTTTCAGTACAAACATATACGAGTAGGCAGAGTTACTTGCCTGAATTCGCTTTCCTGTTTCACAAGGGTTGAACTACTGCCACCTAGTACACCTTTCCCTTTCCTAGCCTAAATGCTCTCACACTCTGAATCTACAATCCAAAAATCAAAACCCTAATTAGATTCCCATTCGACGTTCCTGGAACACTTAACAATTTCCCTTATCGCAATACCCTAAGAGTACTTATACTCGATCATATACACAAAGCACGTTTATACCATAACTCGTATACTTTGACCAAATAGTCATTGAATCACATATTGTGACCCAATTGCGACGCAATTACGACGAATAACATATAATCCTTGTATCCAATCTCTATTATAATAACAATTCTACAGTCTTATATCAAGACGACTCAATCCTTCCTTTTATATTATTTAATTCGAACCAAAACCACCCAAATAAACCATTTAATTCCAAGAAATAATACATGCATTCAATCAGTGAAATCGTAGGATCAAAATAACTCCTTTTATACCCTTAACTATTCGGCCCTTACAGCCAAACATAATCAAGTACACTCAAATATAATCAAACATCATCAAACATAATTAATCCTCATTTAATAACATGCAAGTACAAGAATCACTTACACAATCAATTCTCATCCTTTTTAATCTAAACGCCGAATCATAATCACAATCAAAACCAAAATCAAAACCCTCTTTTACTTATCAAAAATTCGAACCTAAAATCAACACAAACACCATCCAAAATTGACGTACAACCAAGTAATCATTTCAATTATCACTAGTAGCACATATTCCCACAAAAATCAACTTAATCATTTTCCAATCATAAGACCCATTCGGGTTTTTCAGAAAAATACACATGCATAAACAAATTTTAACATGCAAGGCTTTAAATTACAGTTTCAACTCACTTTGACCTTTAACCTAACCATTCAACTCATTTTCTTTACAAATCAACCTAAACTCACTTGATTATACTAAAACCTTATAAGCATGCCATAAAATTTCCTTAACAACAAAGATTAATATTCAATATTAAGTCTAACATAAAAACAAATAAGCAACTCATCATTCAAAATCAAAAACCCCTTTTTAACATCAAAATTCGAACTATCATCAAACAAAACCAAAGAAAAATCACATGCATTCATCATTTTAGATCTTTAAACCACATCTGAAAGTAATTTCTAAAAACAAACAACAACAAACCATTTACATCAAAAAATCAACTTAATCTCTTCAAAAATCAAAAACCTTTAGAGTTTTAAAAGAAGCATCACATGCAATACTTAAAATGACTTCTTTTGAATAGGTAGAGCTCAAGCACACATCATAGCTCACCACCGATTCACCAGAGTTCATCACCGGTGGCGGTGGCTTCACGGTGGTGCCCCCATTCGGGGGTTTCCATCCACAAAACCTCCAATTTTACTATCGAACAATAGCAAATATCACATGCATCAATCATTCATCAAAAATCAAGAAAATCAAAGTCGAAACTTGCAAGTGAACTTTGAACCAAGGTTCTCGGCTCAACGTCACACCCGAACACACACACATACACGCATGCAAACACCTACACACATGCACACGATTTAAAGCCTACATATAGATTAAGAATGAACTTTTATGGAAGAATCTATAGAAATTGAGTGAGAATGAGAGGTGTACTGTAACGCCCCCAAATTCGGGGTCAGGAATCTAGGTTGTCATGCAATCCTTCAATCAAGTGTAACCTGCATTAACTCAATTATCCAATAATTTCATATCACAGACCCCCAATCTCACACACTCACAAGTTATAGCCTTATAAACGACGTACAACAAGTATCATCTGTTATTAAAACTCAAATGTACTTTACAGGATCTCAAATAATTATTCATAACCTCTACATGAAGTTACAATAATTACGACTGATATCTTATACCTATCTGATACTCTGGCCCACCTGAGAGAAAGCTACCAGAGATTCTACCCATGATTGCAAGCGACTACGTCCCATACCGGCATACTGGTTATCTGTTGTGTTGTGACATTTAAAAGAAAACAAGAGTGAGCAATAATGCTCAGCCGTAATAATGTACAGTATGAAAAGACTGTATGAGAAATTCAAGTATAATTCTATATATGATAAATATGTTTATTCAAAAATAGTTTTATCGGTGATACACACCTTCTTTCGAAAACAATTTTTTTGGACTTATTATCCTGCGAATACCTTGATGGTAAACCCAACACATAGGCTTGGGTTACGGTATTGCATCATAATTCCAATTGGAAGAATTGGACATTCACTGGAGCCACCGCATACGATGATCAGTCATACTACAGAAATAGTAACCTTATCTAATAGTAGGTGGACGACTTCCTTACTCTCGTTTGTCACCCTAGCCGCATTTGGGCTTTATATGCTTCCCCATTCCACCCGGGTATGTTTTGCATACTTCGTATGTCCCTCAGTATACATGATACCTTCTCATACGGAAAATTAATATGGCAGTCTCCCTAGTCCACGAAGTACTGGATCTCTACCCCTCCTTTGTCCTTTTAAGAATCCTATCATATACTTGGAATCATCGAACTATATCGAAGTTCCCCAAGCATTTTGCTTGTTGATAGGCACAGCTCATCTCATATATATATATGTACTTCCGATAGTTTTCGGAGGAAGTACTAAGGATGTGAGTTGACCGTTGTCAACAGATAAATAAATAAGGGGGATAGTTTCATTTAAAACTATATTCAAAATATTTAAAATATGTCGAGATAATACTCTCCGACGATCTGAAATTATTCGAATGATTTTCCGAAAATCGGAAAATATTTTAAATCAGGTTTTATGATTTTAAATCATATTAAATCATTTAATAAATATTGAATAATTAAATAATTAAACCGCGAATAGTTCTTCTTTAAAAGAATATTTGCAATAATATTCCTCAACTAATTTAAGTTTAAGTAATTATATTAATCTTTAATATATATAAAATAATTGGTTTTAAAATACAATAAATATTGGAGAATACTTCCTCCTTTTTAAATGAATATTTTGAATAATATTCATTGTTCGGGTAATTAAATAGAGTTGAGGGTATACGATCTTTTGAAATCATTTTTAAATTAAATTCGAGGTAGTTTAATATTTTACAAGAGGACATCGAGTAACTTGAAATAAAATAAATACGGACTTTTGATCATCCAAAATATCACCCGGATGATTCCCGGGTTTTTACTATAATATACATACCGACTGACTCTCGGTCTACAATATACATGTCACGCTACTTTCTAGCGTTAAAATTTCTCAAATATAACAACTCCGGAATATTTTCGAGTTTTTATAAACTTACACCGACCAGTCCTTGGTCTAAATATATTGTTTCAAATCTGGTACTTTTATTTTACCAAAATCATCATATCTTATGATTCAATATATAATAATTTGTAAATTACCGTAAAACATTTAACATGCATATATCGCAGTGTTTAAAAGCAATCACAACACAACAGTTCTAAAAGGTAGGGTTTGAAAACTTGCAAGGAGTCCAAGATGCGTTTCCCGACTTCCTCTCGTTCCGGGTTTTCTAATCAACAAATATCATAATCTTAATCAGCATTCCTACTCTCATCACCAACTTATAATCTAATAAGTTCAATACTTTATAATTTTTAATATTCGACCGACTCGAAATAAGTATCAATCCTTGGTCGAAACGGACGGTCAAAATAGTCTTCTAGAGTTGACTTTACCGAATGTTACTATTACGCGACTCACACTCTATCATTTTTAATAAATTATATAATTAATATTTTAATACAAAACCACCTCGAGGAGCTTTTTGAGTGCTTGTAATATTTATCATACAAGTTTCATTTTGATAAAATGAATTTAATTAGGTGAAAAGTATTTCAAAACTTCGGTCAACTACGGAGTTTTACTATTCAAGCCGCTTTCACTAAAATGTTGATATCTCTCAAACCGTTTACTCAATTGATGTACCATTTTCGCATGCGCTATCTAGATAAAATTTAGAACACATAATTTGAAAATAGTTTTCTGGTAATAGGGGTGAAAATCCCTAAGTGGCAGTTTCCTAACAGAGGTTTTTTTGACGTTCGTACTCCGCGCGACCCCAGCTCCGACATTTTTATAAAATTGAAATTTCAACATTTTCAATTGAAATTTTTATTAAAGCAAATAAACTCTATTTTTTACTCTCTGTAAAATTTCATGATTTTTAAATATTTTTAAGTCGATCATTTATATTTACAAAATTTGTAATTTGTAGCAGTTTTGTCGCGTAAATCCCTTTTACTAAAATGGTCATAACTTTTGATCCGTAAATCGGAATCAAGCGATTCAAGTGCCTAAACTATACTTATAACATTGTCTATCATAATTAAGTTTTACTTTCCTAGAAACTACAGTTTCTAAATTCGGGAACTTCTGCAGAAACTTAAGTTGTGATATGTTCGTTTTAACGAGGTTACGATTACGATTCGAGTTTCGTTTATGTCTTAAATCATTATACCACCATCAACAATCATCTAATCATCATCTAAACACTAACTCCTATCAATAACATCATGTTCTTGAGGCAAAAATCATAAACCTTAAAACTAATTAACTAAACATCAAGATAATATCAAATCAATCATCAAAACCATACTTATATCCAAGATCCTTACTTTTCTTGAAACTTAAAACTTAAAAAAAGTTTGGATGAATGTTTATACCTTCCTTGAAGTTTTTTAATAATTTATTAAGTCCTAATATCCTTGATGAAGCCTTGGTCTAGGTTTAGAAGCATTAAACTTTCATGAAAAATAAAGAAAACAAGTTAGTGATTTTCGGAGTTACTATTCACCCTTAACTTCAAACATTTTTATAAAATTGAAAACTTCATGGACGGGCATGAAATTTAGTTCGAGACTTACCCATGATATGAAAGAGGGTTGGTAAAAATTTGGTGATTTTTAAATGAGTAGATCATGGGATATGAATTTTTTTCCATAGTATTTTTGAAAATCAGCATTGTTCTTGAAGAGAGAGAGAGAGAGAGAGAGAGAGAGAGTTGATTAGTTTGGCTTCCTTTGGAAGTATTAAATGATATTTTTGATATGTATTGTGTATGTATAATGTGTGTTTAACAATATGATTCTTATTCAAGCCTAGGTATTAGCTTTCTCACCACACTTGACTAGGCATTTTAATTATAAAACACGAATTCTTATTTTAAGAAATGTTATCTTTTACTTAATTTTTAATTTAATTAGCTATCTTGGATAATTTATTGCTAATTAATTTGGATGGTATTTTCATGGCCTTGGTTCATTTATTTATTCGCTTACATATTCGCTTGGTCGTTTATTCATTTTCATAATAAATCTTCGTAAGCGATTCTTGGGGTAAATCCTTTCTTATAAATCCTTTATGCTTTGAAACCTTTTACTTGGATTTTAATTCGTAGAATTCTAAATTCTTAATTGTAATGTGATTCTCGTATTCCTCGATAGTCCGTAAGATAAGGTCATTTTACAATGCTTGTTTTCTCCTAAAAGAATGGCTTTTATATACACTCATTAGGTACGTATAGTCACATTGTCAACTCGAAATCTTAAATTAGAAACTCGTATATGGTATGATCACAAAAGTTTTTAATAAACCGCTAGTTTACTATTCCTAAAGATCTTTCAGATGTCAAAAATTTGGGTTCTTAAAGTCTTCCCCCCTTAAACTGATTCCGTCCCGGAATCAGTTTAGAAATAGGTGGGGATACGCTTTACTCATGACAACCTCGAGTTCTCACGTTGACTTTGCAGTATTTGATCTCTTCATAAAAATTTTACTCCTCCGTCAAATATATTTTAGAGTACTTGTTCTTATAGATCTATGATCTCTACATGTTATTCCACATACGCTAAGTTTGGCGACAAGTTTATTAGCTCATTTTCAATCATATGTCTGGCATTAAACGGTTAAATTTCCTAACATCGATTCATGGTTGTCGTTATAAACTTGGTGACTGTTTGACGATGGTGCTACTTTATAAGCCAACTTTCTTAGTCTTTTACAGATTTCAACTGGTCCAATAAAATTTGGTTTCAACATTTCCTTTCCTTTCAAATCTCATAACTCCCTCCCCGGGAGGCACTTTCAACAATACTTGGTCTGTTACGCCGTACTTTCTGTCTTTATAGTTCTGGTCCGCATATCTCTATTGTTCATCCGGGGATGCCATTAGCCGAGTTCTAATAAGTTCTAGGAATTCCTTTGGTTTGTTGACTCAACTATGGTCCAAGTATCCTCCGTTTACCAACTTCTTCCTAACCTAAAGGAGAACAATTATTTCTTCCGTAAAAAGCTTTGTAGTTGTTCCAATGCCCACATGATAACTCGTTATTGTCGGTAATTCGATTAATGTCAACTGGTCACTTTATTTCCCTTAAAAATCTATAATATGGACGATTAGCGCATATTCTAGTGTTTGGAATCATCCTTCAACTTATTTGTTTTGCCTCCATCGCTCCTACTAGTGCTAGAGTTTCATTCCTTAACGTTTTTCCATTTTGGCGTATGTCGATTATTTTATGTAAGAAGTTCTCATTGCATTTTTACAAGCTCGTCTCCTGTTATACGCTTAGCATCAGACTTAACATTTCTTCCTGTAGTAATATAAGGCACGTCAGGTCCTGTTTTCGTCTTGAAGGAAGTCACATTTCATACATAATTAATTGACACGTCTTAGGATCGTGGAACGTTCAGCTACCGTCATCGGTCGGGCTTCTTTAATCATTCCCCGTATAATATCTATAGTACTACGATACGTTCTAGGTCGTACTTGTTATTCTCGCTAGCGCCTTAGACGTATTCGCGTTTATTGGTGCCTGCTACCAGTGGCCTTTATAGGGCGTGTACGATATTCTTTGCCTTCTATCAGCTCTGACAATGACATCCTTCATTCTTTCACGTTGTCCTTCGTAAGGGATATCGGCGACTATTTTTCGTATGCTAGTGTGGTAAGTACATCTATACGAATTATCTGTCAACGATAGGCGATTCCCCTAACCATTCCAAATAAAAGGCAAGCCGATAGACGTATCTTCAGTGGTCTGGATAGTCCTCCCATTCTACTTGTCGATTTGAGAACTCTAAGTCGTGCCTCTGTTCATCCCTTCTCGTGAAATATCTTGGGTCCTTGCATGGCGCGATATCACGGGGTCTCTCTATCATCAATTATCTCTTTCGCGTTCATAATAATTTTATAGAGCGGAGATCTATTATTTGCGTGATAAAATAAGCGGTCTTATTTAACCCATTACTCAAAATTCTAAATAGCACGACAGCTTACTTGGTTCTTGATAATCCTCCTCCATAATTTATTAGAATAAACTCTTACTCCCATTTGGGTCATTTACAAGTCACAATCGCTAAAAAAAAATTTCATCCTCGCCTTTCTATTTTCATTTTCAACCATGTCAAGTACTTACTTATCTACTCAATAACATCCCTTTTCATATTCGGTCATGACTAGTATCCTCTTAATTTTCTAGTTGTCTTTAATCCTTCCCATTACATAATAAAGGGTACTCTTCCCATTGTCTTACTTTAAATTCATTTGTGTGATCCTCCTCATCTGTTGTCCTGAAAATTGTTATCCTCAATCTATCCTTTCCTATTTAAAGTATCGTCCACCATATTGGCCTTTCCTTGATGATAATAGATTTCTCAATCATAGCTCTTGATCAATTTGACTATAGCCTCTACCTCGTGTTCAATGTAAGTAAAAAAAATTCAAAATTTTCTCATAAGTTAAACTCTTTGTCCCTTCCAGTGCGAACCTTATCACGATTATTCTAGATTATTATTAGAACACCTTATGTAACGGTCCTTAAGCCGCATAGACTGTAATAACCCCAATTTTTGGAATTTTTGAAACCCTTATGAATAGTATTTTGCTGATTATGCTGAATAAGAAAACTTTTCATACCACACTATGTAGGGGTTCTTTTATTGATCTTCTGAGATTTTATTAGTACTGTATATGGTATATAAGTGTATGTAAAAATCGTCAGAATCGAAATTCAAACACTTTGATTTTTCCCGAAAATCTACCAGATACCGAAAGAATTGAGTATAAGGTGACAGGATAAAAATGATTTAAATTCAAGGATTTTAAGAGGGGATCATAAAAAGGAACATAAAATATTGAGAAAGGTCTAGGGGAACCCAAGTAATAAGATCCCGGATATGATCCCTCAAACGCCGAACGAGAACGAAAGTTAAGCGAACCGTAAAACAAATAAGCGACCAAGAGACAAGCTTGTACAAGAAGCCAAGGATTTTGACATCACCAAACCACAAGGAAGAGACATGTGGCAATTGGATGACATAAGAATGATGACCTAAGCATGACAAAAAGAAGTGTGTTGTTGGTTGATTGTGAGCCATTCATTTTTTACCATGGTAAATCCTCAAAATTAGCCAAGCCATAAACAAAGAAACAAAACAAAAAAATCATAACACAAACTTGACTTTTCATTTTAAAGAAGCAAGCTCTCGGCCAAAACCAGAGCAGCAACTTTAAACTATCATATCTCCTTCAATACTCACTCAAATAGTATGTTCTATAGCTCTTTGGAAAGGTATTGAGATGGCCTACAACTCTTGTTCACAAGTCTCATCCAAATAAGCATGGTACGACCCTTGTTTTGACAGTTCTTTCAATCTGACTTTTAGAAACTTCAAAACCTAACTTTGTGTTCTTGATTTCTTTGGAAAGATCAAGCTTGTAGGAGGTTAGATTAAGGCTCCCTAAGGCTTCCTAGCAACTTAACACCTACCAAATAAGGTATCAACTTCAAACCCTAGCTTTGATTTTATGATTCCATTAAGTTTTATTGAAGCGTTGTTAGTATTAAGGCTTGATCTTTGATTATAAGTAGTTTTGGTGGATTTGTATTGGTTTTGAATATTGGGTCTTTGATTGGTTAGATAAATTGGTAAAACTTGGAGTTGGGGACTGAGTTTGTAGTATGATGGTTGAATATTGTTGTATTGGTGGTTGTGAGTGAATTGATGATAATTTAGAGTGTTAATTAAATTGGAAATCGCGTAAACATAAACGTCATAATGCCCGATTTTCCTTAACTGTTATGTTCTTAACTTTAGGACCCGTGACCTCACTGAAAGATTCTAACCTTTGCCACGTTTAGATAGTTCATGTTACGAGCTTCATTTTAATATGTGGTTCGTTTGAATCCGATGTACGGTTTAGGAGAAACGACCGTTTTAAGTAACGGCGTTTCGCGAACGAACCATTACCACTCGCCTTACTTTGAAACATTGGTTAAAGACCTTAAATGACTAATTAGAGTATGAAACATTTCTGTAAAGTGGATTAGGCAGTTGGTAAGGTGCTCGTGAAAGAATTGCCTTAAAACTCTTAATGGTTAATTTATTAAAAATGGTGGAGCTGAGGGTACTCGAGCGACTTAAGAGAATCGTTGAGCGCAAAGCGAGCGTTAGAGTCTAATTGGTTAAAGTATAGATTCATAAGCGACTTTGGTTTTGATTCCAACTTATATGTTGTTTATAGGTTACCAGACTCGTCCCAAGCCATTTATCACCCACAGTCGCTCATGCAAGTTTTCTACCCGTTATACTGTTGTTGTGATGTATACATATGTATATGCATTATCTTATGATAGATGCATGATGGTTAATTAGCAAATCTTGCGATATATTGGAGCATGTGATATGGTATATATGCATGTCTGTTTCGTAATCATGATATATATTTGTTGATTCAAATGCTTATTAGTTGCATAATACCTATGCTAGAGATAAGCAGTAGTTGCGTATACCCTTAGTATAGGGGACCCAAAGGTGGACATTTTCTAAAACCGGGAGTCGATGTTCCCGAGTATATTATATATATATATTTATATATATAGTTATAGTTTTCAAAACTATTAATCGAATAAGGTTTATTCGATAACTTTATTTTTATTAATGAATATTATTTTGAATATTCATTCGAGGACATATGACTCCGTTTATTTTATTAATGAATATTATTTTGAATATTCATTCGAGGACATATGACTCCGTTTATTTCATTTAATGAATATTATTTTGAATTTTCATTCGAGGACTTATGACTCCGATTATTTACTAATTAATATTCTTTATTTTATTGAAGAATAATGTGTCGATAATCAAACTTATTTTCGATTATTCAAATAAAGATCGTACTTTCGTATAAGTATATCTTTGGTTATTTATTATTCATTTCAAGTAGAGTTTTAAAACTTCTACTTCAATTATTTTTATAAAGATTATTCTTTATGGGAATATTATTTAAATAATAATATTCAGATATTTTCTAATATATTGGGACTGATTTATTTTATTAAATCAGCATTACTCCAAACATTCTTAAAAATGTTTTCGAGTCTTCAAAATGATTTTTAAAGGTTAGGGCGGATCCCAAAACTCATTTTTATATTTAAGATCCTCCTTTCGAATGGGATTTAAATACTCGCTCAAAACCTGAGGGATCCGACTCTGTGGTGTGTTTTATATTCGCAACAAGGTTGTTGTTTTGATAAAAGAGTTTTTGATTACTTACCCAACACTCGGGAAGTAAAATTCTTAAAACAAGTTAATCTATTAACAGGCACCGCCTGGGAAATATCGGTGAGTTTTCCTTTCCAACTAGATACGACTTCTGGGTGGAGCCGTATCAACAAGTTTCTACTTGGGGAAAGGGGGGACAAGCTTTACGTTTCAGAGTCATGGATTTCATCTGAACTAGGAGTGGCGTAAGTGGTCGAGTGGCGCAGGCCCAGCCTTATTATATTGGCCCAAATGGCCTAGAAGTTCCGCTAAGACGGTCCATTCCTTAGGAGTCCAGTGTTCGGTTGACAAGTAAATCCGACAGGTTCTCCTCTACATGTAGAAAATGGTGGGGTTGCACTACTACGACTGATCATCGTAAGTGGTCTTCCTGGCGCGGCAAACTCCCGTAATGAGTTCATCATCCAATTGGATATTTCTGCAACACTACCCAGAGCACTTCGATAGAAAGGCTACGGTTGGGCGATTGTTGAGTGTTGGCAGGGTCAAGCTTTCAAAACTGATGTTTGCATCAAATGAAGTATCTCGTAACTTCATTTTATTTTGATGCTATTTTAAAGATTGATTATATACAAGTTTTGTCTTGTAGGTTAATCTATGGGATGAACTAATTATAACTTGAATGGTGGTAGTTCAAGTAGTATTCGGAAAAGATATAAGTATATTGGAGTATCTTGTAACTTCATCTTTTCAACTTATATCTAGTAAATGATTATCTTATGCATGTCAAAGATTTTCAGAAAAACGTTGAGACAACGGTAGATATATGAGATCACCTTGCAACGATATTTTTATAGAGTTATAAACTGGAGCCATGTGTGTATTATGCATGGCAGAGTATTCAAAGATTTTGAAAAGTATATATGTATATACTGAATATTTTGTGACTTGGTCGCGTTAAGATATCAACTTGGTTCACTTCTTCTTGACCAAGACTTTCATGAGTACTGTGAGAATGCTCATATATTGTTAATTATTATACATATTATTTCGGTGGGCTTGTTTCTCACCCTTGCTTTCTTCTTTCATCACACAACATCAGATAGACAAGATGAACAGGACCAAGCTCCCAATTCGGGAGAGGATAGGAAACATTCCGCAGTTTCCTATAGGCGTTGATGTCGCTGCAGCTGAGGTAGGAACTACCAATAGGCTAGGCTTTCAACTTTTGATGTACCAGACTTATGTATCTTTATGAATTGTAATAATGGCAAAGAAATGTAAATTTATTCAGAAACCCTTTTAAGGTGTAATGTCATATAATTGTGGAATAAAATGACTTGTGTTATTTTTGGATATTCATCTCTGAGACTATAACTTGTGGTGTGTGCGTTTATTGTGGGGTCACAGTACGGAGTAGTTGATTGTTTATTAAGATTGGGTGTTATTAAGGGAAATGGAACTCGTGACAACCCGGATCCCCGACCCCGGATTTGGGGGTATTACAGAAATGGTATCAGAGCTAAGCATTATAAACCTCAGAGATGAAGTGACGTTAAAATAATAAGTTCACTAAGATAAATAAGAACTCTTGCCAAGTTCATAGTCGGACTACCTAACGTAGTACTGACAGTTAAAACCCTTATGGGAACCCTTATAAATATCGTGATAGAAGCGTAGTTCGTTATCGTATATGGTAGCGGGACTCCGAACCCTGAGGTTGAGGAGCAACAACGCGATGATGTTTTATTACTTATTGGAGATCAGATTGTGGATCCGATAGAGCGTCCTAACACAGGACCAGATGATGTTCATATTGAGGATGTAGCGGTTGAGGATGTTATCCTAGAAGGGATTGTTGCTGAGGAGGATCCCGTGGGGGATCCTGAAAAGAATGAATAAAGGACCACTGAGGAATTGATAACCATGGTTAGGGCGACTACCAGAGGTAGGATTGGTCGGTCACTACCAGAGGTTCGTTCAAGTTTGTAAAGATAATAGCCCCTTTAACGCGGCTTACTCGTAAGACTGAGAAGGTTGAATGGACAGAGAAATGCGAGAACAGCTTTCAAGAACTAAAGCAAAGGTTGGTGACGGCTCCTATGTTGGCATTGCCGGATGGAAAAGGAGATTTTATGATTTGTAGTGATGCTTCGCATAAGGAATTAGGGTGCTTCTTATATAGCACATCAAGGTAATCGCGTACGCGTCAAGACATCTAAGGGAATATAAAATTCGATATCCCCACCCATGATCTTGGGCTCACGGAAATAGTTTTGCCCTAAAGATTGAAGGCACTACTTGTATGGATAGGAGTGCGAGATTTACACAAACCATAAGAGCTCAAGTATATTTCCACGCAAAAAGAGCTCAACATGCGCCAGAGGAGGTGGTTAGAGCTAATCAAGGGTTACGATTATGAGATTCTTTATCATCCAGGGAAAGCCAAAATGGTGGCTAATGCCCTTAGTATAAAGGAGAGACTCAAGATGAAAATGTCTTTGGGAGAGTTGATAAGAGATTTTGAGAAAATGGAAATAGAAGTGAAGGTAACCGGAGCCGGTACCGAAACGCTGTTTGAGATTGCAATACAGCCCGAATTATCGAAAAAGATCATATTGTGCCAAGAAAAAGTGATGAATGGAGGCAGAGAACCAATGACCGGAGAAGAGATTAATACCTAGAAAGATGATGAGGGAATATTGAGGTATCCCTACAGAATTTGGGTTCTAATTGTTCAAGAGCTTAAGGACTGGATCTTAGATGAAAGTCATAGTTCGAGGAATAAGATTTAGGGCAAACCCTGAATGTGATAGTCAGGGAGGATGCCATCAAGATAGAAGGAACCCATAACATAATGAAGTGAAAAATGAGGATTTAAAACATGAAGGATGACCCCGATTATAGGGAGGAGGAGGGAATGTTCAGACTAAGGAAACAGAAGTCGGGCAAGATAAGGAGACCCGAGACGGTACTCCTATACGGAAATTCATGGACCTGTATAAACAGAACTTAAACTTTTATTCCCAACCACCACCCTGAGGAAACAATGTAGTGGGAAATTCTTTCAGGACCTTTAAGTCGCTAAGCTCTCAGAGTTCCAAGGAACAGGTTGACCCAGTCGAGGCAAGGGCATGGCTAAAGGAAATATAGGAATCATTTGAGATTCTAAATGATGGACGAATCACAAAAGTCTATTTTTGTCACTTACCCTCCTAAGAGAGAGGCCACCCGCTGGTGAAAGTCCAAGAAAGGCATGGAGCCAGAGGTTATAATAAACTAATTAAGGTTCAGTCAATTGTATTCAGGAAAGTACTTCCTAAGGTTATGGAGATAGTGTAAAAGCTTTAGAGCCGAAACAAAGGAGGACGAGTATGATGAAATATGAATCTAAGTTGTAAAAGTTGTCAAGATTCGTTCTGAGGACAAGAATCCCAGAACGACGTGATGTTTGAAGTAAATGATTAGTGGGTTCAAAAAATGATTGTAAGAGAAAGGAAAATAAATAAAAAGAAACTGAAGTGGAAAGGAATATAAAGGCAATAGAGTTTGACGAATGATAGGGGAGTTGGGTATGAGGAAACCCTGAAGACTCATAGTAATAGAAATAGAAAGGTATGTAATCATCAGGATGAGGGTAATTCACCATGAGTTAAAGTTGATGGTTGAAGGGATAAGAGATATATATATTTTATCCCCTTTAAGTTGGGAGGATTCGAGGAAACCTTGAGATAGTTCGAAGGATAAATAATGAGATGCGGATAGACTGAGGAGATAAGGAAGTAAGAAATTAGGAAAATTGGATGAAGGAAGTGACCTTCAAGAATGTGAAGTGTAAGACCTGTGGCTTGATACCCAGAAAGGGAGACGCCAGGTATGAAAGATATCCCAACATTGAGATGACTGTTGAGATAAACAACAAAAGTAAATGAGGAATTATTAAGAAGAAGTTCACGTTGAACACGACCAATATCTGCCAGAACATCCCTGTTGTCATTACCAAATTAGGAAAGAAAAGCGGGTAACCATTGTTATCTTTTGAAGGCCATATGGGTTGACCTCATTTTGAGTACATATGTTATTGTAAAATTAGGCATATACTATCGAGGTGGGAATGACTGAATAAGATACCCTTATCAGGGATATATGACTTGATTTATCCATGGAAGGATGCATGTACCTTGTTATAGGTAGAATTAAGGATATAACATCGGTAACTTAAAATGAATCCTAGGGGAATGCATAAAGGTTGGCATTTCCCCCTTAATAGGGATAGTATGAGTTTTGACAGTAAGAATTTGAAAGGATTAAGGTAACAACAATCTTTAAGGATCAGTGGAGAAATTTTTCAAAAGTATATAGACAATGATTCTGGTATTAGTAAATGGTATCTTGATATGCCCTGTGCCTAGGGTGTACCTGGTGAAGGATTTAAGGATAACCTTAGAGGTTTTACAAGGAGAAAGGTAATATTCAAAGTTCTCAAGAATAGAAATTTTGATGAAGGAAATATGACGTAATTATAATAATGCCAGGTGGGGCACGTGTTGAACCATAAGAAAGTATAGATCGATCCATGAGGGTCAAGATTGGTGAAAACAAGAAGGACCCAAGATAAGAGACGTCATAAGTATGATCGAGAGTCAGTCATGGCAATGTTCACATCTAAAGACTAAGGCAATGACTTATAGAAAAATTGTGATTTTTTTTTCTTTTTCTCACTAAGACTTAAGAAAAGCATCTTCACACAAGCAGTGATTGGAAATGAGGTAGAAAATTTAGTTGAAGATCGTTCAAACGACATTGATTGTAAGGAAATTTTACTATCAGGAAAGGCCAAAGAGGTGGCCGACACTTTAAATGTAAGAGAGCAATTATAGGCGCTCGTGCCAGAGGAATACAGTGATGATGGTTGAAGCTGTAAAGGTTGTATTATGGTTTGGAAGATTGACATTCCTTTTAATGACTGTGCAATACCCAACCGTAATAGTAGTTTGGTAAAGGTTTAATTCGTATAATCGCCATGAGCGGGCTATCTATCTTAGAAGGTACTATCTTGAGATAAGTCAGGACCATGTTACGAAATGACTAAATGAACCTTTGAGATGCATGTCTCCCAATAAAGACATATGATTAAGAATGGTATTAACCTGCTATCGTTGCCTTCATTGAAACTCTTCTGCAATTTTATCTGCTTCATGTCATATGTACGTCAAGTTCAGGAGTGTTCTTCATGAATCATGAACGGTGATCATGTTACCTCCTTAGAAGAATTTGATACAATATATATGGACTCCGTATGGTTAGCTATTAAGACGTCATGGAAAACGAATGACTACAGTAGGTCAACGGTGGACCACAGTAATGCAGGAATGATTCTACGAGTAATGAGCCGATTACTTACAACCGTGAGAGTTGTATTGGAATGGATGTTGAGATTGAGTACCACTAATCGGGTCGTGGTAGTGTATAAGTTATCATTAATAGACTAATTAAGTAGAGTATCTACCTATTGAATATTTATTCCCTCTTATGAAAAGAGAGTCGTATTATTATATGAGGAAGGTTGCGGTGCAAGCATATAATTCTAGTAACGATGATGTCTAGAATGAAATCCCAGATTCGATTTTCGATGTCGAGGGAGTTTCAAAGGTGATTGTGTATAAGTTCGAGCAAGAGCATGGGTCCATAGAATGATGGACAGAATATCAAAAATATTTAGGCATGTGAAATACGATGTTATAATACCTGATGTTGATATATATACGTATATGTTTTGTTCTCCTATGATAAACCTCTATAGTTCAGAGGTAGATTCCAAGCCAGATATTTTGTGGCAGTATATTTTATATATATATACGATTCTCTTCAATTCGTTCTTTTCTCTCCTTTTCATTTCATATAAGCTGAGAAGAACAACCCTTCCAAAAGGGAAGGTATTGCCGAATGACTATCTATCTGTGTGATAGAAGCCTAGTAGGATACCATCTATTGTTTAATTGCTTGTCAAGTACTAAAGGCTGGCCACCTTCTGTACTAACTATGCAATGTAACAATGTTCATGATCATAGTGATCTCTTAATAAATTCTTTTACTTCTATATGAAGGACCAAGCTTTCGAAGATGGAGGCAGCTAGAGATGAAGTGGTACCAAGTACGGTGGTATTCTGAATCTAACACGTTCGTGATACTAAGGTTGACGTGATTATTAAGAGGTTATAAAACTCTAGCGAGTAAAGGTATATCTAGAATATTATCCTGTACGGAAGATAGTAATGATTAGAATGGGTATTGAGAAGCAAAAGCTATAGTGCTAGAAGCTATGATGAGAGTCTGTGCAATAGACTTGTAAGAATTTGGAATGATCACTTAACGCGGATTGAGTTTTCTTACGATAATAGATCGTATGTCAGTATCGAGATATCGCCTTATGAGATCCTTGAGGGAACACAATGTCGATCTCCCTTATGTATAATGTTGCAGAGCGCAAGATGCTCGAACCCGCAGTAGTCCAAAGGACCAAGGATATAATAGATCTAATCAGAGGATGGCTGGTAGTAGCCCAAAATGAATATAAGAAGTATGTTGATTTGACACAAAAGGACAAAGAATAGGAAGTAGGGGACCTAGTGTTGTTATAGGTATTCCCTTGGAAAGGATGAATGAGGTTCGGAAAGAAAGGAAAGCTAAGCCCACGAAAGTTTTGGACCCTTTGAGGTATTAAGACATATTGGAAAGTTAGCATATGAGCTAGCCTTACCCCCGAACATGTAGCAAGTTCATAACGTGTTCCACGTATCAATGTTAAGAAAGTGTAATTCGGATGCCAGACAAATAGGGGCATATGAGCGCATAGACATGCAACCAGACGTAACCTACATGGAGCAACCATGAAGGGTTATAGATCAAAAATGGACAAGTGCTTAGGAGAAGGGTTATCAAACTAGTCAGAGTTGGATGGTAGAACCACAATGTGGGAAAATTACGTGAGAGTTAGAAAGTGCAATGCTAAGAGAGTATCCCTACTCATTTTCTACCTGATTCCGGGACGGAATCCTTTTAAGGAGGGGAGACTGTAATAACCCCAAATTTTGGAATTTTTGAAACCCTTATGAATAGTGTTTTGCTGATTATGCTGAATAAGAAAACTTTTCATACCACACTATATAGGGGTTCTTTTATTGATCTTCTGAGATCTTATTAGTACTCTATATGGTATATAAGTGTATGTAAAGATCGTCAGAATCCAAATTCGAACATTTTGATTTTTCCCGGAAATCTACCATATACCGAAAGAATTGAGTATAAGGTGACAGGATAAAAATGATTTAAATTCAAGGATTTTAAGAGGGGATCATAAAAAGGAATAAAAAATATTGAGAAAGGTTTAGGGGAACCCAAGTAATAAGATCCCGAATATGATCCCTCAAACGCCGAACAAGAACGAAAGTTAAGCGAACCGTAAAATAAATAAGCGACCAAGAGACAAGATTGTACAAGAAGCCAAGGATTGTGACATCATCAAACCACAAGGAAGAGACATGTGGCAATTGGATGACATAAGAATGATGACCTAAGCATGACAAAAAGAAGTGTGTTGTTGGTTGATTGTGAGCCATTCATTTTTTACCATGGTAAATCCTCAAAATTAGCCAAGCCATAAACAAAGAAACAAAACAAAAAAATCAAAACACAAACTTGACTTTTCATTTTAAAGAAGCAAGCTCTCGGCCAAAACCAGAGCAGCAACTTTAAACTACCATAACTCCTTCAATGCTCACTCAAATAGTATGTTCTATAGCTCTTTGGAAAGGTATTGAGATGGCCTACAACTCTTGTTCATAAGTATCATCCAAATAAGCATGGTACGACCCTCGTTTTGACAGTTCTTTCAATCTGACTTTTAGAAACTTCAAAACCTAACTTTGTGTTCTTGATTTCTTTGGAAAGATCAAGCTTGTAGGAGGTTAGATTAAGGCTCCCTAAGGCTTCTTAGCAACTTAACACCTACCAAGGAAGGTATCAACTTCAAACCCTAGCTTTGATTTTATGATTCCATTAAGTTTTATTGAAGCATTGTTAGTATTAAGGCTTGATCTTTGATTATAAGTAGTTTTGGTGGATTTGTATTGGTTTTGAATATTGGGTCTTTAATTGGTTGGATAAATTGGTAAAACTTGGAGTTGCGGACTGAGTTTGTAGTATGACGGTTGAATATTGTTGTATTGGTGGTTGTGAGTAAATTGATGATAATTTAGAGTGTTAATTAAATTGGAAATCGCGTAAACATAAACGTCATAATGCCCGATTTTCCTTAACTGTTCTGTTCTTAACTATAGGACCCGTGACCTCACAGAAAGATTCTAACCTTTGCCATGTTTAGATAGTTCATTTTAGGAGCTTCGTTTTGATATGTGGTTCATTTGAATCCGATATACGGTTTAGGAGAAATGACCATTTTAAGTAACGGCGTTTCGCGAATGAACCATTACCACTCGCCTTACTTTGAAACATTGGTTAAAGACCTTAAATGACTAATTAGAGTATGAAACATTTATGTAAAGTGGATTAGGCAGTTGGTAAGGTTCTCGTGAAAGAATCGCCTTAAAAATCTTAATGGTTAATTTATTAAAAATGGTGGAGACGAGGGTACTCGAGCGACTTAAGAGAATCGTTGAGCGCAAAGCGAGCGTTAGAGTCTAATTGGTTAAAGTATAGATTCATAAGCGACTTTGGTTTAATTCCAACTTATATGTTGTTTATAGGTTACCAGACTCGTCCCAAGCCATTTATCACCCACAGTCACTCAGGCAAGTTTTCTACCCGTTATACTGTTGTTGTGATATATACATATGTATATGCATTATCTTATGATAGATGCATGATGGTTAATTAGCAAATCTTGCGATATATTGGAGCATGTGATATGGTATATATGCATGTCTGTTTCGTAATCATGATATATATCTGTTGATTCAAATGCTTATTAGTTGCATAATACCTATGCTAGAGATAAGCAGTAGTTGCGTATACCCTTAGTATAGGGGACCCAAAGGTGGACATTTTCTAAAACCGGGAGTCGATGTTCCCGAGTATATTATATATATATATTTATATATATAGAGTTATAGTTTTCAAAACTATTAATCGAATAAGGTTTATTCGATAACTTTATTTTTATTAATGAATATTATTTTGAATATTCATTCGAGGACATATGACTCCGTTTATTTTATTAATGAATATTATTTTGAATATTCATTCGAGGACATATGACTCCGTTTATTTCATTTAATGAATATTATTTTGAATATTCATTCGAGGACTTATGACTCCGATTAATATTCTTTATTTTATTGAAGAATAATGTGTCGATAATCAAACTTATTTTTGATTATTCAAATAAAGATCGTACTTTCGTATAAGTATATCTTTGGTTATTTATTATTCATTTCAAGTATGAGTTTTAAAACTTCTACTTCAATTATTTTTATAAAGATTATTTTTTATGGGAATATTATTTAAATAATAATATTCAGATATTTTTTAATATATTGGGACTGATTTATTTTATTAAATCAGCATTACTCCAAACATTCTTAAAAATGTTTTCGAGTCTTCAAAATGATTTTTAAAGGTTAGGGCGGATCCCAAAACTCATTTTTATATTTAAGATCCTCCTTTCGAAGGGGATTTAAATACTCGCTCAAAACCTGAGGGATCCGGCTCTGTGGTGTGTTTTATATTCGCAACAAGGTTGCTGTTTTGATAAAAGAGTTTTTGATTACTTACCCAACACTCGGGAAGTAAAATTCTTAGAAAAAGTTAATCCATTAATAGGCACCGCCTGAGAAATATCGGTGAGTTTTCCTTTCCAACTAGATATGACTTCTTGGTGGAGCTGTATCAACAAGTTTCTACTTGGGGAAAGGGGGGACAAGCTTTACGTTTCAGAGTCATGGATTTCATCTGAACTAGGAGTGGCGTAAGTGGCCGAGTGGCGCCGGCCCAGCCTTATTATATTGGCCCAAATGGCCTGGAAGTTCCGCTAAGACGGTCCATTCCTTAAGAGTCCAGTGTTCGGTTGACAAGTAAATCCGACAGGTTCTCCTCTACATGTAGAAAATGGTGGGGTTGCACTACTACGACTGATCATCGTAAGTGGTCTTCCTGGCGCGGTAAACTCCCGTAATGAGTTCATCATCCAATTGGATATTTCTGTAATACTACCCAGAGCACTTCGATAGAAAGGCTACGGTTGGGCGATTGTTGAGTGTTGGCAGGGTCAAACTTTCAAAATGATGTTTGTATCAAATGAAGTATCTCGTAACTTCATTTTATTTTGATGATATTTTAAAGATTGATTCTATACAAGTTTTGTCTTGTAGCTTAATCTATGGGACGAACTAATTATAACTTGAACGGTGGTAGTTCAAGTAGTATTCAGAAAAGATATAAGTATATTGGAGTATCTTGTAACTTCATCTTTTAAACTTATATCTAGTAAATGATTATCTTATGCATGTCAAAGATTTTTAGAAAAACGTTGAGACAAGGGTAGATATATGAGATCACCTTACAACGATATTTTTATACAGTTATAAACTGGAGCCATGTGTGTATTATGCATGGCAGAGTATTCAAAGATTTTGAAAAGTATATATGTATATATTGAATAGTTTGCGACTTGGTTCACTTCTTCTTGACCAAGACTTTCATGAGTACTGTGAGGATGCTCATATATTGTTAATTATTATACATATTATTTCGGTGGGCTTGTTGCTCACCCTTGCTTTCTTCTTTCATCACACAACATCAGATAGACAAGATGAACAGGACCAAGCTCCCAATTCGCGAGCGGATAGGAAACATTCCGCAGTTTCCTATAGGCATTGATGTCGCTGTAGCTGAGGTAGGAACTACCAATAGGCTAGGCTTTCAACTTTTTATGTACCAGACTTATGTATCTTTATGAATTGTAATAATGACAAAGAAATGTAAATTTATTCAGAAACCCTTTTAAGGTGTAATGGCATATAATTGTGGAATAAAATGACTTGTGTTTTTTTTGGATATTCATCTCTGAGACTATAACTTGTGGTGTGTGTGTTTATTGTGGGGTCACAGTACGGAGTAGTTGATTGTTTATTAAGATTGGGTGTTATTAAGGGAAATGGAACTCGTGACAACCCGGATCCCCGACCCCGGATTTGGGGGTGTTACATAGACATATCATTAAACTTCACACAAAATCCTCTTCTTATCGTCGAGTATTGCTAACACGGGGTTGTTACTAATCTTACCTTCACTTTTTGAAAATCTTATACATCAAATACATACATGTTTGGTCTTTCCCGAATTTATTAGTATCTATCGATAATATTCCATAGAGGCGTATCTCACTAATCACGTTAGTATCTCTATTATCGTTCTTCTATAACCATGTTAAAGATCTTTATGATAATAACCAAATATGGTATTTTCTTTTTAAAAAAACTTACTCATCACGATGCTCTGATTACACCATCTTAGCACTGAGTCTTCAATCTCATAGTACAATAATTGGTTCATAAGTATACCTCTCTTTGTTCGGAAGGTAATCAGTCTTGAAATAAAATGATTCTTACGATATCGGTGTAATTTAGACAACCTTAACAAGATTTCAAAATCTAATATCTAAAGGAATAATGAGCTCTGAATAAAAGAGTCAAAATACTCAAAAGATTTATAGCTTGGAAGAAAAATACAACAAGGATTATCCTTCCATGTCCTTAGAATTTTATATTATGATATTATAGAGAATATCCCTTGAAAGCAATGATTGCTGAATAATAACATCATACAAATGATACTTGTAAGATTTCCCTATTTAAATAATACTTTTCTTTTAAATAATGAAAGAAATTTCGAATAACATCCTCAACCAAAAGTTAACCATTAAGGTTTCAAAATGATGCTACTTTGAAAGAAGGAATTCTATCCGATAATTAACAATTAAGGAAGTATATTGTTCTTCAATCATTTTATGATTTTAAATGGATATTCGTTATATAAATGAAAGAATAGAATATTTCATGAACAAATATTTCAGAAAACTGGATATGAATTCTCGTTTGAGTGGGCGACCTAGTTAGGTCTCAATTAAATCATTCTTTGAAAATTTCATCAACAATTAAATTTTGTGTTAGGAATATGTTGTGAACTTGATGATAAATTATACAAAACACCTTAGTAGATTTAACTTAATGAATTTTGTAGCACTCGACGGATGATCAAATATAGTCCCGACGGATGATTTAATATAGTCCCGACGGATGATGACTTAACATCCATCGAGTGAGTAGTTTATGTAACAATAAGTATTGTAGCACATTTCTGCAAATAAATTTATGTAGTTTGTGTAGGAGCTTATGAGTCATGTTGACTACTAGTAGATATGTAGAATAGGTTTATTAATTGTAAATATGAGATGTCTTCTAATTCTGCAAAAGTGAAATGGAGTCAAGTGTCAAATAGCTACCCAACGGATGATCAACAAAGCTACCCGACCGATGATCAATAAAGCTACCCGACGGATAACAAGCATGTACCCGATGGATGATCAATTCAAATATCTGTTGACAGTGACAACACAGTCATATACGTTGGCTATTTGTAAAAGGAATGTGGCAGCCTGTTTAGCAAGAAATTGAGAACAAAGAAGCATTACCACTTCCACGCAAGTTATGAAGATTTTCAAAGATGCTGGAATAGAGTAATGAAGTAGCATGGAGTTAGACTTGATAGGTTTTGTTTTATTATCCTGTCTTATTACCATGTAAACTTGGTGATATATAAACCAAGTGTAGCTGGTAGAACAAACTTAACTAATCAAACACATTTTAGGAGAGAAATAGAAAAAGCTGTATTTGTCAAGAATTTCTTTGTAGTTTCTTTGTTCAACTTCTAAAGCAGCTGTGAGCCAATTTGAGCTTCACAGAGTTCTCAAATCGATATATATATATATATATTTATATATATATATTTATATATATATATATATGGTGGATACATTCAAATCCATCAGAAAGTTTTAAAGACTTGTGTTTTTATTACTTTGTGTTTGATTTAATTAATCCTTTCATTCCGCACTTTGCAAATCAAAACACATATATATCTGTCGAGTTAGAACTGTTTTAAAATCTTGAAAAAGTAGTCAGAATTACATTCAACCCCCCTTCTGAATTTCTTTTTATATTGTTAGGGAATAACAATTGGTATCAGAGCTAGCTCTTGAAGTACAAATAGTGTAAAGATCATAACAAACAGCAAAATGAACAAGAAGGATGGTGGAGTTAAATTTCCTTTTCTGGATAAAGACAATTATCATCACTGGAAGGTGAAGATGCACCTACGTCTTCTTTTCCAAGATGAGGCCTATGTGGATTGCATAGAGAGAGGTCCTCATGTACCAATGAGAGCTGCAACAGGCAATGAACCATCTGTTCCCAAGCCTAGGCATGAATGGTCAGATCCTGATATTGAGCAAGTCAGGAAAGACAAGAAGGCCATGAATATATTGTTCAATGGAGTTGATGGTGATATGTTTGATAACATCATTAACTGCAAAACAGCCAAGGAGGTTTGGGACATTATCCAGATTATTTATGATGGTACTGAGCAAGTAAGGGAGAATAAGATGCAGCTGCTAATTCAACAATATAAGCACTTCCATTGTGAAGATAGTGAGTCTCTCACTAATATTTTTAGTAGATTTCAAAAACTACTAAATGCTCTGAAGTTGCATGGAAGAGTCTATCAGACAAAAGACTCTAACCTTAAGTTCCTTAGATCTCTTTCAAAGGAGCGGAAACCAATGACAGTCTTATTGAGAATTTCTCAGGATTACAAGGATTTTACCTTGGAGAGACTGTATGGAATCCTGAAAACTTATGAGCTTGAAATAGAGCAAGATGAGAGGATGGAGAAAGGAAGGAAGAAAGGAGGGTCCATTGCACTGGTTGCTGAGTTAGAGAAGAAGAAAGAGATGAAGGTAAAAGCTGTTGAGTCTACTTCAAAGATCTGTGAGAACAAGGGAAAAGGGCTGGTAGCTGAAAATGAAGATCATTTGAGCCAAGATGACATGTATGATATTGATGAGCGTTTAGCATTCCTTTCCAGAATATTTACCAAGCTCAAGTTCAAAAAGAACTTTGGAGCAGTCAAGCCAAGTAGAAACATGGTGGGTAGATCCAAATTCAAATATTTCAAATATGGCTTGGCAGGGCATTTTGCCAGTGAGTGTAGAAAGTCAGATTCTAGCAAAAAGAAGTTTGAGCATGTTGATTACAAAAATAAATATTTTGAGTTGCTCAAGCAAAAGGAAAGGGCTTTCATTACACAAGAAAATGACTGGGCAGCTGATAGATTGGATGAAGATGAAGATACAAGCTATGTCAATCTAGCCTTGATGGCCAAGTCTGATGAAACAGAAACAAGTTCTTCAAGTAGTCAGGTAATCACCATTAACCTAGCATATTTATCTAAAGCTGAGTGTAATGATGCAATCAATGACATGTCTACAGAATTATATCACTTGCATGTTACACTTAAGTCCCTCACTAAGGAAAATGCTAAAAATTAAAGAAAACAATTTGTTTTTAAATGAGAAGAACAATGTGCTAGAGTCTCAGTTTATTGAATTTGTAAATTTGAGAATTCAATGTAATATTTCTAAGGATGAATTAACTGAGTCCTTGAAGAAAGAAGAGATTTTAAAGAAGCACCTTGAACGAGAACATGAGGTGAGTAAGGCATGGAAATCATCCAGAGATGTTCATGCTCAAATCACTAAAGTTCAAGGTATTGAGTCCTTTTGTGATGCAGCCTAGAAGAAGAGTAAGGAGAAGCTGGGGTCCAATTTGGTTGAAGGATTGCTAACAGATGTGGACTCAACGGATGATGAAAGTCATCTGCCGGATAATCAAAAGGATTATCCATCGAGTGACAAAGAGCCACATCCGTCGACTGTAAGTAAACTTGTGAGCAAAGTTAAGCTTGCCAAGCTGGATGAAAAATATGGACCAGTTTCTAAAAACTTTGTTTCAGGAGAATCAAGTCAAGTGAAGAAGGAGAAGAAAGTTAATGTTGGTCATCTGTCCATCAAGCAATTGAATGACATATTAGAAAAGATTGAGGTTAAGACAGAAACTAAAAAGAAAAACAATAGAAATGGGAAAGTAGGAATTAACAAGCATAACAACTACACACCTGATAAATATGCACCAAGAAAAAATTGTGTTAAGTCTGGTAGTGTTAATCACATGTCTATTAATTGCAAACTTGCCATGCCTACTCCTATGTCTGTGCCTCCCACTTTTCCCAACATGACTGTTATGCCTACCATGCCTATGAATGTTATGTCTACTCAGAATATAAATGCACAATTTGCTAATATGTCATTTGTACCTAATCCTTATTATTTTGTATTTAGTATGGCTTAAATTCCATTTAGCATGCCTTACTGGAATAACATGTTTGCAAACAGCATGCCTTTTCTTACTAATCAAAATGTGCATGATAATTATGTTTTAATGACTGGTTTCAAAGGTCCAACTTAAATGACTTAGGATGAATCAGAAATTCCCAAGTCAAATGAGATCAAACCTAAGAAACCAAAGAAGAAAGCTAACAAGGCAGGACCCAAGGAAACTTGGGTACCAAAATAACTTGATTTGGTTTTGATGTGTACAGGGAAACAAAGAGAATCTTTGGTACCTGGATAGTGGTTTTTCAAGGTATATGACTGGAGATTCTAACCTGCTCACAGAGTTCAAGGAAAGAGTTGGCCCAAGTATTACATTTAGAGATGACAGCAAGGGTTATACTGTGGAATATGGCTTGATTTCAAAGACAATGTCATCATTGAAGAGGTTGCCCTAGTGGATGGTCTCAAGCACAATTTGTTGAGTATCATCCAACTTTGTGATAAGGACAATTCAGTAACCTTTAATTTAGAAGCCTGTGTTGTTATAAACATAAGAAGCAACAAAGTGGTTCTCAATGGTGTGAGGAAAGGGAATGTGTATCTAGCTGACTTCAACTCATCTAATGCAGAATCTATCACTTGTCTTCTCAGTAAAGCAAGTCAAGATGAAAGTTGGCTATGGCACAAGAAGCTGTCCCATCTAAACTTCAAGACCATGAATGAGCTTGTCAAGAAAGAACTGGTTAGAGGCATTCTCAAGTGGAGTTTTCTAAGGATGGATTGCGTGATGCTTTCCAAAAAGGAAAGCAGATTAAAGCATTATTCAGAAAGAAGCTTGATTCAACAATTGAAGAACCTTTGCAATTGCTACACTTGAGTTTATTTGGACCAGTCAATGTATTGTCCATCTCAAGGAAAAGATTTTGCCTAGCTAGTAATTGTGGATGATTTCTCAAAGTTTTCTCGGACATATTTCCTAAAGTCTAAAGATGAGGCTAGTGAAATCATCATCAATCACATAAGGCAAGTCAACAATCATCCTGATTTTAAAGTAAGGAGAATCAAGAGTGACAATGGAACTGAGTTCAAGAATTCAGTGATGAGATCATTTTGTGAAGAGAATGGGATAATGCATGAGTTCTCTACAACAATAACTCCACAAAAAATGGAGTAGTGGAAAGAAAGAATAGATCTCTTATTGAAGCTGCAAGGACAATGCTTGAAGAATCAAAATTACCAACATATTTTTAGGCTAAAGCTGTGAATAATGCCTGCTACACTAAGAATATTTTTTTGATTAATCAAGCAAAGTGTATGACACCCTACCAATTGTTCAAGAATTAGAAACCAACTCTAAATTTTCTTCATGTCTTTAGCTGCAAATGTTTTATCTTGAGGAATCAAACTGATCAACATGGGAAGTTTGACGATAAAGCAGATGAAGGAATTTTGGTTGGATATGCCGTGGGAAAGGCATATAGGGTCTATAACTAAGAACCGACATTGTTATAGAATCAATACATGTTGTGTTTGATGACAAAAAGATTGAAGGACTGCAAGATGGAGATTTCCATGAAAGGCTCAAGTTTGATAATGTGGAGATGGTTAGTGATGACAGTGATGATGAAAGTGATCAAGAAACAGTGAATAAGGATAATGCAGAAAAATCTACAACTAATGAAGCACATGATTCAACATCTGTCGAGTTGTAAAATGCTTCATCCATCCGAAGACAATCTGCCTTATCCGTCGGGAGACAATCAGCTTCATCCGTCGGGAAACAAAGTGCATCATCCGTCGGGTCATTAAGAGAAGCTGAAATTCAGAATAGGTCACTTACAGAAAGTTCCCCTTTATCAAATCGAAGATTCACAAACTCAGGGGGAGTTTCTAATAATCAAAACTCAGTCACACATCAAGACAACAATGAGGCCTCTTCATCTAGAGCTAATCTACCTCAACAAAGAAAATGGACTAAGGATCACCCCTTTGAGCTCATCATTGGTGTTGCATCTTCTAGAGTTAAAACAAGGAGAGAAACTCAAGAAAAATGTCTATATAGCAGCTTCCTATCTTAGGAAGAACCAAAGAAGGTAGAAGAAGCTTTGTTGGATCCTGATTAGATTTTAGCTATACAGGAGGAGCTAAACCAATTTGAGAGGAACAAGGTATGGAAGCTGGTACCCAAGCCTAAAGGAAAGAATCCAATTGACACCAAATGGGTATTCAGAAACAAGATGGATGAAAATGGCATAGTAGTCAGGAACAAAGCTAGATTGGTTGCTAAAGGATATTGTCAACAAGAAGGAATATATTTTGATGAAACTTTTGCTCATATTGCAAGACTTGAAGCCATCAGAATTTTCTTAGCCTATGCAGCTCATGCCAATTTCAAAGTCTATCAAATAGATGTTAAAAGTGCATTTCTAAATGGAGATTTGAAAGAGGAAGTCTATGTAAGTCAGCCTCCTGGTTTTGAAGATCCAAGTTTTCCAAATCATGTGTACTATCTTTTGAAAGCACTTTATGGACTGAAGCAAGCACCTAGAGCCTGGTATGACACTTTATCAAAGTTTCTTTTGGAAAATCACTTCACAAGAGGTACTGTTGATAAAACTTTATTCTTTAGAAATGTTAATGGCTCTAGTATACTTGTTCAAATTTATGTAGATGATATTTTATTTGGCTCTACAGATGAAAAACTTTGCAAAAAGTTTGCCAAATTAATGCAAAGTAAGTATGAATGAGCATTATGGGAGAACTAGCTTACTTTCTTGGTTTGCAAGTTAAGCAAGTTAGTGATGGAATATTCATTAGTCAAACTAAATACATTCATGATCTTTTAAAGAAGTTTGATCTAATGGATTGCACATCTGCAAAAACTCTCATGGCCACTGTAACTAAGCTTGAATTAAACACCACTGAAAAGTCTGTGGATATTTAAAGCTTTAGGGGCATGGTTGGCTCACTTCTGTACTGAACAACTAGTAGGCCAGATATAATATTTGCTACTTGTCTTTGTGCTAGATTTTACGCTGATCCTAGGGAATCTCACCTAGTAGCTATTAAGAGAATTTTCAGATATCTTAAGGGAACACCAAAACTTGGCATTTGGTACCCTAGAGATTCTGGTTTTGATCTAACTGGTTATTCAGATGCAGATTATGCAGGTTGTAGAATAGACAGAAAAAGTACAACAGGAACCTGTCAATTTCTAGGGAACAAGCTTGTGTCCTGGTTCAGTAAAAAGCAAAATTCAATTTCTACTTCTACAGCTGAAGCTGAATATATTATTGTTGGTAGTTGCTGTGCCCAGATTTTATGGATGAAAAACCAATTGCTGGACTATGGTCTATAAATGGATAGAATTCCTATTTTCTGTGATAACACAAGTGCAATTGCCATCACTGAAAGTCCAGTGCAGCATTCAAGAACAAAGCACATAGACATCAAGTACCACTTCATAAGGGAACATGTGATGAATAGTATTGTGGAACTGCATTTTGTTCCAAGTGAAAAATAGCTTGCAGATATCTTTACCAAGCCACTTGATGAATCCACCTTTTCAAGGTGGTAAGTGAGTTAGGTATGCTTAATTATTCCTGAATCATTTCAGATATTCTTGCAAGTTTTAATGCAGTAAGAAATTTAATTGATTTTTCTGTTTTGAATGAAATTTTGGCTAAGTCAAAATTTACATCCCGACAGATGCTCATTATCCATCGAGTTTGATCATCCGTCGGAATGTCAATTGTTAATAAAAATTAATTATTTTTCTGGAGTATTTTATAACTCGACGAATAACTGATTATCCTCATCCGTCGAATTATCTCAATCCTAGCCGTTAAAACTCTGAACATTATCCATCGAGTGTACTTACCGTTTTTAAGCATGACACGACTGGTAAGTGACAGAATTTTTACAGTTTATTTATTTTTAAATGAATATTTTGGGCAATTTTTATTGGTCACTTTATTTTACTTTATTGATTTTGATAGTTTTTTTCTGAGATAATATAAAAGATAAATTCATTTTTATTCTTCTCTTTTATCATTTTCAAGATTCGATTACTTTAACTTCTTTCTTCTCAAAAGCAAATACTTTCTCTGCAAATTTCGCAATCTCTAATAATGGCACCAGTCGTCAAAATCATGTCTCAAACTGGATATATCTACGAAAAGAACAACTTCAGAGCTCTGGTGAACAAGGAGATTCAATAATCTGGAGACTACCACAAAATGATGGATTTTGTGAAAGGCTGTAAACTCAACTATGCTATGCTGGAATCTCCCACTATCTACTGTGAGGTTGTAAAAGAGATATGGACAACTGCACTGTACAACTCAACTGAAAAGACCATTACATTCACTCTAAAAGGTAAGCAGATTTGCATAAATAATGACATTTTCAAAGCATGCTTTAGAATTCATGATAATACTGCTACTGCTCCACACATAGACACTGACATAGTTAACATGCTAAATTCCATGGGCTATGCACTTACTACCTCTAAGTTAAGTGAAATTAGGAGGTTAGGTCTTAGAAAGGAATGGAGCTTTTTGTGTGATGTGGTAACTAAGGTATTCTCTGGTAAGATTAGTAACTTTGATTCTGTTAACATTTCTATGCTTAACATGCTTTACATGCTAGTTACTGATAATTACTTTATTTTCAGTGACTTGGTCTTGTTTGAGTTAGGCTTTAAGTTAGGAGAACTCAATAAGAGAGGTAAAAGTGTCTATTATGCTAGATTCTTTATGATGCTTGCTAACCATCCCATTGAGAACATTGTGATTGAGAACCCAACCAACAAGCTGAATTGTTGGATTCAAGAAAGAAGGATTATTACAGATCTCAACAGGACAAACCACCACAAAGAGGTGCCCCTCTTCTATTTTCCAATCATGGAGGGACCTCAGGTAAGTGAGGTAATTTCTACTGTCTCCACTCTTCCAACCTCACACACTTCTTTGCCTTCAAATATAGCAATGGCATATGTGTCAATGACCCAACAGATGCTTACCCAAGCTACTAAACCACAAATTTCAAAATCCAAGTCTAAGAAAGCCCCCTCTGGTTTTTTAATAGAAACCAGTTGCAAAATCCACTAAAACCCAAGATGGGAGTGTGAAGGAGGGTAAGCAAGGTGAGGGACAGGGTGAAAATCAAAGAAACCCTAAGGATAAGGCTGGTGAGAAGAGTGTACCCAAACCTAGCCACACCACAGTTTCCCAATAAACTGTGGTTGTTAATAAGGAAATAAGCTCAATTCTAGTTTCATCCTCCCAAAAGGATGTTACTATTGAAACAAGCTCCCAACCAGGAGCACAGGCTAAGAGGGGTAGGGACACTAGCTCACCACAAACTTATGCTAGAATAAAAGATCAAAAACCCTTGGGGATGCACAGGGCTCACACACAGTGCAAACTGGTGCTAAAGACCCATTCACTGCACCATCTCAAAGTCAGATTGATGTGGCTCCAATAAATGTGGAGTCACAGCCAAAATCTCTAATAATTGAAGCACCTGATACACCAAATTCTCCTACACACTCACTGGATGTTGACATGATAAATATATTACTTCCAAATTCTTCATCTTTAACTCTTGTGGAGAAGCCAAAAATCCAAGCAAGTGAGCATCATCTTTTAGATGATTTGTTGGCTCATTTGCCATTTCATTCTGAATCTGTTGAGACACCTGTGCCAAAATTTTCATCATTCTACACAGAGTCTACAATAGTCTCCAATGCAAACTCATTCATTTCTTCTATCCCGATGGATATTCATCATCCGTCGAGTAGTGATTGTATCCCGATGGATAAGCTGAACAGCAGTCATCTGTCAGATAGCCAAACTACTATCCCGATGGATATTCCTCATCCGTCGGGTGTCTCTGCACAACTTAAAATTTCTTCAATTCTCACAAGTGCAGTAGACTTAGTAGTAGTATAATCACTCTTAGGGCTGAGGAAAGGAATTAATTGAGTGAGAGGCTGGGTTGCTCCCAGGCAAAAGGAGAGAATAAGAGTGAATCCATGCAGTCCATTTCTTCAGGACTGGCAAAAGTGAGTGAGAGGAGTCCCACCTTAGATGGTGAAGGTGAGGTTGTGAGGGTGGGAAGCCAAGGGGAGCCCTTGATGCAAAAAGAGAGAGATCATGAGAGAAAAGCAGGTACAAGAGTGATAAGGATGAAAACCATTGCAAGTGAGTCAATGAGTGTCAATGATGCAGAAAGGGAAAGACTATTTCAGCAAGAATATCAAGTTGTCATAGATTCTGTTTCCCCGGATGCTGAGACATTAACTCATCCTGTTAAAGCTTACCAAACTCTAGCTGTGCAGGGCAATGAGGAGGCTGAAAAGATGCTAAATTTGGTGCACACTATACAATCCCTTCAAAGAGTAAATGATGCAATCACTGTTATGCCTTCCACCACTGGCAGTGATTTTGAACTGGCTGAAGATTCATTTGGGGATGCTGGTGGGGATGATGAGGAAGAAAACATGAACATAGGGGGACATGCAGATAATCCTTTTACATAAAAGTTATTCATAAATCCTCACACATGATTGGACTTAGGACATATCTCTTTCACATCTTGCATCAAATCTCCAAAAGCATATTTCATCATGAAGCCTAAAATAAACTACTCAAAGTTTTTAGACAAGAATCCTATGGATATTGTGTATGAGACACTTAGGCCAGATGAGAAAAAGCTGTTGGCTAGGTCAATTGCCTTTTACAAAGATCCAGCTGATTCAGCACTCAAAAGAAGATTAGCCAAGATTTACAGAAATGGTAAGGAAATTTTTGTGGTGGTTGGACTATGTTTATGGAAGCTAAGAAGGAAGAGAAAGAAAGAATTAGGAAAGAAAAGAAGCAAGCTGTTCTGGATGCTAAAAAGCTTAAACAAAAGAAAAAGCAAGCTGCTATCTTGGCCAAGCTTCAAGCTGTAAAAACCATAATAGAAATTCCTGCACAACCAACTGTAATTGTTGAACCTAAGGATCAGAAAGTGCAAGAAGATCCACAACAAAAAAGAAGATTCAGATACAAGCTTCATTCCAAGAGAAAATTGGACTTTAGTGATGAAGAAATGGAAGACAATATTTCTAAAATGTCCATAAATTCAACTTAAAAATCAAAACCTTTAGCGGTATTTGAAAAATTCAAGGTGGTGGATCCAACTAGGAACATTCATGGTGAGCCCATTATTCTTAAGGATGAGCTAGTGGACTGGGATAGTTTGCCAATTCCTGAGCTGAACTTTCCTATCTTCAAGCCAAAGAAGATAAAGATTAGAGCTAGCAAGAAAGTGAAACCAATGACTCTCAAATCCAAGATCCTAGTCAAATCTCAACCCATAGTCAACAAAGGAGATATGTTGTACATCTTTGACATCAAAGAGTTTTCTGACATTAACCTCTACTTAGATGAATTGGAAGAAGTTAGAGCAATTGATGCTCACAGACATCTTCCTGAAAGACTGGTATTCAAATACAAAGGAGGAAAAGAGATCAAATGGCCACTTCACATGTTCCTTCTAGAAAGCCAATATGTTCTAATAAAGATCTACTCATCATTCAAAAAGAACTTTGGGTACCATGTGACTGCTAGAAGATTAGTTCTAAAGAAGATTGAGGAGCTGAGGAGTAATAGAGCCAAAGATGCACTTCCAAAAACTCTGTGAATTTCCTTCATAGGAAAGAGAGTGCATTTGAGGCCTTATTGGTTGATGGAATTCAGGGATGAAAAGGGAGTTAGAAAATTTTTCAGATTGGAGGATGTTAGGTCACACACACTGTGCAAGGGGGTTGAATACAGTGTATAATACAATCAAATCGAATTAAGAACATAAGTATGTTATACAGAATAATCTTATTAATAAAACAGTATTGCAATGGAACTGTTCTCTCTCAGTGATGAACAAATATCACGAGAGATGTTAGGGTTACAATGAATAATATTCTCGATAATAACAACACATCTAGTGTGAACCCTATGCTGTGTTTATATACCACACAGTTACAAGATAATCTCTAATTGATATCGAATATAAGTCTGCATCCTAAAATATATCAATTAGTTATCTTTTCATCCAAGTCTTCTATTCTTCATAGAATTCTTCTCTATGCATATCTCTTCCCGTGTTAGTCTTAATCTTCTTTTCCTTTAATCAGCCGCCTTCCTTATCCGAAAGTCTTCTTAAGTCCTAATATTATCTTCTGATGAATATCTTCTGATATCTTAAGTTCTGATAACTTAAGTTCTGATAACTTAAATTCTGATATCTTAAGTTCTGACTTCAGTATAAGTACTGATTTCCAGTTAAGTCCTGATTTGTCCTGTTAGTCAAGATCTGAAAACTAAACACAAATTATTATTAGACATGACATCACAAATATATCTGACAATCTCCCCCAACTTGTAAATTAGCATAATATACAAGTTCAATAGATATTTGATGATGTCAAAAACATTAAGTACAAATGCATATGAGAATTTGACTAGATAACTACAACTCACAGTCCTTGTAGCTTTTACCATCCTTAAAGTCTGATATCAGCTTTAGCCTGTATATCCTTCAAAAATTTAACAGTTGTAGTCCTTGACTTGGCTTCAGTGTTTGATCTCTTAAATGTCAGGAGCTGTTCTGAGATAGTTCTTTAGAAGAGTTCTCTCAGCATATTCAAGTTCATTTATCATCCTCATTTTAGCATCTTTAAGTTCAACTATATCTTCTCCTGTCTGAAAGATAGCAGCCCTGAGATCATTAATCTTTGCTTTCCTTATTTCCTGATCCAGTCTGATCAGATTAGCTTTGTCAGACTCCAGATTAAATTCAACACCCTTAATACCCAGAAAAGTAGTGATTTTGGCGGTATTAGGCTTCATCTCAACTAAGTCACCCTTATGAGCTCTGTACTTTGGATAGTATAATCTGTCAGACTTTACAGAGTAAAGTTTCTTTTGCCTTTGAATATCAGATTTTAAGTAACTGGCAGAACTATCTGTTGGCCTGTTTTTCACTTGGAGTAGAAATAAAACATGTTGCAGTTCTTCATAATACTTCAACCGAATTGCATTCTTTCTTATCTGGAATACTCTCCCATCTGTCATAAAATAAAGCATTATGTCTTCTTTCAGCTTGGAATTGTAAACATCTGTACAGATTCCAATTGATTTAGTCTTTCTGGAGTTGTCCCTACTCCTGGTTCAGAAAGAGATGTAGTATTTGAGGTAGAGCTGTTTACTCTTTTCTCATCAGCATTACCCAGTCCTGTTTTATCTCTAGCTTCCTTCCCTTGGAGAAATCTACCCTTAAAACATTTGTTGAAGTCTTTATAGGTTGAGCAGATTGTTAAGCTTTAGTAAATCCAGGTAGTACAACTTTTGAAGGTTTATCATGAGCAATGTCAGAGGTTTCCTTTTCTTCTGATGTCAAGACAACTTGAGCTCTGTTAGAGGTTGGTTGAATATTCCTTTTCTCCTTCAAAATCAAAGTTGTATCTTTATCAGCATTTACTTCCAAATCCATGGTTGGCATATATATCTTTACAGGTTCATCAACTTTTGCCTTACCCTTGAATCTAGGATCAACTTCCACCTGTGATATAGACTTGGCCTTAGATGCCTCAGTATCTGTCCTCTCTTTGATCACAATGCCCTTAGGCTTAGGTGGTTTCTTTGTTGTGGCTTGAGTTTTAGACTTTGACTTAGATTTGTCATTTTCAGCTTTCAGTCTAATCTCTTCTTCCTTCAGACTTTCAATATCCATGCCTGGATTGTCCTTTAGGAACAACCTTTTGGAGATCTCTTCATCAAGTTTCAGAGTTTGTTCATCATAACTCATCCTTTTAGTATCAGAACTTGTTCTTTGACTTGTAGTTCTGGCTTCCCTTGATGAAGAACCCCTGCATTGACTTAAACCTCTACTTCTTTTAGAGTTTCCCTGGTCTTCATTATCATCATCCTTACCCTTCAGTGGTTGATCAGTTTTGCATTTGGACTTAATTACTTTCTCCCCCTTTTTGGCATCATTTGGTAGAAGCAGGGAGACAAGCAATTCCATAGAGTTTTGGATTTCATTGAGTTGGTCTTGTTGAGCAACTTGATTCTTTAAAATATCAGATAGTTGAGCTTGCTACTTTTCTTGAGTCTTTTCTATATACCCAATACGGTCAAAGGATGGCTTAAGGTTGATCAGTCTTTTCTTGAGTCTTTTCTTGTCCAATGTGAAATTCATGTCTTGCTTAATCAATATTTCTTGAAGTTTGTCCACCTTGGCTTGAGTTATTGAGTGTTGACCTTGAAGGTTCCTTGTACTCAATACAGTAACCCTGAGCTGTGCTTTGAAGTTATTATTCATTAGCATCTCATCAGCTTTAGCCAGGTGCTCAGCAAGAACATTTGCAGTAGGAACAAAATCAACTTTTTTCCACTCCTTGATCCACTCTCTTCCTCTGGAGGTTTCACTCCAAGGTACTGGTGCATCCTCTCTCACAAACTTCTTAATTAAATCAGCTTTATCAATTGTTTGCAGAGGTGCATGTCCTGAAGCACCAGCTGCATCAGCATTTACATTTGTAGCAGCTTCACCAGTATTGTCAGCATTTACTTCTACAGAACTTGCAGAATCTTCAGTATCAGCATCTTGTGATAGAATAATTGTATGTGAAGCAATAGAAGATTCATCTTCATGGACATCAACATCTATCAATGGAGTTGTTGGTGGAGTTTTCTGTGAAGTAAGTGAAATAAGTGGAGCTTCCAGATACAAGACCATAGGCACATCCAAATTATTGATATCAATTTCAGCACTTGTGCCTGGGTTTTCAGCATGTACTGGAGAGTCTATTGGAGACACAGGAGGTGTAGGCATTGGCGTAGTCTCTGGCTCTTGGATTGTAGATTTGTGAGCTTCATGAAGTTCTGGCTCAGCACTTGGAAGAGATTCAACTACAGTAGGTTCTTGTGGGATCAGAGATTCCTGACCCCCTTCCATAGCTGCTGCTTCCATTCCTTCTTCAGAGGTTGATTCTTCTATAGCCCTCCTTGCTCTTTGCTTTTTAAGTCTCTTATTTGGTAGAGAGACTCTGGGAGCTTGATCATTAGAGTTTAGCTTTCTAAGCCTTTTTAGAGGCCTAGAACTCCCAGTTTCTTGAGCTGTCTGAGAAGAGACCTTCTCAGCTTCTTCATCAACAGGTTCTGGTGATTGAACCTATATCTCATCATCAGACTCATCTCTTAAAATTATCTTCCTTCTTTTCTGATGTGTCTGAGGTACTCTCCTAGTCCTCTTTTCTCTAGAAGAAGAAGGCTTCACCTGATTATGTGCTGATGGTTGGTTGGCATGTTCTGATGTGAGTGTTTGTTAAGTGACAGTAGTAGGTGTTGATGGTTGTTGTGTATTGGTGGGTTGGACATCAGGATATAGCAATGAATAGGTATCAGAATCAGCATTTACCAGAGCTTTCTTTACTGATAAAGGAATTCTAAGGGGTCTCAAAACTTCCTTCTTGTTGTCAGCAGTTAAGAGATCAGTAAAGGCCCTCTTAGCTAACCTAAAAGGTTCTATTTGTTCACTTGCTGGTTGTGGTTCATCTGATGTACAATATCTGTAAATTAACTGACAGAACCCAGCAAAGTAAACTACATTCCCATCCTCTTTCATTATATCTCCTATAAAACATAACACAGTCTTTGCATAATTGTTAGGTCACACACACTGTAGAAGGGGGTTGAATACAGTATTTACTACAATCAAATCGAATATAAGAACTCAAGTAACAGAACATAGATTTTATTAAACACAATAAACTCTGTTACAAAGAACTTTTCTCTCTCAGTGATGAACAAATTATCACGAGAGCTGCTAGGGTTACAAAGAATAATGACTTCGATTAAGATAACACATATAGTGTAAACCCTATGTCTGTGTTTATATACTACACAGTTACAAGATAATGATCTAATTGATACAGAATATAGTTCTGCTTCCTAAAATATATCAATCAGATATCTTTTCTTCCAAGTATTCTATTCTTCATAGAATTCCTTCTTCATGCATAGTTCTTCTTGCGTTTGTCTTGATCTTCTTTCCTTTCAATCAGCCGCCTACCTTATCTGAAAGTCCCCTTAAGTCCTAATATTATCTCCTGATAAATATCTTCTGATATCTTAAGTTCTGATAACTTAAGTTCTGATATCTTAAGTCCTGACTTCAGTATAAGTACTAATTTCCAGTTAAGTACTGATTTGTCCTGTTAGTTAAGATCTGAAAACTAAACACAAATCATCTTTAGACATGACATTATCAAATATATCAGAACATAAACTAGGCAGATTTAGAGAAAGAACCTGAAACCATTCCAAGTTCATTTACCAATCTTGTAAAAGTAGCTTCACACAGTGGTTTTGTGAAGATATCTGCTAGTTGTTGATCTGTTAGAACAAAATGCAATTCCACTGTACCTTCATCCACATGTTCTTTTATGAAGTGGTACCTAATGCTGATGTGCTTTGTCATTGAGTGTTGAACTGGATTACCTGTCATAGCAATATCACTTTGATTATCACAGTAAATAGGGATTTTAGAAAATTCTAACCCATAATCCAGTAACTGATTCTTCATCCAAATAATCTGTGCACAACAGCTTCCTGCAGCAATGTATTCTGCTTCTACAGTTGATGTGGAAATTGACTTCTATTTCTTGCTAAACCAAGAAACCAACCTGCCTCCAAGAAATTGGCAGCTTCCACTTGTGCTTTTCCTATCAATTTTGCATCCTGCAATATCTGCATCTGAGTAACCTATTAGCTTAAAGTCCGATTCTCTAGGATACCACAATCCTAGATCAGCTGTACCTTAAGGTACTTCAAAATTCTTTTCACAGCTGTTATGTGAGGTTCTCTTGGATCTGCTTGAAATCTTGCACAAAGAAAGGCAACATACATGATATCAGGTCTACTTGCAGTTAGATAGAGTAATGAGCCAATCATACCTCTGTAATCAGTAATATCTACTGATTTACCAGTATCCTTATCCAACTTTGTTGCAGTGGCCATAGGAGTGGATGCATTTGAACAATCTTTCATTCCAAACTTCTTCAACAAATTTCTGGTGTACTTAGATTGACAAATAAAAGTTCCTTCTTCATTCTGCTTGACTTGACGACCCAGAAAATAGTTAAGTTCTCCCATCAACATATATCTGCACCAAAAGTAAGTCCTTTTCATGGTTGAGGTAGAATAAAGTTTTGTCAATGGTCCCTGTGTTAAATCCACTTTCCAGAAGAAACTGAGCTAAAGTCTCATACCATGCTCTTGGAGCTTGCTTAAGGCCATAAAGTGCTTTATCAAGCTTGTAGACATGATTGGGAAATTTAGAATCTACAAAGCCTGGAGGTTGTTCAACATATACTTCCTCTTCCAATTCTCCATTAAGAAAAACACTTTTCACATCCATTTGAAAGACTTTAAACTTCTTGTGAGCAGCATAAGCCAAAAATATTCTTATGGCTTCCAATCTAGCAACTAGTGCAAATGTTTCATCATAATCAATTCCCTCCTATTGAGAGTATCCTTTTACAACCAGCCTTGCTTAATTCCTTATAATTATGCCATCACTGTCAGTTTTGTTTCTGAACACCCACTTTGTACCAACAACAGACCCGTTCTTTGGTCTTGGCACTAGGGTCCAAACTTTATTTCTTTCAAATTCATTTAACTCTTCCTACATTGCTTGCACCCAATCAGCATCTTGAAGAGCTTCTTCCACTTTCTTTGGTTCAGTCTGAGAAAGAAAAGAATGATAGAGACATTTATTTGATGTAGCTGTTCTAGTTCTGACACCTGCATCAGGATTTCCAATAATTAAGTCAGGTGTATGTGCTTTACTCCACTTTCTTGCAAATGGAAGGTTATCTCTAGAACTGGATGCTCCCCCATGATCCATGTTGTCTCCATCAACATTTTCTGATGCTCTCCCTGAAATTATGCTCTCTGAGTTGGATCCTTCAGAATTTGAGTTTCCAGAACCTGGCTCATCAGAACTTGATGAATCAGAAGTTAAAGAGCCTATTGTAGATTTTGATGCTTCTTGAGATGTGGTTGGATCTTAAATATGCTCCCCCTGCACAGGTGCATTTTCCTTTGGCGTAGTCACCACAGTTTCAATAACATCAGAGTTTAATCCATCAGAGTTTGCAGTATCAGGATTTAGACTGTCAGGATTTACAGAATCAGAATTTAAAACTTCATTTTCGAATCTCAGCTGATCATGATCATTGAAATCTTCAAGTACAGTAATCTTCTTATCATCAAAAGAGACATTGATAGATTCCATGACTACTCTTGTTCTTAAATTATAGACTCTAAAGGCTTTTATGGAAAGTGGATATCCAACAAAAATTCCTTCATCAGCTTTTAGATCAAATTTGGATAGCTGTTCGGGATGAGTCTTAAGAACAAAACACTTACATCCAAATATATGAAAATAGTTCAGATTTGGCTTCTTTTTCTTCACCATCTCATATGGTGTCTTTCCATGCTTGTTAATGAGTGTGGCATTCTGAGTAAAACAAGCAGTCTGCACAGCTTCAGCCCAAAAGTAGGTTGGCAACTTTGCTTCATCAAGCATAGTTCGTGCAGCTTGAATAAGAGTTCTATTCTTTCTTTCAACAACTCCATTTTCCTGTGGAGTTCCAGGAGCAGAAAATTCATGCTTTATTTTATGGTCTTTGCAGAACTCTTCCACGATCAAATTCTTGAACTCAGTGCCATTATCACTTCTTATGATCTTCACAGAATCTTTGACCAATTTATCCAGTTGCTTGACATGATCAATCAAGATAGATGCAGTTTCATTTTTTGTGTGCAAGAAATACACCCATGTGTATCTGGTGAACTCATCCACTATGAGCATAGCATATTTCTTCTTTGCAATAGACATGACATTCACTGGACCAAATAGATCAACATGTAGTAGGTGATAAGGCTCAAGAATTGATGATTCAGTCTTGCTCTTCAATGAAGATTTTCTTTATTTTGCCTTCGGACAAGAATCACAAAGGCCATCAGGAGCAAATACTGATTTTGGCAGTCCTCTCACAAGATCTTTCTTGACTAGTTCATCTATATTGTTGAAATTTAAATAAGAGAGTTTCTTGTGCCAATTCCAGATTTCTTCAATTGATGCTCTACTTAATAGACAGATTGCAGAACCATCAATACTTGTTGAAAGCTTGGCTTCATAAATGTTACCATGCCTGTATCCCTTTAGAACAACTTTGCCTGTAGATTTGCTTATAACTTTACAGTGTTCTTCAAAGAAATCCACATAATAACCTCTGTCAAAGATTTGACTAACACTCAGCAGACTATGTTTAAGTCCTCAGACCAGAGCTACTTTTTCAATGATGACATTCCCAAGATTAATATTGCCATATCCCAGAGTTTTTCCCATGTTGCCATCTCCATAAGAAACACCTGGGCCAGCTTTCTCCACAAAGTCGGATAGCGGGGCTTTATTTCCAGTCATATGTCCTGAACATCCACTGTCCGGAACTAGGATGTTCTTCCTGTTGTCCTGCAATCACAAAGACCACTAATGATTAGTTTTAAGGACTCAGACTTGCTTGGATCCTTTGGCCTTATTAAGTTTGTTAACATTTGCAGTGGATTTAGCATCAGAGTTTATGTTAGCAGTTTTCTTATCAATATTTGAAATATCAGACTTTGCATCAGAACTTACACGAAAAGGAATAATGCTAATTTTCTATAAATAAGGTTTTATTTGATAATAATCATAGTACCGACTATGATATTCCTTACAAGTATAAATGGAATGCCATAAACTACCACAATGAAAACAAGGATTTTGTGGCTTATATCTAACAGATTGACTCTTAACTCCTCATTTTGAAGATAATGAGTTTATGTTTATATTCTTCCTGCAAAAAGAAGCCAGATGGTTAGAATTTCCACAGTTATGACATGTTTTTCTAGGAGCATTAGGAACAGGCTTATAATTGTTACTTTTGTTCACATTTTCCTTTCCATTCATATTTTTCCTAGGTGGCTTTACCTTGTTTACATTTTTAACCTCTTTCAGCTTATGCTTAAGCTGCTTCTTAGTCATTAAGCCTATGTTAACTTCAGTTGGCTTATCCTGTTTAGGTTTGTCAGAAGTTAATTTCTCCTTAACTTCTGATTTCTCAATATCAGTCTTTGCAGTTACAAACTTAACAGGATTTACCTTTGGTTTTTGTTTAACAACTATAGGCTCAGTTTCTACAGTTCCCTTACTGTTCTTATCATCTCCATAACCTAAGCCCACTTTCCAGTTTCCACTACTAAGAATATCCTGAGTTGCTCTACCAGAGTTAGTCCAAGTCCTGATAATCTCTCTTTCCTTTTCTAACTCAGTTTTTAGAGATTCATTCATTTTTAGCACTTCATCCCTAACATAAAAGGCATCATCTCTATCTTTCTGAGTTTGATGGAACATAACTAACTCTTTTTCTAAATAATCATTCCTCTTTTTATAAGCAAGATTTTCAGAAGTTAATCTTTCACATGTTAAAGGTTGATCGTTATAACTAATGAACATGGTTTTAAGATATCTTCTCAACTTAGTAATATCATCAGTATGAAAGGCATAAATAGTTTGAGGTACCTTTAAGTCAGCAGTATCACAACTGCTATTAGCATTTGCCATCAAGGCATAGTTTTCCTCATCCTCAGAATCTGAAGCATCTGACCAGCTTTTTTTTGTCACTCTTCCCTTTTCTACAATCAGGAGATATGTGGCCTTTCTCACCACAGTTATAGCATTTAACATTTGAGTAATCTCCTCTGTCATACTTTCCTCCTTTGCCTTCAGATTTTCTGAAACCTTTCTTATCATGACTTGCACCTTTCCTGGAAAACTTCTTTTCTCTCCCGAATTTCCTGTATGCAATCTTTGTGATTCCTTTCACCATAAGAGCACACAGCCTCATCATCTCTTTATCAGGGTCCATCTCAGGTATACTTTCAGTTTCTGAGTCATCATCAGTATCAGAACTTGATGACTCGGTATCAGACTTTGTGATGAGAGCTTTTCCCTTGCCTTTCTTTGAGGCAGCAACTTTGGGATTTTCCTCCTCAGCCATAAAGGCAACTGTCCTTGACTTTCTTCCATTCCTCTTGCTTCTTTGTTCCATTTAAAGTTCATGAGTCTTGAGCATCCCATAAATTTCATCAAGAGTTGTTTCATCAAGATTATAGTTGTCTCTTATTATTGTGGCCTTCAAATCCCATCTTTCAGGAAGAGCTAACAGGAATTTAAGATTTGAATCATCAATATCATACTCTTTGTCAACTAGTGACAAATAATTCAAGAGTTTGACAAATCTGTAATATAAATCAGTTAATGACTCATCAGGCTTTGAGTCAAAGTGCTCATACTCTTGAGTGAGTATAGTCTTCCTGTTCTTCTTGATTGAATCAGTTACCTGACACCTTGTTTCCAAAGCATCCCATATCTCTTTTGCAGTCTTGCATTGAATTACCCTGTTTGACATAACATTATCAATGGCACTATGCAGCAAGTGTCTTACCTTTGCATCCTTTGCAATCGATGAGATATCTTCAGCAGTGTAATCACTTTTCTCCTTTGGTACAGACTTTGCTGGCTGACCTGCAACTTCCATAGAGAGTTTAGTTGGCATATGTGGTCCTTCATTAATCCTGTCGAGATATTCTGGATCTGTAGTTTCCAGAAACATAGCCATCTTCACTTTCCATATGGAATACTCAGAAGGTCTCAACATGGGAACTCTTATAGTCTCATATCGACTATGGGTTATGGTTTTTGGAGTTTCTTCAGTTTTGGTGGGCTTGGTTGGAGTTTCTTCTTCAAACATGATTGTTCTTGGATCTTGAACTGTATGTGTGTTAACAGATAGCTCTGATACCACTTGTTAGGTCACACACACTGTAGAAGGGGTTGAATACAGTGTTTACTACAATCAAATCGAATATAAGAACTCAAGTAAAAGAACACAGATTTTATTCAACACAATAAACTCTGTTACAAAGAACTGTTCTCTCTCAGTGATGAACAAATTATCACGAGAGCTGTTAGGGTTACAAAGAATAATGACTTCGATTAAGATAACACATATAGTGTAAACCCTATGTCTGTGTTTATATACTACACAGTTACAAGATAATGTTCTAATTGATATTGGATATAATTCTGCTTCCTAAAATATATCAATCAAATATCTTTTCTTCCAAGTATTCTATTCTTCATAGAATTCCTTCTGCATGCATATTTCTTCTTGCGTTTGTCTTGATCTTCTTTCCTTTCAATCAGCCACCTTCCTTATCTGAAAGTCTCTTTAAGTCCTGATATTATCTCCTGATAAATATCTTCTGATATCTTAAGTTCTGATAATTTAAGTTTTGATATCTTAAGTCCTGACTTCAGTATAAGTACAGATTTCCAGTTAAGTACTAATTTGTCCTGTTAGCTAAGATCTGAAAACTAAACACAAATTATCTTTAGACATGACATTATCAAATATATCTAACAATAATCAAAATGAGACTGGTTTAAGAGTGCATACCCAATTTTTTGTGTCAGAATAGGAATGGCATCAAAATTTGAGCACTTGTTGGCAAACATCTTCGTGATGCAATTGAAGAAGAAGCTCCATTCCCTTCGAATATAAGGGCGTTTGAGTTGACCCATCTTAGCCAAACTCTTTTCATACCCTAGATTAGCCATCATTTGCTGTAGCAAGGGCTCCTCCACAGCAGAACTGAATTGACAGTTTTCAGGTAGGTGTAGAGCTTTTCAAACTGTTGCCGGAGTAACAACATACTCAACCTCCTTTGCTGTAAACACGATGCTTGGAGTCCCATTCTTACCACCATCATCATAAAGTCCCGTACACCAGAACTTCAGAACTTGAGTTCCAGATAAACTGGATGGCTGTGTCAAAGCGAACCCCATTTCAGTATGAGATATGAAATCTTGAATAAAATGAAGTTCCAAAGGAGCTTCACTCTTAGTGAGAATGGTAGCATAGTTGTTGGGGACGAACTTTGCTCCAATAAAGATTATATCCTTGGGTGCCATTGAAAAAGAAGTGAGAAATAAGAATGCATGAAAGGTGTTTGGTAAAATGCCTGTGTAAAAACCGTCAGTGAATATGGAAAGAATAAGAGAAAAGAGAGAGAGTGTAGAATACAAAAGTAGATAAAAGATTTAAAATCTTTTCTCTCTTTTACTTATACACGCCACTTGACAGCAGTTAAGATGAATTTGAACAGTCTCTACACCTGTCAGCCATGCAGTAGTTAAGACAGTAGTTAATGGGCACGGGAAATAAGTAATGATAACTATGCACATGCAGTTTTTTTTTTAAAAAAAACTGTTCCCACTAAACAAGTAATTATGAATGTCTTTATCTTACTTAAACCAATATTCTGATAAAATATAACCGTTCAAGTATTGACCCAAAAATAAATCAAGGAAATACTGCCACGTAAGCATCAGAACTTGACTTATTATCAGAAATTATAGGTCATCATAATTGGCTTCTATACTCAAAAAGTGAATATTTATTTCTGTAATTCTTCACACAAATACTGATATAGTTTCGGCAGAACTTAATCATCAAAACTTTCATCAGAACTTATACAACTGACACTTAAACTGTTCATCTAAAATAACATTGATCACCACAATAATTTTCATCATTCATATGGAGTGTAAGTGTGCGCCTTTAAGCTAAATATCAGACAAAGAGTAAAGTCTGATTCATTTCAGTATAACTTAGAAATAAGGCATAACTAAGAACTTTGCTCAAAATCTGTCATTAGTCTGAAGTCTACTATAGAATGAGTTCATGCATGAGTCCACCTCAACTATTTTGTGCTCATTTTATGCACCTTTTGACATTTTTTTTTCACAGGAGCTCCTCAGTGTAAGTGAGTCAGAACTGCTATCAGAATTTATGCTATTATCAGGGTATTTCTCCATTAATCAGAGAATGTGAAAAGTCACCAAGAAAATTTTATTTTGCTTTTCTAATGCATATTACTTAATACCAGCAATGCACTTGGGTCTTCCCTTCCACATACATTTTTCTCTAGATCTCAAAAGAGTACATGATATTTATTTCTTTTCTTTACTTTTTCTTTTGATAAGTGAGGCTTATCAGCACTTAGTATAACCATAAGATTTACTAACATCAGAACTTAACAGATAAGAAGCACTATTCTAGTTTTTCACTTAGTAATAAGATACACAAAGTAAACCTAACCAAGCTCAATATCAGAATTTGCTTGTGTTAAAAGATTTCCACATAAACAATTACTTCAAACATGGGATCTTTAGTATATTAGAGACTACTAGGCCAGCATCTAGCACAGTTATACTCATTAGATTGCATAGTCACAGAAACATTCATATCACTATTAGAGTTTAGAAAATCACATCAGACAACAATTAGCACTTAAGTAAATTTCAATTTAAGCACAGATTACATAAAGATAGTAATATCTGTAAATACTGATTATAAGGTCTGATGTAGCAGAACATAAACTAAACAGATTTAAAGAAAGAACCTGAAACTATTCCAAGTTCATTTACCAATCTTGTAAAAGTAGCTTCACATAGTGGTTTTGTGAAGATATCTGCTAGTTGTTGATCTGTTGGAACAAAATGCAATTCCACTGTACTTTCCATCACATGTTCCCTAATGAAGTGGTACATTATGCTGACGTGCTTTGTCATTGAGTGCTGAACTGGATTACCTGTCATAGAAATAGCACTTTGATTATCACAATAAATAGGGATTTTAGAAAATTCTAACCCATAATCCAGTAACTGATTCTTCATCCAAAGAATTTGTGCACAACAGCTTCCTGCAGCAATGTACTCTGCCTCTGCAGTTGATGTGGAAATTGAATTTTGTTTCTTGCTAAACCAAGAAACTAATCTGCCTCCAAGAAATTGGCAGCTTCCACTTATGCTTTTCCTGTCAATTTTGCACCCTGCAAAATCTGTATCTGAGTAACTTATTAGCTTAATGTCTGATTCCCTAGGATACCACATTCCTAGATCAGTTGTACCCTTAAGGTACTTGAAAATTCTTTTCACAGCTGTTAAGTGAGGTTCTCTTGGATCTGCTTGAAATCTTGCACAAAGACAGGTAGCATACATAATATCAGGTCTACTTACAGTTAGATAGAGTAGAGAGCCAATCATACCTCTGTAATCAGTAATATCTACTGATTTACCAGTATCCTTATCCAATTTTGTTGCAGTGGCCATAGGAGTGGATGCACTTGAACAGTCTTGCATTCCAAATTTCTTCAACAAATTTCTGGTGTACTTAGATTGATAAATAAAAGTTCCTTCTTCATTCTGCTTGACTTGAAGTCCCAGAAAATAGCTAAGTTCTCCCATCATACTCATTTGATATCTTGACTGCATTCGCTTGGCAAACCTTTTACAAAGTCTGTCATTTGTAGAACCAAAAATGATATCATCAACATATATCTGCACCAAAAGTAAGTCCTTTCCATGGTTGAGATAGAATAATGTTATGTCAATAGTCCCTCTGTTAAATCCACTTTCCAGAAGAAACTGAGCTAATGTCTCATACTATGCTCTTGGAGCTTGCTTAAGGCCATAAAGTGCTTTATCAAGTCCGTAGACATGATTAAGAGATTTTGAATCTACAAAACCTGGAGGTTGTTCAACATATACTTCTTCTTCCAATTCTCCAATAAGAAAAGCACTTTTTACATCCATTTGAAATACTTTAAACTTTTTGTGAGCAGCATAAGCCAAAAATATCCTTATGGCTTCCAATCTAGTAACTGGTGCAAATATTTCATCATAATCAATTCCCTCCTGTTGAGAATATCCTTTTGCAACCATCCTTGCTTTATTTCTTGTAATTATTCCATCACTATCAGTTTTATTTCTGAACACCCACTTTGTACCAACAACAGATCTATTCTTTGGTCTTGGCACTAGGGTCCAGACTTTATTTCTTTCAAATTCATTTAACTCTTCCTGCATTGCTTGCACGCAATCAACATCTTGAAGAGCTTCTTCCACTTTCTTTAGTTCAGCCTCAGAAAGAAAAGAATGATAGAGATATTCATTTGATGTTGCTATTCTAGTTCTAATACCTGCTTCAGGATCTCCAATAATCAAGTCAGGTGTATGTGCTTCACTCCACTTCCTTGCAGATGGAAGGTGATCTCTAGAACTAGATGTCCCACATGATCCATGCTGTCTCCATCAACGTTTTCTGATGCTCCCCGTGAAATTATGCTCTCTGAGTTGGATTCTTCAGAATTTAAGTTTCCAGAATTATCAGAACTTAGCCCATCAGAACTTGATCAATCAGAACTTGAAGAGCCTGTTCTAGGTTCTGATGCTTCTTGAGATGTGGTTGGATCTTCAAAATGCTCCCCCTGCACAGGTGCATTTTCCTTTGGCGTAGACACCACAGTTTCAATAACATCAGAGTTTAACCCATCAGAGTTTGTAACATCAGGATTCAGACTATCAGAATTTAAAACTTCATTCTCAAATCTCAGCTGATCATGATCATTGAAATCTTCAAGTCCAGTAATCTTCATATCATCAAAAGAGACATTGATAGATTCCATAACAACCCTTGTTCTTAAATTGTATAATCTGAAGGCTTTTGTGGAAAGTGGATATCCAACAAAAATTCCATCACCAGCTTTTAGATCAAATTTGGATAGCTGTTCAGGATGAGTCTTAAGAACAAAACACCTGCATCCAAATACATGAAAGTACTTCAGATTTGGCTTCTTTTTCTTCACCATCTCATATGGTGTCTTTCTATGTTTGTTGATAAGTGTTGCATTCTGAGTAAAACAAGCAGTCTGCACAGCTTCAGCCTAAAAGTAGGTTGGTAACTTTGCTTCATCAAACATAGTTCATGTAGCTTCAATAAGAGTTCTATTCTTTCTTTCAACAACTCCATTTTGCTGTGAAGTTCCAGGAGCAGAGAATTCCTGCTTTATTCCATGGTCTTTGCAGAACTCTTCCATTATCAAATTCTTAAACTCAGTGCCATTATCCAGTTATTTGATATGATCAATCAAGATAGATGCAGTTTCACTTTTTGTGTGCAAGAAATACACCCATGTGTATCTGGTAAATTCATCTACTATGACCATAGCATATTTCTTCTTTGCAATAGACACGACATTCACTGGACCAAATAGATCAACATGTAGTAGGTGATAAGGCTCAAAAATTGAAGATTCAGTCTTGCTCTTGAATGAAGATTTTCTTTGTTTTGCCTTTTGACATGAATCACAGAGGCCATCAGGAGCAAATACTGATTTTGGCAATCCTCTCACAAGATCTTTCTTGACTAGTTCATTTATATTGTTAAAATTTAAATGAGAGAGTTTCTTGTGCCAATCCAGGCTTTCTTCAATTGATGATCTGCTTAACAGACAGATTGCAGAACCATCAGAACTTGTTGAAAGCTTGGCTTCATAAATGTTACCATGCTTGTATCCCTTCATAACAACTTTGCCTGTAGATTTGCTTACAACTTCACAGTGTTCTTCAAAGAAATCCACATGATAACCTCTATCACAGATTTGACTAACACTCAGTAGATTGTGTTTAAGTCCCGAGACTAGAGCTACTTTTTCAATGATGACATTCCCAAGATTGATATTGCCATATCCCAGAGTTTTTCCCATATTGCCATCTCCATAAGAAACTCCTGGGCCAGCTTTCTCCACAAAGTCTGATAGCAGGGCTTTATTTCCAGTCATATGTCCTGAACATCCACTGTCCCGAACTAGGATGTTTTTCCTGTTGCCCTGCAATCACAAAGACCACTAATGATTAGTATTAAGGACCCAGACTTGCTTGGATCATTTGGCCTTATTAAGTTTGTTAGCATTTGCAGCGGATTTAACTCCAGAGTTTATGCTAACATTTTTCATATCAAATTTTACAGCATCAGTCTTTGCATCAGAACTTACACTAGAAGGAATTATAGAAACTTTCTTCAAAAAATGTTTTATTTGATAATAATCATAGTACAAACTATGATATTCCTTACAAGTATAAATGGAATGCTATAAACTACCACAATAAAAACAAGGATTTTGTGGTTTAAACCTAACAGACTGACTCTTAAATCCTGATTTAGGAGGTAAAGAGTTTATATCCTTATTCTTCCTGCAAAAAGAAGCAAAATGTTTTGAGTTTCCACAGTTATAGCATTTCTTTCTAAGAGCACTAGGAAAAGGCTTATAATTTTTGCTTTTATTCACACCTTCCTTTCCATTCCTATTTTTCCTAGGTGGCTTGACCTTGTTTACATTCTTAATCTCTTTCAGCTTATACTTAAGCTGCTTATTTATCATTAAGCCTATGTTAACTTCAGTTGGCTTATCCTATTTAGGTTGTCAGAAGTTAATTTCTCCTTAACTTCTGATTTCTCAATATCAGTCTTTGCAGTTACAAACATAACAGGATTTACCTTTGGTTTTTGTTTAACAACTATAGGCTCAGTTTCTACAGTTCCCTTACTGTTCTTATCATCTCCATAACCTAAGCCCTATTTCCAGTTTCCACTACTAAGAATATCCTGAGTTGCTCTACCAGAGTTGGTCCAAGTCCTGATAATCTCTCTTTCCTTTTATAACTCAGTTTTTAGAGATTCATTCATTTTTAGCACTTCATCCCTAACATAAAAGGCATCATCTCTATCTTTCTGAGTTTGATGGAACATGACTAACTCTTTTTCTAAATAATCATTCCTCTTTTTATAAGCAAGATTTTCAGAAGTTAATCTTTTACATGTTAAAGTTTGATCTTTATAACTAATGAACATGGTTTTAAGATATCTTCTAACTTAGTAATATCATCAGTATGAAAGGCATAAGTAGTTTGAGGTACCTTTAAGTCAGCAGTATCACAACTGCTATCAGCATTTTCCATCAAGGCATAGTTTTCCTCATCCTCAGAATCTAAAGCATCTGACCAGCTTTTATTCTTTGTGACAAAAGCCTTGCCTTTGTCACTCTTCCCTTTTCTGCAATCAGGAGATATGTGGCCTTTCTCACCACAGTTGTAGCATTTAACATTTGAGTAATCTCCTCTGTCAGACTTTCCTCCTTTGCCTTCAGATTTTCTGAAACCTTTCTTATCAGGACTTGCACCTTTCCTGAAAAACTTTGTTCCTCTCCTGAATTTCCTGTATGCAATCTTTGTGATTCCTTTCACCATAATAGCACACAGCTTCATCATCTCTTCATCAGGGTCCATCTCAGGTATACTTTCAGTTTCCGAGTCATCATCAGTATCAGAACTTGATGACTCAGTATCAGACTTTGTGATGAGAGCTTTTCCCTTGCCTTTTTTTGAGGCAACAACTTTGGGATTTTCCTCCTCAGCCACAAAGGCAACTGTCCTTGACTTTCTTCCATTCCTCTTGCTTATTTGTTCCATTTAAAGTTCATGAGTCTTGAGCATCCCATAAATTTAATCAAGAGTTGTTTCATCAAGATTATAGTTGTCTCTTATTATTGTGGCCTTCAAATCCCATATTTCAGGAAGAGCTAACAGGAATTTAAGATTTGAATCATCAATATCATACTCTTTGTCAACTAGTGACAAATCATTCAAGAGTTTGACAAATCTGTAATATAAATCAGTTAATGACTCATCAGGCTTTGAGTCAAAGTGCTCATACTCTTGAGTGAGTATAGTCTTCCTGTTCTTCTTGATTGAATAAGTTCCCTGACACCTTGTTTCCAAAGCATCCCATATCTCTTTTGCAGTCTTGCATTGAATTACCCTGCTTGACATGACATTATCAATGGCACTATGCAACAAGTGTCTTACCTTTGCATCCTTTGCAATCGATGAGATATCTTCAATAGTGTAATCACTTTTCTCCTTTGGTACAGACTTTGCTGGCTGACCTGCAACTTCCACAGAGAGTTTAGTTGGCATATGTGGTCCTTCATTAATCCTGTCGAGATATTCTGGATCTGTAGCTTCCAGAAACATAGCCATCTTCACTTTCCATATGGAATACTCAGAAGGTCTCAACATGGGAACTCTTATAGTCTCATATCGACTATGGGTTATGGTTTTTGGAGTTTTTTTAGTTTTGGTGGGCTTGGTTGGAGTTTCTTCTTCAAACATGATTGTTTTTGGATCTTAAACTATATGTGTGTTAACAGATAGCTCTGATACCACTTGTTAGGTCACACACACTGTAGAAGGGGTTGAATACAGTGTTTACTACAATCAAATCGAATATAAGAACTCAAGTAAAAGAACACAGATTTTATTCAACACAATAAACTCTATTACAAAGAACTGTTCTCTCTCAGTGATGAACAAATTATCACGAGAGCTGCTAGGGTTACAAAGAATAATGACTTTGATTAAGATAACACATATAGTGTAAACCCTATGTCTGTGTTTATATACTACACAGTTACAAGATAATGTTCTAATTGATATTGGATATAATTCTGCTTCCTAAAATATATCAATCAGATATCTTTTCTTCCAAATATTCTATTATTCATAGAATTCCTTATGCATGCATATTTCTTCTTGCGTTTATCTTGATCTTCTTTCCTTTCAATCAGCCACCTTCCTTATCTGAAAGTCTCCTTAAGTCCTGATAATATCTCCTGATAAATATCTTCTGATATCTTAAGTTCTGATAACTTAAGTTATGATATCTTAATTCTTGACTTCAGTATAAGTACTGATTTCCAGTTAAATACTGATTTTTCGTGTTAGTTAAGATCTGAAAACTAAACACAAATTATCTTTAGACATGACATTATCAAATATATCTAACAATAATCAAAATGAGACTGGTTTAAGAGTGCATACCCAATTTTTTGTGTCAGAAAAGGAATGGCATCAAAATTTGAGCACTTGTTGGCAAACGTCTTCGTGATGCAATTGAAGAAGAAGCTCCATTCCCTTCGAATATAAGGGCGTTTGAGTTGACCCATCTTAGCCAAACTCTTTTCATACCCTAGATTAGCCATCATTTGTTGTAGCAAGGGCTCCTCCACAGCAGAACTGAATTGACAGTTTTCAGGTAGGTGTAGAGCTTTTCGAACTGTTGCCGGAGTAACAACATACTCAACCTCCTTTGCTGTAAACACGATGCTTGGAGTCCCATTCTTACCACCATCATCATAAAGTCCAAAAAGCCAGAACGTCAGAACTTGAGTTCCAGATAAACCGGATGGCTGTGTCAAAGCGAACCCAATTTCACTATGAGATATGAAATCCTGAATAAAATGAAGTTCCGAAGGAGCTTCACTCTTAGTTAGAATGGCAGCGTAGTTGTTGGGGACGAACTTTGCTCCAATAAAGATTATATCCTTGGGTGCCATTGAAAAATAAGTGAGAAATAAGAATGCATGAAAGGTGTTTGGTAAAATGCCTGTGTAAAAACAGTCAGTGAATATGGAAAGAATAAGAGAAAAGAGAGAGAGTGTAGAATACAAAAGTAGATAAAAGATTTAAAATCTTTTCTCTCTTTTACTTATACACGCCACTTGACAGCAGTTAAGACGAATTTGAACAGTCTCTACACCTGTCAGCATGCAGTAGTTAAGACAGTAGTTAATGGGCATGGGAAATAAGTAATGATAACTATGCACATGCAGTTTTTCAAAAAAAAAACTGTTCCCACTAAACAAGTAATTATGAATGTCTTTATCTCACTTAAACCAATATTCTGATAAAATATAACCGTTCAAGTATTGACCCAAAAATAAATCAAGGAAATAAATATTGCCACGTAAGCATCAGAACTTGACTTATTATCAGAAATTAAAGGTCATCAGAATATGGCTTCTGTACTCAAAAAGTGAATGTTTATTTCTGTAATTCTTCACACAAATACTGATATAGTTTATGCAGAACTTAATCATCAGAACTTCCATCAGAACTTCCATCAGAACTAGTCCTCATAATTTATGCAACTGACACTTAAACTGTTCATCTAAAATAACATTGATCACCACAATAATTTTCATCATTCATATGGAGTGTAAGTGTGTGCTTTTAAGCTAAATATCAGACAAAGAGTAAAGTCTGATTCATTTCAGTAAAGAATCTGTCAGACTAAGAACTTTGCTCAAAATCTGTCATTAGTCTGAAGTCTACTATAGAATGAGTTCATGCATGAGTCCACCTCAACTATTTTGTCCTCATTTTATGCACCTTTTGACATTCTTTTTCACAGGAGCTCCTCAGTGTAAGTGAGTCACAACTGCTATCAGAATTTATGCTATTATCAGAGTATTTCTCCAGTAATTAGAGAATGTGAAAAGTCACCAAGAAAATTTTATTTTGCTTTTCTAATGTATATTACTTAATACCAGCAATGCACTTGGGTCTTCCCTTCCACATACATTTTTCTCTAGATCTCAAAAGAGTACATGATATTTATTTCTTTTCTTTACTTTTTCTTTTGATAAGTGAGGCTTATCAGCACTTAGTATAACCATAAGATTTACTAACATCAGAACTTAACAGATAAGAAGCACTATTCTAGTTTTTCACTTAGTAATAAGATACACAAAGTAAACCTAACCAAGCTCAATATCAGAATTTGCTTGTGTTAAAAGATTTCCACATAAACAATTACTTCAAACATGGGATCTTTAGTATATTAGAGACTACTAGGCCAACATCTAGTACAGTTATCCTCATTAGATTGCATAGTCACAGAAACATTCATATCACTATCAGAGTTTAGAAAATCACATCAGACAACAATCAGCACTTAAGTAAATTTCAATTTAAGCACAGATTACATAAAGATAGTAATATCTGTAAATACTGATTATAAGGTCTGATGTAGCAGAACATAAACTAAACAGATTTAAAGAAAGAACCTGAAACCATTCCAAGTTCATTTACCTATCTTGTAAAAGTAGCTTCACATAGTGGTTTTGTGAAGATATCTGCTAGTTGTTGATCTGTTGGAACAAAATGCAATTCCACTGTACCTTCCATCACATGTTCCCTAATGAAACGGTACCTTATGCTGATGTGCTTTGTCATTGAGTGCTGAACTGGATTACCTGTCATAGAAATAGCACTTTGATTATCACAGTAAATAGGGATTTTAGAAAATTCTAACCCATAATCCAGTAACTGATTCTTCATCCAAAGAATTTGTGCACAACAGCTTCCTGTAGCAATGTACTCTGCCTCTGCAGTTGAAGTGGAAATTGACTTTTGTTTCTTGCTAAACCAAGAAACTAATCTGCCTCCAAGAAATTGGCAGCTTCCACTTGTGCTTTTCCTATCAATTTTGGACCCTGCAAAATCTGTATCTGAGTAACCTATTAGCTTAAAGTCTGATTCCCTAGGATACCACATTCCTAGATCAGTTGTACCCTTAAGGTACTTGAAAATACTTTTCACGGCTGTTAAGTGAGGTTCTCTTGGATCTGCTTGAAATCTTGCACAAAGACAGGTAGCATACATAATATCAGGTCTACTTACAGTTAGATAGAGTAGAGAGCCAATCATACCTCTGTAATCAATAATATCTACTGATTTACCAGTATCCTTATCCAATTTTGTTGCAGTGGCCATAGGAGTGGATGCATGTAACACCCCCAAATCCAGGGTCGGGGATTCGGGTTGTCACGAGTTCCATTTCCCTTATCAATACTTAATCATAACAGTCAACCAACTACTGCATACTGTGACCCCACAATGTACACACACACCACAAGTTATAGTCTCAAAGATGAATACAACAAATAACACAAGTCATTTTATTCCACAATTATAAGTCATTACACCTCAAAAGGGTTTCTGAATAATTTACATATTCCTTGCCATTATTACAATTCATAATATACATAAGTCTGGTACATCAATAGTTGAAAACCTAGCCTATTGGTAGTTCCTACCTCAGCTACGGCGGCATCAACGCCTACAGGAAACTGCGGAACGTTTCCTATCTGCTCGCGAATTGGGAGCTTGATCCTGTTCATCTTGTCTATCTGTTATTCTGTGATGAAAGAAGAAAGCAAGGGTGAGCAACAAGCCCACCAAATTAATATGTATAATGATTAACAATTTATGAGCATTCTCATAGCACTCATGAAAGTCTTGGTCAAGAATAATTGAACCAAGCTTGACCTCTTAATGCGATCAAGTCGTAAAATATTTAGTATATATGTATATATACTTTACAAAATTTTTAAAATCCTCTGCCATGCAGAATATACACAGGGTTCCAGTTTATAATTGTATAAAAATATCGTTGCAAGGTGATCTCATATGTCTAACCTCGTCTCAACGTTTTTCTGAAAATCTTTGTCATGCATAAGATAATCATTAACTAGATATAAGTTGAAAAGATGAAGTTAAAAGATACTCCAATATACTTATATCTTTCCCAAATACTACTTGAACTACCACCGTTCAAGGTATAATCCGTTTCAAAAGTTCATCACATAGATGAGACTACAAGATAAGATTTGAATGGATTCAATCTTTGAAATATCATTATAAATAATGAAGTTACGAGATACTTCATTAAGTCCCGATATATATATACACCTATATATATACATTTCATACACTCCTTGAAAACCTCTGTTATGAAAATTATAAATAGAGTTGCAATATCCAATGAATTTGGAAAGGAGAAAACCTTGGCACAAACCTGACATTTTGCTGATCAGGCAAAGATACCAATACGTAACTTTTTCTACTAGTAGATGGACGAATTCCCCACTGGTCATCACCCTGGCCACATTAGGACCTATGCTGGACTGCCACTCAGCCACTTACGCATTGATGGACTCCCACTGAGCCACTTACACTTTCATGGATGCCCACTGAGCCCATGTTGCTTATGCCGACTCAATTAGATGAACTTACTTCCCGAACGATGGGCAAGTAATCAAGATGTTTTCTCAAAACAGCATCCTCGTTGCGAATGTAAAATACACCACTGAGCCGGATCCCTCAGGTTTTGAGCGAGTATTTAAATCCCCTTCGAAAGGAAGATCTTAAATATAAAAATGAGTTTTGGGATCCGCTCTAACTTTTAAAAATCATTTTGAAGACTCGAAAACATTTTTAAGAATGTTTGGAGTAATGCTGATTTAATGAAATAAATCAGTCCCGATATATTAGAAAATATCTGAATATTATAATTTAAATAATATTCCCATAAGGATAATCTTTATAAAAATAATTTGAAGTAGAAATTTTAAAACTCATTCTTGAAATGAATAATAAATAACCAAAGATATACTTATACGAAAGTACAATCTTTATTTGAATAATCGAAAATAAGTTTGATTATTGAAATATTATTCTTTAATAAAATAAAGAATATTATTAAATAAAAGAAGCGGAGACATAAGCCCTCGAATGAATATTCAAAATAATATTCATTAAATAAAATAAACGGAGACTTAAGTCCTCGAATGAATATTCAAAATAATATTCATTAAATAAAATAAACGGAGTCATAAGTCCTCGAATAAATATTCAAAAATAATATTCATTAATTAAAATAAAGTTATCGAATAAACCTTATTCGATTAATAGTTTTGAAAACTATATCTATATATTATAAATATATATATATAATATACTCGGGAACATTGACTCCCGGTTTAGAAAATGTTCACCTTTGGGTCCCCTATACTAAGGGTATACGCAACTACTGCTTATCTCTAGCATAGGTATTATGCAATTATAAGCATTGGAATCAACAGATAGATATCAAGTTTACAAAACAGACATGCGTATAAACCATATCACATGCTCCAATATATCGCAAGATTTGCTAATAACAATCATGCACTTATCACAAGATAATGCATATACATATATTTACATCACAACAACAGTATAACGGGTAGAAAACTTGCCTGAGTGCTCCGGGGTAGACTTAGCTTAGAGTGGGTCCGGTAACCTATGAACAACAACATAAGCCGAAATTAAACCACGGTCGCTTAAGAAACTAGACTTTATCCAATTGAACCCTAACGTTTGCTTATGGTCATTTCTAGCTTAACAAATCACATAAGTCGTTCGAGTACCCTCGATTCCACCATTTTTAATAAATTAACCGTTACGAATTTTAAGGCGACGCTTTCCCGAATACCCTACCAACTGCCTAGTCCACTTTAAATAATTATTTCATACTCCAATTACTCATTTAAGGGCCTTAACCAAGATTTCAAAGTAAGGCGAGGGGTAATGGTTTGTTCGCGAAACACCGTTACTTAAAACGGTCGTTTCTCCTAAACCGTACATCGGATTCAAGCGAACCACATATCAAAACGAAGCTCGTAACATGAATTATCTAAAAATGGAAAAGGTTAGAATCTTTCAGTGAGTTAACGGGTCCTAAAGTTAAGAACATAACAGTTAAGGAAAATCGGGCATTATGACGTTTATGTTTTCGCGATTTCCAATTTAATTAACACTCTAAATTATCATCAATTCACTCACAACCACCAATACAACAATATTCAACCATCATAATACAAACTCAGTCCCCAACTCCAAGTTCTACCAATTTATCCAACCAATCAAAGACCCAATATTCAAAACCAATACAAATCCACCAAAACTACTTATAATCAAAGATCAAGCCTTAATACTAACAATGCTTCAATAAAACTTAATGGAATCATAAAATCAAAGCTAGGGTTTGAAGTTGATACCTTCCTTGGTAGGTGTTAAGTTTCTAGGAAGCCTTAGGGATCCTTAATCTAACCTCCTACAAGCTTGATCTTTCCAAAGAAATCACGAACACAAAGTTAGGTTTTGAAGTTTCTAAAAGTCCGATTTAAAGAACTGTAAAATTGAGGGTCTTACATTGCTTATTTAGATGAGACTTGTGAACAAGAGTTGTAGGCCATCTCAATACCTTTTCAACGAGCTATAGAACACAACATTTGAGTGAGTATTGAAGGAGATATGGTAGTTTTAAGTTGCTGCTCTGGTTTTGGCCGAGAGCAAGGGAAAAAAAAGTGAAGTAAAAATGTTTCTAGTTTGATTAAATGATTTGTGTGGTGTTTAGTTGGTTACTTCCTTTTGTTGTTAATTAGATTGTTACCATGGTAAGAATTGTGTGGCTCACAATCAACCAACCAATCCCTCCATATGTCATGCTTATGTCACCATGCCTATGTCATCTTTCTCATGTCATCCTCTTACACTTGTCTTCTTCTTGTTGGTGTGATGACATCATCATCCACTAACCTCTTTGATTAACCCCTAATTACTTGGCTAATGACCGCTTATCTGTTATACGGTTCGCTTAACTTTTGTTCTCGTTTATCGTTTGAGGGATCATACTTGGGATCTTATTACTTAGGTTCCCCTAAACCTTTCTCAATATTTTATATTCCTTTTATGATCCTCTCTAAAAATCCTTGAATTTAAATCCTTTTTATCATGTTACCTTATACTCAATTCTTTCGGTATCTGGTGGATTTTCGGGAAAAATCATAGTGTTCGGATTTGGATTCTGACGATCTTTACATACACTTATTTACTTTATGGAATACTAATATGATCTTAGAAATCCATAAAAGTACTCCTATATAGCGTGGTCTGATAATTTTCCTTGATCAGCATAATCAGCAAAAGTTACTATTCATCCGTGTTTCAAAAATTCCAAAAATTGGGGTTATTACAGTCTCCCCTCCTTAAAAGGATTCCGTTCCGGAATCGGATAGAAAATGAATAGGGATGCTCTCTTAGCATTGCACTTTCTAACTCTCAAGTAAATTTTCCTATATTATGGTTCTACCATCAAACTCTGACTAGTTTGATAACCCTTCTCATAAGCACTTGTTCCTTTTCAATCTATAACCCTTCCTAGTTGCTCCATATAGGTTACGTCTGGTTGCATGTCTATGCACTCATATGCCCCTATTTGTCTGGCATCCGAATTACACTTCCTTAACATTGATACGTGGAACACGTTATTAACTTGCTAAATGTTCGGGGGTAGGGCTAGCTCATATGCTAATTTCCCAATACGTCTTAATATATTCAAGGGTCCAACAATTCGTGGGCTTAGCTTTCCTTTCTTTCCGAACCTTATCCATCCTTTCTAAAGGAATACCTATAACAGCACTAGGTCCCCTACTTCCTATTCTTTGTCCTTTCGTGTCAAATCAACATACTTCTTATGTCCATTTTGGGCTACTACCAACCGTCCTCTGATTAGATCTATTATATCCTTGGTCCTTTGGACTACTGCGGGTCCGAGCATCTTGCGCTCTACAACTTCGTCCAAACATAAGGGAGATCGACATTGTGTTCTCTCAAGGATCTCATAAGGCGATATCTCGATACTGACATACGATCTATTATCGTAAGAAAATTCAATCCGCGTTAAGTGATCATTCGAAATTCTTTCAAGTCTATTGCACAGAATCTCATCATAGCTTCTAGCATTATAGCTTTTGCTTCTCAATACCCATTCTTTTCCAGTTCATAATCGTTACTATCTTCCGTTCCTAATATTATATTGGTTATACTTTTGCTCCTTAGCATTCTATAACCTTTTAATAACCACGTCAACCTTAGTATCACGAACGTGTTAGATTCAGATACCACCACACTGGTACTACTCCTTTCTAGCTGCTTCTATCTTCAAAAGCTTGGTCCTTCATATAGAAGTAAAAGAATTTATTGAGAGATCACTATGATCATGAACACTTGTTATATCGCATAGTTAGTACAGAAGGTGGTCAGCCTTTAGTACTTGACAAGCAATTAAACAACATGTGGTATCCTACTAGGCTTCTATCACACAGATAGATAGTCATTCGGCAATACCTCCCCTTCTGGAAGGGCTGTTCTTCTCAGCTTATACAAAATGAAAAGGAGAGAGAAGAATGAATTGAAGAGAATTGTATATATATAAAATATACTGCCATAAAATATCTGGCTTGGAATCTACCTCTGAACTATAGAGGTTTGTCATAGGAGAACAAAACATATACGTATATATATCAACATCAGGTATTATAACATCGTATTTCACATGCCTAAATATTTTTGATATTCTGTCCGTCATTCTATGGACCTATGCTCTTGCTCGAGCTTATACACAATCACCTTTGAAACTCCCTCGACATCGGAAATCGAATCTGGGAACTCATTCTAGACATCATCGTTACTAGAATTCTATGCTTGCACCACAACCTTCCTCGTATAGTAATACGACTCTCTATTGATAAGAAGGAATAAGTATTCAATAGGTAAATAATCGACTTAATTAGTCTATTAATGATAACTTATACATCACCACAACCCGATTAGTGGTACCCAATCTCAACATTCATTAAACTACAACTCTCACGGTTGCAATCGGCTCATTATTCAAAGAATCGTTGCTGCATTACTAGGGTCCACCATTTACCTACTTTAGTCATTCATTTTCCATGAAGTTTTAATAGCTAACCATACGGAGTCCATTCATATCATATCGAATCCTTCTAAGGAGGTAACATAATCACCATTCATGATTCGTGAAGAACATTCCTGATCCTGACGTACATACATGACATGAAGCAGATAAAATTACAGAAGAGTTTCAATCAAAGCAACGATAGTAGGCTAATACCATTATCAACCAAATTTCTTTACTGGGAGACATGAAGCTCAAAGGTTCATTTAGTCCTTTTGTAACATGCTCCTGGATTATCTCAAGATAGGACCTTCTAAGATAGAAAGCCCGCTCACGGCGATTACATGAATTAAATCTTTACCAAACTACTATTACGGTTGAGTACCGCACAGTCATCAGAAGGAATGTCAATCTTTCACACCATAATACAACCTTCACGGAATTAACCATTATCACTGTATTCCTCTGGCACGAGCGCCGATAATTTTCCTCTTACACTTAAAGTGTTGGCCACCTCTTTGGCCTTTCCTGATAGTAAAATCTTCTTACAATCAATGTCATTTTAACCACCTCCAACTAAATTTTCTACCTCATTTCAATAACTACTTATGTGAAAATGCTTCTCTTAAATCCTGGTGAGAAAAAAAATCACCATTTTTCCATAAGTCATTGCCTTAGTCTTTAGATGTGAACATTGCCACGACTGACTCTCGATCATACTTAGGACGTCTCTTATCTTGGGTTCTTCTTGTTTTCACCAATCTCGACCCTCACTGGATCGATCTATACTTTCTTATGGATCAACACGTGCCCCACCTGGCATTATTATAATTACGTCATATTTCCTTCATCAAAATTTCTATTCTTAAGAACTTTGAATATTACCTTTCTCCTTGTAAAACCTCTAAGGTTATCCTTAAATCCTTCATCAGGTACACCCTAGGCACAGGGCATATCAAGATACCATTTACTAATACCAGAATCATTGTCTATATACTTCTGAAAAATTTCTCCACTGATCCTCAAAGGTTGTTGTTACCTTAATCATTTCCAATTCATACTGTCAAAACTCATGCTTTCCCTATTAAGGGTGAAATGCCAACCTTTATGCATTCCCCTAGGATTCATTTCAAGTTATCGGGGTTTTATCCTTAATTCCACCTTTAAAAGATACTTACACTCTTCCATGGATAAATCAAGTCATATATCCTTGATAGATTATCTTATTCAATCATTCCCACCTCGATAGTCTATACCAATTTCACAATAACATTTGTATTCAAAATGAGGTTAATAAATATGGCCTCCAAAAGATAACAACGGTTATCTACTTTTCTTGCCTGATTCAGTAATGATAACAGGGATGTTCTAGAAGATATTGGTCGTGTTCAACGTGAACCTTTTAGTTCTAACTACTCATTTACCTCTTTTATTTATCTCAACAGTCATCTCAATATTGGGATATCTTTCATACCTGGCGTCTCCCTTTCTGGGTATCATGCCCCCGGTCTTACACTTCACATTCTTGAAGGTCACTTCCTTCATCCAATTTTCCTAATTTTTTACTTTCTTGTCTCCTCAGTGTATCCGTTTTTCCTTATTAATCAATCTATCTATCTCAAATTTTCATCGAATACTGTCAACTTCAAGGGAATTAACTATACGTATCGCTTACTCCTTCAAACCTTGAATTTATCTCATGATCAGTAACCATCGCGCTGATAATGACACACTTCTCTATATTTATTGCAAGGGTTTCTTAGGGTTTCCCATACCTAACTCCCTTCTCACTTCTCAACTCTATTTTCTTTATATCCCTTTATACTCCTGCCCTTTTCAGTCTTTTATTTTCGTTTCCATTACAACCATTACATGAACCAACACAACATAAGCATTGATTTCAAACATCCCATCATTCTAGATTCGTGTCCTCGGAACGAATCTTGACAACTTTTACAACTTAGATTCATAATTCATCATACTCGTCCTGCTTTTGTTCTGGTTCTAAAGCTTTTACACTACCTCCCTAACATTGGGAAGTACTTTCCCGAAAACAATTGTCTGAACTTTAATCAGTTTATTATAACCTATGGCTCCGTGCCTTTCTTGGCCTTTCACCAACGGGTGGCCTCTCTCTTAGGGGGGTAAGTGACAAAAACAGTCTTTTGTGCTTCGTCAATCATTTAGAATCTCAAATGATTCCTATATTTCCTTTAGCCAGACTCTTGCCTCGACTGGGTCAACCTGTTCCTTGGAACTCTGAGAGCTTAGCGACTTAAAGGTCATGAAAGAATTTCTACCGCATTGTTTCCTCATGGTGATGGTTGGGAATAAAAGTATAAGTTTTGTTTAGGCAGGTCCATGAATTGCCCCATAGGAGTACTGTCCTAGTTCTCCCTATCTTGCTCGACTTCTGTTTTCTCAGTATGAAATATTTTCTCCTCCTCCCCATAATCGGGGTCATCCTACATACTTTAAATCCTCATTTTCCACTTCATTATGTTATGGGTTCCTTCTATCTTGATGGCGTCCTCCCTGACTATCACATTCAGGGTTTGCCCTAAATCTTATTCCTCGAATTATGACTTTCATCTAAGATCCCGTCCTTAAGCTCTTGAACATTGAAACCCAATTTTTGTCGGAATACCTCATTATTCCCTTAATCTTTCTCGATATTAATCTCGTTTCCAGTCATTGACTCCCTTCATTCATTACTTTTTTTTCCTTGGCACAATCTAATCTTTTTCCAATAACTCGGGCTGCATTACAATCTCAAACAGCTTTTCGGTACCGGCTCCGGTTGCGTTCACTCCTATTTCCATTTCCTCTCTTATCAACTCTCTCAAAGACATTATCATTCTTGAGTCTCTCCTTTACACTAAGGGTATTAGCCACCATTTTGGCTTTCCCTGGATGATAAATAATCTCATAATCGTAATCCTTGATAAGCTCTAACCACCTCATCTGGCGCATGTTAAGCTCTTTCTGCGTGAAAATGTACTAGAGCACTTATGTTTTAGGCAAATCTCGCACTTCTCTCCATACAAGTAGTGCCTCAAATCTTTTAAGGCAAAACTATTGCCACGAGCCCAAGCTCATGGGTGGGGACATCGAATTTTATATTCCCTTAATTATCTTGACGCGTACGCGATTACCTTGTTGTGCTGTATAAGAAGCACCCTAATTCCTTATGCGAAGCGTCACTACACATCACAAAATCTCCTTTTCCATCCGGCAATGCCATCATAGGGGCCGTCACCAATCTTTGCTTCAGTTCTTGAAAGTTGTTCTCGTATTTCTCTGTCTATTCGAACTTCCCAGTCTTACGAGTAAGCACGTTAAAGGGGCTACTATCTTTACGAACTTGAACGAACCTCCGGTAGTAACCAGCCAATCCTACCTCTGGTAGTCGCCCTAACCATAGTCATCAATTCCTCAGTGGTCCTTTATTCATTCTTGTCAGGATCCTCCACGGGATTCTTCTCAGCAACAATCCCTTCTAGAACAACATCCTCAACCGCTACATCCTCAATATGAACATCATCCGGTCCCGTGTTAGGACGCTCTATCAGATCCATAATCTGATCTCCAATAAGTAATAAAACATCATCGCGTTGTTGCTCCTCAACCTCAGGGTTCGGAGTCCCGCTACCATATACGATAACGAACTACGCTTCTATTACGATATTTATAAGGGTTCCCATAAGGGTTTTAACTGTCAGTACTATGTTAGGTAGTCCGACTATGAACTTGGCAAGAGTTCTTATTATCTTAGTGAACTTATTATTTTAACGGCATATCATCTCTGAGGTTTATAACGCTTAGCTCTGATACCATTTCTGTAACACCCCCAAATCCAAGGTCGGGGATTCGGGTTGTCAAGAGTTCCATTTCCCTTATCAATACTTAATCTTAACAGTCAACCAACTACTGCGTACTGTGACCCCACAATGTACACACACACCACAAGTTATAGTCTCAAAGATGAATACCACAAATAACACAAGTCATTTTATTCCATAATTATAAGTCATTACACCTCAAAAGGGTTTCTGAATAATTTACATATTCCTTGCCATTATTACAATTCATAATATACATAAGTCTGGTACATCAATAGTTGAAAACCTAGCCTATTGGTAGTTCCTACCTCAGCTACGGCGGCATCAACGCCTACAGGAAACTGCGGAACGTTTCCTATCCGCTCGCGAATTGGGAGCTTGATCCTGTTCATCTTGTCTATCTGTTATTGTGTGATGAAAGAAGAAAGCATGGGTGAGCAACAAGCCCACCAAAATAATATGTATAATGATTAACAATTTATGAGCATTCTCATAGCACTCATGAAAGTCTTGGTCAAGAATAATTGAACCAAGCTTGACCACTTAATGCGATCAAGTCGTAAAATATTTAGTATATATGTATAAATACTTTTCAAAATCTTTAAAATCCTCTGCCATGCAGAATATACACAGGGTTCCAGTTTATAATTGTATAAAAATATCGTTGCAAGGTGATCTCATATGTCTAACCTTGTCTCAACGTTTTTCTGAAAATCTTTGTCATGCATAAGATAATCATTAACTAGATATAAGTTGAAAAGATGAAGTTAAAAGATACTCAATATACTTATATCTTTCCCAAATACTACTTAAACTACCACCGTTCAAGGTATAATCCGTTTCAAAAGTTCATCACATAGATGAGACTACAAGATAAGATTTGAATAGATTCAATCTTTGAAATATCATTATAAATAATGAAGTTACGAGATACTTCATTAAGTCCCGATATATATATACACGTATATATATACATTTCATACACTCCTTGAAAACCTCTGTTATGAAAATTATAAACAGAGTTGCAATATCCAATGAATTTGGAAAGGAGAAAACCTTGGCATAAACCTGATATCTTGCTGATCAGGCAAAGATACCAATACGTAACTTTTTCTACTAGTAGATGGACGAATTCCCCACTGGTCATCACCCTGGCCACATTAGGACCTATGTTGGACTGCCACTCAGCCACTTACGCATTGATGGACTCCCATTGAGCCACTTACACTTTCATGGACGCCCACTGAGCCCATGTTGCTTATGCCGACTCAATTAGATGACTTACATCCCGAACGATGGGCAAGTAATCAAGATGTTTTCTCAAAACAGCAACCTCGTTGCGAATGTAAAATACACCACTGAGCCGAATCCCTCAGGTTTTGAGCGAGTATTTAAATCCCCTTCGAAAGGAAGATCTTAAATATAAAAATGGGTTTTGGGATCCGCTCTAACTTTTAAAAATCATTTTAAAGACTCGAAAACATTTTTAAGAATGTTTGGAGTAATGCTGATTTAATGAAATAAATCAGTCCCGATATATTAGAAAATATCTGAATATTATAATTTAAATAATATTCCCATAAGGATAATCTTTATAAAAATAATTTGAAGTAGAAGTTTTAAAACTCATTCTTGAAATGAATAATAAATAACCAAAGATATACTTATACGAAAGTACAATCTTTATTTGAATAATCGAAAATAAGTTTGATTATCGAAACATTATTCTTTAATAAAATAAAGAATATTATTTAATAAAAGAAGCGGAGTCATAAGCCCTCGAATGAATATTCAAAATAATATTCATTAAATAAAATAAACGGAGTCTTAAGTCCTCGAATGAATATTCAAAATAATATTCATTAAATAAAATAAACGGAGTCATAAGTCCTCGAATGAATATTCAAAAATAATATTCATTAATTAAAATAAAGTTATCGAATAAACCTTATTTGATTAATAGTTTTGAAAACTATATCTATATATTATAAATATATATATATAATATACTTGGGAACATCGACTTCCGGTTTAGAAAATGTTCACCTTTGGGTCCCCTATACTAAGGGTATACGCAACTACTGCTTATCTCTAGCATAGGTATTATGCAATTATAAGCATTGGAATCAACAGATAGATATCAAGATTACGAACAGACATGCGTATAAACCATATCACATGCTCCAATATATCGCAAGATTTGCTAATAACAATCATGCACTTATCACAAGATAATGCATATACATATATTTACATCACAACAACAGTATAACGGGTAGAAAATTTGCCTGAGTGCTCCGGGGTAGACTTAAGCTTAGAGTGGGTCCGGTAACCTATGAACAACAACATAAGCCAGAATTAAACCACAGTCGCTTATGAAACTAGACTTTAACCAATTGAACCCTAACGTTTGCTTATGGTCATTTCTACACTTAACAAATCACATAAGTCGTTCGAGTACCCTCGGTTCCACCATTTTTAATAAATTAACCGTTACGAATTTTAAGGCAACGCTTTCGTGAATACCCTACCAACTGCCTATTCCACTTTACATAATTGTTTCATACTCCAATTAGTCATTTAAGGGCCTTAACCAAGGTTTCAAAGTAAGGTGGGGGTAATGGTTTATTCGCGAAACGCCGTTACTTAAAACGCGTTTCTCCTAAACCACGTATCAAAACGAAGCTCGTAACATGAACTATCTAAACATGGCAAAGGCTAGAATCTTTCAGTGAGTTCACGGGTCCTAAATTTAAGAACAGAACAGTTAAGGAAAATCGGGCATTATGACGTTTATCTTTACGCGATTTCCAATTTAATTAACACTCTAAATTATCATCAATTCACTCACAACCACCAATACAACAATATACAACCATCATACTACAAACTCAGTCCCCAACTCCAAGTTTTACCAATTTATCCAACCAATTAAAGACCCAATATTCAAAACCAATACAAATCCACCAAAACTACTTATAATCAAAGATCAAGCCTTAATACTAACAATGCTTCAATAAAACTTAATGGAATCATAAAATCAAAGCTAGGGTTTGAAGTTGATACCTTCCTTGGTAGGTGTTAAGTTGCTAGGAAGCCTTAGAGAGCCTTAATCTAACCTCCTACAAGCTTGATCTTTCCAAAGAAATCACGAACACAAAGTTAGGTTTTGAAGTTTCTAAAACTGCGATTTAAAGAACTGTAAAAATAAGGGTCTTACCTTGCTTATTTAGATGAGACTTGTGAACAATAATTGTAGGCCATCTCAATACCTTTCCAACGAGCTATAGAACACAACATTTGAGTGAGTATTGAAGGAGATATGGTAGTTTTAAGTTGCTGCTCTGGTTTTGGCCGAGAGCAAGGGAAGAAAAAGTGAAGTAAAAATGTTTCTAGTTTGATTAAATGATTTGTGTGGTGTTTAGTTGGTTACTTCCTTTTGTTGTTAATTAGATTGTTACCATGGTAAAAATTGTGTGGCTCACAATCAACCAACCAATCCCTCCATTTATCATGCTTATGTCACCATGCCTATGTCATCTTTCTCATGTCATCCTCTTACACTTGTCTTCTTCTTGTTGGTGTGATGACATCATCATCCACTAACCTCTTTGATTAACCCCTAATCATCCACTACAATTAGATTATTGGTTGAGATAGAATAATGTTTTGTCAATAGTCCTTCTGTTAAATCCACTTTCCAGAAGAAACTGAGCTAATGTCTCATACCATGCTCTTGGAGCTTACTTAAGGCCATAAAGTGCTTTATCAAGTCCGTAGACATGATTAGGAGATTTTAAATCTACAAAACCTGAAGGTTGTTCAACATATATACTTCTTCTTCCAATTCTCCATTAAGAAAAGCACTTTTTACATCCATTTGAAATACTTTAAACTTTTTTTGAGCAACATAAGCCAAAAATATCCTTATGGTTCCAATCTAGCAACTGGTGCAACTGTTTCATCATAATCAATTCCCTCCTGTTGAGAATATCCTATTGCAACCATTCTTGCTTTATTTCTTGTAATTATTCCATCACTATCAATTTTATTTCTGAACACTCACTTTGTACCAACAACAGATCTATTCTTTGGTCTTGGCACTAGGGTCCAGACTTTATTTCTTTCAAATTCATTTAACTCTTCCTGCATTGCATGCACCCAATCAGCATCTTGAAGAGTTTCTTCCACTTTCTTTAGTTCAGCCTCAGAAAGAAAAGAATGATAGAGACATTCATTTGATGTTGCTATTTTAGTTCTAATACCTGCTTCAGGATCTCCAATAATCAAGTCAGGTGTATGTGCTTTAGTCCACCTCCTTGCAGATGGAAGGTGATCTCTAGAACTGGATGCTCCCCCATGATCCATGCTGTCTCCATCAACATTTTATGATGCTCCCCGTGAAATTATGCTCTCTAAGTTGGATTCTTCAGAATTTGAGTTTCCAGAATTATCGGAACTTGGCCCATCAGAACTTGATCAATCAGAACTTGTAGAGCCTGTTCTAGGTTCTGATGCTTCTTGAGATATGGTTGGATCTTCAATATGCTCCCCCTGCACAGGTGCATTTTCCTTTGGCGTAGACACCACAGTTTCAATAACATCAGAGTTTAACCCATCAGAGTTTGTAGCATCAGGATTTTGACTATCATAATTTAAAACTTCATTCTCAAATCTCAGCTGATCATGATCATTGAAATCTTCAAGTCTAGTAATCTTCTTATCATCAAAAGAGACATTGATAGATTCCATAAGAACCCTTGTTCTTAAATTGTATACTCTGAAGGCTTTTGTGGAAAGTGGATATCCAACAAAAATTCCTTCACCAGCTTTTAGATCAAATTTGGATAGCTGTTCAGGATGAGTCTTAAGAACAAAACACCTGCATCCAAATACATGAAAGTACTTCAGATTTGGCTTCTTTTTCTTCACCATCAAATATGGTGTCTTTCCATGCTTGTTGATAAGTGTTGCATTCTGAGTAAAACAAGCAGTCTGCACAGCTTCAGCCCAAAAGTAGGTTAGTAACTTTGCTTCATCAAGCATAGTTCGTGCAGCTTCAATAAGAGTTCTATTCTTTCTTTCAACAACTCCATTTTGCTGTGGAGTTCCAGGAGCAGAGAATTTCTGCTTTATTCCATGGTCTTTGCAGAACTCTTCCATAATAAAATTCTTAAACTCAGTGTCATTATCCAGTTGTTTGATATGATCAATCAAGATGAATGCAGTTTCACTTTTGGTGTGCAAGAAATACACCCATGTGTATCTGGTAAACTCATCTGCTATGACCATAGCATATTTCTTCTTTGCAATAGACATGACATTCACTGGACCAAATAGATCAACATGTAGTAGGTGATAAGGCTCAAAAATTAAAGATTCAGTCTTGCTCTTGAATGAAGATTTTCTTTGTTTTGCCTTTTGACATGAATCACAGAGGCCATCAGGAGCAAATACTGATTTTGGCAATCCTCTCATAAGATCTTTCTTGACTAGTTCATTTATATTGTTAAAATTTAAATGAGAGAGTTTCTTATGCCAATCCCAGCTTTCTTCAATTGATGCTCTGCTTAACAGATAGATTGCAGAACCATTAGAACTTGTTGAAAGCTTGGCTTCATAAATGTTACCATGCTTGTATCCCTTCATAACAACTTTGCCTGTAGATTTGCTTACAACTTCACAGTGTTCTTCAAAGAAATCCACATGATAACCTATGTCACAGATTTGACTAACACTCAGCAGATTGTGTTTAAGTCCCGAGACTAGAGCTACTTTTTAAATGATGACATTCCCAAGATTGATATTGCCATATCCCAGAGTTTTACCCATATAAGCCATCTCCATAAGAAACTCTTGGGCCAGCTTTCTCCATAAAGTCTGATAGCAGGGCTTTATTTCCAGTCATATGTCATGAACATCCACTGTCCCGAACTAGGATGTTTTTCCTGTTGCCCTGCAATCACAAAGACCACTAATGATTAGTATTAAGGACCCAGACTTGCTTGGATCATTTGGCCTTATTAAGTTTGTTAGCATTTGCAGCGGATTTAACTCCAGAGTTTATGCTAACATTTTTCATATCAAATTTTACAGCATCAGTCTTTGCATCAGAACTTACACTAGAAGGAATTAAAGCAACTTTCTTCAAAGAAGGTTTTATTTGATAATAATCATAGTACAAACTATGATATTCCTTACAAGTATAAATGTAATGCCATAAACTACCACAATGAAAACAAGGATTTTGTGGTTTAAACCTAACATACTGACTCTTAAATCCTGATTTAGGAGGTAAAGAGTTTATATCCTTATTCTTCCTGCAAAAAGAAGCAAAATGGCTAGAGTTTCCACAGTTATAGCATTTCTTTCTAGGAGCACTAGGAACAGGCTTATAATTATTGCTTTTTATTCACACCTTCCTTTCCATTCCTATTTTTCCTAGGTGGCTTGACCTAGTTTACATTCTTAATCTCTTTCAGCTTATACTTAAGCTGCTTATTTGTCATTAAGCCTATGTTAACTACAGCTGGTTTATCCTGTTTTAATTTGTCAGAAGTTGACTCTGCCTTAAATTCTGTATTAGTATCTTTCATCTTTTCAGAATCAGACTTTACAGTCTTAGCTATAAACTTAATAGGATTTACCTTAGGCTTAGTAGTCTGTTTAACAATAATTGGCTTAATTTGTTCAGTTCCTATTTCACTTTTATTATCTCCATAACCTAAGCCTTCTTTCCAGTTTCCACTACTTAGTAAATTCTGAGTTGTTCTGCCAGAGTTAGTCCAAGTCCTGATAATCTATCTTTCTAACTTAGTTTTTAAAGATTGATTCAATTTTAGCACTTCATCTTTAACATAAAATGCATCATCTCTTTCTTTCTGAGTTTGATGGAACATAACTAACTTATTTTCTAAATAGTCATTCCTTTTCTTAAAAGCCAGATTTTCAGAAGTTAACCTATCACATGTTAAAGTCTGATCTCTATAGCTAATGAATATGGTTTTAAGATAAGATCTCAACTCAGCAATATCATCAGTATGAAAAGCATAAGTTGTTTGAGGTACCTTTAACTCAGCAGCTTCAGAACTGCTATCAGCATTTGCCATCAAGGCATAGTTCACCTCATCTTCAGAATCTGAAGTGTCTGTCCAGCTCTTCTTCTTTGTGATAAGTTCCTTGCCTTTGTGACCTTTTTCTTTCTTGCAATCAGGAGATATGTGGCCTTTCTCACCACAATTGTAGGCTATCTTTATGATACCCTTCACCATAAGAGAACACAATCTCATCATCTTTTTATCAGCATCCATCTCAGATAGACTTTCAGTTTCTGAATCCTCATCGTTATCAGAACTTGATGAATCTGAATCAGACTTTGTGATGAGAGCCTTTCCTTTGCCTTTCTTTGAGACAACCACTTTAGGGGATTCTTCCTCAGCCTTAAGAGAAACTGTCCTTGACTTTCTCCCATGTCTCTTGCTTCTTTGATCCATCTCAAGTTCATGAGTTTTGAGCATACCATAAATTTCATCAAGAGCATAGTTGTCTCTTATAGTAGTTGCCTTCAAATCCCAACTTTCAGGAAGAGCTAAAAGGAATTTAAGATTAGAATCTTCAAGATCATATTCCTTATCCACCAGTGACAGATCATTCAAGAGTTTGACAAATCTATCATATAAACCAGTTAATGACTCATCAGGTTTTGAGTCAAAGTGCTCATACTCTTGATTGAGTATAGTCCTCCTGTTCTTCTTAATTACATCATTTCCCTGGCATCTTATTTCCAAGGCATCCCATATCTCCTTTTCAATCTTGCAGTTAATTACCCTATTTGACATGACATTATCAATGGCACTATGCAACAAATGCCTTACCTTTGCATCCTTGGAAATATATGAGATATCTTCAGCTATATACTCACTTTTCTCCTTTGGTACAGTCTTTGCTGGCTGATCTGCAACTACAACAGAGAGCTTGGTTGGCTTATGTGGTCCTTCATTAATTCTGTCAAGGTATTCAGGATCTGTAGCTTCCAGAAACATAGCCATCCTCACTTTCTATATGGGATACTCAGAAGGTCTCAGCATGGGAACCCTAATAGTCTCATATCGACTGTGGATTTGAGTCTTTGGAGTTTCTTCAGTTTTGGTGGGCTTGGTTGGAGTTTGTTCTTCTTCAGACATGATTGTTTTGGATCTTTACTGTATATGTGTTAACAGATAGGCTCTGATACCACTTGTTAGGTCACACACACTGTAGAAGGGGGTTGAATACAGTGTATAATACAATCAAATTGAATTAAGAACACAAGTATGTAACACAGAATAATCTTATTAATAAAACAGTATTGCAATGGAACCGTTCTCTCTCAGTGATGAACAAATATCATGAGAGCTGCTAGGGTTACAATGAATAATATTCTCGATAATAACAACACATCTAGTGTGAACCCTATATTGTGTTTATATACCACACAGTTACAAGATAATCTCTAATTGATATCGAATATAAGCCTGCATCCTAAAATATATCAATTAGTTATATTTTCATCCAAGTCTACTATTCTTCATAGAATTCTTCTATATGCATATCTCTTCTTGTGTTAGTCTTAATCTTCTTTTCCTTCAATCAGCCGCCTTCCTTATCAGAAAGTCTTCTTAAGTCCTGATATTATCTTCTGATAAATATCTTCTGATATCTTAAGTTTTGATAACTTAAGTTTTGATATCTTAAGTTCTGACTTCAGTATAAGTATTGATTTCCAGTTAAGTCCTGATTTGTCCTGTTAGTCAAGATCTGAAAACTAAACACAAATTATTATTAGACATGACGTCACAAATATATCTAACAGAGGACCAGTTGAGTATCTCTAGCAATGAGACTATATTTGAAATGCAAGGAATACTAGATCTCTCAGAAGCTGATGAACTTGAATTCCATAGACAACTCTAAAACCAGATAGAAGAGAACAACAGGAGGCTTGGGAAGAAATCCAGAAAATCAAGGAAATAGATTTATTTGCTCAGACTAGAGGAGCACCTTGATAATGATTGTGAGCAACTTCTTTGTATACTTTACATTGTTCAATTTTTAGTAAATATTACAGCACTTATTAGTTTTATCTACTATTTTCAATCTGTATTCTTAGAGTGTTTTTTTATCATCAAGTTTCTCTTAATTTATGGCTACAATTCCAGTAGACACAAATTGAGGGAGATTGTTAGGAATATGTTGTGAATTTGATGATAAATTATAAAAGACACTTTAGTAGATTTAACTTATTGAATTTTGTAGCACTCGACGGATGGTCAAATATAGTACCGACGGATGATTCAATATAGTCCCGACGGATGATGACTTAACATCCACCGAGTGAGTAGCTTATGTAATAATAAGTATTGTAGCACATTTCTGCAACAACTTTGTGTAGATTCTGTAGGAGCTTATGAGTCATGTTGACTACTAGTAGATATGCAGAATAGGTTGATTAATTATAAATATGAGATGTCTTGTAATTCTGCATAAGTGAAATGGATTCAAGTATCAAATAGCTACCCGACGGATGATCAACAAAGCTACCCAACTGATGATCAACAAAGCTACCCGACGGATAAAAAACATGTACTCGACGAATGATCAATTCAAATATCTGTTGAAAGTGACAACACAGTCACATGCGTTGGGTGTTTGTAAAAGGAATGTGGCAGCCTGTTTAGCAGGAAATTGAGAATAAAGAATCATAATCACTTCCATGCAAGTTATGAAGATTTTCAAAGATGCTGGAATAGAGTAATGAAGCAGCATGGAGTTAGACTTGATAGGTTTTGTTTTATTATTATGTCTTATTACCATGTAAACTTGGTGATATATAAACCAAGTGTAGCTGGTAGAACAAATTTAACTAAGCAAAAACATTTTAGGAGAGAAATAGAAAATGCTGTATTTGTCAAGAATTTCTCTGTAGTTTGTTTGTTCAACTTGTAAAGCAGCTGTGAGCCAATTTGAGCTTCACAGAGTTCTCAAATCGATATATATATATATATATATATATATATATATATATATATATATATATATATATATATATATATATATCTCTGGTGGATACATTCAAATCCATCAGAAAGTTTTAAAGACTTGTGTTTTTATTACTTTGTGTTTGATTTATTTAATCCTTTCATTCCCTACTTTGCAAATCAAAACACACATATATATATATGTCGAGTTAGAACTGTTTTAAAATCTTGAAAAAGTAGCCACAATTACATTCAACCCCGCTTCCGTAATTCTTGTGATATTGTTAGGGAATAACATTTTGCATATATAATGCACTGTGGAATAGTAAAAATTTGATTGGAAGTGGATCTAGCAAAATAATAACTAGTCCATATCAAGCAATATTATCAACCGGCTAAGAAAATGGCCGGCATAATTGGTTTGGCCCATAGTAGCTAGCTAGGACGATTAGTTAGGATTTCGTCATATTAATTAAAATTTTGACTAGTTAAGATAATTAACTAGTCATTGATGAGAACATATGCAACTAGGCATATTTCAGTTTGTTTGTAAAAAAAATCTCAACATCGTAACCACTGAAGAAATTTGTGGTTACCTGGAAGACGATTTTGAAATAACGAGTTTTTAAATTTGGGTCGAGAAAGACAAGTATAACTCTAAATTGAGTGGTCTTGGCATCAGAACAATCGATAGACTCTCATCAAATATTTCTTTCCAGTAAAATGGTACACTCAGAGGTGCCCTCGTTCACATACTTTATCGGATTCTCAAATACAATTGAATTCAGAATACCAATATCAAATTGATACCCTTACTATGATTTCAAAGTCCAATAAACAATTTCATCCCGATTAGAAGAAAAGGATTCCCGAGGAATCTATGGATATTAGATTATCCATGTTTTTAACAATTTATAAAATATTTACAATCTCGACTTAGAAGAGTCAGTATAAAAAAAGAATCAATTGAAGATACTCATTATGAATATTCATCGATGAATTGAGGAAAATTTATTAACAATCTCTTGGATAATTAAAATAAAGTATAAATAGCTCTGAGCCGAACAAGAAGATCATAATCTATGAATGAAAGTTCATTCATCAACTAAAAGAATTGAACAAGTCCTGATGCAAAGAAAGACTATTCAAGATGGTCACATCAGAAGTTTAAAGTAGGGAACGAAAAGGATTGCCTGATATGACTTATCAAGGCAATACGAATGATCAACAGTTTGGAGGGAGTGGTATGACTGTGAGTAGATGCCAAAATAATTCACTGATTATCCTAACCCTCGTCATCATCCGTCCGAGGATGATCCCATCTCTTCATCTTTGTAATTCCAAGTTTCAACTAGTGTCTCCCTAAAATCATCATTTTAAAATTGCTTACTAACTTGACTTTCGCACGTATATCTGTCATTCAGGTGTTTTACCTCGAAGACCTTAATCATAAATATTCCAAAAGCATTTGTAGGGGCCAATAGGGACCTGCTACATGCATCTGTTACTAATTACAAGTGGCCAGTTTCCTCTAGAAATAGATCAAAGAGAACTCTCAGGGATCTCAATGCAGTCCATAAGTTCGGTGGCATATGAATTCGTGATTAATACGATATTCAAATCCTTATTGGTAAAATGACACCTTCAACTAGTTTGAGTCAATAACCTCAACTGTATACTAGTAGTTAGACTTTATGGTTCTCACATGTGATGCCCCTTCATGGGAAACCTATAAAGAACTATGAGTAACCAGACTCGTGTTATCAAAATAAACATATGGTGTTGGTAATACCATCTTTACCCCAAATGCCCTGGAGACTCAGCCCCGAGTTCTACATCCACATCCTTGCCAAATCATATATGATTCTAATTTTTTTCTTCTCATCATTATGATAATCTCCAATGGTCCTATTAGTCAAGCTTTAATACCTTAAATATACACTTACCCTAACCTACACATTGGGGCTACATCCGGTAGTCCAATGATGAACTCTATATGAGCTCTTACGCAATCTCGCATCTAGACAAATTCCTATCACTCTCGTCTCTAAGTACTATAACCTAATGCTCTGATACCATTTCTGTAACGCCTCCAAATCCGGGGTCAGGAATCTAGGTCGTCATGCAATCCTTCAATCATGTGTAACCTGCATTAACTCAATAATCCAATAATTCCATATCACAGACCCCCAATCTCACACACTCACAAGTTATAACCTTAGAAACGACGTACAACAAGTATCATCTGTTATTAAAACTCAAATGTACTTTACATGATCTCAAACAATTATTCATAACCTCTACATGAAGTAACAATAATTACGACTGATATCTTATACCTATCTGATACTCTGGCCCACCAGAGACAAAGCTGCCAGGGATTTTCCCCATAACTGCAAGCGACTAAGTCCCCCATCGGCATACTGGTTATCTGTTTTGTTGTGACATTTAAAAGAAAGCAAGAGTGAGCAATAATGCTCAGCCATAATAATGTACAATATGAAAAGTCTGTATGAGAAATTCAAGTATAATTCCATATATGATAAATATGTTTATTCAAAAATAGTTTTCCTCGGTGATACACACCTTCTTTTGAAAATAATTCTTTTGTGGACTTATTATCTTGAGAATATCTTAATAGTAAACCCAGCACCTAGGTTTGGATTACGGTATTGCATCACAATTCTAATTGGAAGAATTGGACATTCACTGGAGCCACCGCATACGATGATCAGTCGTACAACGGAAATAGTAACCTTTTCTACTAGTAGATGGACGACTTCCTTACTCCCGGTTGTCACCCTAGCCGCATTCAGGCTTTATATGCTTCCCCATTCCACCCGGGTATATTTTTCATACTTCGTATGTCCCTCAGTACACATGGTACCTTCTCATATGGAAAATTAATATGGCAGTCTCCCCAGTCCACGAAGTACTGGATCTCTACCCCTCATTTGTCCTTTTAAGAATCCTATCATATACTTGGAATCATCGAACTATATCGAAGTTCCCCAAGCGTTTTGCTTGTTTATAGGCACAACTCATCTTATATATATATGTACTTCCAAAAGTTTTCGGAGGAAGTACTAAGGATGTGAGTTGACCGTTGTCAACAGATAAATAAATAAGGGGGAGAGTTTTGCTTTGAAACTATATTCAAAATATTTAAAATAAGTCGAGAGAATACTCTCCGACGATCTAAAATTATTCGAATGATTTTCCGAAAATCGGAAAGTATTTTAAATCAGGTTTTATGATTTTTAAATCATATTAAATCATTTGATAAATATTGAATAATTAAATAATAATCATTAAATAATTAAACCTCGAATAGTTCTTCTTTAAAAGAATATTTGAAATAATATTCCTCAACTAATTTAATTTAAATAATTATATTAATCTTTAATATATATGAAATAATTGGTTTTAAAATAAAATAAATGTTGGAGAATACTTCTCCCTTTTTAAATGATTATCTGAAATAATATTCATTGTTCGGGTAATTAAATAGAGTTGAGGGAATACGATCTTTAGAAATCATTTTTAAATAAAATTCAGGGTAGTTTAATATTTTGCAAGAGGACATCGAGTCCCTTGAAATAAAATAAATACGGACTTTTGATCGTCCAAAACATCACCAGGATGATTCCCGGGTTTTTACTATAATATACATACCGACCGACTCTCGATATACAATATACATGTCACGCTACTTTCTACCGTTAACATTTCTCAAATATAACAACTCCGGAATACTTCCGGGTTTTTATAAACTTATTCCGACCAATCCTCGGTCTAAATATATCGTTTCAAATCCGGTACTTTTATTATACCAAAATCATCATATCTTATGATTCAATATATAATAATTTGTAAATCACCGTAAAATATTTATCATGCATATATCGCAGTGTTTAAAAGCAATCACAACAAAACATTTCTAAAAGGTAGGGTATGAAAACTTGCTTGGAGTCCAAGATACGTTTCCCGACTTCCTCTAGTTTCGGGTTTTCTAATCAATAAATATCATAATCTTAGTCAGCATTCCTACTCTCATCACCAACTAATATTCTAATAAGTTCAATACTTCATAATTTTCAATATTCGACCGACTCGAAATAAGTATCAATCCTTGGTTGAAACGGACGGTCAAAGTAGTCTTCTAGAGTTGACTTTACCGAATGTTACTCTTACGCGACCCGCACTCTATCATTTTTAATAAATTTTAAAATTAATATTTTAATAAAAGTTTCTTTTGATAAAATGAATTTAATTAGGTGAAAAGCATTATAAAAGTTCGGTTAACTACGGAGTTTTACTATTCAAACTGCTTTCACTAAAACGTTGATATCTCTCAAACCGTTTACTCAATTGATGCATCGTTTTCGCATGCACGATCTAGACAAAATTTAGAACATATAATTTGAAATTGGTTTTATGGTAACAGGGGTGAAAATCCCGAAGTGGCAGTTTCCTAACAGGGGTTATTTTTGACGTTCGTACTTTGCGCGACCTCGGCTCCGACATTTTTATAAAATTGAAAATTAACATTTTCACTTGAAATTTTTATGGCACCTAATAAAATCTATTTCTTACTCTCTATAAAACTTTCATGATTTTTAAATATTTTTAAGTCGATCATTTATATTTACAAAGTTCGTAATATGTAGTAGTTTTGTCGCGTAAATCCCTTTTACTAGAACAGTCATAACTCTTGATCCGTAAATAGGAATCAAGCGATTCAAGTGCCTAAACTATCCTTATAACATTTTCTATCATAATCAAGTGTTACTTTTCAAGAAACTACAGTTTATACATTCAGGAACCTCTGCAGAAACTTAAGTTATGATTTATTCGTTTTAATGAGATTACGATTACGATCCGAGTTTCGTTTACGTCTTAAATCATTATACCACCGTCAAAAATCATCAAATCGTCATCTCAATATTAAAATACTCTCAAAAACATCATGTTCTTGAGGAAACAATCATCAACCTTAAAACTAATTAACTAAACATCAAGATAATATCAAATCAATCATCAAAACCATACTTATATCCAAGAACATTACTTTTCTTGAAACTTAAAACTTAAGCAAAGTTTGGATGAATGTTTATACCTTCCTTGAAGCTTTTTATATACTTAATAAAGTCCTAAGATCCTTGATGAAGCCTTGGTCTAGCTTTAGGAGCATTAAACTTTCATGAAAAATCAAGAAAACAAGTTAGTGATTTTCGGAGTTACTATTCACCCTTAACTTCAAACATTTTTATAAAATTGAAAACTTTATGGATGGGCATGAAATTTGGTTCGAGACTTACCCATGATATGAAAGAGGTTTGATAAAAATTTGGTGATTTTTGAATGAGTAGATCATGAGATATGAATTTTTCTTTCCATAGTGTTCTTGAAAATCAGCATTGTTCTTGAAGAGAGAGAGAGAGAGAGAGAGAGAGAGAGAGTTGATTGGGTTTGGCTTCCTTTGGAAGTATTAGATGATATTTATGATATGTATTGTCTATGCATAAGGTGTGTTCAACAAGATGATTCTTATTCAAGCCTAGGTATTAGCTTTCTCACCACACTTGACTAGGAATTTTAATTATAAAACATGAATTCTTATTTTAAGAAATGTTATCTTTTACTTAATTTTTTATTTAATTAGCTATCTTGGATAATTTATTTCTAATTAATTTGGATGGTATTTTCATGGTCTTGGTTCATTTATTTATTCGCTTACATATTCGCTTGGTCATTTATTCGTTTTATAATAAATCTAGGTAAGCGATTCTCGGGGTAAATCCTTTCTTATACTTTATGCTTTGAAACCTTGCACTTGGATTTTAATTCTTACAATTTTAAATTCTTAATCGTAATGTAATTCTCGTATTCCTCGATAGTCCGTAAGATAAGGTAATTAGGTACGTATAGTCACAATGTCAACTCGAAATCATAAATTAGAAACTCATATATAGTATGGTCGCAAAAGTTTTTATTAAATCTCTAGGTTACTATTCCTAAAGGTCTTTCACAAATGTCAAAAATTTTGGTTCTTACAGTTTTCCCCCTTAAAAGGATCCCGTCCCGGAATCAGTTTAGAAATAGGTGGGGATACACTTTACTCATGACAACCTCGAGTTCTCAGGTTGACTTTGCAGTATTTGATCTCTTCATAAAATTTTTACTCATCCGTCAAATATATTTCAGACTACTTGTTCTAGTAGATCTATGATCTCTACACGTTGTTCCACATACGCTAAGTCTGGCTACAAGTTTATTAGCTCATTTTCAATCATATTTCTGGCGTTGACGGTTAAATTTCCTAACATCGATTCATGGTAGTCGTTATAAACTTGGCAAATGTTTGAAGATGGTTCTAATTTATAAGCCAACTTTCTTAGTCTTTTACAGATTTCAACTGGTCCAATAAATTTTGGTTTGAACATTTCCTTACCTTTCGAATCTCATCACTCCCTCCCCGGGAGGCACTTTCAACAATACTTGGTCTGTTACGTCGTACTTTCTGTCTTTATAGTTCTGTTCCGCATATCTCTATTATTCATCCTGGGCTGCCACTAGCCGAGTTCTGATAAGTTCTAGGAATTCCTTTGGTATGTTGACTCAACTATGGTCCAAGTATCCTCCACTTACCAACTTCTTCAAAACCTAAAGGAGAACGATTCTTTCTTCCGTACAAAGGTTTGTAGTCGTTCCAATGCCCGCATGATAACTCGTTATTGTCGGTAATTCGATTAACGTCAACTGGTCACTTCATTTCCCTTAAAAATCTATAATATGGACGATTAGCGCATCTTCTAATGTTTGGAATCATCCTTCAACTTATTTGTTTCCCCCTCCCTCGCTCTTACTAGTGCTAGAGTTTCGTTCCTTAACGTTTTCTCATTTTGGCGTCTTTCGATTATTTTATGTAAGAAGTTCTCGTTGCATTTTTACACGCTCGTCTCATGTTATACGCTTAGCGTCAGACTTAACATTTCTTCCTGTAGTAATGTAAGGCACGTCGGGTCCTGTTGTCGTCTTGAAGGAAGTACCATTTCATACATAATTGATTGACACGTCTTAGGATCGTGGAACGTTCGGCTTTCGTCATCGGTCGGACTTCTTTAATCATTCCTCGTATAATATCTATAGTACTATGATACCTTCTGGGTCGTACTTGTTATTTTCGCTAGCGCCTTAGACGTATTCACGTTTATTGGTACCTTCTACCAGTGGCCTTTATAGGGCGTGTACGATCTTCTTTGCCTTCTATCAGCTGTGACAATGGCATCCTTCATTCTTTCACATTGTCCTTCGTAAAGGATATCGACGGCTATTTTTTGTATGCTAGCGTGGTAAGTACATCTATACGAATTATCTGTCAATGATAGGCGATTCCCCTAACCATTCCAAATAAAAGGCAAGCCGATAGATGTATCTTTAGTGGTCTGGATAGTCCTCCCATTCTACTTGTCGATTTAAGAACTCTAAGTCATGCCTCTGTTCATCTCTTCTCGTGAAATATCTTGGGTCCTTGTGTGGCGCGATATCACGGGGTCTCTCTATCACCAATTATCGCTTCCGCGTTCATAACAATTTTATAGAGCGGAGATCTATTATTTGCGTAATAAAATAAGCGGTCTTATTTAACCTATTACTCAAAATTCTAAAACAGCATGGCGGCTTACTTGGTTCTTGATAATCCTCCTCCATAATTTATTATAATAAACTCTTACTCCCATTTGGGTCATTTACAAGTCGTAATTGCTAAAACAAAATTTCATCCTCGCCTTTTTGTTTTCATTTTCAACCATGTCGAGTACTTACTTATCTACTCAATGACATCCTTTTTCATATTCGGTCATCACTAGTATCCTCTTAATTTTCTAGTTGTCTTTAATCCTTCCCATTACGTAATAAAGGGTACTATTCCCATTGTCTTACTTCAAATTCATTCGTGTGATCCTCCTCCTCTGTTGTCCTGAAATTTGTTATCCTCAATCTATCCTTTCCTACTTAAAGTGTCATCCACCACATTGGCCTTTCCTTGATGATAATAGATTTCTCAATCATAACTCTTGATCAGTTTGACTGTAGCCTCTACCTCGTGTTCAATGTAAGTAAAAAAAATTCAAAATTTTCTCATAAGTTAAACTCTTTGCCCCTTCCAGTGCGAACATTATCGCGAATATTCTAGATTAGTATTAGAACACCTAATGTAACGGTCCTTAAGCCGCATAAACATATCATTATACTTCACACAAAATCCTCTTCTTATCGTCGAGTATTGCTAACACGGGGTTGTTACTAATCTTATCTTCACTTTTTGAAAATCATATACATCAAATTCATACATGCTTGGTCTTTCCCGAATTCATTAGTATCTATCGATAATATTCCATAGAGGCGTATCTCACTAATAACGTTGGTATCTCTATTATCGTTCTTCTATAACCATGTTAAAGATCCTTATGATTATAACCAAATATGGTTTTTTTTTAAAACAACTTACTCATCACGATGCTCCGATTGCACCATCTTAGTACTGAGTCTTCAATCTCATAGTACAACAATTGGTTCTCAACTATACCTCTCTTTGTTCGGAAGGCAATCAGTCTTGAAACAAAATGATTCTCACGATATCGATTTAATTTAGATAATATTAACAAGATTTCAAAATCTAATATCTGAAGGAATAATGAGCTCTGAATAAAAGAGTCAAAATACTCAAAAGATTTATAACTTGGAAGAAAAATATAACAAGGATTATCCTTCCATGTCCTTAGAATTTTATATTATGATATTATAGAGAATATCCCTTGAAAGCAATGATTGCTGAATAATAACATCATACAAATGATACTTTTAAGATTCCCCTATTGAAATAATAATTCTCTTTTCGAATAATGAAAGAAATTTTGAATAACATTGTGGCACCACAAAATCTGGGGTCAAGGATCTAGGAGGCCACGCCATCTTGAGTACTATATACCACATACCTTGCATCACAGTATATAAATACTCACACTTCAAGACCCCACACTTATCACACACGCACTTATAGGTATTGTCTTGGAAACGAACCATTCATTACTAAAGTAGATCAATCCACAAAGTGATAATTATTACAACCCAAAAGTGATTAAGTCTTATCGGGGGAATAACCTTTAAGTAAGGCTAGTCCGTCGTCCAAATATTTATTTTTTATTCATTACCTTACATAAGTCATACTTGTAAATAAGCTGGTCTAAAAATAACTGAAAACCAATCCAGCTTATTCGGTCTACCTGTGGTACAGCACCAAACATCCTGCGAAACAGCTGGCCGTTTCCTACCTGTTTCCTGGCTGTGAGTTTCATGATAGGCATCTTGATTCACTATTGTGTAGTGTTAATTTAAGAAACCAAGTGTGAGCTATAATGCCCACCATAATAATACACAGTATGAAATGACTTTATGATAAACTCAAGTAAAAACGTCATATATGATAATTATGTTTTATTCAAAAATAGTTTTCCTTGGTGATACACACCTTCTTTTGAAAACAATTCTTTAATGGACTTATTATCATGCGAATACCTTAATGGTAAACCCAGCACCTATGCTCGGGTAACGGTAGTGCATCACAATTCTAATTGGAAGAATAGGACATTCACTGGAGCCCCCGAGATACGATGATCAGTCGCATAACGGTCACAGTAACCTTTTCTACATGTAGAGGGACAACTTCCTAACATCATGGTTGTCACCCAAGCCGCATTCGGGCTTTATATGCTTCCCCATTCCACCCGGGTATATTTTGCATGCTTCGTATGTCCTTCAGTACACATGGTACCTTCTCATATAGAAAATAAATATGGCAGTCTCCCCAGTCCATGAAGTAGTGGATCTCTACCCCTTCTTTTCGTTTTAAGAATCCTATCATATACTCGGAATCATCGAACTATATCGAAGTTCCCCAAGCGTTTTGCTTGTTGATAGGCACAGCTTTACCTCATATATATATATATATACTTCCAAAAGTTTTCGGAGGAAGTACTAAGAATGTGAGTTGACCATTGTCAACAGATAAATAATTAGGGGGAGTTTCTTTTGAAATTATATTCAAAATATTTAAAAATAAGTCGAGATAATATTCTCCGATGATCTGAAATTATTCGAATGATTTTCCGAGAATCAGAAAATATTTTAAATCAGGTTTTATGATTTTTAAATCATAAATAAATTATTTAATAAATAATTAATAATTAAATATTAAACGTTAAATAATTAAACCTCGAATAGTTATACTTTAAAAAAATATTGAAATAATATTCCTCAACTTATTTATGTTTGAGTAATTTAATAATCTTTAATATTGAATCGGGTTTGAAATAAATAATCATTGGAGAATACTTCTCCCATAATAAATGAATAGTTAATATATATTTGAACAATAAAATATAGTTGAAGGAATACGATCTTTGGAAACCGTTTTAATAAAAGTTTGAGGTATTTAATATTTCGTAAGTGGACGTTGAGTCCCTTAAAACGTCCTACTATGGACTTTTAATCGTCCTATAAATATCATCGGAATGATTCCCGGGTTTTTATTTTAAAATCCCGACCGACTCTCGGTCTTATAATTATACGCTACACTCGTGGAGGAGTTAAACATTTTACAACATGTAGGTATCGTACAACATTGCTACATTTTGCGAAAACTCAGTTACTAAGTATCATGGCAAGCATGGTATTTATGCAATGATAATAAAAAAATCCTTTCACAACACAACAGTATAGGGAGTTGGGTTCGTAAACTTTCCTGGGTATCTTGAGGTGGAGGATGCTCTAGGTTCCGCTCAGAAATCTATAATCATAAACATAATTCATTTTGTTAGGTCCCGTTCTAATTTACAGCGACTCGCACTCATATGCTACTTATCATGCACCCTCTCAACTTGTATTACCCTTATCATTTCTTTAAGTCCTTATTCACATTACGGTCATTTCCTTTTTCGAAGTGTCTTAAGTCCGTTTTCATTTTCATCGTCGACTACGCTTATGGATTCTACGGTTTTCTAATCGCGCGGTCTCGGATCCGAGATTTTTATAAAATTGAAAAATCATTATTTTCACTTGAAATTTTTATGGCAGTTAATAAACTCAATTTAATACTCTCTGTAAAAATTTCATAATTTATGAACATTTAAGTCGATCCTTTTTATTTTCAAAGTTCGTAATTCGTAGCAGTTTTTGTCGCGTAAATCGCTCTTAGTAAAACGGCCATAACTTTTGATCTGTAAATTGAAATCAAGTGATTCAAGCGCCTAAACGATCCTTATAATATTTTGTATCATAATCAAGGGTTATTTTTCAATAAAATATAGTTTACATCTTCGGGAATTTCTACAGAAACTTAATGTTACGTTTTGTTCGTTTTAGCGAGATTACGGTTATGACCCGAGTTTCGTTTATGTCGTAAATCTTTAGACTACCACCAAAAATCAACATATTATCATCACCACACTACTCCTCTCAGGAATATCATGATCTTGAGGCAACAACAATCAACCTTAAATCTACTTAGCTAAACATCAAGATTACAACAATACTTCCACCAAAACTAGGTTTACAACTATGTTCTAAAAGAATCTTGAACTTAAATCTTAAATAAGGATGGGTCAAATATTTATAACTTTATTGAGAGATTGAGATGTGTTCTTGATGATGGTGAAGTCCTGGGAGTGCTTGGTAGGGTTTTTGGAACCTAAAACAACCATTAAAATCAAGAAACCAAATAAAAGTTACTATCCAAAGTATTCATTATAATCTTTCTTGAATTTATTTCACCCATCAAACCTTGATAAAAAGAGCTTAAAGATTTATCTTATCTTAGTTTATGGGGTATGAAGCTTGAGAATTAATGGGGGAATTTTTCTATGGCTAGAGCTTGGTGATTTGATTTTGATTTCTTCTTCTTTTTGGAAGAAGCCGAATGAAGAGTATTTAGGAGAGGGGAGAGAGTTTTGTGTTACTTCTTGGTTGCTTCTTGCAATAATACTTGTGATATCTTGTTTATTCTTCTAGTATAAGTCCTAGGATTGATTTTTGTTGGCAAATCTTTGGACAAAACTATCTAGCCTTTCTAGATTACAAGCTAATTAGCTTAGCCATTAGCTTTACTATTCCCTAGCCCTTAGATGATCATCCTACTTCCTTAGCTTACTATTTGATAAAGTAACCATGGTTACTTTTCTACCATGGTTATTTAGTGTGATACGTTTATTTAATCGTTTACGTGTTTGTTCGGTCGCTTAACATTTTCGTAATAATTTCTCGTAAATGGTTCGCGGCGTAATCCTTTCGTATTCATTATTTATGTTTTAAAGTATTATCCTAGGATATAAATCCGTAGGGTTCTAAATTTATAATTATATTGTGATTCCCGTAATCCTCGATGATTCGTAATTACGGTCGTTTTTCAAAGACCGTTTTCTTCGAAAACTAATAGCGTTTACATACACTTATTTTCAACTTCGGAACTCATTTTCTCATGCACAACATAGTGTGGGCTAAAAAGTTTTCCCCGTCTGTCAGGGTTACTATTCATTAAACGTTTTTGCAAAGTCTCAAAAATTCCAGTTATTACAGTCTTCCCCTCTAACAAGGATTCCGTCCCGGAATCAATTAGAAAATAAGTGGGAATATCTATTTCTCATCGCGTCTTCAAGTTCCCCAGTTGACTCTTCGACATTTTGATTCCTCCACAAGATTCTAACCAGCTTCACAGTCTTGTTCCTCAGCACTTGTTCTTTTTGGTCCATTATCCTTACTGGCTGCTTAATGTAGGTCAGGTCGGGTTGTAAATCTACCCGCTCATATTCTATGACATGTCGCGCATCTGCATGGTACTCTTTAACATGGACATGTGGAACACGTTGTGCACTTATTGCAGATTAGAAGGTAAGGCGAGCTCATAAGCTAGAGGTCTTATTGTCCTCAAAATTTCAAAGGGTCCTATGAATCTGGGACTCAGCTTCCCTTTCTTTCCAAATCTCATCACTCCTTTCCACAGAAATACCTTCAATAGCACTGAATCCCCTAATTCATATTCTCTATCCTTCCTGGTCTGGTCGGTGTACTTCTTTTATCTATCTTGAGCTGCTACCAGCCTCTTCCTGATGAGTCCCACCATTTCCCTGGTTTGCTGGACTAACTCGGATCCTATTATCTTGTGTTCTCCAACTTCATCCCAATATAGGGGAGAGCGGCACCTCCTTCCATAAAGAGCTTCATACGGAGGCATTTCTATGCTAGCGTGACAGCTATTGTTGTAGGCAAATTCGATCAGTGGTAAGTGGTCATTCCAATTCCCTTTAAAGTCGATGGCACACACTCGCAGCATATCTTCTAGGGTCTGAATAGTCCTTTCGCTTTGCCCATCAGTCTGGGGATGGTAGCGGTACTCATGTTTAATCTGGTGCCTACACATTCTTGGAAGCTTCTCCAAAATCAGGAATTAAACCTTGGGTCTCGATCTGACAGTATGGGTACAGGGACGTCGTGTCTCACTACAATTTCCTTCAAGTAGATATCCACCAGCTTATCTACGGTGTACTTTTCGGTGATTGGTAGGAAGTGCGTTGACTTGGTCAGTCTATCTATGATAACCCATATGGCATCGTGATTGGTTTTTGTGCTTGGTAGGCCTTTCACAAAATCTATGGCTATATGCTCCTATTTCCATTCCAGAATTTCCAGGGGCCGTAATAGTCCACTTGGTCTCTGATGTTCAGCCTTCACTCTCTGGCATGTCAAGCACTTGCTGACCCACTCTGCTACTTCTCTTTTCATGTTAAGCCACCAATAATATTCTTTAAGGTCACGGTACATCTTCGTACTTTCTGGGTGGATTGAATACCTGGAGTTGTGCCCTTCGTGTAGCAGCTCATCCTTTAACTCTTGCACATTTGGAATCCAAATTCGGGACGGATACCTCATGATCCCTTTCTCGTCCTTCTTGCATCTCACTTCCTCACCGGTCAATGTTCCCCTTTCTTCACTCATCTTCTTTTCCTGACACACTCGTATCTTTTCAGTCAGTTCCAGCACTAGCTTAATCTCAAATAATCCTTCTGTTCCTTTACCGGTCATTCTCACGTCAATTTCCATCATCTCAAATTCTTTAATTAACTCCTCAGATGTCATTATCATTTTGAGTCTTTCCTTCCTACTAAGGGCATCAGCCACCACATTGGCTTTACCCGGGTGATACAAAATTTCATAGTCGTAGTCCTTAATCAACTCCAACCACCTCCTCTGTCTCATATTTAGTTCTTTCTGAGTAAAGATATATTTGAGGCTCTTATGGTCTGTGTAAATCTCGCATTTCTCACCATAGAGGTAGTGCCTCCAAATTTTTAGGGCAAACACTACGGCTGCTAATTCTAGATCGTATGTTGGGTATCTGATCTTATACTCCTTCAATTACCGAGAGGCATACGCGATAACCTTCCCGTGCTGCATATGCACACATCCTAGTCCTTTATACGATGTGTCATTGTGTGTCACAAACTCTCCCTTTCCATCGGGAAGAGCGAGCACTGGTGCTGACACTAGTCTCCTTTTCGGTTCCTGAAAGCTTTCCTCACATTTATCTGTCCATACAAACTTTTCTGTTTTTCGGGTAAGTCTAGTCAGTGGGCCGGCTATCTTAGCAAATTCTTGCACGAATCTCCGATAATATCCTGTTAAATCCACAAAACTCCTAACCTCTGTTGGGGTAGTCGGTCTTTCCCAGTTGGATACCGCCTATATCTTGGTAGGGTCAACTAAAACTCCTTTGCTACTCACCACATGCCCTAAGAACTGAACCTCCCTTAACCAAAACTCGCATTTCAAGAACTTGGCATATAATTTCTCGTTCCTCAAGATTTCTAAGATTATCCTCAAATGTTCTGCATGTTCTTACTCTGTCTTTCAGTAGATTAGAATATCATTTATAAAAACTATTACACATATATCTAGGTACTTTTTGAACACTCTGTTCATCAAATCCATGAAGGCTGCGGGTGCATTGGTTAATCCAAATGACATGACTAAGAACTCATAGTGTCCATACCTAGTGCGAAAAGCAGTCTTCGGTATATCCTCAGGTTTGATTTTCAACTGGTAATATCCTGTTCTCAAATTTATTTTAGAAAGTGCACAGCTCCCTTGAGTGGGTCGAATAGGTCATCAATCCTAGGGAGAGGGTACCTATTCTTAATAGTTAGCTTATTCAATTCTCGGTAGTCTATGTATAATCTCATACTGCCGTCCTTTTTCTTTACAAACAATATTGGCGCTCTCTATGCGACACACTGGGTCTTATCATCCCATTATCTAATAATTCTTGCAGTTGAGAAGCTAATTCCTTCATCTCAACTAGGGCTAGCCTATAAGGGGCCTTGGACACTGATGCCATTCCTGGTGCTAATTCTATAGCAAACTTTATTTCTCTATCGGGTGGCAATCCTGGTAAGTTATCTGGAAACACATCCTCGAATTCATTCACTATAGGTATGTCCTATATGTTTGGAACTTCCTTCTTATTGTCCATCACATAAGACAAATAGGCCTCGTTACCTTTCTTTAATAATCTTTTTGCCTGTAGCATGGTCATAAATTTCTGGGTCTATCGTTGACCTTTAAACACTACTTTTTTTCCATTTTGCACTCTTATCTTCACTCTCTTCCTCTCACAATCTATTTGCGCTCCATTACTGGATAACCAATCCATTCATAAGATTATATCAAATTCTCCTAACGCAAATGGGATTAGGTCAACCTCGAAGACTTTTCCTTCTAATTCCAACTTGCATGTGGGGTGTACTTGATTCACATGAATTATTTCTTTGTTTGCTATTTCCATTTGTAATATCTCACGTAAGGGTACAGCGTTAGGTTTTAACTTTTTAGCAAAATCTTGAGATATAAATGACTTGGTTGCTCCATAATCAAATAGGACTTTTGCATGTTCGGAATTTAACAGAAGGGTACCTGCTATCACATCACTGTTCCGGACAACAACCTGAACGGTCATGTTGAAGGTCCTAGAAGGTGGGGACCGATTGGATGCAGTTCTGCTCATCCCTGAGGCTGGGGACTTCAATGTCGGGAAATCCTTCTTTATGTGCCCTACCTTCCCACATTGGAAACACATTATGCTGGGTTGGTTGCAATTGTTGGCAAGGTGTCCGGGTTGGTCACACCTGTAGCATTTCAGAGGGGCCCTCGCCTGGCTGAACACTCCAAGGTGTCTTCTTCTACATGTTTTACACTCCGGTATTGGGGCGCGGGGTTGGCTATGAAATGTTGCCCTAGATTGTCCGCCGCCCTGGCCAACACTCTCACTAGGGGCCTTTCTAAATCTGGGGCCTCTCGCAGGTTGGGACACCACTCCTCTGACGAACCTACTTGGAAGGCTCATGTTCCCGGTTCCTACTCCTCTTCCTCCGCCTTGGCTTCCTATCTTCCTTTTTCTATTTTCCTTTTCCTTCAAACTTTGCTCACTGCCAGCTTCAACAATTGAGGCTTTCTACACTAAGGTGGCATAATCTGTCAGCTCTAGTACTCCAATCGGTTCTGAATCCACTGTTTCAGACCAAACTGAAACCTTCGTGCTTTCTTCTCTTCGATATTCACAAACTCAGGCACAAATCGTGACAACTCAGTAAACTTGGCCTCATACTCTGCCACAGTCATTTTATCTTGTTTCAACTCTAGAAACCTAATCTCCATCTGAGTTTCCATAAACCTAGGGAAATACTTGTCTAAGAACAATCGGGTAAATTTATCCTATGGAATCACAACATCTGTCTCGAGGTTTCGTTTGGACTCCCACCAGTAATTAGCTTCCCCTTTCAGCATGTAAGAAGCGAAAATGGTCTTGTGTCGTTCTTCCACACCTAGTATCTCGAAGGACTTCGCTATTTCCTTGAGCCAGGCCCGTGCTTCTACGGGGTCGGCCGATCATAGAAACTCTGGGGGTTTGAGGGATTTGAATGCCCTGAAGGCAGTGGTCGCAGTCTGTTGGGCAACATGCGGTTGTGGGGGAATGGGATGTTGGTTCATATTTTCTCTTAAATGTTCCATAAACTCATTCATGGGATTTCCTCCCTGATGGGTATCCTCAGCCTCTTCTTCTACATACTCTTCCTCATCATACTCATCAAAGTCTAGGTCCTCTTCACTTTCTTCATTCATTACGGGGTCAGGTTGTTGTGGATATGTTGTGAACTTGATGACTTCATTAACAAAACACCTTAGTAAATTTTACTTAGTGAAAAATGTAGCACTCGACGGATAAGGAATATAGTCCCGACGGATGACTCAATATAGTCCCGACAGATGATGATCAATTATCCATCGAGTGAGTAGCTTGTGTAATAGTGAGTCTGTAGCACATTTATGCATACACCTTGTTTAGTTTCTGTAGTAGCACTGAAGTCATGTTGACTTTAATTAGATATGAAGAATAGGTTGATTAATTGTACATAGATGATGTCTTGTAATTCTGCATAAATGAAATGAAGTCAAGTGCTAGATAGCTACCCGACGAATAATCAAGAATAGCACTCGACGAATGATCAACAAGGTAACCCGATGGATGATCATGTACCCGACGGATAATCAATTCAAACAATAGTTGACAGTGACAACACAGTCACATGCGTCGAGTGTATGTAAAAGGAATGTGGAAGCCTATTCAACTGGGTTTTAGAGAACAAAGAAGCATTTCCATTTCCATGCTATTATGAAGATATTCAAAGATGCTGGAATAGAGTAATGAAGCAGCATAGTATTAGACTTGATAGGTTTTGTTTTATTATCTTGTCTTATTACTTGTAATCTTGGTGATATATAAACCAAGAAGTAGCAAATAGAACAACAAGAACACTAAGCAAGGAATTTCTCAGAGAAATATTTGTAAGCTGTATTCTTAGCATTTATCTGTAAACTTAGTTGTTCACATTTGTAAGCAGCTGTGAGCAAATCTTGCTACACAGAGTTCTCTTGATATAATATATATATCTCTGGTGGATACATTTAAATCCACCAGAAAGTTTTTAAAGACTTGTGTTTTTAATTACTTGTGTCTTGATTCATTCCAAGTTATTATTCCGCACTTTGCAAATCAATTCACACAGATATATATTTTAAGTTAGAACACTTTTAAACCAAGAAAAAGTTTCAAGAATTCCATTCAACCCCCCTTCTGTAATTCTTGTTGCATTGTTAGGGATTAACAATTGGTATCAGAGCAAGCTCTTGATAAACAAAGAGTTTAAAGATCACAACAAAACAACAATTTGAACAAGAAGGATGTTGGAGTCAAGATTCCTTTTCTGGACAAAGATAATTACCATCACTGGAAGGTATAAATGCATCTTTATTTACTTTCTCAATATGAGGCCTATGTAGATTGTATAGAAAGAGGCCCTCGTGTACCAATGAGAGCTACAACTGAAAATGAGCCATCTGTCCCCAAGCCAATGCATGAATGGTCTGATCTTGAACAAGTCAGGAAAGATAAGAAGACCATTAATATCATATTCAATGGAGTTGATGGTGACATGTTTGACAATATCATCAATTGCAAAACTGCCAAGGAAGTTTGGGATACTATACAGATTATCTGTGATGGCACTGAGCAAGTAAGGGAAAATAAGATGCAGCTACTCATTCAGTAATATGAGCATTTTCATAGTGAAGAAAGTGAGTCTCTCACTGACATCTTTAGTAGGTTTCAAAAACTACTAAATGCTCTGAAGTTGCATGGAAGGGTCTATCAGACAAAAGACTCCAATCTTAAGTTCCTTAGATCTCTTCCAAAGGAATGGAAACCTATGGCAGTCTCATTGAGAAAGAAGAAAGGAGGATCCATTGCACTAGTTGCTGAGTTAGAGAATGAAAAGGAGATGAAGATGGAAACTGTTGAATCAACTTCAAAGGTCTGTGAAAATAAGGGCAAGGGGCTGGTAGCAGAAAATAAAGATTCTTTGAGCCAAGATGACATGGAAGATATTGATGAAAATCTAGCATTTCTTTCAAGAAGATTTTCCAAGCTCAAGTTCAAGAAGAACTTTGGAGCAGCTAAGCCAAATAGAAACATGGTGGATAAATCAAAATTCAAATGTTTCAAATGTGGCTTGGCAGGGCACTTTGTCAGTAGGTGTAGAAAGTCAGATTCCAGCAAGAAGAAGTTTGAGCCTGTGGATTATAAACATAAATATTTTGAATTGCTCAAACAAAAGGAAAGGGCTTTCATTACACAAGAAAATGACCGGGCAGCAGATGGTCTGGATGAGGATGAGGATGTCAGCTATGTCAATCTAGCCCTAATGGCCAAGTCTGATGAAACAGAGACAAGTTCTTCAAGTAATCAGGTAATCACTACTAACCTTGCACATTGATCTAAAGTTGAGTGTAATGATGCCATAAATGACATGTCTACAGAATTATATCATTTGCGTGTTACACTTAAGTCTCTTACTAAGAAAAATGCTAAAATCAAAGAGAACAATTTTTTTTAAGTGAGAGGAATAATGTGCTAGAGTCTCAGTTCATTGAATTTGAAAAATTAAGAATTGAGTGTAAACTTTCTAAGGATGAATTAACTGAGTCCTTGAAGAAAGAAGAGATCTTGAAGAAGCAGCTTGAACGAGAACATAAGGTGATTAAGGCATGGAAAACATCTAGAGATGTTCATGCTCAAATCACCAAAGTTCAAGGTATTGAGTCCTTTTGTGATGCAGCTTGGAAGAAGAATAAGGAGAAGCTGGAATCCAATTTGGTTGAAGGATTTCTAACATATATAGACTCGATGGATGATGAGGGTGTTAGGTCCCAATTTGTTTGTAGAAGGGGGGGTTGAATACAAACAGTACCAAATAATCGAATAAATGCGGAATAAAAAATGTGAAACAAAATTCAAGTTAAATAAAAATATTATTAAACTTGAAAGGTGTTACAACAACTGTATCGATTACAAGGTATTAATCTCAAATCAATTATCACAAATCTAGAATAAATTCGACATGAACTTTTTCTATTTTTGCAATAATTAGAATCAAATGCTAAACGCGATTTGAGATTAAGTTCTAGGGATTTTGATCCGCTAGATTGTTACACAAGAACAAGATAAAGATTTCTAGTTGATTGGATTTAACTTTGCAATCTAGAAATTGATCTTTGAATTTCAGCAGAGAACAATGAAATATTTCTTAGGCGGCTGCTGTGTTCTTGTATTTTTTTTGGTTTTTTTGAATGTCTTCTGCTTCTTTTTCTTTTTGTATGCAATCCAACAAAATTACTTGAACTGCAATGATAATCGGTAGGACAATCTCTTTGGCTCAGCAAGACTTTCAGTAGGACTTTCAATTGTACTAGCAAGACAATCTGATTGAACTACAATGACTATCGGTATGACAATCAGTTGAACTAGCAAGACAATCTCCTTCCTAGTGTAACTTTCGGTATGACAATTGAAATGACTTGGCATGACAATCGGTATGACAATCCAGATTGTCATGCTAGTTCATTTTCAATTGTCTTGCTGATTTAAGACTGTTTTTAAACCAATTAAACTTCTGAAAATTCCTAAAATTAATTCAGAATTAATTAATCAATTAATTCAATTAATAAATAAATTATTCTTCGCAGATATAATTTATTTTCTTAATTAAATTAGATGACTTAATTAATTAATAGAGAATTAATTCTAGTCTTGAGCAGCAACCATTCTTCTGCAAATCTTCTGAAAATCACTGAAAATTATGAATCAATTCCACCACTTCAACGTTGACACTCGATGTACTGTCTGGTTCATGAGTGATTAACTTCCGTGACGTTTCTTCATGTCTTGACTTTGATACTCTGATTTTCTTCAGATTAAATCATTGTAATAAATGATACCCTGACGAGATCTCTGTCACTTGATTAAATCCACGATCTTGATTTATATCACTGAGGCATGATCAAATTCTTGAACTTCTTCCAGTGAATTAACTCCTTAAGTCTGTAGATGAACCTTGTTTCTGAATCCTTTGACAGATATTACTTTGCGAGATCTCTCTGACGGTCGATCCACTATTTACTTATTACATTCTTATTTGAGTTGAATCCTCGAATATACAAATAGGCTATGACATATGACTTACAATCTCCCCCTATTTGTTTGTTAGACAATAACACACAAATACCTAGAGGATAACTCAACTAACAAATAAGAAAAAGATATAAACATACATGCAAAGTAAATAGTAGAAAAGTTCTGGACTAGATTTAACATTTTCCAGATTCCAAGTAGATGTTCCTCTAGACTGAACATATCTTCAAGTAGTTCCATCTTCATTTGTACAACCACATTTCCTGTTGAGAAGCCTATATCTCTTGCTTCTCTCCCTATGAGAATCAACTGATTAAAGAAGATCACCTTCGTTTACCACCTCTCCCGTACAATAGGATCCGCAGATAAAAACCAATGGTACTCCCTTAACAGCTTCTTCCCTTATCAGAAAATCACCTTGTGTTTACCACCTCTCCCGTACAATAGGATCCGTAGTTACAAACAACAATGGTGTGGTGTAGTGTACATGTTTGATCTTTTTCTTACTCCCTGCTATTTCTCCCCCTTAGTTGAGGAATCCTCCAAACTATTACTTAAGCTTTTATCTCCCCCTTAAAGAAGGAATGTATGTCGTCGTCTGAAGGAGTTCTCATATTTCACTTGGTTGGAAAAGAAATAACAAGTAGTTTTTCTTTCTTCCTCACTGTGAGTGTGTGATTGTGTTTTAGTGTACCTCACATGTGTTTCACTCTTCTCTCCACTCGTGTTTACACTCATTCTCACAAGTGTATCACTCTTCTCTCATAGCTCCATAATCCAGCTGTACCTGCAAGGAAAATCACCTTAGCCATCCTTAAGGAGGTCACAGGTGGTGCAATGGGAGTTCACAAATCCCCATCCTTGTTAAACTCGTCAGATGAATCTGAGTCATAATTTACAAGTTGCTAGTTTCCCTTTTAGGGTTCCAGATTTGAATTCTGGGAAGGTAAACAATGATCCAAAGAATTTAGCATAAAGATCACAGTTCTCTTCTAATGCATGTGAAGACATTTCCTTGTGACTCATCAGGTAATATCTGAATCATTGTCAACAAGTTGCCGATCTGCGCCTATGTCAGATCCACTATCCACAGATGCATCCAGGGGATTTAAGCCTGGGGAGGTAGACACTGACCACTGACATATGGCTTTTGGATCAGTATCCTCTCCTAACACATGTAAAGGCAATTGGTCCACTAACGAACCTTGAACAATCGAATCTGACCTTAAAATGGTCAAAACTCTTGTTTCCGTCAACTCATCCTTTGTGTGTGTAACCTCTCCTTGTGCATCAAGAATTGATTATGTTTGAAGTGGTGACACTACATCGGATACCTTGGCTGACAGGCAAAATTTCAATAGACGCACCCTGTTGAGAGAATGAATCTAGTAACTGTTTTTGTGCCTTTTTAGCCATTACATCTTTTTGAGAAGATGTATGGGGGCTAGCAGTTGTCTCGGTTTAAATACTACTCATCTGTAAGTCATATGTCATAGCCTATTTGTATATTCGAGGATTCAACTCAACTCAAATAAGAATGTAATAGGTAAATAGTGGATCGACCGTCAGAGAGATCTCGCAAAGTAATATCTGTCAAAGGATTCAGAAACAAGGTTCATCTACAGACTTGAGGAGTTAATTCACTGGAAGAAGTTCAAGAATTTGATCATGCCTCAGTGATATAAATCAAGATCGTGGATTTAATCAAGTGACAGAGATCTCGTCAGGGTATCATTTATTACAAGGATTTAATCTGAAGAAAATCAGAGTATCAAAGTCAAGACATGAAGAAACGTCACGGAAGTTAGTCACTCATGAACCAGACAGTACATCGAGTGTCAACATTGAAGTGGTGGAATTGATTCATAATTTTCAGTGATTTTCAGAAGATTTGCAGAAGAATGATTGCTGCTCAAGACTAGAATTAATTCTCTATTAATTAATTAAGTCATCTAATTTAAATAAGAAAATAAATTATATCTGTGAAGAATAATTTATTTATTAATTGAATTAATTGATTAATTAATTCTGAATTAATTTTAGGAATTTTCAGAAGTTTAATTGGTTTAAAAACAGTCTTAAATCAGCAAGACAATTGAAAATGAACTAGCATGACAATCTGGATTGTCATACCGATTGTCATGCCAAGTCATTTCAATTGTCATACCGAAAGTTACACTAGGAAGGAGATTGTCTTGTTAGTTCAACTGATTGTCATACCGATAGTCATTGTAGTTCATTCTAATTGTCTTGCTAGTTCAAAGGATAGTCCTACCGATTGTCTTGCTGAGCTCAGGATTGTCTTTCCAGGTCAATTCTATTCTGTTGATTAAAAAGAAGCAGACAAGCAGCAGTTCACTACATCTCAATCATACAGAACACATTCAAGAACACAGCAGCCGCCTAAGAAATATTTCATTGTTCTCTGCTGAAATTCAAAGATCAATTTCTAGATTGCAAAGTTAAATCCAATCAACTAGAAATCATTCTCTTGTTCTTGTGTAACAATCTAGCGGATCAAAATCCCTAGAACTTAATCTCAAATCGCGTTTAGCATTTGATTCTAATTATTGCAAAAATAGAAAAAGTTCATGTCGAATTTATTCTAGATTTGTGATAAATGATTTGAGATTAATACCTTGTAATCGATACAGTTGTTGTAACACCTTTCAAGTTTAATAATATTTTTATTTAACTTGAATTTTGTTTCACATTTTTTATTCCGCATTTATTCGATTATTTGGTAATGTTTGTATTCAATCCCCCCCCCTTCTACAAACACATTGGGACCTAACAATTGGTATCAGAGCCTTCTGATTAACGAACAAATCAAGATCCTAGACTTTTGTGATTTTTCAACTCCTTGAATTTTTATTTATTCAAAAATTCATAATGACTTCACATAAAGTTGGAACCGTTAAAATTCCACAATTTGATAAAGAGAATTATATCATGTGGAAGAAGAAGATGCTATTATTTTTACAAGTTGCAAATCCCAAATATTCAAACTTGTTAAAGAAGGGTATAAAAACTCCGATGGTTATTGAACCGGAGGTAATAATAGATGGTGTGGTGACTACTGAAGCTAGAACCTATCCAAAAGAGCCTGAAGATTTTACTCCTGCTGAGAAGGAAGAAGCCTCCTTGGATGCCAGCCTTCAATTAATATTAATTGATTCCCTTGATCCCTTGATGAACAGACATGTGATGAACTGTAAAAATTCCAAACACATGTGGGAAACTATTGAGGTGATTAATGAAGGCACAGAGGAAGTTAGGGAGAACAAGTTGAAAATCCTAACCTCTGAATATGAACATTTCAAATCAAATCCAGGAGAAGGAATTACTGAAGTGTTTGAGAGGTACAATGCGTTGATCAACAACCTGAACATCAATGGAAAGTATTATTCAATCAGGGAGGTCAACAAAAAGTTCCTTTTAACACTGCCAGCTCATCTTGAACATAGAATCACTGCCATTAGAGAAGCTAGAGATCTGAGTGAGATTTCTTTGGACAGGCTCTATGGAGTGTTAAAAACCTATGAGTTGGAGCAGATTCAACAGAAAGAAGTCTACGGGAAGGATAGAATGGTCAGCACATCTACTACACTTGTAGCTGAAGGTCAACAACAACAACAATCTCAACAGTTAGAAAGAATGGTACAGTTTTCCAAGGGTGAGGAAAATGAGTTAGTAGCAGAATATGATCCTCCTACTACAAATCAATCAAGTGATGATTTTTATTCCTTGGAAGAGCTGGAGCAATTGGAAGATGAATCAATGGCCCAAATTGTCAAGAGATTCTCCCATGTCAGATTCAGGAGGAATCCCAAGCTTAAGTACAAGTCCAACTACAACAAATTCCAGAAAGGTGGATCTTCATCCTCTAACACCAGCAGTGGTGGGTACAAAACAGGGATGGTTGATCGAAGCACCATTAGATGCTATAACTGCAATGAGTTGGGACACTTTGCCACAGAATGTAGGAAGCCAAAGCAAGTAAGAAAGAACTCTGAAAGGGCTTATCTGGCAAAGGGAAGAAGCTGGGATGATACTGACAGTGAAGATGAAGATGAAGGAAATCTTGCTCTTATGGCTATTGATGGAAAAGCTTCATCGTCAAGAATAGAGGTAAAACTTTCTGATGCTGAAATGGTTTATCATCTAAGAGGTAACTTAGATTGTGCACGTCGTGATAATGAACTGTTAAGTTTAAAGATCACAGACCTTGAGAAAGAGGTCAATGAATTAAGACTTGTGCATATTAATCAAGACAAATTAAAAGAACAGGTATCCTTTCTAGAGAATAGAGTTGACTGTTATAGAAAACTCGAAACTATTCTCAAAGACAAGATCACCGGTCTTGAGACTAAGGTTAGAGCCTACTTCAATTCTTGTTCGAAGGCTAAAGAGTTCTACAGTAAGCAAGTTGTTAATCAAACATCTGGAATAGGATATGATTACAATGCTGCTATTGGAGAATTAGGCATAAACTCCCCTCCTCATGTCTGTGCTAAAGGGAGGGAAGTACCACATGTGCTTAAGGGTGTTGATGAACCCCTCTATAAAGCATCAATTGCTGAACCATTTGATGCGACCTCTTCTGTTATTCAAGAAGAAATACGTGCTGAGGATCATGCTTATGAGAAGATTGTTTCCAAGTCAAGTGAGTCGAAAGTTCCAGTCAAAGTTGTGAAAGCAACTGAGACTAACTCAGACACACATGAGTTGGATAACAATAATGCCATGTCCACCATGCATAAATTACCTGCTGTTAATCACTCTCATAAAGCATGTGGTGTTGCTAATTGTATGTCTTGTGCTTTTAATATGATGTATGCTTATTTTAATGGTAAGCATGTGTCTAATGATACGACTACTCCTCGTCAGCATGTGAATAACAAGAAGCATGATAGATCTAAGACTGCCAGTCCTTCTAAGGCTAGAAAGGAGACATTTGTGCCTAAGCTTAAACAGAAATTTGTTAACGCTGTTTACAAGGTCAAATGTTCAGTCATTGAGAAAGTTAAGACAATTAAAATTAAAAATGTTGTTTTTCCTGACAAAGGACAGTTCTACAAGTATGCCGGGCCCAACCAAGTTTGGGTTCCGAAGAAGGTCTAATCCATTTGTAGTGCAGGGCATTAAACAGGTGTAACCGGTAGTGTGGAATCTTGACAGTGGATCATCAAGACATATGACCGGAGATAGAGCCCTGCTATCAAATGTGGATTGAGAAAGCTGGCCCCCTGGTTACCTTTGGAGATAACAGCAAAGGTTTATCTGAGGGATATGGCTGTTTGCAAGCTGGATATGTTATCAGTGAAATTTTGTATATTGTGCTAGGTTATTATCAGGAAGCAGTATTTAACATATAGCACCAGTGACGAGACTTGAGAATATTACGACATATCAGGCACCTGTTGCACATTACACTTGGAATTGGACTCTAGTAAGATGTGTACAAGTGTACTCCTGGTTGGTGAGTCAAAAGAGGAAGTCAATGCACCACAGTTCATGGACTTTGCAGCTGCAGATCTATTGGACTATGCAATCTCTTCTTCACAATCTCACTTCAGGTTGGTATGAACTAGTGTACTACTCAAGCAATCGTCAAGAACATGGTATGACACTCTAACTGAAGTTATTGTTTAATATGAACTAGTAGAGTCGTCATATTTTTAACTCTCTTATCATTAGGCACAATCATATTGTTTTATATGTGCAGTGGTATATTGCTTATGCAACATAACAATTAGTATCTAAAGTACTTGACAAGTATCGGTCAATGATATCTTGTTAACATTATGTTGCAGATATTTGTAAGCTTTTGACATGAATGAGAATTACTTAGACTTTACCCTAAGTGATCAATGTTTTATCAAAAACTCATTCATATTGAAAAACAAAATCAAACTTCTTTCTACATTAGTGATTTCTTATTTCGTGTAAAATCTTTTGAAATCACTATTGTAAATCATTTTCTCTCTATCACCATATATTCTGTGTTACAGGTTCAGTCTCCAATGACTTTCTTTCATTGACAGTCATGAGGTTGAAAACCCACAACGTCTATCCCAGACTGTAAAGACAAACACAAAAACAGAACCAACCAACACTCTCTTACCACTAAATATAGTATGAATGAGCGTGAGGGAGATAGTGCCTAGTGCACCACATAAGGAAGGTTCTGTAGTCAACCCAGTGGCTCTGTCTCATACATAGATGAGTAGTATTTAAACCGAGACAACTGCTAGCCCCCATACATCTTCTCAAAAAGAGGTAATGGCTGAAAAGGCACAAAAACAGTTACTAGATTCATTCTCTCAATAGGGTGAGTCTATTGAATTTTGCCTGTCGGCCAAGGTATCCGATGTAGTGTCACCACTTCAAACATAATCAATTCTTGATGCACAAGGAGAGGTTACACACACAAAGGATGAGTTGACGGAAACAAGAGTTTCGACCATTTTAAGGTCAGATTCGATTGTTCAAGGTTCGTTAGTGGACCAATTGCCTTTACAGGTGTTAGGAGAGGATACTGATCCAAAAGCCATATGTCAGTGGTCAGTGTCTACCTCCCCAGGCTTAAATCCCCTGGATGCATCTTCGGATAGTGGATCTGACATAGGTGCAGATCGGCAACTTGTTGATAATGATTCAGATATTACCTGATGAGTCACAAGGAAATGTCTTCACAGACATTAGAAGGGAACTTTGACCTTTATGCTAAATTCGTTGGATCATTGTTTACCTTCCCAGAATTCAAATCTGGAACCCTAAAAGGGAAACTAGCAACTTGTAGATTATGACTCAGATTCATCTGACGAGTTTAACAAGGATGGGGATTTGTGAACTCCCATTGCACCACCTGTGACCTCCTTAAGGATGGCTAAGGTGATTTTCCTTGCAGGTACAGCTGATTTTTGGAGCTATGAGTGGAGTGATACACTTGTGAGAATGAGTGTAAACACGAGTGGAGAGAAGAGTGAAACACATGTGAGGTACACTAAAACACAATCACACACTCATAGTGAGGAAGAAAGAGAAACTACTTGTTATTTCTTTTCCAACCAAGTGAAATATGAGAACTCCTTCAGACGATGGCATACATTCCTTTTTTAAGGGGGAAATAAAAGCTTAAGTAATAGTTTGGAGGATTCCTCAACTAAGGGGGAGAAATAGCAGGGAGGAAGAAAAAGATCCTAAAAATGTACACTACACCACACCATTGTTGTTTGTAACTACGGATCCTATTGTACGGGAGAGGTGGTAAACACAAGGTGATTTTCTGATAAGGGAAGAAGCTGTTAAGGGAGTACCATTGGTTTTTATCTGCGGATCCTATTGTACGGGAGAGGTGGTAAACAAAGGTGATCTTCTTTAATCAGTTGATTCTCATAGGGAGAGAAACAAGAGATATAGGCTTCTCAACAGGAAATGTGGTTGTACAAATGAAGATGAAACTACTTGAAGATATGTTCAGTCTAGAGGAACATCTACTTGGAATCTGGAAAATGTTAAATCTAGTCCATAACTTTTCTACTATTTACTTTGCATGTATGTTTATATCTTTTTCTTATTTGTTAGTTGAGTTATCCTCTAGGTATTTGTGTGTTATTGTCTAACAAACAAATAGGGGGAGATTGTAAGTCATATGTCATAGCCTATTTGTATATTCAAGGATTCAACTCAACTCAAATAAGAATGTAATAGGTAAATAGTGGATCGACCGTCAGAGAGATCTCGCAAAGTAATATCTGTCAAAGGATTCAGAAACAAGGTTCATCTACAGACTTGAGGAGTTAATTCACTGGAAGAAGTTCAAGAATTTGATCATGCCTCAGTGATATAAATCAAGATCGTGGATTTAATCAAGTGACAGAGATCTCGTCAGGGTATCATTTATTACAAGGATTTAATCTGAAGAAAATCAGAGTATCAAAGTCAAGACATGAAGAAACGTCACAGAAGTTAGTCACCCATGAACCAGACAGTACATCGAGTGTCAACGTTGAAGTGGTGGAATTGATTCATAATTTTCAGTGATTTTCAGAAGATTTGCAGAAGAATGATTGCTGCTCAAGACTATAATTAATTCTCTATTAATTAATTAAGTCATCTAATTTAATTAAGAAAATAAATTATATCTGCGAAGAATAATTTATTTATTAATTGAATTAATTGATTAATTAATTCTGAATTAATTTTAGGAATTTTCAGAAGTTTAATTGGTTTAAAAACAGTCTTAAATCAACAAGACAATTGAAAATGAACTAGCATGACAATCTGGATTGTCATACCGATTGTCATGCCAAGTCATTTCAATTGTCATACCGAAAGTTACACTAGGAAGGAGATTGTCTTGCTAGTTCAACTGATTGTCATACCGATAGTCATTGTAGTTCATTCTGATTGTCTTGCTAGTTCTAAGGATAGTCCTACCGATTATCTTGCTGAGCTCAGGATTGTCTTGCCAGGTCAATTCTATTCTGTTGATTAAAAAGAAGTAGACAAGCAGCAGTTCACTACATCTCAATCATACAGAACACATTCAAGAACACAGCAGCCGCCTAAGAAATATTTCATTGTTCTCTGCTGAAATTCAAAGATCAATTTCTAGATTGCAAAGTTAAATCCAATCAACTAGAAATCATTCTCTTGTTCTTGTGTAACAATCTAGCGGATCAAAATCCCTAGAACTTAATCTCAAATCGCGTTTAGCATTTGATTCTAATTATTGCAAAAATAGAAAAAGTTCATGTCGAATTTATTCTAGATTTGTGATAATTGATTTGAGATTAATACCTTGTAATCGATACAGTTGTTGTAACACCTTTCAAGTTTAATAATATTTTTACTTAACTTGAATTTTGTTTCACATTTTTTATTCCGCATTTATTCGATTATTTGGTAACGTTTGTATTCAACCCCCCCTTCTACAAACACATTGGGACCTAACATCATCTATGTAGGAGACAGAGCTACTGGGTTGACTACAGAACCTTCCTTATGTGGTGCACTAGGCACTATCTCCCTCACGCTCATTCATACTACATTTAGTGGTAAGAGAGTGTTGGTTGGTTCTGTTTTTGTGTTTGTCTTTACAGTCTGGGATAGACGTTGTGGGTTTTCAACCTCATGACTGTTAATGAAAGAAAGTCATTGGAGACTGAACCTGTAACACAGAATATATGGTAATAGAGAGAAAATGATTTACAATAGTGATTTTAAAAGATTTTACATGAAATAAGAAATCACTAATGTAGAAAGAAGTTTGATTTTGTTTTTCAATATGAATGAGTTTTTGATAAAACATTGATCACTTAGGGTAAAGTCTAAGTAATTCTCATTCATATCAAAAGCTTACAAATATCTACAACATAATGTTAACAAGATATCATTGACCGATACTTGTCAAGTACTTTTAGATACTAATTGTTATGTTGCATAATCAATATATCACTGCACATATAAAACAATATGATTGTGCCTAATGATAAGAGAGTTAAAAATATGACGACTCTACTAGTTCATATTAAACAATAACTTCAGTTAGAGTGCCATACCATGTTCTTGACGATTGCTTGAGCAGTATACTAGTTCATACCAACCTGAAGTGAGATTGTGAAGAAGAGATTGCATAGTCCAATAGATCTGCAGCTGCAAAGTCCATGAACTGTGGTGCACTGACTTCCTCTTTTAACTCACCAATCAGGAGTACACTTGTACACATCTTACTAGAGTACAATTCCAAGTGTAATGTGCAGCAGGTGTCTGATATGTCGTAATATTCTCAAGTCTCGTCACTGGTGCTATATGTTAAATACTGCTTCCTGATAATAACCTAGCACAATATACAAAATTTCACTGATAACATATCCAGCTTGCAAACAGCCATATCCCTCAGATAAACCTTTGTTGTTATCTCCAAAGGTAACCATGGGGCCAGCTTTCTCAACCACATTTGATAGCAGGGCTCTATCTCCGGTCATATGTCTTGATGATCCACTGTCAAGAATCCACACTACCGGTTATACTTGTTTAATGCCCTGCACTACAAATGGATTAGACCTTCTTCGGAACCCAAACTTGGTTGGGCCCGGCATACTTGTAGAACTGTCCTTTGTCAGGCAAAACAACATTTTTAATTTTAATTGTCTCAACTTTCTCACTGACTGAACATTTGACCTTGTAAACAGCCTTAACAAATTTATGTTTAAGCTTAGGCACAAATGTCTCCTTTCTAGCCTTAGAAGGACTGGCAGTCTTAGACCTATCATGCTTCTTGTTATTCACATGCTGACGAGGAGTAGTCTTATTATTAGACACATGCTTACAATTAAAATAAGCATACATCATATTAAAAGCACAAGACATACAATTAGAAACACCACATGCTTTATGAGAGTGATTAACAGCAGGCAATTTATGCATGGTAGACATGGCATTTTTGTTATCCAACTCATGTGTGTCTGAGTTAGTCTCAGTTGCTTTCACAACTTTGACTGGAACTTTCGACACACTTGACTTGGAAACAACCTTGTCATTAGCAAGATCTTCAGCACGTATTTCTTCTTGAATAACAGAAGAGGTCGCATCAAATGGTTTAGCAATTGATGCTTTATAGAGGGGTTCATCAACACCCTTAAGCACATGTGGTACTTCCCTCCCTTTAGCACAAACATGAGGAGGGGAGTTTATGCCTAATTCTCCAATAGCAGCATTGTAATCATAACCTATTCTAGATGTTTGATTAACAGCTTGCTTACCGTAGAACTCTTTAGCCTTCGAACAAGAATTGAAGTAGGCTCTAACCTTAGTCTCAAGACCGGTGATCTTGTCTTTGAGAATAGTTTCGAGTTTTCTATAACAGTCAACTCTATTCTCTAGAAAAGATACCTGTTCTTTTAATTTGTCTTGATTAATATGCACAAGTCTTAATTCATTGACCTCTTTCTCAAGGTCTGTGATCTTTAAACTTAACAGTTCATTATCACGACGTGCACAATCTAAGTTACCTCTTAGATGATAAACCATTTCAGCATCAGAAAGTTTTACCTCTATTCTTGACGATGAAGCTTTTCCATCAATAGCCATAAGAGCAAGATTTCCTTCTTCTTTATCTTCACTGTCAGTATCATCCCAGCTTCTTCCTTTTACCAGATAAGCCCTTTCAGAGTTCTTTCTTACTTGCTTTGGCTTCCTACATTCTGTGGCAAAGTGTCCCAACTCATTGCAGTTATAGCATCTAATGGTGCTTCGATCAACCATCCCTGTTTTGTACCCACCACTGCTGGTGTTAGAGGATGAAGATCCACCTTTCTGGAATTTGTTGTAGTTGGACTTGTACTTAAGCTTGGGATTCCTCCTGAATCTGACATTAGAGAATCTCTTGACAATTTGGGCCATTGATTCATCTTCCAATTGCTCCAGCTCTTCCAAGGAATAAAAATCATCACTTGATTGATTTGTAGTAGGAGGATCATATTCTGCTACTAACTCATTTTCCTCACCCTTGGAAAACTATACCATTCTTTCTAACTGTTGAGATTGTTGTTGTTGTTGACCTTCAGCTACAAGTGCAGTAGATGTGCTGACCATTCTATCCTTCCCGTAGACTTCCTTCTGTTGAATCTGCTCCAACTCATAGGTTTTTAACACTCCATAGAGCCTGTCCAAAGAAATCTCACTCAGATCTCTAGCTTCTCTAATGGCAGTGATTCTATGTTCAAGATGAGCTGGCAGTGTTAAAAGGAACTTTTTGTTGACCTCCCTGATTGAATAATACTTTCCATTGATGTTCAGGTTGTTGATCAACGCATTGTACCTCTCAAACACTTCAGTAATTCCTTCTCCTGGATTTGATTTGAAATGTTCATATTCAGAGGTTAGGATTTCCAACTTGTTCTCCCTAACTTCCTCTGTGCCTTCATTAATTACCTCAATAGTTTCCCACATGTGTTTAGAATTTTTACAGTTCATCACATGTCTGTTCATCAAAGGATCAAGGGAATCAATTAATATTAATTGAAGGCTGGCATCCAAGGAGGCTTCTTCCTTCTCAGCAGGAGTAAAATCTTCGGGCTCTTTTGGATAGGTTCTAGCTTTAGTAGTCACCACACCATCTATTATTACCTCCGGTTCAATAATCATCGGAGTTTTTATACCCTTCTTTAACAAGTTTGAATATTTGGGATTTGCAACTTGTAAAAATAATAGCATCTTCTTCTTCCACATGATATAATTCTCTTTATCAAATTATGGAATTTTAACGGTTCCAACTTTATGTGAAGTCATTATGAATTTTTGAATAAATAAAAATTCAAGGAGTTGAAAAATCACAAAAGTCTAGGATCTTGATTTGTTCGTTAATCAGAAGGCTCTGATACCAATTGTTAGGTCCCAATGTGTTTGTAGAAGGGGGGGGGATTGAATACAAACATTACCAAATAATCGAATAAATGCGGAATAAAAAATGTGAAACAAAATTCAAGTTAAATAAAAATATTATTAAACTTGAAAGGTGTTACAACAACTGTATCGATTACAAGGTATTAATCTCAAATCAATTATCACAAATCTAGAATAAATTCGACATGAACTTTTTCTATTTTTGCAATAATTAGAATCAAATGCTAAACGCGATTTGAGATTAAGTTCTAGGGATTTTGATCCGCTAGATTGTTACACAAGAACAAGATAAAGATTTCTAGTTGATTGGATTTAACTTTGCAATCTAGAAATTGATCTTTGAATTTCAGCAGAGAACAATGAAATATTTCTTAGGCGGCTGCTGTGTTCTTGTATTTTTTTTGGTTTTTTTGAATGTCTTCTGCTTCTTTTTCTTTTTGTATGCAATCCAACAAAATTACTTGAACTGCAATGAGAATCGGTAGGACAATCTCTTTGGCTCAGCAAGACTTTCAGTAGGACTTTCAATTATACTAGCAAGATAATCTGATTGAACTACAATGACTATCGGTATGACAATCAGTTGAACTAGCAAGACAATCTCCTTCCTAGTGTAACTTTCGGTATGACAATTGAAATGACTTGGCATGACAATCGGTATGACAATCCAGATTGTCATGCTAGTTCATTTTCAATTGTCTTGCTGATTTAAGACTGTTTTTAAACCAATTAAACTTCTGAAAATTCCTAAAATTAATTCAGAATTAATTAATCAATTAATTCAATTAATAAATAAATTATTCTTCGCATATATAATTTATTTTCTTAATTAAATTAGATGACTTAATTAATTAATAGAGAATTAATTCTAGTCTTGAGCAGCAACCATTCTTCTGCAAATCTTCTGAAAATCACTGAAAATTATGAATCAATTCCACCACTTCAACGTTGACACTCGATGTACTGTCTGGTTCATGAGTGACTAACTTCCGTGACGTTTCTTCATGTCTTGACTTTGATACTCTGATTTTCTTCAGATTAAATCCTTGTAATAAATGATACCCTGACGAGATCTCTGTCACTTGATTAAATCCACGATCTTGATTTATATCACTGAGGCATGATCAAATTCTTGAACTTCTTCCAGTGAATTAACTCCTCAAGTCTGTAGATGAACCTTGTTTCTGAATCCTTTGACAGATATTACTTTGCGAGATCTCTCTGACGGTCGATCCACTATTTACTTATTACATTCTTATTTGAGTTGAGTTGAATCCTCGAATATACAAATGGGCTATGACATATGACTTACAGAGGGTCATCCGTCGGATAACAAAAAGGGTTATCCATCGAGTGATATAAATCCTCATCCATCGACTGTGAGCAAGCCTGTGAGTAAAGCCAAACTTGTCAAGTTAAATGAGAAATATGGATCAGTTTCCAAGAATTTTGTTCTATGAGAGTCCAGTCAAGTGAAGAAGGAGAAAAAGGCTGATGTTGGTCATATGACTGTCAAACAATTGAGTGACAGACTAGAAAAGATTGAGATTAAAAACAGAGGCTAAAAAGAAAAACAATAGAAATGGTAAAGTAGGAATTAACAAGCATAACAACTACACACCTGATAAATATGCTCCAAGAAAAATCTGTGTCAAGTGTGGTAGTGTAAATCATTTGTCTGTTAATTACAAAACTGCCATGCCTACTTCCACATCTGTGCCACCTCACTTTCCCAACATGAATGCCATGCCTTCTATGCCTATAAATGCTATGTCTACACAGAATATGAATGCACAGTTTACTAATATGCCATTTGCACTAATCCTTATATGCTGCATTTAGTATGCCACAAATGCCATTTAGCATGCCTTACTGGAATAACATATTTACTAATAGCATGCCATTTCCTGTTAATCAAAATATGCATGATAATTCTGTTGTAATGAACGGTTTCAAATGTTCAACTCAAATGACTAAGGATGAATCTGATATCCCCAAGTCAAATGAGATAAATCCTAAGAAACAGAAAAAGAAAGCTAACAAGGGAGGACCCAAGGAAACTTGGGTACCAAAATCAACTTGATTTAATTTTGATGTGTGCAGGGAAACAGAAAGAATCTATGGTACTTGGATAGTGGTTGTTCAAGACACATGACTGGTGATTCTACCCTGCTTTCAGAATTCAAGGAGAGAGCTGGCCCAAGTATTACTTTTGGAGATGACAACAAGGGTTATACTGTGGGATATGGCTTGATTTCAAAAGACAATGTCATCATTGAGGAGGTTGCCTTAGTGGATGGTCTCAAGCATAATTTGTTGAGTATCATCCAGCTTTGTGATAAAGGCAATTCAGTAACCTTCAACTCAGAAGCCTGTGTTGTGACAAACAAAAGAAGCAACAAAGTGGTTCTCACTGGTGTAACAAAAGGAAATATGTACCTAGCTGACTTCAACTCATTAAATGCAGAATCTGTTACTTGTCTTCTCGGAAAAGCAAGTCAGGATGAAAGTTGGTTATGGCACAAGAAGCTATCCTATCTAAACTTCAAGACCATGAATGAACTTGTAAAGAAAGAACTGGTTAGAGGTATTCCTCAAGTGGAGTTTTCTAAGGATGGATTGTGTGATGCCTTCCAAAAAGGTAAGCAGATCAGAGCATCATTCAGAAAGAAGCTTGATTCAATAATTGAAGAACCTTTGCAACTGCTACACATGGATTTGTTTGGACCAGTCAATTTGTTGTCCATCTCAAGGAAAAGATTTTTCCTAGTAATTGTAGATGATTTCTCAAAGTTCTCTTGGACATATTTCCTAAAGTCTAAAGATGAGGCTAGTGAAATCATCATCAATCACATAAGGCAAGTCAATAATCATCCTGATTTCAAAGTTAGAAGAATCAGGAGTGACAATGGAACTCAGTTCAAGAATTCTGTCATGAGAGCATTTTGTGAAGAAAATGGGATGTTGCATGAGTTTTCAGCAGCAAGAACTCCACAACAAAATGGAGTAGTAGAAAGGAAGAACAGATCACTTATTGAAGCTGCAAGGACAACGCTTGAAGAGTCTAAGTTACCAACATATTTCTGGGCTGAAGCTGTAAACACTGCATGCTACACTCAGAATATTTCTCTGGTTAATCAAGAAAAATGCATGACTCCCTATCAATTGTTCAAGAACAAGAAGCCAACTCTAAATTTTCTTCATGTCTTTGGATGCAAATGTTATATCTATAGAAATCAAACTGATCAGAATGGGAAGTTTGATGCTGAAGCAGATGAAGAAATTTTTGTTGGATATGATGTTGGTAAGAATATAGAGTCTACAATCTAAGAACCAACATTGTTGTGGAATCAATACATGTTGTGTTTGATGATAAAAAGATTGAAGGACTGCAAGATGGATATTACCATGAGAGCCTCAAATTTGACAATGTGGAGATGGTTAGTGATGACAGTGATGATGAAAGTGATCAAGAAACAGTATCAAAGGTTAATGCAGAAAAATTCACTACCAATGAAGCACAAAATTCAACATCTGTCGAGTTGCAAAATGCTTCATCCGTCGGGAGACAACCAGCCTCATCCGCCGGTACTCAAAACTCACCATCCGTCGGGTCATCAAAAGAAGCTGGAATTCTATATAGATCACTTACAGAAAGCTCCGCTTTCTCAAATCAAAGATCCATTAACTCAGGGGGAGTTTCTAACAATCAAAACTCAATCATACATCAAGACAACAATGACGCCTCTTCATGTAGAGCTAATCTACCTCAACATAGGAAATGGACTAAGGATCACCCCTTTGAGCTCATCATTGGTTATGTATCTTCTAGAGTTCAAACAAGAAGAGAAACTCAAGAAGAATGTCTCTACAACAACTTTCTTTCTAAGGAAGAACCAAAGATGGTAGAAGAAGTTTTGTTTGATCCTGATTGGATTTTAGCCATGCAGGAGGAGCTAAACCAATTTGAGAGGAATAAGGTATGGAAGCTGGTGCCCAAGCCTAAAGGAAAGAATACAATTGACACCAAATGGGTATTCAGAAACAAGATGGATGAAAATGGCATAGTATTCAGGAACAAAGCTAGATTGGTTGCTAAGGGCTATTATCAACAAGAAGGAATAGATTTTGATGAAACATTTGCTATCGTGGCAAGACTTGAAGCCATCAGGATCTTCTTAGCCTATGCAACCCATGCCAATTTTAAATTCTATCAAATGGATATCAAAAGTGCCATTCTGAATGGAGATTTGAAGGAGGAAGTCTATGTCAGTCAGCCTCCTGGTTTTGAAGATCCAACTTTTCTGGAATATGTTTACTATCTTTTGAAAGCACTTTATGGACTGAAGCAAGCACCTAGAGCCTGGTATGACACTTTGTCAAAGTTTCTTTTAGGGAATCACTTCACTAGAGGTACTTTAGACAAAACTCTTTTCTTTAGAAATGTTACTGGCTCCAGTATACTTAATCAAATTTATGTAGATGACATTATTTTTGGCTCTACAGATGAAAAACTTTGCAAAAAGTTTGCCAAATTGATGCAAAGTAAGTATGAAATGAGTATGATGGGAGAACTAACTTACTTTCTTGGTCTGCAAGTTAAGCAAGTTAGTGATGGAATATTCATTAGTCAAACTAAATACATTTATGATCTTTTAAAGAACTTTGATCTAATGGATTGCACATCTGCAAAAACTTTCATGGCCACTGCAACTAAGCTTGAACTAAACACTACTGAAAAGTCTGTGGATATTTCAAGTTATAGGGGCATGGTTGGCTCACTTCTATACTTAACAGCTAGTAGGCCAGATAAAATGTTTGCTACATGTTTGTGTGCTAGATTTCAGGCTGATCCTAGAGAATTTCACTTAGTAGCTATTAAGAGAATTTTCAGATATCTCAAGGGAACACCAAAACTTGGCATTTGGTACCCTAGAGATTCTAGTTTTGATCTAACTAGTTATTCAGATACAGATTATGCAGGTTATAGAATTGATAGAAAAAGTACAACAGGAACCTGTCAATTTCTAGGAAACAAGCTTGTGTCCTGGTTCAGTAAAAAGCAAAATTCAATTTCTACTTCTAAAGCTGAAGATGAATATATTGCTGCTGGAAGTTGTTATGCACAGATTTTGTGGATGAAAAACCAATTTCTAGACTATAGTCTGCAAGTGGAAAGAATTCCCATTTTCTGTGATAACACAAGTGCAATTGCCATCACTAAAAATCCAGTGCAGCATTCAAGAACAAAGCACATAGATATCAAGTACCACTTCATAAGGGAACATGTAATGAATGGTACTGTGGAACTACATTTTGTTCCAAGTGAAAAGCAGCTTGCAGATATATTTACCAAGCCACTGGATGAATCCACCTTTTCAAGGTTGGTAAGTGACTTAGGTATGCTAAATTTCTCTTGAATCCTTATAGATTGTTTGCAAGTTGTAATGCAGCCAGAAATTTAATTAATTTTTTAGTCATAGATGAAATTTTGGCTAAGTCAAAATTTACATCTCGACGGATGATCACTATCCATTGAGTTTGATCATCCGTCGGTATATATTTTATCAATAAAATCAATTATTTTTCTGGAATATTTTATGACTCGATGGATAACTGATTTATTCTCATCCGTCGAATTGTCTGAATCTTAGCCGTTAATTCTCTGAACATTATCCATCTAGTATACTTACAGTTTATAAGTATAACACGACGTATAATTGAAGGAATTTTTACAGTTTATTTTTAAACGGCTATTTTGGGAAATTCTTATTGGTCACTTTATTTTACTTTATTATTTTTGACAGTTATTTTTGAGATAGTATAAAAGCATAGTTTATTTCCATTACTTTTCTTTTATCATTCTCAAATCATCTGCTCTAAATTCTCTCTTTCTCAAAAGCAATTATCATCTCTATCTCTGCAATTTCCACTCTCTAAGAATGGCACCAGTAGTCAAGATCATGTCATAAACTGGATTCATCTATGAGAAGAACAACTTCACGGCTCTAGTAAACAAGGGGATTCAACAGTCTGGTGACTACCACAAAATGATGGATTTTGTGAAGAACTGCAAACTCAACTATGCCATGCTAGAATCACCTACCATCTTCTGTGAGGTTGTTGAAGAAATGTGGAGCACAGGCCAAAAGGGTAAGGGACACAAGCTCACTCCAAACCTATACCAGAAAGAAGAAACCAAAAACCCTTGGGGATGCACAGGGTTCACACACTGTGCAAACTGGTGCTAAAGACACAGTCACTGCACCTTCTCAAAGTCAGCTTGATGTGGCTCCAATAAATGTGGAGTCACAGCCAAAATCTTTAGTTATAGAAGCACCCCAAACACCAAATTCTCCCACAAACTCTCTGGATGTGGATATGATCAACACATCAATTCCTGATTCCCCTTCTTTAACTCTGTTGGGGAAGCCAAAATCTAGTGCAAGTGAGCATCATCTTTTGGATGATTTGTTGGCTCACTTGCCAAATCTTTCAGGAACTGTTGAGACATCTGTGCCAAAATTTTCATCAATCTACACAGAGTCCATAATAGTTTCCACTCCTAACTCATTTATTCTTACTCTCTCGATGGATATTGTTCATCCATCGAGTAGTGATTCTATCCCGACGGATAAGCTTAACAGCAGTTATCCGTCGGATAATCAAACTGCTAACCTGTAACACCCCCAAATCTGAGGTCGGGGATTCGGGTTGTCACGAGTTCCATTTCCCTTATCAATACTTAATCTTAACAGTCAACCAACTACTGAGTACTGTGACCCCACAATATACACACACACACCATAAGTTATAGTATCAGAGATGAATACCAAAAATAACACAAGTCATTTTATTCCACAGTTATAAACCACTTCACCTCAAAAGGGTTTCTGAATAATTTACATATTCTTTGCCATTATTATAATTCATCATATACATAAGTCTGGTTCGTCAATAGTTGAAATCCTAGCCTATTGGTAGTTCCTACCTCAGCTACGACGGCATCAATGCTTCCAGAAAACTGCGGAACGTTTCCTAACCGCTTGCGAATTGGAAGCTTGGTCTTGTTCATCTTTTCTATCTGTTGTTGTGTGATGAAAGAAGAAAGCAAGGGTGAGCAACAAGCCCACCAAAATAATATGTATAATGATTAACAATATATGAGCATTCTCATAGTACTCATGAAAGTCTTGGTCAAAAGAAATGAACCAAGTTTGTTATCTTAACGCAACCAAGTCGCAAAATATTTAGTATATATACATATATACTTTTCACAATCTCTGAAATCCTCTGACCTATATAACATCCATAGAGTTCCAGTGTATAACTATATAAAAATATCGTTGCAAGGTGATCTCATATATCTAACCTTGTCTCAACGTTTTTGTGAAAATCTTTGTCATGCATAAGATAATCATTAACCAGATATAAGTTGAAAAGATGAAGTTACAAGATATTCCAATATACTTATATCTTTTCTGAAATACTACTTGAACTACCACCGTTCAAGTTATAATCAGTTTCGAAAGTTCATCACATAGATGAGACTACAAGACAAGATTTGAATAGATTCAATCTTTGAATATCATTATAAATAATGAAGTTACGAGATACTTCATTAAGTCCCGATATATATATACACCTATATATATACATTTCATACACTCCTCGAAAACCTCTGTTATGAAAATTATAAACAGAGTTGCAATATCCAATAAATTTGGAAAGGAGGAAACCTTGGCATAAACCTGATATCTTGTTGATCAGGCAAAGATCCCAATAAGTAACCTTTTCTACTAGTAGATGGACGAATTCCCCACTGGTCATCACCCTGGCCGCAATAGGACCTTATGCTGGACTGCCACTCAGCCACTTACGCATTTGATGGACTCCCACTGAGCCACTTACACTTTCATAGACGCCCACTGAGCCCATGTTGCTTATGCCAACTCAATTGATGGACTTACTTCCCGAACGTTGGGTAAGTAATCAATTCATTTATCAAAACAACAACTTTGTTGCGAAATATAATTACACCATAGAGCCGGATCCCTCAGGTTTTGAGCGAGTATTTAAATCCCCTTTGAAAGGAAGATCTTAAATATAAAAATGAGTTTTGGGATCCGCTCTAACTTTTAAAATCATTTCGAAGACTCGAAATATTTTTAAGAATGTTTGGAGTACTGTTGATTTATTAAAATAAATCAGTCCCAATATATTAGAAAGTATCTGAATATTATTATTTAAATAATATTCTCAAAAAGGATAATCTCTATAAAAATAATCAAAGTAGAAGTGTTAAAACTCGTACTTGAAATGGGTATTAAATAACCAAAGATATACCCATACGAAAGTACTATCTTTATTTGAATAATCAAAAATAAGTTTGATTATCGACACATTATTCTTTAATAAAATAAAGAATATTAATTAGTAAATAATCGGAGTCATAAGTCCTCAAATGAATATTCAAAATAATATTCATTAAATAAAATAAACGGAGTCATAAGTCCTCGAATGAATATTCAAAATAATATTCATTAATTAAAATAAAAGGAGCCATAAGTCCTCGAATGAATATTCAAAATAATATTCATTAATAAAAATAAAGTTATCGAATAAACCTTATTCGATTAATAGTTTTGAAAATTATATCAATATATATATAAATACATATATATAATATACTCGGGAACATCGACTCCCGGTTTAGAAAATGTTCACCTTTGGGTCCGTTATACTAATGATATACGCAACTACTGCTTATCTCTAGCATATGTATTATGCAACTATAAGCATTTGAATCAACAATTAGATATCAAGATTACGAAACAAGCATGCATATATACTATATCAACATGCTCCAATATATCGCAAGATTTGCTAATAACAATCATGCACTTATCACAAGATAATGCATATACATATATACATCACGACAACAGTATAACGGGTAGAAAACATGCCTGAGTGCTCCGGGGTAGACTTAAGCTTAGAGTGTGTCCGGTAACCTATGAACAACAACATAAGCCGGAATTAAACCACGGTCACTTAAGAAACTATATTTTAACCAATTGAACCCTAACGTTTGCTTATGGTAATTTCTACGCTTAATAAATCGCATAAGTCATTCGAGTACCCTCGGCTCCACCATTTTTAATAAACTAACCATTAAGGGTTTTAAGGCGATTCTTTCGCGAGTACCCTACCAACTGCCTAATCCTCTTAACATAATTGTTTCATATCCCAATTAGTCATTTAAGGTCCTCAACCAAGGTTTCAAAGTAAGGCGAGGGGAAATAGTTCGTTCGCGAAATGCCGTTACTTAAAACGGCCGTTTCTCCTAAACCGTACATCGGATTCAAGCGTACCACATATCAAAACGAAGCTCGTAACATGAACTATCTAATCATGGTAATGGTCAAAATATAACAGTGAGTTCTCGGGTCCTGATGTTATGAACAAAAACAGTTTAGGATAATCGGACATTACGACGACTATGTTTACGCGATTACCAAATTTGTATAACTCCAAATCAATCCACAATCAACCCACAATCAACATTACAACCCAAAATCCCTCCAAACCTCACCACATCAGTCCATTACTTCATGTTTTAACCAACTCATTCAATCACAACAAAAGCTACTAACCATACTAAGGTTCATTAACTAATAACCAAGATTCAACCATCAAAATCTCTACAAACTCAACCAAACTTTAAACAAACAAGCATCATGCTTCACATATACTATATCAATCATAACCATTCCTAAATACTCAAAACTAAAGCTAGGGTTTGGAGTTTATACCTTCTTGAAGCTTCTTAACACAACACAAGAGCTTTGAATGCCTAAAAGAACCTTGATCCTTGCTTGTATAACCTTAAACTTTTATAAAAATTCAAGAAAACTAAAGTTATTTTTTTGAAAGTTACTATTCACCATCTTCTTCCTTGAATTATTGGAAGAGATCGTGAAGGAAATGGAAGGTTAGATTAATAGAATAGCTATATCTATACATAAGGAACCTTGGATAATTACCTCACTAATTAACAAAGCTTGGAACTTGAATTTGAATTTTTCTTTCTTTGAAATGGACAAAAGGCCGAGAGCTTCTTGTTGGATAATGAAGGTCAACTTTGTGTTTTGTGTTTTTGAGCTTTGCTTGGTTGACATCCTTTTGTTTGTTTAATTAACTTTTTACCATGGTAAAGAATGAATGGTTCACAATCAACCAACTAATCCCTCTTTTTTTGTCATGCTTAAGTCATCCCCTTATATCATCATCCCACACTTGTCCTCTTCTTGTTGGTGAGATGACATCACCCTCCACTAACTCTTTGATTAACTCCTAATCACTTGTCTAATGACCGCTGATCTGTTATACGCTTCGCTTAACTTTTGTTCTCGTTTATTGTTTGAGGGATCATATCCGGGATCTTATTATTAGGGTTCCCTTAACCTTTCTCAATACATTAAATTCCTTTTTATGATCCTCTCTTATAATCCTTGAATTTAAATCCTTTTTATCCTGTTACCTTATACTCAATTCTTTCTGTATCTGGTGGATTTTCGGGAAAAATCAAAGTGTTCGGATTTGGATTCTGACGATCTTTACATACACTTACATACCACATAGAGTACTAATAATATCCCAGAAGATCAATAAAAGAACCCCTACATAGTGTGGCATGAAAAGTTTTCTTATTCAGCATAATCAGCAAAACACTATTCATAAGTGTTTCAAAAATTCGAAAAATTGGGGTTATTACAGTCTTCCCTCCTTAAAAGGATTCCGTCCCGGAATCAGATAGAAAATTAATAGGGATGCTCTCTTAGCATTGCACTTTCTAACTCTCAAGTAAATTTTTCCACATTGTGGTTGTACCATCAAACTCTGACTAGTTTGATAACCCTTTTCCAAAGAACTTGTTCCTTTTCGATCTATAACCCTTCCTGGTTGCTCCATATACGTTACGTTTGGTTACATGTCTATGCGCTCATATGCCCCTATTTGTCTAGCATCCGAATTACACTTCCTTAACATTAATACGTGGAACACGTTATGAACTTGCTACATGTTCGGGGGTAGGGATAGCTCATATGCTAACTTCCCAATACGTCTTAATACCTCCAAGGGTCCAACAATTTGTGGACTTAAACTTTCCTTTCTTTCCAACCCTCATCAATTCTTTTTAAGGGAATACTTTTAACAATACAAGGTTCCCTCCTTCATACTCTTTGTCCTTTCATTGCCAAATCAACATACTTCGTGTTCCCATCTTGGGCTACTACCAGCCGTCCTCTGATTAAATCTATTATTTCCTTGGTCCTTTGGACCACTGCTGGTCCGAGTATCTTGCGCTCTGCAATCTTAATCCTAACATAAGGGAGATCGATATTGTCTTCCCTCAAGGATCTCATAAGGCGACCCCTCGATACTGACATATGATCGATTATCGTGAGATAACTTAATCCGCGTTAAGTGATCATTCCAAATTCTTTCAAGTCTATTACACAGACTCTCATAATAGCTTCTAGCACTATAGCTTTTGCTTCTCAATACTCCTTCTTTTCTCGTTCGTAGTCATTACTATCTTCCGTATATAATACTATATTGGTTACACTTTTGCTCGTTAGCGTTCTATAACCTTTTAATAACCACGTCAACCTTAGTATCATGAACGCGTTAGAATCGGAATACCACCTTACTTGGTACCACTTCATCTCTAGCTGCCTCTATCTTCGAAAGCTTGATCCATCATATAGAAGTAAAGGAATTTGTTGAGAGATCACTATGATCATGAACACTTGTTCTATTGCATAGTTAGTACAGCAGGTGGCCAGCCTTTAGTACTTGACAAGCAATTAAACAACATGTGGTATCCTACTAGGCTTCTATCATACAGATAGATAGTCATTCGGCAATACCTCCCCTTCTGGAAAGGTTGTTCTTCTCAGCTTATATGAAATGAAAAGGAGAGGAAAGAACGAATTGAAGAGAATTGTATATATATAAAATATACTGCCACAAAATATCTGGCTTGGAATCTACCTCTGAACTATAGAGGTTCGTCATAGGAGAACAAAACATATACGTATATATATCAACATCAGGTATTATAACATCGTATTTCACATGCCTAAATATTTTTGATATTTTGTCCATCATTCTATGGACCAATGCTCTTGCTCGAGCTTATACACAATCACCTTTGAAACTCCCTCGATATCGAAAATTGAATCTGGGATTTCATTCTAGACATCATCGTTACTAGAATTCTATGCTTGCACCGCAACCTTCGTCATATAGTAATACAACTCTCTTTTCATAAGAGGGAATAAATATTCAATAGGTAGATACTCTACTTAATTAGTCTATCAATGATAACTTATACACTACCACGACCCGATTAGTGGTACTCAATCTCAATATCCATTCCAATACAACTCTCACGGTTGTAAGTAATCGGCTCATTACTCGTAGAATCATTCCTGCATTACTGTGGTCCACCGTTGACCTACTGTAGTCTTTCATTTTCCATGAAGTCTTAATAGCTAACCATACGGAGTCCATACGTATCGTATCGAATTCTTCTAAGGAGGTAACATGATCACCGTTCATGATTCATGAAGAACACTCCTGAACTTGATGTACATATGACATGAAGCAGATAAAATTACAGAAGAGTTTCAATGAAAGCAACGATAGCAGGTTAATACCATTATTAACCATATGTCTTTATTGGGAGACATGCATCTCAAAGGTTCATTTAGTCATTTCGTAACATGGTCCTGGCTTATCTCAAGATAGTAGCTTCTAAGATAGATAGCCCGCTCATGGCGATTATACGAATTAAACCTTTACCAATCTACTATTACGGTTGGGTATTGCACAGACATCAGAAGGAATGTCAATCTTCCAAACCATAATACAACCTTCACGGCTTCAACCATCATCACTGTATTCCTCTGGCACGAGCGCCTATAACTGCTCTCTTTCACTTAGAGTGTCGGCCACCTCTTTGGCCTTTCCTGATAGTAAAATTTTCCTTACAATCAATGTCATTTTAACAACCTCCAACTAATTTTTTTTTTCTACCTCATTTCAATCACTTCTTGTGGGAAAATGCTTTTCTTAAGTCCTGGTGAGAAAGAAAAAAAAATCACCATTTTTCCATAAGTCATTGCCTTAGTCTTTAGATGTGAACATTGTCACGGCTGACTCTCGATCATACTTAGGACGTCTCTTATCATGGGTCCTTCTTGTTTTCACCAATCTTGACCCTCATTGGGTCGATCTATACTTTCTTATGGTTCAACACGTGCCCCACCTGGTATTATTATAATTACGTCATATTTCCTTTATCAAAATTTCTATTCTTGAGAACTTTGAATATTACCTTTTTCCTTGTAAAACCTATAAGGTCATCCTTAAATTCTTCATCCGGTACTCCCTAGGTACAGGGCATATCAAGATACCATTTACTAATACTAGAACCATTGTTTAAGTACTTATGAAACATTTCTCTACTGATCTTTAAAGGTTGTTGTTACCATAATCGTTTTTAATTTATACTGCCAAAACTCATGATGTCCCTATTAAGGGTGAAATGCCAACCTTTATGCATTCCCCTAGGATTCATCTCAAGCTATTGAGGTTATATCCTTAATTCCACCTTTAAAAAGGTACATGCATCCTTCCATGGATAAATCAAGTCATATATCCCTAATAAGGGTGTCATATTCAATCATTTCCACCTCGATTTTCTATACCAAATTTCATAATAGTATCCTTATCCAAAATGAGGTCAATCCATATGGCATCCACAAGACAATAATGGTTATCCACTTTTCTTGCCTGATTTGGTAATGATAATAGGGGTGTTCTGGAAGATATTGGTCGTGTTCAACGTGAACTTCTACTTAATAATTCCTCTTTTATTTTTTGTTGTTTATCTCAACAGTCATCTCAATGTTGGGATATCTTTCATACCTGGCGTCTCCCTTTCTGGGTATCAAGCCACTGGTCTTACACTTCACATTCTTGAAGGTCACTTCCTTCATCCAATTTTCCTAATTTCTTACTTCCTTGTCTCCTCAGTCTATCCGCGTCTCATTATTTATCCTTCGAACTATCTCAAGGTTTCCTCGAATTCTCCCAACTTATAGGGGATAAAATATATGTATCTCTTATGCCTTCAACCATCAATTTTAGCTCATGGTAAATCACCCTCATCCTGACGATTACATACTTTTCTATTTCTATTGCTACGAGTCTTTAGGGTTTCCTCATACCCAACTCCCTTATCATTCCTCAAACTCTATTTCCTTTATATTCCTTTCCACTTCAGTTTCTTTTTATTTTCCTTTCTCTTATCATTATTTCATGAACCAACACAACATAAGCATTGATTTCAAACATCCCGTCATTCTGGATTCGTGTCCTCAGAACGAATCTTGACAACTTTTATAACTTAGATTCATAATTCATCATACTCGTCTGCCTTTGTTCTGGCTCTAAAGCTTTTATACTATCTCCATAACCTTGGGAAGTACTTTCCTGAAAACAATTGACTGAACTTAAATCAGTTTATTATAATCTCTTGCTTCGTGCCTTCCTTGGCCTTTCACTAGCGGGTGGCCTCTCTCTTAGGAGGGTAAGTGACAAAAACAGTCTTTTATGATTCGTCAATCATTTAGAATCTCAAATGATTCCTATATTTCCTTTAGCCAGGCTCTTACCTCGACTGGGTCAGCTTGTTCCTTGGAACTATGAGAGCTTAGCGACTTAAAGGTCCTGAAAGAATTTCTCACCGCATTGTTTCCTCAGGGTGGTGGTTAGGGATAAAAGTATAAGTTTTGTTTAGGCAGGTCCATGAATTTCCCCATAGGAGTACCGTCCTAATTCTCCCTATCTTGCTCGACTTCTGTTTTCTCAGTATGAAATATTTTCTCCTCCTCTCCATAATTGGGGTCATCCTACATGTTTTAAATCCTCATTTTCCACTTCATTATGTTATGGGTTCCTACTATCTTGATGGCGTCCTCCCTGACTATCACATTCAGGGTTTGCCCTAAATCTTATTTCTCGAATTATGATTTTCATCTAAGATCCCGTCCTTAAGCTCTTGAACATTGAAACCCAATTTTTGTCGGAATACCTCATTATTCCCTTAATCTTTCTCGGTATTAATCTCTTTTCCAGTCATTGACTCCCTGCCTTCATTCATTACTTTTTTTTTTCTTGGCACAATCTAATCTTTTCCCATAATTCAGGCTCCAGTACAATCTCAAACAGCCTTTCAATACCGGCTCCGTTTACCTTCACTTCTATTTCCATTTTCTCGAAATCTCTTATCAACTCTCCCAAAGACATTATCATCTTGAGTCTCTCCTTTCTACTAAGGAATTAGCCACCATATTAGCTTTCCCTGGATGATAAAGAACCTCATAATCGTAATCCTTAATTAGCTCGAACCACCTCCTCTGGCGCATGTTGAGCTCTTTCTGCGTGAAAATGCACTAGAGCACTTATGGCTTGTGTAAATCTTGCACTTCTCTCCATACAAGTAGTGCCTCCAATCTTTAGGTCAAAACTATTGCCACGAGCCCTAGCTCATAGGTGGGGATATCGAATTTTATATTCCCTTAATTGTCTTGACGCGTACGCGATTACCTTGCTGTGCTGTATAAGAAGCACCCTAATTCCATATGTGAAGCGTCACTACAAATCACAAAATCTCCTTTTTCCATCCGGCAATGCCAACATAGGGGCCGTCACCAACCTTTGCTTCAGTTCTTAAAAGCTGTTCTCGTATTTCTCTGTCCATTCGAACTTCTCAGTCTTACGAGTAAGCCGCATTAAAGGGGCTACTATCTTTACAAACTTGAACGAACCTTCGGCAGTGACCGGCCAATCCTACCTCTGGTAGTCGCCCTAACCATGGTTATAAATTCCTCAGCGATCATCTCTTCAGTCTTGTTAGGATCCTCCACGAGATCCTTCTAAACAACAATCCCTTCTGGGACAACATCCTCAATCGCTACATCCTCAATATGAATATCATCCGGTCCCTCATTAGGGTGTTCCATTGGATCCACAATCTGATCCCCAATCAGTAATAAAACATCATCGCGCTGTTGCTCCTCAACCTCAGGGTTCGGAGTCCCGCTACTATATACGATAACGAACTACGCTTCAATCACGATATTTATAAGGGTTCCCATAAGGGTTTTAACTGTCAGTACTACGTTAGGTAGCCCGACTATGAACTTGGCAAGAGTTCTTATTATTTTAGTGAACTTATTATCTTAACGTCACATCATCTCTGAGGTTTATAACGCTTAGCTCTGATACCACTTCTGTAACACCCCCAAATCCGGGGTCGGGGATTCGGGTTGTCACGAGTTCCATTTCCCTTATCAATACTTAATCTTAACAGTCAACCAACTACTGACTACTGTGACCCCACAATATACACACACACACACCACAAGTTATAGTCTCAGATATGAATACCAAAAATAACACAAGTCATTTTATTCCACATTAATAAACCACTTCACCTCAAAAGGGTTTCTGAATAATTTACATATTCTTTGCCATTATTATAATTCATCATATATATAAGTCTGGTTCATCAATAGTTGAAAGCCTAGCCTATTGGTAGTTCCTACCTCAGCTACGGCGGCATCAATGCTTCCAGAAAACTGCGGAACGTTTCCTAACCGCTTGCGAATTGGAAGCTTGGTCTTGTTCATCTTTTCTATCTGTTGTTATGTGATGAAAGAAGAAAGCAAGGGTGAGCAACAAGCCCACCAAAATAATATGTATAATGATTAACAATATATGAGCATTCTCATAGTACTCATGAAAGTCTTGGTCAAAAGAAATGAACCAAATTTGTTATCTTAACGCAACCAAGTCACAAAATATTCAGTATATATACATATATACTTTTCACAATCTCTGAAATCCTCTGACCTGTATAACATCCATAGAGTTCCAGTTTATAACTGTATAAAAATATCGTTGCAAGGTGATCTCATATATCTAACCTTGTCTCAACATTTTTGTGAAAATCTTTGTCATGCATAAGATAATCATTAACCAGAAATAAGTTGAAAAGATGAAGTTACAAGATACTCCAATATACTTATATCTTTTCTGAAATACTACTTGAACTACCACCGTTCCAGTTATAATCAGTTTCAAAAGTTCATCACATAGATGAGACTACAAGACAAGATTTGAATAGATTCAATCTTTGAATATCATTATAAATAATGAAGTTATGAGATACTTCATTAAGTCCCGATATATATATACACCTATATATATACATTTCATACACTCCTCGAAAACCTCTGTTATGAAAATTATAAACAGAGTTGCAATATCCAATAAATTTGGAAAGGAGGAAACCTTGGCATAAACCTGATATCTTGCTGATCAGGCAAAGATACCAATAAGTAACATTTTCTACTAGTAGATGGACGAATTCCCCACTGGTCATCACCCTCGCCGCAATAGGACCTTATGCTGGACTGCCACTCAGCCACTTACGCATTTGATGGACTCCCACTGAGCCACTTACACTTTCATGGACGCCCACTGAGCCCATGTTGCTTATGCCAACTCAATTGATGGAATTACTTCCCGAACGTTGGGTAAGTAATCAATTCATTTACCAAAACATGAACCTTGTTGCGAAATATAATTACACCACAGAGCCGGATCCCTCAGGTTTTGAGCGAGTATTTAAATCCCCTTTGAAAGGAAGATCTTAAATATAAAAATGAGTTTTGGGATCCGCTCTAACTTTTAAAATCATTTCGAAGACTCGAAACATTTTTAAGAATGTTTGGAGTACTGCTGATTTATTAAAATAAATCAGTCCCAATATATTAGAAAGTATCTGAATATTATTATTTAAATAATATTCCCAAAAAGGATAATCTCTATAAAAATAATCGAAGTAGAAGTGTTAAAACTCGTACTTGAAATGGGTATTAAATAACCAAAGATATACTCATACGAAAGTACTATCTTTATTTGAATAATCAAAAATAAGTTTGATTATCGACACATTATTATTTAATAAAATAAAGAATATTAATTAGTAAATAATCGGAGTCATAAGTCCTCAAATGAATATTCAAAATAATATTCATTAAATAAAATAAACGGAGTCATAAGTCCTCGAATGAATATTCAAAATAATATTTATTAATTAAAATAAAAGGAGCCATAAGTCCTCGGGTTGAATCAGGATGTTGTTCGGTTCTAGGATATTTGTCCTTTGCAATATATTCTAGATCAGTTTTCCGCTTCTGTCCTCCAGTGGGTTCATTACTTATTACGGTCTTCCTCATACTTTCTTCAACCTTGATATACTTCCCTGCCCTCTCTTGGAGCTGCAACATGCTTTCAGGGGGACGTTTGGCCAAGGACATCTTAAAAAATTCGTCCCTAGTTCCTTGTTGCAGTGCTATCATGGCTACCTTATCATCAAGGTCCGGGACTTTTAAAGCCTCTTTTGTGAAACGATTCAGGTAATCGCTCAAGGACTCCTTAGCTCCCTGCACAATACTCATAAGAGATGCTGAACTTTTCTCATGGACTCTCCCGCTGATGAATTGCTTAATAAAAGCCTGACTTAACTCTCTAAACGATCCAATAGGGTTTGGGGGTAAGCGACTGTACCATCTTTGAGCCATACCCGACAGGGTTTGAGGGAAGGCCCGACACTTAATAGCGTCATTCACGGGTTGCAGCAGCAGTGCATTAGAGAATGTCTTGACATGGTTAGCGGGGTCTCTGGTGCCATCATAGGCTTTGATAGTGGGCATCTTGAATTTCCTTGAGATATGGGCATTCATTATGTCTTCTGTGAAGGGTGGAGTTGGATCATCAGGGTCTCCAAGGGGAAGGAGATTGCTTGGATTAGTTCTTGGAAAGACAGCCCTTCTTCGTACCGGACCATCCAGGTCTATGACAGGAGGAGGATTTCTCCCTCTAGGAGGCATCTGGAGTCTGGTGGCCTGGTGAGCTTCCAAGTCACGCCTCAGCCTTTGGATCTCAGCCTCATGAGCCCTTATCCTTTCCTGCACTTCCTGGGGATTCGCCCCTTGGGTGCTTCGAGGGCGTTGCCTTCCATCGGCCATCGGCTCCTTGCCTGGACGTCTCCTTCTTGGGGCCACTTCATCATCCGAAGATTCGGAATCTCTCTCAGTGTAAGGACCGGAAAATTCCCGATCCTCGGGGATAGGAGCCAAACCTCGTATATAAGGGGGCGATTGCCCTCGTGCTTCACTTCGCCCAGCATATCTACTTCCTCCAACCTCGGGGTAAAGGGGCATCCCATAAGGGGGGTTAGTGGTAACAACAGTTGAATATTCATACCCGACGGGTCGAGAATTCACAGGTATATGTACTTGTTGAACTTGAGGATTCGTACCTTGAATAGTCGGGGGAGTCGTCCCTTGTGGCTGAGATTGAGTTGCCCCTATCTGGGTTTCCGCTTGAGTAGATGCATAAGTTGAGTGGGGAGGAATCTCCACGGTTGATGAAATCACCTGAGTTATCCCTGATGGTGTTCCCTCCTCCAGAGCGCTAGTTGTTCTCCGTGTTCTCGCCATGGTTGTTGTTCACTTCCCACATACGGCGCCAAATGTTATGGATAAAAAACTAAGGTTATTATTTGCTGTATTTATTACTAAGATTCGGGAGCTCAAGGCCTTTAATGGCTGCTCTCGTGTATCGTAGCTTAATTCTGCCTTTACGAGATGCCTACATATCTCTGTGAATTAGAGAATCAAGCCAAAAAACGTAGTTCTGATTTGTGGGGCGAGACCCCTTATATAGATGTTGAGAGTCCTTGAATTGGACTTGGTATAGGAGACTTGGTGGGCAAGTCTCATAATTAGAATGGACTTTGGAGTCCTAGATAGTTGGAAACTGATTCCTTATCCTTTTAGGTCCCCTTGAGGCCAATCTACAAGGATTTATATCCCCACTAGGACTTATCTTAATAGCTGTTTTCCTTCTTTATTTATTAATTACGAAATTAATAAATAATCAGGGTTTTTGGGCCTTCTTTGTTCCATCAGGCCTGATCTGGCCCATCAGGCCTGATCAATGTGTTGACCTTCTTGGTCTGAATATCATACATCTTCTTATTGGGCCTAGCAGCCTACACCTTGCAATATTTATTTATACAATCAGGATTTATTTATCCCTATCATTTGCCCCCCAACTTTTGGGAAACATTGATTAGGTTTCGCAAAAGTTAAGTCTATTCATTCCCTTACAGAGTTTCATTTTTGTGTAAAGTGTGGAGCGACCTACACATTTACAACGATTTTTCCTTTATTTCTGGATTTTTTCCTAATTTTCTGGGATTTATCATTAATTTTCTGGATTTTTCCCTTAATTTCTGGGTTTTCCCCTAATTTTCTGGGATTTATTCTTAATTTCTGGATTTTTCCCCAATTTTCTGGGATTTATCCTTAATTTTCTGGGATTTATCCTTAATTTCTGGATTTTTCCCTAATATTCTGGGATTTATCCTTAATTTCTGGATTTTTCCCTAATTTTCTGGGATTTATCCTTAATTTTCTGGATGTTTCCCCAATTTTCTGCCTTAAAATCGATCAGGATGTATAAAAAATCGATCAGGATGTATAAAAATCGATCAGGATTCCTGACCGATTTCGATCAGGATTCCTGACCGATTTCGATCAGGATCCTGATCGAACTAGCTCAGGAAGTAACATTCTGGTCGATGGGATCTTCGATCAGGATCTATGCGGAATCGACCAGGATTCCTGATCGATTTCGATTAGGACTCTGATCGAACTGGCCTTCAAAGTGACACTCTAGTCGACTGAAACATGGGCATAATCGACCAGAATTCTTGATCGATTTCGATCAGGATTCTGATCGAACTAGGTGGCTTTCTACCGTTCTGATCGAATGAAATATCGATCTGGATCCTCTTCTGTGTCGATCAGGACTCTGATCGATCTTAGTGGTTTTCTTCCTTCTTGCTCGAATGAGATATCGATCAGGATCCTTTTTGGGGTCGATCAGGACTCTGATCGAACGTAGGGGATTTCTTTGCTCCTGTTCGAATGAGGTATCGATCAGGATACTGTTTGGCATCGATCAGGACTCTGATCGAACTTAATAGGTTTCTTCCCTCTTGATCGATTGAAGTGTCGATTAGGATTTTCTTCTTTGTCGATTAGGACTCTGATCGAACTATTTTAAAATTCTGGTCGATTTTCGACCCTTCATTTTCCATGGGAGCTTCTAGATTATTCCTGATATTTCTAGTAGATGGGCTTTTAGGTTGGACCTGGCTAAATGGGCCTAGAAATGCCTCGTATTCCGAGCTTTTCGCCTATATAAGTGTAGTGTGAAGTGAGAATCCTCACTTCACTTCACATTTCTCATTTTCTCTCATAAATCTCTCTAGAGTTCTCCCTTTGAGAAGGCAATTTCCGGCGACCTCAGCCACCACAGCTCCACCTTTCTTAGGTTTTTCTGGGTTTCAAGCCTTCAACCAAAGCATATCAATGGCGGATCGTGACTTGGCTCGTTTGCAGAAGATGAATGTCTCTAAGAGAGGTACAAACATTCAAATTCAATCTCCATATACTTCCCTACTTGATATGATTAACTCGAGAGGTGATGAATATCCCTCTCTATCTGAGTTAGATTTGTATAATCATGGTAACACCTTTCATGAGTTAGATGGTAGGATAGAGTCTATGAACACCCTGTACAGACTTCCACCCCACCTTAGGATTACTCCAGCCGCCCCTGGGGATAGGACTTGTAATTGGGAGGGGGATACTTTGTTTATCTATCGAGGAGCCCTGACCGCGGGTCTCAGGTTCCCATTCCATGAATTTATTCCTCGCTTACTTGCAGATGTACAAATTAACCCTTGTCAACTCCCTCCTAACGCTTGGAGGAACATTATCTGTTTTATGGTCCTTTGTCTTAGAAACAATTTTCCTCTTTCCGTAGCTGTCTTTAGGAAAGTTTTCCAATTCTATAATAGCGCCATGAGTCAACCAGGTTGGGTTTTAATTCGGCTACGGCCCAAAATCCCTCATATCTTCGATAGTAATTCCATAGTTGAGAATAAACCCAAATGGAGGGACGAGTTTGTGAGGCTGACCTGGGCTGGGGGTGATTGGGCCACACTCTTCCGTAGGCCCTTTTGCAAAGTGTCAGATGGGAGTCCAGATAGCATCAGATTATCTGATGAGGAGGAGGTGGCCTACCAAGCCTTAATTTCGGATGATGGGAAAACAGACACCTGGACCCTTTTAGAGGAGTTTTCCTTGAAGAAAGTTGGTCTCTCTCAGGCCAGTGATAAGGGTAAATTTATAACTGGATAACCATTTTTCCTTCCCTTTAATTGTAACATTTTATCTCCTGCAATTTAATATTCTTTCTATCTTTCTTTTTCAGCTTGCGAGGCCATCAATAATGTCAACAGGCCCAAGGAAGGGGAGTCAGGCCGCCAGAAGAGGGCCAAGCTAAACAGGGACCCCAGGAGCAAACCTGACGGTCCTTCTTTTCTTAAGCCCCACGTCCCGGTGGTCGAGCTGGGGGACGATGTGGATCCTCCACTTAAGGCACATTCCTTCAAGCCTAACTGGGGCTTCAGGAGGAGCGATACGGTGGTTGGATCCACCAAACATGCTAAGGATTGGTCATACCATTCCATCACTCCCCACGATTTCACTGACATTGTTACGGGGAGTGATATCGAGACTATTGAGCTTCTGGGTTCTCAAGCCCAAGCTGCGGTAACTTTCTTTTTTCTTCCCTTCCTTTTTGTGAATTTCAACTTTCTTATATTCCAATGAACTTGTGCTAACTCATACATATTTCTTTGCAGAGTAATACCTACTTCCAGGCGGCCCTCCATCAGGCTAAGTCCTGGAAGGGTAACTCAGATGGGTTTGAGAAGGAGATGAAGAAATGGGAGGAGAGAGCCAAGGTCCTGGAAAAGAAGCTGGACACAAAGAAAGAGGAGCTGGATATGGCTCATTCCGAGCTGGTGAAACTTAGGAGCGATAAGGAAAAGCTCATTGATGACTACATGGGTTTCGACAAGTTTAAGAACCTCATGGAGATTCATGATGAGGGTCTTTATTCCCTACAGTTTACTCAGGGATGGGATGCGGCCTTGAAGGCGGTTTCTGAGAAGCAACCGGGCTTAGTCGACCCCAAGGACTTTATAAGTCCTGAGCAGGCTGAGTCGGAGGACAGCATAGATGCCCTCTTCAACTCCCTTCGGCCAGATGATCGCATCTTGGATCCTAACACTGCTTTCCCTCCCGCTTCTCCTGCGAAGGATGCTGAAGGTGCTGATAAAGAGCAAGAGAATGAAGGCTCCCGCATGGAGGAGTAGTTTTTTCATTTTATAATTTTATCCTTAACTTATGCCTGGACTTTTATTTGTATCAAAACTTATTACCCTCCGGGGTTATTTTTCATGCTACTTTCCTTATTCGTATCTTTATCTTTCCGATACTTTGATATGCATTCAAACCTGAACTAATTGGCCATACAAGTGCCATCACAACTCAAACCATAGGTTGAAATAATTTCGAACTCTTCAATTTGAAGCCTGGTTTTTCAAAACCTTACATAATATGGGTTCGACCCTTAATAATAGTAACCTGACAATGTATTTTTTACTGGAATATAAAATCCTATGCAAGCAAAGCTTCAAGGTGCTTTTCAACCTACTTGTCATCCAGACAAGTGAGAATCGTACTCAATTGCCCTACACATAGTAAACCTTCAGGTTTTGTGCATGCCAAGTCCTTGGGACTTCAAAACCATCCATTGTCTCCAGCTTATAGGTTCCTCTACCTTGAACGCTCTTGACTTTGTACGGCCCTTCCCAATTCGGGGCAAGCTTCCTTTTCTGTCCTACACCAGAAGCTTCTACTTTCCTTAATACCAAATCTCCTTGCTTGAAGAATCTTTCTTTAACCCTTAGGTTGTAATAAAACGAAGCTTTTTTCTGATACTCTACTATCTTTGCATGTGCCTCATCTCGCACTTCATCAATTAAATCCAGAGCCAACCTTTGTCCTTCCTCATTTTCCCCAACATTGAAAGTTTGAATTCTTGGAGAGGAATGTGATATCTCCACTGGAACTACTGCTTCTGCTCCATATGCCAACATGAAGGGAGTTGCTCCTGTCGTGACTCTACAGGTAGTCCTATAGGCCCATAATATGGGAAGTATCTCATCCACCCAATTATTTCTTGACTTCTCGATCCTTTTCTTTAGTCCATCCACGATTATTCGATTTGCTACTTCTGCTTGCCCATTGGCTTGTGGGTGAGCCACAGAGGTGAACCATAACTCAATTTCATTTTCTTCACAATATTTCTTGAATTCCTCATTGTTGAATTGTGTTCCATTGTCAGTGACGAGGATACGGGGAATTCCATATCGGCACATAATGTTTTCCCACAGGAATTGTGCAACCTGTTTAGTTGTGATTTTGGCCAAGGGTTTGGCTTCGATCCACTTGGTGAAATAATCAATGGCTACAATCAGAAACTTTCTTTGTGCCGTGGCCATAGGAAAAGCCCCTAGAATATCCATCCCCCACATAGCAAAGGGAATAGGCGAGTTGATAGAGGTCAGCATCTCGGGGGGTTATCTAACAACTGGTGCATGCTTCTGACAGCGATCACACTTCTTCACATATTCTTTGGCATCAGCCATCATTTCTGGCCAATAGAAGCCTAAACGGGTTATCTTATGAGCCAAGGCCCTGCCCCCCAAGTGTTGCCCACAAATACCTTCATGTACTTCCTCAAGAGCCAAGCGTGCCTCATCGGGCCTGAGACACCTCAAGTAAGGAATCACGAAAGATCTTTTATACAGAATCCCATCTATCAAAGAGTACCTTAGTGCTCGAATAGTTAACTTCCGTGCTTCAGTTGCATCGCTTGGCAACCAACCGGTCTGAATGTGAGCCTTGATGGGATCAATCCATGACGTCCCCAAGCCTATGGGAGCCACTAGCTTAACATCTATGCTTCGTGTCTTCAAAACACGGAAGTACACACTTTCTGAACTTTCTTCAATCTCAGATGAAGCAAACTTTGATAACGCATCCGCCTTAACATTTTCTTCCCTTGGAATGTGTTCAACATGACATTCATTAAATTGGGTCATCACAGCCCTTACTAGGCGTACATACTTAGCCATCGTATCATCCCTTGCCTCAAATTCTCCCTTTACCTGGGATATGATCAGCTTTGAGTCTCCGCGGACCTTTAAGTTTTTGACCCTAAGCGTCCCAGCTAGACCAAGGCCAGCTATCAGGGCTTCATATTCTGCTTCATTATTTGTTGTTGGGAAGTTTAGCTTCATAGCATACTCAATTAAGAACCCATCAGGGCTTTGCAAAACCAATCCTGCTCCACTGGAGTTTGTTTTTGATGCTCCATCAAAATAGAGAACCCAATATTCTTACTGATCCTTCTCTTTGCTCCCATTATCGACTCCCTTGTCTTGAGGTATGGCATCTTCCTGCCCCCCGACTTCTTGGTTGGGTATAGTACATTCCACCACGAAGTCAGCTAGTGCCTGGGCTTTTATTGCCGTACGTGGCTTATACTTGAGATTAAACTCTCCCAGCTCTATTGCCCACTTAATCAGTCTCCCATTTGCCTTGAGACTGTGAACGATATTTCTCAAGGGCTGATTTGTTAGTACCTCAATCTGGTGAGCCTGAAAATAAGGACGCAGCTTTCTTGAAGCCATTACCAAGGCTAAAGCGAATTTCTCAATAGTTGAATAATTCAACTCAGCACCATGCAAAATTTTGCTGACATAGTATACGGGTTTCTGGACTTTCAGTTCCTCCTTAACCAACACCGCGCTCAAGGCGCTCTCTGAAACAGCCAAGTACAAGAATAAAACTTTACTCAGAACTGGCTTGGCCAACAACGGGGCCTGGCCCATATACTTCTTTAACTCTTCAAATGCCTTCTGATTTTCCTCACTCCATACAAAGTCTTTAATGTTCTTTAGTGACTTGAAGAATGACAAGCACTTGTCTCCTGACTTGGAGATGAATCGTCCTAGCGCAGCAACCCTTCCTATGAGCTTCTGAACATCCTTGATAGTTTTTGGTGGTTCCATGTCCAGGATCGCCTTTATTTTATCGGGGTTAGCCTCAATTCCTCTTTTTGAGACCATCAATCCCAAGAATTTTCCAGATCCTACTCCGAAAGCACACTTCGTAGGATTCAACATCATCTTGTGGTACCTCAGGACCTCAAAAGCTTCCCTTAAATGGGCTATATAATCAGTCTTTACTAGACTCTTGACTAACATGTCATCAACATAGACTTCCATAGTCTTACCAATAAGACCCTTCAAAATTCTATTCACCAACCTTTGATAGGTGGCTCCTGCATTCTTGAGACCAAACGCCATAACAAGATAACAATAAACACCAAAGTCAGTGATAAATGATACCTTTGGAATGTCATCCTTATGCATTTTGATCTGGTTATATCCGCTAAATCCATCCATGAAACTCAGCATCTCATGTCCAGCAGTGGCATCAATCAAAGTATCAATTCTAGGCAGCGAAAAACAGTCTTTGGGGCATGCATCATTCAGATCAGTGAAGTCTATACACATCCTCCACTTTCCATTAGCCTTCTTCACCATTACAGGGTTTGCTAACCACTCCGGAAATTGAATCTCCTCAATGAAACCAGCCTCTAAGAGCTTTTCTACTTCCTGTTTTATAGCCTCTTGTCTTTCTGGGGCAAAATTTCTTTTCTTTTGTTTCACTGTCTTCCGGCTTGGATCCACGTTTAGCTTGTGAGTAATTAACTCCGGGTCTATGCCTGGCATATCAGCTGTTGACCATGCAAACACATCACTATTTTCTTGCAAAAATTTCACTAACTTCCCTCTAAGGGGCTCCTCTAATGTGGCTCCAATGAAAGTCATCCTCTCAGGATTCTCGGGGTCTAAAGGAACCGAAACCAATTCTTCTGCTGGCCTTCCTCCATTCTCATCATTTTCTCGAACATCCATATCTTCAATAGGAAGAACCTGCCCCCCGACTCCATCTGCCCTCAAAGAGGCAACATAACAGCTTCTAGCCATTTTTTGATCTCCTCTCTCTTCTCCAATCCCGTTTCGGGTGGGAAACTTCATGACTGAATGGTAGGAAGAGGGGACTGCCTTGAAGGCATGTATCCCTGTTCTCCCCATGATTGCATTATAAGTTGAACTAGCCTTTACCACCATGAAATCCAGCATCTGCGTTGCTTGCCTTGGTTCCGTACCTATGGTGGTCGGCAATTTGATTATCCCTTCCACAGGACATTCTACTCCAGCAAATCCATATATCGGCATGTCGGTTGGTGTCAACTGGGAATCGTTATACCCCATCCTTAGAAAGGCGTCGTGGAGCAATATATCCACAGAAGCACCATTATCCACAAGAACCCTCTTAACCAGGCTATTTCCTATTATTGGTGTTATGACCAACGGGTCATCATGAGGAAACTTTACGCCCTCTAGGTCAGAATCATCAAAAGCCAATGTTACTTCTGTCCTGGCCCTCTTCGGGGCTTCTCTAACAATATGCATAACCTCTCTAGTATATGCCTTTCTTGAATTTTTGGACAATCCAGCAGCAGTCGGACCTCCAAAGATCGTGTTTATTACAGGTCCTCGAGGGCGTCGTGGTCCTCCAAAAATTGCATTTATAACCGGCCCTCTAGGTTGGGGATTCCGCCCCTGATCGTCTTGGTCCCTCCTACGATCTTCAAAATTCTTCCTTCCACTATTATTTCTGTCCCCTCCATCTCCAGTATACTTGTTCAATCTTCTTTTTCGAATCAAAAACTCAATTTCATCTTTCAATTGTCTACACTCATCGGTGTCATGGCCAACATCCTTGTGAAACCTGCAATACTTGCTCTTATCTAGCTTGGCGGGATCAGCCTTCAAGGGCTTAGGCCAGCGAATATCCCTATATTTCTCAATCTCCATCAAAATTTGACTTCTAGGAGCATTTAGCTTAGCGTATTCAGTGAACTTTTGCCCGAGTCCTCCCTTCTTGGGGGTTGAATCAGGGTTTTGTTCGGTTCTAGGATATTTGTCCTTTGCAATATATTCTAGATCAGTTTTCCGCTTCTCGCCTCCAGTGGGTTCATTACTTATTACGGTCTTCCTCATACTTTCTTCAACCTTGATATACTTCCCTGCCCTCTCTTGGAACTGCAACATGCTTTCAGGGGGACGTTTGGCCAAGGACATCTTAAAAAATTCGTCCCTAGTTCCTTGTTGCAGTGCTATCATGGCTACCTTATCATCAAGGTCCGGGACTTTTAAAGCCTCTTTTGTGAAACGATTCAGGTAATCTCTCAAGGATTCCTTAGCTCCCTGCACAATACTCATAAGAGATGCTGAACTTTTCTCATGGACTCTCCCGCTGATGAATTGCTTAATAAAAGCCTGACTTAACTCTCTGAACGATCCAATAGAGTTTGGGGGTAAGCGACTGTACCATCTTTGAGCCATACCCGACAGGGTTTGAAGGAAGGCCCGACACTTAATAGCGTCATTCACGGGTTGCAGCAGCAGTGCATTAGAGAATGTCCTGACATGGTTAGAGGGGTCTCCGGGGCCATTATAGGCTTTGATAGTGGGCATCTTGAATTTCCTTGAGATATGGGAATTCATTATGTCTTCTGTGAAGGGTGGAGTTGGATCATCAGGGTCTCCAAGGGGAAGGAGATTGCTTGGATCAGTTCTTGGAAAGACAGCCCTTCTTCGTACCGGACCATCCAGGTCTATGACAGGAGGAGGATTTCTCCCCCTAGGAGGCATCTGGGGTCTGGTGGCCTGGTGAGCTTCCAAGTCACGCCTCAGCCTTTGGATCTCAGCCTCATGAGCCCTTATCCTTTCATGCACTTCCTGGGGATTCGCCCCTTGGGTGCTTCGAGGGCGTTGCCTTCTATCGGCCATCGGCTCCTTGCCTGGACGTCTCCTTCTTGGGGCCACTTCATCATCCGAAGATTCGGAATCTCTCTCAGTGTAAGGACCAGAAAATTCCCGATCCTCGGGGATAGGAGCCAAACCTCGTATATAAGGGGGCGATTGCCCTCATGCTTCACTTCGCCCAGCATATCTACTTCCTCCAACCTCGGGGTAAAGGGGCATCCCATAAGGGGGTTAGTGGTAACAACAGTTGAATATTCATACCCGACGGGTCGAGTATTCATAGGTATATCTACTTGTTGAACTTGAGGATTCGTACCTTGAATAGTCTGGGGAGTCGTCCCTTGTGGCTGAGATTGAGTTGCCCCTATCTGGGTTTCCGCTTGAGTAGATGCATAAGTTGAGTGGGGAGGAATCTCCACGGTTGACGAAATCACCTGAGTTGTCCCTGATGGTGTTCCCTCCTCCAGAGCGCTAGTTGTTCTCCGTGTTCTCGCCATGGTTGTTGTTCACTTCCCACAGACGGCGCCAAATGTTATGGATAAAAAACTAAGGTTATTATTTGTTGTATTTATTACTAAGATTCGGGAGCTCAAGGCCTTTAATGGCTGCTCTCGTGTATCGTAGCTTAATTCTGCCTTTACGAGATGCCTACGTATCTTTGTGAATTAGAGAATCAAGCCAAAAATCGTAGTTCTGATTTGTGGGGCGAGACCCCTTATATAGATGTTGAGAGTCCTTGAATTGGACTTGGTATAGGAGACTTGGTGGGCAAGTCTCATAATTAGAATGGACTTTGGAGTCCTAGATAGTTGGAAACTGATTCCTTATCCTTTTAGGTCCCCTTGAGGCCAATCTACAAGGATTTATATCCCCACTAGGACTTATCTTAATAGCTGTTTTCCTCCTTTATTTATTAATTACGAAATTAATAAATAATCAGGGTTTTTGGGCCTTCTTTGTTCCATCAGGCCTGATCTGGCCCATCAGGCCTGATCAATGTGTTGACCTTCTTGGTCTGAATGTCATACATCTTCTTATTGGGCCTAGCAGCCTACACCTTGCAATATTTATTTATACAATCAGGATTTATTTATCTCTATCAAGTGGGTCCGGTAACCTATGAACAACAACATAAGCCGGAATTAAACCACGGTCGCTTAAGAAACTATATTTTAACCAATTGAACCCTAACGTTTGCTTATGGTCATTTCTACGCTTAACAAATAGCATAAGTCGTTCGAGTACCCTCGGCTCCACCATTTTTAATAAATTAACCATTAAGGGTTATAAGGCGATTTTTTCGCAAGTAACCTACCAACTGCCTAATCCACTTAACATAATTGTTTCATATCCCAATTAGTCATTTAAGGTCCTTAACCAAGGTTTCAAAGTAAGGCGAGGGGAAATGGTTCGTTCGCGAAATGCCGTTACTTAAAAGGGCCGTTTCTCCTAAACCGTACATCAGATTCAAGCGTACCATATATCAAAACGAAGCTCATAACATGAACTATCTAATCATGGTAATGGTCAAAATCTAACAGTGAGTTATCGGTTCCTGATGTTATGAACAAAAATAGTCTAGGATAATCGGACATTACGACGGCTATGTTTACGCGATTACCAAATTTGTATAACTCCAAATCAATCCACAATCAACCCACAATCAACATTACAACCCAAAATCCCTCCAAACCTCACCACATCAGTCCATTACTTCATGTTTTAACCAACTCATTCAATCACAACAAAAGCTACTAACAATATTAAGGTTCATTAACTAATAACCAAGATTCAACCATCAAAATCTCTACAAACTCAACCACACTTTAAACAAACAAGCATTATGCTTCACATATACTATATCAATCATAACCATTCCTAAATACTCAAAACTAAAGCTAGGGTTTGGAGTTTATACCTTCTTGAAGCTTCTTAACACAACATAAGAGCTTTGAATGCCTAAAAGAACCTTGATCCTTGCTTGTATAACCTTAAACTTTCATAAAAATTCAAGAAAACTAAAGTTATTTTTTTTAAATTTACTATTCACCATCTTCTTCCTTGAATTATTGGAAGAGATCGTGAAGGAAATGGAAGGTTAGATTCATAGAATAGCTATATCTATACATAAGGAACCTTGGATAATTACCTCACCAATTAACAAAGCTTGGAACTTGAATTTGAATTTTTCTTTCTTTGAAATGGACAAAAGGCCGAGAGCTTCTTGTTGGATAATGAAGGTCAACTTTGTGTTTTGTGTTTTTGATTTGCTTTGCTTGGTTGACATCCTTTTGTTTGTTTTATTAACTTTTTACCATGGTAAAGAATGAATGGTTTACAATCAACCAACTAATCCCTCTTTTTTTGTCATGCTTAAGTCATCCCCTTATGTCATCATCCCACACTTGTCCTCTTCTTGTTGGTGAGATGACATCACCCTCCACTAACTCTTTGATTAACTCCTAATCACTTGGCTAATGACCGCTGATCTGTTATACGGTTCGCTTAACTTTTGTTCTCGTTTATTGTTTGAGGGATTATATCCGGGATCTTATTACTTGTGTTCCCTTAACCTTTCTCAATATATTAAATTCCTTTTTATGATCCTCTCTTATAATCCTTGAATTTAAATCCTTTTTATCCTGTTACCTTATACTCAATTCTTTCTGTATCTGGTGGATTTTCGGGAAAAATCAAAGTGTTCGGATTTGGATTCTGACGATCTTTACATACACTTATATACCACATAGAGTACTAATAATATCCCAGAAGATCAATAAAAGAACCCCTACATAGTGTGGCATGAAAAGTTTTCTTATTCAGCATAATCAGCAAAACACTATTCATAAGTGTTTCAAAAATTCGAAAAATTGGGGTTATTATCTCGACGAATATCCCTTATCCATCGAGTGTCTCTGCTAAGCTTCAAATTTCATCAATTATTTCAAGCGTAGAAGACTTAGTAGTAGTACAATCACTCCTAGGATTGAGGGAAGAGAGTGTTATGAGTGAGAGTCTGGGTTGCTCCCTGGAAAAAGGAGAGGAAAAGAGTGAAAAATATGCAATCCAGTTCTTCAGGATTGGCAAAAGAGAGTGTGTGGAGTCCCACCTTAGATGGTGAAGGTGAGGGTGTGAGGGTGGGGAGACAAGGTGAGACCTTGATGCAACAAAAGAGAGATAATAAGAGAAATGTAGTTACAGGAGCTATAAGGATGGATGTCATTGCAAGTGAGTTAATGAATGTCCAGGATGCAGATAGGGATGGACTATCTCAGCAACCTCAAGTTGTTATAGATTCTACCTCCCTTGATGATGAGACATTTACTCACCCCGTTCCATCATATCAACTTCTAGCTGAACAGGGCAATGACAATGCAGAAAGGATGCTCAACTTGGTGCACACCACACAGTCAATGCTAAGAGCTAAGGATGCCATCACAACTTTGAGTTTTGGTGCTTGAGTTGTAGTTGGAGTGGATTCCTTGGGCAACTGATCCTCCAATTCCTTACCAACAAAGTTCAATTTCCTTTTGGTTCTTTTGGCCAATTCCTTGTATCTTTGAGATTTCTTCTGTTGTGGTTCAACTTGCTTCTTTGGATCTTGAGATTCAATGATTTCAGATGGCTGAGCAGGAATTTGTTGTGTTGGTTTCACAGCTTGTAGCTTGGCTAAGATAGCAGCTTGCTCTTTCTTTTGTTTAGCCTTTTTAGCATCTAGAGTAGCTTGCTTCTTTTCTTGCTTCAATCTTTCCTTTTCTTCTCTCTTTGCTTCAGCAAATTAAGGATGTCCAGCCACCACACAAATTTCTTTACCATTCCTGAAAACTTTAGTAATTCCCCTTTTTAAAGCTGAATCAGCTGGATCCTTGTAGAAGGCAATGGATCTTGACAACAGTTTCTTCTCATCAGGCTTTGGTGTCTCATACACTGTATCTAAAGTGTTCTTTAGAGATGATTTTGGATAGTTCACCCTTGGCTTCAAAAGTACTTCAGCCTTTGGAGATTTGATGCAGGATGGATGTCCTCTTTCCAGATAGTTTATGCTCATTTCATTCACAGAGATTTGCCTGACTTGAGAGTGATGTATGGCTGACTTTTCTGGCTTCTTTGCTAGCCCAAACTTCTTCTAAATGTCCTCATCAATCTTCTCCCAGTTGATTGGCTTCAACTGCTCCTTTTCAGCTGCTCTTAAATTGGTTGCTGCTTCATTTATCAGATCAATGCTATCTTTGGTTGGTGGCTTGGTAAAAGTAATTGAAGGCACAATTACTTTGCTAACTTTAATGTTGAGCACTTTTTGCTCCCCCTCACTCCTAGAATTCTCTTTCTCCCCCTTTTTGTTATCAGCAAGTTGAGTAGAGGAGGTCTGTGCAGCCACCAGTTTCTGAAGCAAGTCTGTTTGTTGAGCTTGATGTAGATGAATTGCTGTAAGAGATGCTTCCATTGCTGTCATTCTTGTATCTAAGGCATCTATCTTTGTGGCAATATCATAATTTTTCCTGAGCTGTCTCTTAATGTCAAGCATTGTAGCTTCTGGAAGTTTAGAGTCCATCTTGTCAGAAATGGCCTTTTTCATCTCATCAATATCACCTTTGATAGTGTTGACATCTCTAGCATGTTGAAACCCTTGAATTTGTTGTAGTTACGTAGAAGCAAGATGTGCTTGAAGGAATGTTCATCATAAGGCTTTGAAAATGCCCAAGATGGCATGCCTATTCTTGAACTAGAGCCTACTTCTCCCCCTATGTCCAATGGCTCTTCTTCACTATGTCTACCTTCACCTCCAAAGAATTCTTCTGAACCACCAGTCTCATAATCAACATCACCAGCTATAAAGGGCAAAGTCAAGAGAACAATTCAAATCAAATTCAAAGAGAACAAAGTCAAGAGCAGTCAAGAAAAGAGAACAAAGTCAAGAGCAGTCAAGAAAGTGAAGCTGTCACCTCTCAAATCCAAATCTCTAGTCAAAGCTCAATCTAAAGTCAACAAGGGAGATTACTTGTACTTATGTGACATCAAGGAATTCTCTGACCTAAACCTCTATCTAGATGAACTGGAAGAAGTTAGAGGGATTGATGCCTACAGGCATCTACCTGAAAGGTTAGTTTTCAAGTACAAGGGAGGAAAGGAGATTCAATGGCCACTTTACAGGATCCTTCAAGAAAGCCAATCTGTTTTGATAAAAGTTTATTCATCTTTCAAGAAGAACTTTGGTTTCAATGTAACAGCAAGAAGACTGGTTCTAAAGAAGATTGAAGAACTGAGGAGTGTCAGAGCTAAAGATGCATTCCCAAAGACTCTAACTATTCCTTACACAGGAAGTAGAGTGCATCTAAGGCCCTACTGGCTGATGGAGTTCATAGATGACAAAGGAGTTAGAAGATTTTTCAGATTAGAAGACCAATTGAGCATCTCTAGCAATGAGACTCTTTTGGAGATGCAAGAAAAGCTAAATCTCTCAGAATCTGATGAACTGAAATTCCACAGACAGCTCCAAAATCAGATAGAAGAAAACAACAGAAAGCTTGGAAAGAGATCCAGACCTTCAAGGAATTAGATTAATCTGCTTAGGCTAGAGGAGCACCTTGAAAATGACTATGAGCTAATCTTTGTACATTTTGTTATTTAAAGCACTTTACAGTTTTATCTACTTAAATTTAAAGTTGTATTTTTAGAGTTTTTTGTTATCATCAAGTCTCTCTTAATTTATGGCTACAATTCCAGTAGACATAAATTGGGGGAGATTGTTGTGGATATGTTGTGAACTTGGTGACTTCATTAACAAAACATCTTAGTAGATTTTGCTTAGTGAAAAATGTAGCACTCGACGGATAAGGAATATAGTCCCGACGAATGACTCAATATAGTCCCGACGGATGATGATCAATTATCCATCGAGTGAGTAGCTTGTGTAATAATGAGTCTGTAGCACATTTCTGCATACACCTTGTGTAGTTTTTGTATTAGCACTCAAGTCATGTTGACTCTAATTAGATATGCAGAATAGGTTGATTAATTGTACATAGATGATGTCTTGTAATTTTGCATAAATGAAATGAAGTCAAGTGCCAGATAGCTACCCGACGGATAATCAACAATGGCACTCGACGGATGATCAACAAGGTAACCCGACGGATGATCATGTACCCGACGGATAATCGATTCAAATATCAGTTGACAGTTAAAACACAGTCACATGCGTCGAGTGTATGCGAAAGGAATGTGGAAACTGATCCTCCAATTCCTTACCAATAAAGTTCAATTTTCCTTTGGTTCTTTTGGCCAATTTCTTGTATCTTTGAGATTTCTTCTGTTGTGGTTCAACTTGCTTCTTTGGATCTTGAGATTCAATGATTTCAGATGGCTGATCAGATATTTTTTGTGTTGGTTTCACAGCTTGTAGCTTGGCTAAGATATCAGCTTGCTCTTTCTTTTGTTTAGCCTTTTTAGCATCTAGAGCAGCTTGCTTCTTTTCTTACTTCAATCTTACCTTTTTTTCTCTCTTTGCTTCAGCAAATTGAGGATGTTCGGCCACCACACAAATTTCTTTACCATTCCTGAAAACTTTAGCAATTCCCCTTTTTAAAGCTGAATCAGCTGGATCCTTGTAGAAGGCAATGGATCTTGACAACAGTTTCTTCTCATCAGGCTTTGGTGTCTCTTACACTGTATCCAAAGTGTTCTTTAGAGATGATTTTGGATAGTTCACCCTTGGCTTCAAAAGTACTTCAGCCTTTGGAGATTTGATGCGGGATGGCTGTCTTCTTTCCAGATAGTTCATGCTCATTTCATTCACAGAGATTTTCCTGACTTGAGAGTGATGAATGGCCGACTTTTCTGGCTTCTTTGCTAGCCCAAACTTCTTTTAAATGTCCTCATCAATCTTCTCCCAGTTGATTGGCTTCAACTGCTCCTTTTCAGCTGCTCTTAAATTGGCTGCTGCTTCATTTATCAGATGAATGCTATATTTGGCTGATGGCTTGGTGAAAGTAATTGAAGGCACAATTACTTTGCTAACTTCAATGTTAAGCACTTTTTGCTCCCCCTCACTCCTGGAATTCTCTTTCTCTCCCTTTTTGTTATCAGCAAGTTGAGTAGAGGAGGTCTGTGCAGCCACCAATTTCTGAAGCAAGTCAGTTTGTTGAGCTTGATGTAGATGAATTGCTGTAAGAGATGCTTTCATTGCTGTCATTCTTGTATCTAAGGCATCTATCTTTGTGGCAAGATCAGAATTTTTCCTGAGTTGTCTCTTAATGTCAAGCATTGTAGCTTCTGGAAGTTTAGAGTCCATATTGTCAGAAATGGCCTTTTTCATCTCATCAATATCACCTTTGATAGTGTTGACATCTCAAGCATGTTGAAAACCTTGAATTTGTTATAGTTGCAGAGAAGCAAGATGTGCTTGAAGGAGCTTTTTGGTGTTGGCTTTTGTGGTGGTTTGAAGAGCAGAATTAGTCTGATTTATGAGGTGGATCAGGGTTGTCTTGAAGTAGTGTTCATCATAGGGCTTTCAAAATGCCCAAGATGGCATGCCTGATCTTGAACTAGAGCCTACTTCTCCCCTATGTCCAATGGCTCTTCTTAACTATGTCCACCTTCACCTCCAAAGAATTCTTCTGAACCACCAGTCTCATAATCAACATCACCAGCTGTAGAGGGCAAAGTCAAGAGAACAATCCAAATCAAAGTCAAAGAGAACAAAGTCAAGAGCAGTCAAGAAAAGAGAACAAAGTCAAGAGCAGACAAGAAAGTGAAGTTGTCACCTCTCAAATCCAAATCTCTAGTCAAAGCTCAATCTAAAGTCAACAAGGGAGATTACTTGTACTTATGTGACATCAAGGAATTCTCTAAGCTAAACCTCTATCTAGATGAACTGGAAGAAGTTAGAGGGATTGATGCCTACAGGCATCTACCTGAAAGGTTAGTTTTCAAGTACAAGGGAGGAAAGAAGATTCAATGGCCACTTCACAGGATCCTTTAAGAAAGCCAATCTGTGCTGATAAAAGTTTATTCATATTTCTAGAAGAACTTTGGTTTCAATGTAACTGCAAGAAGACTGGTTCTAAAGAAGATTGAATAACTGAGGAGTGTTAGAGTTAAAGATGCACTCCCAAAGATTCTAATTATTCCTTACACAGGAAGTAGAGTGCATCTAAGGCCCTACTGGCTGATGGAGTTCATGGATGACAAAGGAGTTAGAAGATTTTTCAGATTAGAAGACCAATTGAGCATCTCTAACAATGGGACTCTTTTAGAGATGAAAGAAAAGCTAAATCTCTCAGAATCTGATGAACTGAAATTCCACAGACAGCTCCAAAATCAGATAGAAGAAAATAACAGAAAGCTTGGAAAGAGATCCAGACCTTCAAGGAATTAGATTAATCTGCTCAGGCTAGAGGAGCACCTTGAAAATGACTGTGAGCTAATCTTTGTACATTTTGTTATTTGAAGCACTTTACAGTTTTATCTACTTAAATTTAAAGTTGTATTTTTAGAGTGTTTTGTTATCATCAAGTTTCTCTTAATTTATGGCTACAATTCCAGTAGACATAAATTGGGGGAGATTGTTGTGGATATGTTGTGAACTTGATGACTTCATTAACAAAACATCTTAGTAGATTTTGCTTAGTGAAAAATGTAGCACTCGACGGATAAGGAATATAGTCCTGACGGATGACTCAATATAGTCCCGACGGATGATGATCAATTATCCATCGAATGATTAGCTTGTGTGATAATGAGTCTGTAGCACATTTTTGCATACACCTTGTTTAGTTTCTGTAGTAACACTCAAGTCATGTTGACTTTAATTAGATATGCAGAATAGGTTGATTAATTGTACATAGATGATGTCTTGTAATTCTGCATAAATAAAATGAAGTCAAGTGCTAGATAACTACCCGACGGATAATCAACAATGGTACTCGACGGATGATCAACAAGGTAACCCGAACGGATAATCAATTCAAACATCAGTTGACAGTGACAACGCAGTCACATGCGTCGAGTGTATGCAAAAGGAATGTGGAAGCCTATTCAACTAGGTTTTAGAGAACAAATAAGCGTTTCCATTTCCATGCTATTATGAAGATATTCAAAGATGCTGGAATAGAGTAATAAAGCATCATAATATTAGACTTGATAGGTTTTATTTTATTATCTTGTCTTATTACTTTGTAATCTTGGTGATATATAAACCAAGAAGTAGCAAATAGAACAACAAGAACACTAAGCAAGAAATTTCTCAGAGAAACATTTGTAAGCTGTATTCTTAGCATTTCTCTGTAAACTTAGTTGTTCACATTTGTAAGCAGCTGCGAGCAAATCTTGCTACACAGAGTTCTCTTGATATATATATATATATATATATCTGGTGGATACATTCAAATCCACAAGAAGGTTTTTAAAGACTTGTGTTTTTAACTACTCGTCTCTTGATTCATTCGAAGTTATTATTCCGCACTTTGCAAATCAATTCACACATATATATATTTTAAGTTAGAACACTTTTAAACCAAGAAAAAGTTTCAAGAATTCCATTCAACCCCCTTTCTGTAATTCTTGTTGCATTGTTAGGGACTAACAGAGGTCCATTCCATTATTGGTTATCTAGCATGTTATTATCAAGTGCAAGAATATGGAAATTGATTTCTTAAAAACTGGTAGATATATACCATAGGGTCTCCCAATTATAACTTGGGGACACACAACTATCCGAGTTCATACATGACCTGATTAAAATACATCATTACTTGTCCCGAATACTGAAATGCAAATACATAAACCGTGTATCCTGATAGGCTAGGAATGCTATCTATTACTAGCTATCCTAACAAAATTGGTGACAAGTCACCCAACCATCTTCAAGGTCCATAAATAGTCACTAGTCCCTCAGTCACTGTCGCTGCGTGTGAGGTCTCACACCCTCCTCATCGCTCCTGCCAACATTGGCTCTGCGTCAACTACCGGGATGTATCCTCCCACCGCCGTCATCCTCATCTGAACCCGGGTACGGAGCTCGATCCCATCGATCTCCCTGCGGGCTATGGCCGGGGAAGCAGCTCTGAAGTCCCCTGGATATCCTAGTCTGATGGCTCTCTCAGCTGTCAGCGCCTGTCGTAGCTCTACGATACGGGCAGATGCCGTGGTGAGCTCAGTGTTAAGCTGAGCCACTATCCAGTCATGTACAGCTACATGTATGGTCGCCGGGGGTGGTAGAGGTGAGTCTTGGTCGCTAGAGGATATGTCATATGCCTCGTAGGTCTATGCATCCATCCCACCCTCCCCGTCATCATCAGTATAGGGCAAAGGACTCTGCATCCCTGGGTGTGGTGTAAGAGAGCGAACAGTCGGGAGAGGGTAAATCTCTATATCCCTCCAGGCTAAGCCACCTCCCTGGGTCATCTCAACATCATCAGCTATGGGGACAGGAAGGTTAGTCTCCTCATCTGGAGTATCTTCGGTAGGGTCATCATCTGAGTCATCAATGAGTAGGCCCTCCGGCTCGGGGTAGGGTCATGCTCAGGGGCCATAACATCATCAACCGGGTCAACCTCCCCCACAGGCTCCACTGGTACCTAACACAATAAGTAAGGTGTTACCAACTTAGAGTCGGAATTCCTTTGAGGGTAAAACTCCCAAGACAACCCATGTAGCCTGACGATGAACTTGACTTGGGCTCTAATTTATTATTTATTATTCTTATGTCTGCATATTTTATATCCTATTATTTCCAAGATTTGATAACCTAAGGCTCTGATACCATTTCTGTAGCGCCCGAAAATCCGGGGTCAAGGATCTAGGAGGCCACGCCATCTTGAATACTATATACCACATACCTCGCATCACAATATATAAATACTTACACTTCACGACCCCACACTTACCACACACACACACTTATAGGTTATTGTCTTGGAAATGAACCATTCATTACTAAAGTAGATCAATCCACACAGTGATAATTATTACAACCTAAAAGTGATTAAGTCTTACCGAAGAATAACCTTTAAGTAAGGCTAGTCCGTCGGCCAAATATTTGTTTCTTATTCATTTCCTTACATAAGTCATACTTGTAAATAAGCCGGACTAAAAACAACTGAAAACCAATCCAGCTTATTCGGTCTACCTGTGGTACAGCGCCAAACATCCTACAGAACAGTTGGTCGTTTCCTACCCATTTTCTGGCTGTGAGTTTCATGATAGGCATCTTGATTCACTGTTGTGTCATGTCAATTTACGAAAACAAGTGTGAGCTATAATGCCCAACATAATAATGCACAGTATGAAATGACTGTATGATAAACTCAAGTAAAAACGTCATATATGATAATTACGTTTTATTCAAAAATAGTTTTCCTAGGTGATACACAGCTTCTTTTGAAAACAATTCTTTAATGAATTTATTATCCTGCGAATACCTTAATGGTAAACCCAACACCTAGGCTTGGGTTACGGTATTGCATCACAATTCCAATTGGAAGAATAGGACATTCACTAGAGCCCCCGAGATATGATGATCAGTCACATAACGGTAACAATAACCTTTTCTACATGTAGAGGGACGACTTCCTAACATCCTGGTTGTCACCCAAGCCGCATTCGGGCTTTATATGCTTCCCCATTCCACCCGGGTATATTTTGCATACTTCGTATGTCCTTCAGTACACATGGTACTTTCTCATACGGAAAATAAATATGGCAGTCTCCCCAGTCCATGAAGTATAGGATCTCTACCCCTCCTTATCCTTTTAAGAATCCTATCATATACTCGGAATCATCGAACTATATCGAAGTTCCCCAAGCGTTTTGCTTGTTGATAGACACAGCTTTACCTCATATATATAAATATATATGTACTTCCGAAAGTTTTCAGAGGAAGTACTAAGGATGTGAGTTGACCGTTGTCAATAGATAAATAATTAGGGGGAGTTTCTTTTGAAATTATATTCAAAATATTTAAAATTAGTCGATATTATATTCTCCGAAGATCTGAAATTATTCGAATGATTTTCCGAGAATCAGAAAATATTTTATATCAGGTTTTATGATTTTTAAATCATAAATAAATCATTTAATAAATAATTAATAATTAAATATTAAACGTTAAATAATTAAACCTCGAATAGTTATACTTTAAAAGAATATTGAAATAATATTCCTCAACTTATTTATGTTTGAGTAATTTAATAATCTTTAATATTGAATCGGGTTTGAAATAAATAATCATTGGAGAATACTTCTCCCATAATAAATGAATAGTTAATAAATATTCAAACAATAAAGTATAGTTGAGGGAATACGATCTTTGTAAACCGTTTTAAAAAAAGTTCGAGGAATTTAATATTTCGTAAGTGGACGTTAAGTCCCTTAAAACGTCCTACTATGGACTTTTAATCGTCCTATAAACCGGAATGATTCCCGGGTTTTATTTTAAAATCCCGACCGACTCTCGGTCTTATAATTATACGCTACGCTCGTGGTGGAGTTAAACATTTTACGATATATACGTATCGTACAACAACGTTACATTATGCGAAAACTCAATTACTAAGTATTATGGAAAGCATGGTATTTATGAAATGATAATAAAATAATCCTTTCACAACACAACAGTATAACGAGTTGGATTTGTAAACATGCCTGGGTATCTCGAGGTGGAGGATGCTCTAGGTTCCGCTTGGAAATCTATAATCATAAACATAATTCATTTTGTTAGATCCCGTTCTAATTTATGGCGACTCGCACTCATATGCTACTTATCATGCACCCTCTCAACTTATATTACCCTTATCATTTCTTTAAGTCCTTATTCACGTTATGGTCGTTTCCTTTTTTGAAGTGTCTTAAGTCCGTTTTCATTTTCATCGTCCGCTCCGCTTATGGATTCTACGGTTTTCTAATCGCGCCGTCTCAGCTCCGATATTTTTATAAAATTGAAATATAATTATTTTCACTAGAAATTTTTATGGCAGTTAAAAAACTCAATTTACTACTGTTTTTAAAAAATTTCATGATTTATGAACATTTTTATGTCGATCCTTTTTATTTTCAAAATTTATAATTCGTAGCAGTTTTTGTCGCGTAAATTGCTCTTAGTAAAACGGCTATAAGTTTTGATCCGTAAATCGGAATCAAGCAATTCAAGCGGCTAAACGATCCTTATAACATTTTCTATCATAATCAAGGGTTATTTTTCAAGAAACTACAGTTTACATCTTCAGGACTTTCTGCAGAAACTTAATGTTACGTTTTGTTCGTTTTAGCGAGATTACGGTTATGATCCGAGTTTCGTTTATACCTTAAATCTTTGTACTACCACCAACAATCAACATATCATCATTACCACACTAACTCCTCTCAAGAACATCATGCTCTTGAGGCAACAACTATAATATCCGGAACATAGCGTGTAATTATTTTTATTGATAAATAATTAATATGTGATTATATTGTGAATTTTGGTGAATTATCTGATGATTGTTGTTGTTATGTGAATGATTATATATGGTAAAGTATAAGTATGTTAATTTTATTATGTCCAGAATAAAATATAGATAATTAAGGTATTTTTCTGGTAATTTTTGGAGTGTTATATGATTTTATATTGATTTATGAATTTATTAATTATTTTCTGAATAATTATAAAATAATTTTCTAAAGTCGGGAATCGTCCAACCTCAACCGTTTTTTACATTTTTATAACCCGAAACTCTTCTGAAAACTTCTTCCTAACCTAATATGGTAATTCCGTATATTTTCCATATTTTGACTTTTTCGATCCGGATTACGGTTTCACCTGTGCGCGGCCCGACACAATATTTTCGATACACTAACCCTTTTCATTAACAATATCTTCGTACAAATCATTTTATAAAAGCCCGGTATTGATAATTATCCAAAATAGGATAGTGCTTATCCAAAACAGGATAGTGCTTATCCGAAACAGGATAGTGTTTATCCAAAAAGGATAATGTGTTAGATATATTTGTGATGTCATGTCTAATAGTAATTTGTGTTTAGTTTTCAGATCTTGACTAACATGACAAATCAGGACTTAACTGGAAATCAGTACTTATACTGAAGTCAGAACTTAAGATATCAGAACTTAAGTTATCAGAACTTAAGATATCAGAAGATATTCATCAGAAGATAATATCGGGACTTAAGAAGACTTTCAGATAAGGAAGGCGGCTGATTGAAGGAAAAGAAGATAAGACTAACACAAGAAGAGATATACATAGAGAAGAATTCTATGAAGAATAGAAGACTTGGATGAAAAGATAACTAATTGATATATTTTAGGATGCAGATTTATATTCGATATCAATTAGAGTTTATCTTGTAACTGTGTGGTATATAAATACAACATAGGGTTTACACTAGATGTGTTGTTATTATCGAGAATATTATTCATTGTAACCCTAACAGCTCTCGTGATATTTGTTCATCAATGAGAGAGAATGGTTCCATTGCAATACTGTTTTATTAATAAGATTATTTTGTGTTACTTACTTGTGTTCTTAATTCGATTTGATTGTATTATACACTGTATTCAACCCCTTTCTACAGTGTGTGTGACCTAACAAGTGGTATCAGAGCCAATCTGTTAACACATATACAGTAAAGATCCAAAACAATCATGTCCGAAGAAGAACAAACTCCAACCAAACCCACCAAAACTGAAAAAACTCCAAAGACTCAAATCCATAGTCAATATGAGACTATTAGGGTTCCCATGCCGAGAACTTCAGAGTATCCCATATGGAAAGTAAGGATGGCTATGTTTCTGGAAGCTACATATCCAGAATACCTTGACAGAATTAATGAAGGACCACATAAGCCAACCAAGCTCTCTGTTGTAGTTGCAGATCAGCCAGCAAAGACTGTACCAAAGGAGAAAAGTGAGTATACAGCTGAAGATATCTCATCTATTGCCAAGGATGCAAAGGTAAGGCATTTGCTGCATAGTGCCATTGATAATGTCATGTTAAACAGGGTAATTAACTGCAAGACTGCAAAGAAGATATGGGATGCCTTGGAGACAAGATGCCAGGGAACTGATGCAATTAAGAAGACTATGAGGACTATACTCACTCAAGAGTATGAGCACTTTGACTCAAAACCTGATGAGTCATTAACTGGTTTATATGATAGATTTGTCAAAATCTTGAATGATCTGTCACTGGTGGATAAGGAATATGATCTTGAAGATTCTGATAAAGAGATGATGAGATTGTGTGCTCTTATGGTGAAGGGTATCACAAAGATAGCCTACAGGAAATTCAGGAGGGGAAGGAAGTTTTCCAGGAAAAGTGGAAGTACTGATAAGAAGGGATTCAGAAAATCTGAAGGCAAAGCAGGAAAGTCTGACATAGGAGATTACTCAAATGTTAAATGCTACAATTGTGGTGAGAAAGGCCACATATCTCCTGATTGCAAAAAAGGAAAAGGTGACAAAGGCAAGGCACTTATCACAAAGAAGAAAAGCTAGACAGATACTTCAGATTTTGAAAATGAGGTGAACTATGCCTTGATGGCAAATGCTGATAGCAGTTCTGAAACTGCTGAGTTAAAGGTACCTCAAACAACTTATGCTTTTCATACTGATGATATTACTGAGTTAAGATATTATCTTAAAACTATATTCATTAGCTATAGAGATCAGACTTTAACATGTGATAGGTTAACTTCTGAATATCTGGTTTTTAAGAAAAGGAATGACTATTTAGAAAAGGAGTTAGTTATGTTCCATCAAACTCAGAAAGAAAGAGATAATGCTTTTTATGTTAAAGATGAAGTGCTAAAATTGAATCAATCTCTGAAAACTGAGTTAGAAAAGGAAAGAGAGATTATCAGGACTTGGACTAACTCTAGCAGAACAACTCAGAATTTGCTAAGTAGTGGAAACTGGAAAGAGAGCTTAGGTTATGGAGATGATAAAAGTGAATCCATAGGTAAATCCTGTTAAGTTTGTAGCTAAGACTGTAAAGTCTGATTCTGAAAAGATGAAAGATACTAATACAGAAGTTAAGGCAGAGTCAACTTCTGACAAATTAAAATAGGATAAACCAGCTGAAGTTAACATAGGCTTAATGACAAAGAAGCAGCTTAAGTATAAGCTGAAAGAGATTAAGAATGTAAACAAGGTCAAGCCACCTACGAAAAATAGAAATGGAAAGGAAGGTGTGAATAAAAGCAATAATTATAAGCCTATTCTTGATTCTCCTAGAAAGAAATGCTATAACTGTGGAAACTCTAACCATCTTGCTTTTTTTACAGGAAGAATAAGGATATAAACTCTTTACCTCCTAAATCAGGAGTTAAGAGTCAGTCTGTTAGGTTTAAACCACAAAATCCTTGTTTTTATTGTGGTAGTTTATGGCATTCCATTTATACTTGTAAGGAATATCATAGTTTGTACTATGATTATTATCAAATAAAACCTTCTTTAAAGAAATTTGCTTTAATTCCTTCTAGTGTAAGTTCTGATGCAAAGTCTGATGCTGTAAAATCTGATATGAAAAATGTTAGCATAAACTCTGAAGTTAAATCCGCTGCAAATGCTAACAAACTTAATAAGGCCAAAGGATCCAAGCAAGTCTGGGTCCTTAAAACTAATCATTAGTGGTCTTTGTGATTGCAGGGAAACAGGAAAAACATCATAGTTCTGGACAGTGGATGTTCAGGACATATGACTGCAAATAAAGCCTTGCTATCAGACTTTATGGCGAAAGCTGGCCTAGGAGTTTCTTATGGAGATGGCAACATGGGAAAAACTCTGGGATATGGCAATATCAATCTTGGGAATGTCATCATTGAAAAAGTAGCTCTAGTCTCAGGACTTAAACATAATCTGCTGAGTGTTAGTCAAATCTGTGACATAGGTTATCATGTGGTTTTTTTTGAAGAACATTGTGAAGTTGTAAGCAAATCTACAGGCAAAGTTGTTCTAAAGGGATACAGGCATGGTAACATTTATGAAGCCAAGCTTTCAACAAGTTTTGATGGTTCTGCAATCTGTCTGTTAAGCAGAGCATCAATTGAAGAAAGCTGGGATTGGCACAAGAAACTCTCATTTAAATTTTAATAATATAAAAGAACTAGTCAAGAAAGATCTTGTGAGAGGACTGCCAAAATCAGTATTTGCTCCTGATGGCCTCTGCGATTCATGTCAAAAGGCAAAACAAAGAAAATCTTCATTCAAGAGCAAGACTGAATCTTCAATTCTTGAGCCTTATCACCTACTACATGTTGATCTATTTGGTTCAGTGAATGTCATGTCTATTGCAAAGTAGAAATATGCTATGGTCATAATAGATGAGTTTACCAGATACACGTGGGTGTATTTCTTGCACACAAAAAGTGAAACTGCATCTATCTTGATTGATCATGTCAAACAACTGGATAAATTGGTCAAAGACTCTGTGAAAATTATAAGAAGTGATAATGGCACTGAGTTCAAGAATTTGATTATAGAAGAGTTCTGCAGAGACCATGGAATAAAGCAGGAATTCTCTGCTCCTGGAACTTCACAGCAAAATGGAGTTGTTGAAAGAAAGAATAGAACTCTTATTGAAGCTGCATGAACTATGCTTGATGAAGCAAAGTTACCAACCTACTTTTGGGCTGAAGCCATGCAGACTGCTTGTTTTACTCAGAATGCAACACTTATCAACAAGCATTGAAAGACACCATATGAGATGGTGAAGAAAAAGAAGCTAAATCTGAAGTACTTTCATGTATTTGGATGCAAGTGTTTTGTTCTTAAGACTCATCCTGAACAGCTATCCAAATTTGATCTAAAAGTTGATGAAGGATTTTTTGTTGGATAACCACTTTCCACAAAAGCCATCAGAGTCTACAATTTAAGAACAAGGGTTGTCATGGAATCTATCAATGTCTCTTTTGATGATACGAAGATTACTGGACTTGAAGATTTCAATGATCATGATCAGCTGAGATTTGAGAATGAAGTTTTAAATTCTGATTCTGTAAATTCTGATAGTCTAAATCCTGATGCTACAAACTCTGATGGGTTAAACTCTGATTTATTGAAACTGTGTTGTCTACGCCAAAGGAAAATGCACCTGTGCAGGGGGAGCATATTGCAGATCCAACCACATCTCAAGAAGCATTAGAACCTAGAACAGGCTCTTCAAGTTCTGATTCATCAAGTTCTGATGGGCCAAGTTCTGATAATTCTGGAAACTCAAATTCTGAAGAATCCAACTCAGAGAGCATAATTTTAGGGGGAGCATCAGAAAATGTTGATGGAGACAGCATGGATCATGGGGGAGCATCCAGTTCTAAGATCACCTTCCATCTGCAAGGAAGAGGACTAAAGCACATACACCTGACTTGATTATTGGAGATCCTGAAGCAGGTATTAGAACTAGAACAACAACATCAAATGAATGTCTCTATCATTCTTTTCTTTCTCAGGCTGAACCAAAGAAAGTGGAAGAAGCTCTTCAGGATCCTGATTGGGTGCAAGCAATGCAGGAAGAGTTAAATGAATTTGAAAGAAATAAAGTCTGGACCCTAGTGCCAAGACCAAAGAATAGATCTGTTGTTAGTACAAAGTGGGTGTTCAGAAATAAAACTGATAGTGATGGTATAATTATAAGAAATAAAGCAAGGCTGGTTGCAAAAGAATATTCTCAACAGGAGGGAATTGATTATGATGAAACATTTGCACCAGTTGCTAGATTGAAAGCACAAGTGGAAGCTGCCAATTTCTTGGAGGCAGATTAGTTTCCTAGTTTAGCAAGAAATAAAAGTCAATTTCCACATCAACTGTAGAGGCAAAGTACATTGTTGCAGGAAACTATTGTGCACAAATTCTTTGGATGAAGAATCAGTTACTGGATTATGGGTTAGAATTTTATAAAATCCCTATTTACTGTGATAATTAAAGTGCTATTGCTATGACAGGTAATCCAGTTCAGCACTCAATGACAAAGCACATCAGCATTAGGTACCACTTCATAAGGGAACATGTGATGGAAGGTATAGTGGAATTGTATTTTGTTCTAATAGATCAACAACTAGCAGATATCTTCACAAAACCACTATGTGAAGCTACTTTTACAAGATTGGTAAATTAACTTGGAATGCTTTCAGGTTCTTTCTCTAAATCTGTTAAGTTTATGTTCTGCTACATCAGACCTTATAATCACTATTTACAGATATTACTATCTTTATGTAATATGTGCTTAAATTGAAATTACCTAAGTGCTGATTGTTGTCTGATGTGAATTTCTAAACTCTGATAGTGATATGAATAATTCTGTGACTATTCAATCCAATAAGGATAAATGTGCTAGATGCTGACCTAGTAGTCTCCAATATACTAAAGATCCCATCTTTGAAGTAATTGTTAATGTGGAAATCTTTTAACACAAGCAAATTTTGATATTGAGCTTGGTTAGGTTTACTTTGTGTATCTTATTACTAAGTCAAAAACTAGAATAGTGCTTCTTATCTGTTAAGTTCTGATGTTAGTAAATCTTATGGATGTACTAAGTGCTGATAAGCCTCACTTATCAAAAGAAAAAATAAAGAAAAAAATAAATATCAGGTACTCCTTTGAGATCTAGAGAAAAATTTATGTGGAAGGGAAGACCCAAGTGCATTGCTGGTATTAAGTAATATGCATTAGAAAAGCAAAATAAATTTTTCTTGGTGACTTTTCACATTCTCTGATTATTGGAGAAATACTCTGATAAAAGCATAAATTCTGATAAGCAGTTGTGACTCACTTACACTGAGGAGCTCCTGTGAAAAAGAATGTCAAAAGATGCATAAAATGAGCACAAAACAGTTGAGGTGGACTCATGCATGAACTCATTTTATAGTAGACTTCAGACTAATGACAGATTTTGAGCAAAGTTCTTAGTTATGCCTTATTTCTAAGATGTACTGAAGTGAATCAGACTTTACTCTTTGTCTAATATTTAGCTTAAAAACACACACTTACACTCCATATGAATGATGAAAATTACTGTGGTGATCAATGTTGTTTTAGATGAATAGTTTAAGTGTCAGTTGCATAAATTCTGAGAACAAGTTCTGATGGAAGTTCTGATGATTAAGTTCTGCAGAAACCATATCAGTATTTGTGTGAAGAATTACAGAAATAAACACTCACTTTTTGAGTAAAGAATCCATATTCTGATGACCTTTAATTTCTGATAATCAGTCAAGTTCTAATGCTTATGTGGCAGTATTTATTTCCTTGATTTATTTTTGGGTCAATACTTGAACAGTTATATTTTATCAGAATATTGGTTTAAGTGAGATAAAGACAGTCATAATTACTTGTTTAGTGGGAACAGTTTTTTTTTGAAAAACTGCATGTGCATAGTTATCATTACTTATTTCCCGTGCCCCTTACCTACTATCTTAACTACTGCATGGCTGACTGGTGTAAAGACAGTTCAAATTCGTCTTAACTGCTATCAAGTGGTGTGTATAAGTAAAAGAGAGAAAAGATTTTAAATCTTTTATCTACTTTTATATTCTACACTCTCTCTCTTTTCTCTTATTCTTTCCATATTCTCTTATTTTACCAAACACCTTTCAGGCATTCTTATTTCTCACTTCTTTTTCAATGGTACCCAAGGATATAATCTTTAATGGAGCAAAGTTCGTCCCCAACAACTACGCTGCCATTCTCACTAAGAGTGAAGCTCCTTCGGAACTTCATTTTATTCAGGATTTCTTATCTCATAGTGAAACTGGGTTCGCTTTGACACAACCATCCAGTTTATCTGGAACTCAAGTTCTGACATTCTGGCATACGGGACTTTATGATGATGGTGATAAGAATAGGACTCCAAGCATCGTGTTTACAGCAAAGGAGGTTGAGTATGTTGTTACTCTGGCAACAGTTCGAAAAGCTCTACACCTACCTAGAAACTGTCAATTCAATTCTGCTGTGGAGGAGCCCTTGCTACAGCAAATGATGGCTAATCTAGGGTATGAAAAGAGTTTGGCTAAGATAGGTCAACTCAAACGCCCATATATTCGAAGGGAATGGAGCTTCTTCTTCGATTGCATCACGAAGATGTTTGCCAATAAGTGCTCAAATTTTGATGCCATTCCTATTCTGACATAACAAATTGGGTATGTACTCCTAAACCAGTCTCACTTCGATTATTCCAAGACTGTATTAAGTTTTATAGGAGATAGAATGAAAGAGGACAAGAATGCAGTTTACTTTGCTAGGTTCCGTCAGTTAATTTACAATTACTGTACATCAGATGAACCACAACTAGCAAGTGAACTCATAGAACCGTTTAGATTAGCTAAAAGGGCTTTTACTGACCTTTTAACTGCTGACAACAAGAAGGAAGTTTTGAGACCCCTTAAAATTCCTTTATCAGTAAAGCAAGCTCTGGTAAATGCTAATTCTGATACCTATTCATTGCTATATCCTGATGTCCAACCCACCAACATACAACAACCATCAGCACCTACTACTGTCACTCAACAAACACTCACATCAGAACATGCCAACCAACCATCAGCACATAATCAGGTGAAGCCTTCTTCTTTTAGAGAAAAGAGGACTAAGACAGTACCTTAGACACAGTAGAAAAGAAGGAAGATAATTTTAAGAGATGAGTCTGATGATGAGTTACAGGTTCAATCATCAGAACCTGTTGCTGAAGAAGCTGAGAAGGTCTCTTCTCAGACAGCTCAAGAAACTGGGAGTTCTAGGCCCCTAAAAAGGCTTAGAAAGCTAAATTCTGATGATCAAGCTCCTAGAGTCTCTCCACCAACTAAGAGACTTAAAAAGCAAAGAGCAAGGAGGGCTGTAGAAGAATCAACCTCTGAAGAAGGAATGGAAGCAGCAGCTATGGAAGGGGGTCAGGAATCTCTGATCCCACAAGAACCTACTGTAATTGAATCTCTTCCAAGTGCTGAGCCAGAACTTCATGAAGCTCCTAAATCTCCAATCCAAGAGCCAGAGACTACTCCAATGCCTACACCTCTTGTGTCTCCAATAGACTCTCCAGTACATGCTGAAAACCCAGGCACAAGTGCTGAAATTAATATCAATAATTTGGATGTGCCTATGGTCTTATATCTGGAAGCTCCACTTATTTCACTTACTTCACAGCAAACTCTACCAGCAACTCCATTGCTAGATACTGATGACCATGCAGATGAATCTTCTATTGCCTCACATACAATTATTATATCACAAGATGCTGATACTGAAGATTCTGCAAGTTCTGTTGAAGTAAATGCTGACAATACTGGTGAAGCTGCTACAAATGTAAATGTTGATGCAGCTAGTCCTTCAGAACATGCATCTCTGCAAATAATTGATAAAGCTGATTTGATTAAGAAGTTTGTGAGAGAGGATGCACCAGTACCTTGGAGTGAAATCTCCAGAGGAAGAGAGTGGATCAAGGAGTGGAACAAAGTTGATTTTGTTCCTACTGCAAATATTCTTGCTGAGCACCTGGCTAAAGCTGATGAAATATTGTTGAATGATGACTTCAAAGCACAACTCAGGGTTACTGCATTGAGTACAAGGAACCTTCAAGGTCAACACTCAATAACTCAAGCCAAGGTGGACAAACTTCAAGAAACATTGATTAAGCAAGACATGAATTTCACATTGGACAAGAAAAGGTTTTTTAAGCCAGCCTTTGACCACATTGGGTATATAAAAAAGACTCAAGAACAGCAGCAAGCTCAAATATCTGATATTTTAAAGAATCAAGCTGCTCAACAAATCCAACTCAATGAAATCAAAAACTCTGTAGAATTGCTTGTCTCCCTAGTTCTACCAGATGATGCCAAAAAGGGGGAGAAAGTAATTAAGTCCAAATACAAAATTGTTCAACCACTGAAGGGTAAGGATGATGATAATGAAGACCAAGGAAACTCTGAAAGGAGTAGAGGTTTAAGTCAAGGCAGGGGTTCTTCATCAAGGGAAGCCATAACTACAAGTCAAAGAACAAGTTCTGATACTAAAAGGATGAGTTCTGATGAACAAACTCTGAAACTTGATGAAGAGATCTCCAAAAGGCTGTTTCTAAAGGACAATCCAGGCATGGATATTGAAAGTCTGAAGGAAGAAGAGATTAGACTGAAAGCTGAAAATGACAAGTCAAAGTCTAAAACTCAATCCACAGCAAAGAAACCACATAAGCCTAAGGGCATTGTGATCAAAGAGAGGACGGATACTGAGGCATCTAAGGCCAAGTCCAAATCACAGGTGGAAGTTGATCCTAGATTCAAGGGTAAGGAAAAAGTTGATGAACCTCTAAAGATATATATGCCAACCATAGATCTGGAAGTAAATGCTGATGAAGATACAACTCTGATTTTAAAGGAGAAAAGGATTATTCAAGCAACCTCTGACAGAGCTCAAGTTGTCTTGACATCAGAAGAAAAGGAAACCTCTAACATTACTCATGTTAAACCTTCAAAAGTTCTACTACCTGGATTTAGTAAAGCTCAACAATCTGTTCAATCTATGAAGACTTCAATAAATGTTTTTAAGGGTAGATTGCTCCAAAGGAAGGAAGCTAGAGATAAAACAGGACTGGGTAATGCTGATGAGAAAAGAGTAAACATCTCTACCTTGGTTCCTACATCTCTTTCTGAACCAGGAGTAGGGACAACTCCAGAAAGACTAAATCAATTGGAATCTGTACAGGTGGTTTACAATTCCAAGCTGAAAGAAGACATAATGCTTTATTTTATGACAGATGGGAGAGTATTCTAGATAAGAAACAATGCAATTCGGTTGAAGTATTATGAAGAACTGCAACATGTTTTATTTCTACTTAAGTGAAGAACAGGTCAACAGATGGTGCTGCCAGTTACTTAAAATCTGATATTCAAAGGCAGAAGAAACTTTACTCTATAAAGTCTGACAGACCATACTATCCAAAGTACAGAGCTCACAATGGTGACTTAATTGAGATGAAGCCTAATACCGCTAAGATCACTACTTTTCTTGGTATTAAGGGTGTTGAATTTAATCTGGAGTCTGACAAAGCTTGTATGATCATGCTGGATCAAGAAATAAGGAAAACAAAGATTAATGATCTCAGGGCTGCTATCTTTCAGACAGGAGAAGATACAGTTGAACTTAAAGATGTTAAAAGGAGGATGATAAATTAACTTGAATATGCTGAGAGAACTCTTCTAAAGAACTATCTCAGAACAACTCTTGACATTCAAGAGATCAAACACTGAAGCTAATTCAAGGACTACAACTGTTAAATTTTTGAAGGATATACATGCTAAAGCTGATATCATACTTTAAGGATGGTAAAAGCTACAAGGACTGTGAGTTGTAGTTATCTAGTCAAATTCTCATATGCATTTGTACTTAATGTTTTTGACATCATCAAAATCTATTGAACTTGTATATTATGCTAATTTACAAGTTAGGGGAGATTGTTAGATATATTTGTGATGTCATGTCTTATAATAATTTGTGTTTAGTTTTCAGATCTTGACTAATAGGACAAATCAGTACTTATACTGAAGTCAGAACTTAAGATATCAGAACTTAAGTTATCAGAACTTAAGATATCAGAAGATATTCATCAGAAGATAATATCAGGACTTAAGAAGACTTTCAGATAAGGAAGGCGACTGATTGAAGGAAAAGAAGATTAAGACTAAAACAAGAACAGATATGCATAGAGAAGAATTCTATGAAGAATAGAAGACTTGGATGAAAAGATAACTAATTGATATATTTTAGGATGCAGACTTTTATTCGATATCAATTAGAGTTTATCTTGTAACTATGTGGTATATAAACATAACATAGGGTTTACACTAGATGTGTTGTTATTATCGAGAATATTATTCATTGTAACCCTAGCACTCGTGATATTTGTTCATCACTGAGAGAAAACGGTTCCATTGCAATACTGTTTTATTAATAAGATTATTATGTGTTATATACTTGTGTTCTTAATTTGATTTGATTGTATTATACACTATATTCAACCCCCTTCTACAGTGTGTGTGGCCTAACATAATGTTTATCCAAAACGAACGTATTTATTGATCCAACACGATCCAGAATGTACTAATATTCCGTCAATATAAATAGCCCTTTCTTATTTCATTTTCACGCGTAAAATCATAATCAGACAATAAAAATCCCTGAAAACCAGAGAAAACCCTATTACAATACTGTATTCTTGAAAATCAATCGCACAAACGAAGGCGTTATCGAACTCCGATTCGGGCGTGCAATATATCAAAACGAAGCTCTCGAAAACCTCTTTCTAAATCCACCATCTGTTTTTTCCCAGAAATCAAGGTATTTTTCTGATTTAATTATTTTAATTCGAATTAATTATGGATTAAATTATGAATTTTTGTTCTTGATGTTTTTGATATAATTTGATGGCATAATCATGTAGATCTTTTCTTCCTGGTCATTTTGGTATATTATATGTCAAAAACGGAGTTCAATAACATGCTTAAAATGATGTTTGATTCTCTGATTGAAGAAATTAGGGTTATATTCACGTGAATGTTCTTGATCGATTTTGGGTATTTCTTGATTAGGGGTTATTAGCTGATTCTGTTAAATAGGTTGTGTTCCTTGTTGAATGTGGAGTCGATTTATGTATATTTGTGTAACGGCTGATTCCTGGATAACCCGTAATCGAGCTCGCCGGTTTTTAATTGAGCTCGCCGGAATTCTATTTATTTTCGCCGGAAAGCACTGTTCAGGGGTTGTAAACCCGAACTGAACCCATCTCCGAGTTGCTGCTGTGTTGAGGGATTGATTGGAGTGTAGAATCGAATCAAACAATTTCGTTTTTGTCTGAGTTAGCCTCGCCGGATTATTTTTCGGCCGCCATGTTCTTCAAAACCCAGGTGACCCATTTGGGTCAATTTTAACCCGGGGTTTGACTCGGTTTTGATTCATTTTGTTGTAGAAAATTTCTAAAATGTTGTTTTTGCAGTTTAGCCCTCAAGGTTTATGTGTTTTTGAAAACTCAGACTCCTGTTCTAATAATTTACAAGAATTATAATCACTTTTTATAAATTATTTTCAGAAAATATTTTTATTTATTTAAAAATCCAAAAATCAATATTTTCAATTCTGAAAATTATTTTTATTCTAGAATAAATCTTAATTATTTAATTAATTAATTTTAGTTGATAATTAATTATTTAATTAGTCAATTAATTTAAATATTAATTGAATAATTAATTTAATTAGTTATTAATTAATTTTAATTGATTATTTAATTGGATTTAATTATTTAAAATTGATTTAAAAATTCCGAAAAATAGTTTGGAGGTTTAAAATATTATTTTAAATTATTTTCAAGGCACGATATTTATTATAAAATTATTTTAAAGTCAGGTTCGGGTGTTCGAACCCTATTATTTAATTATAAAATGACTCGGAGTCCAATTTTAATTCCGAAAAATGTTCAAAAATTCGTAATAAATACCTGAAAAATCATTTTGACCCCGAATCTTCTTTGAAAAATTATTTTGATTGAATATCTTGCGTGCTATGTGCTACGTACTATATGGTTGATGTGTTATATGCCTATGTGGTTATTGTTTGACTGTTTTAGTCATAGCTTTTAATCTGTAAATCGGATTTGGGTAAAACGAAGGGTAGATAAAAGCTTATGACGGCTATGTGACGATTAGAATAGTATGAGATTGAGTATTGATAGATGATTATGATGCCTAGCAGAGTAAGTGAGGCATAGAAAAAGAAAGTCAATGATCGGTAGATATAATTGAAGCATAGAAAGAGAAGGCAGGTGATTGACGAATAAAAGCAAGGCATAGAAAAAGAAGGAAAGTGATTGATGAGTAGAACTGTTAGATGAGTATAAGTGAAGTTGGAAATCATCTATGATAAGGCAAGTCTTTCTGAACCTTTCTTCGAGATATATTGTGAATATTTCTGAACTTTCTCATAACATGTTGCTATTATTCAAAATAAATCTTGTTTTATATTGCAAGAGTTTTAAACTATTCAACCTTAAACCCTGATCCTTATTGATCTTGAGCCATAAGCCTTATTCTTCATAAACCATTGATTGTTGAATTCTCAGATACGAGCCAGACATATACGATACTACTCCACAAATACAAACACACCGTAAACCAAGTATTTCAACAGAATTTCTTGAGTATGCAAAAACTTATACACCCTGGAATACCCTAACACATCAAAGGTCAATACCCTGTATCATCATTGAAACATTGTTCTTCCGATACTTGAGTTTTCATCAGGCTTAAAGTCGTTCTTCATATTTACACCTTGATATACCCTGGTGATACCTGTGAAATGTTTTATGTTCTGAGATAAATATTTTATCAATGTTGATTATGATTCTGTTTTATTGAATTGCAATGGTTATCCTATTGAATTGTTTTAGAATTGGATGGTTTTATAAATATGGACCAGATTCGTGGTCAGACTAGATTCGTGGTCATATTAGGCCAATGCGTGCCTTGGATCCAGTATATAGAGCAAAGCCGGGAGCCTTGCTCGGGGTTAGTGTGTGACTGATCAGCAGCCTAACCTTGGTTTTTAAAAATAAAAAGAATATCCAATTCTATTCATTGCTTATCTAGAAACTTGATTCTAATGAATCATTTCAACTAATCATTGTTGAACCTCAGTTATTGCTATTATGACTTGCTGAGCTAGTTAGCTCACTCTTCCAAATCTGTTTATCTTTTTTTACAGTTGAAAAGGAAATTGTTGGTAACAAGGATTCCCAGTCCAGTGTGCGAGCTAGGATTCCCAGTCCAGTGTGCGAGCTAGGATTTTATTTACTTGAGAGTTAGAAAGCGCAATGCTAGAAAAGCATCCCCAACTGTTTTCTATCAGATTCCGGGACAGAATCCTTTTAAGGAGGGGAGACTGTAATAACCCCAATTTTTGGAAATTTTTGAAACCCTGATGAATAGTAATTTTTTTTCCTGATTATGCTGATTAAGGAAAATTATCAGACCACACTATATAGAAGTACTTTTATGGAAATTCTGAGATCGTATTAGTATTCCATAAAGTAAATGAGTGTATGTAAAGGTCGTCAGAATTCGAATCCGGACACTTTGATTTTTCCCGAAAATCCACCAGATACCGAAAGAATTGAGTATAAGGTAATATGATTAAAAGGATTTTTTTATTTAAGAGTTATAGCAGAGGATCATTAAAGGAATATAAGATATTAATAAAGATTCAGGAAATCCCAAGTAATAATATCCCGGATATGATTCCTCATACTATTAACGAGAACGAGAGTTAAGCGAACCGTAAAACAAATAAGCGACCAACAGACAAGCTTGTACAAGAAGCCAAGGATTATGACATCATCAAACCCTAAGGGATTGACACATGGAAAGAAAGTGATGCATGATGGATGATGTCATCAAGGAAGAAGATATTTATGCAAGGAAATCAAAGAAGTTTTCCATTTTTTCCATTTCATCATTTTGCTCTCGGCCAAAATGATACCAGCAACTTCAAACTATAATATCTACTTCAATACTCACTCAAATATAGTTTTCTATAGCTCGTTGGAAAAGTATTGAGATGGCCTACAACTCTTGTTCACAAGTCTCGTCCAAATAATCAAGGTAAGACCTTCAATTTTACAGTTCTTTAAATCGGACTTTTAGAAACTTCAAAATCTAACTTTGTGTTTTCTTGATTGTTTGTGAGATCCAATCTTGTATAAGGATAGATCAAGATTTTAAGGCTCCCTAGAAACTTTTCACTCACAAATCAATGTATAAAAACTTCTTGACCTTTAGTACTAAGCTTGATTGTTTGAGTTTTTAGATGAATTGGTAAATGTATAGTTAGATCCACGCTTAGTAGTGATTTTTGTGAAGTTGTGTTGATTTTGAATGGTGAATTTGTAGTAATTGAATGAGTTGGTAAAACCTTGGAGTGTGGACTGATTTTTCAGTATTTTAAGTTGTATTTGTTGTGTTATTGATTGTTGGAGGATGGTAGTGAATTGATGAGGTTTAAGAGTGGTAATTATTTTGGGAATCGCGTAAACATAGCCTTCGTAATGCCCGATTTACCTTAGACTGTTTTTGTGCTTAGCTTCAGGACCCGTGAACTCACTATAAGATTCTCACCTTTGCTATGATTAGATATTTCATTTTACGAGCTTCGTTTTGATATGTCGTTCGCCTAAATCCGAGTTACGAGCGATGAGAAATGACTTTTTTAAGTATCGGCGTTTCGCGAGCGAACCCCGAAACCTCGAGTAACTTTGAAACCTTGTTTAAGGACCTTAAAAGACTAATTGGATTACTAAAAAATATTTAAGGTGGGTTAGGCAGTTGGTAAAGTACTCGCGAAAGAGTCGCCTTAAAATTCATAATGATTAATTTATTAAAATTGGTGGAGCCGATGGTACGCAATTGATTAACGCAAATCGTTAAGCGTATAAGCGACCGTTAGGGTATGAGTGAGTGCTGACTAGTTTCTTAAGCGACCGTGGTCTAATTCCGGCTTATATTGTTGTTCATAGGTTACCGGACCCACTCTAAGCTTAAGTCTATCCCGGAACGCTCATGCAAGTTTTCTACCCGTATAACTGTTGTTGTGATGTATATGTGTATATGCATTATCTTGTGATAAGTGCATGATTGTTATTAGCAAATCTTGCGATATATTGGAGCATGTTGATATGATATATATGCATGCCTATTTCGTAGTCTTGATATTCTATTATCAATTCAAATGCTTATAAACTGTATAATACATATGCTAGAGATAAGCAGTAGTTGTGTATACCCTTAGTATAGGGACCCGAAGGTGAACATTTTTCTAAACAGGGAGTCGATGTTCTCGGGTATAATATATATATATATATTTATATATATATAGTTTCTATAACTACTAATCGGATAAGGTATATTCGATAGTTTTGAATAATAATTAAACTTATTTTCGATTATTCAAATAAAGATCGTACTTTCGTATAAGTATATCTTTTGTTATTTATTATTCATTTCAAGTATGAGTTTTAAAACTTCTACTTCAATTATTTTTATAAAGATTATCCTTATGGTAATATTATTTAAATAATAATATTCAGATATTTTCTAACATATCGGGAATGATTTATTTTATTAAATCATCATTACTCTAAACATTCTTTAAAATATTTTCGAATCTTAAAATTATTTTAAAAGCTAGAGCGGATCCCAAAACTCATTTTCAGATTTAATATCTTTCTTTCAAAGGGGATTTAAATACTCGCTCAAAACCTAAGGGATTCGGCTCCGTGGTGTATTTTTGGAGCAACGAAGTTGCTAACTTGATAAAAGAGTTTGATTACTTGCCCAACATTCAGGAAGTAAGCCCAATCGAAATGCGTCGGCATAAGCAACATGGGCTCAGTGGGGGTCCATGAAAGTGTAAGTGGCTCAATGGGAGTCCATCAATGCGTAAGTGGCTGAGTGGCAGTCCAACATAAGGTCATAATGCGGCCAGGGTGATGACTAGTGGGGGATTCATCCATCTACTAGTAGAAAAGGTGACTTAATTGGCATCTTTGCCTGATCAGCAAGATATCAGGTTTATGCCAAAGTTTCTTCTTTCCAAAATTCTTAGGAATGACAACTTTGCTTATATTTCCATAACACAAGAGTGTATGAAATGTATATATATATATAGGTGTATATATATATCGGGACTAATGAAGTATCTCGTAACTTCATTTCTTTCAAATGATATTTCAAAGATTGAATCTATTCAAGTATTACCTTGTAGTCTCATCTATGTGATGAAATTTTGAAACTGATTATAGCTTGAACGGTGGTAGTTCGAGTAGTATTCGGAAAAGATATAAGTATATTGGAGTATCTCGTAAGTTCATCTTTTCAACTTATATCTAGTTAATGATTATCTTATGCGTGGCAAAGATTTTCATAAAAATGTTGAGACAAGGTTAGATATATGAGATCACCTTGCAACGATATTTTTATACAGTTATAAACTGGAGATCTGTGTATAATATACATGTCAGAGGATTTCAAAGATTTTGACATATATACTGAATATTTTACGACTTAGTCGCATTAAGATATCAACTTAGTTCATTTCTTCTTGACCAAGACTTCCATGAGTACTATGAGAATGCTCATATATTGTTAATTATTATATATATATTATTTTGGTGGGCTTGTTGCTCACCCTTGCTTTCTTCTTTCATCACACAACAATATATAGACAAGATGAACAGGACCAAGCTCCCAATTCGCGAGTGGATAGGAAACGTTCCGCAGTTTCCTATAGGCGTTGATGCAACTGTAGCTGAGGTAGGAACTACAAATAGGCTAGGCTTTCAACTTTTGATGTACCAGACTTATTTATCTTTATGAATTGTAATAATGGCAAAGAAATGTAAATTTATTCAGAAACCCTTTTAAGGTATAATGACTTATAATTATGGAATAAAATGTCTTGGGTTATTTTGGTATTCATCTCTGAGACTATAACTTGTGGCGTGTGTGTTTATTGTGGGTTTACAGTACGCATTAGTTGGTTGTTTATTAAGATTGGGTGTTATTAAGGGAAATGGAACTCGTGATAACCCGGATCCCCGACCCCGGATTTGGGGGTGTTACAGAAATGGTATCAGAGCTAAGCATTATAAACCTCAGAGATGATGCGACGTTAAGATAAGAAGTTCACTAAGATAATAAGAACTCTTGCCAAGTTCATAGTCAGACTACCTAACGTAGTACTGACAGTTAAAACCCTTATGGGAATCCTTATAAATATCATGATAGTAACACAGATCGATGTAGCGGGGCTCCGAACCCTGAGGTTGATTAGCAACAGCGCGATGATGTTTTACTACATATTGGGGATCAGATTGTGGATCCAATGGATCACCCTAACAAGGGACCAGATGATGTTCATATTAAAGATGTAACGATTAAGGATGTTATCCCAGAAGGGATTATTGCTGAGGAGGATCTCGTGAAGGATCCTAACAACACTGAAGAGATGATCGTAGAGGAATTAATGACCATAGTCAGGGTGACTACCAGAGATAGGATTGGCCGGTTGGTACCGTAGGTTAGTTCAAGTTTGCAAAGATAACAGCCCCTTTAAACGTGGCTTACTCGTAAGACTGAGAAGTTCGAATGGACAGAGGAATGCGAGAACAGCTTCCAAGAATTGAAGAAAAGATTGGTGACGGCCCCTACATTGGCATTGCCGGAGAGAAAAAGGAGATTTTGTTATTTATAGTGATGCTTCGCACAAGGGATTAGGGTGCGTGCTTATACAGCACGGCAAGGTAATCGCGTACGCGTCAAGACAATTAAGGGAATATAAAATTCGATATCCCACCCATAATCTTGGGCTCACGATAATAGTTTTTCCCTAAAGATTGTAGGCACTACTTGTATGGAAAAGTGCGAGATTTACACAAACCATAAGAGTTCTAGTACATTTTCACGTAGATAGAGCTCAACATGCACCAGAGGAGGTGGTTAGATCTAATCAAGGATTACGATTATGAGATCCTTTATCATCCAAGAAAAGCCAATATGGTGGTTGGCGCCCTTAGTAGAAAGGAGAGACTCAAGATGATAATGTCTTCAGAAAAATTGGTAAGAGATTTCGAGAAAATGAAAATAGAAGTGAAGGTAACCGGAGCCGGTACCGAAAAGCTATTTGAGATTGTAATGGAGTCTGAATTATTGGAAAAGATCATATTGTGCCAAGAAAAAGTGATAAATGAAGGGAGAGAGCCAATGACGGGAGAAGAGATTAATACCGAGAAAGATGATAAGGGAATAATGAGGTATTCCGATAAAAAATTGGGTTTCAATGTTCAAGAGCTTAAAGATGAGATCTTAGATGAAAGCCCTAGTTTGAGGAATAAGATTTAGAGAAAACCCTGAATGTGATAGTCAGGGAGGTCACCATCAAGATAGAAGGAACCCATAACATAATGAAGTGGAAAATGAGGATTTAAAACATGTAGGATGACCCCGATTATGGGGAGGAGGAGGGAACGTTCATACTAAGGAAACAGAAGTCGAGTTAGGAAAGGAGACCCGAGACGGTACTCCTATACGGCAATTCATGGACCTGTCCAAACAGAACTTAGACTATTGTCCCCAACCACCACCATGAGGAAACAATACGGTGGGAAATTCTTTCAAGACCTTTAAGTCGCTAAGCTCTCAGAGTTCCGAGGAATAAGTTGACCCAGTCGAGGTAAAATCCTGGCTAAAGGAAATAGAGGAATCATTTGAGATTCTAAATGATTGACGAAGCGCAAAAGACTGTTTTTGCCACTTACCTTCCTAAGAGAGAGGCCACCCACAGGTGGAAGGCTAAGAAAGATAGACAAATAGTGTAGAAGTTTTAAAACCAGACCAGAGGCGGACAAGTATGATGAATCATGAACTAGGTTGTGAATCAAGGTTCATTTGAAGGACACGAATCCAGAATGACAGGATGTTTAAAATCAATGCTCATATTGTGTTGGTTCATGAAATGATTATAATAGAAAGGAAAATAAAAAGAAACTGAAGTGGAAAGGAATATAAAGGCAATAGAGTTTGAGGAATGATAAGGGAGTTGGGTATGAGGAAACCCTAAAGACTCGTAGTAATAGAAATAAGAAAGTAGGTGATCATCAGGATGAGGGTGATTCTCCATGAGTTAAAGTTGATGGTTGAAGGCATAAATGATATATATATATATATATTATCCCCATTAAGTTGGGAGTATTTGAAGACACTTCGAGATAGATTGATGGGCTAATAAGAAAACACCGATGGACTGAGGAGACAGGAAAGTAAGAAATTAGGAAATTGAATGAAGGAAGTGACCTTCAAGAATGTGAAGTGTAGGTAAGACCAGCGGCTTGATACCCAGAATGGGAAGACGCCAGGTATAAAAGATATCCCAATATTGAGATGACGGTTAAGATAAATAATGGAGATAAATGAATAGTTAGAACTAAAAGTTCACATTGAACACGACCAATATCTTCCAGAACATACCTGTTATTATTACCAAATCTGGAAAGAAAAGCGGATAACCATTATTATCTTTTGGAGGCCATATGGATTGACCTCAGCTTGAATAAAGATGCTATTGTGAAATTTGGTATAGACAATCGAGGTGGTAATGATTGAATAAGGTAATCTATCAAGGATGTATGACTTGGTTTATCCATGGAAGGATGCAAGTATCTTTTTAAAGGTGGAATTAAGGATAGAACCTCGATAACTTGAGATGAACCCTAGGGGAATGCATAAAAGTTGGCATTTCACCCTTAATAGGGACAGTATGAGTTTTGACAGTATGAATTGGAAAGGATTAAGGTAACAACAACCTTTAAGGATCAGTGGAAAAAAAATTTAGAAGTATATAGACAATGGTTCTAGTATTAGTAATTGGTATTTTGATATGTCTTGTATCTAGGGAATACAGGAAAAACGATTCAAGGATAACCTTAAAGGTCTTAAAAGGAGAAAGGTAATATTCAAAGTTCTGAAGAATAGAAATTTTGATAAAGGAAATATGACGTAATTATAATAATGCCATGTGGGCACGTGTTGAACCATAAGAAAGTATGGATCGACCAATGAAGGTCGAGATTGGTGAAAACAAGAAGGACCCAAGATAAGAGACGTCCTAAGTATGATCGAGAGTCAGTCGTGACAATGTTAACCTCTAAAGACCGAGGCAATAACTTTTGGAAAAATGGTGATATTTTGTTTCTCTCACCAAAGCTTAAGGAAGAGCATTTTCACACAAGCAGTGATTGGAAATCAGGTAGAAAATTTAGTTGGAGATCGTTCAAAAGACATTGATTATAAGAAACTATTAGTATCAGGAAAGGTCAATGAGATGGCCGACACTCTAAGTGTAAGAGAGCAATTATAGGCGCTCTAGCCATAGGAATACATTGATGATGGTTAAAGCCGTGAAAGTTATATTATGGTGTGAAACTTTAACATTACTTCTAATGATGGTGCGATACTCAACCATAATAGTAGTTTGGTAAAGATTTAATTCATGTAATCGCCGTGAGCGGGCTATCTAACTTAGAAGGTCCTATCTTGAGATAAGCCTTGACTATGTTATGAAAGGACTAAATGAACCTTTGAGCTTCATGTCTCCTAATAAAGACATATGGTCAATAATGGTATTACCCTGCTATCGTTGCTTTCATTGAAACCCTTCAGCAATTTTATCTTCTTAATGTCATATGTACATTAAGTTCAGGAGTGTTCTTCATGAATCATGAATAGCGATTATGTTACCTCCTTAGAAGAATTCGATACAGTAGGTATGGACTTTGTATGGTTGGATATTAAGATTTCATGGAAAATGAATGACTACCATAGGTCCGTGGTAGACTATAGTAATGCATCAACAATTCTTTGAATAATGAGACGATAACAACCGTGAGAGTTGTATTGTAATGGATGTTAAGATTAAGTACCACTAATCAGGTCGTGGTGATGTACAACTTATCATTGATAGACTAATTAAGTTGATCATCTACCTATTGAATATTTTGTTAGTCCCTTAACAATTCAACAAGAATTACAGAAGGGGGGTTGAATGGAATTCTTGAAACTTTTTCTTAAATAAAATTGTTCTAACTTAAATATATATATATATATATTAGTGTGAATTGATTTGCAAAGTGCGGAATAATAACTTCAAATGAATCAAAACACAAGTCTTTAAAAACTTTCTGGTGGATTTGAATGTATCCACCAGAGATATATAATATATATCGAGAGAACTATGTGTAGCAAAAAGCTCACAACTGCTTACAAATATTGAACAACTAAGAATGCAGAGAAATGCTAAGAATATAGCTTACAAATGTTTCTCTCCTTGGTTGCTTAGTTAGTTATTCTATTTGCTGCTTCTTGGTTTATATATCACCAAGATTACAAAGTAATAAGACAAGATAATAAAACAAAAACTATCAAGTCTAATACTATGCTACTTCATTACTCTATTCCAGCATCTTTGAATATCTTCATAATAGCATGGAAATGGCAATGCTTCTTTGTTCTCGAAAACCCAGTTGAATAGGCTACTACATTCCATTTACATACACTCGACGCATGTGACTGTGTTGTCACTGTCAACGGATGTTTGAATTGATTATCCGTTGATTACATGATCATCCGTCGATGGCTTTGTTGATCATCCGTCGACAGCTTTGTTGATCATCCGTCGACAGCTATATTGATCATCCGTTGGTAGCTATTTGGCACTTGACTCCATTTCATTTATGCAGAATTACAAGACATCATCTATGTACAATTAATCAACCTATTCTGCATATCTAGTTAAAGTCAATCATGACTTATATGCTACTACAGAATCTATACAAAGGTGTATGCAGAAATGTGCTACAGACTTATTGTTACATAAGCTACTCACTCGATGGATAATAAATCATCATCCGTTGGGGCTATATTGAGTCATCCGTCGGGACTATAATCCTTATCCTTCGAGTGCTACATTTTTCACTAAGTAAAATCTACCAAGGTGTTTTGTTAATGAAATCATCAAGTTCACAATATATACACAACAACCTCCCCCAATTTATGTCTACTGGAATTGTAGCTATAAATTAAGAGAAACTTGATGATAATAAAACACCCTAAAAATACAACTTTAAAAGAAAGCAGATAATATTGTAAAGTGTTTCAATTAACAGAATGCACAAAGTTTAGCTCACAGTCATTTTGAAGGTGCTCCTCTAGCCTGAGCAGATTTATCTAGTTCCTTGAAGGTCTGGATCTCTTTTCAAGCTTTCTGTTGTTTTCTTCTATCTAAATTTGGAGCTGTCTGTGGAATTCCAGTTCATCAGATTCTGAGAGATTTAGCTTTTCTTGCATCTCCAAAAGAGTCTCATTGCTAGAGATGCTCAATTGGTCTTCTAATCTGAAAAATCTTCTAACTCCTTTGTCATCCATGAACTTCATCAGCCAGTAGGGCCTTAGATGCACTATTCTCCCTGTGTAAGGTATAATTAGAGTCTTTGGGAGTGCATCTTTAGCTCTAAAACTCCTCAGTTCTTCAATCTTCTTTAGAACCAATCTTCTTGCAGTTACATTAAACCCAAAGTTCTTCTTGAAAGATGAATAAACCTTAATCAGTACAGCTTGGCTTTCTTGAAGGATCCTGTGAAGTGGCCATTGAATCTCCTTTCCTCCCTTGTACTTGAAAACTAACCTTTCAGGTAGGTTTCTGTATGCATCAATCCCTCTCACTTCTTCTAGTTCATCTAGATAGAGATTTAGGTTAGAGAATTCCTTGATGTCACATAAGTACATGTAATCTCCCTTATTGACTTTAGATTGAGCTTTGACTAGAGATTTGGATTTGAGAGGTGACAACTTCACTTTCTTGACTGCTCTTGACTTTGTTCTTTTTGGCTTACTAAGGATTGGCAAATTGAAGTCAGGAATTGGTAGGCTATCCCAGTCTATTGGCTCATCCTTAGGCACAATAGGTTCACCATGAATGTTCCTGTAAGGATCCACCACCTTGATGTCTTCAAATACCATAGTGGGTTTTGATGCTTGAGTTGTAGTTGAAGTGGATTCCTTGGGAAACTAATCCTCCAATTCCTTACCAACAAAGTTCAATTTCCTTATAGTTCTTTTGGCCAATTCCTTGTATCTCTGAGATTTCTTCTGTTCTGATTCAACTTGCTTCTTTGGATCTTGAGATTCAGTGATTCCAAATGGCTGAAAAGGAATCTGTTGTGTTGGTTTTACAGCTTGTAGCTTGGCCAAGATAACAGCTTGCTCTTTCTTTTGCTTAGCCTTTTTGGCTTTTAGAATAGCTTGCTTCTTTTCCTGCTTCAATCTTTCCTTTTCTTCTCTCTTTTCTTGAGCAAATTGAGGATGTCCAGACACCAAACAAATTTCTTTCCCATTCCTGAAAATTTTAGCAATTCTTTTTTTAAAGCTGAATCAGCTGGATCTTTGTAGAAGGCAATTGATCTTGACAGAAGCTTCTTCTCATCAGATTTAGGTGTCTCATACACTGTATCCAAAGGGTTCTTTAATGATGATTTTGGATAGTTCACCCTTGGCTTCAGAATAATTTCAGCCTTTGGAGATTTGATGCAGGATGGTTGTCCTCTTTCCAGATAGTTCATGCTCATTTCATTCATAGAGATCTGTTTGACTTTAAAGTGATGAATGGATGACTTTACTGGCTCCTTTACTAGCCCAAACTTCCTTTGTATGTCCTTATCAATTTTCTCCCAGTTGATTGGCTTCAACTGCTCCTTTTCAGCTTCTCTTAAATTGGCTGCTGCTGCATTGATCAGATCTATATTGTTTGTTACTGGTGGCTTGGTGAAGGTAATTGTGGGAATAATTACTTTACTGATTTGAATTTGAAGCTTCTCCCCCTCACTTGGTCCTTTCTCCCCCTTTTTGTTATCATCAGGTTGAGTAGAGGAGGAGGTTTGAGCAGCCACCAGTTTCTGAAGTAAATCTATCTGTTGGGCTTGATAAAGATGAATGGTTGTTAGAGATGCTTCCATAGCTGACATTCTTGTATCCAAAGCATCTATCTTTGTTGCAAGATCAGAATTTTTCCTTAGTTGCCTCTTGATGTCAAGCATTGTAGCTTCTGGAAGCTTAGAATCCATTTTGTCTGAAATGGCCTTCTTCATCTCATCAATATCACCTTTTGATGGTGTTAACATCTCTAGCATGTTGGAAGCCTTGAATCTGTTGAAGTTGCAGAGAAGCAAGATGTGCTTGAAGGAGCTTCTTGGTGTTGGCATTTGTAGTGGTTTGAAGAGCAGTATTTGTCTGATTGATTAGTTGAATCAGGTTTGTCTTGAAGTAGGGCTCATCACAGTGCTTTGAAAATGCCTATGATGGCATTCTTGATCTTGAACTTGAACCTACTTCTCCCCCTATGTCCAATGCCTCTTCTTCACTATCTCCACCTTCATCACCAAAGAAATCTGCTGAACCACCAGTCTCATAATCCACATCACCAGCTGTAGAAGGCAAAGCGGTGATGGCATCCTTAGCTCTTAGCATTGACTGAGTGGTATGCACTAAATTGAGCATCCTTTCTGCATTGTCATTGCCCTGTTCAGCTAGAAGTTGATAAGCTGGAACAGGGTGAGTAAATGGCTCAGCATCAAGGGAGGTGGAATCTATAGCAGTTGAGGTTGCTGAGATAGTCCCTCCCTGTCTGCATTCTGGACATTCATTGACTCACTAGCAATGACATCCATCTTTATAGCTCTTGTATCTGTATTTCTCCCGTGTTCTCTCTTTTGTTACATCAGGGTCTCACCCTGGCTCCCCACCCTCACACCCTCACCTTCACCATCTAAGGTGGGACTCCTCTCACTCTCTTTTGCCAATCCTGAAAAAATGGATTGCATAGTTTCACTCTTTTTCTCTCCTTTTTCCTGGGAGCAACCCAGATTCTCACTCATAACACTCTCTGCCCTCAATCCTAAGAGTGACTGTACAACCACTAATTTTTCTGCACTAGAAATAAATGAAGTTTGAAGATGTGCAGAGATACTCGATGGATGAGTAATATCCATCGGGTTAGTGGTTTTGCTATCCGACGGATAATTGCTGTTAAGCTTATCCGTTGGGATACAATCACTACTCGACGGATGAGCAATATCCATCGAGAGAGTAAAAATGAATAAACTTGGAATTGAAACTATTGTGGACTCTGTGCTGATTGATGATATTTGGGGCACAGATGATTCAACAGTTCCTGAAAGAATTGGCAAGTGAGCCAACAAATCATCTAAAAGATGATGCTCACTTGCATTACATTTTGGCTTCCCCAACAAAGTTAAATAAGGGGAATCAAGAATTGATATGTTGATCATATCCACATCCAGAGAAATTGTAGGAGAATTTGGTGTTTGAGGTGCTTCCATCACTAGAGATTTTGGCTGTGACTCCACATTTATTGGAGCCACATCAAGCTGAATTTGTGAAGGTGCAGTGACTGTGTCTTTAGCACCAGTTTGCTCAGTGTTTGTACCCTGTGTATCCCCAAGAGTTTTGGATTTCTTCTTTCTAGCATAAGTTTGGGGTGAGCTTGTGTCCCTTACCCTCTTGGCCTGTGCTCTTGGTTGAGAGCTTTGTTCAATAGTTATATCCTTTTGGGAGGATGCAACTAGAAATGAGCTTTTATCCTTATTAAGCACTGCAGTTTGTTGGGAAACTATAGTGTGGCTAGGCTGGGAACCACTCAACTCCCCATCCTTATCCTTAGGATTTCTTTTATGTTCACCCTTTCCCTCACCTACCTTACCCACCTTCATACCCCCCTCTTTGGTTTTGGTGGATTTTGCAACTGGCATCTTTTGAGAGATACCAGAGGGGGCTTTCTTTGATTTGGATTTTGAAATTTTTGTTGGTTTGGTAGCTTGGGTAGGCAACTGTTGGGTCATTGACACAGTTGCCATAGCTACACTAGAACTCAAAGAAACTAGTGAGGTTCGAATAGTAGTAGGGATAGATGAATTTATCTCACTTACCTGAGGTGCTTCCATTACAGGGAAATAGAAAAGTGGCACTTCTCTGTGATGATTTTCCCTGTTCAAATCTGCAATAATTCTTCTCTCTTGAACCCAACAATCTAATTTGTTGTTTGGGTTCTCAAGCACAATTTCCTCAGAGAGGTAGTTAGCTAACATCATGAAAAATCTAGCATAATAAACACTTTTACCCCTTTTGTTTAACTCTCCTAATTTAAAACCCAACTCAAACTGAACAAGGTCACTAAAGTTAAAGTACTTATCTGTAACTAGCATGTAGAGCATGTTAAGCATGGAAATATTAACAGAATTAAAATTACTGATTTTACCATAAAAGACCTTGGTCAGTATATCACACATGGAACTCCATTCCTTCCTAAGACCCAATCTCCTAATGTCACTCAACTTAGAAGTAGAAAGAGCATAGCTCATAGAATTAAGCATATTGACTATATCAGTGTCTGTGTGTGGTGAGGTCGCATTATTATCAGGAATCTTGAAACATGCTTTAATAACTTCACTATTAATATAGAATTCATTACCTTTGATAGTGAGTGTGATGGTCTTATCAGTTGAGTTGTATATAGCAGTGGTCCACATCTCTTCAACAACTTCACAAAAGATGGTGGGTGATTCCAGCATGGCATAGTTAAGCTTGCAGTTCTTCACAAAATCCATCATTTTGTGGTAGTCACCAGAATGCTAAATCCCCTTGTTCACTAAGGCTGTGAAGTTATTCTTCGCATAAATGAACCCAGTTTGAGACATAATCTTGACAACTGGTGCCATTGTTAGAGAATAAAAGCTTGCAGAGAGAGAGAGTAAGTGCTTTGAAAGAGAAAGAAATTATAGCAGATAATTTGAGAATGATAAAAGAAAAGCAATGGAAATGAAATAGGCTTTTATACTATCTCAAAAAATAACTGCCAAAAATAATAAAATAAAATAAAGTAACCAATGAAAATTACCCAAAATAGCCGTTTAAAAATAAACTGTAAAAATTCCACCCATTATCCGTCGTGTTATGCTTACAAACTGCAAGTATACTCGATGGATAATGTTCAGGAAAACAACGGCTAAGATTAAGACAATTCGACGGATGAGGATAAACTGTTATCCGTCGAGTTATAAAATATTCCGGAAAAATAATTGATTTTTATTACAAATTGTATTCCGACAGATGATCAAACTCGATGGATAACGATCATCCGTCAAGATGTAAATTTTGACTTAGCCAAAATTTCATCCAAGACTGAAAAATTAATTAAATTTCTGGCTGCATTACAACTTGCAAATTATCTCATAAAGATTTAAGAATAATTGAGCATACCTAACTCACTTATTAACCTTGAAAAGGTGGATTTATCCAGTGGCTTGGTAAAAATATCTGCAAGCTGCTTCTCACTTGGAACAAAATGTAGTTCCACAGTACCATTCATTACATGTTCCCTTATGAAGTGGTACTTGATCTCTATGTGCTTTGTCCTTGAATATTGTACTGGATTTTCAGTGATGGCAATTGCACTTGTGTTAACACAAAAAAAGAAATCCTTTCAACTTGCAAACCATAGTCTAGCAATTGATTTTTCATCCACAAAATATGTGCACAACAACTTCTGTTAGTCCCTTAACAATATAGCAAAAATTACAGAAGGGGGGTTGAATGGAATTCTTTACCTTTTTCTTGAAATAAAAATGTTCAACTCTATTATAGATATATCTGTTTTGATTAGCATAATACGGAATATAAACTTTAATGAATCAAAACAAGAGTAATTAAAAACAAGAGTCTTTAAAAAATTTCTGGTGGATTTAAACAATTCCACCAGAGATATATATTAATATATCGAGAGAACTCTGTGTGCAGAAATGCTCACAGCTGCTTATACAAGATAGAACAACTAAGAACACAGGAAATGCTAAAGATAGTGCTTACAAAGATTTCTCTGTGTTTGTTTCTAAGCTCACTTAGTTTTCTTAGTTCTTTTTCTATTTGCTACTCTCTTGGTTTATATATATTACCAAGATTACAAAGTCAAAAGAATTGAATAAATATAAAATCTAACAGTCTTGATCATTGCTGCTTTTCGTCCTCTATTACCCAGTTAATGGGCTTCCACAGTGTGTTTGTATCCAATCTCGATGGCTGTGTGTCAGCTTTCACTGTTCAACTGATGTTTGAATCTTGATATTATCATCCGTCGACTTTCAGATCATCCGTCGATGACTTACTTGATCATCCGTCGACTGCTATTTTGAACATCCGTTGAAAGTCATTTGATCATCCGTCGAAGCTTTGTTAAGCATCCGTTGATAGCTATTTTGGCACTTGACTTCATTTCACTTATACAGAATTACAAGACATTGCTTATGTACAGTTAATCAACCTATTCTGCATATCTAGTTAAAGTCAACATGACTTATATGCTACTACAGATTCTATACAAAGGTGCATACAACACTGTGCTACAAACTTATCATTATATAAGCTACTCACTCGATGGATAATAAATTACTCATCCGTCGGTACTCAAACTGAGTTATCCGTCGGGACTATAATTCTTATCCGTCGAGTGCTACATTATTTCACTAAGTAAAATCTACTTAGATGTTTTGTTTAGGTAATCATCAAGTGCACAACATATTCACAACAATCTCCCCCAATTTATGTCTACTGGAATTGTAGCCATAAATTAAGAGACACTTGATGATAACAAAACATCCTAAACATATATCTTTAAAGATAAGTAGATAAAACTGAAAGTGCTTCAATTTAAACAAGGTATACAAGGTTTGGCTCACAGTCAATTCAAGATGCTCCTCTATCCTGAGCAGATTTTTCTAGTTTCTTGAAGGTCTGGATCTTCTTCCAAGCTTTCTGTTGTTTTCTTCAATTTGATTCTAGAGCTGTCTGAGGAATTCTAATTCATCAGATTCTGAGAGATCTAACATTTTTTGCATTTCCAAAAGAGTCTCATTGCTAGAGATACTCAATTGGTCTTCTAGTCTGAAGAATCTTCTCACACCCTTGTCATCCATGAATTCCATCAGCCAGTAGGGCCTTAGATGCACTCTTCTCCCTGTGTATAGGATGATAAGAGTTTTGGGTAGTGCATCTTTGGCTCTAACACTCCTTAGCTCTTCAATCTTCTTCAATACTAATCTTCTTGCAGTTACATTAAACCCAAAGTTTTTCTTGAAGGATGAATAGACTTTGATCAACACAGCTTGGCTTTCTTGAAATATCCTGTGAAGAGGCCACTGAATCTCCCTTCCTCCTTTGTACTTGAATACCAACCTTTCAGGTAGGTTTCTGTATGCATCAATTGCCCTTACCTCATCCAGCTCCTCCAGATAAAGGTTTAGGTCTGAAAATTCCTTGATGTCACACAAGTACAAGTAGTCTCCCTTGTTGATCTTGGGTTGAGCTTTGACTACTACCTTGGATTTGAGAGGTGACAGCTTCACTTTCTTGACTGCCCTTGATTTTGTCCTTCTTGGCTTGGTGAGAATTGGCAAGTTGAAGTCAGGAATTGGTAATTTATCCCACTCAATTGGCTCATCCTTTGGCACAATAGGCTCTCCATGTATGTTCCTGTAGGGGTCCACCACCCTTATGTCTTCAAATACCACAGAGGGCTTTGATGCTTGAGTTTCAGCTTTAGTGGATTCCATTGGAAATTGATCTTCCAATTCCTTGTTAACAATATCCAACTTTCTTTTTGTTCTTTTAGCCAATTCTTTCTTTCTTGGAGATTTCTTCTGTTCTTTAATTTTCTTCTTTCATCCAGTAGCTTGAGTTGGTTGAGAGGGAATTTGTTGAGAAGAGTTCACAGCCTGTAGCTTGGTCAAGATAGCAAACTGTTCTTTCTTTTGTTTAGACTTCTTTGCATCTAGAGCAGCTTGCCTCTTTTCCTGCTTCAATCTGGCTTTTTCTTCTTCCTTTGCTTGAGCAAATAGTGGATGTCCAGCTACCACACAAATTTCCTTCCCATTTCTGAATATCTTTGTAATTCTCTCTCTTGAGACTGAATCAGCTGGATCTTTGTAGAGAAGAATAGATCTTGACAGAAGCTTCTTTTCATCAGGCTTGGGTGTCTCATACACAGTATCCATAGGGTTCTTCAAAGATGATTTTGGATAGTTTGCCCTTGGTTTAAGAATTATCTCAGCCTTTGTAGTCTTCATGCAGGAATATTGTCCTTTCTCCAGATAGTTCATGCTCATCTCATTCACATTGATTGGCTTGACATGAGAGTGATGGATTGCTGACTGATCTGGTTCCTTGACTAATTGAAACTTTCTCTGTATTTCCTCATCAATCTTTTTCCAGTTGATCAGAGTCAACTCTTCTTTATCAGCATCTTTCAAACTTGCTGCTGCTGCATTTATAAGATCTATACCATCTGCAACTGGTGGCTTGGAGATAGTAATTGAAGGTACAATTACTTTGCTGATTTGAACTACAATGTTCTCCCCCTTAGTTGGTCCTTTCTCCCCCTTACTTGATTCTCTCTCCCCCTTTTTGTTATCATCAAGTGAAGGAGTTAGGCCTTGTGCTTTAGCCAGTTGCATGAGAAGATTTGTCTGAGTCTGTTGATTTTGAAAAAGTAGGGCCACTGAATTCTCAATAACTTGAACTCTGGTCTCCAGCTTGGCTATCTTCTTTTCAGAATCTAATTCTCTTCTCAACCTTTGTAATAAATCATGCATGGTACCATATGGCATTATTGAATCCAGTTTCTCAGAGATGTATGTCTTTAAGTCAGCTATCTCCTTTTTCAATTCATCCACACTGATATTCTGTCTGGAGTGTTGGATCTTCATTAAGTGCAAGGAGTCTAGATGAGCTTTCAGAACAGCCTTGGTACCAGCATCTGAAACTTCCTGAAGGGCTTGTTGAATAGTTGTTACTTGTCTTACCAAAGACACCTCAAATTGTCCTGGTGTAAAGTCCTTTGCCCATGCCCATTCAGGTAAACTTAAAGCAGAACTTTGGCCTTCAGCTCCCCCTAAGTTCATGCTTCCATTCAAAGAACTAGAGTCATCATCATCAGAATTTACTCCAAATTCTTCAGATGGCTCTCCAGCTTGAGGAGGCATCCTGTTGACAGCAGCTTTATCTCTTTGAAGAGATTCTGTGGTGTGCACTAAGTGTAAAGTCTGCTCTGCCTCCACATTGCCCTGAGCAGCCAACAGTTGATAGGCTAAAACAGGTTGAGTAAAAGTGTCAGCATCCAAGGAAATGTTATCAATTACAGCTTTGTAATGTTGCTGAAATTGTCTTTCCTTTTCAGCATCATCCACAATCATTGACTCACTAGCAATGGCTGGCTCCATCCTTATTGCTCCAGTACCTACTTCTCTCTCATGTTCTCTCTTTTGTTGCATCAGGGTCTCACCCTGGCTCCCCACCCTCACACCCTCACCTTCACCTACTAAGGTGGGACTCCTCTCACTCACTTTTGCCAATCCTGAATGAATGGATTGCTGAGATTCACTCTTTTCCTCTCCTTTTTCCTGGGAGCAACCCAGCCTCTCACTCAATACACTCTCCTCTCTCAGTCCTAAGAGTGATTGTATTACCACCAAATCTTCTGCACTTGAAATTATTGAAGTTTGAAGTTGTGCAGAGACACTCGACGGATAAATGATATCCGTCGGGTGAGTGGTAAAGCTATCCGATGGATAACTGCTGTTAAGCTTATCCGTCGGGATACAATCACTACTCGACGGATGAGCAATATCCATCGAGAGAGTAGAAATGAATGAGGTGGGAAGAGAAACTATTGTTGACTCTGTGTTGATTGAAGTTATTTGAGGCACAGATGTCACAATAGAATCAGAAAGAATTGGCAAGTGACCCAACAAATCATCTAAAAGATGATGCTCACTTGCACTAGATTTTGGCTTCCCCAACAGAGTTAAAGAAGGGGAATCAGGAATTGAAGTGTTTATCATGTCCACTTCCAGTGAGTTAGTTGGTGAGTATTGTGTTTCAGTGGCTTCTATCAAGAGAGATTTTGGCTGTGACTCCACATTTATTGGAGCCACATCAATCTGAATTTGAGAAGGTGCAGGGACTGTGTCTTTAGCACCAGTTTGCACTAAGTGTGTGTCCTGTACATCCCCAGTTGTTTTGGATTTCTTCTTTCTAGTGTAAGTTTGGTGTAGGCTTGTGTTCCTAACCCTCTTGGCCTGTGCTCTTGGATGAGAGCTTTGTTCAATTGCCACATCCTTTTGGGAGGATGCAGCTAGAAGTGAGCTTCTGTCCTTTTTAAGCACTGCAATTTATTGGGAAACTGCAGTGTGGCTAGGCTGGGATTCATTCATCTCTCCAACCTTATCCTTGAGGTTTCTTTGATGTTCACCCCTTCCCTCACCTATCTTACCCTCCTTCACACTCCCCTCTTTGTGTTTGGTAGATTTTTCAACTGGTACCTTTTGAGAGATACCAGAGGAGGTTTTCTTTGATTTGGATTTAAGAATTGCAGTTGTTTTGGCAGCTTTGGTAGGCAACTGTTTGGTCATTGTTACAGTTGCCATAGCTATGCCTGAAGTCAAAGAAATAGAAGGGATTGGAATAGTTGAGAGTGTAGATGAACTTACCTCACTTACCTGAGGTGTCAGCATTACAGGAAAATAGAACATTGGCACATCCTTGTGATGGTTGGCTCTGTTCAAATCTGCAATGATTCTTCTCTCTTGAACCCAACAAGCTAATTTGTTGGTTGGGTTCTCAAGTACAATCTCTTCACAAAGATGGTTAGCCAAAAGCATAAAAAATCTAGCATAGTAAATATTCTTTCCTCTTTTGGCTAAGTCACCTAGTTTATAACCTAACTCATACACAACCAGGTCACTTAAGTTGTAATATTTGTCTGTAACTAGCATGTATAGCATGTTATGCATGGAAATGTTCACAGAATCAAAATTACTGATTTTTCCAGAAAAGACCTTAGTTACTACATCACACAAGTAACTTCATTCCTTCCTAAGACCTAGTCTTCTAATTTCACTTAGTTTTGCAATAGGAAGTGCATAATGAATGGAATTTAGCATATTTACAATATCAGTGTCAGTGTGTGGTGCAGTAACATTGTCATCAGGAATCTTGAAACATGCTTTTATGACATCACTATTGATACAGAAAACATTACCTTTGATGGTCAGAGTGATGGTTTTGTCAGTAGAGTTGTAGATTGCTATTGTCCACATCTCCTCAACAACTTCACAATAAATTGTGGGTGATTCCAGCATAGCAAAACTTAACTTGCAGTTCTTCACGAAGTCCATCATCTTATGATAGTCTTCAGATTGCTGAATCCCCTTATTGACCAAGGCAGTGAAGTTGTTCTTCTCATAGATGAACCCAGTCTGTGACATGATCTTTACTACGGGTGCCATTGTTAGGGAAGAAAAGCTTGAAGAGAAAGAGGATTTTTGCTTGAGAGAGAATGAAATAAGACAGTTGAATTTGAGAATGATAAAAGAAAATGATTAGAATGAAATAGGATTTTATACTTTGCTCAAACTCAACGGATTAAAATAATAAAGAGAAATAAATTACCCAATAGAAACTGCCTAAAATTACTGTTTTAAAATAAACTTTAAAAATTCCACCCATTATCCGTCGTGTAATGCTTATAAACTGTAAGTATACTCGATGGATAATATTCAGGGAATTAACGGTTAAGATTTAGACAGTTCGACGGATGAGGATAAAATGTTATCCGTCGAGCTTTAAAATATTCCAGAAAAGTAATTGATTTTTATTTACAATTTGTATATCGACGGATGACTCAACCTGATGGATAATGGTCATCCGTCGAGAGACAAATTTTGACTTAGCCAAAATTTCATCCAAGACTAAAAATCAACTAAATTTCTGGCTTCTTTTCAACTTGCAAGAATAATTCAGATAAATTCAAGAGTAATTAAGCATACCTAACTCACTTACCAACCTAGAAAAGTTGGATTCATCCAGTGGCTTGGTAAAAATATCTGCAAGTTGCTTCTCACTTGGAACAAAATGTAACTCTACAGTACCATTCATTATATGTTCCCTTATGAAATGGTACTTGATGTCTATATGCTTTGTCCTTGAATGTTGCACTAGATTTTCGGTGATGGCAATTGCACTTGTATTGTCACAGAAAATAGGAATCCTTTCAACTTGCAAACCATAGTCTAGCAATTGATTTTTCATCCATAAAATCTGTGCACAGCAACTGCCAGCAGCAATATATTCAGCTTCAGCTGTAGAAGTAGAAACTGAATTTTGCTTTTTACTGAACCAGGACACAAGCTTGTCTCCTAAAAATTGACAGGTTCCTGTTGTGCTTTTTCTATCAATTCTGCAACCTGCATAATCTACATCTGAATAACCAGTTAGATCAAAACCAGAATCTCTAGGATACCAAATGCCAAGGTTTGGTGTTCCTTTGAGATATCTGAAAATTCTTTTAATAGCTATCAAATGAGACTCTCTAGGATCAGCCTGAAATCTAGCACACAAACATGTAGCAAACATTATATCTGGCCTACTGGCTGTTAAGTACAGAAGTGAGCCAACCATGCCTCTATAACTTGAAATATCCACAGACTTTTCAGTAGTGTTTAGTTCAAGCTTAGTTGCAGTGGTCATTGGAGTTTTTACAGATGTGCAATCCATTAGATCAAACTTCTTTAAAAGATCAAAAATAAATTTAGTTTATCTAATGAATATTCCATCACTAACTTGCTTAACTTGTAAACCAAGAAAGTAAGTTAGTTCTCCCATCATACTCATTTCATACTTGTTTTGCATCAGTTTGGCAAACTTTTTACAAAGTTTCTCATCTGTAGAGCCAAAAATAATATCATCTACATAAATTTGAACAAGTATGCTAGAGCCATTCACATTTCTGAAAAATAAAGTTTTAACTACAGTACCTCTTGTGAAGTGATTTTCCAAAAGGAACTTTGATAAAGTGTCATACCAGGCTCTAGGTGCTTGCTTCAGTCCATAAAGTGCTTTCAATAGATAGTAGACATACTCTGGGAAATTTGGATCTTTAAAGCCAGGAGGTTGACTTACATACACTTCTTCCTCCAAATCTCCATTCAGAAAGGCACTTTTGACATCCATTTGATAGACCTTGAAATTGGCATGGGCTGCATAGGCTAAGAAGATTCTGATGGCTTCAAGTCTTGCAACAGGAGCAAATGTTTCATCAAAATCTATCCCTTCTTGCTGACAATAGCCTTTAGCAACCAATCTTGCTTTGTTCCTTTCTACTATGCCAGTTTCATCCATCTTGTTTCTGAATACCCATTTGGTGTCTATTGGATTCTTTCCTTTAGGCTTGGGTACCAGCTTCCATACTTTATTCCTTTCAAATTGGTTTAGCTCCTCCTGCATAGCTAAAATCCAATCAGGATCTAATAAGGCTTCTTCTACCTTCTTTGGTTCTTCCTTAGACAGGAAGCTGCTGTATAGACATTCTTCTTGAGTTGCTCTCCTGGTTAGAACTCTGGAAGAAACATCACCAATAATCAGTTCAAAGGGGTGATCTTTTGTCCATTTTCTTGGTTGAGGTAGATTAGCCCTAGATGAAGAGACCTCAATGTTGTCTTGATGTGTGATTGAGTTTTGATTGCTAGAAACTCCCCCTGAGTTTCTGGATCTTTGATTTGAGATTGGGGTGCTTTTTATGGGTGATCTGCCTTGACTTCCTGCTCCTTTTGATAACCCGACGGATGGTGAATTTTGAGTACCGACGGATGAGGCAGGTTGTCTTCCGACGGATAATACAGATTGCCTTCCGATGGATGAAGCATTATGTAACTCGACGGATGTTGAGTTTTGTACTTCTTTTATAGTAAATTTGTCTGCATTATCCTTAGACACTGTTTCTTGATCACTTTCATCATCACTTTCTTCACTGACCATCTCAACATTGTCGAATTTGAGGCTCTCATGGTAATCTCCATCTTTTAGTCCTTCAATCTTTTTATCATCAAACACAACATGTATAGATTCAACAACAATGTTGGTTCTTAGATTGTAGACTCTATATGCTTTACCAACAGCATATCCAACAAAAATTCCTTCATCTGCTTTAGCATCAAACTTCCCATTTTGATCAGTTTGATTTCTCAGAATATAGCATTTACAGCCAAAGACATGAAGAAAGTTCAGAGTTGGCTTCTTGTTCTTGAACAATTGATAACGTGTCTTGCATTTTGCTTGATTAATCAGAGAGATGTTCTGAGTGTAGCATGCAGTGTTGACAGCTTCAGCCCAGAAATATGTTGGTAATTTTGATTCTTCAAGCATTGTCCTTGCAGCTTCAATAAGAGATCTATTCTTTCTTTCCACTACTCCATTCTGTTGTGGAGTCCTTGCTGCTGAAAACTCATGCAGGATCCCATTTTCCTCACAGAATGCTCTCATGACATAGTTCTTGAACTCAGTTCCATTGTCACTCCTGATTCTTCTAACTTTGAAATCAGGATGATTGTTAACTTGCCTTATGTGATTGATGATGATTTCACTAGCTTCATCTTTGGACTTTAGGAAATAGGTCAAAGAGAACTTTGAGAAATCATCTACAATTACTAGGCAAAATCTTTTCTTTGAGATTGACAATACATTGACTGGTCCAAACAAATCCATGTGAAGCAGTTGCAGAGGTTCTTCAATTGCTGAATCAAGTTTCTTCCTGAATGATGCTTTAATTTGCTTCCCTTTTTGGCAGGCATCACACAGTCCATCCTTTGTAAACTCCACCAGAGGAATGCCTCTAACTAGCTCTTTCTTTACCCGCTCATTCATGGTCTTGAAGTTCAAATGGGATAGCTTCTTGTGCCATAGCCAACTTTCATCTTGACTTGCTTTACTGAGAAGACAAGTTACAGATTCTGCTTTAGTTGAGTTGAAGTCAGCTAGATACACATTTCCTCTTCTCACACCAGTGAGAACCACTTTGTTGTTTTGATTATTAATCACAACACAGGTTTCTTTGTTGAAGGTTACTGAGTTGCCTTTATCACAAAGCTGGCTGATACTCAACAAATTGTGTTTGAGACCATCCACTAAGGCAACCTCTTCAATGATGACATTGTCCTTTGAAATCAAGCCATATCCCACAGTATAACCTTTGCTGTCATCTCCAAAAGTGATATATGGGCCAGCTCTCTCTTCAAACTCTGTGAGCAGGGTAGAATCACCAGTCATGTGTCTTGAACAACCACTATCCAAGTACCAAAGATTCCTTCTGTTTCCCTGCACACATCAAAATCAAATCAAGTTGATTTTGGTACCCAAGTTTCCTTAGGTCCTGCCTTGTTAGCTTTCTTCTTCTGTTTCTTAGGTCTTAACTCATTTGACTTAGGAATTTCAGATTTTTCCTTAGTCATTTGGGTTGGGCCTTTGAAACCACTAGATGCAACAGAATTATTATGCATGTTATGGCTAACAGGAAATGGCATGCTTGGTGCAAACATGTTATTCCAGTAAGGCATGCTAAATGGCATTTGAGGCATATTGTATGCAGCATAATATGGATTAGGTGCAAATGGCATATTAGCAAACTGTGCATTCATGTTCAGTGTAGGCATAGCATTAACAGGCATAGGAGGCATGGCATTCATGTTAGAGAATTGAGGCTGAACAGACATGGGAGTAGGCATGGCAGATTTGCAATTAACAGACAAATGATTTACACTACCACATTTGACACAGATTTTTCTAGGAGCATATTTGTCAGGTGTGTAGTTGTTATGTTTGTTAATCCCTACTTTACCATTCCTATTGTTTTTCCTTTTAGTCTCTGTTTTTACCTCTATCTTCTCAAGTCTGTCACTCAACTGTTTGACAGTCATGTGACCAACATTAGCCTTCTTCCCTTTCTTGGCTTGACTTGACTCCCCTGAAATGAAGTTCTTGGAAACAGACCCATACTTTTCATTTAGCTTGGTTAATTTGGCTTTACTAATGGGTTTGTTCACAGCCGATGGATGATGATTTTTATCATTCGACGGATAACACATTTTGTTATCCGACGGATAGTCCTCATCATCCGTCGAGTCTACATCTGTCAGCAATCCATCTACCAAAATAGGTTCTAGTTTCTCCTTATTCTTTTTCCAGGCTTCATCACAAAAGGACTCAATTCCTTGAACCTTGGTGATTTGAGCATGAACATCTCTGGATGTTTTCCATGCTTTAATCACCTCCTATTCACGATCGAGCTGCTTCTTTAAAATTTCTTCCTTTTTCAAGGACTCAGTTAATTCCTCCTTAGCAATTCTACACTCAATTTTTAGTTTCTCAAACTCAACAAACTGAGACTCAAGCACAATATTCCTCTCACTCAAAAACAAGTTGTTTTCTTTGATTTTAGCATTTTCTTTAGTGAGGGACTTAAGTGTAACATACAAATGATACAATTCTGTAGACATGTCATTTATTGCATCATTACACTCAGCTTTAGATAAATGTGCAAGGTTTGTAGTAATTACCTGATTGCTTGAGGAACTTGTCTCTGTTTCATCAGACTTGGCCATAAGGGCTAGATTGACATAGCTGACATCCTCATCTTCATCCAAACCATCAGCTGCCCAGTCATTCTCTTGTGTAATAAAAGCCTTTTCCTTCTGTTTGAGTAGATCAAAGTATTTTTGCTTATAATCCACAGACTCAAATCTCTTCTTACTGGAAACTGACTTTCTACACTCATTTGCAAAATGCCCTGCCAAGCCACATTTGAAACACTTGAATTTTGACTTATCCACCATGTTTCTATTTGGCTTGGCAGCTCCAAAGTTCTTCTTGAACTTGAGCTTGGCAAATCTTCTTGAAAGGAATGCTAGGTGCTCATCAATGTCCTCCATGTCATCTTGACTCAAAGAATCTTCACTTTCTGCAGCTAGCCCTTTACCCTTGCTTTCACAGGCCTTTAAAGTTGATTCCACAGCTTCCATCTTCACTTCCTTCTCCTTTTCCAGTTCAGCATCTAGTGCAATGGATCCTCCTTTCTTCTTTCCTCTCTCCATTCTTTCATCCTGCTCTATTTCAAGCTCATAGGTCTTCAGAATGCCATACAGTCTCTCCAAAGTAAACTCCTTATAATCTTGTGAGTTTCTCAATGAGGCTGTCATTGGTTTCCATTCCTTTGGAAGAGATCTGAGAAATTTCAGATTGGAGTCTTTAGTCTGATAGACTCTTCCATGCAATTTAAGAGCATTTAGTAGCTTTTGGAATCTACTAAAAATGTCAGTGAGTGACTCACTTTCTTCATTGTGAAAATGCTCATATTGCTGAATCAGGAGCTGTATTTTATTTTCTCTTACTTGCTCAGTACCATCACAGATTATCTGTATTGTGTCCCAAACTTCCTTGGCAGTCTTGCAGTTGATGATGTTATCAAACATATCTACATCAACACCATTGAACATAATGTTCATGGCCTTTTTATCTTTCCTGACTTGTTCAAGATCAGGATCAGACCATTCATGCCTTGGCTTTGGAACTGATGGTTCATTTCCTGTTGCAGCTCTCATTGAAACATGAGGGCCTCTTTCTATGCCGTCCACATAGGCCTCATCTTGAGAAAGCATATGAAGATGCATCTTTACCTTCCAATGATGGTAATTATCTTTATCCAGAAAAGGAATCTTGACTCCAACATCTTTCTTGTTCATCTTGCTGAATTGTTTTGATCTTTAAACTCTTTGTAGATTAAGAGCTTGCTCTAATACCAATTGTTAGTCCCTTAACAATATAGCAAGAATTACAGAAGGGGGGTTGAATGAAATTCTTTACCTTTTTCTTGAAATAAAAATGTTCAACTCTATTATAGATATATCTGTTTTGATTAGCATAATGCGGAATATAAACTTTAATGAATCAAAACAAGAGTAATTAAAAACAAGAGTCTTTAAAACCTTTCTGGTGGATTTAAACAATTCCACCAGAGATATATATTAATATATCGAGAGAACTCTGTGTGCAGAAATGCTCACAGCTGCTTATACAAGATAGAACAACTAAGAATACAGGAAATGCTAAAGATAGTGCTTACAAAGATTTCTCTATGTTTGTTTCTAAGCTCACTTAGTTTTCTTAGTTCTTTTTCTATTTGCTACTCTCTTGGTTTATATATATTACCAAGATTACAAAGTCAAAAGAACTGAATAAATATAAAATCTAACAGTCTTGATCTTTGCTGCTTTTTGTCCTCTATTACCCAGTTAATGGGCTTCCACAGTGTGTTTGTATCCAATCTCGACGGCTGTGTGTCAGCTTTCACTGTTCAACTGATGTTTGAATCTTGATATTATCATCCGTCGACTTTCAGATCATCCGTCGATGACTTACTTGATCATCCGTCGACTACTATTTTGAACATCCGTTGAAAGTCATTTGATCATCCGTCGAAGCTTTGTTAAGCATCCGTTGATAGCTATTTTGGCACTTGACTTCATTTCACTTATACAGAATTACAAGACATTGCTTATGTATAGTTAATCAACCTATTTTGCATATCTAGTTAAAGTCAACATGACTTATATGCTACTACAGATTCTATACAAAGGTGCATACAACACTATGCTACAAACTTATCATTATATAAGCTACTCACTCGATGGATAATAAATTACTCATCCGTCGGTACTCAAACTGAGTTATCCGTCGGGACTATAATTCTTATCCGTCGAGTGCTACATTATTTCACTAAGTAAAATCTACTTTGATGTTTTGTTTAGGTAATCATCAAGTGCACACCATATTCACAACAACTTCCAGCAGCAATATATCCAGCTTTAGTTGTAGAAGCAGAAACTGAATTTTGCTTTTTACTGAACTAGGACACAAGCTTGTTTTTTAGAAATTGACAGGTTCCTGTAGTACTTTTTCTATCAATTCTACAACCTGCATAGTCTGCATCTGAGTAACCAGTTAGATCAAAACCAGAATCTCTAGGGTACCAAATGCCAAGTTTTGGTGTTCCATTGAGATATCTGAAAATTCTCTTAATAGCTACCAAGTGAGATTCTCTAGGGTCAGCCTGAAATCTAGCACACAAACATGTAGCAAATATTATATCTGGCCTACTAGCTGTTAAGTACATAAGTGAGCCAACCATGCCCCTATAACTTGAAATATCCACAGACTTTTCAGTAGTGTTTAATTCAAGCTTAGTTGCAGTAGCCATGGGAGTTTTTGCAGATGTGCAATCCATTAGATCAAAATTCTTTAAAAGATCAAAAATGTATTTAGTTTGACTAATGAATATTCCATCACTAACTTGCTTAACTTGCAAACCAAGAAAGTAAGTTAGTTCTCCCATCATACTCATTTCATACTTACTCTGCATCAGTTTGGCAAACTTTTTGCAAAGTTTCTCATCTGTAGAGCCAAAAATAATACCATCTACATAAATATGAACAAGTATGCTAGAGCCATTAACATTTTTAAAGAATACAGTTTTATCTACAGTACCTCTTGTGAAGTGATTTTCCAAAAGGAACTTTGATAAAGTGTCATACCAGGCTCTAGGTGCTTGCTTTAGTCCATAAAGTGCTTTCAAAAGATAATAGACATGTTCTGGAAAATTTGGATCTTCAAAACCAGGAGGTTGATTTATATAAACTTCCTCCTCCAAATCTTCATTCAGAAAGGCACTTTTGACATCCATTTGATAGACCTTGAAATTGGCATGGGCTGCATAGGCTAAGAAGATTCTGATGGCTTCAAGTCTTGCAACATGAGCAAATGTTTCATCAAAATCTATTCCTTCTTGTTGACAATAGCCCTTAGCAACCAATCTAGCTTTGTTCTTGACTACTATGCCATTTTCATCCATCTTGTTTCTGAATACCCATTTGGTGTCTATAGGATTCTTTCCTTTAGGTTTGGGCACCAGCTTCCATACATTATTCCTCTCAAATTGGTTTAGCTCCTCCTACATAGCTAAAATCCAATCAGGATCCAACAAAGCTTCTTCTACCTTCTTTAGTTCTTCCTTGGAAAGAAAGCTGTTGTATAGACATTCTTCTTGAGTTACTCTCCTGGTTTGAACCCTAGAAGAAACATCACCAATGGTGAGCTCAAATGGGTGATCCTTTGTCCATTTCCTTTGTTGAGGTAGATTAGCTCTAGATGAAGATGCCTCATTGTTGCCTTGATGTGTGATTGAGTTTTGATTATTAGAAACTCCCCCTGAGTTTGTGGATCTTTGATTTGAGAAAGGGGAACTTTCTATAGGCGATCTATTCTGATTTCCAACTTCTTTTAATAACCCGACGGATGGTGAATTTTGAGTTCCGAAGGATGAAGCTGGTTGTCTACCGACGGATAACGCAGATAGTCTCCCGACGGATAAAGCATTATGCAACTCGACAGATGTTGAATTTTGTGCTTCATTTGTAGTGAATTTTTCTGCATTATCTTTTGATACTATTTCTTGATCACTTTCATCATCATTGTCATCACTAACCATCTCCACATTGTCAAATTTGAGGTTCTCATGGTAGTCTCCATCTTGCAATCCTTCAATCTTTTTATCATCAAACACAACATGTATTGATTCCATAACTATGTTGGTTCTTAGATTGTAGACTCTATATGCTTTACCAACAGCATATCCTACAAAAAGTCCTTCATCTGCTTTAGCCTCAAACTTCCCATTCTGATTAGTTTAATTTCTCAAGATATAACATTTACAGCCAAAGACATGAAGAAAATTTAGAGTTGTCTTCTTGTTCTTGAACAATTGATAGGGAGTCATGCATTTTTCTTGATTGATCAGAGAAATATTCTGAGTGTAGCATGCAGTATTTATACCTTCAGCCCCGAAATATGTTGGCAATTTAGATTCTTCAAGCATTGTCCTGGCAGCTTCAATAAGCGATTTGTTCTTCCTTTCCAGTACTCCATTCTGTTATGGGGTTCTTGCTGCTGAAAACTCATGCAAAATTCCATTTTCTTCACAAAATGCTCTCATGACAGAATTCTTGAACTCAGTTCCATTGTCATTCCTGATTCTTCTAACTTTAAAATCAGGATGATTATTGACTTGCCTTATGTGATTGATTATGATTTCACTAGCCTCATCTTTAGACTTTAGGAATTATGTCAAAGATAACTTTGAGAAATCATATACAAGTACTAGGCAAAATCTTTTCCTTGAAATGGACAACACATTGACTGGTCCAAACAAATCCATGTGTAGCAGTTGCAAAGGTTCTTCAATTGTTGAATCAAGTTTCTTTCTGAATGATGCTTTAATCTGCTTTCCCTTTTGGCAGGCATCACACAATCTATCCTTAGAAAACTCCACTAGAGGAATGCCTCTAACCAGTTCTTTCTTTACTAGCTCATTCATGGTCTTGAAGTTTAGATGGGATAGCTTCGTGTGCCATAGCCAACTTTCATCCTGACTTGCTTTGCTGAGAAGACAAGTAACAGATTCCACATTAGATGAGTTAAAGTCAAATAGGTACATATTTCCTTTTCTCACACCAGTGAGAACCACTTTGTTGCTCCTCTTGTTAGTCACAACACAGGCTTCTGAGTTGAAGGTTACTGAATTGCCTTTATCACAAAGCTGGCTGATACTCAGCAAATTATACTTGAGACCATCCACTAAGGCAGCCTCCTCAATGATGACATTGTCTTTTGAAATCAAGCCATATCACACAGTATAATCCTTGTTGTCATCTCCAAAAGTAATACTAGGGCCAACTCTCTCCTTGAACTCTGTGAGCAGGGTAGAATCACCAGTCATGTATCTTGAACAACCACTATCCAAGTAACATAGATTCTTTCTGTTTCCCTGCACAAATCAAAATCAAATCAAGTTGATTTTGGTACCCAAGTTTCCTTGGGTCCTGCCTTATTAGCTTTCTTTTTCTGTTTCTTAGGCTTTATCTCATTTGACTTGGGGATATCAGATTCATCCTTAGTCATTTGAATTGGGCCTTTGAAATCATTCATCATAATAGAATTATCATGCATACTTTGATTAACAGGGAATGACATGCTGCTAGTGAACATGTTATTCCAGTAAGGCATGCTAAATGGCATTTGTGGCATACTAAATGCAGCATAATAAGGATTAGGTGCAAATTGCATATTAGCAAACTGTGCATTCATATTCTGTGTAGACATAACATTCATAGGCATAGGAGGTATGGCATTCATGTTGGGAAAGTGAGATGGCACAAATATGGAAGTAGGCATGGCAGATTTGCAATTAACATACAAATGGTTTACACTAACACACTTGACACAGATTTTTCTTGGAGCATATTTATCAGGTGTAGTTATTGTGTTTGTTAATCCCTACTTTACCATTTCTATTATTTTTCTTTTTAGCCTCTGTTTTAATCTCAATCTTTTCAAGTCTGTCACTCAATTGCTTGACTTCATATGACCAACATTAGCCTTTTTCCCTTTCTTAACTTGACTCGATTAACTTATAACAAAATTCTTGGAAACTGATCCATACTTTTCATTTAACTTAACGAGTTTGGCTTTACTGATAGGCTTGCTCACAGTCGACGGATGAGGATTTACATCACTCGACGGATAACCCTTTTTGTTATCTAACGGATGACCCTCATCATCCGTCGAGTCTACATCTGTTAGCACTCCTTCAACCAAATTTGGATCTAGCTTCTCCTTGTTCTTCTTCCAGGCTGCATCACAAAAGGACTCAATCCCTTGAACTTTGGTAATTTGAGCATGAACATCTCTAGATGTTTTCCATGCCTTAATCACCTCCTTTTCATGTTCAAGCTGCTTCTTCAAAATTTCTTCTTTCTTCAAGGACTCAGTTAATTCCTCCTTAGCAATCTTACACTCAATTCTTAATTTTTCAAAATCAATGAACTGAGACTCTAGCACATTATTCCTCTCACTTAAAAACAAATTGTTTTCTTTGATTTTAGCATTTTCTTTAGTAAGAGACTTAAGTGTAATACACAAATGATATAACTCTATAGACATGTCATTTATAGCATCATTACACTCAGCTTTAGATAAATGTGCAAGGTTTGTAGTAATTACCTGATTACTTGAAGAACTTGTCTCTGTTTCATCAGACTTGGCCATTAGGGCTAGATTGACAGAACTGACATCTTCATCTTCATCCAGACCATCTGCAGCCCAGTCATTTTCTTGTGTAATGAAAGCCCTTTCCTTTTGTTTGAGCAACTCAAAGTATTTCTATCTATAATCCACAGGCTCAAACTTCTTTATGTTGGAATCTGACTTTCTACACTCATTGGCAAAGTGCCCTGCCAAGCCACATTTGAAACATTTGAATTTTGATTTATCCACCATGTTTCTATTTGGCTTGGCTGCTCCAAAGTTCTTCTTGAACTTGAGCTTGGAAAATCTTCTGGAAAGAAATGCTAGATGTTCATCAATATCCTCCATGTCATCTTGGCTCAAAGAATCTTCATTTTTAGCTACCAGCCCATTGCCCTTGTTTTCACAGACCCTTGAAGTTGATTCAACAGCTTCCATCTTCATCTCCTTCTCTTTTTCTAACTCAGCAACTAGTGCAATGGATCCTCGTTTCTTCTTTCCTCTCTCCATCCTCTCATCTTGCTCTATTTCAAGCTCATAAGTCTTCAGGATGCCATACAGTCTCTCCAAAGTAAACTCCTTATAATCTTGAGAGTTTCTTAATGAGACTGTCATTGGTTTCCATTCCTTTGGAAGAGATCTAAGGAATTTCATTTTGGAGTCTTTTGTCTGATAGACCCTTCCATGCAGCTTCAGAGCATTTAGTAGTCTTTGAAACCTACTAAAGATGTCAGTGAGAGACTCACTTTCTTCACTATGAAAATGCTCATATTGCTGAATCAGTAGCTGCATCTTATTTTCTCTAACTTGCTCAGTGCCGATAATCTGTATAGTGTCCCAAACATCCTTGGCAGTTTTGCAATTGATGATGTTGTCAAACATATCACCATCAACTCCATTAAACAGGATATTCATGGCCTTCTTATCTTTCCTGACTTGTTCAATATCAGGATCAGACCATTCATGCCTTGGCTTGGGGAAAGATGGCTCATTTCCAGTTACAGCTCTCATTGGTACATGAGGACCTCTACATAGGCCTCATCTTGAGAAAGTAAATGAAGATGCATCTTTACCTTCCAGTGATGGTAATTATCTTTATCCAGAAAAGTAATCTTGACTCCAACATCCTTCTTATTCATCTTGTTATTTTGTTGATCTTTAAAACTCTTTGTTTATCAAGAGCTTGCTCTGATACCAATTGTTAGTCCCTTAACAATTCAACAAGAATTACAGAAGGGGGTTGAATGGAATTCTTGAAACTTTTTCTTAAATAAAATTGTTCTAACTTAAATATATATATCAGTGTAAATTGATTTGCAGAGTGCGGAATAATAACTTCAAATGAATCAAAACACAAGTAATTAAAAACACAAGTCTTTAAAAACTTTCTGGTGGATTTGAATGTATCCACCAGAGATATATAATATATATCGAGAGAACTCTGTGTAGCAAAAAACTCACAGCTGCTTACAAATATTGAACAACTAAGAATGCAGAGAAATGCTAGGAATACAGCTTACAAATGTTTCTCTCCTTGGTTGCTTAGTTAGTTATTCTATTTGCTGCTTCTTGGTTTATATATCACCAAGATTACAAAGTAATAAGACAAGATAATAAAACAAAAACTATCAAGTCTAATACTATGCTACTTCATTACTCTATTCCAGCATCTTTGAATATCTTCATAATAGCATGGAAATGGCAATGCTTCTTTGTTCTCAAAAATCCAGTTGAATAGGATACCACATTCCATTTATATACACTCGACGCATGTGACTGTGTTGTCACTGTCAACGGATGTTTGAATTGATTATCCGTTGATTACATGATCATCCATCGATGGCTTTGTTGATCATCCGTCGATAGCTTTGTTGATCATCCGTCGACAGCTATATTGATCATCCGTCGATAGCTTTGTTAATCATCCGTTGGTAGCTATTTGGCACTTGACTTCATTTCATTTATACAGAATTACAGGACATCATCTATGTACAATTAATCAACCTATTCTGCATATCTAGTTAAAGTCAATCATGACTTATATGCTACTACAGAATCTATACGAAGGTATATGCAGAAATGTGCTACAGACTTATTGTTACATAAGCTACTCACTCGATGGATAATAAATCACCATCCGTCGGGACTATATTGAGTCATCCGTCGGGACTATAATCCTTATTCGTTGAGTGCTACATTTTTCACTAAGTAAAATCTACCAAGGTATTTTGTTAATGAAATCATCAAGTTCACAACATATACACAACATATTTATTCCTTCTTATCAATAAAGAGTAGTATTGTTATACAAAGAAGGTTGCGGTGTAGCAGTGGATTCTAGTAACGATGATGTCTAGAATGAAATCCTAGATTCGATTTTCGATATCGAGGGAGTTTCAAAGATGATTGTTTTTTTTAAGCTCGCGCAAGAGCATGGGTCCATAGAATGATGGAAAAATTAGTAAAAATATATAGGCATGTGAAATACGATGCAATAATACTTGATGTTGATATATATATACATCTACATGTATTTTGTTCTCCGGTGATAAACCTCTATAGTTCAGAGGTAGGTTCCAAGCCACATATTTTGTGACCATATATTTTTATATATAATTCTCTTAAATTCGTTCTTTTCTCTTCTTTTCATTTTCGTGTAAACTGAGAAGAACAACTCTTCCAAAAGGGGAGGTATAGCAGAATGACTATCTATCTGTGTGATAGAAGCCTAGTAGGATACCACATGTTGTTTAATTATTTGTCAAGTACTAAAGGCTGACCATCTTCTCTACTAACTATGTAATAGAACAAGTGTTCATGATCATAGTGATCTCTCAATAAATTTCTTTACTTCTATATGATTGATCAAACTTTGGAAAATAGAAGCAGCTGAAAAGGGAGTAGTAAAAGTATGTTGGTATTCAGAATGGAAACGCGTTCGTGATACTAAGGTTGACGCATTTATTACAAGGTTATAAAACTTTAGCGAGTAAAGGTATATCTAGAATAGTATTATATATAAAAGATAGTAACGATCACGAACTGGAAAAGAGTGGGTATTGAGAAGCAAAAGCTATAATGCTAGAAGTTATGTTGAGAGTCTGTGCAATAAACTTGAAAGAATTTGGAATGATCACTTAACACGGATTGAGTTTTTTTACGATAATAGATCATATGTCAATATCGACATGTCTCCTTATGAGATCCTTGAGGGAAGACTATGTCAATCTCCCTTATGATAGGATGAAGTTATAGAGCGCAAGATGCTCGAACCAGCAGTGGTCTAAAGGACCAAGGATATAATCGATCTAATCAGAGGACGGCTGGTAGTAGCCCAAGATGGACATAAGAAGTATGCTGATTTGACAACGAAAGGAAAAAGAGTATGAAATACGGGACCTGATGTTGTTAAAGGTTTCCCCTTGGAAAGCCTTGGAAAGGATTGATGAGGTTCGGAAAGAAAGGAAAGCTAAGTCCACGATTTGTTGGACCCTTGGATATATTACGATGTATTGGGAAGTTATCAAATGAACTAGCCCTACCCCCGAACCTGCAGCAAGTTCATAACATGTTCCACGTATCAATATTAAGGAAGCATAATCCGAATGCCGGACACATAGGAGAATACGAGCGCATAGACATGCAACCAGACTTGACCTATATAGAGCAACCAGTAAGGGTTATGGATTCAAAGGAGCAAGTGCTTAGGAACAGGGTTATCAGACTAGTCAGAGTTTTGTGGCAAAACCACAATGTGGAAAAAAAATTTACTTGAGAGTTAGAAAGCACAATGCTAGAAAAGCATTCCCAACTGTTTTCTATCTGATTCATGGATGGAATCCTTTTAAGGAGGGGAGACTGTAATAACCCCAATTTTTGGAAATTTTTGAAACCCTGATGAATAGTAATTTTTTTTTCTAATTATGCTGATTAAGGAAAATTATCAGACCACACTATATAGGAGTACTGTTATGGAAATTCTGAGATTGTAAGTATTCCATAAAGTAAATGAGTGTATGTAAAGATCGTCAGAATTCGAATCCGGACACTTTAATTTTTCCCGAAAATCCACCATATACCGAAAGAATTGAGTATAAGGTAACATGATTTTTTATTTAAGGATTATAGCAGAGGATCATTAAAGGAATATAAGCTATTAATACAGGTTCAAAGAAGCCCAAGTAATAAGATCCCGGATATGATCCCTCAAACTATTAACGAGAACGAGAGTTAAGCGAACCGTAAAACAAATAAGAGACCAAGAGACAAACTTGTACAAGAAGCCAAGGATTATGACATCATCAAACCACAAGGGATTGACACATGGAAAGAAAGTGATGCATGATGGATGATGTCATCAAGGGAGAAGATATTTATGCAAGGAAATCAAAGAAGCTTTTCCATTTTTTCCATTTCATCATTTTGCTCTCGGCCAAAATGATACCAGAAACTTCAAACTGACATATCTCCTTCAATACTCACTCAAATATTGTGTTCTATAGCTCGTTGGAAAGGTATTGAGATGGCCTACAACTCTTGTTCACAAGTCTCGTCCAAATAATCATGTTAAGACCTCCATTTTGACAGTTCTTTAAATAGGACTTTTAAAAACATCAAAACCTAACTTTGTGTTTTCTTGATTGTTTGTGAGATCCAAGCTTGTACAAGGATTGATCAAGGTTTTAAGGCTCCCTAGAAACTTTTTACTCACAAATAAAGGTATAAAAACTTCTTGAACTTTAGTACTAAGCTTGATTGTTTGAGTTTTTAGATGAATTGGTAAATATATAGTTAGATCCACGCTTAGTAGTGATTTTTGTGAAGTTGTGTTGATTTTGAATGGTGAATTTGTAGTGATTGAATGAGTTGGTAAAACCTTGGAGTGTGGACTGATTTTTTAGTGGTTTAAGTTGTATTTGTTGTGTTATTTATTGTTGGAGGATGGGAGTGAATTGATGAGGTTTTAGAGTGGTAATTATTTTGGGAATCGCGTAAACATAGCCGTCGTAATGCCCGATATACCTTAGACTATTTTTGTACTTGGCTTCAGGACCCTTTAACTCACTGTAAGATTCTGACCTTTGCCATGATTATATAGTTCATGTAACGAGCTTCGTTTTTATATGTCGTTCGCCTAAATCCGAGTTACGAGCGATGAGAAACGACCATTTTAAGTATCGGCATTTCGCGAGCGAACCCCGAAACCTCGAGTAACTTTGAAACCTTTTTTAAGGCCCTTAAAAGTCTAATTGGATTACTAAAACATTATGTAAGGTGGGTTAGGCAGTTGGTAAGGTACTTGTGAAAGAGTCGCCTCAAAATTCGTAACGGTTAATTTATTAAAATTGGTGGAGTCGAGGGTACACTAACGATTAACGTAAATCGTTAAGTGTATAAGCGACCGTTAGGGTATGAGTGAGTGTTGACTAGTTTCTTAAGCGACTGTGGTCTAATTCCGGCTTATTTATTCTTCATAGGTTACCGGACCCACTCTAAGCTTAAGTCTACCCCGGAATGCTCAGGCAAGTATTCTACCCGTATAACTGTTGTTGTGATGTATATGTGTATATGCATTATCTTGTGATAAGTGCATGATTATTATTAGCAAATCTTCCGATATATTGGAGCATATTGATATGATATATGTGCATGCATGTTTCGTAATCTTGATATTCTATTATCAATTCAAATGCTTATAAACTGCATAATACCTATGCTAGAGATAAGCAGTAGTTGCGTATACCCTTAGAATAGGGGACCCGAAGGTGAACATTTTTCTAAACTGGGAGTCGATGTTCCCGAGTATAATATATATATATATATATATATATAATTTCTATAACTACTAATCGGATAAGGTATATTCGATAGTTTTGAATAATAATCAAACTTATTTTCGATTATTCAAATAAAGATTGTACTTTCGTATAAGTATATCTTTTGTTATTTATTATTCATTTCAAGTATGAGTTTTAAAACTTGTACTTCAATTATTTTTATATAGATTATCCTTATGGGAATATTATTTAAATAATAATATTTAGATATTTTCTAACATATCGGGAATGATTTATTTTATTAAATCATCATTACTCTAAACATTCTTTAAAATGTTTTCGAGTCTTCAAAATCATTTTAAAAGCTAGAGAGGATCCCAAAACTCATTTTCAGATTTAATATCTTCCTTTCGAAGGGGATTTAAATACTCGCTCAAAACCTAAGGGATCCGGCTCTGTGGTGTATTTTTGGAGCAACGAAGTTGCTAACTTGATAAAAGAGTTTGATTACTTGCCCAACATTTGGGAAGTAAGCCCAATCGAAATGCGTCGGCATAAGCAAAATGGGCTCAGTGGGGGTCTATGAAAGTGTAAGTGGCTCGGTGGGAGTCCATCAATGCGTAAGTGGTTGAGTGGCAGTCCAGCATAAGGTTCTAATGCGGCCAGGGTGATGACCAGTGGGGGATTCATCCATCTACTAGTAGAAAAGGTGACTTAATTGGTATCTTTGCCTGATTAGCAAGATATCAGGTTTATGTCAAAGTTTCTTCTTTCCAAAATTCTTGGGAATGACAACTCTGCTTATACTTCCATAGCAGAAGAGTGTATGAAATGTATATATATAGGTGTATATATATATCGGGACTAATGAAGTATCTCGTAACTTCATTTCTTTCAAATGATATTTCAAATATTGAATATATTCAAGTCTTACCTTGTAGTCTCATCTATGTGATGAACTTTTGAAACTGATTATAGCTTGAACGGTGGTAGTTCGAGTAGTATCCGAAAAAGATATAAGTATATTGGAGTATCTCGTAACTTCATCTTTTCAACTTATATCTAGTTAATGATTATCTTATGCATGACATATATTTTCAGAAAAATATTGAGACAAGGTTAGATATATGAGATCACCTTGTGTAATACCCTCCAAACCCGGGTCAGAAGTTTGGGGCTCACAACATACACACACACAATATATAAACCTGTATACAAAATATTGTATGCATTGACCCTTCTTTTCACAACCATGGATCACAACAGGTTCAAGTATGAAAACAAGCCATAACCTTATCTTTTATTACATCGTACCAAATCCCGACTATTTCAACTGATAATAATATCGCTCTTACAATCTTGCATAACTCATCTACAATATAAAGCTCCTGCTAGCTAGATCCGACTTAACCTGGAATCTTAGCTCGCATATTGGACATGGAAACCTCGTTACCAACAATTTGCTTTTCAACTGTTGAAGATATAAAAAGATTTGCAAGAGTGAGCTAAATAGCTCAGCAAGTCATAATAACAATAACTGAGGTTAAACAATTACCAACTGAAATGATTCTAAAGAATCAAGTTTATGAATAAGCAATGATTAGAATTGGATATTCACTTTTCATTTTAAAAACCAAGGTTAGGCTGCTGATCAGTCATGCACTAACCCCGAGCAAGGCTCCCAACTTTGCTCTATATACTAGATTCAAGGCACACATTGGCCTATTATGACCACGAATCTGGTCTGACCACGTTTCTGGTCCACATTTATAAAACTATCCAATTCTAAAACAATTCAATATGATAACCAATGAAAACCAATAAGCTGAATCATAAACAATATTTATCTTAAAGCATAGGGTGATTCATAACACCATGAAGGCATAACATGGAATTTGAAAAGATTGGCTTTCAATCAAGAAAAGATTCAGAAAGTAGAGGACCAAGGGTTCAAGGGTTCCAAGAATTGGTCTTCTATTAAACAAGGAATAAGGGTTTGTATGTTAAGAAACTCAATATCAGAATCAGTATGTGGTAGATATGTATTTGTGGAGTAGTATCGTATGTGTATGGCTCGTATCTAGGAATTCAACAATCAATGGTTTATGAAGAATAAGGCTTATGGCTCAAGATCAATAAGAATCAGGGTTTAAGGTTAAATAGTTTAAAGTGCTTGCAGTATAAAACATGTGTTATTTTGAAAAATAGCGACATATTATGAAACAGATCGAAAATATTTGCAATATATCTTGAAAAAGGTTCAGAAGTACTTGCCGTATCACAGATGACTTCCTCTTTACTTGTACTCATCTAACAGTTTTACTCAACCATTTTCCTGCTCTTTTTATGCCTTGCTTCTATTTATCAATCACCCGTCTTCTCTTTCTACGCTTTAGTTCTATTTACTGATCACTGGCTTTCTTTCAATACCTCGTTTATTCTGCTAGGCATCACAAGTATCTTTCAATATTTAATCTCATATTATTCTAATCGTCACATAGACGTCATAAACTTTTATCTACCCTTCGTTTCATCCAAATCCGATTTACGGATTGAAAGTTATGACTAAAACAGTCAAACAATAACCACATAGGCATATAACACAACAATCAGATAGCGCGTAGCACATAGCACGCAAGATATTCGATCAAAATAATTTTTCAAAGAAGATTCGGGGTCAAAATGATTTTCCAAGTATTTACTACGAATTTTTGAACATTTTTCGGAATTAAAACGGGACTCTGAATCAATTTATAATTAAAAAATAGGGTTCAACACCCCAATCTGACTTTAAAATAACATTATAATAATTATCGAGCCTTGAAAATAATTTTAAATAATATTTTAAAGCTCGAAACTATTTTTCGGGATTTTTAAATCAATTCTAAATAATTAAATCTAATTATTAAATAAATTAAAATTAATTAATAACTAATTAAATTAATTAATCAATTAATATTTAAATTAATTGACTAATTAAATAATTAATTATTAACTAAAAATAATTAATTAGATAATTGAGATTTATTTTTGAATTTAAAATAATTTTCAGAAAATAAATAATGAATTTTGGAATTAAAATCAATTTTTGAAAATAATTATAAAAGGGAAATATCATTTTTGAAATTAAAAAAACAGGAATATGAGTTTTGTAAAATTTTAAAACCAGAATAATAGATTTGCAAATCAGGGACAACTTCAGGGGCTAAACTAAAGTCCCCCCCCCCCCCGTCGTCGTCATCGACGACGGCTACCGGCCAGTCACCATTAACGGCGGCTGCCGGCCAGTCGCCTTTAACGGCGCCTGGAGCTTTTCCGGCAAACTGTAACATCACCCAGAAACATGCCAAATTAACATGATATTATCTGTTTGCCATCAGGAACTCATCGGCAGACTTAAAACGATCAAACAAACAACCAATCGAACGGAAAATCCATCTGAAATTTCCGCCGCCGCCACAATCGATATTCCGATCATCTTCTTCCGGCTATTGTTTGTTAATTACATATACACCAACAAAATCGTATTTTCACGATCTATAATATGGCATGATCAATTTTAAAGAATAACCCTTAACAAAGAAATCCCTAAATCTTAATTAAGAACATTCATACCAAGAACCCTAATTTTGATTTTCCAGAATTAAACATCAATTTCTATATATTATTGAACTCTATTTTTGACATATAATATACCAAATTGACCAGAAAAATATTATCTACACGATGGAATCATCAAATCATATCAACAACATCAAGAACAAATTTTCATAATTTAATCTTTAAATAATTTGAATTAAAACAAATAAATAAGAAAAATACCTTAATTCCTGCATAAAAATGGATGATATATGGCACGCCCGAATCGGAGTTCGATAACGCCCTCGTTCGTGCGTTTGATTCTCAAGAACACAATATTTTTAGGGTTTTTCTCTATAAATTCTCTATTTTTACTAATCGATTATGATTATACGAATAAAATAAAATAATAAAAGGGCTATATATATGATAGGGATAAATAAATTATGATTGTATAATTAAATACTGCATTAATTGTACAAGCTGTGGGCTGCTAGACCCAATAAAAAAATATATGAAACTCAGACCAGAAAGGTTAAGCCTGATGGACCAGATCAGGCCTGATGGAATAAAAAAGGCCCAAAAGCCCTAATTATTAATTAATTTCGTAATTAATTAATAAGGGAAAAATCAGCTATTGAGAAGAGTCCCGATAAGGATATAAATCCTTATAGATTAGCCTCAAGGGGACCTAAAAGGATAAGGAATCAGCTTCCTACCTCCTAGGACTCCTAAGTCTATCCTAATTCAGAGGCTTGTCCACCAAGTCTCCTATACCAAGTCCAATTCAAGGACTCCCACATCTATATAAGGGGCCTCACCCCACAAATCAGAACTACGTTTTTTGGCTTGATTCTCTAATTCACAGAGATACGTAGGCATCTCGTAAAGGCAGATTGAGTCACGAAACACGAGAGCAGCCATTAAAGGCCTTGAGCTCCCGAATCTTAGTATTAAATACAACAAGTAATAACCTTGATTTCTTATCCATAACATTTGGCGCCGTCTGTGGGAAAGCAATAACAACCATGGCGAGAACACGGAGAACAATTGGAGCTCTAGAGAAAGGAACACCATCAGAGACAACCCAGGTGATTTCATCAACCGTGGAGGTTCCTCCCCATTCAACTTATGCATCTACTCAGGGGGAAGCCCAGACAGGGGCAACTCAACCTCAGCCACAAGGGACAACTCCCCCGACTATTCAAGGTACGAATCCTCAAGTTCAGCAAGTACATATACCTGTGAATTCTCGACCCGTCGGGTATGAATATTCAACTGTTGTTACTACTAACCCCCCTTATGGGATGCCCCTTCACCCTGAGGTTGGAGGAAGCGGATATGCTGGGCGAAGCGAAGCACGAGGGCGGTCGCCCCCCTATATACGAGGTTTGGATCCTATCCCTGAGGATCGGGAATTTTCTGGTCCATACACTGAGAGAGACTCCGAATCTTCGGATGATGAAGTGGCCCCGAGAAGGAGGCGCCCTGGAAAAGAGCCAATAGCCGATGGAAGGCAACGCCCCCAAAGCACCCCAGGGGCGAATCCCCAAGAAGTGCAGGAAAAGATCAGGGCTCATGAGGCTGAAATCCAAAGGCTGAGGCGTGATTTGGAGGCTCACCAAGCCACCAGACCCCACATACCTCCTAGGGGGAGAAATCCTCCTCCTATCATAGACCTGGATGGTCCGGTAAGAAGAAGGGCTGCTGTCCCAAGAACTGATCCGAGCAATCTCCTTCCCCTTGGAGATCCTGATGATCCAACTCCACCCTTCACAGAAGAGATAATGAATGCCCATGTCTCAAGGAAATTCAAGATGCCCACTATCAAAGCCTATGATGGCACGGGAGACCCCTCTAATCATGTCATGACATTCTCTAATGCACTGCTGCTGCAACCCGTGAATGATGCTATAAAATGTCGGGCCTTCCCTCAAACCCTGTCGGGTATGGCTCAAAGATGGTACAGTCGCCTACCCCCAAATTCTATTGGATCATTCAGAGAACTGAGTCAGGCTTTTATTAAGCAATTCATCAGTGGAAGAGTCCATGAGAAAAGTTCAGTATCTCTTATTAGTCTTGTGCAAGGAGCTAAGGAATCCTTAAGAGATTACCTGAATCGTTTTACAAAGGAGGCTTTAAAAGTCCCAGATCTTGATGATAAGGTAGCCATGATAGCATTGCAACAAGGAACTAGGGATGAGTTTTTTAAGATGTCTTTGGCCAAACGACCCCCTGAGAGCATGTTGCAGCTCCAAGAGAGGGCAGGGAAGTATATCAAGGTTGAAGAAAGTATGAGGAAGACCGTAGTAAGTAATGAGCCCACTGGAGGCAAGAAACGAAAAACTGATTTGGAGTATATCGCTAAGGACAAATATCCTAGAACCGAACAAAACCCTGATTCAACCCCCAAGAAGGGAGGACCTGGGCAAAAGTTCACTGAATACGCTAAGCTGAATGCTCCCAGAAGTCAGATTTTGATGGAGATTGAGAAAGACAGAGATATTCGCTGGCCTAAGCCCTTGAAGGCTGATCCCGCCAAGCTAGATAGGGGCAAGTATTGCAGGTTTCACAAAGATGTTGGCCATGACACCGATGAGTGTAGGCAATTGAAAGATGAAATTGAGTTTTTGATTCAAAAAGGAAGATTGAATAAGTATACTGGAGATGGAGGGGACAGAAATAATAATGGAAGGAAGAACTTTGAAGATCGTAGGAGGGACCAAGATGATCAGGGGCGGAATCCCCAACCTAGAGGACCAGTTATAAACACCATTTATGGAGGGCCGAGACCTCAAGGGCCTGTGATAAACACGATCTTTGGAGGTCCAACTGCTGCTGGATTGTCCAAAAATTCCAGAAAGGCATATACTAGAGAGGTTATGCATATTGTTGGAGAAGCCCCGAAGAGGGCCAGGACAGAAGTAACATTGGCTTTTGATGATTCCGACCTAGAGGGTGTGAAGTTTCCCCATGACGACCCGCTGGTCATAACACCAATAATAGGAAATAGCCCGGTTAAGAGGGTCCTTGTGGATAATGGTGCTTCTGTGGATATCTTGCTCCACGACACCTTTCTAAGGATGGGGTATAACGACTCCCAGTTAACACCAACCGACATGCCGATATATGGATTTGCTGGAGTAGAATGTCCTGTGGAAGGGATAATCAAATTGCCAACCACCATAGGTACGGAGCCAAGGCAAGCAACGCAGATGCTGGATTTCGTGGTGGTAAAGGCTAGTTCAACTTATAATGCTATCATGGGGAGAACAGGGATACATGCCTTCAAGGCAGTCCCCTCTTCCTACCATTCAGTCATGAAGTTTCCCACCCGAAACGGGATTGGAGAAGAGAGAGGAGATCAAAAAATGGCTAGAAGCTGTTATGTGGCCTCTTTGAGGGCAGATGGAGTCGGGGGGCAGGTTCTTCCTATTGAAGATATGGATGTTCGAGAAAATGATGAGAATAGAGGAAGGCCAGCAGAAGAATTGGTCTCGGTTCCTTTATACCCCGAGAATCCTAAGAGGACGACTTTCATTGGAGCCACATTAGAGGAGCCCCTTAAAGGGAAGTTAGTGAAATTTTTGCAAGAAAATAGTGATGTGTTTGCATGGTCAGCAGCTGATATGCCAGGCATAGACCCGGAGTTAATTACTCACAAGCTAAACGTAGATCCAAGCCGGAAGACAGTGAAACAAAAGAAAAGAAATTTTGCCCCGGAAAGACAAGAGGCTATAAAGCAGGAAGTGGAAAAGCTCTTAGAGGCTGGATTCATTGAGGAGATTCAATTTCCGGAGTGGTTAGCAAACCCTGTAATGGTGAAGAAGGCTAATGGAAAGTGGAGGATGTGTATAGACTTCACCGATCTGAATGATGCATGCCCCAAAGACTGTTTTCCGCTGCCTAGAATTGATACTTTGATTGATGCCACCGCTGGACATGAGATGCTGAGTTTCATGGATGGGTTTAGTGGATACAACCAGATCAAAATGCATAAGGATGACATTCCAAAGGTATCATTTATCACTGACTTTGGTGTTTATTGTTATCTTGTTATGGCGTTTGGTCTCAAGAATGCAGGAGCCACCTATCAAAGGTTGGTGAATAAAATTTTTAAGGATCTTATTGGGAAAACTATGGAAGTCTATGTTGATGACATGCTAGTCAAGAGTCTAGTAAAGACTGATCATATAACCCATTTGAGGGAAGCTTTTGAGGTCCTGAGGTACCACAAGATGATGTTGAATCCCACGAAGTGTGCTTTCGGAGTAGGATCTGGAAAATTCTTGGGATTGATGGTCTCAAAGAGGGGAATTGAGGCTAACCCCGATAAAATAAAGGCAATCCTGGACATGGAACCCCCAAAAACTGTCAAGGATGTTCAGAAACTCACAGGAAGGGTTGCTGCGCTAGGACGATTCATCTCCAAGTCAGGAGACAAGTGCTTGTCATTCTTCAAGTCATTAAAGAACATTAAAGACTTTGTATGGAGTGAGGAAAATCAGAAGGCATTTGAAGAGTTAAAGAAGTATATGGGCCAGGCCCCGTTGTTGGCCAAGCCAGTTCTGAGTGAAGTTTTATTCTTGTACTTGGCTGTTTCAGAAAGCGCCTTGAGCGCGGTGTTGGTTAAGGAGGAACTGAAAGTTCAGAAACCCGTATACTATGTCAGCAAAATTTTGCATGGTGCTGAGTTGAATTATTCAGCCATTGAGAAATTCGCTTTAGCCTTAGTAATGGCTTCAAGAAAGCTGCGTCCTTATTTTCAAGCTCACCAAATTGAAGTGCTAACAAATCAGCCACTGAGAAATATCATTCACAGTCCCAAGGCAAGTGGGAGACTGATTAAGTGGGCAATAGAGTTGGGAGAGTTCGATCTCAAGTATAAGCCACGTACGGCCATAAAAGCCCAGGCACTAGCTGACTTCGTGGTGGAATGTACCATACCCAACCAAGAAGTCGGGGGGCAGGAAGATACCATACCTCAAGACAAGGGAGTCGACAATGGGGACAAGGAGAAAGAATATTGGGTTCTCTATTTTGATGGAGCATCAAAAACAAATTCCAGTGGAGCAGGGTTAGTTTTGCAAAGCCCTGATGGATTCTTAATTGAGTATGCCATGAAACTAGACTTCCCAACCACAAACAATGAGGCAGAGTATGAAGCCCTGATTGCTGGCCTTGGTCTAGCTGGGACACTTAGAGTCAAAAACTTAAAGGTCCGTGGAGACTCGAAGCTGATCATATCCCAGGTAAAGGGAGAATTTGAGGCAAGAGATGATACGATGGCTAAGTATGTTCGCCTAGTAAGGGCTGTGATGACCCAATTTAATGAATGCCATGTTGAATACATTCCAAGGGAAGAAAATGCTAAAGCAGATGCGCTATCAAAGTTTGCTTCATCTGAGATTGAAGAGAGTTCAGGGAGTGTGTACTTCCGTGTTTTGAAGACACGAAGCATAGATGTTAAGCTTGTGGCTCCCGTAGGCTTGGGGACGTCATGGATTGATCCCATCAAGGCTCACATTCAGACCGGTTGGTTGCCAAATGATGCAACTGAAGCACGGAAGTTAACTGTTCGGGCACTAAGGTACTCTTTGATAGATGGGATTCTTTACAAAAGATCTTTCGTGGTTCCCTACTTGAGGTGTCTCAGGCCCGATGAGGCACGCTTGGCTCTTGAAGAAGTACATGAAGGTATTTGTGGACAACACTTGGGGGGCAGGGCCTTGGCTCATAAGATAACCCGTTCAGGCTTCTATTGGCCAGAAATGATGGCTAATGCCAAAGAATATGTAAAGAAGTGTGATCGCTGTCAGAAACATGCACCAGTGGCCAGACAACCCCCCGAGATGCTGACCTCCATCAACTCACCTATTCCCTTTGCTATGTGGGGGATGGATATTCTAGGGCCTTTTCCTATGGCCACAGCACAAAGGAAGTTTCTGATTGTAGCCATTGATTATTTCACTAAGTGGATTGAAGCCAAGCCCTTGGCCAAAATCACAACTAAACAGGTTGCACAATTCCTGTGGGAAAACATTATGTGCCGATATGGAATTCCCCGTATCCTCGTCACTGACAATGGAACACAATTCAACAACGAGGAATTCAAGAAGTATTGCGAAGAAAATGAAATTGAGTTACGGTTCACCTCTGTGGCTCACCCGCAAGCCAATGGGCAAGCGGAGGTAGCAAATCGGATAATCCTGGATGGACTAAAGAAGAGAATCGAAAAGTCAAGAAATAATTGGGTGGATGAGATACTTCCCATATTATGGGCCTATAGAACTACCTGTAGAGTCACGACAAATGCAACTCCTTTCATGTTGGCATATGGGGCAGAAGCAGTAGTTCCCGTGGAGATATCACATTCCTCTCCAAAGATTCAGGCTTTTGATGAAAAAGAAAATGAGGAAGGGCAGAAGTTAGCCCTGGATTTAATCGATGAAGTACGGGATAAAGCACACGCAAAGATAGTAGAATATCAGAAAAAGGCTTCATTCTACTACAACCTAAGGGTTAAAGAGAGGTTTTTCAAACAAGGTGACCTAGTCTTGAGAAAAATAGAGGCTTCTGGTGTCGGACAGAAAGGAAAGCTTGCCCCAAATTGGGAAGGGCCATATAGAGTCAAGAGCGTTCAGGGTAGAGGAACCTACAAGCTGGAGACTATGGATGGTTTTGAAGTCCCGAGAACCTGGCACGCACAAAACCTGAAGGTTTAATACGTGTAAGATGGTCGAAGTACGATTCTCACTTGTCATTATGACAAGTAGGTTTAAAAGCACCTTGAAGCTTTGTTTGCATAGTATTTTTCTTTTTTAGCTATTATAGATCAGGGTCGAACCCATATTATGTAAGGTTTTGGAAAACCAGACTTGAAATTGAAGAGTTCGAAATTATTTCAACCTATGGATGTTTGAGTTGTGATAATACTTGTGTGACCCATTAAGCCAAGTTTGAATATTAAAGTATCAGAAAAATGAAGGAGAGAATGCAAATAAGGAAAGTAGTATAGCCCCGCAGGGTAATAAGTTTTAATACAAACAAAAGTCCAGACATAAATTAAGGATAAAATTACAAAATAGAAAAACTACTCCTCCATGCGGGAGCCTTCATTCTCTTTCTCCTTATCAGCGCCTTCAGCGTCCTTCGCAGGAGAAGCGGGAGGAGAAGCAGTGTTAGGATCCAAGATGCGATCATCTGGCTGAGGAGAGTCGAAGAGGGCGTCTATGCTGTCCTCTGACTCAGCCTGCTCAGGACTTATAAAGTCCTTAGGGTCGACTAAGCCCGGGTACTTCTCAGAAACAGCCTTCACGGCCGCATCCCATCCCTGAGTGAACTGTAGGGAGTAAAGACCCTCATCATGAATCTCCATGAGATTCTTAAACTTGTCAGAATCCATGTAGTCATCAATGAGCTTATCCTTATCGCTCCTAAGTTTCACCAGCTCGGAATGAGCCTTAGCCAGCTCCTCTTTCTTCGTGTCTAGCTTCTTCTCTAGGACCTTGGCTCTCTCCTCCCACTTCTTCATCTCCTTTTCAAAAACATCAGAGTTACCCTTCCAAGATCTAGCCTGATGTAGGGCCGCCTGGAAATAGGTATTACTCTGCAAAGAAATATGTATGAGTTGGCGCAAATTTATTGGGATACAAGAAAAGTTGAAATTCACAAAAGGAAGAGAAGAAAAAAGAAAATTACCACAGCTTGGGCTTGAGAGCCCAGAAGCTCAATAGTCTCGACATCACTCCCCGTAACAATGTCAGTGAAATCATGGGGAGTGATGGAATGGTACGACCAATCCTTGGCATGTTTGGTGGATCCAACCACCGTATCGCTCCTCCTGAAGCCCCAGTTAGGCCTGAAGGAATGTGCCTTAAGTGGAGGATCCACATCGTCCCCCAGCTCGACCACCGGGACGTGGGGCTTAAGGAAAGTAGGACCGTCAGGTTTGCTCCTGGGATCCCTGTTTAACTTGGCCCTCTTCTGGCGGCCAGATTCCCCCTCCTTGGGCCTATTGACGTTATTAATAGCCTCACAAGCTGAAAGGAAAAGCAGAAGGAATATTAAAATCCAGAAAAAAGAAAAAGTACGGTTAAAGAGAAGGAAAAATAATTTCGCAGGTATAAGTTTACCCTTATCACTGGCTTGGGAGAGACCAACTTTCTTCAAGGAAAACTCCTCTAAAAGGGTCCAGGTGTCTGTTTTCCCATCGTCTGAAATTAAGGCTTGGTAGGCCACCTCCTCCTCATCAGTTAATCTGATGCTACCAGGACTACCCTCTGATACTTTGCAAAATGGCCTACGGAAGAGTGTGGCCCAATCACCCCCAGCCCAGGTCAGCCTAACAAACTCATCCCTCCATTTAGGGTTGTTCTCGACTATAGAGTTACTATCAAAGATATGGGGAATTTTGGGCCGTTGGCGAATTAAAACCCAGCCCGGCTGACTCATGGAACTATTATAGAATTGGAAAACTTTCCTAAAGACTGCTACAGAAAGAGGAAAGCTATTCCTGAGACAAAGGACCATAAAACAGATAATGTTCCTCCAGGCGTTAGGAGGGAGTTGACAAGGGTTGATTTATACATCGGCTAGTAAACGAGGAATAAATTCGTGAAATGGGAACCTAAGACCTGCGGTCAGGGCTCCTCGATAAATGAACAGGGTATCCCCCTCCCAATTACAAGTCCTATCCCCAGGGGCGGCTGGAGTGATCCTAAGGTGGGGTGGAAGTATGTACAGGGTATTCATAGACTCTATCCTACCAGCTAACTCATGAAAAGTGTTACCATGATTATACGAATCTAACTCAGACAGAGAAGGATATTCATCACCTCTCGAGTTAATCATATCAATGAGAGAAGTATATGGAGATTGAATTTGGATGTTTGTACCTCTCTTAGAGACATTCATCTTCTGCAAACGAGCTAGGTCACGGTCCGCCATTAATATGCTTCGGTTGAAGGCTTGAAACCCAGAAATACTTGAGAATGGAGGAGCTGCGGTGGCTTTGGTCGCCGGAAATCGCCTTCAAAAGGGAGAACTTTAGAGAAAAATGTGAGATGAAATGAGAAGTGGGAAGTGAAGTGAGGATTCTCACTCCACACTACACTTATATAGGCGAAAAGCTCGGAATACGAGGCGTTTTTAGGCCCATTTAGCCAGGCCCAACCTAAAAGGCCCATCTATAAGAAGTATCAGGAACAATCTAGAAGCTCCTGTGGAATTTAAAAAGTCAAAAATCGACCAGAACCTTAATATGGTTCGATCAGAGTCCTGATCGATGCAAAAGAGAGTCCTGATCGATATCTTATTCGAACAGGAGGGAAGAAGTCCCCTAAGATCGATCAGAGTCCTGATCGACAGAGAAGAGAGTCCTGATCGATATCTTATTCGAACAGGAGGGAAGAAATCTCCTAAGATCGATCAGAGTCCTGATCGACAGAGAAGAGAGTCCTGATTGATATGCTATTCGAACAGGAGGGAAGAAATCCCCTAAGATCGATCAGAGTCCTGATCGACACAGAAGAGAGTCTTGATCGATATCTTATTCGAACAGGAGGGAAGAAATCCCCTAAGATCGATCAGAGTCCTGATCGACGGAGAACAGAGTCCTGATCGATATTCCATTCGATCAGAATGGTCGAGAGCCATTTAATTCGTTCAGAGTCCTGATCGAAATCGATCAGGAATCCTGGTCGATTAAGCCCGTGTAGCAATCGACTAGGGTGTCACTTTGAAGGCCAATTCGGTCAGAATCCTGATCGAAATCGATCAGGAATCCTGTCGACCAGAGTGTAAGATCCTGAGCTAATTCGATCAGGATCCTGATCGATTTTGGCTGCATCCTGATCGATTTTGTCTGCATCCTGATCGATTTCGAATGCATTCTGATCGATTTTAAGCCAGAAAATTAAGGATAAGTCCCGGGAAATTAGGGAAAAATCCAGAAAATTAAGGATAAGTCCCGGGAAATTAGGGAAAAATCCAGAAAATTAAGGATAAGTCCCGGGAAATTAGGGAAAAATCCAGAAAATTAAGGATAAGTCCCGGGAAATTAGGGAAAAATCCAGAAAATTAAGGATAAGTCCCGGGAAATTAGGGAAAAATCCCAGAAAATTAGGGAAAAATCCCAGAAAATTAGGGAAAAATCCAGAAAATTAGGGAAAAATCCCAGAAAATAAGGGAAAAATCCCAGAAAATTAGGGGAAAATCCAGAAAATAAGGGAAAAATCCAGAAAATAAGGAAAAAATCCCGGAAATAAGGGAAAAATTCTTGGAAATTAAGATAATTCCTGAATAAAAGGAAAAATTCATTGTAAATGTGTAGGTCGCTCCACACTTTACGGAAAAACGAAACCCTATAAGGGAACAAATAGACTTAACTTCTGCGAAACCTAATCAATGTTTCCCAAAAGTTGGGGGGCAAATGATAGGGATAAATAAATTATGATTGTATAATTAAATACTGCATTAATTGTACAAGCTGTGGGCTGCTAGACCCAATAAAAAGATATATGAAACTCAGACCAGAAAGGTTAAGCCTGATGGACCAGATCAGGCCTGATGGAATAAAAAGGCCCAAAAGCCCTAATTATTAATTAATTTCGTAATTAATTAATAAGGGAAAATCAGCTATTGAGAAGAGTCCCGATAAAGATATAAATCCTTATAGATTAGCCTCAAGGGGACCTAAAAGGATAAGGAATCAGCTTCCTACCTCCTAGGACTCCTAAGTCTATCCTAATTCAGAGGCTTGTCCACCAAGTCTCCTATACCAAGTCCAATTCAAGGACTCCCACATCTATATAAGGGGCCTCACCCCACAAATCAGAACTACGTTTTTTGGCTTGATTCTCTAATTCACAGAGATACGTAGGCATCTCGTAAAGGCAGATTGAGTCACGAAACACGAGAGCAGCCATTAAAGGCCTTGAGCTCCCGAATCTTAGTATTAAATACAGCAAGTAATAACCTCGATTTCTTATCCATAACAATATATTTATGGAATATTGGTTCGTGTTGGATCCTTTTGGATCGTTAAATTAGTAATTTAGCCGCTAAGTAACTGTAAAAACGATCTGATTTGGTACTTGTATTGGATAATTATCCAAACCGATCTTTTTATAAAATACTTTATACGGAAATAATGTAATAATATCTCATCTTTTGAGAATACGGGTTTTGTTGATTCACTGAAATGATTATCGTACCGAAAATCTTGCGTCGGGCCGCGCACAGGCCAAACCGTAATCCGGATTGAAAAAGTCAAAACACGGAAAATGTCCAGAATTACCAGATTAGGTTAGAAAGAAGTTTTCGGAAGAGTTTCGGGTTGTGAAAACGTAAAAACGGTTGAGGTTGGACGATTCCCGGCTTTATAAAATAATTTTGTAATTATTTAGAAAATAATTAATAAATTCATAAATCAATACAAAATCATATAATACTCCAAAAATTACCAGAAAAATACCTTAATTATCTGTATTTTATTCTGGACATAATAAAATTAACACACTTATACTTTACCACATATCAACATCCACATAACAACACCAATCGTCAAATAATTCACCAAAAATCACATAATAATCAGATAAAAATTATTTATTGATAAAAATAATTACACGCGATATCCCGGATATTACACCTTGCAACGATATTTTTATACAGTTATAAACTAGAGCTCTGTGTATATTATACATGTCAGAGGATTTCAAAGATTTCGAGAAGTATATATACATATATACTGAATATTTTGCGACTTGGTCGCATTAAGATATCAACTTGGTTCATTTCTTCTTGACTAAGACTTTCATGAGTACTATGAGAATGCTCATATATTGTTAATTATTATATATATTATTTCGGTGGGCTTGTTGCTAACCCTTGCTTTCTTCTTTCATCACACAACAACAGATAGACAAGATGAACAGGACCAAGCTCCCAATTCGCGAGCGGATTAGGAAACGTTCCGCAGTTTCCTATAGGCGTTGATGCCACTGTAGTTGAGGTAGGAACTACCAATAGGCTAGGCTTTCAACTTTTGATGTACCAGACTTATGTATGTTTATGAATTGTAATAATAGGAAAGAAATGTAAATTTATCCATAAACCCTTTTGAGGTATAATGACTTATAATTATAGAATAAAATGACTTGTGTTATTTTGGTATTCATCTCTGAGACTATAACTTGTGGTGTGTGTGTGTTTATTGTGGGTTTACAGTACGCATTAGTTGGTTGTTTATTAAGATTGGGTGTTATTAAGGGAAATGGAACTCGTGACAACCGGGATCTCCGACCCCAGATTTGGGGGTGTTATAGAAATGGTATCAGAGCTAAGCGTTTTAAACCTCAGAGATGATGTGACGTTCAGATAAGAAATCAGTAATTTAATAAGAACTTTTGCCAAGTTCATAGTCAGACTACCTAACGTAGTACTGATAGTTAAAAACTTTATGGGAACCCTTATAAATATCATGATAGTAACATAGATCGATGTAGTGGGGCACAGAACCCTGAGGTTGAGGAGCAACAACGCGATGATATTTTGCTACATTTTGGGGATCAGATTGTGGATCCAATGGAGCACCCTAACAAGGGACCAGATGATGTTCATATTAAGGATGTTATCCCAGAAGGGATTGTTGCTGAGGAGGATCTCGTGAAGGATCCTAACAAGACTGAAGAGATGACCGTTGAGGAATTAATGACCGTAGTCAGGGTGACTACCAGAGATAAGATTGGACGGTTAGTACCTATTAGGAGTATATGTATTAGTTTGATGATAAGTTAAACAAAACATTTAAGTAGAAATCTAGTGTTTGTAGCCTCAACGGATAAGACCATTTTGGCTATCCGTTGATGGAGTAGCTTTTTAGAAATAAGTTTAGTATTGTAGCACATTTCAGTCTCTGTATTCAAGTTATAATTCTTAGAAGTTGTGGGAAATTATAAGTCATGTTGACTACTAATGGATATGCAAATAGGAGGGCTAATTGTAAATATTTCATTCCTTGTAATTTTGTGTAAATGAAGTAGTATCAACTGATAGATTAAAGGCCTTCAACGGATGAGAAACAAAGCTTCAACGGATGTCTCTAAAGCTTCAACGGATAACATCCATCAACGGATGAGTGCATCAACGGATATAGCTTCAACTTTTAAAGTATCAACGGATGTCACTAAAGCATCAACGGATAAAGCCATCAACGGATAAAAGCTTCAACGGATGCGTAGTCCCATAGCAGTTGATAGTGACAATTCATAAGCTGACAGATGCACATGGGTTGACAGAGACAATTGGAATGTGGTAGCCTCTTGGAGGAATCAAGAAAAAGCAGCATTTCCATTCTGGTGCAAACAAGGAAGTATTCAAAGATTCACAGATTATCTTAGATTGCATTGGATAGAGAAATGAAGAAGAAACATGTGAAGAACTATTTTATAATTATATTTTATTTTTGTCTTCACTTGTAAACCTGGTGATATATAAACCAAGTTGCAGCTAGTAATTAGGTGTGAATTTTCCAGAGCTGTTTAGAAAAACATAGAGAGAAAATCATCTAGTTTGTACTATGAAGCAGCTGTGATCAATTCTTTGTATCACAGATTTTATGAAATACACATCTCTAGTAGAACAACAAATCCACCAGAAAAGTTTTTAAAGCCTTTATGTTCTTTACATTTGTGTCTTGAATATACATCTGTCTGCACCTGCTCAAAGCAATTCACACACAACTGTTCAATCATACACTTAGCTTTTGAAACTGCTCAAAACTTGAAAAAGTTTTGAGATTTACATTCAACCCCCCTTCTGTAAATCTCATTGTTAGTTCCTTGGGAATAACAATTGGTATTAGAGAGAGCTCTTGACATACAAAGAGTTTAAAGATCTATTCTACTAACATCATGAGTAAGAAGGATATTGGAGTGAAGATTCCAATCTTGGAAAGAGATAATTATCATCACTGGAAAGTGAAGATGCATCTACATCTTCTCTCTCAAGATGAAAGCTACATCAACTGCATTGAGAATGGTCCTCACATCCCTCACAAAGTGGCCACAACTGCCACTGCCACAGTTGCTGTTGGACAGTCTATTCCCAAGCCAAAAGCAGAATGGACTGATGAAGATATTGAAGAGGTTCACAAGGAAAAGAAGGCCATGAACATTCTGTTTAATGGCCTATACAAAGATATGTTTGATAATGTCATTAACAGCCAAACTGCTAAGGAAATTTAGGATACTGTGCAACTTATCTATGAAGGTACTGAACAAGTTAGAGAAAACAAAATGCAGCTTCTCATTCAACAATATGAATATTTTCATTCTGAAGAAGGAGAATCATTGAATGATACCTTCAATAGATTTCAGAAACTGTTGAATGGATTGAAGCTGTATGGAAGAGTGTACCAAGTCAAGGATCTAACCTAAAATTTCTGAGGTCTCTACCAAAGGAATGGAAGCCTATGACTGTTTCACTAAGGAATTCTCAAGATTATAAGGACTTCACACTTGAAAGATTATATAGAATTTTGAAGACCTATGAACTTGAGATGGAGCAAGATAAGTTGTTGGAAAAGGGAAAGAGAAAAGGTGGATCAGTTACACTTGTAGCTGACAATGAGAGAACTGAAGCCAGGAATGAAGAAAAGACAATGCCAATTCTCAAAATTGGCACAAGAAAATCAGAATCAAGCAAGGGAAAAGAGCAAGCAGCTGAGGTTGAAGACAATTCCAGTCAAGATGACTCTGATGATGTTGATGAACATCTGGCTTTTCTGTCCAGAAGGTTTGCAAAGATGAAATTCAAGAAAAACATTAGAACCACTAAGCCAAACAAGAACATGGTGGACAAATCTAAGTTCAAGTGTTATAATTGTGGCATAAGTGGACACTTTGCAAGTTAGTAAAGAAAGCCAACTTCTGAAAAGAAGAAATTTGAGCAAATGGACTACAAAAAGAAATATTTCGAATTGCTCAAACAAAAGGAAAGGGCCTTTCTGACTCGGGAAAATGACTGGGCAGCTGATGGTGCCAATGAAGATGATGATATGGAGTATGTCAACTTAGCCCTGATGGCTAATTCTGATAAAAATGAAACTAGTTCATCAAGCAACCAGGTAATTACTACTGACCTCTCTCGGCTTTCTAAAAATGAATGCAATGAAGCTATGAATGATATGTCCAATGAATTATATCATTTACGTGTTTCCCTTAAATTACAGGCTAAAGAAAACACAAGAATTAAAGAGAATAATTTATTTTTAAGTGATAGGAATGTTGTATTAGAGGGTAAGGTAATTGAGCTTGAAAAGGTTAAAATTAAATGCTTATCTGTTGAGAGTGAACTAGAAGAGTCTGTTAAGAAAGTAGAAGTTCTTTATAGACAACTAGAACGTGAGCAAGAGGTAATCAAGGCCTGGAAAACATCTAGGGATGTTAGTGCTCAAATTGTCAAGGTTCAAGGAATTGAATCACTCTGTGAGAATGCCTGCAAGAAAAACAAAAAGGAAATAGAATTAATTGATGGACTATCAACGGATGTGGAATCGACGGATGATGAAAGTCATCCGTTGAAGGAAGAAAAGGAGCATCCGTTGAAGGCTCATCAATTGAAACAGACAAATGATTCTAAAAGGAATAATCTGAAAAATCTCAATAAGAAGTTTGGTTCAACTTCCAAGAACTTTGTCAAAGAAGAAGCTAGCACATCCAAAGATGCCAGTAAGGTGAATATAGGACACATGACTTTAAATCAGTTGAAAAATAGGCTTAAGTTGGTTGAGCATAAAAAGGAAACTAAAAGAAAATCTAATAGAAATGGGAAGGTAGGGATTAAAAAACATAATAATTACATACCTGATAAGTATGCTCCTAGAAAAGGTTGTGTGCATTGTAGTAGTGTTAATCATCTATTTGCTAACTGCAAATCTGTTAAGAATGCTTCCATGCCTTTAACTCCTTCCATGCCTAACATGTCTATGTCACCACTGCATGCTATGCCTGTTATGTCTCAACAGAATCCACATGCACATTTTGCAAACATGCCATATGTTAATAATCCTTATTTTGTTGCATTTAGTATGCCTCAAATGCCATACAACATGCCTATGTGGAATAATATGTTTGCACAATCTATGCCTTATCAAATTCAACCAAATGTGCTAAATGATTCTGTGACTAACCCTACACTTCAACCAACTACATCTGAGATCAAGGTTGACTCAAAGTTACCTAAGTCAAAAGGTGCTGGAAGTGTGAAGTCTAGGAAAAAGGCTAACAAGGCTGGACCCAAGGAAACTTGGGTACCAAAATCAACTTGATTTGATTTTGCTGTGTGCAGGGAAAAAGAAGGAATCTATGGTACCTGGACAGTGGTTGTTCGAGGCACATGACAGGAGATTTCACCCTGCTCACAGAGTTCAAGGAGAGAGCTGGCCCTAGCATAAACCTTTGGAGATGACAGCAAAGGGTTCACTATGGGATATGGCTTGATTTCAAAAGAAAATGTCATCATTGATGAAGTTGCATTAGTTGATGGTCTCAAACACAATTTATTGAACATCAGTCAATTATGTGACAGAGGGAATACTATTTCCTTCAATTCTGAAGCCTGTGTTGTCACCAGTAAGAAGGACAACAAAGTGGTTCTAACTGGAGTTATAAAAGGGAATGTGTACTTGGCTGACTTTAACTCTATAGATGCAGAATCAATTACTTGTCTTTTCAGCAAAACAAGTCAAGATGAAAGTTGGCTATGGCACAAGAAGCTGTCCCATCTGAATTTCAAGACAATGAATGATCTAGTCAAAAAGGACTTAGTTAGAGGAATGCCTCTAGTGGAATTCTCAAGGGATGGGCTGTGTGATGCTTGTCAAAAAGGAAAGCAAAAGAGAGCATCATTCAGTAAGAAGCTTGAATCAGCAATTGATGAACCATTACAACTGCTACACATGGATCTTTTTGGACCAGTCAATGTATTGTCAATTTCAAGGAAAAGATATTGCCTAATGATTGTAGATGATTTCTCAAAGTTTTCATGGACCTATTTTCTTGGATCAAAGAATGAAGCTAGTGAAATCATTATCAATCATATCAAGTAAGTCAACAACCATCCAGATTTCAAAGTAAGGAATATCAGGAGTGACAATGGAACTGAGTTCAGGAATACTACCATGAGGTTGTTCTGTGAAGAAAATGGGATCATGCATGATTTCTCAGCTCCAAGGACTCTACAACAAAATGGTATGGTGGAAAGGAAGAACAGATCACTAATTGAAGCTACAAGAACAATGCTTGAAGAGTCAAAACTCCCAACATACTTTTGGGTTGAGGCTGTTAACTGTGCATGTTACACTCAGAATATTTCTCTAATCAATCAGGCAAAAGGCATGACTCCCTATCAATTGTTCAAGAGAAGAAAACCAACCTTAAACTTCCTTCATGTCTTTGGTTGCAAATGCTACATTCTAAGGAACCAACCTGATCACAAAGGAAAGTTTAATGCAAAGGCTGATGAAGGGACCTTTGTTGGTTATTCTGCTGAAAAATCATATAGGGTCTACAATCTAAGAACCAACATTGTTATGGAATCTATGCATGTTGTGTTTGATGGTAAAAAGATTGATGGACTAACAGATGAGGGACATCATGAAGGACTCAAATTTGACAACATTGAGATATATTGTGATGATAGTGAAGATGAGAATGATGGAGAAGACACTTCACAAAGGATTCAAAATCCGCCTTTGGATAATGCACAAAATGCTGCATCATTTGAAAGTCATAATCTAGCATCCGTTGACAGAAGTAATGCAGCATCCGTTGAAAGACAAAGTGCATCATCCGTTGAAGTACATAATGAAGCATCTGTTGATCATAGTTCATCAACGGATAATCAATTTACATCATTAGTTGATAGAAATCCCAGTTCCTTACAAAGGACCAATAATACAGGGGGAGTTTCAACCAATCAACACTCTATCTCACATCATGACAATACTGAGGCAACCTCATCTAGAGCTAATCTACCACCTCAAAGGAAATGGACCAAGAATCATCATTTTGAACTAATCATTGGTGATGCAACATCTAAGGTGCAAACTAGAAGGGCTACTCAAGATGAATGTCTATACAGTAGTTTTCTATCACAGGAGGAACCTAAGAGAGTGGAAGAAGCTCTATTGGATCTAGATTGGATTTTAGCAATGCAAGAGGAGCTAAACTAATTTGAGAGGAACAAAGTATGGAAGTTGGTACCCAAGCCAAAGAACAAGAGTTCTATTGACACAAAATGGGTATTCAGAAACAAGATGGATGAAAATGGCATTGTCATAAGGAATAAAGATAGATTGGTTGCCAAGGGCTACTCTCAACAAGAGGGAATAGATTTTGATGAGACATTTGCTCCTGTTGCAAGACTTGAAGCCATCAGAATTTTTCTAGCCTATGCAGCCCATGCCAATTTCAAAGTCTATCAAATGGATGTCAAGAGTGCATTTCTGAATGGAGAATTGGAGGAAGAAGTTTATGTGAGCCAACCTCCAGGGTTTGAAGATCCAAATTTTCCAGACCATGTGTATTATCTATTGAAAGCACTCTATGTACTAAAGCAAGCACCTAGAGCCTGGTATGAGACTTTGTCAAAATTTCTCCTAGATAATTACTTCACAAGAGGTACTATTGACAAAACTCTTTTCTTTAGAAATGTTAATGGCTCTACAATACTTGTTCAAATTTATGTAGATGATATTATATTTGGCTCTACAGATGATAAACTTTGTAAAAAGTTTGCTAAGTTAATGCAAAGTAAATATGAAATGAGCATGATGGGAGAGCTAACTTATTTTCTTGGTTTACAAGTTAAACAAGTTAGTGGTGGAATTTTCATTAGTCAAACTAAATATATTTATGATCTTTTAAAGAAGTTTGACTTAATGGAATGTTCATCTGCAAAAACTCCCATGGCCACTGCCACTAAGCTAGAATTAAACAAGGCTGAAAAGTTTGTGGACATTACAAGCTATAGAGGCATGGTAGGTTTACTTCTATGTTTAACTGCCAGTAGACCTGATATAATGTTTTCTACATGTCTCTGTGCTAGATTTCAAGCTGATCCTAAAGAATCTTACTTAGTTGCTATTAAAAGAATTTTCAGATATCTCAAAGGGACTCCAAATCTAGGAATTTGGTACCCTAGAGAGTCTGGTTTTGATCTAATTGGCTACTCAGATGCAAATTATGCAGGTTGCAAAATAGACAGGAAAAGTACAACTGGCACCTGTCAATTTCTAGGGAATAAGCTTGTATCATGGTTCAGTAAGAAACAAAATTATGTTTCTACATCAATAGCTGAAGCTGAGTACATTGTTGCTGGTAGTTGCTGTGCACAGATACTATGGATGAGGAATCAACTATTTGACTATGGGCTAAATGTTGACAAAATTCCAATATTCTGTGATAACACAAGTGCCATTGCCATTACTGAAAATCCAGTGCAGCATTCAAGAACCAAGCACATTGACATCAAGTACCACTTCATAAGGGAACATGTGATGAATGGTACAGTGGAACTTCGTTTTGTTCCAAGTGAAAAACAAATTGCAGACATATTTACCAAGCCACTTGATGAATCAACATTCACAAGATTAGTAAGTGAGCTAGATATGCTTAATTATTCCTAAATTCATGTTCTAATTGTAATTTGTTTTGTAGCCTGAAATGAATTTGTTGCAAGAACAAAGTTGGCTTTAAGTAAAATTTATTCTATCAATGGATATTCCCTATCCGTTGAAAGCCAAAATTGTTCTATCAATGGATGTCCATTATCCGTTAAAAGATAAATACATTTCTGGTAATTTTATCCTTCAACGGATAAAACTGTGTTAATCTTCAACGGATAACTATTTACCTCATCCGTTGAAGTGTCACATCAGTCGTTTTAAGTGAGTCACAGCCGTTGATTCTATTTACTTAACCGTTGATACATATATATATATATACACAATTATATGTATTTGTATTAAAGGCAGTTTTTAGAATACTTACAGTTTTTTTTCTTTTATTCTCAAACGGCTGTAATTTACTTAAAAATATTGTTTAATCATTCTCTTTATGTTTTAATTTGAGAAAGTATAAAAACCCCCTTGAATTCTTATTTTCACTTTACGCTTTCTTGCAATTTTCAAAAGCTTTTACTCTCTTTCTCTCCCAAAACTCTCAACCTTTCTCTGCAACTTCTACTCACAACAATGGCATCAGTAGTAAAGATAATGTCCCAATCTGGGTTTGTCTATGAGAAAAACAATTTCGTAGCTTTAGTGGAAAAGAATGAAGCCCACTCAGATTATTTTCAAGATGATGGACTTCATCAAAAACTACAAACTAAGCTATGCAATGCTGGAAACCCCAATGATTTACTGTGAGGTAGTTGAGGAAATGTGGACAACTGCAGAGTTCAACCCCACTGATATGACCATCACTTTCTTTCTCAAAGGTAAGGATTACTGTATTAACTGTGATGATATACAGTCCTTTTTTAAATTACCTGAAAACAATGCCATGACACTACACACTGATAATGATGTATCTAGCATGTTAGATTCCATAGGCTATTCCCTTGATTCTACTAGTTTAGGCAGTATTAAGAGAAAAGGCCATAGGAAAGAATAGAGTTTTCTTAGTGATGCCTTTATCAAGGTTTTCTCTGGGAAAATTAGTAATTTTAATGCAATAACTTCATCTCTTGTTAATATGCTCTATATGCTGGTTTCTGATAGGTATTTTAATTTTAGCAATTATGTTATGCTAGAATTGGGTACTAGGTTAGGTAACAAGGCAAATAGACCTCATAACATCTACTATGCTAGATTCTTTATGTTATTGGCTAACCATGTTGCTAAAGGTTTGGTCATAACTAATGAGAGTAATAAACTCAAATGCTGGGCACAAGAGAAGAGGGTCCTTGCAGACCTTTTGAGAATTAATCTCAACAGTCAGGTGCCATTGGTATACTTACCAATCATGAATGCACCTCAGGTAAGTGAGGTGAATACTTTTTCAACTCCTACTTCTTCCAACCCCATCACTTCTTTGCCTTCAAGTGTGGCCATGTGATCAGTGTCAATTCCCCAACAGATTCCTACCAAGGCCACCAAACCTAAAGTTTCAAAACCCAAGTCAAAGAAAGCCACCTCTGTTGTCTCTCAAAAGCCAACAGTTGTAACACCTACCATGAACCTTGAGGGGAGTGTACAGGGTGTTAGTGGTGAGGGGAGGGGTGAACATCAAGAAAACCCCCAGAATAAGGTAGGAGAGGTGAGTGGTACCCAAGCTAGCCAAGCCACAATTTCTCAAAAGACTGTGGTGGTTGAAAAGGATTCAAACTCATCCCTAGTTGCATCCTCCCAAAAGGGTGCAGCTATTGAAAATAGTTCCCAACCAGGGACACAGAACAAAAGAGGGAGGGACACTGAAGCCACACACTCACTTGTAAAAGCCTTCACAAGAAGAAAGAGGGTTAAATCCCTAGTTTCCACACAGGGTGCACACACTGCACAGATACAACCACCTGTATCTATGCCTTCTCAAATTCAACTTGATGTGACCCCAACAAATGTGGAGTCACAGCCCCGTTCTCTCAAAATTGACACACATCAATTCACATCAATTCCTGATTCTCCCTCTTTACAACTCAGGGAGGAGCCCCACTCAAATACTGGTGATCATCATCTTTTAGATGATTTATTGGATCATCAGCCAATTCTTTCAAACTTAGTTGAAGAATCTGTGTCACCTAAATTAAAATCAATCCACACAGATTCAACAATTATGTCACTTTCAATTTCTACTTCTTTTCCTTCTTCAATGAATATTTTTCATCCGTTGACAAGTGGTTGTTCTTCAACGGATAAGCTTAACAGCAATTATCCGTTGATACCATCAGTTTCAACTTCAACGGATACTCCTTATCCGTTGATGGTCTCTACACAAACAACTGAATTAATTCCAAGTGTAGAAGACATGGTTACTGTACAATCACTTCTAGGATTGAGAGAAGGGAGTGAAAACTTGAGTGAGAGGCTGGGTTGCTCCCAGAAAAAAGGAGAGCTTGAGAGTCTAAATATGCATGCTATTTCTTCCAGCATGGCAAAAGAAAGTGAGAGGAGTACCACCTTAGTAGGTGAAGGTGAGGGTGTGAGGAGTGTGAGCCAGGGGGAGCCCCTGATGCAAGAAAAGAGAGAAATTGAGAGAAAAGCAGGTACAGGAGGTATAAGGGTGGATGATGCTGAAAAGGAAAGACAATTTCAGCAACATTACAAAGCTGTAATTGATAGCATTTCCTTGGATGCTGACACTTTTACTCATCCTGTGTCAGCCTATCAACTGTTGGCTATTCAGAGCAATGTGGAGGCAGAAAATACTTTAAATCTAGTACATACTTCAGAATCTCTACAAAGGGATAACGCTGCTGTCAACAGGATGCCTTCTACAGCTGGTGAGCCATCTGAAGAATTTGGAGTAAATTCTAATGATGATGACTCTGATTCGTTTGATGGAAGCATGAACTTAGGGGGAGATGAAGATCCAAGTTCTATTCCAGAATTACCTAAATGGGCATTGACAAAGGAGTCTACACCATGGCATTTCAATGTATCCTTATTCAAAAAAGTCATGTCTATCCAAAAGGCCATTCAGGAAACTTCAAATGCTGGTACCAAGGCTATTCTTCAAGCCCACCTAGATTCTCTACATCTCATGAAGCTACAACAATTAAGACAGAATTTAAGTGTGGATGAACTCAAGAAGGATATAGCTAACTTGAAGTCCTACAATTCTGAGAAGCTGGATTCAATCATGCCCTTTGGTACCATGCAGGAACTATTGCTGAGACTGAGAAGAGAATTAGATGCTGAAAATAAGATGGCCAAATTGGAGGAAAGAGTTCAAGCCATTGAAAACTCTGTGGTCACCATTCTTCAAAATCAACAGTCTCAGACTAGTCTTCTATTTGCAACTGGCTAAAGCACAGGGCTTTGCCCCTCTCCTTGATGATAAAAAAAGGGGGAGAATAAAGGGGAAGGGGAAGGGGAGCCATCTACACATATACAAATATCAAAAGTGCTAGTTCCAACCATCACTACTTCTCCAACACCTCAAATCAAAGGAAAGCTTGATGGAATTGATCTAATCCAGCTAGCAGCAGCTGAGATGAAGGTGAAAGAGCAAAGGAGAAAAATTGATGAAAGGATGCAACAAGTGTTTGGCTCTTCAACTAAAAAATCCTTATCTATGAAACATAGCACAAAAGTTGAGCCAATCACAATGAAGCACAAGCCAGTAAGGAGGAATAAGGTTGGAGAAACTTCTTTCAGGAACCTGAAGCCTATGGTACTCAAGCCAACCACTAGATTCAACAAGGACTCTACAAAGAACCCTCTAAGCTTTGTTCAACTAAAAGAGGTGGATTTTCCTCTTTCAAATCCTGATGAAGACAAAGTTTTTGGTGGTAACATCATAAAGCACAAAGAGACCAAGGATATAGTGGAAAGAATGAATATGGCTATCATCTATAGAGAGGGAAAGAGCATCTGTGTGATGCAAGGACATCTCAAATTCTCAATAGCCAAGAGGGAAGAGACCAAGAGGCTAAAGGAAGAAGCTAAAAAGCTAAAGGCTGGCAAAAGAGCACAAGCAAAGCTTGAAAAACAACTAAAGTCAAGTCAAATTGAAGAAAAGAAGAAAATTGAAGACAAGAGTGAAGGGGACAAGAATGAAAGCATAAATGTGGATATGGGGAATATGGTTTGTGAGAGTGTGGAGGAAAGGAGTGAGGAAAGAAACGAATGGCGAAAAGGGAACAGAAAGAAGGTCAAGGCAAAAGAGAAGAGTGAAGATGACACTGAGGAAACCCAATCAAAATCTAAACTACTAACTTCTATTCCTGAACCTATTGTGGCTGATCCCAGTATAAACATTCATGGTAAAACAATCATCCCTAAAGGGGAACCTATTGATTGGGACACCATCAAATTGCCTACCTTCCTAATTACCTCTCCACCACCAAAGAAATTGAAAAAAAAATCCAAATCAACAGCTCCCCTAACCTCAAGTAAATTCACTCAGAAACAAAAACCTAAGCCTAAGCCACAAGCCTCAAAGGATGATTATGTTCACATTTGTGACATAAAAGAACATACATATATTGAACTCTTCCTGGATGAGCTGGAGGAAGTAAGAGGAATAAGTGCCTACAAACAGCTACCAGAAAGGCTATTGTTCAAATATAAAGGAAATATGGAAAGGACTTGGCCTCTTCAAAGAATTCTAAATGAGGGCTATTCTACCTTGGTTAGAGTCTACTCATCTATCACAAGGTATACTGGCTTTACCAGGACTGCCAAAACTGAGATTCTCAACAAGATTGCCAGCATAAGATAGAATTGGTGGGAGTCAAATTCCTTGCCTAGAACATTACTCATCCCTGAGCATGGAATCACATTTCATAAATAACCTCATTGGTTGATGGAGTTTAGAGATAATAAAGGAGTCAGAAGATTTTTCAGACTTGAAGACCAGCTTAAAATTGCCAGTAATGAAACTCTCAAGGACATGCATTCTAAGTTGGACATCAGTGAAGAAGATGAAGCTGAATTCTACAGACAACTCCAACTCCAAGTAGAGGAAAATGACAGGAGGCTAGGGAAGAAAATAAGGGAACAAAGGAAAAGAAAATGATTTGCTCAGATTAAAGGAGCACCCTTGAAAATACTGTAAATCTTCAATTATATCTCAGTACATACACTTTTGTATCACTTTTGAATTTCTACTTGATTTCAACTCATATATTTGTTAAGTGTTTTGTTATCATCAAGTTAACCCTGAATTTATGCCTACAATTCAAGTAGACATAAATAAGGGAGATTGTTAGGAATATATGTATTAGTTTGATGATAAGTTAAACAAAACACTTAAGTAGAAATCTAGTGTTTATAACCTCAACGGATAAGACCATCTTGGCTATCCTTGATGGAGTAGCTTTACTTAGAAATAAGTTTAGTATCGTAGCACATTTCAGTCTCTGTATTCAAGTTATAATTCTTAGAAGTTGTGGGAAATTATTAGTCATGTTGACTACTAGTTGATATGCAAATAGGACGGCTAATTGTAAATATTTCATGCCTTGTAATTTTGTATAAATGAAGTAGTATCAACTGATAAATTAAAGGCCTTCAACGGATGAGAAACAAAGCTTAAACGGATGTCTCTAAAGCTTCAACGGATAACATCCATTAACGGATGAGTGCATCAACGGATAAAGCTTTTACTGTTAAAGCATCAACGGATGTCACTAAAGCATCAACGGATAAAGCCATCAACGGATAAAATCTTCAACGGATACTTAGTCCCATAGCAGTTGATAGTGACAATTCATAAGCTGACAGAGGCACATGGGTTGACAGAGATAATTTGAAGGTGGTAGGCTCTTGGAGGAATCAAGAAAAAGTAGCATTTCCATTCTGGTGCAAACAAGGAAGTATTCAAAGATTCACAGATTATCTTAGATTGCATTGGATAGAGAAATGAAGAAGAAACATGTGAAGAACTATTTTATAATTGTATTTTATTTTTTTCTTCACTTGTAAACCTGGTGATATATAAACCAAGTTGCAGCTAGTAATTAGGTGTGAATTTTCCAGAGCTGTTTAGAAAAACATAGAGAGAAAATCATCTAGTTTGTACTAGGAAGCAGCCGTGATCAATTCTTTGTATCACAGATTTTCTGAAATACACATCTCTGGTGGAACAACAAATCCACCATAAAAGTTTTTAAAGCCTTTGTGTTCTTTACATTTGTGTCTTGAATATACATCTGTCTGCACCTGCTCAAAGCAATTCACACACAACTGTTCAATCATACACTTAGCTTTTGAAACTGCTCAAAACTTGAAAAAGTTTTAAGATTTACATTCAACCCCCCTTCTGTAAATCTCATTGTTAGTTCCTTGGGAATAACAGTACTGTAGGTTCGTTCAAGTTTGCAAAGATAGCATCCCCTTTAAACGTGGCTTACTCGTAAGACTGAGAAGTTCGAATGGACAGAGGAATGCGAGAACAGCTTTCAAGAATTGAAGAAAAGATTGGTGACGGCCCCTATATTGGCGTTGCCGGAGGGTAAAAGGAGATTTTGTAATTTATAGTGATGCATCGCACAAAGGATTAGGGTGCGAGCTTATACAGCACGACAAGGTAATAACGTACGCGTCAAGACAATTAAGGGAATATAAAATTCGATTTCCCACCCATGATCTTGGGCTCACGACAATAGTTTTTCCCTAAAGATTCGAGGCACTACTTGTATGGAAAGAAGTGCGAGATTTACACAAACCATAAGAGGTCTAGTACATTTTCACGCAGATAGAGCTCAACATACACTAGAGGAGGTGGTTAGATCTAATCAAGGATTATGATTATGAGATTCTTTATCATCCAAGAAAAGCTAATATGGTGGCTGACGCCCTTAGTAGAAAGGAGAGACTCAAGATGATAATGTCTTCGGAAGAATTGGTAAGAGATTTCGAGAAAAATGGAAATAGAAGTGAAGGTAACCGGAGCCGGTACCAAAAAGCTGTTTGAGATTGTAATGCAGCCCGAATTATTGGAAAAGATTATATTATGCCAAGAAAAAGTGATGAATGAAGGCAAAGAGCCAATGACGGGAGAAGAGATTAATACCGAGAAAGATGATAAGGGAAAAATGAGGTATTCCGACAAAAAATTGGGTTTCAATATTCAAGAGCTTAAATATGAGATCTTAAATGAAAGCCCTAGTTTGAGGAATAAGATTTAGAGCAAACCCTGAATGTGATAGTCAGGGAGGTCGCCATCAAGATAGAAGGAATCTATAACATAATGAAGTGGAAAATGAGGATTTAAAACATATAGGATGACCCCGATTATGGGGAGGAGGAGGGAACATTCATACTAAGGAAACATAAGTCAAGTAAGGAAAGGAGACCCGAGATGGTACTCCTATACATCAATTCATGGACCTGTCTAAACAGAACTTAGACTATTATCCCCAACCACCACCCTGAGGAAATAATGCGGTGGGAAATTCTTTCAGGACCTTTAAGTCACTAAGCTCTCAGAGTTCCACGGAACAAGTTGACCCAGTCGAGGCAAGAGCCTGGCTAAAGGAAATAGAGGAATCATTTTAGATTCTAAATGATTGATGAAGCACAAAAGACTGTTTTTGCCACTTACCTTCCTAAGAGAGAGGCCACCCGCTGGTGGAAGGCTAAGGAAGATAGAGAGATAGTGTAGAAGTTTTAAAACCAGGCCAGAGGCAGAAAAGTATGATGAATCATGAATCTAGGTTGTGAAAGTCATTAAGGTTCGTCTAAAGGACACGAATCTAGAATGATGGGATGTTTAAAATCAATGCTTATATTGTGTTGGTTCATGAAATGATTGTAATAGAAAGGAAAATAAAAAGAAACTGAAGTGGAAAGGAATATAAGGGCAATAGAGTTTGAGGAATGATAATGGAATTGGGTGTGAGGAAACCCTAAAGACTCATAGTAATAGAAATAGAAAAGTAGGTGATCATCAGGATGAGGGTGATTCACCATGAGTTAAAGTTGATGGTTGAAGGTATAAATGATATATATATATATATTATCCCCTTTAAGTTGGGAGTATTCGAAGACACTTCGAGATAGATTGATGGGCTAATAAGAAAACACCGATGGACTGAGGAGACGGGAAAGTAAGAAATTAGGAAATTGGATGAAGGAAGTGACCTTCAAGAATGTGAAGTGTAGGTAAGACCGGCGGCTTGATACCAAGAAAGGGAAGACGTCAGGTATAAAAGATATCCCAACATTTAAATGACGGTTAAGATATATAATGGAGATAAATGAATAGTTAGAAGTGAAATTCACATTAAACACGGCCAATATCTTCCAGAACATCCCTGTTATTATTACCAAATAAGGAAAGAAAAGCGGATAACCATTATTATCTTTTGGAGGCCATATGGATTGACCTCAGCTTGAATAAGGATGCTATTGTGAAATTTGGTATAGACTATTGAGGTGGGAATGATTGAATAAGATAATCTATCAAGGATATATGACTTGATTTATCCATGGAAGGATGCAAGTACCTTTTTAAATGTGGAATTAAGTATAGAACCTCGATAACTTGAGATGAACCCTAGGGGAATGCATAAAGGTTGGCATTTCGCCCTTAATAGGGACAGTATGAGTTTTGACAATATGAATTGGAAAGGATTAAGGTAACAAAAACCTTTAAGGATCAGTGGACAAATTTTTCAGAAGTATATAGACAATGGTTCTAGTATTAGTAAATGGTATTTTGATATGTCATGTATCTAGGGAATACAGGAAAAATGATTCAAGGATAACCTTAGAGGTCTTACAAGGAGAAAGGTAATATTCAAAGTTCTAAAGAATAGAAATTTTGATAAAGGAAATATGACGTAATTATAATAATGCCAGGTGGGCACGTGTTGAACCATAAGAAAGTATGGATCGACCAATGAAGGTCGAGATTGGTGAAAACAAGGACCCAAGATAAGAGACGTCCTAAGTATGATCGAGAGTCATTCGTGACAATGTTAACCACTAAAGACCGAGGCAATAACTTTTGAAAAAATGGTGATAGTTTTTTTCTCTCACCAAAGCTTAAGAAAGAGCATTTTCACACAAGCAGTGATTGGAAATGATGTAGAAAATTTAGTTGGAGATCATTCAAAAGACTTTGATTATAAGGAACTATTATTATCAGGAAAGGCCAATGAGATGGCCGACACTCTAAGTGTAAGAGAGCAATTATAGGCGCTCGTGCCAGAGGAATACAGTGATGATGGTTAAAGCCGTGAAAGTTGTATTATGGTGTGAAAGATTAACATTCCTTCTGATGATGGTGCGATACTCAACTATAATAGTAGTTTGGTAAAGATTTAATTCATGTAATCGCCGTGAGCGGGCTATCTATCTTAGAAGGTCCTATCTTGAGATAAGTCAGGACTATGTTATGAAAGGGCTAAATGAACCTTTGAGCTTCATGTCTCCTAATAAAGATATATGGTTAATAATGGTATTAGCCTGATATCGTTGCTTTCATTGAAACCCTTCAGCAATTTTTTTCTGCTTTATGTCATATGTACATCAAGTTCAGGAGTGTTCTTCATGAATCATGAATGGCGATTATGTTACCTCCTTAGAAGAATTCGATACGGTAGGTATGGACTCTGTATGGTTAGATATTAAGATTTCATGGAAAATGAATGACTACCGTAGGTCCGTGGTGGACTATAGTAATGCATCAACAATTCTTTGAATAATGAGACGATAACAACCGTGAGAGTTGTATTGTAATGGATGTTAAGATTAAGTACCACTAATCGGGTCATGGTGATGTACAAGTTATCATTGATAGACTAATTAAGTCGATCATCTACCTATTGAATATTTATTCCTTCTTATCAATAAAGAGTAGTATTGCTATACGAAGAAGGTTGCGGTGTAGCAATGAATTCTAGTAACGATGATGTCTAGAATGAAATCCCAGATTCGATTTTCGATATCGAGGAAGTTTCAAAGATGATTTTTTTTAAGCTCGCGCAAGAGCATGGGTCCATAGAATGATGGACAAAATAGCAAAAATATTTAGGCATGTGAAATACGATGCGATAATACTTAATGTTGATATATATATACATCTACATATATTTTTTTCTCTGGTGATAAACCTCTATAGTTCATAGGTAGGTTCCAAGCCACATATTTTGTGACCATATATTTCTATATATAATTCTCTTAAATTCGTTCTTTTCTCTTCTTTTCATTTTCGTGTAAACTGAGAAGAACAACCCTTCCAAAATGGGAGGTATAGTCGAATGACTATCTATTTGTGTGATAGAAGCCTAGTAGGATACCACATGTTGTTTAATTATTTGTCAAGTACTAAAGGCTGGCCACCTTCTGTACTAACTATGCAATAGAACAAGTGTTCATGATCATAGTGATCTCTCAATAAATTCCTTTACTTCTATATGATTGATCAAATTTTGGAAAATAGAAGCAGCTGAAAAAGGAGGAGTAAAAGTATGGTGGTATTCGGAATGGAAACGCGTTCGTGATACTAAGATTGACGTATTTATTAAAAGGTTATAAAACTCTAGCGAGTAAAGGTATATCTAGAATAGTATTTTGTACGGAAGATAGTAACGATTACGAACTGGAAAAGAGTGGGTATTGAGAAGCAAAAGCTATAATTCTAGAAGTTATGATGAGTGTCTGTGCAATAGAGTTGAAAGAATTTTGAATGATCACTTAACGCGGATTAAGTTTACTTACGAAAATAGATCGTATGTCAGTATTGAGATGTCGCCTTATGAGATTCTTGAGGGAAGACAATGTCGATCTACCTTATGTTAGGATGAAGTTGTAGAGCGCAAGATGCTCGGACCAGCAGTGGTCTAAAGAACCAAGGATATAATAGATCTAATCAGAGGACGACTTATAGTAGCCCAAGATGGACATAAGAAGTATGCTGATTTGATAACGAAAGGACAAATAGTATGAAATACGGGACCTGGTTTTGTTAAAGGTATCCCCTTGGAAAGCCTTGGAAAGGAATTATGAGGTTCGGAAAGAAAGGAAAGCTAAGTCCATAATTTGTTGGACCCTTGGATATATTACAATGTATTGGGAAGTTATCAAATGAACTAGCCCTACCCCCGAACCTGCAGCAAGTTCATAACATGTTCCACGTATCAATATTAAGGAAGCATAATCCGAATGTCGGACACATAGGAGAATACGAGCGCATAGACATGCAACCAGACTTGACCTATATGGAGCAACCAGTAAGGGTTATGGATTCAAAGGAGCAAGTGCTTAGGAACAGGGTTATCAGACTAGTCAGAGTTTTGTGGCAAAACCACAATGTGGGAAATTTTTTTTACTTGAGAGTTAGAAAGTGCAATGCTAGAAAAGCATCCCCAACTGTTTTCTATCTAATTCCGGGACAGAATCCTTTTAAGGAGGGGAGACTGTAATAACCCCAATTTTTGGAAATTTTTGAAACCCTGATGAATAGTAATTTTTTTTTTCTGATAATGCTGATTAAGGAAATTTATCAGACCACACTATATAGGAGTACTGTTATGGAAATTCTGAGATCCTATTAGTATTCCATTAAGTAAACGAGTGTATGTAAAGGTCGTCAGAATTCGAATCCGGACACTTTGATTTTTCCCGAAAATCCACCAGATACCGAAAGAATTGAGTATAAGGTAACATGATTAAAAAAAAATTTATTTAAGGATTATAGCAGAGGATCATTAAAAGAATATAAGATATTAATAAAGGTTCAGGAAAGCCCAAGTAATAAGATTCCGGATATGATCCCTCAAACTATTAACGAGAACGAGAGTTAAGCGAACCGTAAAACAAATAAGCGACCAAGACACAAGCTTGTACAAGAAGCCAAGGATTATGACATCATCAAACCACAAGGGATTGACACATGGCAAGAAAGTGATGCATGATGGATGATGTCATCAAGGGAGAAGATATTTATGCAAGGAAATCAAAGAAACTTTTCCATTTTTTCCATTTCATCATTTTGCTCTCGGCCAAAATGATACCAGCAACTTCAAACTGCCATATCTCCTTTTATACTCACTCAAATATTGTGTTCTATAGCTAGTTGAAAAGGTATTGAGATGGACTACAACTCTTGTTCACAAGTCTCGTCCAAATAATCAAGTTAAGACCTTAGTTTTTACAGTTCTTTAAATAGAACCTTTAGAAACTTCAAAATCTAACTTTGTGTTTTTTTTATTGTTTGTGAGATCCAAGCTTGTATAAGGATTGATCAATGTTTTAAGGCTCCCTAGAAACTTTTCACTTACAAATCAAGGTATAAAATCTTCTTGACCTTTAGTACTAAGATTGATTGTTTGATTTTTTAGACGAAGTGGTAAATGTATAGTTAGATCCACGCTTAGTAGTGATTTTTGTGAAGTTATGTTGATTTTGAATGGTGAATTTGTAGTAATTGAATGAGTTGGTAAAACCTTGGAGTGTGGACTGATTTTTCAGTGGTTTAAGTTGTATTTGTTATGTTATTGATTGTTGGAGGATGGGAGTGAACTGATGAGATTTTAGAGTGATAATTATTTTGGGAATCGCATACACATAGCCGTCGTAATGCCCGATTTACCTTAGACTGTTTTAGTGCTTAACTTCTGGACCCGGGAACACACTTTAAGATTCTGACCTTTGTCATGATTAGATATTTCATGTTACGAGCTTCGTTTTGATATGTTGTTCGCCTAAATCCGAGTTACGAGCGATGAGAAACGACCATTTTAAGTATCGGCGTTTCGTGAGCGAACCCCGAAACCTCGAGTAACTTTGAAACCTTGTTTAAGGCCCTTAAAGACTAATTGGATTACTAAATAATTATTTAATATGGGTTAGGAAGTTGGTAAAGTACTCGCGAAAGAGTCGCCTTAAAATTCATAATGGTAAATTTATTAAAATTAGTGGAGCCGAAAGTACGCAAATGATTAACGCAAATCGTTAAGCATATAAACGACTGTTAGGGTATGAGTGAGTGTTGACTAGTTTCTTAAGCGATCGTGGTCTAATTCCGGCTTATGTTGTTGTTCATAAGGTTACCAGACCCACTCTAAGCTTAACTCTACCCCGAAACGCTCAGACAAGTTTTCTACCCTTATAACTGTTGTTGTGATGTATATGTGTATATGCATTTTGTTGTGATAAGTGCATGATTGTTATTAGCAAATCTTGCGATATATTGGAGCATGTTGATATGATATATATGCATGCCTGTTTCGTAATCTTGATATTCTATTATCAATTCAAATGCTTATAAACTGTATAATACATATGCTAGAGATAAGCAGTAGTTGCATATACCCTTAGTATAGGGGACCCGAAGGTGAACATTTTTCTAAACCGGGAGTCGATGTTCCCGAGTATAATATATATATATATAGTTTATATAACTACTAATCGGATAAGTATATATATATATAGTTTATATTTTTCGATTATTCAAATAAAGATCGTGCTTTCGTATAAGTATATCTTTTGTTATTTATTATTGATTTGAAGTATGAGTTTTAAAACTTCTACTTCAATTATTTTTATAAAGATTATCATTATGGGAATATTATTTAAATAATAATATTCAGATATTTTCTAACATATCAGGAATGATTTATATTATTAAATCATCATTACTCTAAACATTCTTTAAAATGTTTTCGAGTCTTTAAAATAATTTTAAAAGCTAGAGCGGATCCCAAAACTCATTTTTAGATTTAATATCTTCCTTTCGAAGGGGATTTAAATACTCGCTCAAAACAAAGGGATCCGGCTCGTGTATTTTTAGAGCAACGAAGTTGCTAACTTGATAAAAGAGTTTGATTACTTGCCCAATATTCGAGAAGTAAGCCCAATCGAAATGCATCGGCATAAGCAACATGGGCTCAGTCGGGGTCCATGAAAGTGTAAGTGGCTCAGTGGGAGTCCATTAATGCGTAAGTGGCTGAGTGGCAGTCCAGTATAAGGTCCTAATGCGGCCAGGGTGATGACCAGTGGGGGATTCATCCATCTACTAGTAGAAAAGGTGACTTAATTGGTATCTTTGCCTGATCAGCAAGATATCAGGTTTATGCCAAAGTTTCTTCTTTCCAAAATTCTTGGGAATGACAACTCTGCTTATACTTCCATAGCAGAAGAGTGTATGAAATCTATATATATATAGGTGTATATATATCGGGACTAATGAAGTATCTCGTAACTTCATTTCTTTCAAATGATATTTCAAAGATTGAATTTATTCAAGTCTTACCTTGTAGTCTCATCTATGTGATGAACTTTTGAAACTGATTATAGCTTGAACGGTGGTAGTTCGAGTAGTATTCAGAAAAGATATAAGTATATTGGAGTATCTCGTAACTTCATCTTTTCAACTTATATCTAATTAATGATTATCTTATGCATGACAAAGATTTTCAGAAAAATGTTGAGACAAGGTTAGATATATGAGATCACCTTGTAACGATATTTTTATACAGTTATAAACTGGAGCTCTATGTATATTATACATGTCAGAGGATTTCAAAGATTTCGAGAAGTATATACTTGGTCGCGTTAAGATATCAACTTGGTTCATTTCTTCTTGACCAAGACTTTCATGACTACTATGAGAATGCTCATATATTGTTAATTATTACATATATTATTTCGGTGGGCTTGTTGCTCACCCTTGCTTTCTTCTTTCATTACACAACAACAAATAGACAAAATGAACAGGACCAAGCTCCCAATTCATGAGCGGATAGGAAACGTTCCGCAGTTTTCTATAGGCGTTGATGCCGCTGTAGCTAAGGTAGGAACTACCAATAGGCTAGGCTTTCAACTTTTGATGTACCAGACTTATGTATCTTTATGAATTGTAATAATGGCAAAGAAATGTAAATTTATTCAAAAACCCTTTTGAGGTATAATTGTGACGGCCTCAATCCCGGGGTCAGGAGTTGACGTCACCAATAATAATAAACATAATATAATCCAAATCATTAATTATACATAACCACGACCCCTTTACCAAGACCTTTTCCAGGTTTAAGTATGATTTAGGTTACAACTATTACCAAGACCTTTGCTCAGCAGTACCACTATATGAATAACAAGTAAAACAATTTAAAGTAAAGCAGTTATAGGAACAGAATTCATAACTTGCCAGAAACATGTAAAACAGGTATAAACTGGATATCAAAACTAGTATGCTCTGCAAAATAATATCATATGTAGTGTGCTGTGTCAAAATACCAGAGTTCAATTTTAGCATGTTATTTCCTTTCCAAAACCACTATCAATTACTGGACCCATAAATCATCTGTCCCGTTACGGGGAGCATAAACTATTTGTTCCGTTTCGGGAACCATTAAACCTTTATCATATATATAAAAGAGGATGAATTCTAGGGACAACTAATCAGTCTATCCCACCACAAATTTCATTTCGGAACTCAGAGACTAGCTAGGTCCCTGTCATGCTGGACTAAGCGGCCTACAGTGCGCGCATCCGACTTAGCCTCTTACGCAACCATGCTGGGCCGTTACCTAATAACGGACCTCTTACGCCAACTGACCATCCAATATCTGATTTATTTTTATCCAGTTTCCAAAACCCTTTACACCTATCTCCTTTTTAAACAATTACATCACACATTCTAAAAATTTCTTTTTAATTTTTAATCACAATCTAGAGATAGGCATTTTCAGAAGTTACTTTTTCCCCAAAACCTCGTTCAGTAAAACATATTTAAATACGGGGAATACGTAACTTAAAACGTTCTGTTCCAGTACGTAATTTAAATCAACAACTATTCATATATACTGAACTGTAAAAGATTAGTTCAGGGGTACATGCCTTGCAGAGCGTTACGATTATCTCTGATTGACCTTGAACTTACTTGGACACTCGGCTTTATCGCCTTACTATCGGACTTCAACGTTCAGGTCCTTCACTTTGGAATCTCACTGCGCTGTCGACTGATCACTAGGTTATCTTAGTTCGATTTCAATTCTTGAGTTCTTCGTCTAGAACCTTACCCTACGTTAGACGTCTAGGTATGCTTGACATATCCTCAATAACACATCTACCCATTCGATATCAAATCCCGACTCATAATTATATAGATTATAATAACACATGCAACAATTAGGGTTCACAATCTCGGAAATCGGTTCGGTATTTGTTTTCAGAAAATATGTATACTCGTCATTTTGCGAAATTAGGGTTATTGAGTTTTAAGAAAACATTCACCACAACATACAATCACGTTCCGCACAGAATATATGTATATACTTATTTATACTCGCTCGACATTCTGATAATTACAGGGTCTGTCCCGAATTTCCGAATTTAATTTCCAAAAATTTGGGCAGCACCTCCTCTGTTTATCGGCCTACCCGTCGATCAATTTCGACGTCAAAACAAATCCACAATTAATCCAAATACAATTCCCGACCTCCGATTCAACCCAAACATAACAATCAAAATTCCACACATTCTCAAGTTTCAACTTAATTAAAATTATTAATTATTATTCATATTTTATATTTATATTTATTTATTTTAAAATATTAGGACTCAGATATATATCATCATCGTCCACCGTCCCTCGAAATTCATCGCGGACGGCGGTAAAACTCGTCGGTGCCCGAATTATTCGGGTTTCCATACGAGCTTCGCTGATTAAATTCACCTAAATAATTTGAATTTAAGAATTAAAATTCAAGAAATCATACAGGTAATCATCTAATTCGACTACAAAAGGGAACAAAAAGATCAGATACTTCTCAGAGCAACACCGCGCGCACAAACGCGCGGCTGGATGGAAACAAAACAACAATCAGAAAATACACAGGAGCTTAACTGAGGAACACTGCAATTCCCAAAACAACTGATAACTATTCACAAGCATATACATACATATACATATGTATAAATCGGAATCACCAAGCAATATGCGGCAATTACCAGAAAAGTAACCAGAGTTCAGGAACACAGTATCGACTGGAATCAGGGAAGACATGGAAGAAACAGGCGAGTCAGCGAGGGGAAGAAACCCGCAAGAAAAGAGAGATTCCCGAGAGTTGATCAGGAGAGGAGAGATGCAGAGAGATTGAGACGAGAGAGACGGTGAGGAACAAGAATGGGTTTCTGTGATTTATTGTTTATTTTTGTGTATATGTTCTGCAATTGACACGTTTCAAAAAAAGCACAGGAGATTAACACGTGTCCTTAACTAGCTGCAAGCCCTATTTTCATCCCGGTTTTGTAATTTTAACGAACAATCGCAAGAATAAAAATAACCCGTAAAATTATCAAATTAATTTTAAAATGTCACAAATAATTCAAATTTATTAAAAGTAGATTTTTCATAATTTTTAAAGTATATTTGAAACATATCTTGTACCCGCATTTAACGATTAACGAACCGAGTTGCACGTAAAATAATTTCAGAAAATTACAAAAATAGCGTTAGAGCTTACAAATATCCCGAAGTTTATAAAAACATAAATTTTGTAATTTTAAAACAATTTCTAAAATGCACTTTATGCCCGCTTTCATAAATTTAACGAATCGACGCGCGGGTAAAATAAATCCCAAAAATTCCCAAAATAATTTTAAAAAATCCCGGAATATTCCCAACTTAAATAAATATGAGTTTTATAATTTTTGAAGAATTCGGGAATTAAATACAGATTTTACAGATAAATGCAATCAGAAAATCATACAGGGTTAAATAATTGATGAAATATTGATGTCTGAATTTTATAAAATCCCAAAAATAATTATTGTAATTATGAAACCATAAAAACAATTTTAGAGACATTCCAAATATTTTTGCAAATAAATTTGCACTAAATTCACTTTTAAAAGTATAAACGATTCAATACAACTCAATAGTTAATTACACAAACAACCCGGTACACCCTAATTCACACAGAGATCATAATAAAATAACACATAGCGATCGAAACTAATACACATAATTTATTTAACTATTTATTTAATAATTACACTTTTAAATAATATAAAAGTATATGAGTTGTTATAATAATGACTTATAATTATGGGATAAAATGACTTGTGTTATTTTGGTATTCATCTCTGAGACTATAACTCGTGTGTGTGTATTTATTGTGGGGTCACAGAACGCATTAGTTGGTTGTTTATTAAGATTGGGTGTTATTAAGGGAAATGGAACTCGTGATAACCCGGATCCCCGACCCCGGATTTAGGGGTATTACATAAAATAAATCTGATGATCGCTGAATAGATTTGTTATACTTAGTAATTGTACGAGATGATGAGGGGAATGTTACCAGTATGGAAGACCAGGAGTGAAGTTATGAATAAGATAGTATACAACGGTAATTGGAGTTTTTATTGACCAATGAAGGTAAAATGGACCCAATAAGGGATAGAGGGTATATAGAAATGAATGGGCTGTTACCTAAGTGTTTCCCTAATTTGATACTTAGTGTTAGTCCCTTAACAATATAGCAAGAATTACAGAAGGGGGGTTGAATGGAATTCTTGAACCTTTTTCTTGAAATAAAAATGTTCAACTCGATTATGGATATATTTGTTTTGATTAGCACAATGCGGAATGTAAACTTAAATGAATCAAAACATAAGTAATTAAAAACAAGAGTCTTTAAAAACTTTCTGGTGGATTTAAAAAATTCTACCAGAGATATATTTAATATATCGAGAGGACTCTGTGTGCAGAAATGCTCACAGCTGCTTACAAAATAGAACTGCTAAGAACACAGGAAATGCTAAGGATAGTGCTTAAAAAGATTTCTCTGTTGTTGTTTCTTAGCTATCTCAGTTATTTTTCTATTTGCTACTCTCTTGGTTTATATATTACCAAGATTACAAAGTCAAAAGAACTGAATAAATATAAAATCTAACAGTCTTGATCTTTGCTGCTTTTCATCCTCTATTACCCAGTTAATGAGCTTCCACAGTGTACTTGTATCCAACTCAACGGCTGTGTGTCTGCTTTCACTGTTCAACTGATGTTTGAATCTTGATATAATCATCTGTCGACTTTCAGATCATCTGTCGATGACTTAATTGATCATCCGTCGACTGCTATGTTAAACATCCGTTGGTAGCTATTTTGGTCATCCGTCGAAGCTTTGTTAATCATTTGTTGGTAGCTATTTTGTCACTTGACTTCATTTCACTTATACAGAATTACAAAACATTGCTTATGTATAGTTAATCAACCTATTCTGCATATCTAGTTAAAGTCAACATGACTTATATGCTACTCCAGATTCTATACAAAGGTGCATACAACACTGTGCTACAAACTTATTATTACATAAGCTACTCACTCGATGGATAATAAGTTAATCATCCGTCGGGACTATAATGAGTTATCCGTCGGGACTATAATTCTTATCCGTCAAGTGCTACATTATTTCACTAAGTAAAATCTACTTAGATGTTTTGTTTAGGTAATCATCAAGTACTCAACATATTCACAACAATCTCCCCCAATTTATGTCTAATGGAATTGTAGCCATAAATTAAGAGATACTTGATGATAACAAAACATCCTAAACATATATTTTTAAAGATAAGTAGATAGAGCTGAAAGTGCTTCAATTTAAACAAAAATGAACAAGGTTTGGCTCACAGTCAGTTCAAGATGCTCCTTTAGTCTGAGCAGATTTTTCTAGTTTCTTGAAGGTCTGGATCTTCTTCCAAGCTTTCTGTTGTTTTCTTCAATTTGATTCTGGAGCTGTCTGTGGAATTCTAATTCATCAGATTCTGAGAGATCTAACATTTCTTGCATCTACAAGAGAGTCTCATTGCTAGAGATACTCAATTGGTCTTCTAATCTGAAGAATCTTCTCACACCCTTGTCATCCATGAATTCCATCAGCCAGTAGGGCCTTAGATGCACTCTTCTCCCTGTGTATGGGATGATAAGAGTTTTGGGTAGTGCATCTTTGGCTCTAACACTCCTTAGCTCTTCAATCTTATTCAATACTAATCTTCTTGCAGTTACATTGAACCCAAAGTTTTTCTTGAAGGATGAATAGACTTTGATCAACACAGCTTGGCTTTCTTGAAGTATCCTGTGAAGAGGCCACTGAATCTCCCTTCCCCCTTTGTACTTGAACACCAACCTTTCAGGTAGGTTTCTGTATGCATCAATTGCCCTTACCTCATCCAGCTCCTCCAGATAAAGGATTAGATCTGAGAATTCTTTGATGTCACACAAGTACAAGTAGTCTCCCCTGTTGACCTTGGGTTGAGCTTTGACTACTGACTTGGATTTGAGAGGTGACAGCTTCACTTTCTTGACTGCCCTTGATTTTATCCTTCTTGGCTTAGTAAGAATTGGCAAGTTGAAGTCAGGAATTGGTAATTTATCCCACTCTATTGGCTCATCCTTTGGCACAATAGGCTCTCCATGTATGTTCTTGTATGGGTCCACCACCCTTATGTCTTCAAACACCACAGAGGGCTTTGATGCTTGAGTTTCAGCTTGAGTGGATTCCTTTGGAAATTGATCTTCCAATTCCTTGTCAACAACACCCAACTTTCTTTTTGTTCTTTTAGCCAGTTCTTTCTTTCTTGAGGATTTCTTTGTTCTTCAATCTTCTCCTCTGATTCAGTAGCTTGAGATGGTTGAGAGGGAATTTGTTGAGAAGAATTCACAGCCTGTAGCTTGGCCAAGATAGCAAACTGTTCTTTCTTTTGTTTAGACTTCTTTGCATCTAGAGCAGCTTGCCTCTTTTCCTGCTTCAATCTGGCTTTTTCTTCTTCCTTTGCATGAGCAAATTGTGGATGTCCAGCTACCACACAAATTTCCTTCCTATTTCTGAATATCTTTGCAATTCTCTTTCTTGAGGCTGAATCAGCTGGATCTTTGTAGAGGAGAATAGATCTTGACAAAAGCTTCTTTTCATCAGGCTTGGGTGTCTCATACACAGAATCCATAGGGTTCTTCAAAGATAATTTTGAATAGTTTGCCCTTGGTTTAAGAATTATCTCAGCCTTTGTAGTCTTAATACAGGAAGATTGTCCTTTCTCCAGATAGTTCATGCTCATCTCATTCACATTGATTGGCTTGACATGAGAGTGATGGATGGCTGACTGATCTGGTTCCTTGACTAATTGAAACTTCTTCTGTATTTCCTCATCAATCTTTTTCTAGTTGATCAGAGTCAACTCTCATTTATCAGCATCTTTCAAATTTGCTGCTGCTGCATTTATAAGATCTATACCATCTGCAACTGGTGGCTTGGAGATAGTAATTGAAGGTACAATTACTTTGCTGATTTGAACTAGAAGTTTATCCCCCTCAGTTGGTCCTTTCTCCCCCTTACTTGATTCTCTCTCCCCCTTTTTGTTATCATCAAGTGGAGGAGTTAGGCCTTGTGCTTTAGCCAGTTGCATAAGAAGATTTGTCTGAGTCTGTTGATTTTGAAGAAGTAGATCCACTGAATTCTCAATAACCTGAACTCTGTTCTCCAGCTTGGCTATCTTCTTGTCAGAATCTGATTCTCTCCTTAATCTTAGTAATAGATCATGCATGGTACCATATGGCATTATTGAATCCAGCTTCTCAGAGTTATATGTCTTTAAGTCAGCTATATCCTTTTTCAATTCATCCACACTGAGATTTTGTCTTGAGTGTTGGATCTTCATTAAATGTAAGGAGTCTAGGTGAGCTTGAAGAACAGCCTTGGTACCAGCATCTGAAGCTTCCTGAAGGGCCTGCTAAATAGCTATTACTTGTTTTACCAAAGACACCTCAAATTGCCTTGGTGAAAATTCCTTTGCCCATGCCCATTTAGGTAAACTGAAAGCAGAACTTGGGCCTTTAGCTCCCCCAAAGTTCATGCTTCCATCCAAAGAACCAGAGTCATCATCATCAGAATTTACTCCAAATTCTTCAGATGGTTGTCCAGCTTGAGAAGGCATTCTGTTCACAGCAGCTTTATCTCTTTGAAGAGATTCTATGGTGTGCACTAAATTCAAAGTCTGCTCTGCCTCCACATTGCCCTGAGCAGCCAACAGTTGATAGGCTGAAACAAGGTGAGTAAAAGTGTCAGCATCCAAGGAAATGTTATCAATTACAGCTTTGTAATGTTGCTGAAATTGTCTTTCCTTTTCAGCATCATCCACAATCATTGACTCACTAGCAATGGCTGGTTCCATCCTTATTTCTCCAGTACCTACCTTTCTCTCATATTCTGTCTTTTGTTGCATCAGGGTCTCACCCTGGCTCCCCACCCTCACACCCTCACCTTCACCTACTATGGTGGGACTCCTCTCACTCACTTTTGCCAATCTTGAATGAATGGATTGCTGAGATTCACTCTTTTCCTCTCCTTTTGCCTGGGAGCAACCCAGCCTCTCACTCAATGCACTCTCCTCTCTCAGTCCTAAGAGTGATTGTATTACCACCAAATCTTCTGCACTTGAAATTATTGAAGTTTGAAGTTGTGCAGAGACACTCGACGGATAAGTGATATCCGTCGGGTGAGTGGTAAAGCTATCCGATGGATAACTGCTGTTAAGCTTATCCGTCGGGATACAATCACTACTCGACGGATGAGCAATATCCATCGAGAGAGTAGAAATGAATGAGGTGGGAAGAGAAACTATTGTTGACTCTGTGTTGATTGAAGTTATTTGAGGCATAAATGTCACAATAGAATCAGAAAGAATTGGCAAGTGAGCCAACAAATCATCTAAAAGATGATGCTCACTTGCACTAGATTTTGGTTTCCCCAACAGAGTTAAAGAAGGGGAATCAGGAATTGAAGTGTTTATCATGTCCACTTCCAGTGAGTTAGTTGGTGAGTATTGTGTTTCTGTGGCTTCTATTATGAGAGATTTTGGTTGTGACTCCACATTTATTGGAGCCATATCAATCTGAATTTAAGAAGGTGCAGGGACTGTGTCTTTAGCACCAGTTTGCACTAAGTGTGTGCCCTGTGCATCCCCAGTTGTTTTGGATTTCTTCTTTCTAGTGTAAGTTTGGTGTGAGCTTGTGTCCCTAACCCTCTTGGCCTGTGCTCTTGGATGAGAGCTTTGTTCAATAGCCACATCCTTTTGGGAGGATGCAGCTAGAAGTGAGCTTTTGTCTTTTTTAAGCACTACAGTTTGTTGGGAAACTGCAGTGTGGCTAGGTTGGGATTCACTCAACTCTCCAACCTTATCCTTGGGGTTTCTTTGATGTTCACCCCTTCCCTCACCTATCTTACCCTCCTTCACACTCCCCTCTTTGGCTTTGGTAGATTTTTCAACTGGTACCTTTTGAGAGATACCAGAGGGGGTTTTCTTTGATTTGGATTTAGAAATTGCAGTTGTTTTGGCAGCCTTGGTAGGCAACTGTTTGGTCATTGTCACAGTTGTCATAGCTAAGCCTGAAGTCAAAGAAATAGAAGAGATTGGAATAGTTGAGAGTCTGGATGAACTTACCTCACTTACCTGAGGTGTCAGCATTACAGGAAAATAGAACATTGGCACATCCTTGTGATGGTTGGCTCTGTTCAAATCTGCAATGATTCTTCTCTCTTGAACCCAACAAGCTAATTTGTTGGTTGGGTTCTCAAGTACAATCTCTTCACAAAGATGGTTAGCCAAAAACATAAAAAATCTAGCATAGTAAATATTCTTTCCTCTTTTGGCTAAGTCACCTAGTTTATAACCTAACTCATACACAACCAGGTCACTTAAGTTGTAATATTTGTCTGTAACTAGCATGTATAGCTTGTTAAGCATGGAAATGTTCACAGAATCAAAATTACTGATTTTTCCAGAAAAGACCTTAGTTACTACATCACACAAGTAACTTCATTCCTTCCTAAGACCTAGTCTTCTAATTTCACTTAGTTTTGCAGTAGGAAGTGCATAATGAATGGAATTTAGCATATTTACAATATCAGTGTCAGTGTGTGGTGCAGTAACATTGTCATCAGGAATCTTGAAACATGCTTTTATGACATCACTATTGATACAGAAAACATTACCTTTAATGGTCAGAGTGATGGTTTTGTCAGTAGAGTTGTAGATTGCTGTTGTCCACATCTCCTCAACAACTTCACAATAAATTGTGGGTGATTCTAGCATAGCAAAACTTAACTTGCAGTTCTTCACGAAGTCCATCATCTTATGATAGTCTTCAGATTGCTGAATCCCCTTATTGACCAAGGCAGTGAAGTTGTTCTTCTCATAGATGAACCCAATCTGTGACATGATCTTTACTACGGGTGCCATTATTAGAGAAGAAAAGCTTGAAGAGAAAGAGGATTTTTGCTTGAGAGAGAATGAAGTAACACAGTTGAATTTGAGAATGATAAAAGAAAATAATTAGAATGAAATAAGCTTTTATACTTTACTCAAAATCAACTGATAAAAAATAATAAAGAGAAGTAAATTACCCAATAGAAATTGTCTAAAATAGTCGTTTTAAAATAAACTGTAAAAATTCTACCCATTATCCGTCGTGTAATGCTTACAAACTGTAAGTATACTCGATGGATAATGTTCAGAGAATTAACGGTTAAGAATTAGACACTTCGACGGATGAGGATAAGTTGATATCCGTCGAGCTTTAAAATACTCCAGAAAAGTAATTGATTTTTATTTACAATTTGTATATCGACGGATGACTCAACTCGATGGATAATGGTCATCCGTCGAGATGCAAATTTTGACTTAGCCAAAATTTTCATCCAAGACTAAAAATCAGTTAAATTTCTGGCAACTTTTCAACTTGCAAAATAATTCAGATAAATTCAAGAGTAATTAAGCATACCTAACTCACTTACCAACCTAGAAAAGGTGGATTCATCCAGTGGTTTGGTAAAAATATCTGCAAGTTGCTTCTCACTTGGAACAAAATGTAACTCTACAGTACCATTCATTACATGTTCCCTTATGAAATGCTACTTGATGTCTATATGCTTTATCTTTGAATGTTGCACTGGATTTTCAGTGATGGCAATTGCACTTGTGTTGTCGCAGAAAATAGGAATCCTTTCAACTTGCAAACCATAGTCTAGCAATTGATTTTTCATCCATAAAATCTGTGCACAGCAACTGCCAGCAGCAATATATTCAGCTTCAGCTGTAGAAGTAGAAACTGAATTTTGCTTTTTACTGAACCAGGACACAAGCTTGTCTCCTAAAAATTGACAGGTTCCTGTTGTGCTTTTTCTATCAATTCTGCAACCTGCATAATCTGCATCTGAATAACCAGTTAGATCAAAATCAGAATCTCTAGGATACCAAATGCCAAGGTTTGGTGTTCCTTTGAGATATCTGAAAATTCTCTTAATAGCTATCAAATGAGACTCTCTAGGATCAGCCTGAAATCTAGCACACAAACATGTAGCAAACATTATATCTAGCCTACTAGCTGTTAAGTACAGAAATGAGCCAACCATGCCCCTATAACTTGAAATATCCACAGACTTTTCAGTAATGTTTAGTTCAAGCTTAGTTGCAGTGGCCATGAGAGTTTTTGCAGATGTGCAATCCATTAGATCAAACTTCTTTAAAAGATCAAAAATATATTTAGTTTGACTAATGAATATTCCATCACTAACTTGCTTAACTTGTAAACCAAGAAAGTAAGTTAGTTCTCCCATCATACTCATTTCATACTTGCTCTGCATTAGTTTGGCAAACTTTTTACAAAGTTTCTCATCTGTAGAGCCAAAAATAATATCATCTACATAAATTTGAACAAGTATGCTAGAGCCATTCACATTTCTGAAAAATAAAGTTTTATCTACAGTACCTCTTGTGAAGTGATTTTCCAAAAGGAACTTTGATAAAGTGTCATACCAGGCTCTAGGTGCTTGCTTCAGTCCATAAAGTGCTTTCAGTAGATAATAGACATACTCTGGGAAATTTGGATCTTCAAAGCCAGGAGGTTGACTTACATACACTTCTTCCTCCAAATCTCCATTCAGAAAGGCACTTTTGACATCCATCTGATAGACCTTGAAATTGGCATGGGCTGCATAGGCTAAGAAGATTCTGATGGCTTCAAGTCTTGCAACAGGAGAAAATGTTTCATCAAAATCTATTCTTTCTTGCTGACAATAGCCTTTAGCAACTAATCTTGCTTTGTTCCTTACTACTATGCCATTTTCATCCATCTTGTTTCTGAATACCCATTTGGTGTCTATTGGATTCTTTCCTGTAGGCTTGGGTACCAGCTTCCAAACTTTATTCCTTTCAAATTGGTTTAGCTCCCCCTGCATAGCTAAAATCCAATCAGGATCTAACAAGGCTTCTTCTACCTTCTTTGGTTCTTCCTTAGACAGGAAGCTGCTGTATAGACATTCTTCTTGAGTTGCTCTCCTGGTTTGAACTCTGGAAGAAACATCACCAATAATCAGTTCAAAGGGGTGATCTTTTGTCCATTTCCTTGGTTGAGGTAGATTAGCCCTAGATGAAGAGACCTCAATGTTGTCTTGATGTGTGATTGAGTTTTGATTGCTAGAAACTCCCCCTGAGTTTGTGGATCTTTGATTTGAGATTGGGGTACTTTCTATGGGTGATCTACCTTGACTTCCTGCTCCTTTTGATAACCCGACGGATGGTGAATTTTGAGTACCGACGGATGAGGCAGGTTGTCTTCCGACGGATAATACAGATTGCCTTCCGATGGATGAAGCATTATGTAACTCGACAGATGTTGAGTTTTGTGCTTCATTTGTAGTAGATTTGTCTGCATTATCCTTAGAAACTGTTTCTTGATCACTCTCATCATCACTTTCATCACTGACCATCTCAACATTGTCGAATTTGAGGCTCTCATGGTAATCTCCATCTTTTAGTCCTTCAATCTTTTTATCATCAAACACAACATGGATAGATTCAACAACAATGTTGGTTCTTAGATTGTAGACTCTATATGCTTTACCAACAGCATATCCAACAAAAATTCCTTCATCTGCTTTAGCATTAAACTGCCCATTTTGATCAGTTTGATTTCTCAGATAATAGCATTTACAGCCAAAGACATGAAGAAAGTTCAGAGTTGGCTTCTTGTTCTTGAACAATTGATAAGGTGTCATGCATCTTGCTTGATTAATCAGAGAGATGTTCTGAGTGTAGCATGCAGTGTTTACAGCTTCAGCCCAGAAGTATGTTGGTAGTTTTGATTCTTCAAGCATTGTCCTTGCAGCTTCAATAAGAGATCTATTCTTTCTTTCCACTACTCCATTCTGTTGTGGAGTCATTGCTGCTGAAAACTCATGCAAGATTCCATTTTCCTCACAAAATGCTCTCATGACATAGTTCTTGAACTCAGTTCCATTATCACTCCTGATTCTTTTAACTTTGAAATCAGGATGATTGTTAACTTGCCTTATGTGATTGATGATGATTTCACTAGCCTCATCTTTGGACTTTAGGAAATAGGTCCAAGAGAACTTTGAGAAATCATCTACAATTACTAGGCAAAATCTTTTCTTTGAGATTGACAATATATTGACTGATCCAAACAAATCCATGTGAAGCAGTTGTAGAGGCTCTTCAATTGCTGAATTAAGTTTCTTCCTGACTGATGCTTTAATCTGCTTCCCTTTTTGGCAGGCATCACACAGTCCATCCTTTGTAAACTCCACCATAGGAATGCCTCTAACTAGCTCTTTCTTTACCAGCTCATTCATGGTCTTGAAGTTCAAATGGGATAGCTTCTTGTGCCATAGCCAACTTTCATCTTGACTTGCTTTACTAAGAAGACAAGTTACAGATTCTGCTTTAGTTGAGTTGAAGTCAGCTAGATACACATTTCCTCTTCTCACACCAGTGAGAACCACTTTGTTGTTTTGATTATTAATCACAACACAGGTTTCTTTGTTGAAGGTTACTGAGTTGCCTTTATCACAAAGCTGGCTTATACTCAACAGATTGTGTTTGAGACCATCCACTAAGGCAACCTCTTCAATGATGACATTGTCCTTTGAAATCAAGCCATATCCCACAGTATAACCTTTGTTGTCATCTCCAAAAGTGATACTTGGGCCATCTCTCTCTTCAAACTCTGTGAGCAGGGTAGAATCACCAGTCATGTGTCTTGAACAACCACTATCCAAGTACCAAAGATTCCTTCTATTTCCCTGCACACATCAAAATCAAATCAAGTTGATTTTGGTACCCAAGTTTCCTTGGGTCCTGCCTTGTTAGCTTTCTTCTTCTGTTTCTTAGGTCTTAACTCATTTGACTTAGGAATTTCAGATTCTTCCTTAGTCATTTGGGTTGGGCCTTTGAAACCACTAGATGCAACATAATTATCATGCATGTTATGGCTAACAGGAAATGGCATGCTTGGTGCAAACATGTTATTCCAGTAAGGCATGCTAAATGGCATTTGAGGCATATTATATGCAGCATAATATGGATTAGGTGCAAATGGCATATTAGCAAACTGTGCATTCATGTTCTGTGTAGGCATAGCATTAACAGGCATGGGAGGCATGACATTCATGTTAGAGAATTGAGGCTGAACAGACATGGGAGTAGGCATGGCAGATTTGCAATTAACAGACAAATGATTTACACTACCACACTTGACACAGATTTTTCTAGGAGCATATTTGTCAGGTGTGTAATTTTTATGTTTGTTAATCCCTACTTTACCATTCCTATTGTTTTTCCTTTTAGTCTCTGTTTTTACCTCTATCTTCTCAAGTCTGTCACTTAACTGTTTGACAGTCATGTGACCAACATTAGCCTTCTTCCCTTTCTTGGCTTGACTTGACTCTCCTGAAACAAAGTTCTTGGAAACAGACCCATACTTTTCATTTAGCTTGGTTAATTTGTCTTTGCTAATGGGTTTGCTCACAGCCGACGGATGAGGATTTTTATCATTCGACGGATAACACTTCTTGTTATATGATGGATAGTCCTCATCATCCGTCGAGTCTACATCTGTCAGCAATCCATCTACCAAATAGGTTCTAGTTTCTCCTTATTCTTTTTTCAGGCTTCATCACAAAAAGACTCAATTCCTTGAACCTTGGTGATTTGAGCATGAACATCTCTGGATGTTTTCCATGCTTTAATCACCTCATGTTCACAATCGAGCTGCTTCTTTAAAATTTCTTCCTTTTTCAAGGACTCAGTTAATTCCTCCGTGGCAATTCTACACTCAATTTTTAGTTTCTCAAACTCAACAAACTGAGACTCAAGCACATTATTCCTCTCACTCAAAAACAAGTTGTTTTCTTTGATTTTAGCATTTTCTTTAGTGAGGGACTTAAGTGTAACACGCAAATGATACAATTCTGTAGACATATCATTTATTGCATCATTACACTCAGCTTTAGATAAATGTGCAAGGTTTGTAGTGATTACCTGATTGATTGAGGAACTTGTCTCTGTTTCATCAGACTTGGCCATAAGGGCTAGATTGACATAGCTGACATCCTCATCTTCATCCAAACCATCAGCTGCCCAGTCATTCTCTTGTATAATAAAAGCCCTTTCCTTCTGTTTGAGTAGATCAAATTATTTTTGCTTATAATCCACAGACTCAAATCTTTTCTTACTGGAATCTGACTTTCTACACTCATTTGCAAAATGCCCTGCCAAGCCACATTTGAAACACTTGAATTTTGATTTATCCACCATGTTTCTATTTGGCTTGGCAGCTCCAAAGTTCTTCTTGAACTTGAGCTTGGCAAATCTTCTTGAAAGGAATGCTAGGTGCTCATCAATGTCCTCCATCTCATCTTGACTCAATGAATCTTCACTTTCTGCAGCTAGCCCTTTACCCTTGCTTTCACAGGCCTTTGAAGTTGATTCCACAGCTTCCATCTTCACTTCCTTCTCCTTTTCCAGTTCAGCCACTAGTGCAATGGATCCTCCTTTCTTCTTTCCTCTCTCCATTCTTTCATCCTACTCTATCTCAAGCTCAAAGGTCTTCAGAATGCCATACAGTCTCTCCAAAGTAAACTCCTTATAATCTTGTGAGTTTCTCAATGAGACTGTCATTGGTTTCCATTCCTTTGGAAGAGATCTGAGAAATTTCAGATTGGAGTCTTTAGTCTGATAGACTCTTCCATGCAATTTAAGAGCATTTAGTAGCTTTTGGAATCTACTAAAAATGTCAGTGAGTGACTCACTTTCTTCATTGTGAAAATGCTCATATTGCTGAATCAGGAGCTGTATTTTATTTTCTCTTACTTGCTCAGTACCATCACAGATTATCTGTATTGTGTCCCAAACTTCCTTGGCAGTCTTGCAGTTGATAATGTTATCAAACATGTCTGCATCAACACCATTGAACATAATGTTCATGGCCTTTTTATCTTTCCTGACTTGTTCAATATCAGGATCAGACCATTCATGCCTTGGCTTTGGAACAGATGGTTCATTTCCTGTTGCAGCTCTCATTGGAACATGAGGGCCTCTTTCTATGCAGTCCACATAGGCCTCATCTTGAGAAAACATATGAAGATGCATCTTTACCTTCCAATGATGGTAATTATCTTTATCAAGAAAAGGAATCTTGACTCCAACATCTTTCTTCTTCATCTTGCTGAATTGTTTTGATCTTTAAACTCTTTGTAGATTAAGAGCTTGCTCTGATACCAATTGTTAGTCCCTTAACAATATAGCAAGAATTACAGAAGGGGGGTTGAATGGAATTCTTGAACCTTTTTCTTGAAATAAAAATGTTCAACTCGATTATGGTGTATTTGTTTTGATTAGCACAATGCGGAATGTAAACTTGAATGAATCAAAACATAAGTAATTAAAAACAAGAGTCTTTAAAAACTTTCTGGTGGATTTAAACAATTCCACCAGAGATATATTTAATATATCGAGAGGACTCTGTGTGCAGAAATGCTCACAGCTGCTTACAAAATAGAACTGCTAAGAACACAGGAAATGCTAAGGATAGTGCTTACAAAGATTTCTCTGTTGTTGTTTCTTAGCTATCTCAGTTATTTTTCTATTTGCTACTCTCTTGGTTTATATATTACCAAGATTACAAAGTCAAAAGAACTGAATAAATATAAAATCTAACAGTCTTGATCTTTGCTACTTTTCGTCCTCTATTACCCAGTTAATGAGCTTCCACAGTGTACTTGTATCCAACTCAACGGCTGTGTGTCAGCTTTCACTGTTCAACTGATGTTTGAATCTTGATATAATCATCTGTCGACTTTCAGATCATCCGTCGATGACTTAATTGATCATCCGTCGACTGCTATGTTAAACATTCGTTGGTAGCTATTTTGGTCATCCGTCGAAGCTTTGTGAATCATTTGTTGGTAGCTATTTTGTCATTTGACTTCATTTCACTTATACAGAATTACAAGACATTGCTTATGTACAATTAATCAACCTATTCTGCATATCTAGTTAAAGTCAACATGACTTATTTGCTACTCCAGATTCTATACAAAGGTGCATACAACACTGTGCTACAAACTTATTATTACATAAGCTACTCACTCGATGGATAATAAGTTAATCATCCGTCGGGACTATAATGAGTTATCCGTCGGGACTATAATTCTTATCCGTCGAGTGCTACATTATTTCACTAAGTAAAATCTACTTAGATGTTTTGTTTAGGTAATCATCAAGTACTCAACATATTCACAACACTTAGTAGTGAAGGATGACAACCAAATCATATAGTAATGACGATCAGGTGTATGATTTTCAAAATTTTAAATAATTTTCAAAAGATATTTTCATAACAATATTTTTCTAAAAGTCCTTGGAAGAAAATAAGTTTTAAAATTTGGTTGTCAAACTACTACTTGAGTTTGTTGTTTGTCATAAGATTCAGATTTTCCAGGAGAATACTTGTCTTAGAAGTTAGTATGGTTCATTTAGAAGGCCAAGTGGACCCACTATTATGGAGAAGATTTGATTGTTCTTAGCAGAAGAGTGCAAATATTATTCGACGAGTTTAACAACGGGACCAATGTACGGAGAAGCTATTTATTCAAGTTCTGAGACGATTAGAGTTCGAAGAATATCTCGATTCACGAGAAGCCGAGTACGAGCGAAGAAGATTAAGGAAATCTCTAGACTTTCTAAAGGAAGAATGTTATTAGCAAGGGAGTGGATATGATCCGTAGTGTAAGCAAAATTTGGAAGTTATGATTGTAAATCTCGTAAAGAATGCAAATAGGGTCAAATTATAGGAATAGTGAACATAGAAGCATGACGCTAAAGATACAAGACCTAATAAAGGGGAAATTATCTTAATAATTAATTCAAGAAAGCCTTTCTGAGAACTTTCTAAAGTTGATATATGACTCGGAATGGGACCTATTGGTTGGACAAGCGTTGAAGCTGTAAACAGATGAAATATAGATGCCGACCAATGATATTATTCTTTTCTATAAAACCATAAATATATTTTTATGAATCTTGAATAAAGTATGAATTTCTTTCATGATCAGCTCTATGAGGTGATAAGAAAATTGTTGAATTCCTTTCAAATTGTTCCTCCTTCAAAATATTGTTTTCTGATTGAGACAAGAATTGTTATGGTGTGACGCTTTGTCGAAATGACAAAGAGTCTGGTGGGACGCCACCAAATCATGTGCTGTATGCCATATAGCATGAAAGACCGGCCATCTTGAGTACAAATATGGTTGTATCACTCATATCTAAATCATCATTCATTCTTTCTTCTTCAATGTTGATTTCTTGATTTATGAACCCTTTCGATTTTTTCCTTGTACTGTTATCCCTTACAAAAAGTTTCCAATCAAAATCATATACACAAATTCCTTCTTGCATAAGGTCTATTCCTTGAATATTATAAAAAGAAGTGAAATGAAACAGTGTAGCCGATGAAGTTATATGATAAGTGTGGATAATTGCAAGCTGATAAATGGTGGATATTTACATATAGAGAAGAACCATTATGCCGATAATGGGATTATTATGAGGACATCAAATCAGAGGCGAAGATATGTATACATGATACGTTGCAAGTATGAGATGTTGGCATGAATTGGAATAGTTAGCTCACCGTATGAGGTAAATTAATTAGAAGAATAAGAAAGTAAAGCTGCGTATATCAGATACGGCAATTGATTGGTTGGACAGTAAAAGCGAATGAAGAAATTCTTAATAATAACTAGATAATCGATTAATACATTATAAAGATAAAGCCTACCTTAATTATGTGAGAGATACTTGTCATGAAGGTTCAAGATCGAAGAAATGCTAGTTACGAATAAACTTCAAAGGTGTTCTCCAAAGAATGGTTGGGCTTTTCTGTGGCGCCCTCCAAACCCGGGTCAGAAGTTTGGGGTCCACACACACACCTTAATTATAACCTGCTTATAACAATAATAAAGATAATAATAATATATGCAGTGACCCTACTTACCAACCACCACGGACCGCAACAGGTTAAAGTATGCACATAAGCCAAACACACTAATATATTACAAACCGTTCAAATCCCAACTATTTCAAATTCAAAATGAGTATTAAACATTATTACAAACTTTTACAAACTTAAATTATTCCAAAAGAAGCCTACTAGCTTCGCTTTTTCAACCTGAACCCCTAGCTCTCGCGCTGAACTGGGGATCCTCTTTACCAATTGGTCCCTTTTTAACTGGAAAGAATATAAACAACATCGCATAAATGAGCTAACTAGCTCAGCAAGTCACAATGACAAAACTGAGAATAATGATCATCAGATGAATATGGTTATGATATCAAGTGAACAATGGATTATGATTTAGAATTGGATATTATACTTTTAATTTAAAAACCAAGGTTAGGCTGCTGATCAGTCACGCACTAACCCCGAGCAAGGCACACAGCATTGCTCTAACTACTGGATCCAAGGCACACATTGGCCTAACTTGACCATTATATGGTCTGACCACGAATCTGGTCCACAATTTTATAAAAACAATCCAATTCTAACATAATAACAGAATATGCAATAATAAACAATAACCGAAATCATTAACAACAATAAATGTTTAACAATGAAAGGGTTTCAATTCTTGTAAGGATCAATAAGGCAATTTAAAAGCTTGGATGCTGGGTAATGAAAGAATTGGATAAAAAGGAATCAACGTTTCAAGATTTCAAGGATTTGGTCTTTCAAAATATAAGATACCATGGGTTGAGTATATAATAGTTCATTTCAGTGTTTGGTATTTAGTTTGTATGTATTTGTGGAGTAGTATCGTAGATTTGTGGTTCTTGTTTGGGTATACAATAATCAATGGATTAGAAAGAATATGATTCATGGCTCAAGAATAATAACTGAAATCAGGATTTAGGTTTCTGTGCTTCAAAGCACTTACAATATCACAGGATTATCAAGTACTACAATATCTCGAGAAAGTTCAGAACACTTGCCTGATATTAGCTTACTACACTGCACTCGCTTCCAATCACAACTGTTTTACTCCTCAACTACCTGTTTCCCTTTCTTACGTCTTGCCTCTTCTACTCACATATCATAAGCATCTATCAATAATTTACTCATAGAATTCTATTCAACACATACTTCTATCTACCCTTCGTTTTACCCAAATCCGATTAACGGATTGAAAGTTATGCAATAATCAAGTAAACACCGAATATATAGACCGATAGTCAATTAACAAGTCACATATAGCACATAATACATCACGTAATCAGTGATATATTATTTATAAAGAAGTCTCGAGTCATAAATAGGCTTTCTGGTATTTAAAATGATTTTTAAAACATTTCTCGGAATTAAAACGGGTCGTTGGATCAATTTCGGGTTAATAAACAGGGTTCGGTTGGCCAATTCTGGCTCCGAAATAATTTTAGAATAATTATCGAGCCTTGGAAATAATTTAGAATAATATTTTAAAGCTCAAAACTATTTTTCAGAATTTTTAAATCATTTTTAAATAATTAAATCTAATTAAATAATTAATTAAAATCAATTAATAATTAATTAAATCAATTAATCAATTAATTTTTGAATTAATGGACCAATTAATCAATTATAAATTAACTGAAATTAATTAACTAATTAATTTAGATTTATTTATGAATTAAAAATAATTTTCAGAATTAAAATAATAATTTTTAGAATTTTCAGAAATTAAAAACGAATTTTTATAATAAAAATAAATAGGAAATATGATTTTTAAACATTTTATAAACAGGAATCCTAAATTTGCAAAGTCTGGAAACTTCAGGGACCTAACTGCATCATTTTCAAAAGTTGGGGTACTAAACTGTAATTTTCCAGCCCTTCGCCGGAAAACAGTCGGGTTCGCCGGAGAACACGTTCCCGGCGTCCTCACCCCACCAACACCTCCAGATCACATCTACACAACATCAGGAACACAACCATGCAATCAATTCAACCTAACAATCCCTGAGTTGGCCGGAATTTGGCCGTGAAGTTTTCCAGTTTCCGGCGAACATCGGAAAACTTCAAAACACAACTCCCTTCTCTACAGACCTCGTTGGTTCATGAAACTTATACGATTAGATTGCAAATTTCACAGAGAACACAACCCACTATAACACAACATCAATCTATTACAGAATAAGAAACCCCCAAATTTCAATTAAGAACATTCATACGGGTTATAAACCCTAATTTTGAAATTCGAAAATTAAACCCACTTTTGAGCATGTTATTGAACTCCAAATCAGACGTATGACATATGAAAATCATCAAGAAAACAAGCTCTACAACATGCAATCATCAAATCATACAAACAATCATCCGAACAAAAATTCATATTTTTAATAAAATAAATTCGAAAATAAATAAATTTTTAGAAAAATAACCTTGATTTCTGCAGTGAAACAAAGCTCAGAATCTGATAGAACACTTCAAATCCTTCGTTTTGGTTACTCAAGCTTTGAAAACAGAGATCGGTAACGCCTTCGTTTTGCTGTTTGATTCTTAGAACAGTTTTAGAAAATTAGGGCTTTTCTCTGAAAATTATATAATTATCTGTCTGCAAATGATTTTGATACGAAATAAAATACGGTAAAAGGCTATTTATAATTACGGAAAATTAGTATCCCGTTGGGTCATTCCGGATATAAAATGGTACGTTTATTTATAAAAACTGATCCAAACGGTATCGGTTTTCGGGATAATTATCCAAATCAGTACAATTTGTACCGCGGTCTTGGTCTCAGCGCCTGGTTACACGTATTACGAAGTGATAATTGGGATAGTTTAATAAAAAGCTCCCGTTTATCGAAAATACGGGTTTTATTTATTTACCGAAACAAATATTGTATCGAAAATGTTGCGCCGGGACCCGCGCAGGACCAACCGTACGCCGGATCGAAAAAGTCGAAACATGGAATATGCTCGGAATATTATAATTAGTTTAGGAAGGAGTTCTCGAAAGAGTTTCGGGTTCCAAAACGTAACAACGGGTGACTTCGGTTGGTTCCCGTTTTTATAAAATAGACTTTAATTACCCGAAAAAAGATTTTAGAAATTTCATATGATTCTTATAAATCCATAAACCAACATAAAAATAATTAAGAAGATATTACAATTATCTATATTTTATTTTGGACATATAAAAATTAAAATACTCAGTTAATATTATTTTTGAATATTCAAGTACAAATAACACTTAACAATTAGCTCACAGAATAGATACTGAACACACATAATAATTATATAATAGCAAAAATAATTACACGATATATCCCGGATATTACATCCTTCCCCCCCTTAAAAGGATTCTGTCCTCAGAATCTCTAAGAAAATAATTGACGGTACTTTTCTCTTATATCACTTTCTAACTCCCAGGTTGACTCTTCAACCTTTGGGTTTCTCCACAATACTCTTACTAACTTTACCACTTTATTTCTCAATACTTTCTCTCTTTCCTCTAGAATCTCTATCGGACTCTCTACATATGTTAAATCTGCTTGAAGTTCTTTTGGCTCATATTCTATTATATGCCTGGAGTCCGGATTATATTTCTTAAGCATTGATATGTGAAAAACATTGTGAATGTGCTCCATGTGCGGAGGTAACGCCAATTCGTAAACTACTTTGCCAATACGCTTTAGGATTTCAAAAGGTCCGACATATCTTGGGTTTAGCTTCCCTTTCTTCCCAAACCTCGTTAGTCCTTTCCACGGTGATACTTTCAATAATACCAAGCTTCCTTCTTCAAATTCCATGACTTTTCTTAATTGGTCTACATATTTCCTCTGACGATCTTGTGCGTATTAATCTTTTCTGTATAATTTCAACAACTTCCTTTGTCTGCTGCACCAATTCAGGTCCGAGTATTTTGCGTTCTCCTACTTCGTCCCAATATACTGGAGATCTACATTTGCGTCCATAAAGGGCTTCATAAGGTGGCATCCCAATACTGGCGTGATAAATGTTGTTATAAGCAAACTCTACTAGGGGTAAATGCTCGTCCCAACTTCCTTTGAAATCAATAGCACAAACACGTAGCATGTCCTCGATTGTCTGAATCGTTCTTTCACTTTGGCCATCCGTTTGGGGGTGATAAGTTGTACTCATATTCAGTCTTGTTCCCAAACATTCTTGAAAACTCTTCCAAAATCTTGAATTAAATCTTGGATCTCGATCAGATATAATAGATACTGGAACTCCATGACGAACTACAATTTCTTTCAAGTACATATGAACTAACTTGTCGAGCGAAAATCTTTCATTTATAGGCAGAAAATGAGCTGACTTGGTAAGTCTATCTACTATAACCCACATGGCATCATGATTAGTCCTTGTCCTTGGTAATCCAACTATGAAATCCATGGTAATATGTTCCCACTTCCATTCTGGAATCTCCAATGGCTGTAGCAATCCGCTTGGTCTCTGATGCTCTGCTTTAACTCTCTGACAGGTATAGCATTTACTAACCCATTCCATAATTTCCCTCTTCATATCTGGCCACCAATAATTCTTCTTTAAATCTCTGTACATTTTGGTACTCCCTGGATGGATGGAATATCTTGAACTATGTGCTTCATGTAAAATTTCATTTTTCAGCTCCGTCACTGGTGGAATCCAAATTCTTGAGGAAAACCTAAGAATACCTTGATCATCTTGTTGCGTGCATAATTCCTCACCTACCAAACTATTTATATCTTGATCCATTACCTCTTTCTGGTATTTCTTTATTTACTCCAATAACTCTGGTTGGAAAATCATACTGTACACTTTTGCTTCCTCAGGCTTACAAATTCTAATCTCCAATTCCAATTTTTGAAATTCTTTATATATCTCTTCAGGTACGGATAATACATTTAACTTTTCCTTCCGACTTAACGCATCTGCTACAACGTTCGCCTTACCGGGATGATAATTAATCGAGCAATCATAATCCTTAATCAATTCTAACCATCTCCTTTGTCTCATATTAAGTTCCTTCTGGGTAAATATATATTTTAAACTTTTGTGATCCGTGAAAATCTCACATTTTTCTCCATACAAATAATGTCTCCAAATCTTCAAAGCGAAAACTATAGCTGCTAACTCCAAATCATGAGTAGGGTACTTCTGTTCATGTGGTTTCAATTGCCTTGACGCATACACAATCACCTTGTCGTGCTGCATAAGAACACATCCTAATCCTTTGTAAGAAGCATCGCTATAAATTACGAAATTCCCTTGATCGTCTGGAAGTGACAAAACAGGTGCTGTGATTAATCTCCGCTTCAATTCCTGAAAACTTCCTTCACACTTGTCATTCCATATAAACTTTTCATTCTTTCGTGTAAGCTTTGTCAATGGTGCTGCAATTCTTGAGAAATTCTGAATGAATCGTCGATAATATCCTGCCAATCCCAAGAAACTTCTTACCTCAGTGGGTGTTCTCGGTCTTTCCCAATTCGTAATTGCCTCGATCTTTGCCGGGTCCACTTTGATCCCTACATTACTGACTATGTGTCCTAAGAACTGAACTTCCTGTAGCCAAAACTCACACTTCGACAATTTAGCATATAACTTCTTTTTCCTTAAAATCTCCAAAGCTGTCCTTAAATGTTCCGCATGATCCTCCTCCGTCTTTGAATAGATCAAAATATCATCTATAAATACTATAACGAACTTGTCCAAATATTCCTTGAAAATTCTGTTCATCAGGTCCATAAACGCTGCTGGGGCGTTGGTCAATCCAAAAGACATCACTAAAAACTCGTAATGTCCATATCTTGTTCTGAAAGCTGTCTTTGGTATATCTGCTGGTTTGATCTTCAGTTGATGATATCCCGATCTTAAATCGATTTTGGAGAAATACTTGGCTCCCTTCAATTGGTCAAACAAATCATCAATTCTGGGTAACGGATACTTATTCTTATTCTTAATCGTCTCATGCTTCCATCCTTCTTCTTGACAAATAATACCGGTGCACCCCACGGGGATACGCTGGGTCTAATTACTCCTTTCTCTAACAGCTCTTGCAATTGTTTTGCTAATTCTTTCATCTCAACGGGCGCCATTCTATACGGGGCCTTGGATACTGGTTCGGTTCCAGGTGCTAAGTCGATTGCAAATTCAATTTCTCTATCTGGAGGAAGTCCTGGTAACTCGTCGAGAAATATGTCTGGAAATTCCATCACAACTGGAATATTTTCAAGTTTTGCTGGCTCCTGACTTCTGTCGATCACATATGCTACAAAATGCTCACATCCTTGTCGTAGTAACTTCTTGGCTTGAATCATCGTTAAGAACTTCTTTACCTGCTTCTGTCCCTTGAACGTTACTATTCTTTCGTCTGGCGTTTTCACCATTACTTTCTTATTTCGACAATCTATCTGAGCATCATGCTTAGATAACCAATCCATCCCTAATATAACGTCAAATTCTCCTAACTTAAACGGTATCAAATCTACACAAAATTTACTAACAGAAATCTCAATCTCACAATTCCCACAAACTTGGTTTACAGTTACACGTTCTTGATTTGCTAATTCCACCGTTATTATTTCATTTAAATACCCAACTGGACAATTTAACTTACTAACAAAATCTTGTGAAACAAATGATCGAGTTGCTCCCGAATCTATTAACACTTTGGCACATAAAGAATTCATATTAAGCGTACCTGCCACGACATCCGTATCCTGGATCGCATCCTTCACCGACATGTCAAAAACTCTAACCCTCGGAGTCTCATTCACTGTTGGGGTAGATCCCATAATCCTTAATGTATTACTGACTGGGGTTGGTGTCTTGCAATCCCTGGCCATATGTCCTGGCTTCCCACTTTTAAAGCATGTAAATCCAATGACTGGAACTTTCGCTGCTGGATTCCGGATAGGCTGATCCTTATTTGCTGGCTCTCTTGCTGGCTGATTTCGGCACTCCCTCGAGTAGTGCCCTTTCTGGTTGCATTTAAAACATACCACATTCAACTTGTTACAAACTCCTCCATGCTTCTTTCCACATACTTGACAATCTGGAAAAGTTAATCTCAACTGATTCGGCTGATTCATATTAGCTGAACGATTGCCCTGGCCTCCGTCTCCTGCATTTTATCTCCTGAAATTAAAATTTCTCCCTGGCTGAAACTTGCCCTTCTTAAAATTTGGAAACTTCCCTGTTTGTGACTGACCCTCACTTCCCTCAACTTTCTTTTTCTTGCTTTCCTTTTCTTTCTGGAACATCTCACTCTCTGTCTCTGCGATCATAGCTTTTTGTACAACCCCGGCATAGGTATCCAATTCAAAAATAGCTACCTTCCTTCTGATCCATGGCTTCAAGCCTTGCTGGAATCTCTTAGCTTTCTTTCTATCAGTATCAATATACGACGGCACATACCTTGACAATTCCTCAAACTTCCCCTCATAATCTGTTATCGACATGTTTCCTTGCTTTAATTCTAAAAACTTCAACTCCATTTGATCCTGAACAAACTGAGGAAAATACTTTTCTAAAAACAATTCCTTAAACCTTTCCCAAGTAATAACATCTGTGCTTTCCAATGTCTTCACCATCTCCCACCAATAGGTGGCCTCATTCTTCAGATAGTAACTTGCAAATTCAACCTTTTGCTCCTCTTTCACTTTTACCAAGGCAAAAGCCTTCTCTATTTCCTTTAACCACACATTTGTTTCAATTGGCTCTAAAGAACCCTTGAATTCTGGTGGGTTTACTGCCTGAAAAGTTTTGAAAGTTACCTGGGGATTGGTCTGTCTCTGCTGTTGTTGTGCCAGGTGAACTGTTTATTGGGCCAAGATTTGAAGAATATGGGCTATTGCTGGGTCCATGGGTCCTGGGTTCACATTCTGGTTTGTATCATCTTGGTTGTTATTGTTGTTGTTATTAGTTTCTTCATTCTAGGTGTTGGGGCGAGTATTTCTTCTGGGAGGCATTTTCTGTAAAGAATCAATCAATTTATTTAGCTTTTGAATCAAATCTTTGTATAAAAGAAAAGTTTTATAAAATAAAAATATCTCTTTTTGAAAATAGTTGTAACTAAGTAAATTGCATGCTTCTTTACAGAATATAAACAGCTATGGAAAACAGGGTACATGGTATCACAGGGTATACTGGTGCAATAAATAAGGTAAAGTAAAACAGGTGCAATAAAGTAAATGACAGTGTTGGAAAGGAAAAGGTACTGATATATAGATCAAAAGTTTTAGGTAGTACAAGCGTAAAGACGCTTCAAAAGTAAAAGCAAAAAGGGTACAATAACCTACTCACTAGTCAGCATCGCTAGTCTATAAATACAACTCAAAAGTCTACTGATACACACTACTGTCCATACTATATAACCATAATAACACTGCTCAGCATCTCCATCTCAAAATCTCTAACTCAACTCCAAGGAAACTCTGGTCCTGTCAGCCTCTCAAAGTCCTTCATCACCTCAGTAGCCCAGCCCAGCAATGCATCAGGGCCTCTGCCAGGTAGTGTAGCTCCATGTAGCCTAGCCTCAAGAACCCTCCGTGTCACATGAATCTCCTCTCGAAGCTCCCTCACACCACGATCAACATCTGTAGTCCTAATGATATGTTGTAACTCTCTAATCTGAGCCAACAAGGAATCACGCTCCAATAGAAGAGCCTCATACCGGTAATAAGGAACTGGGGGCAATGTAGACTGGAATGGGGCACTCGCTACTGAATGCCCGGTGGAATCTAAATCAGCTGGTGGGGGTCATCTAACAGGTGGCCTCATGCCTGGAGGTGGAATGGCCTGCAATGGTACGGGCTGCAACACCGGTGGAGGTAGAATAGCCAATGCTGGTGGAATAACAGGATGTGGATCCGATGCTGGTGCTCCAACTGAAGGCTATGAGTGATCAGCTGATACGGGAATAAAAGAGTCAGCCATCTCTGCTATCTGAAAACATATCGTAATATAAGAATCTTGTACCACGACGTAAACTATACTAATACCGGTTATACCATAACACTCAACCTCTCGACGTTCTATCATCCTATACCTTACTTCTAATCCTATCCCTCTACCCATTCCCGTCAACCTAGGCTTATGTCAGTGACTTATAACCTGTAGCTCTGATACCAAACCTGTGGCGCCCTCCAAACCCGGGTCAGAAGTTTGGGGTCCACACACACACCTTAATTATAACCTGCTTATAACAATAATAAAGATAATAATAATATATGCAGTGACCCTACTTACCAACCACCACGGACCGCAACAGGTTAAAGTATGCACACAAGCCAAACACACTAATATATTACAAACCGTTCAAATCCCAACTATTTCAAATTCAAACTGAGTATTAAACATTATTACAAACTTTTACAAACTTAAATTATTCCAAAAGAAGCCTACTAGCTCCGCTTTCTCAACCTGAACCCCTAGCTCTCGCGCTGGACTGGGGATCCTCTTTACCAGTTGGTTCATTTTTAACTAGAAAGAATACAAACAACATCGCACAAATGAGCTAACTAGCTTAGCAAGTTACAATGACAAAACTGAGAATAATGATCATCAGATGAATATAGTTATGATATCAAGTGAACAATGGATTATGATTTAGAATTGGATATTATACTTTTAATTTAAAAACCAAGGTTAGGCTGCTGATCAATCACGCACTAACCCCGAGCAAGGCACACATCATTGCTCTAACTACTGGATCCAAGGCACACATTGGCCTAACTTGACCATTATATGGTCTAACCACGAATCTGGTCCACAATTTTATAAAAACAATCCAATTCTAACATAATAACAGAATATGCAATAATAAACAATAACCGAAATCATTAACAACAATAAATGTTTAACAATGAAAGGGTTTCAATTCTTGTAAGGATCAATAAGGCAATTTAAAAGCTTGGATGCTGGGTAATGAAAGAATTGGATAACAAAGGAATCAACATTTCAAGGTTTCAAGGATTTGGTCTTTCAAAATATAAGATACCATAGGTTGAGTATATAATAGTTCATTTCAGTGTTTGGTATTTAGTTTGTATGTATTTGTGGAGTAGTATCGTAGATTTGTGGTTCTTGTTTGGGTATACAATAATCAATGGATTAGAAAGAATATGACTCATGGCTCAAGAATAATAACTGAAATCAGGATTTAGGTTTTTGTGCTTCAAAGCACTTGCAATATCACAGGATTATCAAGTACTACAATATCTCGAGAAAGTTCAGAACACTTGCCTGATATTAGCTTACTACACTGCACTCGCTTCCAATCACAACCGTTTTACTCCTCAACTACCTGTTTCCCTTTCTTACGTCTTGCCTCTTCTGCTCACATATCATAAGCATCTATCAATAATTTACTCATGGAATTTTATTCAACACATACTTCTATCTACCCTTCGTTTTACCCAAATCCGATTAACGGATTGAAAGTTATGCAATAATCAAGTAAACACCGAATATATAGACCGATAGTCAATTAACAAGTCACATATAGCATATAATACATCACGTAATCAATGATATATTATTTATAAAGAAGTCTCGGGTCATAAATAGGCTTTCTGGTATTTAAAATGATTTTTAAAACATTTTTCGGAATTAAAACGGGTCGTTGGATCAATTTTGGGTTAATAAACAGGGTTCGGTTGGCCAATTCTGGCTCCGAAATAATTTTAGAATAATTATCGAGCCTTGGAAATAATTTAGAATAATATTTTAAAGCTCGAAACTATTTTTCAGAAATTTTAAATCATTTTTAAATAATTAAATCTAATTAAATAATTAATTAAAATCAATTAATAATTAATTAAATCAATTAATCAATTAATTTTCGAATTAATTGACCAATTAATCAATTATAAATTAACTGAAATTAATTAACTAATTAATTTAGATTTATTTATGAATTAAAAATAATTATCAGAATTAAAATAATAATTTTTAGAATTTTCAGAAATTAAAAATGAATTTTTATAATAAAAATAAATAGGAAATATGATTTTTAAACATTTTATAAACAGGAATCCTAAATTTGCAAAGTCTGGAAACTTCAGGGACCTAACTGCATCGTTTTCAAAAGTTGGGGTACTAAACTGTAATTTTTCAGCCCTTCGCCGGAAAACAGTCGGGTTCGCCGAAGAACACGTTCCCGGCGTCCTCACCCCACCAACACCTCCAGATCACATCTACACAACATCAGGAACACAACCATGCAATCAATTCAACCTAACAATCCCTCAGTTGGCCGGAATTTGGCCGTGAAGTTTTCCAGTTTCCGGCGAACATCGGAAAACTTCAAAACACAACTCCCTTCTCTACAGACCTCGTTGGTTCATGAAACTTATACGACTAGATTGCAAATTTCACAGAGAACACAACCCACTATAACACAACATCAATCTATTACAGAATAAGAAACCCCCAAATTTCAATTAAGAACATTCATACGGGTTATAAACCCTAATTTTGAAATTCGAAAATTAAACCCACTTTTGAGCATGTTATTGAACTCCAAATCAGACGTATGACATATGAAAATCATCAAGAAAACAAGCTCTACAACATGCAATCATCAAATCATACAAACAATCATCCGAACAAAAATTCATATTTTTAATAAAATAAATTCGTAAATAAATAAATTTTTAGAAAAATAACCTTGATTTCTGCAGTGAAACAAAGCTCAGAATCTGATAGAACACTTCAAATCCTTCGTTTTGGTTACTCAAGCTTTGAAAACAGAGATCGGTAACGCCTTCGTTTTGCTGTTTGATTCTTAGAACAGTTTTAGGAAATTAGGGCTTTTCTCTGAAAATTATATAATTATCTGTCTGCAAATGATTTTGATACGAAATAATATACGGTAAAAGGCTATTTATAATTACGGAAAATTAGTATCCCGTTGGGTCATTCCGGATATAAAATGGTACGTTTATTTATAAAAACTGATCCAAACGGTATCGATTTTCGGGATAATTATCCAAATCAGTACAATTTGTACTGCGGTCTTGGTCTCAGCGCCTGGTTACACGTATTACGAAGTGATAATTGGGATAGTTTAATAAAAAGCTCCCGTGTATCGAAAATACGGGTTTTATTGATTTACTGAAACGAATATTGTATCGAAAATATTGCGCCGGGACCCGCGCAGGACAAACCGTATGCCGGATCGAAAAAGTCGAAACATGGAATATGCTCGGAATATTACAATTAGGTTAGGAAGGAGTTCTCGAAAGAGTTTCGGGTTCCAAAAACGTAACAACGGGTGACGTCGGTTGGTTCCCGTTTTTATAAAATAGACTTTAATTACCCGGAAAAAGATTTTAGAAATTTCATATGATTCTTATAAATCCATAAACCAACATAAAAATAATTAAGAATATATGACAATTATCTATATTTTATTTTGGACATATAAAAATTAAAATACTCAATTAATATTATTTTTGAATATTCAAGTACAGATAACACTTAACAATTAGCTCACAGAATAGATACTGAACACACATAATAATTATATAATAGCAAAAATAATTACACGATATATCCCGGATATTACATTTTCCACTCAAGTAAGTGAGTTATGATAAATTTGATACTCATAACTGAGCCAGCAAAGAATGTTCAGTATAGAACGATATAGGTAGAAATGAAGATATGGTGATTCAACTGAAAGGATTTTTTAAGAAGTGATGTTTTTAAACCAAAGGAACTCTTCCACAAGATTATGAGAATATTGGTTGAGACCATGTGTTGGTTATTAGAAGTTGAACGAGTTAACTAATAAGAATGAGTATTGTCAAGGATAGACGAATTGTTAGAGAGAGAGCTTGAAAAGAAACATGAACCGGAAGAAATTTTAGAATAAATTATAATAGTACTCCGTAGTGGTATTCGGGTATAAAAGGATGTGAGAAAAGGGTATGATATAATAAGAATTGTTCGCTTTTATCTTAAGTTGAACTAAAATATGGGTTGTACTGGTTAGTATTATATGTGATAGTGAAATGGTGAGTTTAGAAGATGGAAGTTTATTGGTCTACTTGTGAGTTGATTGGTGGTTGTTTGATTGATTGTTGGTGTCGGCTTGAGTCCGGCTGGTAGTCAATAATATAAAGGAGATGCTGCCCAAATTTTCGGAAAATACCCTACTTTTAATGATAGAAAGTATACTTCCGTGTGTTATCGATATTCATGTTAATACTCCAAATGATTGTGATCTCGGTTCTTGAAAGAGGTTGTCACAGCCAATCCGACTATATATATAATTTGTCTTTAATTTCATTTAGCTAGTCATCACTTGGTGCAATTGATCAATTAAACGGGTTAATTGGTTAATTTTACCAATTAATGGTCAGTTAGATGGAAATCGATTCCAATTAGATAAAGTCAAGTTTTGATGTGACTTTCAAATCCGAAATCAAAGCAATGAGGAATTTGGAGAAGGTAAGGACACCAGTAGAGTTCAGAAATTGCTGCAAATGTGTGATGCTTTACTTGGATGAATATGCCCTTAGTAATGGACAAGAGAAATAGAAAGTTATTTGGATGGACAGGTGAGAAGAATGTTTTTAAGAACTAAAGATTTAAGATAGAGTAAAGAGAAGGAAGGAAGGAAAGGAAGAAGGGAGGTTGAATAAAAAAAGAGATTAGTACCTACAATAATATGGATTTTATTAGCCAATCAAAGAGATTCTATCATCGGTAATAAAGTTTTACTAAAGGATGTCTTGGTTCCAAATTGTTTTGGTAATCATACAATAAATGATTTTTCAAGTATTTTTGTTTTAGATAAAGTGTGAGATACAGTTTTAGTTCAGTTTCTGATTGATATTGATACTTAGGTTGTTGTTAAATATCAAAAGTGGTATTAATATAGATGATTGATGTTTACTTCAGTATGGGATGTTGTGAGCATCAAAGTTCGTATTGATATCTAATTTGATATGACAACAAAATGAGTATTAATATCAGGAGTTTGGTTATGAATGAGCAATGAGAATGAAGAATGGAAATATGAAAGAAAATGGAATTAAAAGGATGATAAAGAAATTTTATAGGTAAGATATGGGTAACCTGAGGGACAGAAGTAAGATGACAAATTTTAGGAAATATTTGTAAATTGAGGTAGGGAATGTGTGTCAGGAGAACGATCAAGTACTGAGGGATAAAAGAAGATATCTAGTGAATAGACATGAAGAGGAAATGGGAGGAAATATGTAAATGAATGTTATGCCTACCCAAGAGTTAAGGCGGGACATCAAAGACTAGATGGATACATTTCACCAAGAGACGTTGTACTAAAGTCACCTGCGAACCAAAGGTGAGGAAAGCGTTAATTGCATCATTATTGATAGGTTATCCAAACCTAACCATTTTCTTTTACTAATAAATAGTTTGTCTAATAAATGATGTTAGATATATTTGTGATGTCATGTCTAATACTGATTTGTGTTTAGTTTTCAGATCTTAACTAACAGAACAAATCAGGACTTAACTGGAAATCAGTACTTATACTGAAGTCAGAACTTGAGATATCAGAACTTAAGATATCAGAAGATATTTATCAGGAGATAATATCAGGACTTAAGAAGACATTCAGATGAGGAAGACGACTGATTGAAGGAAAGAAGATTAAGGCGAACACAAGAAGAGATATGCAATGAGAAGAATTCTATGAAGAATAGAATACTTGGAAGAAAAGATAACTAGTTGATATATTTTAGGATGCATACTTATGTTCGATATCAATTAGAATTTTATCTTGTAACTGTGTGTCTATATAAACACAGCTTAGGGTTTACACTAAAAATGTTATTATAATCGAGAATATTATTCATTGTAACCCTAGCAGCTCTCGTGATATTTGTTCATCACTGAGAGAGAATGGTTCCATTGTAATACTGTTTCATTAATAATATTATTCTGTGTTTCATACTTGTGTTCTTAATTCGATTTGATTGTGCTAGACACTGTATTCAACCCCCTTCTACAGTGTGTGTGACCTAACAAATGGGTTAGTTGCTACTTGAAGAAATGGTGGTACGTCATCAGATCCAGAACAATCATGTCTGAAGAAGAGAAAACTCCAACCAAGCCCACCAAAACTGAAGAAACTCCAAAGACTCAAATTCATAATCGATATGAGACTATTAGAGTTCCCATACTAAAACCTTCTGAGTATCCCATATGGAAAGTGAGGATGACTATGTTTCTGGAAGCTACAGATCTAGAATACCTTGACAGAATTAATGAAGGTCTACATAAGCCAACCAAGCTCTCTGTTGTAATAGCATATCAGCCAGCACAGACTGTACCAAAGGAGAAAAGTGAATATACAGCTGAAGATATCTCATCTATTGCCAAGGATGCAAAGGTAAGACATTTGCTGCATAGTGCCATTGATAATGTCATGTCAAACAAGGTAATTAACTGCAAGACTACGAAGGAGATATGGGATGCCTTGGAGACAAGATGCCAGGGAACTGATTCAATTAAGAAAAACAGGAGGACTATACTCACTCAAGAGTATGAGCACTTTGACTCAAAACCTGATGAGTCATTAACTGGTTTATATGACAGATTTGTCAAACTCTTGAATGATCTGTCACTGGTGGATAAGGAATATGATCTTGAAGATACTAATCTTAAATTCCTTTTAGCTCTTCCTAAAAATTGGGATTTGAAGGCAACTACTATAAGAGACAACTATGCTCTTGATGAAACTACTCTTGATGAAATTTATGGTATGCTCAAAACTCATGAACTTGAGATGGTACAAAGAAGCAAGAGGCATGGGAGAAAGTCAAGAGCAGTTGCTCTTAAGGCTGAGGAGGAATCCCCCAAAGTGGTTGTCTCAAAGAAAAGCAAAGAAAAGGCTCTCATCACAAAGTCTGATACTGAGTCATCAAGTTTTGATAGTGATGAGGATTCAGAAACTGAAAGTCTATCTGAGATGGATGTTGATGAAGAGATGATGAAATTGTGTGCTCTTATGGTGAAGGGTATCACAAAGATAGACTACAGGAAATTCAGAAGGGGGAAGAAGTTTTCCAGGAAAAGTGGAAGTTCTGATAAGAAGGGATTCAGAAAATCTGAATGCAAAACTGGAAAGTCTTACAGAGGAGATTACTCAAATGTTAAATGCTATAAGTGTGGTGAGAAAGGCCACATATCTCCTGATTGCAAGAAAGGAAAAGGTGACAAAGGCAAGGCACTTGTCACAAAGAAGAAAAGCTGGACAGACACTTCAGATTCTGGGAATGAGGTGAACTATGCCTTGATGGCAAATGTTGATAGCAGTTCTGAAGCTGTTGAGTTAAAGGTACCTCAAACAACTTATGCTTTTCATACTGATGATATTACTGAGTTGAGATCTTATCTTAAAACCATATTCATTAGTTATAAAGATCAGACTTTAACTTGTGATAGGTTAACTTCTGAAAATCTGGCTTTTAAGAATAGGAATGACTATTTAGAAAAAGAGTTAGTTATGTTCCATCAAACTCAGAAAGAAAGAGATGATGCTTTTTATGTTAGAGATGAAGTTTTAAAATTAAATCAATCTCTAAAAACTAAGTTAGAAAAGGATAGAGAGATTATCAGGACTTGGACTAACTCTGGCAGAACAACTCAGAATTTATTAAGTAGTGGAAACTGTAAAGAGGGCTTAGGTTATGGAGATGATAAAAGTGAAACAGGAACTGAACAAATTAAGCCAATTATTGTTAAACAGACTACTAAGCCAAAGTTAAATCCTGTTAAGTTTGTAGCTAAATCTGTAAAGGCTGATTCTGAAAAGATGAAAGATACTGAGACAGAAGTTAAGGCAGAGTCAACTTCTGACAAATTAAAACCAGATAAGACAATTGAAGTTAACATAGGCTTAATGACAAAGAAGCAGCGTAAGTACAAGTTGAAAGAAATTAAGGATGTAAATAAGGTAAAGCCACCTAGGAAAAATAGGAATGGAAAGGAAGGTGTGAATAAAAGCAATAATTATATGCCTGTTCCTAATGCTCCTAGAAAGAAATGCTATAACTGTGGAAATTCTAACCATCTGGCTTCTTTTTGCAGGAAGAATAGGAATATAAACTCCTTACCTTCTAAGTCAGGAGTTAAGAGTCAGTTTGTAAGGTTTAAGCCACAAAATCCTTATTTTCATTGTGGTAGTTTATGACATTCCATTTATACTTGTAAGGAATATCATAGTTTGTACTATGATTATTATCAAATAAAACCTTCTTTAAAGAAAGTTAGCATTATTCCTTCTAGTGTAAGTTCTGATGCAAAGTATGATACTGTAAATTCTGATAAAAAAAATGTTAACATAAACTCTGATGTTAAAACCGCTGCAAATGTTAACAAACTTAATAAGGCCAAAGGATCCAAGCAAGTATGTGTAACACCCCCAAATCCGGAGTCGGGGATCCGGGTTGTCACGAGTTCCATTTCCCTTAATAACACCCAATCTTAATACACAATCAACTACTCTGTACTGTGACCCCATAATAAACACACACACTACAAGTTATAGTCTCAGAGATGAATATCCAAAAATAATCACAAGTCGTTTTATTCCACAATTATATGTCAATACACCTTAAAAAGGTTTCTGAATAAATTTACATTTCTTTGCCATTATTACAATTCGTAATATACATAAGTCTGGTACATTACTAGTTGAAAACTTAGCCTATTGGTAATTTCTACCTCAGCTACAGCGGCCTCAACGCTTCCAGAAAGCTGCGGAACGTTTCCTATCCGCTTGCGAATTGAGAGCTTGGTCCTGTTCATCTTATCTATCTGATGTTGTGTGATGAAAGATGAAAGCAAGGGTGAGCAGCAAGCCCACCAAAATAATATGTATAATGATTAACAATATATAAGCCTACTCATAATACTCATGAAAGTCTTGGTCAAAAGAAATGAACCAAGTTGATAACTTAATGCGATGAAGTCGCAAAATATTCAGTATATATATATACATATATACTTTTCAAAATATTAGAAGTCCTCTTCCATGCATAATATACACAAAGTCCCAGTGTATAACTGTATAAAAAAATATCGTTGCAAGGTGATCTCATATATCTAACCTTGTCTCAACATTTTTCTGAAAATCTTTGTCATTCATAAGACAATTATTAATTAGATATAAGTTTAAAAGACGAAGTTACAAGATACCCCAATATACTTATATCTTTTCCAAATACTACTTGAACTACCACCGTTTAAGTTATAATTAATTTCAAAAGTTCATCCCACTGATGAGACCACAAGATAAGACTTGAATAGATTCAATCTTTGAAATATTATTAAAGGAAATGAAGTTAGGATATACTTCATTAAGTTCTGATATATATATATATATATATATCCACATATACATCTTCTTTATACAATTTCCTGAAAACCTCTGTCATGTAAAGTATGAACAGAATTGCAATATCCAATAAATTTGGAAAGGAAAAGAATTTTGGCATAAACCAGGTATCTCGCTGATCAGGAAAAGATACCAATAAGTAACCTTTTCTACTAGTAGATGGACGAATTCCCCACTGGTCATCACCCTGGTCTCAATAGGACCTTATATTGGACTGCCACTCAGCCACTTATGCATTTGATGGACTCCCACTGAGCCACTTACACTATCATGGACGCCCACTGAGCCCATGTTGCTTATGCCGACTCAATAGATGGACTTACTTCCCAAACGTTGGGTAAGTAATCAATTCATTTACCAAAACTGCAACCGTGTTGCGAATATAAAATACACCACAGAGCCGGATCCCTCAGGTTTTGAGCGAGTATTTAAATCCCCCTTAAAAAGGAAGATCTTAAATATAAAAATGAGTTTTGGGATCCGCTCTAACTTTTAAAAATCATTTTGAAGACTCAAAAACACCTTATAGAGTGTTTGGAGTAAAGCTGATTTAATGAAGTAAATCAGTCCCCAGAATATTTAGAAAATGACTGAATATTATTATTTAAATAATATTCCCATAAAGAATAATCTTTATAAAAATAATTGAAGTAGAAGTATTAAAACTTATACTTGAAACGAGTATTAAATAACCAAAGATATACTTATATGAAAGTACTATCTTTATTTGAATAATCGAAAATAAGTTTGATTATTGACACCTTATTCTTTAATAAAATAGAGAATGTATCTCAGCAAATAATCGGAGTCATAGATCCTCAAATGAATATTCAAATAATATTCATTAAATAATATAAACTGAGTCATAAGCCCTCGAATGAATATTCAAATAATATTCAATAAATAATATAAAAGAGTCATAAGCCCTCGAATGAATATTCAAATAATATTCAGATAATAAAATAAAAGGAGTCATAAGTCCTCGAATGAATATTCAAAATAATATTCATTTAATATAAAGGAGTCATACGCCTTTGAATAATATTCGAAATAATATTCAATAATAAAATAAAGTTAAAGTTATCGAATAAACCTTATTCGATTAACAGTTTTGAAAACTATGACCATATATATATATAAGTATATATATATATATCCATATATACAAAATCTACTCGGGATCCTCGACTCCCGGTTTTAGAAAATATTTTCACCTTTGGGTCCCTGTACTAAGGGTATATGTAAATTACCGCTATCCTCTAGCATAGGTATTATTAACTGAATCAACAGATATATATATGGAAAGAATGCGAAACAGGCATGCATGTATATATACCATAGCAGCATGCTTCAATATATTGCAACATTTGCTAATTAACCAACATGCATCTATCGCAAGATAATACAAATACATATACTCATCACCACAACAGTTATAACGGGTAGAAAACTTGCCTGAGCGACTTGGGGTGATAAAAGGCTCGGGACGAGTCTGGTAACCTATAAACAACAAGTAAGTTGGAATTAAACCAAAGTCACTTGTAAATCTATACTTTAACTAACTTAGACTCTAACGCTTATTTTGCGCTTGCTGGTTCTCTTAAGTCACTCGAGTACCCTCGGCTCCACCATTTTTAATAATTTAACCTTTACGAGTTTTAAGGCGATTCCTTCGCGAGTGTCTTACCAACTGCCTAACACACTTACCATAAATGTTTCATACATTAATTAACCCTTTTTGGTCTTTAACCTATGTTTCAAAGTAAGGCGAGGGGAAAAGTTTTGTTCGCGAAATGTCGTTACTTGAAACGGTCGTTTCTCCTAAACCGTGCATCGGAATCGAACGAACTACATATCAAAACGAAGCTCGTAACATGAGATATCTAAACATAGCAATGGTCATAATCTAGCAGGGGGTTCTCGGGTCCTAATGTTATGCACAAAAATAGTCTAAAGAAAATCGGACGTTACGACGGCTATGTTTACGCGATTTCCCAATTTTAAACCATTCAAAACCAACCACAAACCAACCTCAAATCCAACATACAACCAACATCCATCCTTATCACATCATAACAACCCCAACCAATTCAATTTTAACATTCATACATATGCCTAAGCTTAACTTTAATCATACTTAAGTTCTTTTAATCAAAACAACAACATTTACCATTCCATTTCACTACCATTTCAAATCCCAAACTCTAATCACAACAACAAGTTACAATATCACCCTACTAATCAAAATCATCTTATAATACATAGGAATCTAGGGTTTGGAGATGGTATACCTTCCTTGAAGTGGTGAGAGTAGCTAGGAAGCCTTAAGAAGCTTTGAGAAGTCTTAGGAATGCTTGGATCTTCAAGGAAAACAATAAAAATATTAAGTTAAAAACTTGAAAACACTATTCATTGTCTTCTTCTTTGATTAAATGAAGAAGATGGAGAAGGAATTGATGGCTTAAACTCATGATATAGCCCTAACTAAGCATGAAGATGATTAGGGAATTAACTCACCAATTTAGGAGGCTTGGATCTTGAGTTTTGAATTCTTGCCCAATTGCAATAGTAAAAAGCCGAGAGTAAAGATGAACCATGCCTTGGTTGCTTTTTGATTTTGATGAAAAATGATTTTGCTTGGCTTGGTTGACTTGTTTTTGTGTTTGATTTAGTTAATTACCTTGTTGCCCTTGAATATGTGTGGTTCTCATTCAACCACACCTCCTTCCTTCCCATGTCATGCCTATGCCATGTTGTGATGTCATCCTTCCCTCTTTGTCCTCCTCTCATTGGTTGGGTGACATCACTCACTCTAATCCCTTTGATTAACTTCCTAATTGTTTGCCTAATGACCGCTGATCTGCTATACGGTTTGCTTAACTTTCGTTCTCGTTTATCGTTTGAAGGATCATACCCGGGATCTTATTACTTAGGTTCCCTTAACCTTTCTCAATACATTATATTCCTTTTTATGATCCTCTATTATAATCCTTTAATTTAAATCCTTTTTATCCTGTTACCTTATACTCAATTCTCTCCGTATCTAGTGGGTTTCCGGGAAAAATCCAAGTGTTCGGATTTGGATTCTGACGATCTTTACATACACTTATATCCCATATAAAGTACTAATAAAATCTCAGAATATCCATATCAGAACCCCTACATAGTGTGGCATTAAAAGTTTTCTCATTCAGCAAAAACACTATTCCTAAGGGTTTCAAAATTTCCCAAAAATTGGGGTTATTACAGTCTCCCCTCCTTAAAAGGATTCCGTCCCGGAATCAGATAGAAATGAATAGGGATACTTTCTTATCATTACACTTTCTAACTCTCAAGTCAATTTTTTTTTCCATTGTGGTTCTACCATCAAACTCTTACTAGTTTGATAACCCTTCTCCTAAGTACTCGTTCCTTCTTAATCTATACCCTTCCTGGTTGCTCCACATAGGTTACGTCTGGTTGCATGTCTATGCGCTCCTATGCCCCTATTTATCTGGCATCCGAATTACACTTTCTTAACACTGATACGTGAAATACGTTATGACTTGCTACATGTTCTGGGGTAAGGCTAGCTCATATGCTAACTTCCCAATACTTCTTAATATATCCAAGGGTCCAACAATTGGTGGACTTAGCTTTCCTTTCTTTCCGAATCTCATTAATTCTTTTCAAGGGAATACTTTTAACAATACAAGGTTGCCTCCTTCCTATTCTTTGTCCTTTCGTGTCAAATCGACATACTTCTTATGTCCTTCCTGGCTACTACCAGTCGTCCTCTGATTAGATCTATTATATCCCTGGTCCTTTGGACTACTACGGGTCCGAGCATCTTGCGCTCTACAACTTCATCCTAACATAAGGGAGATCGACATTGTCTTCCCTCAAGGATCTCATAAGGCGATACCTCAATACTGACATATGATCTATTATCGTAAGATAACTTAATCCGCGTTAAGTGATCATTCCAAATTTTTTCAAGTCTATTGCACAGACTCTCATTATAGCTTTTATCATTAGGACTTTTGCTTCTCAATACCCATTCTTTTCCAGTTCGTAATCGCTACTACCTTCCGTTCCTAATATTATACGGGTTATACTTTTGCTCGCTAGCGTTCTATAACCTTTTAATAACCACGTCAACCTTAGTATCACAAATGTGTTTCCATCCCGAATACTATCACAATTTTATTATCCTTTTTCAGCTGCTTCTATCTTCGAAAGCTTAATCCTTCATATAGAAGTAAAAGAATTTATTGAGAGATCACTATGATCATGAACACTTGTTATATCGCATAGTTAGTACAAAAGGTGGCCAGCCTTTAGTACTTGACAAGCAATTAAACAATAGATGGTATCCTACTAGGCTTCTATCACACAGATAGATAGTCATTCGGCAATACCTCCCCTTTCTGGAAGGGTTGTTCTTCCAAGCTTACATGAAATGAAAAGAAGAGAAAAGAACGAAATGAAGAGAATTGTATATATGAAAAAAAATATACTGCCACAAAATATCTGGCTTGGAACCTACCTCTGAACTATAGAGGTTTGTCATAGGAGAACAAAACATATGTATTTATATCAACATCAAGTATTATCGCATCGCATTTTGCATGCTTAAATATTTTTTTTTCCGTCCATCATTCTATGGACCCATGCTCTTCCTCGAGCTTATACACAATCACCTTTGAAGCTCCTTCGATATCAAAAATCGAACTCGGGGGTCTCATTCTAGACATCATCGTTACTTGAATTCTATGCATGCACCGTAACCTTCCTCGTATAATAATACGACCCTCTATTGATAAGAAAGAATAATTATTCACTAGGTAGATACTCTACTTAATTAGTCTATCAATGATAACTTATACACTACCACGACCCGATTAGTGGTACTCAATCTCAACACCCATTCCAATACAACTCTCACGGTTGTATTCAGCTCAATACTCGCAGAATCATTACTGCCTTACTATGGTCCACCACTGACCTACTGTAGTCATTCATTTTCCATGAAGTCTTAATATCTAACCATACGGAGTCCATACATGTCGTATCAAATCCTTCTAAGGAGGTAACATAATCACCATTCATGATTCATGAAGAACACTCCTGATCCTGACATACATACATGACATGAAGCAAATAAAAATTGCAGAAGAGTTTCCATCAAAGCAACGATAGCAGGTTAATACCATTCTTAATCATATGCCTTAAATAGAAGACTTAACTCAAAGGTTCGTCTAGTCCTTTTTGAAACATGGTCCTGGCTTATCTCAAGATAGTATCTTCTGAAATAGATAGCCTGCTCATGGCGATTACACGAATTAAACCTTTACCAACTACTATTAGGGTTGGGTATTGCACAGTCATCAGAAGGAATGTCAATCTTCCAAACCATAATACAACCTTCACAGCTTTAACCATCATCACTGTATTCCTCTCGCACGAGCGCCTATAATTATTCTCTTACATTTAAAGCGTCGGCCACCTCTTTGGCCTTTCCTGATAGTAAAATTTCCTTATAGTCAATTTCATTTTAACCACTTCCACAAATTTTCTACCCTATTTCTGATCACTGCTTGAGTGAAGATGTTTTCCATAAGTTATTGCCTCAGTCTTTAGAGGCTAATCACTGTCAAGACTGATTCTCAATCATACTTAGAACATCTTTTATCCTGGGCCCTAATTGCCCTGAACAATTTCGACCTTTACTGGTTTGATTCATACTTTCTCGTGGTTCAACACGTGCCCCATTTGGCATCATTATAATTACGTCATATTTCCTTTATCCACATTTCCATTCTTGAGAATTTTTAATATTACCTTTTTCCTTATAAAACCTCTAAGGTTATCCTTCAATCGTTCCTCCTGTATTCCCTAGATACAGGGCATATCACAATACCATTTACTAATAGTAGAACCATTGTCTATATACTTCTGAAAATTTCTCCACTGATTCTTAAAGGTTGTTATTACCTTAATCCTTTCTGATTCATACTGTCAAAACTCATACTATCCCTATTAAGGGTGAAATGCCAACCTTTATTCATTCCCCTAGGATTCATTTTACGTTACCGATGTTCTATCCTTAATTCCACCTTTAAAAAGGTACATGCATCCTTCCATGGATAAATCAAGTCATATATCCCTGATAAGGGTGTCTTATTCAATCATTCCCACCTCGATAGTATATGCCTAATTTCACAATAACATCTGTATTCCAAATGAGGTCAATCAATTATGGCCTCCAAAAGATAACAGCGGTTATCCGCTTTTCTTTCCTAATTTGGTAATGACAACAGGGATGTTCTGGAAGATATTGGTCGTGTTCAACGTGAACTTCTTTTTAATAATTCCATATTTACTTTTGTTGTTTATCTCAACAGTCACCTCAATGTTGGGATATCTTTCATACCTGGCGTCTCCCTTTCTGGGTATCAAGCCACCGGTCTTACACTTCACATTCTTGAAGGTCACTTCCTTCATCCAATTTTTCCTAATTTCTTACTTCCTTGTCTCCTCAGTCTATCCGCGTCTCATTACAAGGTTTCCTCGAATCCTCCCAACTTAAAGGGGGTACAATATATGTATCTCTTATGCCTTCAACCATCAATTTTAACTCATGGTGGATCATCATCATCCTGATGATTACATACTTTTCTATTTCTATTGCTATGAGTCTTTAGGGTTTCCTCATACCCAACTCCCTTATCATTCCTCAAACTCTATTGCCTTTATATTCTTTTCCACTTCAGTTTCTTTTTATTTTCCTTTCTCTTATCATTATTTCACAAACCAATCACAATATAAGCATTGATTTCAAACATCCCGTCATTCTGGATTCGTGTCCTCAGAACGAATCTTGACAACTTTTACAACTTAGATTCATAATTTATCATACTCGTCTGCCTTTGTTCTGACTCTAAAGCTTTTACACTATCTCCATAACCTTGGAAATTACTTTCCCGAAAACAATTGACTGACTTAAATCAGTTTATTATAATTTCTTGTTCCGTGCCTTCCTTGGTCTTTCACCAGCGGGTGGTCTCTCTCTTAGGATGGTAAGTGACAAAAACAGTCTTTTGTGGTTCGTCAATCATTTAGAATCTCAAATGATTCCTCTATTCCCTTTAGCCAGGCTCTTGCCTCGACTGGGTCAACCTGTTCCTTGGAACTCTGAGAGCTTAGCGACTTAAAGGTCATGAAAGAATTTCCTACCGCATTATTTCCTCAAGGTGGTGGTTGGGGATAATAGTCTAAGTTCTTTTTAGACAGGTCCATGAATTGCCGTATAGGAGTACCGTCTCGGGTCTCCTTATCTCGCTCGACTTCTTCTTGCTTAGTCTAAATATTTCTTCCTACTCCCCATACTTGGGGTTATCTTATACGTTAAAATCCTCATTTTCCATTTCATTATGTTATGGGTTCCTTCTATCTTGATGGCGTCCTCCCTGACTATCACATTCAGGGTTTGCCCTTAATCTTATTCCCTGAACTATGACTTTCATCTAAGATCTCATCTTTAAGCTCTTGAACATTTGGAACCCAAATTCTATAGGAATACCTCATTATTCCCTTATCATCTTTCTCGGTATTAATCTCATATCCATTTGTTGGCTCTCTGCCTTCATTCATCACTTTTTCTGGCATAATATGTTCTTTTCCAATAATTCGGTCTGCATTGCAATCTCAAACAGCTTTTCGGTACCGGCTCCGGTTACCTTCACTTATATTTCCATTTTCTCAAAATCTCTTATAAACTCTCTCAAAGACATTCTCATCTTGAGTCTCTCCTTTTTACTAAGGGCATCAGCCACCACATTGGCTTTCCCCGAATGATAAAGAATCTCCCAATCATAATTCTTGATTAGCTCTAACCGCCTCCTCCGGCGTATGTTGAGCTCTCTCTACGGGAAAATGTACTAGAGTACTTATGGCTTAGGTGAATCTCGCACTTCTCTCCATACAAGTAGTGCCTCCAATCTTTAGGGCAAAACTATTGCCACGAGCCCAAGCTCATGGGTGGGGATATCGAATTTCATATTACCTTAATTGTCTTGACATGTACGCGATTACCTTACCGTGCTGCATAAGCACGCACCCTAAGCCCTTGTGCGAAGTGTCACTACACTTCACAAAATCTCCTTTTCCATCCAGCAACGCCAGCATAGGGGCCGTCACCAACCTCTGCTTCAGTTCTTGAAAGCTGTTCTCGCATTTCTCTGTCCATTCGAACTTCTCAGTCTTACGAGTAAGCCGCGTTAAAGGGGCTACTATCTTTACAAACTTGAACGAACCTCCGGTAGTGACCGGCCAATCCTACCTCTGGTAGTCGACCTAACCATGGCCATCAATTCATCAGTGGTCCTTTATCCAATCTTGTCAGGATCCTCCATGGGATCCTCCTCAACAACTATCCCTTCTAGGACAACATCCTCAACCGCTACATCCTCAATATCAACATTATCCGGTCCTGCATTCGGACACTCTGTCGGATCCACAATCCGATCTCCAATTAGTAATAAACATCATCGCATTGTTGCTCCTCAACCTCAGGGTTCGGAGTCCCGCTACCATATACGATAACGAACTACACTCCTATCACGATATTTATAAGGGTTCCCATAAGGGTTTTAACTGTCAGTACTATGTTAGGTAGTCCGACTATGAACTTGGCAAGAGTTCTTATTATCTTAGTGAACTTATTATCTTAACATCCCATCATCTCTGAGGTTTATAACGCTTGGCTCTGATACCACTTCTGTAACACCCCCAAATCCGGGGTCGGGGATCCGGGTGTCACGAGTTCCATTTCCCTTAATAACACCCAATCTTAATACACAATCAACTACTCTGTACTGTGACCCCACAATAAACACACACACTACAAGTTATAGTCTCAGAGATGAATATCCAAAAATAATCACAAGTCGTTTTATTCCAGAATTATATGTCAATACACCTTAAAAAGGTTTCTGAATAAATTTACATTTCTTTGCCATTATTACAATTCGTAATATACATAAGTCTGGTACATTACTAGTTGAAAACTTAGCCTATTGGTAATTTCTACCTCAGCTACAGCGGCCTCAACGCTTCCAGAAAGCTGCGGAACGTTTCCTATCCGCTTGCGAATTGGGAGCTTGGTCCGGTTCATCTTATCTATCTGATGTTGTGTGATGAAAGATGAAAGCAAGGGTGAGCAGCAAGCCCACCAAAATAATATGTATAATGATTAACAATATATGAGCCTACTCATAATACTCATGAAAGTCTTGGTCAAAAGAAATGAACCAAGTTGATAACTTAATGTGATGAAGTCGCAAAATATTCAGTATATATATATATACATATATACTTTTCAAAATATTGGAAGTCCTCTTCCATGCATAATATACACAAAGTCCCAGTGTATAACTGTATAAAAAAATATCGTTGCAAGGTGATCTCATATATCTAACCTTGTCTCAACGTTTTTCTGAAAATCTTTGTCATTCATAAGACAATTATTAATTAGATATAAGTTTAAAAGACGAAGTTACAAGATACCCCAATATACTTATATCTTTTCCAAATACTACTTGAACTACCACCATTCAAGTTATAATTAATTTCAAAAGTTCATCCCACTGATGAGACCACAAGATAAGACTTGAATAGATTCAATCTTTGAAATATTATTAAAGGAAATGAAGTTAGGATATACTTCATTAAGTTCTGATATATATATATATATATCCACATATACATCTTCTTTATACAATTTCCTGAAAACCTCTGTCATGTAAAGTATGAACAGAATTGCAATATCCAATAAATTTGGAAAGGAAAAGAATTTTGGCATAAACCAGGTATCTCGCTGATCAGGCAAAGATACCAATAAGTAACCTTTTCTACTAGTAGATGGACGAATTCCCCACTGGTCATCACCCTGGTCTCAATAGGACCTTATGCTGGACTGCCACTCAGCCACTTATGCATTTGATGGACTCCCACTGAGCCACTTACACTATCATGGACGCCCACTGAGCCCATGTTGCTTATGCCGACTCAATAGATGGACTTACTTCCCGAACGTTGGGTAAGTAATCAATTCATTTACCAAAACTGCAACCGTGTTGCGAATATAAAATACACCACAGAGCCGGATCCCTCAGGTTTTGAGCGAGTATTTAAATCCCCCTTAAAAAGGAAGATCTTAAATATAAAAATGAGTTTTGGGATCCGCTCTAACTTTTAAAAATCATTTTGAAGACTCAAAAACACCTTATAGAGTGTTTGGAGTAAAGCTGATTTAATGAAGTAAATCAGTCCCCAGAATATTTAGAAAATGACTGAATATTATTATTTAAATAATATTCCCATAAAGAATAATCTTTATAAACATAATTGAAGTAGAAGTATTAAAACTTATACTTGACACGAGTATTAAATAACCAAAGATATACTTACATGAAAGTACTATCTTTATTTGAATAATCGAAAATAAGTTTGATTATTGACACCTTATTCTTTAATAAAATAAAGAATTTATCTCAGCAAATAATCGGAGTCATAGATCCTCAAATGAATATTCAAATAATATTCATTAAATAATATAAACTGAGTCATAAGCCCTCGAATGAATATTCAAATAATATTCAATAAATAATATAAAAGAGTCATAAGCCCTCGAATGAATATTCAAATAATATTCAGATAATAAAATAAAAGGAGTCATAAGTCCTCGAATGAATATTCAAAATAATATTCATTTAATATAAAGGAGTCATACGCCTTCGACTAATATTCGAAATAATATTCAAAAATAAAATAAAGTTAAAGTTATCGAATAAACCTTATTCGATTAATAGTTTTGAAAACTATGACCATATATATATATAAGTATATATATATATATATCCATATATACAAAATCTACTCGGGATCCTCGACTCCCGGTTTTAGAAAATATTTTCACCTTTGGGTCCCTGTACTAAGGGTATATGTAAACTACCGTTATCCTCTAGCATAGGTATTATCAACTGAATCAACAGATATATATATGGAAAGAATGCGAAACAGACATGCATATATATATACCATAGCAGCATGCTTCAATATATTGCAACATTTGCTAATTAACCAACATGCATCTATCGCAAGATAATGCAAATACATATACTCATCACCACAACAGTTATAACGGGTAGAAAACTTGCCTGAGCGACTTGGGGTGATAAAAGGCTCGGGACGAGTCTGGTAACCTATAAACAACAAGTAAGTTGGAATTAAATCAAAGTCACTTGTAAATCTATACTTTAACTAACTTAGACTCTAACGCTTATTTTGCGCTCGCTGGTTCTCTTAAGTCACTCGAGTACCCTCGGCTCCACCATTTTTAATAATTTAACCTTTACGAGTTTTAAGGCGATTCCTTCGCGAGTGTCTTATCAACTGCCTAACACACTTACCATAAATGTTTCATACATTAATTAACCCTTTTTGGTCTTTAACCTATGTTTCAAAGTAAGGCGAGGGGAAAAGTTTCATTCGCGAAACGCCGTTACTTGAAACAGTCGTTTCTCCTAAACCGTGCATCGGAATCGAACGAACTACATATCAAAACGAAGCTCGTAACATGAGCTATCTAAGCATAGCAATGGTCATAATATAGCAGGGGGTTCTCGGGTCCTAATGTTATGCACAAAAACAGTCTAAAGAAAATCGGACGTTACGACGGCTATGTTTACGCGATTTCCCAATTTTAAACCATTCAAAACCAACCACAAACCAACCTCAAATCCAACATACAACCAACATCCATCCTTATCACATCATAACAACCCCAACCAATTCAATTTTAATATTCATACTTATGCCTAAGCTTAACTTTAATCATACTTAAGTTCTTTTAATCAAAATAACAACATTTACCATTCCATTTCACTACCATTTCAAATCCCAAACTCTAATCACAACAACAAGCTACAATATCACCCTACTAATCAAAATCATCTTATAATACATAGGAATCTAGGGTTTGGAGATGGTATACCTTCCTTGAAGTGGTGAGAGTAGCTAGGAAGCCTTAAGAAGCTTTGAGAAGTCTTAGGAATGCTTGGATCTTCAAGGAAAACAAGAAAAATATCAAGTTAAAAACTTGAAAACACTATTCATTGTCTTCTTCTTTGATTAAATGAAGAAGATGGAGAAGGAATTGATGGCTTAAACTCATGATATAGCCCTAACTAAGCATGAAGATGATTAGGGAATTAACTCACCAATTTAGGAGGCTTGGATCTTGAGTTTTGAATTCTTGCCCAATTGCAATAGTAAAAAGCCGAGAGTAAAGATGAACCATGCCTTGGTTGCTTTTTGATTTTGATGAAAAATGATTTTGCTTGGCTTGGTTGACTTGTTTTTGTGTTTGATTTAGTTAATTACCTTGTTGCCCTTGAATTTGTGTGGTTCTCATTCAACCACACCTCCTTCCTTCCCATGTCATGCCTATGCCATGTTGTGATGTCATCCTTCCCTCTTTGTCCTCCTCTCATTGGTTGGGTGACATCACTCACTCTAATCCCTTTGATTAACTTCCTAATTGTTTGCCTAATGACCGCTGATCTGCTATACGGTTCGCTTAACTTTCGTTCTCGTTTATCGTTTGAAGGATCATACCCGGGATCTTATTACTTAGGTTCCCTTAACCTTTCTCAATACATTATATTCCTTTTTATGATCCTCTATTATAATCCTTTAATTTAAATCCTTTTTATCCTGTTACCTTATACTCAATTCTCTCCGTATCTAGTGGGTTTCCGGGAAAAATCCAAGTGTTCGGATTTGGATTCTGACGATCTTTACATACACTTATATCCCATATAAAGTACTAATAAAATCTCAGAATATCCATATCAGAACCCCTACATAGTTTGGCATTAAAAGTTTTCTCATTCAGGAAAAACACTATTCCTAAGGGTTTCAAAATTTCCCAAAAATTGAGGTTATTACAGTATGGGTCCTTAATACTAATCATTAGTGGTTTTTGTGATTGCATGGCAACAGGAAAAACATCCTAGTTCTGGATGGTGGATGTTCAGGACATATGATTGGAAATAAAGCCCTGCTATCAGACTTTGTGGAGAAAGCTGGCCCATGTGTTTCTTATGGAAATGGCAACATGGGAAAAACTCTGGGATATGGCAATATCAATCTTGGGAATGTCATCATTTCTAAAGTAGATCTAGTCTCAGGACTTAAACACAATCTGCTGAGTGTTAGTCAAATCTGTGACAGAGGTTATCATGTGGATTTCTTTGAAGAACACTGTGAAGTTGTAAGAAAATCTACAGGCAAAGTTGTTCTAAAGGGATACAGGCATGGTAACATTTATGAAGACAAGCTTTCAACAAGTTCTGATGGTTCTGGAATCTTTCTTTTAAGCAGAGCATCAATTGAAGAAAGCTGGGATTGGCACAAGAAACTCTCTCATTTAAATTTCAATAATATAAATGAACCAGTCAAGAAAGATCTTGTGAGAGGATTACCAAAATCAGTATTTGCTCCTAATGGCCTTTGTGATTCATGTCAAAAGGCAAAACAAAGAAAATCTTTATTCAAGAGCAAGACTGAATCTTCAATTCTTGAGCCTTATCACCTAATACATGTTGATCTATTTGGTCCAGTGAATGTCATGTCTATTGCAAAGAAGAAATATGTTATGGTCATAGTACATTAGTTTACCAGATGCACATGGCTGTATTTCTTGCATACAAAAAGTGAAACTGCATCTAACTTGATTGATCATGTCAAACAACTGGATAAGTTGGTCAAAGACTCTCTGAAAATTATAAGAAGTGATAATGGCACTGAGTTCAAGAATATGATTATGGAAGAGTTCTGCAAAGACCATGGAATAAAGCAAGAATTTTCTGCTCCTGAAACTCCACAGCAAAATGGAGTTGTTGAAAGAAAGAATATAACTCTTATTGAAGCTGCACGAACTATGCTTGATGAAGCAAAGTTACCAACCTACTTTTGGGCTGAAGCTGTGCAGACTGCTTGTTTTAATCAGAATGCAACACTTATCAATAAGCATGGGAAGACACCATATGAGATGGTGAAGAAAAAGAAGCCAAATATGAAGTACTTTCATGTATTTGGATGCAAGTGTTTTGTTCTTAAGACTCATCCTGAACAGTTATCCAAATTTGATCTAAAAGCTGATGAAGGAATTTTTGTTGGATATCCACTTTCCACAAAAGTCTTCAGAGTCTACAATTTAAGAACAAGGGTTGTCATGGAATCTATCAATGTCTCTTTTGATGATAAGAAGATTACTGGACTTGAACATTTCAATGATCATGATCAGCTGAGATTTGAGAATGAAGTTTTTATTTCTGATTCTGTAAATTTTGATAGTCTAAATCCTGATACTGCAAACTCTGATGGGTTAAACTCTGATGTTTTTGAAACTGTTGTGACTACACCAAAGGATAATGCACATGTGTAGGGGGAGCATATTGAAGATCCAACCACATCTCAAGAAGCATCAGAACCTAGAACAGGCTCTTAAAGTTCTGATTCATCAAGTTCTGATGGGCCAAGTTCTGATAATTCTGGAAACTCAAATTCTAATTCATCAAGTTCTGATGGGCCAAATTCTGATAATTCTGGAAACCCAAATTCTGAAGAATCCAACTCAGAGAGCATGATTTCAGGGGGAGCATCAGATAATGTTGATGGAGAACATGAATCATGGGGGAGCATCCAGTTCGAGAGATAATCTTCCATTTGCAAGGAAGTGGACTAAAGCACATACACCTGCCTTGATTATTGGAGATCCTGACGCAGGTATTAGAACTAGAACAACAACATCAAATGAATGTCTCTATCATTCTTTTCTTTCTCAGGCTGAACCAAAGAAAGTGGAAGAAGCTCTTCAAGATGCTGATTGGGTACAGGCAATGCAGAAAGAGTTAAATGAATTTGAAAGAAATAAAGTCTGGACCCTAGTGCCAAGACCAAAGAAAAGATCTGTTGTTGGTACAAAATGGGTATTCAGAAACAAAACTGATAGTTATGGCATAATTACAAGGAATAAAGCAAGGCTGGTTGCAAAAGGATATTCTCAACATGAGGGATTGATTATGATGAAACATTTGCACCAGTTGCTAGATTGGAAGTCATAAGGATATTTTTGGCTTATGCTGCTCACAAAATTTTTAAAGTTTTTCAAATGGATGTAAAAAGTGCTTTTCTTAATGGAGAATTGGAAGAAAAAGTATATGTTGAACAACCTCCAGGTTTTGTAGATTTAAAATTTCCTCATCATGTTTACAGACTTGATAAAGCACTTTATGGCCTTAAACAAGCTCCAAGAGCATGGTATGAGACATTAGCTCAGTTTCTTCTGGAAAGTGGATTTAACAGAGGGACTAATGACAAAACTTTATTCAATCTCAACCATGGAAATGACTTACTTTTAGTGCAGATATATGTTGATGATATCATTTTCGGTTCTACTAATGATAAATTTGTAAAAGGTTTGCCAAGCTAATGCAGTCAAGATATCAAATGAGTATGATGGGAGAACTTAGCTATTTTCTGGGCCTTCAAGTCAAGCAGAATGAAGAAGGAACTTTTATTTGTCAATCTAAGTACACCAGAAATTTGTTGAAGAAATTTGGAATGCAAGACTGTTCAAGTGCATCCACTCCTATGGCCACGGCAACAAAATTGGATAAGAATACTGGTACATCAGTAGATATTACTGATTACAGATGTATGATTGGCTCACTACTCTATCTAACTGCAAGTAGACCTGATATCATGTATGCTACCTGTCTTTGTGAAAGATTTCAAGCAGATCTAAGAGAACCTCACTTAACAGCTCTGAAAAGAATTTTCAAGTATCTAAAGGGTACAGCTGATCTGGGATTGTGGTATCCTAGGGAATCAGACTTTAAGGTAATAGGTTACTCAGATACAGATTTTACAGGGTGCAAAATTGACAGAAAAAGCACAAGTGGAAGCTGTCAATTTCTTGGAGGCAGATTGGTTTCTTGGTTTAGCAAGAAACAAAAGTCAATTTACACATCAACTGCAGAGGCAGAGTACATTGCTGCAGGAAGCTGTTGTGCACAGATTCTTTGGATGAAAAATCAGTTACTCGATTATGGGTTAGAATTTTCTAAAATCCCTATTTATTGTGATAATCAAAGTGCTATTGCTATGACAGGTAATCCAGTTCAACACTCAATGACAAAGCACATTAGAATAAGGTACCATTTCATAAGGGAACATGTGATGAAAGGTACAGTGGAATTGCATTTTGTTCCAACAGATCAACAACTAGCAGATATCTTCACAAAACCACTATGTGAAGCTACTTTTACAATATTGGTAAATGAACTTGGAATGGTTTCAGGTTCTTTCTCTAAATCTGTTTAGTTTATGTTCTGATACATCAGATTTTATGATCAGTATTTACAGATATTACTCTCTTTATGTAATCTGTGCTTAAATTGAAATTTACCTAAGTGTTGATTGTTGTCTGATGTGAATTTCTAAACTCTGATAGTGATATGAATGTTTATGTGACTATTCAATCCAATGAGGATAACTGTGCTAGATACTGGCCTAGTAATCTCTAATATACTAAATATCCCATGTTTGAAATAATTGTTTATGTGGAAATCTTTTGACACAAGCAAATTCTAATATTGAGCTTAGTTAGGTTTACTTTGTGTATCTTATTACTAAGTCAAAAACTAGAATGGTGCTTCTTATCTGTTAAGTTCTGATGTTTGTAAAGCTTATGGGTGTACTAAGTGCTGATAAGCCTCACTTATCAAAAGAAAAAGAAAAGAAAAAGAAATAAAAATCAAGTACTCCTTTGATATCTAGAGAAAAATATTTGTGGAAGGGAAGACCCAAGTGCATTGTTGGTATTAAGTAATATGCATTAGAAAAGAAAAATAAAATTTTCTTGGTGACTTTTCACATTCTCTGATTACTGGAGAAATACTCTGATAACAGCATAAATTCTGATAAGCAGTCGTGACTCACTTACACTGAGAAGCCACTGTAAAAAGGAATTTCAAAAGATGCATAAAATGAGCACAAAACAGTTGAGGTGGACTTATGCATGAACTCATTTTATAGTAGACTTCAGACTAATGACAGATTTTGAGCAAAGTTCTTAGTTATGCCTTATTTCTAAGATGTACTGAAGTGAATCAGACTTTACTCTTTGTCTGATATTTAGCTTAATGCACATACTTACACTCCATATGAATGATGAAAATTATTATGGTGATCAATGTTGTTTTAGATGAACCGTTTAAGTGACAGATGCATAAATTCTGAGGACAAGTTCTGATGGAAGTTCTGATGATTAAGTTCTGTTGAAACCATATCAGTATTTGTGTGAAGAATTATAGAAATAAACATTCACTTTTTGAGTAAAGAAGCCATATTCTGATGACTTTTAAATTTTGATAATAATCAAGTTCTGATGCTTACATGGCAGTATTTATTTACTTGATTTATTTTTAAGTCAATACTTGAACGGTTATATTTTATCAGAATATTGGATTACATGAGATAAAGCAGTCATAATCATTTGTTTCGTGGGAACAATTTTTTTTGGAAAAATGGAATGTGCATAATAATCATTACTTATTTCCCGTGCCCATTAACTTTTGTTTTAACTGTTGCATGTCTGACAGGAGTAACGTCTGTTCCACTTCTCCATAACTGTTATCACGTGGGTTGTCTAAGTAAAAGAGATAAAAGATTTTCAAATCTTTTATTTAAATTTCTATTCTATTCACTCTCTCTCTCTTTTTCTTATTCTCTCATATTTTCTGACGGTTTACTATACAGACATTCGATCAAACACTTTTCAGGCATTCTAAATTCTCACTCGTTTTCAATGGCACCCAAGGATATAATCTTTGATGGAGCAAAGTTTGTCCCCAACAACTATGCTGCCATTCTCACTAAGAGTGAAGCTCCGTCGGAACTTCATTTTATTCAGGATTTCTTAGCTAATAGTGAGATTGGGTATGCTTTGACTCAACCTCAATCTATTTCTGGCAAACAAGTGCTGACGTTTTGGAGAACTGGGTTATATGATGGTGGGGGTGCTGCTGGTTCTCCAAGCATAATTTTCACATCAGGGCAATGTTGAGTATGTGGTTACTAAATCGATTGTTCGTAAAGCTCTCCATTTACCTGAAGACTGTACATTCTCAACAGTGGAGGAGCCTGTTTTACAGCAGCTTATGGCCAATTTGGGCTATGAGCAAAGCTTGGGAAAGCTGGGTCAATTGAAAAGATCACATATCAGAAAGGAATGGAGTTATTTCTTTGACTGCATCACCAAGACATTCGCAAATAAAAGCTCCAACTTTGATGCTATTCCCATTCTGAGTCAGCAAATCGGGTATGCTCTTATAAATCAAACTCATTTTGATTATGCAAGTGTTTTGCTAGGTTTTATAGGGGATAGGATGACAAAAGATAGGAATGTAGTATATTTTGCTAGATTCTGTCAGCTTATATATAGTTACTGTTGTGCTAAAGAACCTCAACTATTCAGTGACTTAATTTCACCCTTTAAGATTGCAAAAAGGGCCTTTAATGATCTGTTAAACTTTGATACTAAGAAGAGAGTTTTGAGACCTTTACAAATCCCTCAATCATTAAAAAAAGTCTTGGTAAATGCTGATCCAGAAACCTATACAATTGTATACCCTGATGTCCAGCCCACCAACCCACAACAGCCATCGGTACCTTCTCCTGTTACTCAACAACCACAAACATCAGATCATGCCAATCAACCATCAGCACCTACTGTGAAGCCTTCTTCTTCTAAAACAAAGAGGACAAAGACTGTACCTCAGAAACAATAGAAAAGAATGAAGATAATTTTAAGAGATGAGTCTGATGATGAGGAGGTATAGGTTCAACCATCAGAACCTTTGCTAAAGTAGCTGAGAAGGTTTCTTCTCAGAAAGTTCAAGAATCTGGGAGTTCTAGGCCACTCAAAAGGCCTAGAAAGATAAATTCTGATGACACAGCTCCCAAAGTCTCTCCACCCTTGAAGAGATGGAATAAACAAAGAGCTAACAGGGACACAGTTGAGTCAGATTTAGAGGATGTGGAAGCAGCAGCTAAGAAAGGGGATCAGGAATCTCTGATCTAAAAGGAGCGAATTGTGACTGAATCTCTTCCTTCTACACAACCAAAATTTGCTGAAGCCACTGCATCTACACCACTAATGTCACCAATTCAAGCTGAAGACACTGCTCAAGACAGAGTACCTATACCTCCTGTGTCTCCTATCATTGAACAAGTACATGCTGAAACTACAAGTACAAGTGCTGAAATAGACATTCACAATTTGGATGTGCCTGAAGTTCTGTACTTAGAAGCTCCAACCAATCCTCAATAAACTCCACCAACAACACCAATTTTAGATGCTAATCTCAATGCGATATTCCAACAACACCTCTTCTGAATCTAGATGATGAAGTTCAGATATTAGGTGAGCATCAGAATTTGGATGTTGATCAGAACTTAGAGGATGATTTTGAAACCTCTATAGCCTCACACACTATCATTTTATCAGAGGAAGCTGATTCTGAAGGCTCTATAAGTTATGATGCTTGACACTACTGGTGAAGCTGCTATAAATGAAAATGCTGATGCAGCTGGTCCTTCAGGACATGTACCTCTACCAGCAGTTAATAAAGTTGATTTGATTAAGAAGTTTGTGAGAAGGGATGCACTAGTACCTTGGAGTGAAACTCCAAGAGGAAAGGAATGGATCAAGGAGTGGAACAAAGTTGATATTATTCCTACTGAAAAAATTCTTGCTGAGCACCTGGCTAAAGCTGATGAGATGCTAATGAATGATGATTTCAAAGCACAGCTCAGAGTTACTGCATTGAGTACAAGGCACCTTCAAGGTCAACACTCAGTAACTCACACCAAGGTGAACAAAATTCAAGAAACTCTGATTCAGCAAGACATGAATGTCAAATTGGAAAAGAACGGGTTTTTTAAACTAGCCTTTGACCGCATAGGGTATATTGAGAAAGCTCAGGAGAAGTAGCAAGCTCAGATTGCTGAAGTACTAAGAATCAAGCTTCTCAACAAGTTCAACTAAATGAAATCCAATCTTCAGTGGAATTACTTCTCTCTCTCCTATTACCTGATGATGCCAAAAAGGGGGAGAAAGTGATTAAGTCCAAATGCAAATCTGATTTAGCACTGAAGAAAAAGGATGATGGAAATGATGACCATGGAAACTCTGAAAGGGGTAGAGGTCATGGTCAAGGCAAAGGCTCTTTATTCAGGAAAGTGGGAACTTTTACACAGAAATCAAGTTCTGATGCTGATAGAAGAATAAGTTCTGATAAGCAAGTTCTGACTAAGCCTGATGTTCTAATACATGGTGAAAGTCAAGAATCATAAAAGTTTATGCAGACACTGAAGCTTAAGGGGAAGAAAACATCAATCTACTATCAAGACCCCAAGTTACAGAAGTTGGATGAAGAAATTTCAAAAACACTATTTCTCAAAGACAATCCAGGAATGGACTTTGAAAGTCTGAAGAAAAAAGAAGCCAGACTTAAAGCTAGAAAATGTCAAATCAAAGTCTAAAGCTCAAGTTATTGCAAAGAAACCACCTAAGCCTAAGGGCATTGTGATTAAAGAGAAGACAGACTCTGAGGCAATCAAATCTGAATCCAAAGCCAAATCACAGGTGGAAGTTGATCCTAGATCCAAGGGCAAAGCTAAAGTTGATGAACCTGTAAAGGTATATATGCCAATCATGGATCTGGAAGCAAAAATTGACGAAGATACTAGTCTGAGAATACTCAAACAACCTCTGACATAGCTCATATTGTTCAAGATCATGACTTAGTAAATTCGGATATTACAATGAAGCAAACAACCTCTGACAGAGCTCAAGTTGGCTTGATATCAAAAGATAAAGAAAAGGAAACCTCTGACATTGCTCATTTTAAACATTCAAAAATTCTACTACCTGGGTTTACTAAAGCTCAACAATCTACACAACTTTTGAAGACTACATCAAGTGATTTTGAAGCAAGAGTTATTAGAGGAAAGGAAGCTAGAGACAAATCAGGATTTGGTAGTTCTAAAGAAAAGAGGGTAAATAATACTACCTCTGATCCAACTTCTTTGAGTGAACCAGGAGTAGGAATAACTCCTAAAAGATTGAATCAACTGGAGTCTGTACAAATGGTCTACCACTCTGAACTGAAAGAAGATATCATGCTATATTTCATGATAGATGAGAGGGTATTCCAGATTAGAAAGAATGCTATTCGTTTGAAGTATTTTGAAGAATTGTAACATGTTCTATTTCTACATCAAGTGAAAAACAGATCAACAGATGGTGCTGCCAGTTACTTAAAATCAGATATTCAAAGGCAGAAGAAACTCAGTAAAGTTTGACATGCCATACTATCCTAAGTACAGAGCTCACAATGTTGATATAGTTGAAATAAAGCTTAATACCGCCAAAATCATCACTACATTTCTTGGTATTAAGGGACTTGAATTCAATCTAGAGACTGATAAAGCCTATGTTATCAGACTAGATCAGGATATAAGAAAAGCAAAAATAAATGATCTCAGGGCTGCTATCTTTCAAACAGGTGAAGATACAGTTGAATTTAAAGATGCAAAAAGGAGGATGAGGAATGAACTTGAATATGCTGAGAGAAGTCTGTTAAGGAATTATCTCAGAACAACTACTGACATTAGAGAGATCACACACTAAAGCCAAGTCAAGGACTGCAACTGTTAAATTCTGAAGGTTATACAGGTTAAAGCTGATATCAGACTTTAAGGATGGTAAAAGCTATAAAGACTGTGAGTTGTAGTTACTTAGTCAAATTCTCATATGCATTTGTACTTAATGTTTTTGATATCATCAAATATCTATTGAACTGGTATATTATGTTAATTTACAAGTTGGGGGAGATTGTTAGATATATTTGTGATGTCATGTCTAATAATGATTTGTGTTTTGTTTTCAGATCTTAACTAATAGGACAAATCAGGACTTAACTGGAAATCAGTACTTATACTGAAGTCAGAACTTGAGATATTAGAACATAAGTTATCAGAACTTAAGATATCAGAAGATATTTATCAGGAGATAATATCAGGACTTAAGAAGACATTCAGATGAGGAAGACGACTGATTGAAGGAAAGAAGATTAAGGCAAACACAAGAAGAGATATGCATGGAGAAGAATTCTATGAAGAATAGAATACTTGGAAAAAAAGATAACTAGTTGATATATTTTAGGATGCATACTTATGTTCGATATCAATTAGAATTTTATCTTGTAACTGTGTGTCTATATAAACACAGCATAGGGTTTACACTAAAAATATTATTATAATCGAGAATATTATTCATTGTAACCCTAGCAGCTCTCGTGATATTTGTTCATCACTGAGAGAGAATGGTTCCATTATAATACTGTTTCATTAATAATATTATTCTGTGTTTCATACTTGTGTTCTTAATTCGATTTGATTATACTAGACACTGTATTCAACCCCCTTCTATAGTGTGTGTGACCTTACAAATGGGTTAGTTGCTACTTGAAGAAATGGTGGTACGTCATCAGATCCAGAAATTGTTTGTAAGTGATAGATATTAGTTAATTTGAGATTTGACAGGAGTATTCAGAATACGATGAATTATGTCAAACCGGAATAGTACATACCACTCCTAGATGAACGAGAAGTAAGTAAGAGGAATTAAAAGATAGGAATTTGGCTACGATAACTCAAGGGATTCAAGCTACTCTGAGAATATGATATGAGACATAGATGTCAAAGAAGACTTTCTGATAGTATGGCACAAAGAAAGAATAAGCGTTACATGTGACTAGACGTCAAGAAAGAGCATTGCAATCAGTTCGTATGAGGACTCCCTAAAAACCAAAAAATGATAATATGGATTAGAATAAGTGGGTGACGCCTCCAGATTAGTATATTTTCTTCTAAGTAGTAAGAGAATTTCGCTTGTCAAATCCACTCGATTGTGATTCAAGGAAATTAAGGTATGATGTTACGGCTGTGCGCCAATCGCATCCAGTTGAGATTTTCTTGTTAACTCTTAATTCTAAAGTAATTTCGAGAACGTTAGAAATCGAATACGCCTGGGTTCAATATATCATTCGCAAGATGGATAAGAAGATCTAGGGGATGATAAAAGAGCCTCGAATGCGATTATGAGTGATTACGAATTAGGTTGATTGAACAGAGAAACATGTAGGAATGAGGTTCAATAACCAGTAACTATTGGAAACATTCATGAGCACGAATTACTAGAATTAGAAAGAAAAGAGAATTAATAGGCATTGTGCTGGTCCTTTTGAAATGATAAAATAGGCAAGTTAAGTGTAAGTGAGTTGGCTTCACCGCCACACGTATACATGGTTCATAGGGTGTTTATATGTGTATATTCACGAAAAGTAATTAAGCTCCATTATATATAAAATGGAGACTTGAGTTGAGTCATAGGAGCAACTAATAGAATATGATGTCAGCGAGAGGCTGTTGAGTAATGAGTGATGCTGCGAGTAAAAGTTTATGAAAAGTTCTAAGGTTGAGAGATCAACCTGAGAAAAATGGAAGTGAGATACTGGAATATATCATTATATGATCCTTAGTGTGATTCTGAGGACAGAATCCTTTTAAGGGGCAAAAGATGTAATATCCGGGACATAGCGTGTAATTATTTTTATTGATAAATAATTATTAAGTGATTATATTGTGATTTTTGGTGAATTATCTGATGATTGGTGTTGTTATGTGAATGATTATATATGGTAAAGAATAAGTATGTTAATTTTATTATGTCCAGAATAAAATATAGATAATTAAAGTATTTTTCTGGTAATTTTTGGAGTGTTATATGATTTTATATTGATTTATGAATTTATTAATTATTTTCTGAATAATTACAAAATCATTTTCTAAAGCCGGGAATCGTCCAACCTCAACCGGTTTTACGTTTTTATAACCCGAAACTCTTCCGAAAACACCTTCCTAACCTAATATAGTAATTCCGGACATTTTCCATGTTTTGACTTTTTCGATCCGGATTACGGTTTGACCTGTGCGCGGCCCGACCCAATATTTTCGATACGCTAACCCTTTTCCATAACAATATCTTCGTACAAATTGTTGTTATTCCCAGTGGACTAACAATGAGATTTATAGAAGGGGGGTTGAATGTAAATCTCAAAACTTTTTCAAGTTTTGAGCAGTTTCTAAGGCTAAGTATTTTAGTGAGCAAATGTGTGTGAATTGCTTGAAGCTAATACAGACAGATATATATATTCAAACACAAATGTAAAGAACACAAAGAACTTAAAAACCTTTTCTGGTGGATTTGTTGTTCCACCAGAGATGTGTTATTTCAGAAAATCTGTGATTCAAAGAATTAAATCACAGTTGCGTCCTAGTACAAACTAGTTGATTTTCTCTCTGGATTTTTCTAAACAGCTCTGGAAAAATTCACACCTCTAATTACTAGCTGCTACTTGGTTTATATATCACCAAGTTTACAAGTGAAGAAAAAATTGTAAAATACAAATAAAATATTCTTCACATGTTTCTTCTTCATTTCTCTATCCAATGTAATTTAGGTTTAGCTATGAATCTTTGAATACTTCCTTGTTTGCACCAGAATGGAAATGATGCATTTTCTTGATTCCTCCTAGAGGCTGCCACATTCCAGTTTGTCTCTGTCAACCCATGTGTCTCTGTCAGCTTATGAATTGTCACTATCAACTGCTATTGAACTAAGAATCCGTTGAAGCTTTATCCGTTGATGCATTATCCGTTGAAGCTTTATTCGTTGAAGCTTTATCCGTTGATGCATTTAGCAGTTGAAGCTTTATCCGTTGAAGCTTTAGAGACATCCGTTGAAGCTTTGTTTCTCATCCATTGAAGGCCTTTAATATCAATTGATACTACTTCACTTATACAAAATTATACAAGGCATGAAATATTTACAGTTAGCCCTCCTATTTGCATATCCACTAGTAGTCAACATGACTAATAATTTCCCACAACATCTAAGAATTACAACTTAAATACAGAGAATGAAATGTGCTACAATACTAAACTTATTTCTAAGTAAAGCTACTCCTTCAACGGATAGCCAAAATGGTCTTATCCGTTGAGGCTCCAAACACTAGATTTCTACTTAAGTGTTTTATTTAACTTATCATCAAACTGATACACATATTCCTAACAATCTCCCCCTATTTATGTCTACTAGAACTGTAGGCATAAATTTGGGTTCAACTTGATGATAACAAAACACTTAACAAACATATAAACTGAAATAAAGTATAAATAAAAAAGTGCTGCAAAAGTGTGTATATTGAGATAGAATTAAAGAATTACATTATTTCCAAGGGTGCTCCTTTAGTCTGAGCAGATTAATTTCTTTTCCTTTGATCCCTTATTTTCTTCCCTAGCCTCCTGTCATTCTCCTCTATTTGGAGTTGGAGTTGTCTGTAGAATTCAGCTTCATCTTCTTCATTGATGTCCAACTTAGATTGCATATCCTTGAGAGTTTCATTACTGGCAATCTTGAGCTGATCTTCAAGTTTGAAAAATCTTCTGACTCCTTTATTGTCTCTGAACTCCATCAGCCAATGAGGTGATTTATGAATTGTAATTCCTCTCTCTTGGATGAGTAATGTTCTAGGCAAGGAATTGGGCTCCCACCAAGTTTTCCTTATGCTGGCAATCTTGTTGAGAATCTCAGTTTTGGCAGTCCTGGTAAAGCCAGAATCCCTTTTTATGGCTGAGTGGAATCTAACCAAGGTAGAGTAGCCTTCATTCAGAATCCTGTAGAGAGGCCAAGTCCTTTCCCCACTTCCTTTATATTTGAACACTAGTCTTTGTGGAAGCTGTCAATAGGCATATATTCCCCTTACTTCCTCCAGCTCTTCCAGATAGAGTTCAATGTCTGAAAATTCCTTTATGTCACAAATGTGAACATAATCATCCTTTGAGGCTTGTGGCTTAGGCTTAGGCTTCTGAGTTAATTTGATTGAGGTTAGAGGAGGTGTTGATTTGATTTTCCTTTTCTGTTTCTTTGATGGTGGAGAGGTGGTTAAGAAGGTGGGCAATTTGATGGTGTCCCAATCAATTGGTTCCTCCTTAGGAGTGATTGTTTCACCATGGATGTTTATAAAGGGGTTAGGCATAATGGGTTCAGGAATAGAAGGTAGTGGTTTGGATTTTGATTGGGTTTCTTCAGTTTCATCTACCATCTTCCTTTTTGCATTGGCCTTCTTTCTATTCCCTTTCTGCCATTCCTTTCTTTCCTTACTTCTTTCTTCCACATCATCACTAATCATGTCCCCCATACCTACATCTTCACTCTTGTCTTCAATTTCTTTCTTTTCTTCAGCTTGACTTGACTTTAGCTGTTTTTCAAGTTTTGCTTGTGCTCTTTTGTCAGCCTTTAGCTTTTTAGCTTCTTCCTTCAACCTTCTGGTTTCTTCCCTTTTGGCTATTGAGAATTTGGGATGTCCTTGTATCACACAGATACTCTTTCCCTCTCTAAAGATAATGGCCATGTTCATCCTTTCAACCACATCCTTGGTCTCTTTGTGCTTCATGATATTACCACCCAAAACCTTATCTTCATCAGGCTTTGGAAGAGGAAAATCCACTCCTTTCAACTGAGCAAGGCTTAGAGGGTTCTTTGTAGAGTCCTTGTTGGATCTGTTGTTGGGCTTGAAAACCATAGGTTTCAGATTCTTGGAAGAAGTCTCTCCAACCTTATTCCTCCTTACTGGCTTGAGCTCCATAATGATTGGCTCCACCTTTGTGCTATGCTTCACAGATTTTGATTTTGAAGTTGTAGAACCAAAAATTTGTTGCATCCTTTCATCAATTTTCCTCCTTTGCTCTTTGACTTTCATCTCAACTGCTGCTATCTGGATTAGATCAATTCCATCAAGCTTTCCTTTGATTTGAAGTATTGGAGAAATGGTGATGGCAGGAACTAGCACTTTAGATATTTGAACTGTTTTTGATGGCTCTCCTTCCCCTTCCCTTTTATTCTCCCCCTTTTGTTATCATCAAGGACAGGGGTCAAGCCTTGTGCTTTTGCCAGCTGCAATAGTAGATTTGTCTGAGATTGTTGATTTTGAAGAATGGTGACCACAGAGTCTTCAATGATTTGAACTCTGGTTTCCAACTTGGCCAGCCTCTTGTCAGCATCAGATTCCCTCCTCAATCTCAGCAACAAATATTGCATAGTACCATAAGGCATAACTGAATCCAACTTCTCAGAATTGTAGGATTTCAGATCAGCAATATCCTTTTTGAGTTCATCCGCACTTAAATTTTGTCTGATATGCTGCAACTGCAAGAGATTAAGAGAGTCTAGATGAGCTTGAAGAATAGCTTGTGTACCAGCATCTGTAGCCTTCTGAAGGGCCTTTTGAATAGCCATTACTTGTTTGACCAAAGCTACACCAAACTGTCCTGGTGTAGATTTCTTTGTCCATGCCCATTCAGGTAAATCTGGAACATAACTTGGGCCTGCATCTCCCCCTAAGTTCATGCTCCCATCCAAAGAATTAGAGTCATCATCATTAGAATTTACTTCAAATTCTTCAGATGGCTCACCAGCTTGAGAAGGCATCCTATTAACAGCAGCTTTATCTCTTTGAAGAGATTCTGAAGTGTGCACTATGTTCAAAGTCTGCTCTGCCTCCACATTGCCCTGAGCAGCCAACAGTTGATAGGCTAAAATAGGATGAGTAAAAGTGTCAGCATCCAAGGAAATGTTATCAATCTCAGCTTTGTAATGTTGCTGAAATTGTCTTTCTTTTTCAGCATCATCCACAATCATTGACTCACTAGCAATGACTGGATCCACCCTTATAGCTTTTGTACCTGCTTTTCTCTCATTTTCTCTATATTCTTGCATCAGGGGCTCCCCCTGGCTCACACACACCCTCACACCCTCACCCTCACCTACTAAGGTGGCACTCCCCTAACTTACTTTTGCCATGCTGGAAGAAATAGCATGCATATTTTGACTCTCAACCTCTCCTTTTGCCTGGGAGCAACCCAGCCTCTTACTCAAATTATCACTCCCTTCCCTCAATCCTAGAAGTGATTGTACAGTAACCATGTCTTCTACACTTGGAATTGATTCAGTTATATGTGTAGAGACCATCAACGGATAGGGATTATCCGTTGAAGTGGAAACTGATGATATCAATGGATAACTGCTATTAAGCTTATCCGTCAAAGAACAACCACTTGTCAACGGATGAGAGATATCCGTTGAAGAAGGAAAAGATGTAGATTTTGAAACTGACATAATTGTTGAATTTGTGTGAATTGACTTTAAGTGAGGTGACACAGATTCTTCAACTAAGTCCGAAAGAATTGGCTGATGATCAAACAAATCATCTAACAAATGATGATCACCAGGATTTGAGTGGGGCTCCTCCCTGAGTTTTAAAGAGGGAGAATCAGGAATTGATGTGAATATCATATCCACATCCAGAGATGGTGATGGAGAATTTGGTGATTGTTGTGTGTCTATTATGAGAGAATGGGGCTGTGACTACACATTTACTGGAGCCACATCAAGCTGAGTTTGAGAAGGTAAAGATACAGGTGGATGTATCTGTGCAGTGTGTGCCCCCTGTATGGAAACTAGGGTTTTATCCTTCTTTCTTCTTGAAAAAGCTTTGACAGGTGAATGTGTGGCTTTAGTGTCCCTCCCTCTTTTGTTCTGTGTCCCTAGTTGGGGACTATTTTCAATAGCTGCATCCTTTTGGGAGGATGCAACTAGGGATGTGTTTGACTCCTTTTGAACCACCACAGTCTTTTGAGGAACTGTGGCTTGGCTGGCTAGGGTACCACTCACCTCTCCCACCTTATCCTGGGGGGTTTTTTGATGTTCACCCCTCCCCTCACCACTCACACCCTGTTCACTCCCTTCAGGGTTTATGGTAGATGTTATAACTGTTGTCTTTTGAGAGATAACAGAGGTTGTTTTCTTTGACTTGTGTTTTGGAATTTTAGTTTTGGTGGCTTTGGTAGGAATCTGTTGGGACAAAGAGACAGATTTCATTGCCACACTAGAAGGCAAAGAAACAATGGGGGTGGAAGATGTAGGAGTTGCAGAAGTATTTACCTCACTTACCTGAGGTGCATTAATTATTGGTAAATATACCAATGACACCTGGCTGTTGAGGTTAATTCTCAAAAGGTCTGCAAGGACCCTTTTCTCTTGTGCCCAGTATTTGAGTTTATTGCTCTCATTAGTTATGACCAAACCTTCAGCAACATGGTTAGCCAATAACATAAAGAATCTAGCATAGTAGATGTTATGAGGTCTATTAGCTTTGTTACCTAACCTGGAACCTAATTCTAGCATGACATAGTTGCTAAAATTAAAGTACCTATCAGAAACTAGCATATAGAGCATATTAACAAGAGATGAAGTTATGGCATCAAAATTGCTAATCTTCCCAGAGAAAACCTTGATAAAGGCATCTCCAAGAAAACTCCATTCTTTCCTAAGGCCCTTTCTTCTAATGCTCCCTAGACTAGCAGAATCAAAAGAATAGCCTATGGAATCTAACATAGCAGATACATCATTATCAGTGTGTGGTGTCATGGCATTATTCTCAGGTAGCTTAAAGCAAGACTGTATATCATCACAGTTAATACAGTAATTCTTACCTTTGAGAGAGAAAATAATGGTCATATCTGTGGAGTTGAACTTTGCAGTTGTCCAAATCTCCTCAATTACCTCACAATAGATAGTTGGGGCTTCCAGCATTGCATAGCTTAGTTTGCAGTTCTTGATGAAGTCCATCATCTTGTGATAATCTGAATGGGCTTCATTCTTTTCCACCAAGGCTACGAAATTGTTCTTTTCATAAACAAAGCCAGACTGTGACATAATCTTGACTACTGGTGCCATTATTGTGAGTAGAGATTGCAGAGAAAAGATTAAGAGTTTTGGGAGAGAAAGAGAGTAAAAATTGCAAGAAAGCGTAAAGTGAAAATAAGAATTCAATGGCCTTTTATACTTTCTCGAATTAAAACATAAATAAAATGATTAAATGATACTTTTAAACAAATTACAACCGTTTGAAAATAAAGAAAACTGTAGAAATTCTGAAAACTGCCTTTAATACAAATACATACAACAGTGTATATATGTATCAATGGTTAAGTAAACAAATCAACGGCTGTGACTCATTTAAAGTAACTGATGTGACACTTCAACAGATGAGGTAAATAGTTATCCGTTGAAGGTTAACACTGTTTTATCCGTTGAAGGATAAAATTATCAGAAATGTATTTGTCTTTCAACGGATAATGAACATCCGTTGATAGAGCAATTTTGGCTTTCAACGGATAGGGAATATCCATTGATAGAATAATCTTTACTTAAAGCCAACTTTGTTCTTGCCACAAATTCATTTCAGGCTTCAAAGCAGATTATAATGGGGACATGAATTTATGAATAATTAAGCATACCTAGCTCACTTACTAATCTTGTGAATGTTAATTCATCAAGTGGCTTGGTAAATATGTCTGTAATCTGCTTTTCACTTGGAACAAAATGGAGTTCCACTATATCTTTCATCACATGTTCCCTTATGAAGTGGTACTTGATGTCAATGTGCTTGGTTCTTGAGTGTTGCACTGGATTTTCAGTAATGGCAATGGCACTTGTGTTGTCACAGAATATAGGAATTTTGTCAACAATTAGTCCATAGTCAAATAGTTGATTCCTCATCCACAGTATCTGTGAACAGCAACTACCAGCAGCAATGTACTCAGCTTCAGCTGTTGATGTTGAAACGGAATTTTGCTTCTTGCTGAACCATGACACAAGCTTATTCCCTAGAAATTGACAAGTGCCAGTTGTGCTTTTCCTGTCTATTTTGCAACCTGCATAAACTGCATCTGAGTAGCCAATTAGATCAAAACCAGACTCTCTAGGGTACCAAATTCCTAGATTTGGAGTCCCTTTGAGATATCTGAAAATCCTTTTAATAGCCACTAAGTGAGACTCTTTAGGGTCAGCTTGAAATCTAGCACAGAGACATGTAGAAAACATTATATCAGGTCTACTAGCAGTTAAATATAAAAGTGAACCAACCATGCCTCTATAACTTGAAATGTCTACAGACTTTTCAGCCTTGTTTAATTCAAGCTTGGTGGCAGTGGCCATGGGAGTTTTTGCAGATGAACAATCCATTAAGTCAAACTTCTTTAAAAGATCATAAATATATTTAGTTTGACTAATGAAAATTCCACCACTAACTTGTTTAACTTGTAAACCAAGAAAATAAGTTAGTTCTCCCATCATGCTCATTTCATATTTACTTTGCATTAACTTAGCAAACTTTTTACAAAGCTTATCATCTGTAGATCCAAATATAATATCATCTACATAAATTTGAACAAGTATTGTAGAGCCATTAACATTTCTAAAGAAAAGATTTTTGTCAACAGTAACTCTTGTGAAGTGATTATCTAGAAGAAATTTTGACAAAGTCTCATACCAGGCTCTAGGTGCTTGCTTTAGTCCATAGAGTGCTTTCAACAGATAATACACATAGTCTGGAAAATTTGGATCTTCAAATCCTGGAGGTTGGCTTACATAAACTTCTTCCTCTAATTCCCCATTCAGAAATGCACTCTTGACATCCATTTGATAGACCTTGAAATTGGCATGGGCTGCATAGGCTAGAAAGATTCTGATGGCTTCAAGTCTGGCAACTGGAGCAAATGTCTCATCAAAATCTATTCCCTCTTGTTGAGAATAGCCTTTAGCAACCAATCTGGCTTTATTCCTTATGACAATGCCATTTTCATCCATCTTGTTTCTGAATACCCATTTTGTGTCAATAGAACTCTTGTTCTTTGGCTTGGGTACCAGCTTCCATACTTTGTTCCTTTCAAATTGGTTTAGCTCCTCTTGCATTGCTAAAATCCAATCTGGATCCAATAGAGCTTCTTCCACTCTCTTAGGTTCCTCCTGTGATAGAAAACTACTATATAGACATTCATCTTGAGTAGCCCTTCTAGTTTGCACTTTTGATGTAGCATCACCAATGATGAGTTCAAAAGGGTGATTCTTAGTCCATTTCCTTTGAGGTGGTAGATTAGCTCTAGATGAGGTTACCTCAGTATTGTCATGATGTGAGATAGAATGTTGATTGGTTGAAACTCCCCCTGAGTTGCTGATCCTTTGAAAGGAATTGGGAGTTCTATCAACTGATGGGGTGAAATGATTATCCTTTGATAGATTGTGATCAACGGATGCTTCATTATGAACTTCAATGGATGATGCACTTTGTCTTTCAACGGATGTTGCATTGCTTCTATCAACGGAAGCTGAATTATGAATTTCAACGGATGCAGCATTCTGTGCATTATCCAAAGGCAGATTTTGAATTCTTTTCGAGATGCCTTCTCCATCATTCTCATCTTCACTATCATCACAATATATCTCAATGTTGTCAAATTTGAGTCCTTCATGATGTCCCTCATCTGTTAGTCCATCAATCTTTTTATCATCAAACAAAACATGCACATATTCCATGACAATGTTGTTTCTTAGATTGTAGACTTTATATGATTTTCCAGCAGAATAACCAACAAATATTCCTTCATCAGCCTTTGCATCAAACTTCCCTTTGTGATCAGGTTGATTCCTTAGAATGTAACATTTGTAACCAAAGACATGCAGAAAGTTTAAAGTTGGTTTTCTTCTCTTGAACAATTGATAGGGAGTCATGCCTTTTGCCTGATTAATTAGAGAAATATTCTGAGTGTAACATGCACAGTTAACAGCCTCAGCCCAAAAGTATGTTGGGAGTTTTGACTCTTCAAGCATTGTTCTTGCAGCTTTAATTACTGATTTGTTCTTCCTTTCCACCACACCATTTTGTTGTGGAGTCCTTGGAGCTGAGAACTCATGCATGATTCCATTTTCTTCACAGAACAGCTTCATGGTTGTATTCTTGAACTCAGTTCCATTGTCACTCCTGATATTCCTTACTTTGAAATCTGGATGATTGTTGACTTGCTTGATATGATTGATAATGATTTACTGGCTTCATCCTTTGATCCAAGGAAATAAACCCATGAAAACTTTGAGAAATCATCTACAATCACTAGGCAATATCTTTTCCTTGAAATTGACAATACATTGACTAGTACAAAAAGATCCATGTATAGCAGTTGTAATGGTTCATCAATTGCAGATTCAAGCTTCTTACTGAATGATGTTTTCCTTTGCTTTCCTTTCTGAAAAGCATCACACAGTCCATCCCTTATGAATTCCACTAGAGGGATTCCTCTAACTAAGTCCTTTTTGACTAGATCATTCATTGTCTTAAATTCAAATGGGACAGCTTGTGGCGTCATCCAAACCCGGGTCAGAAGTTTGGGGTCCACACACACACCTTATTTATAACCTGCTTATAACAATAATAAAGATAATAATAATATGCAGTGACCCTACTTACCAACTACCATGGACCGCAACAGGTTAAAGTATGCACACAAGCCGAACACACACTTATATTACAAACCGTTCAAATCCCAACTATCCAAACTCAGAACTGAGTATTAAACATTATTACAAACTTTTACAAACTTAATTTATTCCAAAAGAAGCCTACTAGCTCAGCTTCATCAACCTTAATCCCTAGCTCTCACGCTGGACTGGGGATCCTCGTTACCAACCTGTTCCTTCTTAACTGGAAAAGAATATAAACAACATTGCACAAATGAGCTAACTAGCTCAGCAAGTCACAATGACAAAACTGAGAATAATGATCATCAGGTGAAAATGGTTACGATATCAAGTGAACAATAAATTATGATTTAGAATTGGACATTATAATATATTTTAAAAACCAAGGTTAGGCTGCTGATCAATCACGTACTAACCCCGAGCAAAGCACACAGTATTGCTCTAACTACTGGATCCAAGGCGCACATTGGCCTAACTTGACCATTATATGGTCTGACCATGAATCCGGTCCATAATTTTATAAAAACAATCCAATTCTAACATAATAACAGAATGAACAATAATAAACAATAACCAGAATCATTAAAAATAATGAGTGCTTAACAATTAAAGGGTTTCAATCCTAGTACGGATCAATAAGGTAATTTCAAAGCTTCGATGCTGGGTAATGAAAGAATTGGATAACAAAGGAATCAACGTTTCAAGGTTTCAAAGGTTTAAGCTTTCAAAGCATAAAATACAATGGGTTGAGTATATAAGTAATTCAATTCAGTGTTTGGTATTTAGTTTGTATGTATTTGTGGAGTAGTATCGTAGATTTGTGGTTCGTGTTTGGGGTATACAATAATCAATGGCTTAGAGAGAATAAGGTTCATGGCTCAAGAACAATAACTGGAATCAGGGTTTGGGTTTCAGTGCTTCAAAGCACTTGCAATATCAACAAGACTATCAAATACTACAATATCTCGAGAAAGTTCAGAACACTTGCCTGGTATTAGCTTACTACACTGCACTCGCTTCCAATCACAATCGTCTTACTCCTCAACTACCTGTTTCCCTTTCCTACGTCTTGCCTCTTCTGCTCACATATCATAAGTATCTATCAATAATTGACTCATAGAATTCTATTCAACACATACTTTTATCTACCCTTCTGGCTTCGAAACAATTTTATAATAATTATCGAGCCATAAAAATAATTTAGAATAATATTTTAAAGCTCGAAACTATTTTTCGGAATTTTTAAATCATTTTTAAATAATTAAATCTAATTAAATAATTAATTAAAATCAATTAATAATTAATTTAATCAATTAATTTTCGAATTAATTGACCAATTAATCAATTAGAAATTAACTAAAATTAATTAACTAATTAATTTAGATTTATTTTTGAATTAAAAATAATTTTCGAAATTAAAATACTAATTTTTTAGAATTTTCAGAATTAAAAATGAATTTTTATAATAAAAATAAATAGGAAATATGATTTTTAAATATTTTTAAAACAGGAATCCTATTTTTGCAAATTCTGGAAACCTCAGGGACCTAACTTCATCATTTTCAAAAGTACAGGGACCAAACTGCAATTTTGCAGTCTGGTCGCCGGAAAACGTCGGGGGTGGCCGGAGAACTCGACTCCGGCATCCTCCCACCACCACAAGCTCCAGATCAATATTACACAACACCAGGAATCTATATCTGCAATCAAAATTCATCAAAAACCCCAGACTTGGCCGAAAATTGGCCAAGAATATCGCCGGTTTCCGGCGAACATCGTAAAACTTAAAAACACAACTCCCTTCAATTCACTAATCCTCTGTTAACGAGCTATATACCAATCAATTGAAAATTTCATAAGGAACACAACCCACTATAAATCAACAGCTAATAACCCCTGAATCAAAAACCCCCAAATTTCAATTGAAAACATTCATACGGGTTATAAACCCTAATTTTGAAATTCGAAAATCAAACTCAAATTTGAACATGTTATTGAACTCCAAATCAGACGTATAATATATCAAAATCATCAGGAAAACAAGCTCTACAACATGAAATCATCAAATCATACAAACAATCATCCGAACAGAAATTCATATTTTTCATAAAAATAATTCGAAAATAAATAAATTTCTAGAAATTAAACCTTTGATTCTGCAGTTCTGAAACTTGTATAATTTGATAGTACTCTTCAAAACCTCCGTTTTGGTTACTAGAGCTTCCTCGGCAGATTTCAATAACACCTCCAAATAGTAGTTTGATTCTCAGAAAGATTTATGAATATATGATTTTTCTCTGTAAAATTATATAATTATCTGTCTGCAAATGATTTTGATACGAAATAAAATACGGTAAAAGGCTATTTATAATTACGGAAAATTAGTATCCCGTTGGATCATTCCGGATATAAAACGGTACATTTATTTATAAAAACTGATCCAAACGGTATCGGTTTTCGGGATAATTATCCAAACCAGTACAATTTGTACTGCGGTCTTGGTCTCAGCGCCTGGTTACACGAATTACGAAGTGATAATTGGGATAGTTTAATAAAAAGCTCCTGTTTATCGAAAATACGGGTTTTATTGATTTACCGAAACGAATATTGTATCGAAAATGTTGCGCTGGGACCCGCGCAGAACAAACCGTACGCCGGATCGAAATAGTCGAAACATGGAATATGCTCGGAATATTACAATTAGGTTAGGAAGGAGTTTTCGGAAGAGTTTCGAGTTCCGGAAACGTAACAACGGGTGACGTCGGTTGGTTCCCGTTTTTATAAAATAGATTTTAAATACCCGGAAAAAGATTTTATAAATTTCATATGATCCTTATAAATCCATAAATCAACATAAAAATAATTTGGAAGATATGACAATTATCTATATTTTATTTTGGACATATAAAAATTAAAATACTCAATTAATAATATTTTTAAATATCCAAACACCGATAACACTTAGCAATTAATTCACAGAACAGATACTGAACACACATAATAATTATTTAATAGCAAAAATAATTACACGATATATCACGGATATTACATCCTTCCCCCCTTAAAAGGATTCTGTCCTCAGAATCTCCTAAGAAAACAAGTGAGGGTACTTTTCTCTCATATCACTTTCTAACTCCCAGGTTGACTCTTCAACCTTTGGGTTTCTCCATAATACTCTTACTAACTTTACCACTTTATTTCTCAATACTTTTTCTCTCTCCTCTAGAATCTCTACCGGACTCTCTACATATGACAAATCTGCCTGAAGCTCTATTGGCTCATATTCTATTACATGTCTGGAATCCGGATTGTACTTCTTAAGCATTGATACGTGAAAAATATTGTGAATGTGTTCCATGTACGGTGGTAACGCCAACTCATAAGCTATTTTGCCAACGCGCTTTAAAATCTCAAAAGGTCCGACATATTTTGGGCTCAGCTTTCCTTTCTTTCCAAACCTCGTTAGTCCTTTCCATGGTGATACTTTCAGTAATATCAAGCTTCCTTCTTCAAATTCCATGTCTTTTCTTGACTAGTCTGCATATTTCCTTTGACGGTCTTGTGATGCTATCAATCTTTTCTGGATTATTTCAACAACTTCCTTTGTCTGCTGTACCAATTCAGGTCCAAGTATCTTACGTTCTCCTACTTCATCCCAATGCACTGGAGATCTGCATTTGCGTCCATAAAGGGCTTCATAGGGTGGCATCCCAATGCTGGCGTGATAACTGTTGTTATAACCAAACTCTACTAGAGGTAAATGTTCGTACCAACTTCCTTTAAAATTAATAGCACAAACACGCAACATGTCCTCGATTGTTTGGATCGTTCTTTCACTTTGGCCATCCGACTGGGGGTGATAGGCCGTACTCATATTCAGTCTTGTTCCCAAACATTCTTGAAAACTTTTCCAAAATCTTGAATTAAACCTTGGATCTCGATCAGATACAATAGACACAAGAACTCAATGACGAACTACGATTTCCTTCAGATACATATGGACTAACTTGTCGAGCGAAAATCTTTCATTTATAGGCAGAAAATGAGCTGACTTGGTAAGTCTATCCACTATAACCCAAATGGCATCATGATTAGCCCTTGTCCTTGGTAATCCAACTATGAAATCCATGGTAATATGTTCCCACTTCCACTCTGGAATCTCCAATGGCTGTAACAATCCACTTGGTCTCTGATGCTCTGCTTTAACTCTCTGACAGGTAAAACATTTGCTAACCCATTCCACAATTTCCCTCTTCATATCTGGCCACCAATAATTCTCCTTTAAATCCCTGTACATTTTGGTACTTCCTGGGTGGATGGAATATCTTGCACTATGTGCCTCTGGTAAAATTTCATTCTTTAACTCCGTCACCGGTGGAATCCAAATTTTAGATGAAAACCTCAGAATACCTTGATCATCCTTTTGCGTACATAATTCTTCACCTACCAAATGATTTAAATCTTGATCCATTACATCTCCCTGACATTTCTTTATTTTCTCCAATAACTCCGGTTGGAAAGTCATACTGTACACTTTCGCTTCCTCAGGCTTGCAAACTCTAATCTCCAATTCCAATTTCTGAAATTCCTTATATATCTCTTCAGGTACTGATAACTCATTTAACCTTTCCTTCCGACTTAACGTGTCTGCTACAACGTTTACCTTACCAGGATGATAATTAATCGAGCAGTCGTAATCCTTGATCAATTCTAACCATCTCCTTTGCCTCATATTAAGTTCCTTCTGTGTGAATATGTACTTTAAGCTTTTGTGATCCGTGAAAATCTCGCACTTTTCTCCATACAGATAATGTCTCCAAATCTTCAAAGCAAACACTATGGCTGCTAGTTCCAAATCATGAGTAGGATACTTTTGTTCGTGTGGTTTCAATTGCCTTGACGCATACGCAATCACCTTGTCGTGCTGCATTAGAACACATCCTAATCCTTTGTGAGAAGCATCACTATAAATTACGAAATTCCCTTGTTCGTCTGGAAGTGACAAAATAGGTGTCGTGATTAATCTTCGCTTTAACTCCTGAAAACTCTCTTCGCACTTATCGTTCCATATAAACTTTTCATTCTTCCGTGTAAGCTTTGTCAATGGTGTTGCAATTCTTGAGAAATTCTGGATGAATCGTCGATAATATCCTGCCAATCCCAAGAAACTTCTTATCTCGGTGGGTGTTCTCGGTCTCTCCCAATTCGTAATTGCCTCGATCTTTGCCGGGTCCACTTTGATCCTTTCATTACTAACTATGTGTCCTAAGAACTGAACTTCCTGTAGCCAAAACTCACACTTCGAGAATTTAGCATATAACTTCTTTTTCCTTAAAATCTCCAAAGCTGTTCTCAAATGTTCCTCATGATCCTCTTCCGTCTTTGAATAAATTAAAATATCATCTATAAACACAATAACGAACTTGTCCAAATATTCCTTAAAAAATTATGTTCATAAAGTCCATAAATGCTACCGGGGCATTGGTCAATTCAAAAGACATTATTAAAAATTCATAATGTCCATACCTTGTCCTAAAAGCTGTCTTTGGTATATCTTCTGGCTTGATCTTCAGTTGATGATATCCTGATCTTAAATCAATTTTGGAGAAATGTTTGGCTCCCTTCAATTGGTCAAACAAATCGTCAATTCCAGGTAACGGATACTTGTTCTTGATTGTAAGCTTATTGAGTTCTCTATAGTCGATACACAGTCTCATGCTTCCGTCTTTCTTCTTAACAAATAATACTGGTGCTCCCCACGGGGACACACCGGGTGTGATTACTCCTTTCTCTAACAGCTCTTGCAATTGCTTCGCTAGCTCTTTCATCTCAACGGGCGCCATTCTATACGGGGCCTTGGATACTGGTTCTGTTCCAGGCGCTAAGTCGGTCGCAAATTCAATTTCTCTATCTGGAGGAAGTCCTGGCAATTCGGCAGGAAACACGTCTGGAAATTCATTCACAACTGGAATATCTTCAAGTTTTGCTGGCTCCTAACTTCTGTCAATCACATATGCTACAAAATGCTAGCATCCTTGCTGTAATAACTTCTTAGCTTGAATTATTATTAAGAACTTCTTTACTTGCTTCTGGCCCTTGAATGTTATTATCCTTTCGTCTGGCGTTTTCACCATTACCTTCTTATTTCGACAATCTATCTGGGCATCGTGCTTAGATAACCAATCCATCCCTAATATAACATCAAATTCTCCTAACTTAAATGGTATCAAATCTACACAAAACTTACTACCAGAAATCTTAACCTCACAATTCCCACAAACATGATTCACAGTTACACGTTCTTGATTTTCTAATTCCACAGTCATTATCTCATTTAAATACTCAACTGGACAATTTATCTTACTAACAAAATCTTTTGAAACAAACAATCGAGTTGCTCCCGAATCTATTAACACTTTAGCACATAAAGAATTCACATTGAGCGTACCTGCCATGACATTTGTATCCTGGATAGCATCCTTCACTGACATGTCGAAAACTCTAGCCCTTGGAGTCTCATTCACTGTTGGGGTAGATCCCATAATCCTCAATGCATTACTGACTGGGGCTGGTGTCTTACAATCCCTGGCCATATGTCCTGGCTTTCCACATTTGAAGCACGTAAATCCAATGGCTGGAACCTTCACTGCTGGATTCCGAATAGGCTGATCCTTATTTGCTGGCTCTCTAGCTGGCTGATTTCGGCACTCCCTCGAATAGTGCCCTTTTTGGTTGCATTTAAAACATACCACATTCAACTTGTTACAAACTCCTCCATGCTTCTTTCCACAAACTTGAAAATCTGGAAAAGTTAGTCTCAACTGATTTGGCTGATTCACATTAACTCGACGGTTGCTCTGGCCTCCGTCTCTTGCATTCTGTCTCCTGAAATTAAAATTTCTCCCTGGCTGAAACTTGCCCTTCTTAAAATTTGGAAACTTCCCTGTTTGTGGCTGACCCTCACTTCCCTCAACTTTCCTTTTCTTGCTTTCCTTTTCCTTCTGGAACATCTCACTCTCTGTCTCTGCGATCATAGCCTTCTGTACTACTCCTGCATAGGTATCTAATTCAAAAATGGCTACCTTCCCTCTGATCCATGGTTTCAAACCTTGTTGAAATCTTTTAGCCTTCTTCCTGTCAGTATCTACATACGACGGCACATACCTTGACAATTCCTCAAACTTACTTTCATAATCTGCCACCGACATGGTCCCTTGCTTTAATTCTAAAAACTTCAGCTCCATCTGATCCTGAACAAACTGGGGAAAATACTTTTCTAGAAACAATTCCTTAAACCTCTCCCAAGTAATAACATCTGTAACTTCCACTGTCTTCACCATCTCCCACCAGTAGGTGGCCTCATTCTTCAGATAGTAACTTGCAAACTCAACTTTCTGTTCCTCCTTTACTTTCACTAAGGAAAATGCTTTCTCTATTTCCTTTAACCACACATTTGCTTCAATCGGTTCTAAGGAACCCTTGAATTATGGTGGGTTTATCGCCTGAAAAGTTTTAAAGGTTACCAGCGGATTGGTCTGTCTTTGCTGTTGTTGTGCCAGGTGAACTGTTTGTTGGGCTAAGATTTGAAGAATCTGGGCTATTGCTGGGTCTATGGGTCCTGGGTTTACATTCGGGTTTGTATCATCTTGGTTGTTATTGTTGTTGGTTTCTTCATTCTGGGTATTGGTGGGGGTATTTCTTCTGGGAGGTATTTTTCTGTAAAGAATCAATCAACTTATTTAGCTTTTGAATCAATCTTTTGCATAAAAGAACAGTTTTGCAAAACAGAAATATCTCTTTTTGAAAATAGTTGTAACTAAATAAATTCTATGCTTCTTTAAAGAATATAAACAGTTATGGAAAACAGGGTACATGGTATCACAGGGTATAACTGGTGCAATAAATAAGGTAAAGTAAAATAGGTGCAAAAAAGTAAATGATAGTAATGGAAAGAAAAAGGTACTGATATATATAGATCAAAAGTTTTGGGTAGTACAAGCGTAAAGACGCTTCAAAAGTAAAAGCAAAAGGGTACAACAACCTACTCACTCGTCAGCATCACTGGTCTATAAATACAACTCAAAAGTCTACTGATACACACTACACACTACTGTACATACTATATAACCATAACAACACTGCTCAGCATCTCCATCTCTGGATCTCTGACTCATGGCAAGTCTGGACCTCCAATCTCCTCGAGCTCCTCTAGAACCCACTTAGCCCACTCCACCAGGAAATTAGGGGTGATGTCCTCATGTGTAGCCTCAGCAATCCTCACTGCAGCTGTCCTACGAAATGCCTGTAGCCTCTCTCTGAGTCGCCTCTCACCACTCCCAAACTCTCTGGTACGCATAATATGTAGTAACTCCTGAATCTGACCCTGAAGAAATCGCTGCTCCATAAGGCAAGCCTCAAACTGATGATATGGGACAGGATAGGAAGAGAACTGAAAAGGTACTCATGTGACTGAATGACCTGGAAAGCCTGAATCAGCAGGTGGGGGTCCTCTAACAGGTGGCCTCATACCTGGGGGTGGAATAGCATGCAGTGGTACGGGCTGCAACACCGGTGGAGGTAGAATAGCCAATGCTGGTGGAATAACAGGACATGGATCCGATGATGGTGCTCCAACTGATGGCTCTGAGTGATCAGCTGATATGGGCATAAAAGAGTCGGCCATCGCTGCTATCTGAAAGCATATCGCAATATAAGAATCTCGAACCACAACGCGAATTATACTAATACCAGTTATACTGAAGCACTCAACCTCTCGACGTTCTATCTTTCTATTCCTTACTTTTAATCCTAACCCTCTTCCCATTCCCGTCAACCTAGGCTTGTGTCAGTGACTTAAAACCTGTAGCTCTGATACCAAACCTGTGGTGCCCTCCAAACCCGGGTCAGAAGTTTGGGGTCCACACACACACCTTATTTATAACCTGATTATAATAGTAATAATAAAGATAATAATAATATGCAGTGACCCTACTTACCAACTACCACGGACCGCAACAGGTTAAAGTATGCACACAAGCCGATCACACACTTATATTACAAACCGTTCAAATCCCAACTATCCAAACTCAGAACTGAGTATTAAACATTATTACAAACTTTTACAAACTTAATTTATTCCAAAAGAAACCTACTAGCTCAGCTTCATCAACCTTATTCCCTAGCTCTCGCGCTGGACAGGGGATCCTCGTTACCAACCTGTTCCTTCTTAACTGGAAAAGAATATAAACAACATCGCACAATTGAGCTAACTAGCTCAGCAAGTCACAATGACAAAACTGAGAATAATGATCATCAGGTGAAAATGGTTACGATATTTAGTGAACAATGAATTATGATTTAGAATTGGACATTATACTTATATTTTAAAACCCAAGGTTAGGCTGCTGATCAGTCACGCACTAACCCCGAGCAAAGCACACAGCATTGCTCTAACTACTGGATCCAAGGTGCACATTGGCCTAACTTGACCATTATATGGTCTGACCACGAATTTGGTCCACAATTTTATAAAAACAATCCAATTCTAACATAATAACAGAATGAACAATAATAAACAATAACCAGAATCATTAACAACAATGAGTGCTTAACAATGAAAGGGTTTCAATCCTTGTACAGATCAATAAGGTAATTTCAAAGCTTAGATGCTGGGTAATAAAAGAATTGGATAACAAAGGAATCAACGTTTCAGGGTTTCAAAGGTTTGGGCTTTCAAAGCATAAAATACAATGGGTTGAGTATATAAGTAATTCAATTCAGTGTTTGGTATTTAGTTTGTATGTATTTGTGGAGTAGTATCGTAGATTTGTGGTTCGTGTTTGGGGTATACAATAATCAATGGCTTAGAGAGAATAATGTTCATGGCTCAAGAACAATAACTGGAATCAAGGTTTGGGTTTCAGTGCTTCAAAGCACTTGCAATATCAACAAGACTATCAAATACTACAATATCTCGAGAAAGTTCAGAACACTTGCCTTGTATTAGCTTACTACACTGCACTCGCTTCCAATCACAATCGTCTTACTCCTCAACTACCTATTTCCCTTTCCTACGTCCTGCCTCTTCTGCTCACATATCATAAGTATCTATCAATAATTGACTCATAGAATTCGATTCAACACATACTTTTATCTACCCTTCGTTTTACCCAAATTCGATTAACGGATTGAAAGTTATGCAATAATCAAGTAAACACCGAATATATAGACCGACAGTTAACCAACATATCATATATAACACATAATACATCACATAATCAATGACATATCATTTATAAAGAACTCTCGCGTCATAAATAGGCTTTCGGTTATTTAAAATAATTTTTAAAACATTTTTCAGAATTAAAACGGGCCGTTGGATCAATTTCGGGTTAGTAAACAGGGTTCGATTGGCCAATTCTGGCTTCAAAACAATTTTATAATAATTATCGAGCCTTGAAAATAATTTAGAATAATATTTTAAAGCTCGAAACTATTTTTTGGAATTTTTAAATCATTTTTAAATAATTAAATCTAATTAAATAATTAATTAAAATCAATTAATAATTAATTAAATCAATTAATCAATTAATTTTCGAATTAATTGACCAATTAATCAATTAGAAATTAACTAAAATTAATTAACTAATTAATTTAGATTTATTTTTGAATTAAAAATAATTTTCGGAATTAAAATACTAATTTTTTAGAATATTTAGAAATTAAAAATGAATTTTTATAATAAAAATAAATAGGAAATATGATTTTTGAATATTTTTAAAATAGGAATCCTATTTTTGCAAATTCTGGAAACCTCAGGGACCTAACTTCATCATTTCAAAAAGTACAGGGACCAAACTGCAATTTTGTAGTCCAGTCGCCGGAAAACGTCGGGGGTGGCCGGAGAACTCGACTCCGGCATCCTCCCACCACCACAAGCTCCAGATCAATACTACACAACACCAGGAATCTATATCTGCAATAAAATTCATCAATAACCCCATACTTGGCCGGAAATTGGCCAAGAACATCGCCGGTGTCCGGCGAACATCGTAAAACTTAAAAACACAACTCCCTTCAATTCACTAATCCTCTGTTAACGAGCTATATACCAATCGATTGCAAATTTCATAAGGAACACAACCCACTATAAATCAACAGCTAATAACCCCTGAATCAAAAACCCCCAAATTTCAATTGAAAACATTCATACGGGTTATAAACCCTAATTTTGAAATTTGAAAATCAAACTCAAATTTGAACATGTTATTGAACTCCAAATCAGACGTATAATATATCAAAATCATCAGGAAAATAAGCTCTACAACATGAAATCATCAAATCATACAAACAATCATCCGAACAGAAATTCATATTTTTCATAAAAATAATTCGAAAATAAATAAATTTCTAGAAGTTAAACCTTTGATTCTGCAGTTCTGAAACTTGTATAATTTGATAGTACTCTTCAAAACCTCCGTTTTGGTTACTAGAGCTTCCTGAGCAGATTTCAATAACACCTCCAAATAGTAGTTTGATTCTCAGAAAGATTTATGAATATATGATTTTTCTCTGTAAAATTATATAATTATCTGTCTGCAAATGATTTTGATACGAAATAAAATACGGTAAAAGTTTATTTATAATTACGGAAAAATAGTATCCCGTTGGATCATTCCAGATATAAAACGGTACGTTTATTTATAAAAACTGATCCAAACGGTATCGGTTTTCGGGATAATTATCCAAACCAGTACAATTTGTACTGCGGTCTTGGTCTCAGCGCCTGGTTATACGTATTACGAAGTGATAATTGGGATAGTTTAATAAAAAGCTCCCGTTTATCGAAAATAAGGGTTTTATTGATTTACCGAAACGAATATTGTATCGAAAATGTTGCGTCGGGACCCGCGCAGAACAAACCGTACGCCGGATCGAAAAAGTCGAAACATGGAATATGCTCGGAATATTACAATTAGGTTAGGAAGGAGTTTTCGGAAGAGTTTCGGGTTCCGGAAACGTAACAACGGGTGACGTCGGTTGGTTCCCGTTTTTATAAAATAGATTTTAAATACCGGGAAAAAGATTTTATAAATTTCATATGATCCTTATAAATCCATAAATCAACATAAAAATAATTTGGAAGATATGACAATTATCTATATTTTATTTTGGACATATAAAAATTACAATACTCAATTAATAATATTTTTAAATACCCAAACACCGATAACACTTAACAATTAATTCACAGAACAGATACTGAACACACATAATAATTGTTTAATAGCAAAAATAATTACACGATATATCCCGGATATTACACAGCTTCTTGTGCCATAGCCAACTTTCATCTGGACTTGCTTTGCTGAGAAGACAAGTAATTGATTCTGAATCTGTAGAGTTGAAGTCAGCTAGGTACACATTCCCTTTTCTAACTCCAGTTACAACCACTTTGTTGTCCTTCTTACTTGTGACAACATAGGCTTCAGAATTGAAGGAAACAGCATTCCCTCTGTCACATAGTTGACTGATGCTCAATAGATTGTGTTTGAGACCATCAACTAAAGTAACTTCATCAATGATGACATTTTCTTTTGAAATCAAGCCATATCCCATAGTGAACCCTTTGCTGTCATCTCCAAAGGTTATGCTAGGGCCAGCTCTCTCCTTGAACTCTGTGAGCAGGGTGAAATCTCCTGTCATGTGTCTTGAACAGCCACTGTCCAAGTACCATAGATTCCTTCTTTTTCCCTGCACACAACAAAATCAATCAAGTTGATTTTGGTACCCAAGTTTCCTTGGGTCCAGCCTTGTTAGTCTTTTTCCTAGACTTCATTCCTCCTACATCTTTTGACTTAGGTAACTTTGGGTCAACCTTGGTCTCAGATGTAGTTGGTTGAAGTGTAGGGTTAGTCACAGAATCATTTAGCACATTTGATTGAATTTCATAAGGCATGGATTGTGCAAACATATTATTCCACATAGGCATGTTGTATGGCATCTGAGGCATACTGAATGCAGTAAAATAAGGATTATTAACATATGGCATGTTTGCAAAATGTGCATGAGGATTCTGATGAGACAAAACAGGCATAGCATGCAGAGGTGACATAGACATGTTAGGCATGGAGGGAGTTAAAGGCATGGGAGCATTCTTAACAGATTTGCAGTTATCAGATAGATGATTAACACTTTTACAATGCACACAGCTTTATCTAGGAGCATACTTGTCAGGTGTGTAATTGATGTGTTTATTAATCCCTACCTTCCCATTTCTATTAGATTTTCTTTTAGTCTCCTTTTTATCCTCAACCAATTTAAGCCTATTTTTCAGCTGATCCAAAGTCATGTGTCCTATATTCACCTTACTGGCATCTTTGGATGTGCTAGCTCCTTCTTTGACAAAGTTCTTGAAAGTTGAACCAACCTTCTTATTGAGATTATTCTTTTTAGAATCACTTGCCTATTTTAATTGATGAGCTTTCAACGGATGCTCTTTTTCTTCCTTCAACGGATAACTTTCATCATCCGTTGATTCCACATTCGTTGACAATCCATCAATTAATTCTAACTCCTTTTTGTTTTTCTTCCAGGCATTCTCACAGAATGATTCAATTCCCTGAACCTTGACAATCTGAGCACTAACATCCCTAGATGTTTTCCAGGCCTTGATTACATCTTGCTCACTTTCTAACTGTTTAGAAAGAATTTCTACTTTCTTAACAGCTTCTTCTAGTTCACTCTCAACAGTCAAGCATTTAATTTTAATCTTCTCAAGCTCAATTACCTGATCCTCTAACACAGCATTCCTATCACTTAAAAACACATTATTCTCTTTGATTCTTGTGTTTTCTTTAGCTAGTGATTTAAGGAAAACACGCAAATGATATAATTCATTGGAAATATCATTTATGGCTTCATTGCATTCAATCTTAGAAAGCTGAGAGAGATCAGTAGTAATTACCTGGTTGCTTGAAGAACTAGTTTCATTTTCATCAGAATTAGCCATCAGGGCTAGGTTGACATATTCCATATCATCATCTTCATTGGCTCCATCTGCTGCCCAATCCTCTTGAGTCAGAAAAGCTCTTTCCTTTTGTTTGAGCAAATCAAAATACTTCTTTTTGTAATCAACTTGCTCAAATTTCTTCTTATCGGAGGTTGGCTTCCTGCACTCATTTGCAAAGTGTCCATTAATGCCACAGTTATAACATTTGAACTTAGATTTGTCCACCATGTTTTTGTTTGGCTTTGTAAATTTTGTATTTTTCCTGAATTTCATCTTTGCAAACCTCCTGGACAGAAAGGCCAGATGTTCATCAATATCATCAGAGTCATCTTGACTGGAATTGTCTTCATCCTCAGCTACTTGCTCCTTTCCCTTGCTTGATTCTGATTTGCTTGTGCCAATTTTGAAACTTGGCATTGTCTTTTCCTCATTCCTGGCTTCGATCTTCTCATTTTCAGCTACAAGTGCAACTGATCCTCCTTTTCTCTTTCCCTTTTCCAACAGCTCATCTTGCTTCATCTCAAGTTCATATGTCTTCAAAATTCCATATAATCTTTCAAGTGTGAAGTCCTTATAATCTTGAGAATTTCTTAGAGAAACAGTCATAGGCTTCCATTCCTTTGGTAGAGACCTCAGAAATTTTAAATTGGAGTCCTTGATTTGGTACACTCTGCCATACAACTTCAATCCATTCAACAGTTTCTGAAATCTGTTGAAGGTATCATTCAATGATTCTCCTTCTTCAAAATGAAAATATTCATACTGTTGAATGAGAAGCTGCATTTTGTTTTCTCTAACTTGCTCAGTACCTTCATAGATAAGTTGCACAGTATCCCAAATTTCCTTAGCAGTTTGGCTGTTAATGACATTGTCAAACATATCTTGATCTAGGCCATTAAACAGAATGTTCATGGCTTTCATGTCCTTGTGAACCTCTTCAATATCTTCAACAGTCCATTCTGCTTTTGGCTTGGGAATATACTGTCCAACAACATCTGTTGCAGAGGCAGCTGTGGCCACCTTGTGAGGGATGTGAGGACCATTTTCAATGCAGTTGATGTAGCTTTCATCTTGAGAGAGAAGATGTAAATGCATCTTCACTTTCCAGTGATGATAGTTATCTCTTTCCAGGATTGGAATCTTTACACCAATATCCTTCTTACTCATGATGTTAGCAGAATAGATCTTTAAACTCTTTGTATGTCAAGATCTTGCTCTGATACCAATTTTAATTCCCAGTGGACTAAAAATGAGATTTACAAAAGGGGGGTTGAATGTAAATCTCAAAACTTTTTCAAGTTTTGAGCAGTTTCTAAGGCTAAGTGTTTTAGTGAGCAAATGTGTGTGAATTGCTTGAAGCTAATACAGGCAGATATATATTCAAACACAAATGTAAAGAACACAAAGAACTTAAAAAACTTTTCTGGTGGATTTGTTGTTCCACCAGAGATGTGTTATTTCACAAAATCTGTGATTCAAAGAATTAAATCACAGCTGCGTCCTAGTACAAACTAGATGATTTTCTCTCTGGATTTTTCTAAACAGCGCTGGAAAAATTCACACCTCTAATTACTAGCTGCTACTTGGTTTATATATCACCAAGTTTACAAGTGAAGAAAAAATTGTAAAATACAAATAAAAGATTCTTCACATGTTTCTTCTTCATTTCTCTATCCAATGCAATTTAGGTTTAGCTATGAATCTTTGAATACTTCCTTGTTTGCACCAGAATGGAAATGCTGCATTTTCTTGATTCCTCCTAGAGGCTGCCACATTCCAGTTTGTCTCTGTCAACCCATGTGCCTCTGTCAGCTTATGAATTGTCACTATCAACTGCTATTGAACTAAGCATCCGTTGAAGCTTTATCCGTTGATGCATTATCCGTTGAAGCTTTATCCGTTGAAGCTTTATCCGTTGATGCATTTAGCAGTTGAAGCTTTATCCGTTGAAGCTTTAGAGACATCCTTTGAAGCTTTGTTTCTCATCCGTTGAAGGCCTTTAATATCAGTTGATACTACTTCACTTATACAAAATTACAAGGCATGAAATATTTACAGTTAGCCCTCCTATTTGCATATCCACTAGTAGTCAACATGACTGATAATTTCCCACAACATCTAAGAATTACAACTGAAATACAGAGAATGAAATGTGCTACAATACTAAACTTATTTCTAAGTAAAGCTACTCCTTCAACGGATAGTGTTAGATATATTTGATAATGTCATGGCTAATATGATTTATGTTTAGTTTTCAGATCTTACTTAACAGAACAAATCAGTACTTAACTGGGAATCAGTACTTATACTGGAAGTCAGGACTTAAGGATATCAGTACTTATATTATCAGGAGATAATCATCAGAAGATAGATATCAGAACTTAAGTGTTGAAGGACGTTCAGATAAGGACAGTAGCTGATTAAAGGAAAGAAGATCGAGATAAACATAAGAAGAGATATGCATGAAGAAGGAATTCTAAGAAGAATAGAATACTTGGAAGAAAAGATATCTGATTGATATATTTTAGGAAGCAGAATTATATTCCATATCAATTAGTGATTATCTTGTAACTGTGTAGTATATAAACACAGACTTAGGGTTTACACTATAAGTGTTATCATATTCGAGAAGATTATTCATTGTAACCCTAGCAGCTCTCGTGATATTTGTTCATCACTGAGAGGTAACAGTTCCATACTATAACAGAGTTTATTGTTTCAATAAAGTTTGTTTTCTGTTACTTGAAATATTAAAAGTTCGATTTGATTGTATTTTACACTGTATTCACGCCCTCTATAGTGTGTGTGACCTAACAAGTGGTATCAGAGCCTATCTGTTAACACACATACAGTTAAAGATCCAAACACAATCATGTCTGACACAGAAACTCCAACTAAGCCTACCAAAACTGAAGAACCTCCAAAGACACAAATTTATAGTCGGTATGAAACCATCAGAGTTCCCATACTGAGACCATCTGAATATGCCATATGGAAGGTGAGGATGACCATGTTTCTGGAAGCTACAGATCCAGAATATCTTGATAGAATCAAGGAAGGGCCTCACAAACCAACCAAGCTCGCTGTTGCAGTTGCAGGTGAAGCAGCAAAGACCGTACCAAAGAAAAAAAGTGATTATACTGCTGAAGATATCGCATCAATTGCTAAGGATGCTAAGGTACGACACTTACTGCATAGTGCCATTGATAATGTAATGTCAAATAGGGTAATTAACTGTAAGACTGCTAAGGAGATATGGGATGCTCTGGAAACAAGGTGTCAGGGAACTGATACAATTAAGAAGAACAGGAAGACAATACTCACTCAAGAGTATGAACACTTTGACTCAAAGGCTAATGAATCATTGACTCATTTATATGATAGATTTGTCAAACTCTTGAATGATCTGTCACTGGTTAATAAGGAGTATGATCTTGAAGATTCAAACCTTAAATTCCTGTTAGCTCTTCCTGAATGTTGGGATTTGAAGGCAACAACAATAAGAGACAATTACAATCTTGACGAAACAACTCTTGATGAAATTTATGGAATGCTCAAGACTCATGAACTTGAGATGGAATAAAGAAGCAAGAGGAAAGGAGGAAAGTCAAGGACAGTTGCTCTTAAGGCTGAAGAAGAATCCCCCAAGGCAGCTACCTCAAGGAAAGACAAGGGTAAAGCTCTTTTCACAAAGTCTGATACTGAGTCATCAAATTCTGAAAGTGATGATGACTCAGATTCTGAAAGCTTGCCTGAGACTGATGCTGATGAAGAGATGATGAAGCTGTGTGCTCTTATGGTGAAAGGGATCACAAAGATTGCATACAGGAAGTTCAGGAAGGGAAAGAAGTTTTCCAGGAAAGGCACAAGTTCTGATAAGAAGAATTTCAGAAGATCTGAAGGCAGAGGAGGAAAGTCTGATAGAGGAGATTATACCAATGTCAAATGCTATAACTGTGGTGAGAAAGGCCACATATCTCCTGATTGCAAGAAAGTAAAGGGTGACAAAGGCAAGGCTCTTGTCACAAAGCAGAAAAGCTAGACAGACACCTCAGACTCTGAAAGTGAGGAGAACTATGCGTTGATGGAAAATGCTGATAAAGAAAGTGCTGAGAGCAGTTCTGAAGCTGCTGAAACAAAGGTACCTCAAACTACTTATGCTTTTCATACTAATAATATTAATGAGTTGAGAAGATATCTTAAAACCATGTTTGTTAGTTATAGCGATAAAACTTTAACATGTGAAAGATTAACTTCTGAAAATCTTGCTTTTAAGAAAAGAAATGATTTCTTAGAAAAAGAGTTAGTTATGTTCCATCAAACTCAGAAGGATAGAGATGATGCTTTTTATGTTAGGGATGAAGTGCTAAAAATGAATGAATCTCTAAAAACTGAGTTAGAAAAGGAAAGAGAGATAATCAGGACTTGGACTAACTCTGGCAGAACAACTCAAAATTTGCTATGTAGTGAAAATTGAAAAGAGGGCTTAGGTTATGGAGAGGATAAGAATGATAAAGGAACTGTAGAAATTAAGCCTGTTGTTAAGCAAAAGCCAAAGTTAAAACCTGTTAAGTTTGTAACTGTAAAGTCTGATAATGATAAATCAGAAGTTAGAAAGGGATTAACTTCTGACAAACTAGAACAGGAAAAGACAGCTGAAGTAAACATAGGCTTAATGACTAAGAAGCAGCTTAAGCATAAGCTGAAAGATGTTAAGAATGTAAACAAGGTAAAATCACCTAGGAAAAATAGGAATGAAAAGGAAGGTGTGAATAAAAGCAATGATTATAAACCTGTTCCTGATGCTCCTAGGAAAACATGTCATAACTGTGGAAGTTCTAACCATCTGGCTTCGTTTTGCAGGAAGAATAAGAACATTAACTCCTTACCTTCAAAATTAGGAATTAAGAGTCAGTCTGTTAGATATAAACCACAAAATCCTTGTTTTCATTGTGGTAGTTTATGGCATTCCATTTATACTTGTAAGGAATATCATAGTTTGTACTATGATTTTTATCAATTAAAACCTTCTTTGAAGAAAGTTTCCATTGTTCCTTCTAGTGTAAATTCTGATTCAAAGTCTGATAGTGTAAGTTCTGATAAGAAAAATGTTAACATAAACTCTGATGCTAAATCCGCTGCAAATGTTAACAAACTTGATAAGGCCAAAGGATCCAAGCAAGTCTGGGTCCTTAAAACTAATCATTAGTGGTCTTTGTGATTGCAGGGCAACAGGAAAAATATTCTAGTTCTGGACAGTGGATGTTCAGGACATATGACTGGAAATAAAGCCCTGCTATCAGACTTTGTGGAAAAAGCTGGCCCAAGTGTTTCTTATGGAGATGGCAACATTGGAAAAACATTGGGATATGGCAATATCAATCTAGGGAATGTCATCATTAAAGATGTAGCTCTGGTCTCAGGACTTAAACATAATTTGCTGAGTATAAGTCAAATCTGTGACAGAGGTTATCATGTTGATTTCTTTGAAGAACACTGTGAAGTTGTGAGTAAATCCAAAGGCAAAGTTGTTCTAAAAGGATACAGGCGTGGTAACATTTATGAAGCTAAGATTTCAACAAGTACTGATGCTTCTGCAATCTGTCTGATGAGTAGAGCATCAATTGAAGGAAGCTGGAATTGGCACAAGAAACTCTCTCATTTAAATTTCAACAATATAAATGATCTAGTCAAGAAAGATCTTGTGAGAGGACTGCCAAAGTCAGTATTTGCTCCTGATGGCCTTTGTGATTCTTGTCAGAAGGCCAAACAAAGAAAATCTTCATTCAAGAGCAAGACTGAATCATCAATTCTTGAGCCTTATCATCTACTACATATTGATCTATTTGGTCCAGTGAATGTCATGTCTATTGCAAAGAAGAAATATGCGTTGGTCATAGTGGATGAGTTCACCAGATACACATGGGTGTATTTCTTGCACACAAAAAGTGAAACTGTATCTATCTTGATTGATCATGTCAAACATCTGGATAAATTGGTCAAAGATTCTGTGAAAACCATATGGAGTGATAATGGCACTGAGTTCAAGAATTTGATAATGGAAGAGTTCTGCAAAAACCATGGAATTAAGCAGGAATTTTCTGCTCCTGGAACTCTACAGCAAAATGGAGTTGTTGAAAGGAAGAATAGAACTCTCATTGAAGTTGCACATACAATGCTTGAAGAAGCAAAGCTTCCAACCTATTTCTGGGCTGAAGCTGTGCAGACTGCTTGCTTTACTCAAAATGCAACACTCATTAACAAGCAAGGAAAAACACCATATGAGATGGTGAAGAAAAAGAAGCCAAATCTGAAGTACTTTCATGTATTTGGATGCAAGTGTTTTATTCTCAAGACTCATCCTGAACAGCTATCTAAATTTGATCTAAAAGCTGATGAAGGAATCTTTGTTGGATATCCACTTTCCACAAAAGCCTTCAGAGTCTATAATTTGAGAACAAGAGTGGTCATGGAATCTATCAATGTCTCTTTTGATGACAAGAAAATTACTGGTCTTGAAGATTTTATTGACCATGATCAGCTGAGATTTGAAAATGAAGACTCAAATTCTGATACTGAAAATCCTGACAGTCTAAGTCCTGATACTGTAAACTCTGATGGATTAAACTCTGATGTTATTGAAATTGTGGTAACTATGCCAAAGGAAGATACACCTATGCAGGGGGAGCATACTCAAGATCTTACCACATCTCAAGAAGCATCAGAACATACATCTGGCTCTTCAAGTTCTGATTCGTCAAGTTCTGATAAACCAAGTTCTGATAGTGCTGAAAATCTAAATTCTAAAGAATCCAACTCAGAGAGCATAATTTCAGGGGGAGCATCATAAAATGAAATTGAAGACAGCATGGATCATGGGGGAGCATCCAGTTCTAGAGGAAACCTTCCATCTGCAAGGAAGTGGACTAAATCACATACACCTGATTTGATAATTGGAAATCCTGATGCAGGTGTCAGAACTAGAACAGGTACTTCAAATGAATGTCTTTTCAATTCTTTTCTCTCTCAGATTGAGCCAAAGAAAGTGGAAGAAGCTCTTTAAGATGTTGATTGGGTGCAAGCAATGCAGGAAGAGTTAAATGAATTTGAAAGAAACAAAGTCTGGACCCTAGTGCCAAGACCAAAGAATAGATCTGTTGTTGGTACAAAGTGGGTATTCAGAAACAAAACTGACAGTGATGGCATAATTACAAGGAATAAGGCAAGGCTGGTTGCAAAAGGATATTCTCAATAGGAGGGAATTGATTATGATGAAACATTTGCACCAGTTGCTAGGTTAGAAGCCATAAGGATATTTTTGGCTTATGCTGCTCACAAAAAGTTTACTGTCTTTCAAATGGATGTGAAAAGTGCTTTTCTCAATGGAGAATTGAGGAGGAAGTATATGTTGAACAACCTCCGGGCTTTGTAGATTCCAAACATCCAGATTATGTCTACAGGCTTGATAAAGCACTTTATGGACTTAAGCAAGCTCCTAGAGCATGGTATGAGACTTTAGCTCAGTTTCTTCTAGAAAGTGGATTCAACAGAGGAACAATATACAAAACATTGTTCTACCTCAACCATGGAAAGGACTTACTTCTTGTCCAGATTTATGTTGATGATATCATTTTTGGGTCTACAAATGATAAAATTTGCAAGAAGTTTTCCAAACTGATGCAGTCAAGGTATCAGATGAGCATGATGGGGGAACTTAGTTATTTTCTGGGCCTTCAAGTCAAGAAAAATGAAGAAGGCACTTTTATTTGTCAAACTAAGTACACCAGAAACTTGCTGAAGAAATTTGGAATGCAAGATTGTTCAAGTGCATCCACTCCCATGGCCACTGCAACAAAACTGGATAAGGATACTGGTAAATCAGTAGATACTACTGATTACAGAGGTATGATTGGCTCTCTACTCTATCTAACTACTAGTAGACCTGATATCATGTATGTTACATGTCTTTGTGCAAGATTTCAAGCAGATCCAAGAGAACCTCATTTAACAACTGTGAAAAGAATTTTCAAGTATCTTAAGGGAACAGCTGATCTGGGATTGTGGTATCCCAGAGAATCAGATTTTAAACTAATAGGTTACTCAGATGCAGATTTTGCAGGTTGCAAAATTGACAGGAAAAGCACAAGTGGAAGCTGCCAATTTCTTGGAGGCAGATTGGTTTCTTGGTTTAGCAAGAAACAAAAGTCAATTTCCACATCAACTGCAAAAGCAGAATATATTGCTGCAGGAAGTTGTTGTGCACAGATTCTTTGGATGAAGAATCAGTTTCTGGATTATGGGTTAACATATTTCAAAATCCCTATTTACTGTGATAATCAAAGTGTTATTGCTATGACAGGTAATCTAGTTCAACACTCTATGACAAAGCACATCAGCATCAGGTACCACTTCATCAGGGAACATGTAGATGAAGGTACAGTGGAGTTGCACTTTGTTCTAACAGATCAACAACTAGCAGATATCTTCACAAAACCATTGTGTGAAGCTACCTTTACAAGATTGGTAAATGAACTTGGAATGGTTTCAGGTTCTTTTTCTAAATCTGTTTAGTTTTGTTCTGTTGCATCAGACTATATGATCAGTATTTACAGAATTTAATCTCTTTGTGTATTCTGTACTTAATTGAAAAATGTGTTTAAGTACTAACTGTTGTCTGATATATGTTTCTAAACTCTGATAAGTGATATGTCTGTTTAAGTAACTATTCAATCCTATGAGGATAACTGTGCTAGATGATGAACTAGTAGTTTTCAATAAACAAGGGATCCCATGTAAGAAGTAATTATTTCTGTGGAAATCTATTAACACAAGCAAATTCTGATAATTGAGCTTAGTTGAGTTTACTTTGTCTATCTTATTACTAAGTCACAAACTAGAATAATACTACTCATCTGTTAAGTTCTGATGCTAGTAAATCTGTTGAATGTACTAAGTGCTGATAAACCTCACTTATCAAAAGAAAAAGCAAAAGAATCAAAGATTGAAAATCAGGTACTCCTTTGAGATCTAGAGTAAAAATGTGGAAGGGAAGACCCAAGTGCATTGCTGGTATTAAGTAATATGCATCAGAAAAGCAAATAAAATATTTTCTTGGTGACTTTTCACACTCTGTGATTACTGGAGAAATACTCTGATAATAGCATAAATTCTGATAAGCGGTCGTGACTCACTTACACTGAGAAGCCACTGTAAAAAGGAATTTAAAAAGATACACAAAATTAGCACACAATAGTTGAGGTGGACTCAAGCATGAACTCATTCATCAGTAGGTTTCATGATAATGACAGCTCTTTAGCAAAGTTTTAGTTATGCCTTATTTCTAAGATGTACTAAAGTGAATCAGACTTTACTCTTTGTCTGATATTTAGCTTAATGCACACACTAATCACTCCATATGAATGATGAAAATTACTGTGGTGATCTATGTTGTTTTAGATGAACAGTCATTGTGTCACATTGTACAAATTCTGAGGACACGTTCTGATTACATATTCTGATGATTAAGTTCGGAAGAATATAAATCAGAATTTGTGAGAGGACTCACTAAGATAGGCATTTCTTTTTCGAGTTAAGAAATTATGTTCTGATGACTGTTAAGTTCTGATATAAGTCTAAGTTCTGATATTAACGTATGATTCCTTACTTGACTTATTTATGGATAAATTTGGAAACAGTCTCGGTTTAAACCTGAATATGTTGAAGTGGAAGATTAATAGTCACTATGGTTAGGGTTAGTGGTACTCGTACTTGAACAGTCAACTTTTACTTGCTTCTTGTGCGCATTAAATCATGTTTTCCCTTTCCAATGAATGTTTTTCTTTTTCCAAGTCTGGGGAGACGAGGTAAAATTAATTCTACCTGTCAGCTTTAAATTTCTGTACGTCTCCTGGCATTCTCTTGCCTATATAAGCAACCACTTCACATCAGCCTTCCCATCAAATCTTTTCTCACAAACTCACCTTACCTTCATATTTTTTCTTTCAAAAATACCATGGTCAGATATAACATGTTTTTGAACTACAAAACCTTCAATATGGAGCTAAGTTGTGCCGATTGGCAGCAGGAATGGCACGTCACTGCCATTCCTGATGAGATATGGGATTCTGTCCCACAGGAGGTACTCACCCACCTCCTGTTCTTCTATATGGATTACCATCGCCATCTGGAGCGATTGGAGGAGGAAAGGCTGGAAGCTCTCCGCCAGCAAGAGCGAATCATTCGACTCGCCATTCTGTTTGTCGAGAGTAGGAAGAAGAAATGATTTATTTTCTTCTTCTTGTTTTTCTTCATCATCAGCCTTGCCCTGCTTCTTGAGCTAGGACAAAGGCAAGGCTGTTGACGTTAGGTTTAGCAGCTTAGGGAAATCTTGTATAAGTTCTGATGTAATTTCAATTTCATGAATGTATTATCTTGATATATTAATGAAATTTGTTTTTGTTTCAAGATTTTGTCTCTGAGATAATTTGTAATGCATTGGTAAATCCTGATAAATACTCATATTCTGATGACCACGTAAATTCTGTTTTAATTTAAGTTCTGATTTTCCTTTATCAGTACTTACTCATCTGATTTATTTTGGTCATTTTCACTCAAATTTATTTTCAAAATATTGATGTTGAAGTGAGAAATAATAAAATAAGTGGGAACGGTTTCAATTTTGAATTAAAACTGTTTCACCGTCATTAATGGAATAACTGGGTAAGTGGAACGGTTTTTCCTTGAAAAACTGCAAGTGGGTAAGTAATGATTACTGTTTTCTCGAGCCCCCAGTAACTACCCGTTATTACTGCATGTCTGACAGGTGTCCAATGTAACATTTTTTTTGTATAAGTAAGAGAGAGAGAGGACTTTTTAATCCTTTATTTCCCTACATACTTTTTCTCTCTACTTGCTTTTACACTCCTTCTTCTTCTAATGTTGGTTTTTCATACAGACATTTTATCAAACACCTAACAGGTGCTCTTAAATCTCAATTTTTCACATGGCACCTAAGGATTTAATCATTGATGGAGCTAAATTTGTTCCAAACAACTATGCTGCAATTCTTGATCATGCTGAAGCTCCATCTGAATTACATTTTGTGCAAGATCTTCTTGCACACAGTGAGATTGGGTATGCATTGACCCAGCCTTCAGTCTTTTCGAGCCAACAAGTTCTGACATTTTGGCGGACTGGGCACTTTGATAATGGTGGTACACATAGCACTCCCAGTATTGTTTTCGAAGTGGGTGATTCTTCATATGCAGTCACTCCTGGTACAATACGCAAGGCTCTACATCTCCCAGAAGGATGTACCTTTTCAATTCCAGAGGAATCAGCTCTTCAGGAGTTAATGGCCAATTTGGGGTATGAACAGAGTTTGGCAAAGCTTGGGCAGTTGAAACGGGCTCATATCAGAAGAGAATGGAGCTTCTTCTTCGACTGCATCACTAAAGCTTTTGGGAACAAGTGTTCGAATTTTGATGCTATCCCTATTATGAGTCAGCACATCGGGTATGCTATTATTAACCAAACTCATTTTGATTTTGCAACTGCTATAACTGGTTTTATTGGGGATAGGATGACAGAGGATAGGAATGTTTTTTACTTTGCTAGATTCTGTCAACTTATATATACTTTTTGTACTGATGAACCTCAATTAGTCAGTTCCTCAACTCCACCTTTTAAGGTTGCAAAACGCTACTTTAATGACCTGATAAATGCTAACACTAAGAAATAAGTGGTTAGACCTTTACAGATTCCTCAGTCTATAAAACAGATCTTAGTAAATGCTGATCCTGATACTTATAGATCTGTTTATTCTAATGTCCAACCAACAACAACCTCCCAAACTCCACAACAACCATCAGCACCTACCACTCATTCTACTCAACCAACCCTCAGGCAATATATCAAATCTTATCTCTCCACTTCACAGACAGTTCAACCCTCAACCTCAGTACCTACTGTGAAGCCTTCATCTTCCAAGCCAAAGAGGACAAAGACTGTTCCTCAAACACCTTAAAAGAGAAGGAAGATTGCTTTGAGAGATGAGTCTGATACTGAGGAACAGGTTCCTTCTTCAGAACCTGTTGTTAAAGAAGCTGAGACAGTGATTTCTCAGAAGGATTCTGGAATTGGTGGATCTAGGCTTCTCAAGAGGCTTAGAAGAATGACAGTTCCTGAAACTCCCAAGGAATCCAAATCTTCAAAGAGATACAAGAAACAGATGGCAAAAAGACCTATTTCAGATGATGAAGAAGCAGCAACTCAGGAAGGGGATCAGGAATCTCTGATCTCACAAGAAAAGGAATTTGCTAAAATCACTTCTTCTCCATCAAATCCATCTCAGGAAGCTGTTTCTGAAAAGGCCAACACACCATCTGTATCTCCTGTTGATCCAGGCACAAGTGCTGATATTGATGTTCACAACTTGGTTGTGCCTGAACTAATTCTGTTAGAAGCTCCAACAGCATATAATCCATCAACAACACCTGTTACTGATGCTGTTCAAACTCCAGAGTTATCTACTACACCTTCTCTGCATCTAGATGCTGATGATTAGAATATAGGTGAGCATCAGGATATGGCTGTTGATCAGAACTTAGCACCAGATCAGCAATTAGAGGATGCTGAAGCCTCCATTGCTACTCACACTGTTGTTTTATCAGAAGATACTGATTCTGTAAGTTCTGATGCTGCAAATGCTGGAGATACTGGTGATGCTACTCCAAATGCAGATGCTGATGCAGCAGGTCCTTCAGGACATGCTCCTCAACAAACTACTCTTAAGTCTGAACTTGTTAAGAAGTTTGTTACCAGAGAAGCACCAGTGCCTTGGAGTGACACTCCTGCAGGACAGGAGTGGACTAAGGAATGGAACTCAGTTTCCTGTGTTTCAAATGAAAAGCATCTTGCTGAGCACTTGACTAAAGCTGATGAAATGTTAAATTCTGATGATTTCAAAACCCAGCTTAGAGTCACTGCATTGAGTACTAAACATCTACAAGGTCTTTATTCAACTACTCATGCAGAGCTACACAAGATTCAGGAAGAATTCATCAAACAGGAACAAGTTCAAAAGATTGATAAGAAAAAGTTCTTCCAACCTACCTTTGACAGGATTGCTTATATTGAGAAGACTCAAGAGAAACAACAAGCTCAGATTAATGATATTCTGAAAAATTAAGCTTCTCTGCAATATCAACTTACTGAAATCCAAGCCTCAGTGGAATTGCTTGTCTCTCTTCTACTTCCTGCTGATGCCAAAAAGGGGGAGAAAGTAATTAAGTCCAAATGCAAGACTAACAAGACACTGAAAGGGAAGGATAATGAAAAGGATGATCAAGGAAGGTCTGGAATGGGTAGAGGTCATAGTCAAGGTAGAGGTATCACATCAAGAAAAGCTGAAATCACAAGTCACAGGACAAGTTCTGATACTGGGAAAAGAATTAGTTCTGCTACTGGTAAAAGGATAAGTTCTGATGAACTTTTAGATCTTGATTAAGAAATGTCAAGACAGTTATTACTTCAGGAAAATCCAGGAATGGACTTGGAGAGTTTAATGGAAGAAGAAGCCAGACTTAAATCAGAAAAAGCCATATCTAAATCTGAAGCTTCTGGTAAAAAGACACTTCCAAAACTCAAAGGCATTGTGATAAAAGAAAGGACAAATGTTGAAGCAACATTGGCTAAATCACAACCGCAGATAGATCCAAGATCCAAGGGTAAAGAAAAGGTTGGTGAACCTATCAAGGTTTATGTGCCTCCTGAGAATAAAGAAATCACTGATGAAAAGGATGATCTTGCTCCGACTTCAAGAAAAGTTTTTAAAACAACCTCTGACATGGCTCAAGTTGTTGAGAGTCAAGATAAAGTAAGTTCTGATATTTCAAAGAAGCAAGTAACCTCTGACACAACTCAAGTTAACTTGATATCAGAAGATAGACCAAAGACACTCCTACCAGGATTCACTAAAGCAAAACAGACTCAACCTTTGAAGACTGCTGCAAGTGGTTTTGAAGCAAGAGTAGTTACTGGAAAGGAAGCAAGAGATAAAACTGGATTGGAAAGTGCTGATGAAAGAAGAATACAGAACACTACCAATGATCCAACTTCCTTGAGTGAACCAGGTATTGGAGCAACTCCTGAGAGATTGAATCAACTAGAATCTGAACAAATGGTTTACCATACCTACTTGAAAGAACACATCTTGTTGTACTTCATGATAGATGGTAGGGTTTATCATATAAGGCAAAATGCCATTCCATTGAAGTATCTTGAAGAATTGGAGCATGTACTATTCTTACTTCACGTGGATGACAGATTGACAGGAAGTGCTGCAAACTATTTGAAGGATCAGATTCAGAGACAAAAAAGGCTTTATTCTGTTAATTCTGACAGCACATATGTTCCAAAGTACAGAGATCACAAGGATGATATAGTTGAAATGAAGCCCAACACTGCTAAAATTATAACTACCTTTCTAGGTTACAGGGCTGTGGAATTCAATCTTGAGTCTGATAAAGCTTATTTGATCAGACTGGATCAGGATATAAGAAAAGCTAAGATTAATGATCTCAGGGCTGCAATCTTTCAAATTGGTGAAGATACTGCAGAGCTTAAAGATGCTAAAAGGAGGATGATTGATGAACTTAGATATGCTGAGAGATGTTTGTTGAAGAACTATCTCAGAACAACTCCTGACAACAGAGAGATCAGAAGATGAAGCCAAGTCAAGATCAACAACTGATTAAATTCTGATATTTGTACAGACTGGAGCTGTTATCAGAAGTTAAATGTTGGTAAAGCTTTAAGGACTGTAAGTTGTAGTTATCTAGTCTAATTCTCATGCATTTGTACTTAATGTTTTTGACATCATCAAATATCTGTTAAACTTGTATATTATGCTAATTTACAAGTTGGGGGAGATTGTTAGATATATTTGATAATGTCATGGCTAATATGATTTATGTTTAGTTTTCAGATCTTACTTAACAGGACAAATCAGTACTTAACTGGGAATCAGTACTTATACTGGAAGTCAGGACTTAAGGATATCAGTACTTATATTATCAAGAGATAATCATCAGAAGATAGATATCAGAACTAAAGTGCTGAAGGACGTTTAGATAAGGACAGTAGCTGATTAAAGGAAAGAAGATCGAGATAAACATAAGAAGAGATATGCATGAAAAAGGAATTCTATGAAGAATAGAATACTTGGAAGAAAAGATATATGATTGATATATTTTAGGAAGCAGAATTATATTCCATATCAATTAGCGATTATCTTGTAACTGTGTAGTATATAAACACAGACATAGGGTTTACACTATAAGTGTTATCATATTCGAGAAGATTATTCATTGTAACCTTAGCAGCTCTCGTGATATTTGTTCATCACAGAGAGGTAACAGTTCCATACTGTAACAGAGTTTATAGTTTCAGTAAAGTTTGTTTTCTGTTACTTGAAATATTAAAAGTTCGATTTGATTGTATTTTACACTGTATTCACCCCCTCTACAGTGTGTGTGACCTAACAGATAGCCAAAATGGTCTTATCCGTTGAGGCTACAAACACTAGATTTCTACTTAAGTGTTTTGTTTAACTTATCATCAAACTGATACACATATTCCTAACAATCGTTTTATAAAAGTCCGGTTTTGATAATTATCCGAAACAGGATAATGCTTATCAAAACAGGATAGTGCTTATCCAAAACAGGATAGTGTTTATCCAAAAATGATAATGTTTATCCAAAACGAATGTATTTATCGATCCAACACGATCCAGAACGTACTAATATTCCGTAAATATAAATAGCCCTTTCTTATTTCATTTTCATGCATAAAATCATAATCAGACAGTAAAAACCCCTGAAAACCAGAGAAAACCCTATTACAATACCGTATTCTTGAAAATCAATCGCACAAACGAAGGCGTTATCGAACTCCAAATTCCGGAGTGCAATATATCAAAACGTAGCTCTCGGAAACCTCTTTCTAAATCCACCATCTGTTTTTGCCCAGAAATCAAGGTATTTTTCCGATTTAATTATTTTAATTCGAATTAATTATGGATTAAATTATGAATTTTTGTTCTTGATATTTTTGATATGATTTGACGGCATAATCATGTAGATCTTTTCTTCCTGGTCAATTTGGTATATTATATGTCAAATACTGAGTTCAATAACATGCTTAAAATGATGTTTGATTCTCTGATTGAAGAAATAAGGGTTATATTCATATGAATGTTCTTGATCGATTTTGGGTATTTCTTGATTAGGGGTTATTAGCTGATTCTGTTAAATAGGTTGTGTTCCTTGTTGAATGTGGAGTCGATTTATGTAGATTTGTTTAACAGCTGATTCCTGGATAACCCGTAATCGAGCTCGCCGGTTTTTAATCGAGCTCGCCGGAAATCTATTTATTTTCGCCGGAAAACACTGTACAGGGGTTGTAAACCCGAACTGAACCCATCTCTGAGTTGCTGCTGTGTTGAGAGATTGATTGGAGTGTAGAATCGAATCAAACGATTCCGTGTTTGTCTGAATTAGCCTCACCGGATTATTTTTCGGCCGCCGTGTTCTTCAAAACCCTGGTGACCCATTCGAGTCAATTTTGACCCGGGGTTTGACCCGGTTTTGATTCATTTTGTTACAGAAAATTTCTGAAATGTTGTTTTTGCAGTTTAGCCCTCATGGTTTTTGTGTTTTTGCAAACTCAGACTCCTGTTTTAATAATTTACAAGAATTATATTCTCTTTTTATAAATTATTTTCAGAAAATGATTTTATTTATTTAAAAATCCAAAAATCAATATTTTCAATTTTGAAAATTATTTTTATTCTAAAATAAATATTAATTAATTAATTAATTAATTTTAGTTGATAATTAATTATTTAATTAGTCAATTAATTTAAATATTAATTGATTAATTAATTTAATTAGTTATTAATTAATTTTAATTGATTATTTAATTGGATTTAATTATTTAAAATTGATTTAAAAATTCTGAAAAATAGTTTCGAGCTTTAAAATATTATATTAAATTATTTTTAAGGCTCGATAATTATTATAAAATTATTTTAAAGTCAGATTCGGGTGTTCGAACCCTATTATTTTATTATAAAATGACTCGGAGTCCAATTTTAATTCCGAAAAATGTTCAAAAATTCGTAATAAATACCTTGAAAATAATTTTGACCCCGAATCTTCTTTCAAAATTTATTTTTATCGAATATCTTGCGTGCTATGTGCTACGTGCTATCTGATTGATGTTTTATATGCCTTTGTGGTTATTGTTTGACTGTTTTAGTCATAACTTTCAATCCGTAAATCGGATTTGGGTAAAACGAAGGGTAGATAAAAGCTTATGATGGCTCTGTGACGATTAGAATAGCATGAGATTGAGTATTGATAGATGATTATGATGTCTAGCAGTGTAAGCGAGGCATAGAAAAAGAAAGTCAATGATCCGTAGATAGAATTGAAGCATAGAAAGAGAAGGCAAGTGATTGATGAATAAAAGCAAGGCATAGAAAAAGAAGGAAAGTGATTGATGAGTAGAGCTATTAGATGAGTACAAGTGAAGTTGGAAATAATCTATGATAAGGCAAGTCTTTCTGAACCTTTCTTCGAGATATATTACAAATATTTCTGAACTTTCTCATAACATGTTGCTATTATTCAAAATAAATCTTGTTTTATATTGCAAGCATTTTAAACTATTCAATCTTAAACCCTGATTCTTATTGATCTTGAGCCATAAGCCTTATTCTTCATAAACGATTGATTGTTGAATTCTCATATACGAGCCAAACATGTAATAACCCCAAAATTTTGATCTTTTTGTAACCCTTATGAATAGTGTTTTTGCTGATATTGCTGAATAAGAAAACTGTTCATGCCACACTATGTAGGGTTTCTTTTATGGATATTCTGAGATTTTATTTGTACTCTATATGATATATAAGTGTATGTAAAGATCGTCAGAATCCAAATTTGAACCTTTTGATTTTTCCCGAAAATCCACCAGATATCGAAAGAATTGAGTATAAGGTAACATGATAAAAAGGATTTAAATTCAAGGATTTTAATAGAGGATCATAAAAAGGAATATAATATATTGAGAAAGGTTAAGGGAACCTAAGTAATAAGATCTCGGGTATGATCCCTCAAACGATAAACGAAAACGAAAGTTAAGCGAACCGTATAACAGATCAGCGGTCGTTAGCCAAGTAATTAGAAGCTAAACAAAGAGATTAGAGGGGATGATGTCATCCAACCAATGAGAAGAGGACAAAGAGGGGAGGGTGACATCACAAAGTGACATAAGCATGACATAAGGGGAAGGAGGTGTGGTTGATTTAAAACCACACAAAGTTCAAGGTTAAAAAGGTAACTAACCAAAACAAATCAAAAGAAAATCAACCAACCAAAACAAAACAAAGAAAAACACAAAATCATTTCTTCTTCAACCAAGGAGCTCTCGGCTTTTCTTCATTTCAAGAAGAAGAATTTTCAAAATTCAAGTTCTAAGCTTCCTAAATTGGTAAGATAATTATCTAGTACTCCTTATGCATAGTTATGGCTATTCTATAAGTTTAAGCCTCCAATTCATTCTCAATCTCTTCCAAGAAATCAATGAAGAAGATAATGAATAGTGATTTCAAGATTTTTAACTTGATTTTTCTTGTTTTTCCTTTAAGATCCAAGCATCCCTAAGACATCTCAAGGCTTCTTAAGGCTTCCTAGCTACTCACATCACTTCAAGGAAGGTATATCATCTCCAAACCCTAGCTTTACTTTGTATATTAGGATGATTTTGGTTGTTATGGTAAAAAAGTAGCTTAATGCTTGTAGGTTTAGAGTTTGGGTTGGAGTTGTAGTGAATTGAATGTTGAAACTTGTTGATTAGTAAAGGACTTAAGTATAGTTTTAAATTCATGATTGAGAATAACATAAATTGGAGAACTTGAGGTTTTGGGGGCTTTTGTAGTGTGATATGGATGGACTTTGGTTGTATGAATGGATTGGGGATGATTGGTGATTGTTTTGGAATGGTATAAATTTGGGAAATCGCGTAAACATAGCCGTCGTAATGTCCGATTTACTTTAGACTGCTTTTGTTCATAACATTAGGACCCGAGAACTCCCTGCTAGGTTTTGACCATTGCCATTTTTAGATATTTCATGTTACGAGTTTTGTTTTGATATGTGTTTCGTTTGATTCTGATGTACGGTTTAGGAGAAACGGCCGTTTTAAGTAACGACGTTTCGCGAACGAACCATTACCCCTCGCCTTACTTTGAAACATAGGATAAAGACCTTAAAGGACTAATTGGAGTATGAAACATTTATGTAAAGTGTAATAGGCAGTTGGTAAGACACTCGCGAAGGAATTGCCTTAAAACTCGTAATGGTTAAATTATTAAAAATGGTGGAGCCGAGGGTACTCGAGTGACTTAAGAGAATCAGTAAGCGCAAAGCGAGCGTTAGAGTCTAATTTGGTTAAAGTATAGATTTACAAGTGACTTTGGTTTAATTCCAACTCACATGTTGTTTATAGGTTACCAGACTCGTCCCGAGCCATTTGTAACCCCCAGTCGCTCAGGCAAGTTTTCTACCCGTATAACTGTTGTTGTGATGTATATGTGTATATGCATGATCTTGTGATAAATGCATATTTGTTATTAGCAAATTCTTGCGATATATTGGAGCATGTGATATGGTATATATGCATGCCTGTTTCGTATTCTTGATTTATATATCTGTTGTTTCAAATGCTTATTAGTTGCATAATACATATGCTAGAGATAAGCAGTAGTTGCGTATACCCTTAGTATAGGGGACCCAAAGGTGAACATATTTCTAAACCGGGAGTCGATGTTCCCGAGTATAATATATATATATATATATATATTTATTTATTTATATATATATATATTGATATAGTTTTCAAAACTATTAATCGAATAAGGTTTATTCGATAACTTTATTTTATTTAATAAATATTATTTTGAATATTCATTCGAGGACTTAAGACTCCGTTTATTTTATTTAATGAATATTATTTTGAATATTCATTTGAAGACTTATGACTCCGCTTAATTATTAAATAATATTCTTTATTTTATTAAAGAATAATGTTTCGATAATCAAACTTATTTTCAATTATTCAAATAAAGATCGTACTTTCGTATAAGTATATCTTTGGTTATTTATTATTCATTTCAAGTATAAGTTTTAAAACTTCTACTTCAATAATTTTTATAAGGATTATCTTTATGAGAATATTATTTAAATAATAATATTCAGATATTTCTAATATATCGGGACTGATTTATTTTAATAAATCAGCAGTACTCCAAACATTCTCAAAAATGTTTTCGAGTCTTCAAAATGATTTATAAAAGTTAGGGCGGATCCCAAAACTCATTCTTTTATATTTAAGATCCTCCTTTCGAAGGGGATTTAAATACTCGCTCAAAACCTGGGGGATCCGGCTCTGTGGTGTATTTTACATTCGCAACGTGGTTGCTGTTTTGAGAAAACAATTTGATTACTTGCCCAACGTTCGGGAAGTAAGTCCCTCTAATTGAGTCGGCATAAACGACAGGCCGGGGTACGGTCTATCAAAGTGTAAGTGGCTGGGTGGCAGTCCATCAACGCGTAAGAGGCCGGGTGGCAATCCAGCACAAGGTCCTTATGTGGCCAGGGTGATGACCGGTGGGGGATTCATCCATCTACTAGTAGAAAAGGTTACTTATTGGTATCTTTGCCTGATCAGCAAGATATCGGGTTTATGCCAAAATTCTTTTCCTTTCCAAAATTCATTGGATGTTACAAAATCTGTTCATACTTTACATAACAGAGGTTCCAGGAAATGTTTAAGAGATATATATGTGGATATATATATATATCGGGACTAAATAAAGTATCTCGTAACTTTATTTCATTCAATAATATTTCAAAGATTGAATCTATTCAAGTCTTAACTTGTGGTCTCATCTATGGGATGACCTTTTGAAACCTATAATACTTTGAACAGTGGTAGTTCAAGTAGCCTTATAAATGATATAAGTATAATGAAGTAATTGGTAACTTCATCCCTTATTTTTGCTTATATCCAGTAAGTAATTATCTTTCACCTGATAAAGGTTTCCAGCAAGTTATCCATTTAGATGCTTGTGTTATTGTTTACACTATATATTATCTTGCGAGCTGTAATGCTCACTCTTGCTTTATTTCTTCATCACATAACAACAGTTAGGAAGGATGGCCAGACTCAAGCAGACCCAGCGCAAGAGCGTGGGAAGCGCCCCGCGCCTTCCCGTTGAGATCATAGCTGCTATAGCTGCAGAGGTAGATCTATCTGTAGATTAGACCTTCTACTTTTGGGAATAAATTATGTATAATTATAACTTATGGCAGATAATGGAAATTAATTGTAAACTTATCAAGTAATCATTTTGGGTTGTAATAACTTTTAAATTGTGGATTCAAAGACTTGTACCTATTTCAATTTCATCTCTCAGACTATAACAGGTTGTGGTATGTGTTAGTATGGGGTCACAGCATAAGGTTAACTGTTATTAATTAAGTGAAGTGATATTGTGGAAAGAAAGACCGTGACGACCCGGATCCCTGACCCCGGATCTGGGGGTGTTACAGAAATGGTATCAGAGCCAAGCGTTATAAACCTCAGAGATGATGCGACGAGATAATAATAAACTCACAAAGATAATAAGAACTCTTGCCAAGTTCATGGTCGGACTACTTAAAGTAGCGCTGACAGTTAAAACCCTTACGGGAACCCTTATAAGTATCATGGTAGTAACTTAGCTCGTTTAATGTGTAGGCTCATGAGATAGAGGACCCTGAGATGTTCGAGCGTGAGCATGATGAGGCACTACTAGATGTCGAGGATCAGGAGGAGCCTGAGATGGAGGAGGATGAGGAGGACCCCTCAGAGGAGTCAGAGACAGAGGTCATTGCTATTTCAGATGAGGAGGACCCGGATGAGGTACCAGTAGCTGAGGAGCGTGTCGGACCTATGGTAGTGTACACTAGTACCCCTTTACCCTCACTCCCTGTGGTCAGAGCTCCTACCCCTCCACTACCATCCTGGAGCACTTATGATGACAGCTCTGAGACTGATACTCCCGAGCCTAGGTAGACCGAGGAGGCACCCCCAGCGGCTCCGGATTCACCACCTCTCGACCCTGCCCATAGGCAGTCTTTGTTAGCCCATGGCTATGTTCAGGATGTATTGAGGACCCGAGTGGCCGTTGCTGAGGCCCGGCTGAATGAGGTCAGGAGGGAGTTGGATGCGGAGAGGGCGGGTAGGCGTACCTGGGCTTATGAGACCAGGGCTGCTATACCCCGATCCTTGAGGAGGGAGCTGACGGGGATAGAGCTCACATCCCGAGCGAAACTCAGATCGCTCCAGGGGGACAGGCATGGTAAGATCTCCAGACGGCAGGCCGACTATATCTTCCGTCGTGCAATGGAAAGGGTATGGGAGCTGACCCGCTCCGGTGTGTGATTCAGGACTGACGATGTGGCGCCCTCCAAACCAGGGTCAGAAGTTTGGGATCCACACACACACTTTAATTATAACCTGCTTATAACTATAATAAAGATAATAATAATATATGCAGTGACCCTACTTACCAACCACCACGGATCGCAACAGGTTAAAGTATGCACACAAGCCAAACACACTAATATATTACAAACCATTCAAATCCCAACTATTTCAAATTCAAACTGAGTATTAAACATTATTACAAACTTTTACAAACTTAAATTATTCCAAAAGAAGCCTACTAGCTCCGCTTTCTCAACCTGAACCCCTAGCTCTCGCGCTGGACTGGGGATCCTCTTTACCAATTGGTTCCTTTTTAACTGGAAATAATATAAACAACATCGCACAAATGAGCTAACTAGCTCAGCAAGTCACAATGACAAAACTGAGAATAATGATCATCAGATGAATATGGTTATGATATCAAGTGAATAATGGATTATGATTTAGAATTGGATATTATACTTTTAATTTAAAAACCAAGGTTAGGCTGTTGCTCAGTCACGCACTAACCCCGAGCAAGGCACACAGCATTGCTCTAACTACTGGATCCAAGGCACACATTGGCCTAACTTGACCATTATATGGTCTGACCACGAATCTGGTCCATAATTTTATAAAAACAATACAATTCTAACATAATAACAGAATATGCAATAATAAACAATAACCGAAATCATTAACAACAATAAATGTTTAACAATGAAAGGGTTTCAATCCTTGTAAGGATCAATAAGGCAATTTAAAAGCTTGGTTGCTGGGTAATGAAAGAGTTGGATAACAAAAGAATCAACGTTTCAAGGTTTCAAGGATTTGGTCTTTCAAAGTATAAGATACAATAATTGAATGTACAAGTAATTCAGTTTAGTGTTTGGGATTTTGTTTGCATGTATTTGTGGAGTAGTATCGTATACTTAAGGTTCGTGTTTGGGTATACAACAATCAATGGTTTAGAAAGAATAAGGTTCATAGCTCAAGAACAATAACTGAAATCAGGATTTAGGTTTCTGTGCTTCAAAACACTTGCAATATCACAGGATTATCAAGTACTATAATATCTCGAGAAAGTTCAGAACACTTGCCTGATATTAGCTTACTACACTGCACTCGCTTCCAATCACAACCGTTTTACTCCTCAACTACCTGTTTCCCTTTCTTACGTCTTGCCTCTTCTGCTCACATATCATAAGCATCTATCAATAATTTACTCATGGAATTCTATTCAACACATACTTCTATCTACCCTTCGTTTTACCCAAATCCGATTAACGGATTGAAAGTTATGCAATAATCAAGTAAACACCGAATATATAGACCGATAGTCAATTAACAAGTCACATATAGCACATAATACATCACGTAATCAATGATATATTATTTATAAAGAACTCTCGGGTCACAAATAGGCTTTCTGGAATTTAAAATTATTTTTAAAATATTTTTCGGAATTAAAACGGGTCGTTGGATCAATTTCGGGTTAATAAACAGGGTTCGGTTGGCCAATTCTGGCTCCAAAATAATTTTACAATAATTATCGAGCCTTGGAAATAATTTAGAATAATATTTTAAAGCTCGAAACTATTTTTCAGAATTTTTAAATAATTAAATCTAATTAAATAATTAATTAAAATCAATTAATAATTAATTAAATCAATTAATCAATTAATTTTCAAATTAATTGACCAATTAATCAATTATAAATTAACTGAAATTAATTAACTAATTAATTTAGATTTACTTATGAATTAAAAATAATTTTCAGAATTAAAATAATAATTTTTAGAATTTTCAGAAATTAAAAACGAATTTTTATAATAAAAATAAATAGGAAATATGATTTTTAAACATTTTATAAACAGAAATCCTAAATTTGCAAAGTCTGGAAACTTCAGGGACCTAACTGTATTGTCCCCAAAAGTCCAGGGACCAAACTGCAATTTTACACCCCGTCGCCGGAAAACAGTCGGGTTCGCCGGAGAACACGATTCCGACCTCCTCACCTTACCACAAGCTCCAGATCACATCTACAAATTACCAGGAATACAATCATGCAATCAAAACAACCTAACAATCCCTAAGTTGGCCGGAATTTGGCCGTGAACTTTTCAAGTTTCCGGCGAACATCGGAAAACTTCAAAACACAACTCCCTTCTCTACAGACCTCGTTGGTTCATGAAACTTATACGACTAGATTGTAAATTTCACAGAGAATACAACCCACTATAACACAACATCAATCTATCACAGAATAAGAAACCCCCAAATTTCAATTAAGAACATTCATACGGGTTATAAACCCTAATTTTGAAATTCGAAAATTAAACCCACTTTTAAGCATGTTATTGAACTCCAAATCAGACGTATGACATATGAAAATCATCAGGAAAACAAGCTCTACAACATGCAATCATCAAATCATACAAACAATCATCCGAACAAAAATTCATATTTTTAATAAAATAAATTCGAAAATAAATAAATTTTTAGAAAAATAACCTTGATTTCTGCAGTGAAACAAAGCTCAGAATCTGATAGAACACTTCAAATCCTTCGTTTTGGTTACTCAAGCTTTGAAAACAGAGATCGGTAACGCCTTCGTTTTGCTGTTTGATTCTTAGAACAGTTTATGTAATTAGGGCTTTTCTCTGAAAATTATATAATTATCTTTCTGCAAATGATTTTGATACGAAATAAAATACGGTAAAAGGATATTTATAATTACGGAAAATTAGTATCCCGTTGGATCATTCCGGATATAAAACAGTACGTTTATTTGTAAAAACTGATCCAAACGGTATCAGTTTTCGGGATAATTATCCAAATCAGTACAATTTGTACTGCGGTCTTGGTCTCAGCACCTGGTTACACGTATTACGAAGTGATAATTGGGATAGTTTAATAAAAAGCTCCCGTTTATCAAAAATACGGGTTTTATTAATTTACCGAAACGAATATTGTATCGAAAATGTTGCGCCGGGACCTGCGCAGGACAAACCGTACGCCGGATCGAAAAAGTCAAAACATGGAATATGCTCGGAATATTACAATTAGGTTAGGAAGGAGTTCTCGAAAGAGTTTCGGGTTTCAAAAACGTAACAACGGGTGACGTCGGTTGGTTCCCGTTTTTATAAAATAGATTTTAATTACCCGGAAAAAGATTTTAGAAATTTCATATGATTCTTATAAATCCATAAACCAACATAAAAATAATTAGGAAGATATGACAATTATCTATATTTTATTTTGGACATATAAAAATTAAAATACTCAATTAATATTATTTTTGAATATTCAAGTACAGATAACACTTAACAATTAGCTCACAGAATAGATACTGAACACACAAAACAATTATATAATAGCAAAAATAATTACACGATATATCCCGGATATTACATCCTTCCCCCCTTAAAAGGATTCTGTCCTCAGAATCTCTAAGAAAAAAATGAGGGTACTTTTCTGTCATATCACTTTCTAACTCCCAGGTTGACTCTTCAACCTTTGGGTTTTTCCACAATACTCTTACTAACTTTACCACTTTATTTCTCAATACTTTCTCTCTTTCCTCTAGAATCTCTATCGGACTCTCTACATATGATAAATCTGCTTGAAGTTCTATTGGCTCATATTCTATTATATGCCTGGAGTCTGGATTATATTTCTTAAGCATTGATATATGAAAAACATTGTGAATGTGCTCCATGTGCGGAGGTAACGCCAACTCGTAAGCTACCTTGCCAATACGCTTTAGGATTTCAAAAGGTCCGACATATCTTGGGTTTAGCTTCCCTTTCTTCCCAAACCTCGTTAGTCCTTTCTATGGTGATACTTTCAATAATACCAAGCTTCCTTCTTCAAATTCCATGTGTTTTCTTGACTGGTCTGCATATTTCCTTTGACGATCTTGTGCGGCTATTAATCTTTTCTGGATAATTTCCACAACTTCCTTTGTCTGCTGCACCAATTCAGGTCCGAGTATTTTGCGTTCTCCTACTTCGTCCCAATATACTGGAGATCTACACTTGCGTCCATAAAGGGCTTCATAAGGTGGCATTCCAATACTGGCGTGATAACTGTTGTTATAGGCAAACTCTACCAGGGGTAAATGCTCGTCCCAACTTCCTTTGAAATCAATAGCACAAACACGTAGCATGTCCTCGATTGTCTGGATCGTTCTTTCACTTTGGCCATCCGTTTGGGGGTGATAGGCCGTACTCATATTCAATCTTGTTCCCAAACATTCTTGAAAACTCTTCCAAAATCTTGAATTAAATCTTGGATCTCTATCAGATACAATAGACACTGGAACTCCATGACGAACTACAATTTCTTTCAAGTACATATGAACTAACTTGTCGAGCGAAAATCTTTCATTTATAGGCAGAAAATGAGCTGACTTGGTAAGTCTATCTACTATAACTCAAATGGCATCATGATTAGTCCTTGTCCTTGGTAATCCAACTATGAAATCCATGGTAATATGTTCCCACTTCCACTCTGGAATCTCCAATGATTGTAGCAATCCGCTTGGTCTCTGATGCTCTGCTTTAACTCTCTGACAGGTATAGCATTTGCTAATCCATTCCGCAATTTCCCTCTTCATATCTGGCCACCAATAATTCTTCTTTAAATCTCTGTACATTTTGGTACTCCCTGGATGGATGGAATATCTTGAACTATATGCTTCTTGTAAAATTTCATTTTTTAGCTCCGTCACTGGTGGAATCCAAATTCTTGAGGAAAACCTAAGAATACCTTGATCATCTTGTTGCGTGCATAATTCCTCACCTACCAAACTATTTATATCTTGATCCATTACCTCTTTCTGGTATTTCTTTATTTTCTCCAATAACTCCGGTTGGAAAATCATACCGTACACTTTTGCTTCCTCAGGCTTGCAAATTCTAATTTCCAATTCCAATTTTTGAAATTTTTTACATATCTCTTCAGGTACGGATAACACATTTAACTTTTCCTTCCGACTTAACGCATCTGCTACAACGTTTGCCTTACCTGGATGATAATTAATCGAGCAATCATAATCCTTGATCAATTCTAACCATCTCCTTTGTCTCATATTAAGTTCCTTCTGGGTAAATATATATTTTAAACTTTTGTGATCCGTGAAAATCTCACATTTTTCTCCTTACAAATAATGTCTCCAAATCTTCAAAGCGAAAACTATAGCTGCTAACTCCAAATCATGAGTAGGGTACTTCTATTCATGTGGTTTCAATTGCCTTGACGCATACGCAATCACCTTGTTGTGCTGCATAAGAACACATCCTAATCCTTTGTAAGAAGCATCGTTATAAATTACAAAATTCCCTTGATCGTCTGGAAGTGACAAAACAGGTGCCGTGATTAATCTCCGCTTTAATTCCTGAAAACTTTCTTCGTACTTGTCATTCCATATAAACTTTTCATTCTTTCGTGTAAGCTTTGTCAATGGTGTTGCAATTCTTGAGAAATTCTGAACGAATCGTCGATAATATCCTGCCAATCCCAAGAAACTTCTTACCTCAGTGGGTGTTCTCGGTCTTTCCCAATTCGTAATTGCCTCGATCTTTATCGGGTCCACTTTGATCCCTTCATTACTGACTATGTGTCCTAAGAACTGAACTTCCTGTAGCCAAAACTCACACTTCGACAATTTAGCATATAACTTCTTTTTCTTTAAAATCTCCAAAGCTGCCCTTAAATGTTCCGCATGATCCTCCTCCGTCTTTGAATAGATCAAAATATCGTCTATAAATACTATAACGAACTTGTCCAAATATTCCTTGAAAATTCTGTTCATCAGGTCCATAAACGCTGCTGGGGCGTTGGTCAATCCAAAAGACATCACTAAAAACTCGTAATGTTCATATCTTGTTCTGAAAGCTGTCTTTGGTATATCTGCTGGTTTGATCTTCAGTTGATGATATCCCGATCTTAAATCGATTTTGGAGAAATACTTGGCTCCCTTCAATTGGTCAAACAAATTATCAATTCTGGGTAACAGATACTTATTCTTAATCGTCAACTTGTTGAGCTCCCTATAGTCGATGCACAGTCTCATGCTTCCATCCTTCTTCTTGACAAATAATACCGGTGCACCCCACGGGGATACGCTGGGTCTAATTACTCATTTCTCTAACAGCTCTTGCAATTGTTTTGCTAATTCTTTCATCTCAACGGGCGTTATTCTATACGGGGCCTTGGATACTGGTTCGGTTCCAGGTGCTAAGTCGATTGCAAATTCAATTTCTCTATCTGGAGGAAGTCCTGGTAACTCATCGGGAAATACGTCTGGAAATTCCATCACAACTGGAATATTTTCAAGTTTTGCTGGCTCCTAACTTCTGTCGATCACATATGCTACGAAATGCTCACATCCTTGTTGTAGTAACTTCTTGGCTTGAATCATCGTTAAGAACTTCTTTACCTGCTTCTGTCCCTTGAACGTTATTATTCTTTCGTCTGGCGTTTTCACCATTACTTTCTTATTTCGACAATCTATCTGAGCATCATGCTTAGATAACCAATCCATTCCTAATATAACATCAAATTCTCCTAACTTAAATGGTATCAAATCTACACAAAACTTACTACCAGAAATCTCAATCTCATAATTCCCACATACTTGGTTAACAGTTACACGTTCTTGATTTGCTAATTCCACCGTCATTATTTCATTTAAATACCCAACTGGACAATTTAACTTACTAACAAAATCTTGTGAAACAAACGATCGAGTTGCTCCCGAATCTATTAACACTTTGGCACATAAAGAATTCACATTAAGCGTACCTGCCACGACATCCGTATCCTGGATCGCATCCTTCACCGACATGTCAAAAACTCTAACCCTCGGAGTCTCATTCACTGTTGGGGTAGATCCCATAATCCTTAATGTATTACTGAATGGGGTTGGTGTCTTGCAATCCCTGGCCATATGTCCTGGCTTCCCACATTTAAAGCATGTAAATCCAATGGCTGGAACCTTCACTGTTGGATTCCGGATAGGCTGATCCTTATTTGTTGGCTCTCTTGCTGGCTGATTTCGGCACTCCCTCAAGTAGTGCCCTTTCTGGTTGCATTTAAAACATACCACATTCAACTTATTACAAACTCCTCCATGCTTCTTCCCACAAACTTGACAATCCGGAAAAGTTAATTTTAATTGATTCGGCTGATTCACATTAGCTGGACGATTGCCCTGGCCTCCGTCTCCTGCATTTTGTCTCCTGAAATTAAAATTTCTCCCTGGCTGAAACTTGCCCTTCTTAAAATTTGGAAACTTCCCTATTTGTGACTGACCCTCACTTCCCTCAACTTTCCTTTTCTTGCTTTCCTTTTCTTTCTGGAACATCTCACTCTCTGTCTCTGCGATCATAGCTTTCTGTACAACCCCGACATAGGTATCCAATTCAAAAATAGCTACCTTCCCTCTGATCCAAGGCTTCAAGCCTTGCTGGAATCTCTTAGCTTTCTATCTATCAGTATCAACATACGACGGCACATACCTTGATAATTCCTCAAACTTCCCTTCATAATCTGTTACCAACATGTTCCCTTGCTTTAATTCTAAAAACTTCAGCTCCATTTGATCCTGAACAAACTGAGGAAAATACTTTTCTAAAAACAATTCCTTAAACCTTTCCCAAGTAATAACATTTGTGCTTTCCAATGTCTTCACCATCTCCCACCAATAGGTGGCCTCATTCTTCAGATAGTAACTTGTAAATTCAACCTTCTGCTCCTCTTTCACTTTTACCAAGGCAAAAGCCTTCTCTATTTCCTTTAACCACACATTTGCTTCAATTGGCTCTAAGGAACCCTTGAATTCTGGTGGGTTTACTGCCTGAAAAGTTTTGAAAGTTACCTGGGGATTGGTCTGTCTCTGCTGTTGTTGTGCCAGGTGAACTATTTGTTGGGCCAAGATTTGAAGAATCTGGGCTATTGCTGGGTCCATGGGTCCTGGGTTCACATTCTGGTTTGTATTATCTTGGTTGTTATTGTTGTTATTATTAGTTTCTTCATTCTGGGTGTTGGGGCGGGTATTTCTTCTGGGAGGCATTTTCTGTAAAGAATCAATCAATTTATTTAGCTTTTGAATCAAATCTTTGTATAAAAGAAAAGTTTTGTAAAATAGAAATATCTCTTTTTGAAAATAGTTGTAACTAAGTAAATTGCATGCTTCTTTACAGAATATAAATAGCTATGGAAAACAGGGTACATGGTATCACAGGGTATACTGGTGCAATAAATAAGGTAAAGTAAAACAGGTGCAATAAAGTAAATGACAGTATTGGAAAGGAAAAGGTACTGATATATAGATCAAAAGCTTTAGGTAGTACAAGCGTAAAGACGCTTCGAAAGTAAAAGCAAAAAGGGTACAATAACCTTCTCACTAGTCAGCATCGCTAGTCTATAAATACAACTCAAAAGTTTACTGATACACACTACACACTACTATCCATACTATATAACCATAACAACACTGCTCAGCATTTCCATCTCAAAATCTCTAACTCAACTCCAAGGAAACTCTAGTCCTGCCAGCCTCTCAAAGTCCTCCATCACCTCAGTAGCCCAGCCCAGCAGTGCATCAGGGCCTCTGCCAGGTAGTGTAGCTCCATATAGCCTAGCCTCAAGAACCCTCTGTGTCACATGAATCTCCTCTCGAAGCTCCCTCACACCACGATCAACATCTGTAGTCCTAATGATATGCTGTAACTCAATAATCTGAGTCAACAAGGAATCACGCTCCAATAGAAGAGCCTCATACCGGTAATAAGGAACTGGGGGCAATTTAGACTGGAATGGGGCACTCACTACTGAATGCCCGGTGGAATCTGAATCAGCTGGTGGGGGTCCTCTGACAGGTGGCCTCATGCCTGGAGGTGGAATGGTCTGCAATGGTACGGGCTGCAACACCGGTGGAGGTAGAATAGCCAATGCTGGTGGAATAACAGGACGTGGATCCGATGCTGGTGATCCAACTGAAGGCTCTGAGTGATCAGCTGATACGGGAATAAAAGAGTCGGCCATCTCTGCTATCTGAAATCATATCGTAATATAAGAATCTCGTACCACGGCGCAAACTATACTAATACCGGTTATACCATAACACTCAACCTCTCGACGTTCTATCATCCTATACCTTACTTCTAATCATATCCCTCTACCCATTCCCGTCAACCTAGGCTTGTGTCAGTGACTTATAACCTGTAGCTCTGATACCAAACCTGTGGCGCCCTCCAAACCCGGGTCAGAAGTTTGGGGTCCACACACACACTTTAATTATAACCTGCTTATAACTATAATAAAGATAATAATAATATATGCAGTGACCCTACTTACCAACCACCACGGACCGCAACAGGTTAAAGTATGCACACAAGCCAAACACACTAATATATTACAAACCGTTCAAATCCCAACTATTTCAAATTCAAACTGAGTATTAAACATTATTACAAACTTTTACAAACTTAAATTATTCCAAAAGAAGCCTACAAGCTCCGCTTTCTCAACCTGAACCCCTAGCTCTCGCGCTGGACTGGGGATCCTCTTTACCAATTAGTTCCTTTTTAACTGGAAAGAATATAAACAACATCGCACAAATGAGCTAACTAGCTCAGCAAGTCACAATGACAAAACTGAGAATAATGATCATCAGATGAATATGGTTATGATATCAAGTGAACAATGGATTATGATTTAGAATTGGATATTATACTTTTAATTTAAAAACCAAGGTTAGGCTGCTGATCAGTCACGCACTAACCCCGAGCAAGGCACACAGCATTGCTCTAACTACTGGATCCAAGGCACACATTGGCCTAACTTGACCATTATATGGTCTGACCACGAATCTGGTCCACAATTTTATAAAAACAATCCAATTCTAACATAATAACAGAATATGCAATAATAAACAATAACCGAAATCATTAACAACAATAAATGTTTAACAATGAAAGGGTTTCAATCCTTGTAAGGATCAATAAGGCAATTTAAAAGCTTGGATGTTGGGTAATGAAAGAATTGGATAACAAAGGAATCAACGTTTCAAGGTTTCAAGGATTTGGTCTTTCAAAGTATAAGATACAATGATTGAATATACAAGTAATTCAGTTCAGTGTTTGGGATTTTATTTGCATGTATTTGTGGAGTAGTATCGTATACTTAAGGTTCGTGTTTGGGTATACAACAATCAATGGTTTAGAAAGAATAAGGTTCATGGCTCAAGAACAATAACTTAAATCAGGATTTAGGTTTCTGTGCTTCAAAGCACTTGTAATATCACAGGATTATCAAGTACTACAATATCTCGAGAAAGTTCAGAACACTTGCCTGATATTAGCTTACTACACTGCACTCGCTTCCAATCACAACCGTTTTACTCCTCAACTACCTGTTTCCCTTTCTTACGTCTTGCCTCTTCTGCTAACATATCATAAGCATCTATCAATAATTTACTCATGGAATTCTATTCAACACATACTTCTATCTACCCTTCGTTTTACCCAAATCCGATTAACGGATTGAAAGTTATGCAATAATCAAGTAAACACCGAATATATAGACCGATAGTCAATTAACAAGTCACATATAGCACATAATACATCACGTAATCAATGATATATTATTTATAAAGAAGTCTCGGGTCATAAATAGGCTTTCTGGTATTTAAAATGATTTTTAAAACATTTTTCGGAATTAAAACGGGTCGTTGGATCAATTTCGGGTTAATAAACAAGGTTCGGTTGGCCAATTCTGGCTCCGAAATCATTTTACAATAATTATCGAGCCTTGGAAATAATTTAGAATAATATTTTAAAGCTTGAAACTATTTTTCAGAATTTTTAAATCATTTTTAAATAATTAAATCTAATTAAATAATTAATTAAAAATCAATTAATAATTAATTAAATCAATTAATCAATTAATTTTCAAATTAATTGACCAATTAATCAATTATAAATTAACTGAAATTAATTAACTAATTAATTTAGATTTATTTATGAATTAAAAATAATTTTCAGAATTAAAATAATAATTTTTAGAATTTTCAGAAATTAAAAACGATTTTTTATAATAAAAATAAATAGGAAATATGATTTTTAAACATTTTATAAACAGGAATCCTAAATTTGCAAAGTCTGGAAACTTCAGGGACCTAACTGTATCGTCCCCAAAAGTCCAGGGACCAAACTGCAATTTTACACCCCGTCGCCGGAAAACAGTCGGGTTCGCCGGAGAACACGATTCCGACCTCCTCACCTTACCACAAGCTCCAGATCACATCTACAAATTACCAGGAATACAATCATGCAATCAAAACAACCTAACAATCCCTGAGTTGGCCGGAATTTGGCCGTGAAGTTTTCCAGTTTCCGGCGAAATCGGAAAACTTCAAAACACAACTCCCTTCTCTACAGACCTCGTTGGTTCATGAAACTTATACGACTAGATTGCAAATTTCACAGAGAATACAACCCGCTATAACACAACATCAATCTATCACAGAATAAGAAACCCCCAAATTTCAATTAAGAACATTCATACGGGTTATAAACCCTAATTTTGAAATTCGAAAATTAAACCCACTTTTCAGCATGTTATTGAACTCCAAATCAGACGTATGACATATGAAAATCATCAGGAAAACAAGCTCTACAACATGCAATCATCAAATCATACAAACAATCATCCGAACAAAAATTCATATTTTTAATAAAATAAATTCGAAAATAAATAAATTTTTAGAAAAATAACCTTGATTTCTGCAGTGAAACAAAGCTCAGAATCTCATAGAACACTTCAAATCCTTCGTTTTGGTTACTCAAGCTTTGAAAACAGAGATCGGTAACGCCTTCGTTTTGCTGTTTGATTCTTAGAACAGTTTATGTAATTAGGGTTTTTCTCTGAAAATTATATAATTATCTGTCTGCAAATGATTTTGATATGAAATAAAATACGGTAAAAGGCTATTTATAATTACGGAAAATTAGTATCCCGTTGGATCATTCCGGATATAAAACGGTACGTTTATTTGTAAAAACTGATCCAAACGGTATCGGTTTTCGGGATAATTATCCAAATCAGTATAATTTGTACTGCGGTCTTGGTCTTAGCGCCTGGTTACACGTATTACGAAGTGATAATTGGGATAGTTTAATAAAAAGCTCCCGTTTATCGAAAATACGGGTTTTATTGATTTACCGAAACGAATATTGTATCGAAAATGTTGCGCCGGGACCCACGCAGGACAAACCGTACGCCGGATCGAAAAAGTCGAAACATGGAATATGCTCGGAATATTACAATTAGATTAGAAAGGAGTTCTCGAAAGAGTTTCGGGTTCCAAAAACGTAAAAACGGGTGACGTCGGTTGGTTCCCATTTTTATAAAATAGATTTTAATTACCCGGAAAAAGATTTTAGAAATTTCATATGATTCTTATAAATCCATAAACCAACATAAAAATAATTAGGAAGATATGACAATTATCTATATTTTATTTTGGACATATAAAAATTAAAATACTCAATTAATATTATTTTTGAATATTCAAGTACAGATAACACTTAACAATTAGCTCATAGAATAGATACTGAACACACATAACAATTATATAATAGCAAAAATAATTACACGATATATCCCGGATATTATAGACGATGGGATAGTCTAGTTGTCTAGTTAGTCGAGGCCTTAGTAAGAGCCAATTTTCTGGGATAGTTGACTTGTATATAGCATCCCTTTTTCTGACTAGACAAATAAACTCTTGTGTATCACTTTTGGGACAGATGGCTATAGCACTGTTGTACTTTTGACCAGATCAAACTATGTATTTCTCGCATTATGTATATATTTGTTTCCTTTCGGCTCAGTTCCTTAGTGACGAGATCACTGTTTTTATCATTATTAATACTGCACTTCTTATTAGAACTGTCATAATATAATAGAATTACGAGATACATTCTCCCCATTATAGAGCTATGCAAGGCACAATGTTGTGTATGATTGTGACCTAACGTTGAATTTTTCCCAATAATTTTTTTTATCAGTATCATTCCGCCAAGAAAGATTGGAACTAGGGCGAACCCTGGGTCTGAGGACCAGGGAAGCCATAACCAGGATGATAGGAACCAGGAACACAGTGAAGAGGAAGATGAGGATTTTGTGGAACAGGATGACTCCCTGTATAAAGAGGGGGATGAGACATATGATGTTGAGGGATTTGAGATAGAGGCTGAGGAAGGAGAAACTGAGGTTGAGCAACCTATACCAAACCCAGGCATGGATCCCATGGGCCAGTTCATGCAACTACTAAGGCAGAACTTGGAAAATCAACCCAACCCACCCCCTCAAGGAAATAGCAATGCTATGGCAAACTCTTTCAGGGCTTTTAAGTCCCTTAAGCCCCTTGAGTTCCACGGATCAGCAGACCCAGTTGAGGCAAGGGCATGGTTAAAGGAAATGGAGAAATCCTTTGAGATTCTGAGTATCGATGAGGCACAGAAGACTGTATTTGCTACCTACCTTATGAAAGGAGAGGCTAACTACTGGTGTGAGGCCAAGAAAAACATGGAGACAGATGCTATTATAACCTGGGAAAGATTCAGTCAGTTATTTCTGGGAAAATATTTTTCGAGGTTTATGGAAAACCAGATGGAGCTCAAGTTTTTGGAGCTAAAGCAGAATAACTTATCTGTAGCAGAGTACGAAGCGAAATTTACTGAGTTATCAAGGTTTGTGCCGAAGTTTGTGAGCACCGAGGAAAAGAAAGCTAGGAGGTTTCAGCAGGGACTGAAACCGTGGATTCAGAATAGGGTGGCAATCCTTGAGCTTACTGATTATGCCACTCTGGTGCAAAAGGCAACAATTGTAGAAGCCGGAAGTGAACAGATGCAGAAGGAAAGAGAGAAAAAGGGAATAAAGAGGAAAAGTATGAGCATGGGTGGAGGTTCCACAGGAAGGACCTTCCCAACTAGAGTTAATAGGGGAGCAGTGTCCCTACCGGGAAAGGACATTGGGTTTAAGCGGCCAATGAGTGGAAATGTGAGCCAGAGCGGCCAGAAGTCCAGAATGTCCTATTCCAACCAGTCTCGACCCCCATTGCCAGCCTGTAACACTTGTGGAAGGATGCATTCTGGGGAGTGTAAAGGAAAGCCGGTAATCTGCTTCAAGTGTGGTCGAGAGGGTCACTATTCGGACAAGTGCACTTCGCTAACCCCCATTACCCGCCCAACCACCACTTGTCATAAGTGTGGACGCCCGGGTCATTGGAAGAGGGAATGCCCAATGAACAAACCAGCAGCTTCGGGAGCAAGCAGGGCTGCTTCTAATAAGCCACCTACTGCAAGGACTTTCAACATGACAGTCCAGGATGCTATGAAAGATTCAGATGTGATAGCAGGTACCCTTTCTCTAAATTCAGTCTGTGCAAATGTTTTATTTGATTCGGGAGCAACTAAATCTTTTATATCAAGGGACTTTGCGCGTAAATTAAGACTTAAAGCTGAACCCTTGATAGAGCCCTTACAAGTAGAAATAGCCAACCATGAAGTTATTCTTGTTAATCTGATTCACCCCGCCTGTGAGTTAGGCATAGGGGAACAATCTTTCAGTGTTGATCTGATTCCTTTTAAGTTAGGGGAATTTGATATAATTTTGGGAATGGACTGGCTATCTAGCAATGAAGCTCAGATAGACTGTAAAGGGAAGAAAGTTAAGTTGAATATTCCAGGAAAGAAAGAAGTCATATTTAGGGGAAAGAGGCAGACGCAGAAATTTTTGACCATGGCCCAGGCCAAAAGGATGCTACGAAAAGGAAACGAGGCTTACCTAGCCTATGTGGTAGACACGCAAAAGGAGGTGCCCAACTTACAAGATATTCCAGTAGTCAACGAATTTGAAGATGTATTCCCACAAGACCTTCCGGGATTACCACCGGATAGAGTGATTGAATTTGCTATTGAGGTGGCCCCAGGGACGGCGCCAGTTTCAAAAGCACCTTACCGGTTAGCCCCGTTAAAAATGAAGGAATTAGCTACCCAATTGCAGGAACTCTTGGATAAGAGTATGATAAGACCTAGTGTGTCTCCGTGGGGAGCACCAGTTTTATTTGTTAAGAAGAAAGATGGGAGCATGAGGCTGTGCATCGACTATCGAGAGTTGAACAAGCTAACCATAAAGAACAGGTACCCATTACCTAGAATAGATGATCTGTTCGACCAGCTAAAGGATGCTGTTTATTTTTCCAAGATTGACCTGAGAACTGGATATCACCAACTAAAGATTAAACCCGAAGATATTCCCAAGACAGCGTTCCATACCAGGTATGGGCATTATGAGTTCTTGGTAATGTCCTTTGGATTAACCAACGCCCCAGCGACTTTCATGGATTTAATGAATAGAATATTTAAGAATTACTTGGACAAGTGTGTGATAGTTTTTATCAATGATATTTTGATTTACTCAAGAACTGAGGCAGAACATGCAGAGCATTTGAGGATAGCTCTAGGAATACTCAAAGAGGAACAGTTATATGCCAAATTCTCGAAGTGTGAATTCTGGCGGAATGAAGTACAGTTTTTAGGACATGTGATCAATAAAGAAGGAGTATTGGTCGACCCCTCCAAGATAGAGGCGGTCTCAAATTGGGAAAGGCCAACCACACCCACAGAAGTAAGGAGTTTCATAGGATTGGCCGGCTACTATCGTAGATTTGTATAAGACTTTGCGAAGATCGCAGCCCCTTTGACACAACTTACTCACAAGACAGAGAAGTTTGAATGGACGGAGAAATGCGAGGACAAATTTCAGGAATTAAAGAAAAGGTTGGTAATGGCCCCGTGTTGGCATTGCCAGACGGAAAAGGAGATTTTGTGATATATAGTGACGCGTCGCACAAAGGATTAGGGTGTATGCTTATGCAGCACGGTAAAGTGATTGCGTATGCGTCGAGACAACTGAAGGAATACGAGATTAGGTATCCTACCCATGATCTTGAGCTAGCGGTAATAGTTTTTGCCTTAAAAATTTGGAGGCACTACTTGTACGGAGAGAAGTGCGAGATTTTCACAGACCATAAGAGCCTCAAGTACATATTTACGCATAAAGAGCTCAACATGCGCCAGAGGAGATGGTTAGAACTAATCAAGGACTATGATTGTGAGATTCTCTATCATCCGGGGAAAGCCAATGTGGTGGCTGACGCCCTCAGTAGGAAGGAAAGGCTCAGAATGATAATGACTTCGGAAGAATTAATCAGGGATTTCGAAAGAATGGAAATAGAAGTAAAGGTAACCGGAACCGGAACTGAAAAGCTGTTTGAGATATCAATACAGCCAGAGTTATTAGAAAAGATTAGATTGTGCCAAGAAGGAATGATGAATGAGGGCAGAGAGTCAATGACTGGAGAAGAGATCCATACTGACAGAGACAATAAGGGGATAATGAGGTATTCCTACAGGATTTGGGTTTCGAATGTTCAAGAACTCAAAGACGAGATTTTGGATGAAAGTCATAGTTCAAGGTATTCCATTCACCCGGGAAGCACCAAGATGTATAGGGATTTGAAGGAATATTACTGGTGGCCCAACATGAAGAGGGACGTAGCAGAATGGGTAAGCAAATGTTTGACTTGCCAAAGAGTAAAGGTAGAGCACCAGAGACCCAGTGGACTTTTACGACCCCTGGAGATTCCCGAATGGAAATGGGAACAGATAGCCATGGATTTTGTTGTCGGTTTACCAAGGATGAAAGCCAACCATGATGCCATATGGGTGATCATAGACCGACTGACAAAGTCAGCTCATTTCATTCCAATCAATGAGAGATACACAGTCGATAGACTGGTGGACATTTACCTTAAGGAAATAGTGACGCGACATGGAGTCCCAGCGTCCATTATCTCAGACCGAGAGCCCAGGTTCAACTCCAGATTTTGGAGGAGCTTTCAAGAATGTGCGGGGACCAAGTTAAAAATGAGTACCGCGTACCATCCCCAGACGGATGGGCAGAGTGAAAGGACCATCCAGACACTAGAGGATATGTTGAGAGTCTGTGCAATAGACTTTAAAGGAAGTTGGGATGATCACTTGCCGTTGATCGAGTTTTCTTATAACAATAGCTTTAATGCTAACATCGGAATGCCGCCTTATGAGGCCCTATACGGAAGAAGCTGTCGATCTCCCTTATACTGGGATGAAGTAGGGGAGCGGAAGATGCTCAGACCCGAAGTGGTCCAAAGGACCAAAGACATAGTGGATCTTATCAGAGGGCGGCTTGTAGCAACCCAAGACAGATAGAAGAAATATGCAGACCTAGCCCAAAAGGACAAGGAATATGAAGTAGGGGACTTAGTACTGCTAAAGGTATCCCCTTGGAAGGGATTAATGAGGTTCGGAAAGAAAGGGAAACTAAGCCCAAGATACATTGGACCTTTTGAGATACTAAGACGGATTGTGAAGTTGGCTTACGAGCTAGCCTTACCCCCGAACCTACAACAAGTTCATAATGTGTTCCATGTATCAATGCTAAGGAAGTATCATCGGGATGCCAGACACATAGTGGAGTACGAGCATTTGGATATGCAACCAGATCTGACTTACGTGGAGAAACCAGTAAGGATTATAGATAAGAAGGAGCAGGTGCTTCGGAACAAAGTGATCAAGCTAGTCAGAGTGCTATGGCAGAATCATAATGTGGAAGAATCAACTTGGGAACTAGATAGCGCAATGCTAGAGAAGTACCCCCATTTGTTTTCTATTTGATTCGGGGACGGAATCCTTTTAAGGAGGGGAGACTGTAATAACCCCAAAATTTTGAACTTTTTGTAACCCTTATGAATAGTGTTTTTGCTGATATTGCTGAATAAGAAAACTGTTCATGCCACACTATGTAGGGTTTCTTTTATGGATATTATGAGATTTTATTGGTACTCTATATGATATATAAGTGTATGTAAAGATCGTCAGAATCCAAATTTGAACCTTTTGATTTTTCCCGAAAATCCACCAGATATCGAAAGAATTGAGTATAAGGTAACATGATAAAAAGGATTTAAATTCAAGGATTTTAATAGAGGATCATAAAAAGGAATATAATGTATTGAGAAAGGTTAAGGGAACCTAAGTAATAAGATCCCGGGTATGATCCCTCAAACGATAAACGAAAACGAAAGTTAAGCGAACCGTATAACAGATCAGCGGTCATTAGCCAAGTAATTAGAAGCTAAACAAAGAGATTAGAGGGGATGATGTCATCCAACCAATGAGAAGAGGACAAAGAGGGGAGGGTGACATCACAAAGTGACATAAGCATGACATAAGGGGAAGGACGTGTGGTTGATTTAAAACCACATAAAGTTCTAGGTTAAAAAGGTAATTAACCAAAACAAATCAAAAGAAAATCAACCAACCAAAACAAAACAAAGCAAAACACAAAATCATTTCTTCTTCAACCAAGGAGCTCTCGGCTTTTCTTCATTTCAAGAAGAAGAATTTTCAAAATTCAAGTTCCAAGCTTCCTAAATTGGTAAGATAATTATCTAGTACTCCTTATGCATAGTTATGGCTATTCTATAAGTTTAAGCCTCCAATTCATTCTCAATCTCTTCCAAGAAATCAATGAAGAAGATAATGAATAGTGATTTCAAGATTTTTAACTTGATTTTTCTTGTTTTTCCTTTAAGATCCAAGCATCCCTAAGACATCTCAAGGCTTCTTAAGGCTTCCTAGCTACTCACATCACTTCAAGGAAGGTATATCATCTCCAAACCCTAGCTTTACTTTGTATATTAGGATGATTTTGGTTGTTATGGTAAAAAAGTAGCTTAATGCTTGTAGGTTTAGAGTTTGGGTTGGAGTTGTAGTGAATTGAATGTTGAAACTTGTTGATTAGTAAAGGACTTAAGTATAGTTTTAAATTCATGATTGAGAATAACATAAATTGGAGAACTTGAGGTTTTGGGGGCTTTTGTAGTGTGATATGGATGGACTTTGGTTGTATGAATGGATTGGGGATGATTGGTGATTGTTTTGGAATGGTATAAATTTGGGAAATCGCGTAAACATAGTCGTCGTAATGTCCGATTTACTTTAGACTGCTTTTGTTCATAACATTAGGACCCGAGAACTCCCTGCTAGGTTTTGACAATTGCCATTTTTAGATAGTTCATGTTACGAGCTTCGTTTTTATATGTGGTTCATTTGATTCCGATGTACGGTTTAGGAGAAACGGCCGTTTTAAGTAACGACGTTTCGCGAACGAACCATTACCCCTCGCCTTACTTTGAAACATAGGATAAAGACCTTAAAGGACTGATTGGAGTATGAAACATTTATGTAAAGTGTAATAGGCAGTTGGTAAGACACTCGCGAAGTAATTGCCTTAAAACTCGTAATTGTTAAATTATTAAAAATTGTGGAGCCGAGGGTACTCGAGTGACTTAAGAGAATCAGTAAGCGCAAAGCGAGCGTTAGAGTCTAATTTAGTTAAAGTATAGATTTACAAGTGACTTTGGTTTAATTCCAACTCACATGTTGTTTATAGGTTACCAGACTCGTTCCGAGCCATTTGTAACCCCCAGTCGCTCAGGCAAGTTTTCTACCCGTATAACTGTTGTTGTGATGTATATGTGTATATGCATGATCTTGTGATAAATGCATATTTGTTATTAGCAAATTCTTGCGATATATTGGAGCATGTGATATGGTATATATGCATGCCTGTTTCGTATTCATGATTTATATATCTGTTGGTTCAAATGCTTATTAGTTGCATAATACCTATGCTAGAGATAAGCAGTAGTTGCGTATACCCTTAGTATAGGGGACCCAAAGGTGAACATATTTCTAAACCGGGAGTCGATGTTCCCGAGTATAATATATATATATATATATATATATTTATATATATATTGATATAGTTTTCAAAACTATTAATCGAATAAGGTTTATTCGATAACTTTATTTTATTTAATGAATATTATTTTGAATATTCATTAGAGGACTTAAGACTCCGTTTATATTATTTAATGAATATTATTTTGAATATTCATTTGAGGACTTATGACTCCGCTTAATTATTAAATAATATTCTTTTTTTTATTAAAGAATAATATTTCGATAATCAAACTTATTTTCGATTATTCAAATAAAGATCGTACTTTCGTATAAGTATATCTTTGGTTATTTATTATTCATTTCAAGTATAAGTTTTAAAACTTCTATTTCGATTATTTTTATAAGGATTATCTTTATGAGAATATTATTTAAATAATAATATTCAGATATTTCTAATATATCGGGACTGATTTATTTAAATAAATCAGCAGTACTCCAAACATTCTTAAAAATGTTTTCGAGTCTTCAAAATGATTTCTAAAAGTTAGGGCGGATCCCAAAACTCATTCTTTTATATTTAAGATCCTCCTTTCGAAGGGGATTTAAATACTCGCTCAAAACCTGGGGGATCCGGCTCTGTGGTGTATTTTACATTCGCAACGTGGTTGCTGTTTTGAGAAAACAATTTGATTACTTGCCCAATGTTCGGGAAGTAAGTCCTTCTAATTGAATCGGCATAAGCGACAGGCCGGGGTACGGTCTATCAAAGTGTAAGTGGCTGGGTGGCAGTCCATCAATGCGTAAGAGGCCGGGTGGCGGTCCAGCACAAGGTCCTTATGTGGCCAGGGTGATGACCGGTGGGGGATTCATCCATCTACTAGTAGAAAAGGTTACTTATTGGTATCTTTGCCTGATCAGCAAGATATCGGGTTTATGTCAAAATTCTTTTCCTTTCCAAAATTCATTGGATGTTACAAAGTCTGTTCATACTTTACATAACAGAGGTTCCAGGAAATGTTTAAGAGATATATATGTGGATATATATATCGGGACTAAATAAAGTATCTCGTAACTTTATTTCATTCAATAATATTTCAAAGATTGAATCTATTCAAGTCTTAACTTGTGGTCTCATCTATGGGATGACCTTTTGAAACCTATAATACTTTGAACAGTGGTAGTTCAAGTAGCCTTATAAATGATATAAGTATAGTGAAGTAATTGGTAACTTCATCCCTTGTTTTTGCTTATATCCAGTAAGTAATTATCTCTCACCTGATAAAGGTTTCCAGCAAGTTATCCATTTAAATGCTTGCGTTATTGTTTACACTATATATTATCTTGCGAGCTGTAATGCTCACTCTTGCTTTATTTCTTCATCACACAACAACAGTTAGGAAGGATGGCCAGACTCAAGCAGACCCAGCGCAAGAGCGTGGGAAGCGCCCCGCGCCTTCCCGTTGAGATCATAGCTGCTATAGCTGCAGAGGTAGATCTATCTGTAGATACCTTCTACTTTTGGGAATCAATTATGTATAATTATAACTTGTGGCAGATAATGGCAATTAATTGTAAACTTATCAAGTAATCGTTTTGGGTTGAAATAACTTTTAAATTGTGGATTCAAAGACTTGTACCTATTTCAATTTCATCTCTGAGACTATAACGGGTTGTGGTGTGTGTTAGTAGGGGTTCACAGCATAAGGTTAACTGTTATTAATTAAGTGAAGTGATATTGTGGAAAGAAAGACCGTGATGACCCGGATCCCTGACCCCGGATCTGGGGGTGTTACAAAACATATACCATACTACTCCACAAATACATACACACCATAAACCAAGTATTTCAACAGAATTTCTTGAGTACGCAAAAACTTATACACCCTGGAATACCCTAACACATCAAAGGTCAATACCTTGTATTATCATTGAACCATTGTTCTTTCGATACTTGATTTTTAATCAGGCTTAAAGTCGTTCTTCATATTTATACCTTGATATACCCTGGTGATACCTGTGAAATGTTTTATGTTCTGAGATAAATGCTTTATCAATGATGATTATGATTCTGTTTTATTGAATTGCAATGGTTATCCTATTGAATTGTTTTAGAATTGGATGGTTTTATAAATATGGACCAGATTCGTGGTCATATTAGGCCAATGCTTGCCTTGGATCCAGTATATAGAGCAAAGCCGGGAGCCTTGCTCGGGGTTAGTGCATGACTGATCAGCAGCCTAACCTTGGTTTTTAAAAATGAAAAGAATATCCAATTCTATTCATTGCTTATCTAGAAATTTGATTCTTATGAATCATTTCAATTAATCATTGTTGAACCTCAGTTATTGCTATTATGACTTGCTGAGCTAGTTAACTCACTCTTGCAAATCTGTTTATCTTATTTTACAGTTGAAAAGGAAATTATTGGTAACAAGGATTCCCAGTCCAGTGTGCGAGCTAGGATTCCAGGATAAGATGGATCGAGTTAGCAGGAGCTTTATAATGAAGATGAGTTATATAAGATTGTAAGAATGATATCATTATCAGTTGTAAGCAGAACTAGTTGGGATTTGGTACGATGTAATAAAAGTTAAGGTTGTGGCTTTTTTTCATACTTTAACCTGTTGCGATCCATGGTTATGGAAAGAAGGGTCTTTGCATATATTACTTTCATAAGTAGGTATTTATATATTGAGTGCGTGTGTGTGTGTGTTGTGAACCCCAAACTTCTGACCTGGGTTTGGAGGGCGTGACAAGAACAATCAACCTTAAATCTACTTAGCTAAACATCAAGATTACAACAATACTTCCACCAAAACTAGGTTTACAACTATGTTCTAAAAGAATCTTGAACTTAAATCTTAAGTAAGGATGGGTCAAAGATTTATACCTTTCTTGAGAACTTGAGATGTGTTCTTTATAATGGTAAATTTTTGGGAGTGCTTGGTAGGGTTTTTGGAACCTTAAACAACCATTAAAATCAAGAAACCAAAGAAAAGTTATTATTCACACTATTTACTATCATCTTTCTTGAATTTATTTCACCCATCAAACCTTCATAAAAAGAGCTTAAAGATTTATCTTACCTTAGTTTAGGAGGTATGAAGCTTGAGAATTAATGGGGGAATTTTTCCATGGCTACAGCTTGGTTATTTGATTTTGATTTCTTCTTCTTTTTGGAAGAAGCCGAATGGAGAGTATTTGGGAGAGGGGAGAGAGTTTTGTGTTGCTTCTTGGTTGCTTATTGCAATAATGCTTGTGATATCTTGTTTATTCTTCTAGTATAAGGCCTAGGATTTATTTTTGTTGGCAAATCTTTGGACAAAACTAGCTAGCCTTTCTAGATTACAAGCTAAGCTAATTAGCTTAGCCAGTAGCTTTACTATTCCCTAGCCCTTAGATGATCATCCTGCTTCCTTAGCTTACTATTTGATAAAGTAACCATGGTTACTTTTCTACCATGGTTAGTTAGTGCGATATGTTTATTTAATCGTTTACGTGTTTGTTCGGTCGCTTAACGTTTTCGTAATAATTCCTCGTAAATGGTTCGCGGCGTAAATCCTTTCGTATTCGTTCTTTATGTTTTGAAGTATCGTCCTTGGATATAAATTCCTAGGGTTTTAAATTCGTAATTATATTGTGATTCCCGTAATTCTCGATGATTCGTAATTATGGTCGTTGTTCAAAGTTCGTTTTCTTTGAAACTAATAGTGTTTACATACACTTATTTGGTACGTATAATCATAATATCAACTTCGGAACTCATTTTCTCATGCACAACATAGTGTGGATTAAAAGGTTTTCCCCATCTGTCAGGGTTACTATTCATTAAATGTTTTTATAAAGTCTCAAAAATTCGAGTTATTACAAACATCCTCAACTAAAAGTTAACCATTAAGGTTTCAAAATGATGTTACTTTGAAAGAAGGAATTCTATCCGATAATTAACAATTAAGGAAGTATATTATTTTTCAATCATTTTATGATTTTAAATGGTTATTCGTTATATAAACAAAAGAATAGAATATTTCATGAACAAATATTTCAGAAAACTGGATATGAATTCTCGCTTGAGTGGGCGACCTAGTTAGGTCTCAATTAAATCATTCTTTGAAAATGTCATCAACAATTTAATTTTGCATATATAATGCACTATGAAATAATAAAAATTTGATTGGAAGTGGAACTAGCAAAATAATAACTAGTCCATATCAAGCAATATTATCAACCGGCTAAGAAAATGGCCACCACAATTGGTTTGGCCCATAGCAACTAGCTAGGACGATTAGCTAGGCTTTCACCATATTAATTAAAATTTTGACTAGTTAGGACAATTAACTAGTCATTCATGAGAACATATGCAATGTTAGGCCTCAATGATACTATGGAAGGGGGTTAACACAAGTATGTAACAGAAAACAAGTTTATTCAATATATCAAACTCTGTTACAGTAGGTTTAATCTACTCGCTCAGTGATGTATGATATCACTAAGAGCTGTTAGGGTTACAATGAATAATATTCTCATGAATGATAACACATATAGTATAAACCCTAATCTGTGTTTATATACTACACAGTTACAAGATATCTCCTAATTGATATGATATGTTTTGTTTCCAAAAATACATCAATCAGAGATTATCTACTGTAGTCCTTTAGCTATACAACTCTCCAAGCATATCTTCTTTTGTTTATCCAGATCCTCTCCTGTAAATCAGCTGCTTTTCATCCCTGAAGTGTATCCGCACTTAAGTTCTGATGTAAGTCCTGATGGCTTAAATTCTGATAACTTCCTGTCTTCAGTAAGTTCTGATTTCCAGTTAAGTTATGATAGTAAGTTCTGAAACTAAACAAATCAGATTGGACATGACATCACAAATATATCTAACAATCTCCCCCAACTTGTAAATTATAAAAATATACAAGTTTATAGATTTGACGATGTCAAAAACATTTAAGTACAAATGCAATGAGAGTTTATATGTACAACTAAATACAACTTACAGTCCATGCAGCTTTTACCAAATTCACTGAATCAGCCTGAATCCATAATGATTCCTTACAAAGTCCGATACCAGCCTGGTCTATGCATTTCTTTTAACTTAAAGTAACTGAGCTTTGACTTGCTGCAGTTCTTCATCTTCAGTATCACCAATCTAATATATGGCAGCTCTGAGTGCATAATTTGGATTTCTTTCAAGTCCATCTCCCAGTCTGATTACCCTTGGATGTGTAGAATCTTTATTATAGCATAAGAATCTTCCTTTCAGAATTATTTCTACCTTAGCATAATTCTTCCTCATAGGAATTTCTCTTCCATCATCCCCAGTCATTATTTGAGTATACTCTGTCATTCTTACACCAGAAATTCTGAGTAAATCTCTTATTGTCTTCAGAATATATTCTGACCATTTCCTGGTAACATCAGAATTTACCTCTAGTAGATAATGAATATATTAGAGCTCTTTGACAGATTTCTTCAGCACATCAGAGTGAGATAATCTATAAGTTATGCCATCAATCAGAAATAAGATCAATTTCTTTTTTTCTTCATAACCATCATAAGTATCCATCACTACTTGAGCAGAAAGCACTTTGTCAAGGTGCTTCTGTGTGATCTCTTCATATGGCTTGTCAATCAATGTGAATGGATCTCTAATATCAACTTCTATCCCAGTCTGGAATTTCTCTCTATCAGAACCTAATCCAGAAGTGTCTCTAGCTTTCTTGGATTTTACCCCAAATGGTGCAAGTTGATTCAACATCTAATTTGTCTTAGGCTGAACTGGAATAGACTTGTTCCATAGCAGCTTCTTCTTGTCTTCTAATGTTAAGCTGTCTATGTCAACTTGAGCAGTGTCAGATGTTGATGTCTTGAGGAATTGGTCAGGATTTACAGTTTCATCTGTAGCTTGCTGTTCTAAAATATCTTCAGGATTTATTAAGTTCTGAACTTCTTCACTCTGAACAACTTAAGCTATGTCAGAGGTTGTCTTAGATTCTTCTGTCATCCTCTTTCTCTTCAGAGTTTCAACTGTTTCATCTTCAGCAGCAGCATCATCAAAGACTTGAACCATCTTGCACACAGGATCCATCAAAATTTGAGGAATCTTCATTTTTTGTTTCTTGACTGTCTCCCCAACTTTTCTTTTTCCCTTGTCTTTGGGATCAGTAGTTGTTTGAGATCTAGTCCTTGATCTAGGAATCTCTGTGGTAGATCTTTCTCTTATCACAATCCCCTTTTCTTTTGGCCTTGGTGGCTTTTTAGCATCAGAAGCTTTTGACTTGGGTCTGCTCTTCTCAACAGCAAATTTAGCTTCTTCTTCTCTTAATTCCTCTAAATCCACTCCTGGATTATCCTTAAGAAATAGTCTTTTGGCCAATTCTTCATCAACAGATTGAATTTTGGGATCTTTGTAGAAGAATATTGATTTCTTTCCTTTGAATTTCAAAGTCTGCAAAAACTTCTGTGACTCTTGGCTTCCAGCTTGGACTATCACATCAGAAGTAGTTGTCAAAACTTGATCATCAGTATTTGAAGTATCAGCATTTGTGATCAACAAAGGAACATCCTAATCTGTTGGCTTCTTTTCTTCCTTATTCCTCCCTTGCATAGTAGATCTATCAGAGTTCTTGCTACCAGACATTCTCTGATGAGAACTTTTCTGTTGAGTGGGAATTCTGCTCAGCTGCTTCCCTTGACTTTGACCTCTACTCTTTTCAGAGTTTATAGAATCACATCAGATAATAAGCAGTGTTTAATATGTTACAATTTAAGCACATATTATATTGAGATAAGAAAATATGTAAACACTGATCATAAAGTCTGATGTATGAGAACAAAAACTAAATAGATTTTGAGAAAGAACCTGAAACCATTCCAAGTTCATTTAACAATCTTTTAAAAATAGTTTCACATAGTGGTTTTGTGAAGATACTTGCTAGTTGTTGATCTGTTGGAACAAAATGCAATTCCACTGTACCTTCCATCACATGTTCCCTTATAAAATGGTACCTTATGCTGATGTGCTTTGTTATTGAGTGTTGAACTGGATTTCCTGTCATAGCAATAGCACTTTGATTATCACAGTAAATATGTATTCTAGAAAATTCTAACCCATAGTCCAGTAATTGATTCTTTATCCAAAGAATCTGTGCACAACAGCTTCCTGCAGCAATATATTCTGCTTCTGCAGTTGATGTGGAAATTGATTTCTGTTTCTTGCTAAACCAAGAAACCAATCTGTCTCCAAAAAATTGGCAGCTTCCACTAGTGCTTTTCCTGTCTATTTTGCATCCTGCAAAATCTGCATCTGAGTAACCTATTAGCTTAAAATCTGATTCCCTAGGATACCACAATCCTATATCAACTGTACCCTTTAGATACTTGAAAATTCTTTTCACAGCTATTAGATGAGGTTCTCTTGGATCAGCCTAAAATCTTGCACAGAGAGAGGTAGTATACATGATATATGGTCTACTTGTAGCTAAATAGAGTAAAAAGCCAATCATACCTCTGTAGTTAGTAATATCCACTGATGTTCCATTATCTTTATCTAACTTAGTGGCAGTGGCCATGAGAGTTGATGCAGTAGAACTGTCTTGCATTCCAAATTTCTTGAGTAAGTTTCTGGTGTACTTGGATTGACTGATAAAAGTATCTTCTTCAATTTGTTTGACTTGAAGTCCCAGAAAATAACTCAACTCTCCCATCATACTCATTTAATATGTTGACTACATTAACTTGGAAAATCTTTTACAAAGTTTTGTATTTGTAGAGCCAAAGATGATATCATCAACAAATATCTGTACAAAAGTAAGTCCTTTTCATGGTTGAGATAAAATAATGTCTTGTCAATTATGCCTCTATGAAATCTACTTTCCAACAGAAATTGAGCTAAAGTCTCATACCATGCTCTTGGAGCTTGCTTAAGGCCATAAAGTGCTTTGTCAAACCTGTAGACATGATTTGGAAATTTTGGATCTACAAAGCCTAGAGATTGTTCAACATATACCTCTTCTTCCAATTCTCCATTGATAAAAGCACTTTTCACATCCATTTGAAAGACTTTAAACTTCTTGTGAGCAGCATAAGACAAAAGGATTCTTATGGCTTCCAATCTAGCAACTGGAGCAAATGTTTCATCATAGTCAATACCCTCTTGTTGAGAGTAACCTTTAGCAACCAACCTTGCTTTGTTTCTTGTAATTATGCCATCACTATCATTCATTTAACTCTTCCTGCATTGCTTGCACCCAATCAGCATCTTGAAGAGCTTCTTCCACTTTCTTTGGTTCAGTCTAAGATAGAAAAGAATGATAGAGACAATCATTTGTTGTTGATGTTCTAGTTCTGACACCTGCTTCAGGATCTCCAATTATTAAGTCAGGTGTGTGTGATTTAGTCCACTTCCTTACAGATGGAAGTTGATCTCTAGAACTGGATCCTCCCCCATGATCCATGCTGTCTCCATCAGCATTTTCTGATGCTCTCCCTGAAGTTATGCTCTCTGAGATTCCAGAATTTGAGTTGGATCCTTCAAGAATTGAAGAATTAAAGTTTCCAGAATTGTCAGAATTTGGTTCATCAGAACTTGATGAATCAGAACTTGAAGAGCCAGTGACTGGTTCTGATGCTTCTTGAGAGTCTTGAGATGTGGTATGATCATCAGCTTGCTCCCCCTGAACATGTGCATTTTCCTTTGGAGCAGTTACCACAGTTTCAATGACATCAGAATTTAACCCGTCAGAACTTACAGGATCAGGACTTAGGTCATCAGAATTTACAGAATCAGAATTTACATCTTCATTTTCAAATCTCAGTTGAGCATGATCATTGAAATCTTCAAGTCCAGTAATCTTTTTATCATCAAAAGATACATTGATAGATTGCATGACAACCCTTGTTCTTAAATTGTACACTCTGAAGGCTTTTGTGGAATGTGGATATCCAACTAAAATTCCTTCATCAGCTTATAGATCAAATTTTGACATCTGTTCAGGATGAGTCTTAAGAACAAAACACTTGCATCCAAATACAAGAAAGTATTTCATATTTGGCTTCTTTTTCTTCACCATCTCATATGGTGTTTTTCCATGCTTGTTTATGAGTGTAGCATTCTGTGTAAAACAAGTCTGCACAGCTTCAGCCCAAAAATAGGTTGGTAGATTTGCTTCATCAAGCATAGTTTGTGTAGCTACAATAAGAGTCATGTTCTTTCTTTCTACAACTCCATTCTGCTGTGGAGTTCCAGGTGCAGAAAATTCCTCCTTTATTCCTTTCTCTTTGCAGAACTCTTTCATGATTGAATTCTTGAACTCAGTGCTATTATCACTTCTTATTATTTTAACAGAATCTTTGACTAACTTATCCAGCTGTCTGACATGATCAGTTTGAGTAGATGCAGTTTCATTCTTCTTGTGCAAAAAATACACCCAAGTGTATCTTATGAACTCATCCGCTATAACCATAGCATATTTCTTCTTTGCAATAGACATGACATTGACTGGACCAAATAGATCAACATGCAGTAAGTGATTAGGCTCAAGAATTGAGGATTCAGTTTTGCTCTTGAATGAAGATTTTCTTTGTTTTGCCTTTTGACATGAGTCACAAAGACCATCAGGAGCAAATATTGATTTTGGCAGTCCTATCACAAGATCTTTCTTTACTAACTCATTTATGTTGTTGAAATTTAAATGAGAGAGTCTCGTGTGCCAATTCCAGCTTCTTCAATTGATGCTCTGCTTAACAGACAGATTGGAGAACCATCAGAATTTGTTGAAAGTCTGGCTTCGTATATGTTACCATGTCTATAACCTTTCAGAACCACTTTGCCTGTAGAATTACTTACAACTTCACAATGTTCTTCAAAGAAATCCACATGATAACTTCTTTCACAGATTTGACTCACACTTAACAGATTGTGTTTAAGTCCTGAGACAAGAGCTACTATTTCTATTATGACATTCCCAAGATTGATATTGCCATATTATAGAGTCTTTCCCATGTTGCCATCTCCATAAGAAACTCCTGGGCCAGCTTTCTCCACAAAGTCTGATAGCAGGGCTTTATTTCCAGTCATATGTCCAGAACATCCACTGTCCAGAACCAGGATGTTTTTCCTGTTGCCCTGTAATCACAAAGACCACTATTGATTAGTTTTTAAGGACCCGGACTTGCTTGGATCCTTTGTCCTTGTTAAGTTTGTTAGCATTTGCAGCGGATTTAGTTTCAGATTTATGCTAACATGCTTTTTATTAGACTATATATCAGACTTTACATCAGAATTTACACTAGAAGGAATTACACTAATTTTCTTTAAAGAAGGTTTTATTTCATAATAATCATAGTACAAACTATGATATTCCTTACAAGTATAAATAGAATGCCATAAACTACCACAATGAAAACAAGGATTTTGTGGTTTAAAACTAACAGGCTGACTCTTAACACCTGATCTAGGAGGTAAAGAGTTTATATCTTTATTTTTCCTGCAAAAAGAAGCAAGATGGTTAGAGTTTCCACAATTATAGCATTTCTTTCTAGGAGCATTAGGAACATGCATATAGTTATTACTTTTATTCACACCTTCCTTTCCATTCCTATTTTTCCTAGCTTGCTTTACCTTGTTCACATTTTTAATCTCTTTCAGCTTATACTTAACCTGCTTCTTTGTCATTAAGCCAATGTTTACCAAAGCTGGTTTATCTTGTTTTAATTTGTTAGAAGTTGACTTTTCTTTGACTTCTGTTTTAGAGTCTTTCATCTCTTCGGAATCAGACACAACAGTTTTTGCAACAAATTTAACAGGATTTACCTTTGGTTTTTCAGTCTGTTTGATAGAAATTGGCTTAATTGGCAAAGTCCATTTCTCACTTTTACCATCTTTATAACCTAACCCCTCTTTCTAGTTTCCACTACTTAGAATATTCTGAGTTGTTCTGCCTGAGTTAGTCCAAGTCTTGATGATTTCTCTTTCTTTTTCTAATTTAGTTTTTAGATAATCATTATGTTTAAGCAATTCATTCTTAACATACACATCATTATCTCTCTCTGTCTGAATAGTGTTCATCTTGACTAACTCTTCTTCAAGATAGCTATTTCTGTTTTTGTACTTTAGATTTTCAGATTTTAATCTTTCATTCTCTAAAGTCTGATCTATATAGCTAATATAAATGTTTTTCAGAAATAATCTCAACTCACTAATATCTTCAGTATCAAAATCAAGAGTTGATAGAGGTACATTTAGTTCAGCAGCATCAGAACTGCTATCAGTATTTGCCATTAAGGCATAGTTCACCTTTTCTTCAGATTCCGAAGTGTCTACCCAGTTTTTCTTCTTTGTGATAAGTGCCTGGCCTTTATCACCTTTTCCTTTCTTGAAATCAGGAGAGATTTGGCCTCTTTCACCATAATTGTAGCATTTGACATTTGAGTTGTCTCCTCTGTCAGACTTTACTCCTTTGCCTTCAGTCTTTCTGAACCCTTTCTTGTCAGAACTTTCACCTTTCCTGGAAAACTTCTTACCCTTTCTGAATTTCTTGTAGGCTATCTTTGTGATACCCTTCACCATAAGAGCACACAGTTGCATCATCTCTGCATCAACATCCACTTCAGATAAATTTTCCGGTTCTGAATCATCATCATCAGAATCTGATAACTCTGAATCAGACTGTATGATGAGAGACTTTCCTTTTGCCTTCCTAGAGACAATTGGCTTTTCTTCAGTCTTTAAAGCAACTGTCTTAGACTTCCCTCCATGCCTCTTATTTCTTTGCTCCATATCAAGTTCATGAGTCTTGAGCATCCCATAGATTTCATCAAGAGATATATCAGCAAGTTCATAGTTGTTTCTTATTGTAGTAGCTTTCAAATCCCACTTTTCAGGAAGAGCTAGTAGGAATTTCATATTTAAATCTTCTGGATCATATTCCTTATCCACTAGTGACAGATCATTCAACAGCTTTGTGAATCTATCATAAGTATCAGTTAGTGGCTCATCAGATTTTGAGTCAAAGTGCTCATACTCCTGTGTGAGTATTGTCTTCCTGTTCTTTTTGATGGCATTGGTTCCTTGACATCTCACTTCCAATGCATCCCAGATTTCTTTTGCAGTCTTGCATCCAATCATCTGATTTGACATGACATTGTCAAGTGCACTATGAAGCAAGTGTCTTACTTTTGCATCCTTTCCTAGTGAAGAGATGTCTTCAGTGGTGAGTTCTCTCTTTTCTTTGGGAATCATCTTCTGTGGCTCATTCCCAACTGCAACAGAAAGCTTTGTGGGCTTGTGTAGACCATCATAAATTCTGTCTAAATATTATGGATCTGTAGCTTCCAGAAACATGGCCATCTTCACACTCCATACAGGGTACTCAGACACCCTGAGCATAGGAACCCTGATGGTTTCATATCTACTGGTGTTTTAAATGGTTTGAACCTTTGCAGGTTCTTGAAGGTCTTATGTTTTTGATTGATCAGACATGACTGATTGTTTGTTTGGATCTTAACTATTTGTAAGCTTAACAAATTGGCTCTGATACCACTTGTTAGGCCTCAATGATGCTATGGAAGGGGTTGAATATAGTATCTACAATCAATTCGATTATAAACACAAGTATGTAACAGAAAACAAGTTTATTCAATATATCAAACTCTGTTACAGTAGGTTTAATCTACTCTCTCAGTGATGTATGATATCACTAAGAGTTGTTAGGGTTACAATGAATAATATTCTCATGAATGATGTAATGACTCGTATATTTTTTTTTAGTATTATTTAAATATGTAATTATTGAATAATTAATAAAATAAAATATATATATGAGTTGTGTCAGCGGGTTATTGCTTTGTTATTATGTATATGTGATTACTAGTGTATGTGATTAAATTGCGTGGTTAATTATTGGGTTGTATGATTTTGTTTCGTTTTTAAAAGTGGTTTTATTGCAGTTTTATTTGCATAAATATTTGGAATGTCTCTAAAATTATTTTTATAGTTTTATAATTACAATAATTATTTTTGGGATTTTATCAAAATTTAGAAATCAATATTTCATCAATTATTTAGCCCTGCATGATTTTCAAATTGCATTAATTTGTAAAATCCGTATTTAATTTTAGAATTTTTTAAAAATTATGAAATTCATATTTATTTAAGTTTGAAATATTCCGAGAATTTTAAAATTATTTTGGAAATTTTTAGGATTAATTTCACTCGCGCGTTGATTCGTTTAATTGTTAAAAGCGGGTATAAATTGAGTTTCAAAAATTATTTTAAAATTACGAAATTTATGTTTTTATAAATTTCGGGATATTTGTAACATTTTAAGACTGTTTTTGTTATTTTTTTAAATTTGTTTTAAAAGCAGCTTGGTTCGTTAATTATGGAATGCGGGTACGAGTTGTATTTCAAAAATGTTTTAAAAATTATGGAAATTTTATTTTATTAGTTTCAGGGTTTGAAGAAAATTTTAAGACTATTTTCGTAATTTTATAAAAAAAATTTATGCGCAACTTGGTACGATAAAATATAAAACGCTGGATAAAACCGGGCTTCCAGAAGGGGGAAATATACGTGTCAGATTCTAGGGAATTAAAAAGAAACGTGGCAGTGTTCTGTTGCTCTGTTAACACGTGACAGCTGTTCCTGGATTAAAATAATAATAATAATAATAATAATAATAATAATAATAATAATAATAATAATAATAATAATAATAATAATAATAATAATAATAATGCAAAACAAACAAACATATAAGAGAAAAAAAATAATAAAGAGGAGGGATCTCTCTCACTTCTCTCCTCTCTCGGTTTCTTCTCGTGCTGCCTCCCTGGTGCGAGTTCGCCGCCGGTGGTTCCGTTTTCCGGTTGGTTGCTCCGTCTGATTGCCTGGCTTTGGGTAAGGCATAATTTTGATATATATATATATATATATATATATATATATATATATACACGCGCACATGCATGTGTATATTTCAGTCGAGTGTTGTGCTTGCGTGATTCTGGTTTCCTTGCATTTGATTCTGGTTGTGTGTCCTGGCTGTGTCAATTCGAGTTCCTTTCTTGAGAAAAATACGAATTGTTGTTTAATTCTATTTCAAAAACAAAGTTTGATGAAATAATTTGATTTTTCGAACTAAATTTTTAAATTCTGAAATATTATCGGTGAAATTCGCGTTGGAAACCCGAATTTAATAGGGTACCCGTGAATTTTACCGCCGTCGGCGATGAGCCTCGGCGAGCCGATGGTGGACGGTGATGAATTAATTCTGAGTCCTAATTTAATAAATAAATAAAATGATTTGTATAAAGTGTTTTCGAAACTAAATAAATATTTGTATCACTAGTTGTATCGAAATGTGAGTTACGTTGTAATGTGGATTGTGGATTGTTGTGATTTGGTGGGATTGACGGCGATTATGTTTCGACGGGTAGGCCAATAAACAGAAGAGCCGCTGCCCGATTTTTTTCGGAAAAATTAAATTCTAAAATTCGGGAACGTATCTTGTAATTGTCGAAAATACCAGTCGAACGTGTATACTTGTATAATTCTAAGTATTTTACGAAATCTATATGCGGATCGTGGTAAAATATTATTGCAAATATTTGACAACCCTATTTTGACGAGACGACAGGTGTATGTATTTTCCGAAAATGAGTACAGAACCGAGTCTTGAATATGTGAACCCTAATTGTTGCGTGTGTTGTTATAATATGTATAATTTCGAGTCGGGATTTAATATCGTATGGGTAGGTTGTTAGCGAGGATATGTTAAGCATACCTAGTCGTCTAACATAGAATAGTTCGACCCTGTAGGTGTTACTCGAATGACTCGAGAAGTGGTATTGGACTAAAGATAACCTAGTGATCAGTCGACGAGCTCAGCAAATTCCCACGCGAAGGACCTGAGTGTCAAAGTTGGATCCAGGATAGTCTGCTAGTAAGGTGATAAAGTCGAGCGTCCAAGTTAGTCAAGGTCAACCGGTATTAGTTGTAAAGCTCTGTAAGGCAAGTACCCCTGATCATTCTTTTATGGTTCAGTATATATGAATGAACTGTTGCTTTATTTTCAAATAAGAACAGAAATGTTTTAAGTTATGTATCCCCTATAGTTATAAATCACTGTTTTCAATATGTTTTGGGGAAAAGTAACTTCAAAAGGTACCTATCTCGAATGAAATAATTTGTGAACTAGATTTTCTATGTGTGCTGTTAAAGTGAATGGTTTTGAAATGAGATAGGTAAAAGTGATTTTGAAAACTGGATAAAACGATCAGATATGGAATACATAGGGGCCAGAGTAGGCCTATTGAGGTGGCGTAAGAGGCTAATTCGGTTGCGCGCACTATATAACCGATTAGTCCAGCAGGTCAGAGACCTAGCTAGTCTCTGAGTTCCGGAACAGGTATATGGGATGGCAGTTAGAGCCGTCTGGTGTTGATAGCCTGATCAGCTATCTTCATATATCCGCTACGTATCAGATTTGGCTTTGTGGTTCTTGTAACGGAACAAGTGATTTACACAGTGGATTTGAAAATAAAAATGGCATGCTAGAATTAAACTCAAGTATTTATACACAGCACACTACTAACGTTATTGTTTTACAGAGCATGCTAGTTTTGAATATCCAGTTTATGAATGGTTACTTGTTTTCTAACGAGTTATGAATTCTGTTCCTATAATTGCTTTACTTTAAATCGTTTTACTTGTTATTCATATAGTGGTACTGCTGAGCAATTGATTGCTCACCCTTGTAGAATGTTTTATATGTGTATTACAGATGCCTAGGAGATTTTTCCGTGGTAGTCGGGGCAGGGTTCCAGTTCCTTCCGTTCCAGGCTACTCTGAGGTAGTTGTGTGGGACCAAGGATGGTCTGATGAGTTGCTATATTAATTTAGTTGCATTAAGATTGATTGTAATCAGTTGGTTTGGTAATAGTTACCTAAGTCATACTTAAACCTGGAAAAGATCTTGGTAAAGGGTCGTAATTATATTTTATCATTGAAATGATTATATTATATTTATTATTGTGGTTGTTGATGACGTCAACTCCTGACCCGGGGTTGAGGCCGTCACAAATGATAACACATATAGTGTAAACCCTAATTTGTGTTTATATACTACACAGTTACAAGATATCTCCTAATTGATATGTTCTGTTTCCTAAAATACATCAATCAGAGATTATCTATTGTAGTCCTTTAGATGTACAACTCTCCAATCATATCTTCTTTTGTTTAATCTAGATCATCTCCTGTAAATCAACCGTTTTTCATCCCTGAAGTGTATCCGCACTTAAGTTCTGATGTAAGTCCTGATGGCTTAAGTTCTGATAACTTCCTGTCTTCAGTAAGTTCTGATTTCCAATTAAGTTCTGATAGTAAGTTATGAAACTAAACAAATCAGATTAGACATGACATCACAAATATATCTAACATGCAACTAGGCATATTTCAGTTTGTTTGTAAAAAAAAATCTCAACATCGTAACCACTAAAAAAATTTATGGTTACCTGGATGACGATTTTGAAATAAAGAGTTTTTAAATTTGGGCCGAGAAGAGTTAGTATAAAAGAAGAATCAATTGAAGATACTCATTATGAATATTCATCGATGAATTGAGGAAAAATTATTAAAAATCTCTTGGATATTTGAAATAAAGTATAAATAGCTCTGAGCCGAACAAGAAGATCATAATCTATGAATGAAAGTTCATTCATCAACTAAAAGAATTGAACAAGTCCTGATACAGAGAAAGACTATTCAAGATGGTCACATCAGAAGTTCAAAGTAGGGAACGAAAAGGATTGCCTGATATGACTTATCAAGGCAATACGAATGATCAACAGTTTGGAGGGAGTGACGGTGATTAGATTCCAAAATAATTCACTGATTATCCTAACCCTCATTATCATCCGTCCGAGTATGATCCCATCTCTTCATCTTTGTAATTCTATGTTTCAACTAGTGTCTCCCTCAATCATCATTTTAAAATTGCTTACTAACTTGACTTTCGCACGTATATCTGTCATTCAGGTGTTTTACTTCGAAGACCTTAATCAGAAATATTCCAAAAGCATCTGTAGGGGCCGATAGGGGCCTACTACACGCATCCGTTACTAATTACAAGTGGCCAGTTCCCCTTAGAAATATATTAAAGAGATCACTCAGGGATCTCAATGCAGTCCATAAGTTCGGTGGCATATGCGTGTAATTGAACATACGTTACGGAATATATTTGAGGTCTACGAATATATATACGAAGCCTCTGACATCATATCTACCAAAGAATTCCACTCTAGACTAACTGGTCTATCCTTTTTAAAAGGTTCTAAGATTGAACCATCGCTCGTTGTAATCTTACGCCATTTAGTTGTAGCCATGCCATCGATTCTCGATCCTCTGAATTTTTGAGCTAAACCATCATAACCATACATGTTAACCCAACTAATAATATTGTGACGCCCTCCAAACCCGGGGTCTAGATTTGGGGGTCACTCGCCAATAAACCAAAATAAAATAATCACAGCGGAATAATATAATAAATACGACCCCTTTACCTGCACTGGATCGATCACAGGTTATAGTATGGAACAGGCACTACTACAAATCAAGTGTTATTACAAACCATAGTCTAATTAGTTTTACAACTTATTCAAATTTTATTACAAACCTCTAGACTAATTAAGTATCCCAAACTGTCTACCTGGAAACACACCAACTATTTACAAGCATAAAACCTCTGGTCAGACCTGGAACTTAAGCTTGCTCTGGCCTAGCTGAAAGAATCAAGATATGAAACAAGTATGAGCGAACGAAATGCTCAGCAAGTAATGAATAGCTTATGATTTGGAATAACAACAGTATATCTGATGAACAAAACCAACTAAACTAACTGAACAGCATCAAAACTGAAAAAAATTTGATAATAAACAACATTTGCAATATATTATGTTTTGGGACTGGAATCCTCGAACGACGGTGTGTTGCCACCGGTGATCAGCCGCGGAGCAACACCGGTATGCCGAAGCATATCCAACTAAACAAAAGGTACCCAAGGCACATATTGGCCTAGCAAGGTGTTATATCCTGTATAACACATAGCTCACACTGGACCGCCGCCACGGCCTCTTACGCAACCATCCAACCCATAAAAACAATTTTCCGCCAAAAGAGTCGAATCAAATGACATCCTTAACCACATAACTCCCCATTTCTCATGGTCCGGAGTTTTCTCAACAACCAATGGCGAAATAACCAGAACAATTAGTTATTCGCTAATCTCAATTTAAAGCTTTGCTGTATAGAGTAATTCATAGCGAAACATAAAATGTTTAACTATTCTGAACTTAGAATAGTATGGATATTGAAAGAATAAAGTTCAGAGTCAATATCAATTGAATGATAAATAAAGATATAGGTACTTGTATAATATGATTAGAAATGAACGTCACTTGAATGATAAGTGAAGTTAGGGTACTTGCCTGGTATGCTCAATAACCTCTTACTTTAACTCTGCTTCTAACTGCTGGCTACTATCTTCGTCTAACACTTGACTGCACTTCTAGCTACTCGATTCTATAAACAAAAGGATTATCTTAAGTGACAGAACTAAACTCAATCGACGTAATTCTACGTCTTGACATCTACCCGACCGTTTATAACTAAGCATGGCATAATAAACTGTAAACAGATAGCATACTTATCACATAACACATAATCATGACCTTTGTTTAACACATAATCACCTATTTCATGTAACACATACGTAAGATCATTACAAGACGCGCCTCAGTGCGTTAAGAATGAAAATCAGGTCAATATTAGCATTTATCGATCAAATACCGACTCAAGCAGGTACATAAATCAAATGACATTGCAATACAATAGAAATTAGGTCTCAAAAGTATTTTTATTGAAAGCGCAATATTTTTCTGAGTCTGTACGCGTTCGTTTCGTATTAAACGGACAAACGGTTGATCTATTATGAATTTTTGAACATTTTTCGGAATAAAACGGGTCTCCGAATTATTTAATAATTAAATAATATGCCTCGAATACTCGAAAATAATTTTATAAAAATTATCGAGCTTAGAAAATAATTTAAAATAATGTTTTAAAGCTCGAAACTATTTTTTGGAATTTTTAAATCAATTTTAAATAATTAAATCTAATTATTAAATCAATTAAAATCAATTCATAATTAATTAAATTAATTAGTCAATTAATTATAAATTAATCGATTAATTAAAATAATTAAAAACTAATTAAAATTAATTAATAAAATAATTTCAATTTATTTTTGAATAAATAAATAATTAAAATAATTCTCTGGATTTTTAAAATAATTTTCGAAATTAAATATAGATTTTTATGATTAAAACAGAATTTTAAAATAATTTTTAAAATAAAATAATTCAGAAACAACTTCTGATTTTTGATTTAGGGAAAATATGGATTAAAGCCGGGTTATATCCCGGGTTGAAACTGACCCGACCGGGTCGTTGAAGAACAGGTCGGCCGGTGCAGATTCCGGCGGCCGGGAACGAACTCCGGCGAACTAATTCACAGCCATAAACAGATGGTTTGATGCGAATTCTGTTACCCACCAATTCCAACTCGTCATAGCAACAATAATACGGCTTAATCGATCACAGGCACCCCCTGAAACCCTGTTCCCGGCGACCATCGCCATTAACGCCGGCGAGGTGCTTGAAAATCCGGCCACTCGATTCGGGGTTCCAACACAGAAACTATATATATGAATCAACTTAAAACTTCACGATCTACACTCCTGTAACCTCCAAATCTCCCCAGAATCAACCAAATTAAAATCCCCAAATTTCGATATAAACCCTAATTAACGGAATTTATATTTCACCTATTGTTCGAATGATTTAATGGCATAAACAGAAAGAGAATAGAAATCTGAACGTTTTGGTTACTCATACTTCAAATTCTGTAATCTGCATCACCTTCAAATTTGACCTTGATTTTCAGAATTCTTCAAGAACACCAAGAACACATATTCAAAGAATTTTCAGAAAATCAAACCTTAATTTCTATATGATATTGAACTCAGTTTTTGACGTATAATATACCAAATTGACCAGAAAAACATGCTCTACAACATGGAAGCATCAAATCACATCAACAATATCAAGAACAAAAAATCATCATTTAATTATCAAATAATTCGAATATAAATAATTAAATAAGAAAATTACTGTGATTTCTGGGCAGAAACTGATGATTGATTCAAAAAGAAGATTTCGAGAGCTTCGTTTTGATATGCTGCACGCCCGAATCGGAGTTCGATAACGCCTTCGTTCGTGTGTTTGATTCTCGGAAACGTATCGGTTTCTCGGGTTTTTCTCTATTTTTACGGTATTTTAACTGGTTACAAATAAATAAACGAAATAAACTAAATAAGAAATAGGCTATTTATATTTATGGAATATTGGATCGTTCTGGATCGTTTTGGATCGTTAAATTAGTTGCTTAGCCGCTAAGTAACTGTAAAAACGATACAATTCAATACCAGAATTGGATAATTATCAAAACCGGGCTTTTTATAAAACACCATATACGAACATAACGTAAAAATATCACGTCTTTCGAGATTACGGGTTTTTATTGATTACCGAAATAACTATCGTATCGAAAATATTGCGCCGGGCCGCGCACGGGTCAAACCGTAATCCGGATCGAAAAAGTCAAAACACGGAAAATGTCCGGAATTACCAGATTAGGTTAGGAAGGAGTTTTCGGAAAAGTTTCGGGTTGTAAAAACGCAAAACGATTGAAGTTGGAAGATTCCCGGCTTTATAAAATAATTTTATAATTATTCTGAAAATAATTAATAATTCATAAATCATTATAAAATCATATAACACTCCAAAAATTACCAGAAAAAAATACCACAATTATCTATATTTTATTCTGGACATATAAAAATTCAAATATTCAAATAATGTCACATATAACATTCAGATATCTATTCTACTTTTCAGATAATTCACCAAAAATTCACATAAAATCACATAAACAATTCCGAATAATAATAATAATATTTGAAAATATATGGGATATTACAAATATCATGTAGTGTACTCTTTTTTTTCATAATAACATTCGTGTATTATATTCAAATCCTCCTTAATGGAATTAAAAATCCTCAAGGGTATATCAGACAATATCTCTGCTGAATTCGTTACTAATACGATATTCAAATCTTTATTGGTAAAATGACAACTTCAACTAGTTTGGGTCAATAACCTCAACTGTATACTAATAGTTAGACTTTATGATTCTCACATGTGATGCCCCTTCATGGGAAGAACTACGAGTAACCAGACTCATGTTATAAAAATAAATATATTGTGTTGGTAATACCGTCTTTACCTCAAATGCCCTGGAGACTCGGCTCCGAGTTCTACATCCACATCCTTGCCAACTCATATATGATTCTAACTTTTTTCTTCTCATCATTCTGATAATCTCCAATGGTCCTACTAGTCATGCTTTAATACCTCAAACATACACTTACCCTTACCTACACATTGGGGCTACATTCGGTAGTCCAATGATGAACTCTATATGAGCTCTTACACAATCTCGCATCTAGACAAATTCCTAACACTCTCGTCTCTGAGTACTATAACTGTGACGACCTCAATCTCGGAGTTAAGAAATGAGGACCCACACACCATTAAACTAAAAATAAATAAGCATAAACCCTGATTAACTAATAACAGGATCTAAACAGGATTAAGTTTGAGACAAGATTACAACTACCAACCAGATAATATATATTACAACCCAAAATAATATTTAATTTACACAATTGATTCCCACTTGAAACTGATAGATAACCCATTATATCCTTATAACTTTCCAACTAAAGCGCTTGCTCATACATCATGTACTACCTGCTCTGCCATCTGGAAACCTACGACACGGTAGGGGCCACCAGGTACGCTCTTACGAGCAGTGCGCCTATGTCTGGCCATTTTCTCGCTTAACTGCCATGGTTAGAAAAAAGCAAAATATATGAGCATAAAAAGCTCAGCAAGTAACTACATAGCAGTTCAATAAAGCAATAACAATAGCAATATCTGAGGCATTCTACTTTTAAATCTCTAGGTGGCAGATTTCTATCTTTGGCTATACCAAGGTTATGAAAAAAGGTTTGGGCTTTCAAGAATCAAGGATTAAGATAGGGTGAAAGCCGACATTCATCGCAATTTAATAGCAAGAGAATCATATCATAAAGGCATAATAGAATCATGGACAAGATATATGGCATCATGGCATCATGTTTTCAAAACAACTTCAAAAAAACTTTATTTTAGGACGGTACGGATTACAGCTGGTGATCTGCCGCGAAGTAATCCCGAACCTCGCTGGGTTCTCAAATATAATGGGATCCCTAAGCAACATTTATCAATTGGTGTGAAAGGGACTTGCGTCTGAGTCCAATCCACTAAATCAATAAAAAAAATTGTTAAAGAGCAATTATCTTTTATAAAACTGATGCCAGGGAGAAATTACAAGGATTCCTAACAAGAGGATATAAATTATCAGTCGAGGATTGGAGTTATGAGACTCTTATCAGAAATTGAGTTATCTTCTCACAAGAGGGATCATCAAGGATGAGTACCAATGATTCAACAACTAAGGAAGAAAGTATTGAAAAAGAGTTATCACGATAATCAACAAAGGTAGGAGTGTCTGATATCAAGTGTAGTACATGGCGTACATCTAGTTACAAAGTTTGGATATGGAAATAAAGTATAGTTATCAAACAAAAGTAGTTCAAGGAATTCGAATTATAAGCAATGGTCAATATAAGGAATTATTGAAGCAATACTAGAAATCAAGTTCGAGGTATACAAGGGAATTAATCAACAAGGCAAAGGTATTCAAGTTAATGAAGAATTCAGGTAAATCAAAATATTTTGCAAGGAAATTCATAAAGGTTCTATTAGGATTTATGAGATCATAGGGTGACAAAGGAAATAGGAAATATAATAGGGTATGAGTCAATCAAATTGTTATTAACGGGACGAACAAGATCCAACAACATGTTATCACAAGAATCAATATTACGGTTTTTCAGAAATCAATAACAGGTTTATCACAAGTATCTAAAAGGATCACTACTTTATAATGGAACTAGCAATATCAATTCATAAGACAAGGCAGAGTTACTTGCCTTAAATTGCTTTCCTGCTTTACTGAAATTGAAACTGAACTACTGAAGCTGAACTACTGCCACCTAAGTTTCCTTTTCCTTTTCTAGCCTGAATGCCTCCACTATTTGAATCTACAATCCAAAACATAATCCCTAATTAGATACTTATTCACACTCGACGTTTCCTGAACATCTAACGATTATCCCAACTCACATTGAAGTTTAACTTATATACACGAGTATAATCACAGAATATTTACATAGCACTTAGTAGTATATACTTATATACTTAACTCGTATATTCAAGCATAATCATAGAGTACTCATATAACACATAGCGAGTGTATACTTGTATACTTAAATCTATATCTTAACAAAACAATCACGATTTAAATAACTCGACAACCAAACAACTATTCCTTCAATTTTAACTAAAAACATTCGAACCAAAACAAATGGTACCAAGCCAAGAAATCAAAATACAACCACTTAACTTGACATGCAACTAACCTAACATCTTTTAAACACCAAGTCAATCTTACACAAACCAATTAATTAGACTCTAAAATCAAATTGACCAAACAACTTGAATCAACCCTTTTTAATACCATATACCATTCGTCTTTTTCAATAAAATACAAATAATTTATCAAATATCGACATGCAAGGTTCCATTTACAATTTAAACCTATTTTAATCCATTTAAAACAAGAACACTTATTGAAATAATTTCTTTTAAATCAAAAACCGAACAAAAACATTGTTTTTGAACAAAATCTTAACATGCATAAATCCAATCATTTATTCCTTTGAAAACCGAATGAAATCCATGCTTTTAATAATCAACACTTAAATTATTCGTACTTATCTACTCACATATCCAACATAAACCAAATTCTATTTCCAAATTAAATAATAACCAAATTAACAGCAAAACAACTTGTATAATCGACATGCAATCAATCAACTCAACATGCAATACTCTAAATCATAAATCCAACTTAATTAAACCCATGATCTAATCATTTAACCCATTTTCTTTCCAAACCAAACAAAATATAACTTGATTATACTTAAGATTTTACATGCATGTAAATAAACCAACTCAAAAACAAAGGTTTATATATATATATCATCAAAACCCTTTTGCAAAACTCATTCATTCAAACCAAACACCAAATCTTTGAACCAAAATCCTTTGTAAACTTTAAATCAAAATCAAAACCCACCTTTTTAATAGCAAAAGTCGAAGCTACGTCCAAAACAAATCCAAGAAAATCACACAACTTATGTACTATACTGTCTCTTAAGATCATACACTAAGAAATTGTGTTTTCTTAGATATAACTAAGAGATGTTGATGCAAAAACTTTCTTAAACACTTGCATGCAAAGAATATATGAATAGGGGATTGAAAATGATGAAGATCAACGGCAAGATCTTTAAATTCTAAGTAGATTTTGGTGTTGCATGTAGGAGAGAGAGGGGGAGAGAGAGCCGAGAGAGAAGAAGGAGATGGGAGAGATGAAAAATAATGTGAATGAAGTGGTGGTAGAATTGAAATGCCTTTTGTTTGATTCTCCCATGTGTTTATATTAGTGGAATTGTAAAATTACCAACCTACCCCCCTCTCAATACTAGCACAAAATGTATGCAAGGATAATATGGTAATTTGGTTAGGTTAAAATGAGATAGTGGGGTGGTTAATGATACAACTACCCTTCTCTTATATTGTGAGTGGAAATGCATGCAAGGGCAATTAGGTAATCTAATAATTATTAATCTAATTAATTACAAAGAATACATTTTATAAATAAAACCATAAATCTATAAATTAAAAGAGTGACATCATAAAATAGCTTAGAATTTTAGGAATTTAATAAAATAAAATTAGAAATTTATAAATAAAAATAATTTTAAAAACTATTTTTCTTAAAGAATTAAAATGCAGTTATAACCTATATAAATAGAAATTAATGCACTTCTTATTTTCTAAAATTCCAAAAAATATCATACAAGCATATAATCACATAATCATGCACCTTAATAGTTAACAACATAGATTCACATATCACGTATCGTAATAAAATATACTTAATCATAAAATTTTCCTTTTTACTAATATTCATTATTCGCGTAACGGGTCACGTCTTGACTGACGGCCCGACGCTGAGCGTTTTCAACTACGTTTCACCACCATTCTCTTTATACCAGCTGACACATCAAACTGGAATATAATATTTATTTAAATATTTCCATTCTCACATAATAACACATAATTCACAGAATTACACTTTACTCGCATAATTAATTCACGAAAATTTCCAGTCGTTACATTCTAACCCCCCCCTAAAAGGATTCTGTCCTCGGAATCTAATCTAAACCAGATAGAATGGGGATAGTTCTCCCGCAATTCACTTTCTAATTTCCAAGCTAACTCTTCTATCCTGGGATTTCTCCACAAAACTCTAACTAGAGGCACCACTTTATTTCTAAGCACTTTTTCTTTACGATCTAGAATTTATACTAGATGTTCCACATATGATAGATCTCGTTGAATTTTCATGGGTCCTAGCTCAATCACATGACTAGTATCAGCATTATACTTCTTCAGAAGAGAAACGTGAAACACGTTATGAAGATGTTTCATCTACGGAGATAACGCTAACTTATATGCTACTTTTCTGATTTGCCTTAGCACTTCGAATGGTCCAGTATATTTAGGACTCAGCTTGTCGTTCTTCCCGAATCTGGATAGACCTTTCCATGGAGGGATCTTTAACAATACTTTGATTGCGGGTGCGAACATCATATCTTTTTTCTCTTTCGTCTGTTGCATCAACTATGGGCTAATAATTTGCATTCGCCAACTTTGTCCCAGTAGGTAGGGGATCTTTGATTGTTTGAATAGTCCTTTCGCTTTGTCCAATGTTCTGCGGATGATATGCCTTACTCATTTTTCAATTTTGCTTTCAAATGATCATGAAATTGTCGCCAATATCTCGAGTTAAATTTCAGATCTCTACCGGATACGATAGACACTGGAACTCCGTGACGCATCACGATTTCATCCACATACATCTTAACTAAAATTTTCCAATGAGAATCTTTCACTGATATACAAGAAACACGCTGACTTTGTCAATTGATCAATTATTACCCATATTGCGTCATGATTAGACTTAGTCTTTGGTAATCTTACCACGAAATTCATCGCGATAAGCTCCCATTTCCGTTCAGGTGTGTCTAGTGGTTGAAGCAATCCACTCGGTCGCTGATGTTCCGCTTTTACTTTCTGGCATGTATAGCATTTACTTATCCATTTCACAATCTTCCTTTTTTTATATTTGGCCACCAATAACTTTTTTTTAAGTCCTTTTACACTTTTGTACTTCCATGGTGAATCGATAATCTTGAGTTATGCGCTTCATGAAGAATCTTGTGTTTCAATTCCATAACACTAAAAATTTCAGATACGCGAGCAACTTGGTATATTCCTTTATTATCCTTTTGAGCCTTAATTTCTTTTCTAGACAACTTATCCTTCTCGTTGTTCATCATTTGTTCTTGATGACGTCGAATCTTTTCTAAAATTTGCGGATGAAAATTCATCGCATACATTACCTCACTTCCCATTTCTGGAATTCGCACTTCTATTTCCAACTTCCCAAAATCCTTGATTAATTCCTCAGATGAAGTTTAACACATTCAACCCTTCTTTACGGCTTAGCGCATTTGCTACAATATTCGCCTTTCCGGGAGGATAACTGATAATACCATCGTAATCTTTGATCAATTCCAACCATCTCCTTCGCCACATAGTCAATTATTTCTATGTAATAATATACTTTAAGCTTTTGTGGTCCGTATAAATCTCACACTTTACACCATACGAATAATGCCTCGAAATCTTAAGGGCAAATATAATCGCTGCTAATTCTAGATCATGCGTAAGATATTTCTGCTCGTGTGGCTTTAATTTCCTTGTCACAGATACTATCAATTTCCCGTATTACATCAACACACAACCTAGCCCTTTATACAAAGGATCGCTGTAGATCACAAACTTACCTTTTCGTCGGGTGAAACCTACACTGATGTGGTTACCAACCTTTTCTTTAACTTTTGAAAGCTTCCTTCGCACTTATCCGTCCAAACAAACCTTTCATTCTTCCTTGTCAACTTAGTCAATAGGATAGCAATCTTAGAAAAATCTTGTACAAATCTCCTGTAATACCCTGTTAATCCAAGAGAGCTTATGACTTCTATAGGAGTCTTAGGCCCATCTTAATTCGTCACAATTTCTATTTTGGATGGGTCTACTTTTAATACCTTCACTGTTAACCACATGTCCAAGAAATTGAACTTGCTTTAACCAAAACTCATGCTTCAAAACTTTGCATATAACTTCTCGTTCCTCAAAATCTCCAAAGAAATCCTTAAATGTTCCATGTATTCTTCCTCCGTCTTGGAGTATATCAAGATATCATCAATAAATAATATGATCATGAACTTATCCAAATATTCCTTGAATACTCTATTCCTGAGATCCATAAATGCAGCTGGTGCATTTGTCAATCCAAACACCATCACAAGAACTCATAGTGTCCATATCTTGTTCGAAACGCCGTCTTGGGTATATCGTCCGCTTAATCTTCAGCTGATGATACCCAGATCTTAAGTCAATCTTTTAGAAACAAGTAGCTCCTTCCAATTTATCAAAGCAATTCGTCGATTTGCGGTAGAGGATACTTATTCTTATTCCTCAACTCATTCAATTCGCGATAATTGATACACAGCCTCAGACTTTTATCTTTCTTATTTACAAATAGCACTGGGGCACCCCTCAGGGATACACTCAGGCAAATAACTCATTTTTCCAGCAATTCCTGCAACTACGTCGCTAACTCTTTTATCTCGACAGGTGGCATTCGATAGGGAGCTTTCGATATTGATTCCATTCCAGGAGCCAAATAAATCATAAACTTGAACTCTTGATCTGGAGGTAGTCCAGGTAATTCATCTGGATGCTCATCGGGAAAATCTTTAACTACTGGAATATCTTCAATCCTTAAGGGCTCATTTTCTACATCCTTCACATGTGCTAAATATGCTTCACCCCCATGTCGTAACAGTCTCTTTGTTTGAATAGCCATTAGAAACTTCTTCTCTTGCTCCTTTCCTTTGAATATCACTTCAATACCATCGTTGGTCTCTAATTTCACTTTCTTACTTCTATATTTGATTTGCACATAGTGGTTTGAAAACCAATCCATCCATAGTAGAACGTCAAATTCTCTTAACTTGAAAAGAATTAAGTCAGCGGAAAAGTGCCGATCTTCTATAATCCTATCGCAAATGGGACATATTCTCTTGGAAGTAACTTTTTCTTGATTCGCTACTTCTCTAATCAAATTAGGTTCGAAAGGGTATACAACACACTTTAATCTAGAAATATCACTTTCAGCAATAAAGGATCTAGTTGCTCCAGAACATTAACACTTTAACTTTTACTGAGTTTATATCAAGCATACCTACCACCACATCCGCATTCTGCACAGCATCTTTCATTGTCATGTTGAACGTTCTTGCCCTTGGCTGAGCTGCTGGTGCTGCAGAGGGCGATGGTCCAGTAATCCTAAGCACATTCGCCTTCTGAATAGGCTCCTTACAGTTCCTTGCCATACGGCCCATCTTTCCCTATTTAAAATAAGTCAATTCTGGCTTCCCTGCTTCATTTGGGCATTCCGTCGAATAGTGACCTTCTTGATTGTACTTAAAACAAATCACGTCTTCTTGTCTCAGATTCAAAAAACTCATTTCCAAATGGTCTTGCATATAATTTGGAAAATACTTCTCTAAAACATCTTTGTAAACTTCTCCCAGATTATAACTTTTCCTTCAAGCAGCGCCTTTGAATATTTCTACCTATAACTTGCCTCAACCTAAAGGTAATAACTTGCGTACTGCGCCTTTTTCTCATCCTTAACTTCCGCTAACTCGAACGCTTTTCCATTTCTCTCAACCACGACTGAGCTTTAATCGGTGCTGGTAATCCTACAAACTATAGGGATGCACGGACTAAAAATGTTTGAAGTTTCCGACTTTAGGGGCTACATGTTGTTACAACAGTTGAACAAGTCGGTTCATCATAGGAGTATCTTGGTTTAGTTCTTGGTCTTGGGTTTGAGTTTTTGATTAGTGGTTTGGTGATGTGACCATTCTTTACAATCCTTATTGAGCAATTATTTAGTAATACGATAGCATGGCATATATAACAATAAAGATTCTTCTTGAAACTATTTGTGGGTTTTAAGCTTTACCCACTTGCACATGCAATCCTGTTACTACATAATTCGCTCATCAGTTATGGTCCTCACATGGTACAAGATATGATTTACAAGGTATCTAGAAACAAGGTATGTAAAAGAGTTGAGAAAGATTTCCAGGGTTTACAAGGCGAAAGATTTATATAAGGCTTCAACAGTGCATAATAAAGAAGTTTAGGTACAATAAGTTCGGGCATAAGGTACAATGATACAGCAAGATAAAATAGAGGAAAAACTAGAAAACATCCCCTTTCCTACCCTCAACTTCTACCTAGCCTCTACTGACTACAACCATAGAAAACCAAACATAATACAACAACTGCTCCACCAAAGGTCCTACATGGTCATCACCATCTAACTATCCAAGATCTCTCTCAATACGGACTACATCCAACAAATGATCTTATAAACCCTCTGGGCCTCATCATCTGCATCACTAGTGGACGGTCCCTCGTCCAATCTCCTCCGGAAAACTGCTCCACCATCTTAACACGAACTATCTACTCGTCATCCAACACTGAAGTCTGCTGCCTAGAATCACGAGCTAATCTATCCACCAAAGCTCTCAACTCTTGATATTAATACTCATTTTGGTGTCATATTAAATTAGATATCAATATGAACTTTGATGCTCACAACATCCCATACTGAAGTCAACATCAATCATCTATATTAATACCACTTTTGATATTTAACAACAACCTAAGTATCAACATCAATCAGAAACTGAATTAAAACCGCTATCGTCTGAACTAGTGTCCTGAGAGAAGACATAAAATAGTAGCCACGAAACAATATTAGGGTTAAATAAACCTCCAACTAACTCAAAGCCCTAACTCTATTCACGCTCTTATCCTATTCACTTAGACTATACCTAATAGTCTAACTCAACTCTATATGAGTCGAACACTCTCACAATATAAATATATACCCAAAATACCCTTTTTATCCTAACTTGTCTTAGGGACTAGATCATGTAGCTCTGATACCAACTTGTGACGACCTCAATCTCGGGGTTAGGAAATGAGGACCCACACACTATTAAACTAACAATAAATAAGCATAAATCCCGATTAACTAATAACATGATCAAAACAGGATTAAGTTTGAGATAAGATTACAACTACCAACCAGATAATATATGACAACCCAAAATTATATTTAATTTACACAATCGATTTCAACTTGAAACCGACAGATAACCGATTATATCCTTATAACTTTCCAACTAAAGCGCTTGCTCACACATCCTGTACTACCTGCTCTGGCATCTGGAAACCTATGACACAGTAGGGGCCACCAGGTACGCTCTTATGAGCAGTGCGCCTAAGTCTGGCCATCTTCTCGCTTAACTGTCATGGTTAGAACAAAGCAAAATATATGAGCATAAAAAGCTCAGCAAGTAACTACATAGCAGTTCAATAAAGCAATAACAATTGCAAAATATGAGGCATTCTACTTTTAAATCTCTAGATGGCAGATATCTATCTTTGGCTGTACCAAGGTTAAGAAGAAAGGTTTGGGCTTTCAAGAATCAAGGATTAAGATAGGGTGAAAGCCAACATTCATTGTAACTTAATAGCAGGAGAATCATATCATAAAGGCATAATAGCATCATGGACAAGATATATGGCATCATCGCATCATGTTATACACATTTATAATAAAAAAAAACTTCATTTTAGGACGCTACGGATTATAGCCGGTGATCATCCGTGAAGTAATCCTGAACCGAACACTTCTTGAAATCATTTCTTTTAAATCAAAAACCGAACAAAAACATTATTTTTGAACAAAATCTTAACATACATAAATCCATTCATTTATTCCTTTAAAAACCGAATGAAATCCATGCTTTTAATAATCAAAACTTAAATTATTCATACTTATCTACTCACATATCCAGCATAAACCAAATTATATTTCCAAATTAAATAATAACCAAATTAATAACAAAACAACTTGTAGAATTGACATGCAATGAATCAACTCAACATGCAATACTCTAGATCACAAATACAACTTAATTAAACCCATGATCTAATCATTTAACCCATTTTATTTCCAAACCAAACAAAATATAACTTGATTATACTTAAGATTTTATATGCATGCAAAGAAACCCACTCAAAAATAAAGGTTTATATATATATATATCATCAAAACCAATCGAACATTAAAACCCTTTTCCAAAATTCATTCATTTGAACCAAAAACCAAATCTTTGAACCAAAACCCTTTGTAAACTTTGAATCAAAATCAAAACCCACCCTTTTAATTGAAAAAGTCGAACCTACCTCCAAAAAAAATCCAATAAAATCACACAACTTATGTACTATACTCTCTCTTAAGATTATACACTAAGAAATTGTGTTTTCTTAAATATAACCAAGAGATGTTGATGCAAAAACTTTCTTAAACTCTTACATGTAAAGAATATATGAATAGGGGATTGAAAATGATGAAGATCTATGGCAAGATCTTTAAATTCTAAGTAGATTTTTGTATTGCATGTAGGAGAGAGAGAGAGAGAGAGAGAGAGAGAGAGAGAGAGAGAGCTCAGTGAGAGAGAGAAGAAGAGAGGGAGAGAGAGGCAAGAGAGAAAAAGGAGATGGGAGAGATGAGAAATGAGAAATGATATGAATGAAGTGGTGGTAGATTTGATAAGCATTTTGTTTGATTCTCCCATGTGCTTATATTAGTGGAATTGTAAAATTACCAATCTACCCTTCTCTCACTACTAGCACAAAATGCATGCAAGGATGATATGGTAATTTGGTTAGGTTGAAATGAGATAGTGGGGTGGTTAATGACACAACTACCCTTCTCTTATATTGTGAGTGGAAATGCATGCAAGGGAAATTAGGTAATCTAATAATTATTAATCTAATTAATTACAAAGAATACATTTTATAAATAAAACATAAATCTATAAATTACAAGAGTGACATCATAAAATTGCTTAGAAGTTTAGGAATTTAATAAAATCAAATTCAAAATTTATAAATAAAAATAATTTTAAAAACTATTTTTCTTAAAGAATTAAAATGTAGTTATAACCTATATAAATAGCAATTAATGCACTTCTTATTTTCTAAAATTCCAAATAATATCATACAAGCATATAATCACATTATCATGCACCTTAATAGTTAACAACACAGATTCACATATCACGTATCGTAATAAAATATACTTAATCATAAAATTTTCCGTTTTACTAATATTCATTCTTCGCGTAACGGGTCGCGTCCTGACTGACAGCCCGACGCTGAGCGTTTTCAACTAAGCTTCACAATCATTCTCTTTATACCAGCTGACACGTTAAACTAGAATATAACATTTAATTAAATATTTCCATTCTCACATAATAACACATAATTTACATAATTACACTTTACTCGCATAATTAATTTGCGAAATTCCCAGTTGTTACAATAACTTAATGCTCTGATACTGTAACACCCCCAGATCCGGGGTCGGGGATCCGGGTCATCACGGTCTTTCTTTCCACAATATCACTTAACTTAATTAATAATAAATAACCTCATGATGTGAACCCACACTAACACACACCACAACACGTTATAGTCTCAGAGATGAAATTGAAATAAGTACAAGTCCTTGAATACATAATTTAAAAGTTATTACAACCCAAAATGATTACTTGATAAGTTTAAAGTTAATTGCCATTATCTATCACAAGTTATAATTATACATAACTGGTTCCCAAAAGTAGAATGCCTGATCTACAAAAAGATCTACCTCTGCAGCTATAGCAGCTACGATATCAACGGGAAGACGCAGGACGCTTCCCACGCGCTTGCGCTGGGTCTGCTTGAGTCTGGACATCTTTCCTAACTGTTGTTGTGTGATGAAGAAATGAAGCAAGACTGAGCATTACAGCTCGCAAGATAATATATAACTGTAAACAGTAATGCAAGTATCTAAATGGATAACTTACTAGAAGCCTTTAACAAGTGTAAGGTAATTACTTACTGGATATAAGCTTAAAGGAAGATGAAGTTACCAATTACTTCACTATACTTATACCATTTTAGAAACCTACTTGAACTACCACTGTTCAAAGTATAATAAGTTTTCAAAGGTTCATTATATAAATGAAACTACAATATAAGACTTGACTAGATTAAATCTTTGAAATATTGTTTAAAGGAAATGAAGTTACGAGATACTTCATTCGATGGAAACACCATTATAACTGTTTGACCCTGTCAATGCTTCGGCAACCACGCATCCGTAGCTTTTCGATCGAAATGCTCCGGGTAATATTGCAGAAATATCCAACTGGATGATGAACTCATTACGGGAGTTTGCCGCACCAGGAAGACCACTTACGATGATCAGTCGCAGTAGTGCAACCCCACCATTTTCTACATGTAGAGGAGAACCTGTCGGATTTACTTGTCAACCGAACACTGGACTTCTGAGGAATGGACCGTCTTAGCGGAACTTCCAGGCCATTTGGGCCAATATAATAAGGCTGGATCGGCGTCACTCGACCACTTACGCCACTCCTAGTTCAGATGAAATCCATGACTCTGAAACGTAAAGCTCGTCCTCCCTTTCCCCAAGTAGAAACTTGTTGATACGGCTCCACCAAGAAGTCGTATCTAGTTGGAAAGGAAAACTCATCGATATTTCCCAGGCGGTGCCTGTTAATGGATTAACTTGTTCTAATAATTTTACTTCCCGGGTGTTGGGTAAGTAATCAAAAACTCTTTTATCAAAACAACAACCTTGTTGCGAATATAAAATACACCACAGAGCCAGATCCCTCAGGTTTTGAGCGAGTATTTAAATCCCCTTCGGAAGGAGGATCTTAAATATAAAAATGAGTTTTGGGATCCGCCCTAACTTTTAAAATCATTTTGAAGACTCGAAAACATTTTTAAGAATGTTTGGAGTAATGCTGATTTAATGAAATAAATCAGTCCCGATATATTAGAAAATATCTGAATATTATTATCTAAATAATATTCCCATAAAGGATAATCTTTATAAAAATAATTGAAGTAGAAGTTTTAAAACTTATACTTGAAACGAATAATAAATAACAAAAGATATACTTATACGAAAGTACGATCTTTATTTATATAATCGAAAATAAGTTTGATTATCGAAACCTTATTCTTTAATAAAATAAAGAATATTATTTAGTAAATAAGCGGAGTCATAAGTCCTCGAATGAATATTCAAAATAATATTCATAAAATAGAATAAACGGAGTCATAAGTCCTCGAATGAATATTCAAAATAATATTCATTAATTAAAATAAAGTTATCGTATAAACCTTATTCGATTAATAATTTTTAAAACTCTATCTATATATATATATATGAATATATATAATATACTCGGGAACATCGACTCCCGGTTTTAGAAAATGTTCATCTTTGGGTCCCCTATACTAAGGGTATACGCAACTATTGCTTATCTCTAGCATAGGTATTATGCAACTTATAAGCATTTGAATCAACAATTAGATAACAAGATTATGAAATAGACATGCATATATACCATATCAGCATGCTCCAATATATCGCAGGGTTTGCTAATAACAATCATGCATCTATCACAGGATAATGCATGTACATATATACATCACAGCAACAGTATAACGGGTAGAAAACTTGCCTGAGCGACTGGGGTGATAAAAGGCTTGGGACGAGTCTGGTAACCTATAAAAAACATATAAGTTGGAATTAAACCAAAGTCGCTTAAGAATCTATACTTTAACCAATTAGACCCTAACGTTCGCTTTTACGCTTAACGATTCACTTAAGTCGCTCGAGTACCCTCGGCTCCACCATTTTTAATAAATTAACCATTAAGATTTTTAAGGTGATTCTTTTGCGAGTACCCTACCAACTGCCTAACCCACTTTAAATAATTGTCTTATACTCCAATTAGTCATTTAAGGGCCTTAACCAAGGTTTCAAAGTAAGGCGAGGGGTAATGGTTCGTTCGCGAAACGTCGTTACTTAAAACGGTCGTTTCTCCTAAACCGTACATCGGATTTAGGCGAACCACATATCAAAACGAAGCTCGTAACATGAATTATCTAATCCTGATGTTAAGAACAAAAGCAGTCTAAGGTAAATCGGGCATTACGATGGCTATGTTTACGCGATTACCAAATTTTATACTACTCCAAATCAATCCACAATCAACCCAAAATCATTACTACAACCAAAATACATCCATACACTACTACAACAGCCCCAACATCTCAAGATTTCCAATTTATACTACTTCTCAATCATGATCTAAAAGCTTACTTAAGTTCATTAACTAATAATCAAGATTTACTACTCCAAAAACATTACAAAACCAACCAATCTCTAAATATACAATAATCATGCCTCTCATGAACTATACTACTCATAACAAGCTCTTAACATTCAATAATAATGCTAGGTTAAGAGATTATACCTTCCTTGAGAGTAGGAGTAACTAATGAGCTTGAAACAACCTTGGAAAATCCTTACTAAATCTTTATCTAAACAAAAACACAAGATCAAAATTTCAAGTTCTTGAAAAACACTATTCACTCTCTTCTTCCATGAATTATTGGAAGAGATTGTGAAGGAATTTGAAGCTTAGATTTATAGGATATCTATATCTATGTACAAGGAACCTTAGATAATACCTCACTAATTAACAAAGCTTGGAACTTGAATTTGAATTTTCTTTCCTTTGAAAAAGAAAAGAGGTCGGGAGCTTCTTCTTGAATAATGAAAGTCAACTTTATGTTTTGTGATTTGTGATTTGTTTTGCTTGGTTGTTTTGTTTTGTTTTGCTTAATTACCTTTTAACCATGGTAAAATTTGTGTGGCTTGTAATCAACCAACAATTCCTTCCCTTTTGGTCATGCTTATGTCATCTTCCCACACTTGTCCTCTTCTTGTTGGTGTGATGGCATCATCATCACTAACCTCTTTGATTAACTCCTAATTACTTGGCTAATGATCGCTGATCTGTTATATGGTTCGCTTAACTTTCATTTTCATTTATCGTTTGAGGGATCATACCCTGTCTTATTACTTGGGTTTCCTTAACCTTTCTCACTACATTATATTCCTTTTATGATCCTCTCTTATAATCCTTGAATTTAAATCCTTTTTATCCTGTTATCTTATACTCAATTCTTTCGGTATCTGGTGGATTTTCGGGTTAAAAAAATCAAAGTGTTCGTATTTGGATTCTGACGATCTTTACATACACTTATATACCATATAGAGTACTAATAAGATCTCAGAATAACAATAAAAGAACCTTAAAAAGTGTGGCATGAAAACTTTTCTTATTCAGCATAATCAGCAAAAACACTATTTATAAGGGTTACAAAAAGTTCAAAATTTTGGGGTTATTACAGTCTCCCCTCCTTAAAAGGATTCCGTCCCGGAATCAAATAGAAAACAAATGGGGGTACTTTTCTAGCATTGCGCTCTCTAGTTCCCAAGTTGATTCTTCCACATTATGATTCTGCCATAGCACTCTGACTAGCTTGATCACTTTGTTCCGAAGCACCTGCTCTTTCTTATCCATAATCTTTACTGGTTTCTCCACGTAAGTCAGATTTGGTTGCATATCCACCTGCTCGTACTCCACTATGTGTCTGGCATCCCGATGATACTTTTTTAGCATTGACACATGGAACACATTATGAACTTGTTGTAGGTTCGGGGGTAAGGCTAGCTCGTAAGCCAACTTCCCAATCCGTCTTAGTATCTCAAAAGGTCCAATGTATCTTGGGCTTAGTTTCCCTTTCTTTCCGAACCTCATTAATCCCTTCCAAGGGGATACTTTTAGCAGTACTAAGTCCCCTATTTCATACTCCTTGTCCTTTCAGGCTAGGTCTGCATATTTCTTCTGTCTGTCTTGGGCTGCTAACAGCCGTCCTCTGATGAGATCCACTATGTCTTTGGTCCTTTGGACCACTTCAGGTCCGAGCATCTTCCGCTCTCCTACTTCATCCCAGTATAAAGGAGATCGGCACCTTCTTCTGTACAGGGCCTCATAAGGTGGCATTCCGATGCTGGCATGAAAGCTATTATTATAAGAAAACTCGATCAACGGTAAGTGATCATCACAACTTTCTTTAAAGTCTATTGCACAGACTCTCAACATATCCTCTAGTGTCTGGATGGTCCTTTCACTTTGCCCATCCGTTTGGGGATGGTAAGCGGTACTCATGTTTAATTTGGTCCCCGCACATTCCTGAAAGCTCCTCCAAAATCTGGAGTTGAACCTGGGGTCTCGGTCTGAGATAATGGACGCTGGGACTCCATGTCGCATCACTATTTCCTTAAGGTAAATTTCCACCAGTCTATCGACCGTGTATCTCTCATTGATAGGAATGAAATGAGCTGACTTTGACAGTCGGTCTATAATCACCCATATGGCATCATGGTTGGCTTTCGTCCTTGGTAAGCCGACAACAAAATCCATGGCTATCTGTTCCCATTTCCATTTGGGAATCTCCAGGGGTCGTAAAAGTCCACTGGGTCTCTGGTGCTCTACCTTTACTCTTTGGCAACTCAAACATTTGCTTACCCATTCTGCTACATCCCTTTTTATGTTGGGCCACCAGTAATACTCCTTCAAATCCCAATACATCTTGGTGCTTCCCGGGTGAATGGAATACCTTGAACTATGGCTTTCATCCAAAATCTCATCTTTAAGCTCTTGAACATTCGGAACCCAAATGCGGTAGGAGTACCTCATTATTCCTTTATCATCTCTCTCAGTATGGATCTCTTCTCCAGTCATTGACTCTCTTCCTTCATTCATTACTTTCTCTTGGCACAATCTAATCTTTTCCAATAACTCTGGCTGCATCGAATCTCAAATAGCTTTTCAGTTCCAGCTCCGGTTACCTGTACTTTTAATTCCATTCTCTCGAAATCTCTTATCAATTCCTCCGAAGTCATTATCATTTTGAGTCTTTCCTTCCTGCTTAGGGCGTCAGCCACCACATTGGCTTTCCCTGGATGATAGAGAATCTCACAATCATAGTCCTTGATTAGTTCTAACCATCTCCTCTGGTGCATATTGAGCTCTTTCTGCGTAAATATATACTTGAGGCTCTTATGGTCTGTGAAAATCTCGCACTTCTCTCCATACAAGTAGTGCCTCTAAATTTTGAAGGCAAAAACTATTGCCGCGAGCTCCAGGTCATGAGTAGGATATCTAATCTCGTATTCCTTCAGTTGTCTTGACGTATACGCAATCACCTTACTGTGCTGCATAAGCACACACCCTAATCCTTTGTGCGACGCGTCACTATATATCACAAAATCTCCTTTTCCGTCTGGCAATGCCAACACTGGGGCCGTTACCAACCTTTTCTTTAATTCTTGAAAACTGTTCTCGCATTTTTTCGTCCATTCAAACTTCTCTGTCTTACGAGTAAGTCGTGTCAAAGGGGCTGCGATCTTCGCAAAGTCCTGTACAAATCTACGATAGTAGCCGGCCAATCCTATGAAACTCCTTACCTCTGTGGGTGTGGTTGGCCTTTCCCAATTTGAGACCGCCTCTATCTTGGAGGGGTCGACCAATACTCCTTCTTTATTGATCACATGTCCTAAAAACTGTACTTTATTCTACCAGAATTCACACTTCGAGAATTTGGCAAATAATTGTTCCTCTCTGAGTATCCCTAGAGCTATCCTCAAATGCTCTGCATGTTCTGCCTCGGTCCTTGAGTAGATTAAAATATCATCGATAAAAACTATCACACACTTGTCCAAGTACTTCTTGAATACTCTATTCATTAAATCCATGAAAGCCGTTGGGGCGTTGGTTAATCCAAAGGACATTACCAAGAACTCATAGTGCCCATACCTGGTACGGAACGCGGTCTTGGGAATATCTTCGGGTTTAATCTTTAGTTGGTGATATCCAGTTCTCAGGTCAATCTTGGAAAAATAAACAGCATCCTTTAGCTGGTCGAACAGATCGTCTATTCTAGGTAACGGGTACCCGTTCTTTATGGTTAGCTTGTTCAACTCTCGGTAGTCGGTGCACAGCCTCATGCTCCCATCTTTCTTCTTAACAAATAACACTGGTGCTCCCCACGGAGATACACTGGGTCTTATCATACCCTTATCCAAAAGTTCCTGTAATTGGTTAGCTAATTCCTTCATTTCTAATGGGGTTAACCGGTAAGGTGCCTTTGAAACTGGCGCCGTCCCTGGGGCCAACTCAATAGCAAATTCAATCACTCTATCGGGTGGTAATCTCGGATGGTCTTGTCGGAATACATCTTCAAATTCGTTGACTACCGGAATATCTTGCAAGTTGGGAACCTCCTTCTACGTGTCCACTACATAGGCTAGGTAAGCCTCATTTCCTTTTTGTAGCATCTTATTGGCCTGGGCCATGGTCAAAAATTTCTGTGTCTGCCTCTTTCCTCTAAATATGCCTTCTTTCTTCCCTAGGATATTCAACTTAACTTTCTTCCCCTTACAGTCTATCTGAGCATCATTGCTAGATAGCCAGTCCATTCCCAAAATTACATCAAACACCCCTAATTTAAAAGGAATCAGTTCAACACTAAAAGATTGTTCCCCTATGCCTAACTCACAGGCGGGGTGAATCTGATTAACAGGAATAATTTCATGGTTGGCTATTTCTATTTGTAAGGGTTCTATCAAGGGTTCAGCCTTAAGTCTTAATTTATGCACAAAGTCGTTTGATATAAAAGATTTAGTTGCTCCAGAATCAAATAAAACATTTGCAGTGACTGAATTTAATGAAAGGGTACCTGCTATCACATTTGAGTCTTTCATAGCATCTTGCACTGTCATGTTGACAGTCCTTGCAGTAGGTGGCTTATATGAAGCAGCTCTGCTTGCTCCTGAAGCTGCTGGTTTGTTCATTGGGCATTCCCTCTTCTAATGACCCGGGCGTCCACACTGATGACAAGTGGTGGTTGGAATGACGGCAGGGACTGACGAAGGGCATTTATGGGAATAGTGGCCCACTTGACCACACTTAAAGCAGGTTACTGGATTTCCCTTACACTCCCCAGAATGCATCCTTCCACAAGTGTTACAGGCTGGCAATGGGGGTCGAGACTGGTTGGAATAGGACATTCTTGACTTCTGGCCGCTCTGGCTCACATTCACACTCATCGGCTGCTTAAACCCAGTGCTCTTTCCCGGTAGGGACACTGCTCCTCGATTAAATCTAGTTGGGAAGCTCCCTCCTGCGGAACCTCCACCCATGCTCACACTTTTCCTCTTTATTCCCTTCTTCTCTCTTTTCTTCTGCATCTGTTCACTTCCGGCTTCTGCAATTGTTGCCTTTTGCACCAGAGTGGCATAATCAGTAAGCTCAAGGATTGCCACCCTATTCTGAATCCACGGTTTCAGTCCCTGCTGAAACCTCCTAGCTTTCTTTTCCTCGGTGCTCACAAACTCCGGCACAAACCTTGATAACTCAGTAAATTTTGCTTCATACTCTGCTTCAGATAAGTTATTCTGCTTTAGCTCCAAGAACTTGAGCTCCATCTGGTTCTCCATAAAACTCGGGAAATACTTTCCCAAAAACATCTAAATGAATCTCTCCCAGGTTATAATAGCATCTGTCTCCATGTTTTTCTTGGCCTCCCACCAGTAGTTAGCCTCTCCTTTCAGAAGGTAGGTAGCAAATACAGTTTTCTGTGCCTCATCGATACCCAAAATCTCAAAAGATTTCTCCATTTCCTTTAACCATGCCCTTGCCTCAACTGGGTCGGCTGATCCGTGGAACTCAGGGGGCTTAAGGGACTTAAAAGCCCTGAAAGAGTTTGCCACTGCATTGTTACTTCCTTGAGGGGGTGGGTTGGGTTGACGTTCCAAATTCTGTCTTAGGAGTTGCATGAACTGGCTCATGGGATCCATGCCTGGGTTTGGTACTGGTTGCTCAACCTCGGTTTCTCCTTCTTCAGCCTCTATCTCAAATCCCTCAACATCATATGTTTCCTCTTCCTCTTCATACAGGGAGTCATCCTGTTCCACATAATCCTCATCTTCCTCTTCACTGTGTTCTTGGTTTCTATTGTCCTGATTATGGCTTCCCTGGTCCTCAGACCCAGGGTTCGCCCTAGTTCCAATCTTTCTTGGCGGCATGATTCTGATAATAATAAAAACAATTATTGGGAAAAATTCAACGTTAGGTCACAATCATATACAACATTGTGCCTTGCACAGCTCTTATAATGGGGAGAACGTATATCGCAATTCTATTATTTTAAGAAAGTTCTAATACGAAGTGCAGTAATAATAATAATAAAACAGTGATCCCGTCACTATGGAACTGAACTGAAAGGAAACAAATATATACATAATGCGAGAATACATAGTTTGATCTGGTCAAAAGTACAACAGTGCTACAGTCATCTGTCCCAAAAGTGATACACAAGAGTCTATCTGTCTAGTCAGAAAAAGGGATGCTATATACAAGTCAACTATCCCGGAAAATTGGCTCTTACTAAGGCCTCGGCTAACTAGACAACTAGACTATTCCATCATCAATCCTGAATCACACACCGGAACGGGTCAGCTCCCAAACCCTTTCCATCGCACGACGGAAGATATAGTCGGCCTGCCGCCTGGAGATCCTACCATGCATGTCCCCCTGGAGAGATCTGAGTCTCGCTCGGGACGTGAGCTCTATCCCCGTAAGCTCCCTCCTCAAGGATCGGGGTATAGAAGCCCTGGTCTCATAAGCTCGGGTACGCCTACCCGCCCTCTCTGCATCCAACTCCCTCCTGGCCTCATCCAGTCGGGCCTCGGCAACAGCCACTCGGGTCCTCAAAACATCCTGAACATATCCATGAGCTAACGAAGACTGCCTCTGGGCAGGGTCAAGAGGTGGTGAATCCGGAGCCGCTGAGGGTGCCTCCTCGGTCTGCCTAGGCTCGGAAGTATGGGTCTCTGAGCTGTCATCATCAGGAATCCAAGATAGTGGTGGAGGGGTAGGGGCTCTGACCACCGGAAGTGTGGGTAAAGGGATACCAGCATACACTACCACAGATCCAACATGCTCCTCAGCTACTGGGACCTCATCCGGGTCCTCCTCATCTGGAATAGCAATAACCTCTGTCTCTGACTCCTCTGAGGGGTCCTCCTCATCTGAAACAGCAATGACCTCCGTCTCAGGCTCCTCTGAGGGGTCCTCCTCATCCTCCTCCATCTCAGGCTCCTCCTGATCCTCAACATCTAACAATGCCTCATCATGCTCACGCTCGAACATCTCGGGGTCCTCTATCTCAGGCGCCTACACATTAAACGAGCTAAGTTACTATCATGATACTTATAAGGGTTCCCGTAAGGGTTTTAACTGTCAGCACTACTTTAAGTAGTCCGACCATGAACTTGGCAAGAGTTCTTATTATCTTTGTGAGTTTATTATTATATCGTCGCGTCATCTCTGAGGTTTATAACGCTTAGCTCTGATACCATTTCTGTAACACCCCCAGATCCGGGGTCGGGGATCCGGGTTGTCACGGTCTTTCTTTCCACAATATCACTTCACTTAATTAATAATAAATAACCTCATACTGTGACCCCACACTAACACACACCACAACCCGTTATAGTCTCAGAGATGAAATTGAAATAAGTACAAGTCTTTGAATCCACAATTTAAAATTATTACAACCCAAAATGATTACTTGATAATTTACAGTTAATTGCCATTATCTGCCACAAGTTATAATTATACATAATTTGATTCTCAAAAGTAGATGGTCTAAACTACAATGGATCTACCTCTGCAGCTATAGCAGCTACAACATCAGCGGGAAGACGCGGGACGCTTCCCACGCGCTTGCGCTGGGTCTGTTGGAGTCTGGCCATCTCTCCTAACTGTTGTTGTGTGATGAAGAAATAAAGCAAGAGTGAGCCTTACAGCTCGCAAGATAATATATATAGTGATAACAATAATATAAGTATCTAAATGGATACTTAATAGCATCTCTATCATATGCAAGATAATTACTTGCTAGATATAAGTAAAAACAAGGAATGAAGTTACCAATACTTCACCACTCTTATATCATATAAAGTTACTTGAACTGCCACCGTTCAAAGTATTATAAGTTTTAAGTAAAACATCCCATAGATGAGACCACAAGTTAAGACTTGAATAGATTCAATCTTTGAAATATTATTGAATGAAAAAGTTATGAGATACTTTATTTAGTCCCGATATATATATATATCCACATATATATATATCCCGAAAACATTTCCTGGAACCTCTGTTATGTGAAGTATGAACAGAGTTCGAAACATCCAATGAATTTTGGAAAGGAAAAGAATTTTGGCATAAACCCGATATCTCGCTGATCAGGCAAAGATACCAATAAGTAACCTTTTCTACTAGTAGATGGATGAATTCCTCACCGGTCATCACCCTGGCCGCATTAGGACCTCGCGCTAGACCGTACCCCGGCCCCTCACGCGTTGATGGACTGCCACCCAGCCACTTACACAATAATAGACCGTACCACGGCCTGTCGCTTATGCCGACTCAATGAGATGGGCTTACTTCCCGAACGTTGGGCAAGTAATCAATTCATTTACCAAATCTGCAACCTCGTTGCGAATATAAAATACACCACAGAGCCGGATTCCCCAGGTTTTGAGCGAGTATTTAAATCCCCTTTAAAAGGAAGATCTTAAATATAAAAATGAGTTTTGGGATCCGCTCTGACTTTTAAAAATCATTTTGAAGACTCGAAAACACTTTAAAGAGTGTTTGGAGTAAGGCTGATTTAATGAAGTAAATCAGTCCCCAGAATATTAGGAAATATCTGAATATTATTAATTAAATAATATTCCCATAAAGAATAATCTTTATAAAAATAATTGAAGTAGAAGTATTAAAACTTATACTTGAAACGAGTATTAAATAACCAAAGATATACTTATATGAAAGTATTATCTTTATTTGAATAATCGAAAATAAGTTTGATTATTGACATCTTATTCTTTAATAAAATAAAGAATATATCTCAGCAAATAATCGGAGTCATAGATCCTCAAATGAATATTCAAATAATATTCAATAAATAAAATAAGCTGAGTCATAATACCTCGAATGAATATTATAAATAATATTCATTAAATAAAATAAAGGAGTCATACATCCTCAAATTAATATTCAAATAATATTCATTAAATAAAATAAAGTTTAAAGTTATCGAATAAACCTTATTCGATTAATAGTTTGGAAAACTATAACCATATATATATATATAAATATATATATATATATATCCATATCCATATATACAAGATTACTCGGGATCCTCGACTCCCGGTTTTAGAAAATATTTTCACCTTTTGGGTCCCTATACTAAGGGTATAAGCAAGATACCGCTATCCTCTAGCATAGGTATTATCAACTGAACCAACAGATATATATTGAAAGAATATGAAACAGGCATGCATATATATACCATAGCAGCATGCTTCAATATATCGCAAGAATTTGCTAAATAACTAACATGCATCTATCGCAAGATAATGCATATACAAGTGTATACATCACAACAACAGTATAACGGATAGAATACTTGCCTGAGCGACTTGGGGGTGAGAAAGGCTCGGGACGAGTCTGATAACCTATAAACAACAAGTAAGTTGGAATTAAACCAAAATCACTTGTAAATCTATGATTTAACTAACTTAGACTCTAATGCTAGTTTTGCGCTCACCGATTCGCTTAAGTCACTCGGGTACCCTCGGCTCCACCATTTTTAATAATTTAACCTTTACGAGTTTTAAAGCGATTCCTTCGCGAATGACTTACCAACTGCCTAACACACTTACCATAAATGTTTCATACATTAATTCACCCTTTTTGGTCTTTAACCTACATTCCAAAGTAAGGCGAGGGAAAAAGTTTCGTTCGCGAAACGCCGTTACTTGAAACGGTCGTTTCTCCTAAACCGTAAATCCGAATCGAACAAACTACATATCAAAACGAAGCTCGTAACATGAGCTATCTAAACATGGCAGTGGTCACAATCTAGCAGGGGGTTCTCGGGTCCTAATGCTATGCACAAAAACAGTCCAAAGAAAATCGGCCGTTACGACGGCTATGTTTACGCGATTTCCCATTTTTTAGACTATCCACAATCAACACAAACCATCCTCAAATCCAACACACAACAAACACCCATCCTTATCACATCATAACAATCCCAACCAATTCAATTTCAATCATTCATACATATGCTTAAACCTAACTTTAATCATACTTAAGTTTCTTTAAATCAAAACCACAAAATTACCATTTCATTTCACTACCATTCCAAATCTCAAACTCTAATCATAACAACAAGATACAATATCAACCCACTACTCAAAATCACCTTATAATATATATGAACCTAGGGTTTGGAAATGGTATACCTTCCTTGAAGTGGTGGGTGGAGCTAGGAAGCCTTAAGAAGCTTTGAGAAGCCTTAGGAAAGCTTGGATCTTCAAGAAAACAAGAAAAAAGTTCAAGTTAAAAACTTGAAAACACTATTCATTGTCTTCTTCCTTGATTAAATGAAGAAGTTAGAGAAAGAATTAATGGCTCAAACTCATGATATAGCCATAACTAAGCATAAAGATGGTTAGGGAATTTTCTTACCAATTAAGGATGCTTGGATCTTGATTTTGGAAATTTTAGCCTTGAAAAAGTGTAAAAAGCCGAGAGCTAGGTGATGAACAAATGCCTTGGTTGATTTTTTGATTTTTGATGAAATGATTTGCTAGCTTGGTTGGCTTGGTTTTGTTTTTGATTTAGCAAATTACTACCTTGCCCTTGAATTTGTGTGGTCCTTAATCAACCACACCTCCCTTCTTCCCATGTCATGCTTACCTCATCCTCATGATGTCATCCTTCCTTCCTTGTCTTCTTTCTATTGGTTGGATGACATCATTCCCATTAATCCCTTTGATTAACTTCCTAATCGTTTGCCTAATGACCGCTGATCTGTTATACGGTTCGCTTAACTTTCGTTCTCGTTTATCGTTTGAAGGATCATACCCGGGATCTTATTACTTAGGTTCCCTTAACCTTTCTCAATACATTATATTCCTTTTTATGATCCTCTATCATAATCCTTTAATTTAAATCCTTTTTATCCTGTTACCTTATACTCAATTCTCTCCGTATCTTGTGGATTTCCGGGAAAAACCAAAGTGTTCGGAATTGGATTCTGACGATATTTACATACACTTATATACTTCATAGAGTACTAATAATATCCCAAAATATCCATAACAGAACCCCTACATAGTGTGGCGTGAAAAGTTTTCTCATTCAGCTAAAACACTATTCACAAGGGTTACAAAAAGTTGAAAAATTTTGGGGTTATTACAGTTGCCACACATAATAACATAGCAGACCCATTAACAAAGCCACTGTCTCAAAATCACTTTGATCGTCATAAAGAAGAGATGGGTATTAGTTTCCAGAGTGATTGGCTTTAGTACAAGTAGGATACTGAAAGAGATGTGTTCTAAGTCCAATCATGTATGATGATTTAGGAATAACTTTTATTTAATCGATTTTGATTTGAATTATATTAATAAAAGGCTTATATTTTTCAATTGCGGGCTTTATCTATTTAAGTGTTTAAATAAGATATACCATGGTTTAGAGAAAAGCTTTTATGGATTATGATGAGATCATAATAATGAGACATAAAAGATGATAACTCTGAACTTAAGTAGTTCCTGGTCGTAGATTTACTAATTGGTAGTTAGTTATCCGCAAAAATTGGTACATACTATGCTTGCTTCATTATGAAGAATGTCTGTTCTCATAGACATATGGTGACACTATAACTAGTATATATGTGCTTATTATAGAATAATTTCACTGAACATGACCCGCACAGCTGAACAACTGATGGATTTCACTCACGTATTAGTAGTTGTTCATATAGTGATAGTTGTACAAATGTCCTTAGACTTGATGTCATCATAGTCATCTTGTGTACACTGAACTATACTTTGGTTTAGTTCTTAGTCTCTAGGAAAAATAATAAGGACTCTTCTGGGTATAAGAATTTGTATACGAAGATAGTGAATGATCAATAAAGGATCTGCTTCTTCTAGTGAAATAAGAGAGTTTCCAATGCTATTTCATTTATGCTAGTTCAGGAATCTCTGGCCAGAGCAAATAAAATTAGAAAGAAGTTTCTAATTTGCATTAAACAGAATTATGCATAGTGAAGAGGAAAATATATGATTAAATTAGATAGGCTTGACATGAGATCCATGCCATATATTAATCGGGACATTGTTGGGCAGAAGAAATTTATTGTACGGCAAATATACACTGAATAGGTTCTTGGTATTCTAAGCAGTGAATTCATATTAGCCGGATAGTCGTGATATATTGAGAAGTATCTCTCACGATGTAGAATAAATATGATTAATTTATTAAATATATTTAATAAATTAAAAAACCCATATAAATAATAATAAAATAGTTTTATTATTATTTATTTCTACTACTGCCTTTTATATTGAACCTACAGGGTCACACCATAAAGAGAATGGTTTATTGGTGGAGGAGTTAAATTAATAATAGTTAATCATTATTTATTTATGAAATAAATAATTGATTAGCATTTTTATAACCAATTAGATGTGATTTAATTTATTATAACATAATTAAGATGCTTTCTTAATATTATTAATTAAGAATTAAATTTGTATAATTAAATTATGTAGGGAATTATTTTCAAAAGAGATTAGAAAAGAAATTAATGATTAAAAGGGATTTTAATTATTAACTAATAGATTAATGAGAATAATCAAAATATGGGGTAAATAATTTTATGGAAAAATTTTAGCTAAAAATTTTGTCTATAAATATACTATTATAAACCCTATTAGCCTGAACCTTAATTTTCATAAAAGAAAGGAGGAGGAAACCCTAATTCTCTCTCAGCCTCTTCCTCCCTCCATTGCTTCGATCTCTTGGTGGATACCGGTAGAGTGCTTTACACTTGGGGAGCAGCTACTAGGGGTCTTCATTCATCGTTCATGGATTGCTTTAAAGGTTAGTTTTCGATTCTATAACTATATTCATGAATCGTATGCGATTAATAAGGGTTTATGCGTTAAAAATCGTTATCCATGCTTCCGCGTATATGCTAAATCCTAACACCATCTTCATCCAATTTTTTTCCGAATACCCGCTTAGTGCCAATCACTGTTTTTCTTTTAAGTCGGGGTACCATCTTTCATACTTTTTTCTTTTAAAACTGATTGAATTCTTCTCTCATAGTAATAACCCAATATGGATCTTGAAGTGCCTCATCCACTTTCTTAGGCTCCATTTCTGAAAGAAACCCTGACATTCATTCTACGTGGCACGTCTAGTTCTCACTCATGTGCCAAGATTACCAACGATCAATTCAAAAGGATGGTCTATGTTCCACACCCTCTTTCTTGGCATATAAGATCCTGATGTTTCCCCTTGTTCAGCATTATGTTGAGTACGAATTGTAGATCCTCTTCCTGCTCCCCTGAGTTGCTGCCACCATGGCTTGATGATTCTGATATTTATGGAGTGGTTCTAGTAAGGCTTTCTCTCTGATCTGCATAACCAGCACCATTACCACTTGATTTAGGATCATTATTTCCATCAATAGTAGGAATAACACGATCAACCTCAGGTTCTTCTTCATATAAAGGATCATCTGGAAGATTCTCAAATTCCAGAGATTCAGAATCCTTTTATCTTTGCAGGCTTGCAAACTTCATGTCGTCAAACGTTACATTAAGGCTTTCAATCACCTTCTGATCAGCAATCACATAAACCCTGTATGCTTTATATTATGCAAGACATGCCTTAATAAAACAAGACTATGTCAGATTTACAATCCCAAGATTAAGTTGACTTGTTATTTCTATGCAATATGTATTTGTATTCTTTGAGTTTGTAAAAATGTTGAAGAAGACTATACTGGAATATTTTTCAATAAAACAGCCAACAAGCTAAGGAATAAGTCCCAAGAAGAAGATCAAGCCTGATCATGCCTCAGAATGAAGATATAGTAGCTTGGAGAAGAATAACGATGTAGACTGAAAAAATGTTCTAAGTAAGATGTCAAGAAGTCATAGATCAAGAAATATCGATAAGTATATTGAGAACTGCTCAAGCTTATCGAGAAGTCAATTTGACCTGTAGAGAAGTCATTTCTCTTGTAGAGAAGTCATCTCACTTATAGAGAAATCACTTTGTCTATAGAGAAGTAGAGTACATGAACAGAAATAGAGATATTGACAAGTTAAAAGACATGTAGAGTAGTGAAGATATCGACAAGTCATAATACATATAGAGATATGAAGATGTCGACAAGTCAAAACACATATAGAGATAAGAAGATGTCGACAAGTCAAAATGCATGTAGAGATATGGAGATGTCGATAAGTCAAATGCATGTAGAGAAGTGGAGATATCGACAAGTCAAAATACATGTAGAGAAGTGGAGATATCGATAAGCTTTTTTTGTACTTGGAAGATCTCGATAACAGCTTCATCTATAGAATACATCTATCATGAAGATTTCAAATTACCGGTACACAAACCATTTTATCATTAAAATGAAAAGTCTACAAATACAGCTAAGAAGTGCAAGATCAAGGGCCAAGATGAATTGGAAAAAGTAGTGTAGCAGACCTGGAAGATTATATGCAGATATACAGCACTTAAAATAGAAATAGAGAAAAGAGCTTTAGAAAATATGTTATAGTCTATTTTAGTGCAATTTGTGTAAAACGTTCATGTTGTTCTATAAATCATGTCATGGGTCCTTTGTTCCAGTGGTAACAAAAACATTCTAGATTTTCTTGTATTTTCTCAAGAAGGACTTGAGTTCTTTAATTTTCAAGAACTCAGATTTCTAGCACCAAAAATTTGATTTTTAATAATAGATTAAATGAGTTTTGATTTTCTTTAAGCTGTAAGTTATTAAGTTCAATACACTTTAAGATGTTAAGTTCAAAAAAGCCTAAACACTTAACTTGATTTTCTTGAAAACAATTCAAGAAGTTTTTCAGTAAAAATCAAGAAACATACATTTACCCCCTCCCCCTCTGTGTGCATTTTATACCTAACACTTTAGATTCTAGAGAGTAGCCAAGAAAATGCCTTATTCTGCTTTAACATCAAACTTTCCTAGATGCTCATTTCTTTCCTCAAGCTCAAAGCATTTAGCCCCAAACACATGAAAGTATTTTAGTGTTGGTCGTCTGTCATTCATAATCTCATAAAGAATCTTATCATGATATTTATTAATCAGGGTACGGTTCTGAGTGTAACACTATATGTTGACAACTTCAGCCAAAAAGTATGTAGGAAGTCTTGATTCACTTAACATAGTCCTTGTTGCTTCAACCAAGGTGCGATTCTTCCTTTCAACTACTCCATTTTTATTATGGAGTTCTTGGTGCTGAATACTGTCTCAAAATACAAAACTCATTAAGAAGTGTATTCTTAAATTTTGTTCCATAATCTGATATGAACTTTCTAACTGATAGTTTCGCTTCCATCTCAATGTTCTTTATGTGATCAACGATCATCTGTGGTGCTTCATTCATTGATTGTAAGAACAACACCCATATGTACTTTGAGTAGTCATCGACTATCATTGAAGCATATATTTTCCTTGATAGTGATAATATGTTTACTGGACAAAATAAATCCATGTGAATTAATTGAAGGTATTCAGTGATACTTGTCATTTCTTTGCTTCTGTGTGATACTTTCTTTGACTTCTCAGTTTCACATGCTTCATAGAGTCCTTCTTGACAAAATTCCATATGTGGTAAACCTCTTATAAACTCCCTCTTTAATAGTGAGTTCATTGTCTTGAAATTCAAGTACAAGCATTTTTTTATGCCATAACCAACATTGTTCAGATGAAGCTTTGCTTTAGAAACACCTCATCACCCCCATCACATGTATAGCTCAAGTCAGCTACAAACATATTACCTTTTCTTACTCCTTTTAAAGAAAGCTTCTCATCTTACCTATTTGAGATCAAACATCTTTCTTTTCTGAAGTCAACATTGTATCCCTTGTCATAAAATTGACCGATGCTCAGAAGATTATGCTTTAATCCTTCCATAATAGAGATGTTTTCAGTGATGACATCCCAAGTTCCAAATTTTTATATCCCATAGTAAATCCTTTGATTTCATCTCCAAAGATAACTATAGGTCCAGCTTTCTCAACCACACTTGTGAGCAGGGACTTTTCACTTGTCATGTGTCTAGAACACTCGCTATCCAGAATCCACATGATCTTCTTCTTTCGTACCTTAACCTGCAAACATATATTGATTAAGAAGATTTTGGTAACCAAACTTGTTTGGCACCCGAAAGTTTAGGGGTATAAATATGATCAACATTTGATTTAACCTCAACAGGCTTGGCTTTCACTTTGACTATTTCCTTCTCAGTGCTAGTCTTGACATTTATGTTGTCAAACTTAGAGACGGGTGTAACCTTCCCAACTTTAGGAGGTACTACAGTCTTTGCCTGTGTGTGCTCATTACTCATGCTTGTCTTAGTGTCTGTGCAAGTGCTATCAGTTGTATGAAAAGCTTTAAAATACTCAGACATGGCAATAAATGCACATGGCATACAACTAGCTACGCCATAGGGCTCATGAAACTAGGCATGGAAAGCAAAGTAGAAGATGCAACAGATTCTACTCTACCTTTAATACATGCATATGTAAGGTGTGTAGCAGAATTATAGTTATTATACAACTTTCTAGATGCAGATTAGGAAGAAGCAAAATTGGATTTCTTATTCACACCTACCTTGTCATTCCTGTTCTTTTTAAACTTATACATAACACTCTCATCAGCCTTAGAGTCATCTATGATAACTGATTTCTTAAGTGTGACTGGTCCTTATTTGTCCACCTTGTTACCTTGGTCAGTTTTGGGTTTCTCCTTTCTAACTGAAACTTTAGGGGTTTTAGGGGATTCATCTACCTTCTTATTCTCATTAGCCTCAGCAATCAACTCCTCATTGATTAACAAACTCACTTCATCTAAAGGTTCTAAAACAGCTCAGTGAACAAAGAAGTTACAGCATCCCTAATAATATATGGTACCTTTTTAGGGACAAATTCATTTATATTCGATGCACCAACATGTTTCTTACCTGCTAACTTAGAATAGTCAAGTCACATTGCTATCTTAAACTTAAACCCTCCTCCTGAGTCAGAGCTGCATTCTTAAAGTCCTATAACTTCTTTTCTAGATCAGCAACTTGGGTTCTAAGAATGGCCTCTATGTCTGTGTTGTATTGTTATTCCCAAAAAATCTAACAAAGAATTACATAAGGGGGGGTTGAATGTAATTCTAGTTTCTTTTTTATTTTAAGATTGACTCTATCTAAAATATATATGATAGTGTTTGATTAAGCAAAAGTGCGGTATGAAAATATTAATGTAATCAAACATTAAGTAATTAAACACAAGTATTTAAAAACTTTCTGGTGGATTGAACTTTTCCACCAGAGATATATATAAGATCGAGAACTATGTGATTCAAAATTTGCACACAGCTGCTTACAAGTAAAATTATAAGAACAGAGAAATTCCTCACAAGTACAACTTTTTCTATTTCTCTAATTAAAGTACTTATTATACTACCAAGTTACAAGTGAATAAGAAAAACTAATAAAACAAAATATGTCGTTGTCTAATTACATGCTTCTTCATTTCTCCATCTAGTATCTTTGATTTTCTTCAAGTAAGCATGGAAATGGAAATGCTTCTTTGTTCTATAAAACCTGTAAATAGGCTGCCACATTCCATTTGCATCAAATCAACCCATGTTCCTACCAAGTCACTATCAACTGTAATTTGAATTAGAACATCCGTTGAAACTTCACTGGATCATCCGTTGAGACTGTGTTGGATCATCCGTCGAAACTTCATTAGATCATCTGTTGAATGTGACTTGGATCATCTGTTGAAACCTTGTGGAATCATCCGTTGAAAGTATTTCATAGCAATTAACTCCATTTCAGTTATGCAAAATTACAAGGCATCTAATATATACAATTAGCCAACCTATTTTGTATATCAATCTATTAGTCAACATGACTTTGAATATCCTATAACTTCTATATCTTTAAGGTATTGTGGTATGTAGGAATGTGTTACAAAACTTATTAATACATAATCTACACTCTCAACGGATGTTAAAGTGATCATCTGTTTAGAGCTACAAAAAAACTAAATTAAATCTACTAAGGTGTTTTAGTGAACTTATCATCAATCCTATGACATATACCTAACAATCTCCCCAATTTATGTCTACTGAAATTGTAAGCATAAATTAATAGAAACTTGATGATAAAAAACACCTTATAAATACATACTGATTAATAGTAGATAAAATTTAACAAGTGCTACAGTTTATTGAAAATTATACAGAGGAAGGTTCATAGAAAATCTCACAAGCCATTTTCAAGGTGCTCCTTTAGACTGAGCAAATTTATCTTATTTCCTTTTATGTCTAGTCTTCTTTCCCAGTTTCTCATTGTTCTCTTCAATATGGTGTTGAAGATGCCTGTAGAATTAAGATTCATCTTCATTAGTCTGATCCAGCTTCTCTTGCATCTCCATGAGAGTTTCATTGCTTGAAATTTTTAGCTGATCTTCTAATCTGAAGAATCTTCTTGTGTTCTTCTCATCCTTGAACTCCATTATCCAGTCTGGCCTCAAATGCACTCTATCTCTATTTTAGGGAATAGTTAAGACTCTTGGGAGTGCATTTGGGTCTCTCCGGCTATCTCTTATCTTCTCAATTCCGTTCAGTATCTCCCTTTTGGCAACAAAGTTGAACCCAAAGTTCTTCTTCATTGAGGAAAATATCTTCACTATGATAGAATAGCCTTCATTGAGAATTTTGTGAAGAGGCCAAGTCATCTCTTTTCCACCCTTGTACCTGAACACTAATCTCTGTGGAATCTTCTTGTAAGCATCAATATCTCTTAATTTAGTTAGCTCATCCAGATAGAGATTGAGGTCTGAAAACTCCTTGATGTCACAGATGTAGAGTTGATCTCCTTTGTTGACAGGTGGTTTGGGTTTGGCTAAGGCTTTGGATTGAAGTATGACAGGTTTGGCTTGTTTGACTGCTCTTTTCTTTGTTTTCCTTGGTTTGGTTGAGATTGGAATGTTTAGATCAGGGATTGGTAGGCTTTCCCAATCTATAGGTTCATCATTGGGAATTATGGGTTCACCATGGAAGTTTATATCACAATAAACCTTGAATTCAGCTTGCTCCATTGTGGGCAAAGTTGGTTGATTTGTAGTGGTAGATTGGGTTGGCATGTACTCTTTCTTATCTTTATTAAAATCCAGCTTCCTCTTTGCTCTAAATTTCTATCTTGGTACTTTTGTCTGTGGTTCTTCTTGCTTTTCTTCATTCACAGGCTCAGCTATCACAATAGGCATTTCACCTTATGTGGTTGTAGGCTTCTTAGCTTGGTTCTTGGAATCTAAGACATCTTTCCTTTTCTGTTGTTTGAACCTCACCTTTTCTTCTCTCTTAGCATCTGCAAATTATGGATGTTTAGCCATCGCACAGATTAATTTGCCATTCCTGTAGACTTTAGCAATTATCTTCTTTAACACTGAGTCTCTTGGATCCTTGTGATAAGCAATGGATCTACCAAACAGCTTCTCTTCATCAGGCTTGGAGGATAAGCAATAGATCTACCAAGCGATTGTAAAAACAAAAGCTGGATAAGCAGTTTGGTAAGTTTCTGGAGGTGTTCAAGAAACTTCACATCAACATACCTTTCGCTAAGGCTCTAGAGCAAATTCCTAGTTAAGCGAAATTCATGAAAGGTATTCTTTTAAGGAAGGTGAAACTGGACGATCTTGATACCGTTGCTCTGACGGAAGAGTGCAGTGCTGTGCTGCAACAAAAGTTACCTCTAAAGCTTAAGGATCCAGGTAGCTTCACCATTCCTTGCACCATTGGCAAGTTGTCATTTAACAAGTGCCTTTGCGATTTGGGAGCAAGCATCAATCTGATATCGTTGTCTATCTTTAAAAAGCTGAATTTGCCTAATCCAAAGCCCACCTACATGTCTCTACAATTGGCTAATCATTCTATTACATACCCACGAGGCATCGTGGAGGATGTGTTAGTAAAGGTTGATAAGCTCATCTTTTCTGCAGACTTTGTCATTCTGGATTTCGAGGAAGATAAAAAAATTCCCATAATCTTGGAAAGACCTTTCTTGGCTACAGGCCGTACCTTGATAGATGTGCAAAAAGGTGAACTTACTATGAGGGTGCAAGATCAGGATGTAACATTCAATATATTCAATGAAATGAAATTCCCTACAAAAGATGAGGAGTGCTTCAAGGTGGATTTGATTGATTCTGCGGTAACTTCAGAACTTGATCATGTGCTAATGTTTGATGCCTTAGGAAAAGCCTTATTGGGGGAATTTGACAGTGAAGATGAGGAAGGCAATGAACAACTACAATATCTAAATGCTTCTCCTTGGAAGAGAAAGCTAGACATGCCATTTGAATCTCTTGGTAATACTGATCTCAAGAATGCTGAGGGAAAGCTCAAACCATCTATTGAGGAAGCACCTACTTTGGAGCTTAAACCATTGCCTGAACACTTGAGGTATGCTTTTTTAGGTGATGCATCTACTTTGCCTGTTATTATTGCATCTGACCTTTCAGGTAGTGATGAGGATAAGCTCTTGAGGATCTTGAGAGAATTCAATCAGCCATCAGATGGACTATAGCAAATATAAAAGAGATCAGCCCTTCGTATTGCATGCATAAAATTCTGCTAGAGGAAGGTAGCAAGCCGATTATTGAGCAAGAGCGAACACTTAATCCTATCATGAAAAAAGTGGTGAAGAAGGAAATTATAAAATGGCTGGATGCAGGAATCATATATCCTATTTCTGAAAGTTCTTGGGTGAGCCCCGTGCAATGTGTACCTAAGAAAGGAGGTATTACTGTGGTAGCAAATGAGAAGAACGAGCTCATCCCTACTCGAACAGTCACAGGATGGAGGGTATGCATGGACTACAGAAAGTTGAATAAAGCCACGAGGAAGGATCACTTTCCTCTTCCATTTATTGATCAGATGCTTGACATGTTGGTTGGTCATGAGTATTATTGTCTTCTGGATGGCTATTCGGGTTACAATCAGATTTGCATTGCACCAGAAGATCAAGAAAAGACTATTTTCACTTGTCCATTTGGCACGTTTGCTTTTCGCAGAGTTTCTTTTGGCTTATGTGGTACACCTGCCACTTTTCAGATATGCATAATGGTTATATTCTCTGATATGATTGGAAATAATGTCGTAGTGTTCATGGACGACTTCTCCGTCTTTGGACATTCATTTGATGAATGTTTGAATAATCTCTGTTCGGTGCTCAAAAGGTGTGTGGAAACTAATTTGGTGCTCAATTGGAAAAAATGTCACTTCATGGTGCAACAGGGCATCATTCTTGGCCATAAAGTCTCTAGCAAAGGCCTTGAGGTGGATAAATCCAAGGTGGGGATCATTGAAAATCTTCCTCCACCTATCTCTGTTAAAGGAATCCATAGTTTTCTTGGTCATGCGGGTTTTCATCGGCGTTTCATCAAGCACTTCTCTAAGATATCTAAGTCGTTGTGCAACTTGCTCGAGAAAGATGTGCCTTTCAAATTTGATGATGAATGCTTGGTAGCATTCGAGAATCTCAAGAAGAGTTTAATAACTGCACCAGTTATTACGGCACCTGATTGGACAGAACCTTTTGAGATGATGTGCGATGCAAGTGATTATGCAGTGGGAGCAGTTCTTGGGCAGCGCAAGAATAATATCTTTCATGTGGTCTACTATGCTAGTAAGACTCTTAATGGAGCTCAAATGAACTACACCACTACTAAGAAGGAGCTCTTGGCTATAATTTTTGGTTTTGAAAAATTTCGATCTTATCTACTTGGGACAAAGGTGACAGTATTCACTGATCATGCTGCCATTCATTATCTGGTCTCAAAGAAGGATTCAAGCCTAGACTTATTTGTTGGGTGCTCTTGCTACAGGAATTTGAGATAGAGATCAAGGATCGAAAAGGTACTGAAAATCAAGTAGCTGACCATCTCTCTAGATTGGAGAATCTCGATTCTACTTCACATGATAAGACATTGATCAATGAATCTTTTCTGGATGAGCAGTTATTCGCAGTTCAAGAGGAAGAGCCATGGTTCGCAGACATTGTGAATTATCTTGTGAGCAATATAATGCCTCCTAATATGAATGCGGCTCAAAAGAAGAAGTTTCTGCATGAGGTAAAGTGGTACATGTGGGATGAACCATATTTGTTTAGACAAGGAGCTGACCAGATCATCAGGAGATGTATCCCATTCTGTGAGACGAAGGGGATATTACGAGACTGTCATTCCACAGTTTATGGTGGACATTATGGTGGTGAAAAGAAAGCTGCTCATATTCTTCAAGCAGGTTTTTTCTGGCCTACGTTGTTTAAGGATGCACATCAGTTAAGGTGTGATCGTTTCCAAAGAGTTGGGAATCTTACTAGATAGGATGAGATGCCTTTAAATGTGATGCTTGAAGTTGAGGTCTTTGATGTTTGGGGAATCGATTTCATGGGACCATTTATCTCGTCTTGCAATAATCAGTACATCTTGCTGGCAGTCGATTATGTCTGGAAATGGGTAGAAGTCAAGGTTCTATCAGTGAATGATGCAAAGGTAGTGTTTATTTTTCTTCATAAGCAGATATTCACAAGGTTTGGAACGTCACAAGTTATCATAAGTGATAAGGGGTCGCATTTCTGCAATCGTAAGTTCACTTCTATGATGTAGCGCTACAATGTGAATTATCGTATTGCTACTGCCTATCATCCGCAAACTAATGGTCAAGCTGAAGTGTCTAATAGAGAGATTAAGCGTATTCTAGAGAAAGTTATTTGTTCGTCAAGGAAAGATTGGTCTTTGAAGCTCGATAAAGCTGTTTGGACTTATAGAACAGCATACAAGACTCCACTTGGGATGTCCCTGTTTTAACTTGTCTATGGTAAGGGATGTCATTTACCTGCGAAGCTTGAGCATAAGGCTTATTGGGCATTGAAGAAGTTAAACCTTGATCTAGATGTAGCTGGGAAGAAACGAATGCTTCAGTTAAATGAACTTGATAAATTTTGACTTCAAGCGTACGAGAACAACAAAATGTACAAGGAAAAGTAAAAAAGTGGCACGACAGGAAGTTATCTCCTAAGTTATTTGTGTCGGGGCAACAAGTTCTTCTATTCAACTCTCGTCTCCGACTTTTTCCTGGAAAGTTGAAATCAAGGTGGTCTGGACCATTTATCGTCAAAACTATGTTTCCACATGGAGCGGTGGAGAATTTTGAGAAAGATCTGGACCAAGCATTCAAAGTAAATGGTCAGATATTGAAGCATTATTATGGGGATACGACAAACCGAGAAGTGGTTAGTGCCGTTTTATTGTCAACTTGATCAAACTACTTTACATCAAGCTAATGACGTAAAAGAAGCGCTTCTAGGGAGGCAATCCAAGATATGAGACCATAGGAACCCTTAGAATTTAGTACTATATCCAAAAAACCCAAAAAAAAAAATCAGAAAAAATGGCTGAATTTTTTTTTCAATGAACCTTCCAGGCGCCCGCCTGCAGGTTCCAGGAGGCCTCTTGCTGCCAGGCGCCCGCCTGCTGGTTCCAGGCGACCGCCTGCGGCCCAAATTTTTGAAAATTCGGTTTTCAGCTTTATAAAAAAAATAGAAAATACAAAAACAATTCGACAGCACTACTACCCCATTACCCACGATTTCCTTCTCCAAATCAACCACAAACCCCACTCCTAATCTAATTTTAACCCTAATACTACCCTATATATACACACAACCTCTCCATATACACTCCCATATACTTTCAACTTACAAACCCTTTTTTACACATAAAACACAACTCTCAAACTCTTATTCTCAGTTTCAATGGCCCCAAAGAGAACTCGAACTGTCGATAGCAGCAGCACCATTCTGACTGCTGATTCTTCAAGGGGTACTGCTGCGAGGCCCTGTTTGGTGGATAGGGCTGTTGAGGAGGAGTATGCTAGGCTTTTGACTAAGCTGATTTTAAAGGAGAGGGGATTTTTGCCATTGGGGAGGGATGGTGAGTTATTATCGATGATTGCAGAGAAGGGTTGGATTACTTTTTGCGAGTCACCTGAGGCGGTCCCGATGAGTGTTGTTCGCGAGTTCTATGCGAACGCCAAGGCCGAAAAGAATGGGTATTCTGTTGTTCGTGGGCTTACTGTTGATTATCAACCTGAGGCAATTCACCGTGTTATTGGGCAGCGACAAAGGAATCCCCAGGAGGAGAATTGGAATGAGAAGACCCCTGAGGATTTTAACTCGGATTTGATTATTGCTACTCTCTTTCAGTCGGGCACGGTGTGGAAGTTTAAGACGGGATCTAACGAGTATCGTTCTTTTCTGGCTGTTGCGATGAACAGGTATGCCCGTGCATGGAATGCCTTTATTTGTGCTAATATTTTGCCTTCTTCACATACACATGAGGGTATAGTTGAGAGAGCCAGGTTGTTGTGGGGGATTCTGAATGAGGAGTATTATGTGGACCTTGGTGAGTTCATCTACCAAGGGATTTTGAAATTTTTAAGGGGGAGGACGCATAACAACTTCTCTTATGCCTCTGTTGTCACGAAGTTGTGCAAGGCAGTTGGAGTCCACTGGCCTTCTTATGAGCAGCTGCACATGCCGGCCACTCCTATTGATTCATCGACGCTGAATGCGATGCAGGAGTGGACGGGTGGAGAGCTCGAGGAGCATGGTTTGGGATATCATCTTCCAGGAGGACGTCTAGCAGCTGGTGCTACGATGGCTAGGCCCGGTCAGGCTCATGGCGAGGCAGGTTCTTCAAGAGCCCAGGGAGGTGATGGTTCAGGGATGGCTGATGTCCAGTACAGGAGGCTTTCCAGGAGGATGGATGCGATGTATGAGTCACAGAGTAGGTTTGCGCAGGAGCTCACCCTAGCACTTGGGACTGCTTTCAGAGGCCTTGGAGCTAACATCCAGTGGCCCGTTTTTATGAGGACTCTTCTTATCCGCCTCCTGACACTCCACCCTCACTCCACCCTCTGAGGGTGATGATGATGATGATGATTTCTCTGAGTAGGTATACCCTGTGTTCCTTTCTATTACTTTCACTGGGGACAGTGAATATTTTAAGTTTGGGGGTGGTAGTTAAGGAACATATTTGTGTGTGTGTCATGTAGTTGCATATTCATGATAGTTTAGTTCATATAGTTGCATATTTTTTGTCATATAGTTTTTTTTATTTTATTTTATACTATGATCCCTTTTGTGTTGCTTTACCAATTGATATGTGATATTTATGCGAGTGTAGTGATAGCGTTAGAGTGATGTTGAATCTTGTTAGGTTGACACGCATGCTAGAAACACTTGTATTTCACTAAGTCTTAGAGTATGCTTAAGGACTAGATTGTTGTCATGGTTTGATGGTTTTTGAGGTTAATCTATTGCTTATGCTTAGAATGTATGATAGGCTCTTAATGATAAAAGGCATGAAAAGATAAAATTGGAGTAAAAATTGGAATTCATTGCTAGTCGTGGCTTGGCGTCAAATGGTTAGTATCTGGCTCGTATTGTATGCGAGTAGTCTAGGGTTGAGCAAGATGGAGTGAAACGCACTTGCTCAGAAATTGAAAGAAAAAAATATGGTTTAATGCATAATTGATCACGAGTGAGCTCTTTGGTATTCGAGTTATTAAGTTAATAGGGAACTTTGTGCCTAGTGACCTAAGGCTTTTATAGTCTGGGATCCGCTAACCTAACACTCGCTAAATGGATGTCATTGCATAAGTCTTTTGTGGACCTCACTCATTGCACGATCAAATAAGCATTTGTTTATTGTGTTGAATAAAAGCATGATTCTATAATAAGCTCCAGTGATCTTGAAGTGTTATAAGTCATTTTGTGTCTAGAATATATTCTTCGTATAATCTTGTGATTTCCTTGAGGATAATTGAGTTATGATAATTGATCTAGTTTTGAAGCATATCTGTTAAGCATTCGCATACACCATGTTTCTAGTTGTATGTTAGCTTGCGTGATTTGATTGATCTTTAGTCGCCTAATTGCATTTGTTGAGATGTTATGTGTTGGTTGGTTTAGTCATCGCGATGGGGATCGCTGCATTTCATGTAGTTTGCATTCATGCATGTTTTTATTTTTGTTTTTGAGTCTGTGACGCTTGAGGACAAGCATCGATTTAAGTTTGGGGGTGTGATAAGTGGCATTTTATACCACTTAGAACGTCTTATAATGGCTTAAATTGATGTCTTGAAATCAAGTATTTTGTGTATTTGATGCGTTTTTCTAGTGTCTTTTCATTTCAGGCTATAACTTGCGTAATTAGGGAGATTTCATCATAGTAAGCCTAGGGAAGTACTTGGAACCAGTTGCAGGGAGTTGTGCGAAGAATTCAGCAAAATCAGGAGCAGAAAATGGATTTTTCCAGAAGCTGTGCAGGCACCCGCCTGGGATGTAAGGCGACCGCCTGGAGATGCGGGCGACCGCCTGGAGATGCAGGCGCCCGCCTGGGAACTGAGGCGGCCGCCTGGGGTCGTAATTTTAGAATCTGGATTTTTATAATTCAACTTCTATTGGGCTTCTGAGACTGCTGTTTCTTGTGGACTTTTATATAAGTAATCTTGGAAGACGTTTAAAAAGCAACAAGTAACAAGCAAGGAGCAAAAAGAGAAGATTAACAAGACCGTTTTAGAACACCACAATGAAGAAGAGGAAGCATACGTTATCTTGTGATTCTTTTATTCGTTATAACATTGGATGCTAGTTTTCTTTACTTTGAACCTTAATACTATTGTGACGTACTCTGGTTTTATTAAGTATTTTTATTAGTTTATATCATTGTGTTATTATCATGTTTTCATATAAACCCATGGTGACGATGAGTTCTATCATGGGCTAATCGTGATCATGGGGTCGTAGCGGATTTACTATGGATTTCTTTAGTTAATTGTTTAATACCTTGGTATGTGATGATTATATGATATCTAGCATAGGTTGTGCTTATTCGTCTTATGTGCGTCGCGAACATATAAGATAGCATGTTAATCTCTTGTGAAACGACAGTGAATCTTGAGATTTAGAACTTGCCATGCTAGCATAGGTTCATGTATTGTATGCATGATTAGTGGGTAACTCTAACCGTTTTACTTGCCCTGTGTAATCATAATGAATAATTTGCGCTTAAATCGTTATATTGTCAAATTCTATAGACATATAGGGTCTCAATATAATTGATGCCTATTCAACTTCTATCTTAATTGTGGATGCTTAGTAGAATGGTATTTGTGCAACGAAAGTTGGCTTTTATCAGTTTCGTGTTGTTCGGTTAATATCATCACCGTTACATGCTAAGGGTAATAACAATAACTATTGATTGAAGTAGTAATGAAGTTATGATCTCATGTGTGTTTAATATTGTTAATTCAAGTGTTAATTTAAGTGTTTTATTCTCGTAGTTAATCGTAGTTAATAATTAGTTAATCAACCTTAAGTGTTATTGTCTTGACATTGAGAAGTAATCATACATTGGTGAGTAAGTGTTAATTGAACATAATTAGTCAGAGTCTCTGTGGGAACGAACTAGAAATTATTCTATATTACTTGCGAACGCGTATACTTGCATGAATTATTAGCGCATGTTTTGTGCCTAATAGCAACTCAGTAACCTTCAATTCAGAAGCCTGTGTTGTGACAAATAAAAGGAGCAAAAAAGTGGTTCTCACTGGAGTGAGAAAAGGAAATGTGTAACTAGCTGATTTTAACTCATCCAATGCAGAATCAGTCAGTTGCCTTCTCAGTAAAGCAAGTCAAGATGAAAGTTGGCTTTGGCACAAGAAGCTGTCCCATCTAAACTTCAAGACCATGAATGAACTTGTCAAGAAAGAACTGGTTAGAGGTATTCCTCAAGTAGAGTTTACTAAGGATGGATTGTGTGAGGCCTTCCAGAAAGGAAAGCAGATCAAAGCATCAATTAGAAAGAAGCTTGATTCAATAATTGAAGAACCTTTGCAATTGCTACGCATGGATTTGTTTGGACCAGTCAATGTGTTGTCCATCTCAAGGAAAAAAATTTGCCTAGTAATTGTGGATGATTTCTCAAAGCTCTCTTGGACATATTTCCTAAAGGCAAGTCAACAATCATCCTGATTTTAAAGTAAGAAGAATCAGGAGTGACAATGGAACTAAGTTCAAGAATTCTGTGATGAGATCATTTTGTGAAGAGAATGGGATTATGCATGAGTTTTCTGCAGCAAGAACTCCTCAACAAAATGGAGTAGTGGAAAGGAAAAACAGATCTCTTATTGAAGCTACAAGGACAATGCTTGAAGAATCAAAGTTACCAACATATTTTTGGGCTGAAGTTGTTAATACTGCCTGCTATACTCAGAATATCTCTTTGGTCAATCAAGCAAAGTGCATGACACCCTACCAATTATTCAAGAATAGGAAGCCAGCTCTAAATTTTCTTCATGTCTTTGGCTACAAATGTTATATCTTAAGGAATCAAACTGATCAACATGGAAAGTTTGATGCTAAAGCAGATGAAAAATTTTTGTTGATTATGCTGTTGGAAAGGCATATAGAGTCTACAATCTAAGAACCAACATCGTTATGGAATCTGTACATGTTGTGTTTGATGACAAAAAGATTGAAGGACTACAAGATGGAGATTTCCATGAGAGCCTCAAGTTTGATAATGTGGAGATGGTTAGTAATGACAATGATGATGAAAGTGATCAAGAAATAGTAAATAAGGATAATACAGAAAAATCTACAACTAATGAAGCACATAATTCAACATCTATCGAGTTACAAAATGCTTCATCCGTCGGGAGACAATCTGCCTTATCCGTCGGGAGACAATCAGCTTTATCCGTCAGGACACAAAGTGCATCATCCGTCGGAACATTAAGAGAAGCTGAAAGTCAAATAGATCGCCTACAGAAAGTTCCCCTTTCCCAAATCAAAGATTCACAAACTCAGGGGGAGTTTCTTATAATTCAAACTCAGTCACACATCAAGACAACAATGAGGCCTCTTCATCTAGAGCTAATCTACCTCAACAAAGGAAATGGACTAAAGATCACCCTTTTGAGCTCATTATTGGTGATGCATCTTCTAGAGTTCAAACAAGGAGAGCAACTCAAGAAGAATGTCTATATAGCAGCTTCCTATCTAAGGAAGAACCAAAGAAGGTAGAAGAAGTTTTGTTGGATCCTGATTGGATTTTAGCTATGGAGGAGGAGCTAAACCAATTTGAAAGGAACAAGGTATGGAAGATGGTACCCAAACCTAAAGGAAAGAATCCAATTGACATAAAGTGGGTATTCAGAAACAAGATGATGAAAATGGCATAGTGGTCAGGAACAAAGCTAGATTGGTTGCTTAGGGCTACTATCAATAAGAAGGAATAGATTTTGATGAAACCTTTGCTCCTATTGCAAGACTTGAAGCAATCAGAATCTTTTTAGCCTATGCAGCTCATGCCAATTTCAAGGTCTATCAAATGGATGTCAAAAGTGCCTTTTTAAATGGAGATTTGGAGGAGGAAGTCTATTTCATTCAACCTTCTGGTTTTGAAGATCCAAATTTTCCAGAATATATCTACTATCTCTTGAAAGCAGTTTATGGACTAAAGCAAGCACCTAGAGCCTGGTATGACACTTTATCAAAGTTTCTTTTGGAAAATCACTTCACAAGAGGTACTGTTGATAAAACTTTATTCTTTAGAAATGTTAATGGCTCTAGTATTCTTGTTCAAATTTATGTAGATATATTATATTTGGCTCTACAGATGAAAAAGTTTGTAAAAAATTTGCCAAAATGATGCAAAGTAAGTATGAAATGAGCATGATGGGAGAACTAACTTACTTTCTTGGTTTACAAGTTAAGCAAGTTAGTGATGGAATATTCATTAGTCAAACTAAATATATTCATGATCTTTTAAAGAAGTTTGATCTAATGGATTGCACATCTGCAAAAACTCCCATGGCCACTGCAACTAAGCTTGAATTAAACACTACTGAAAAGTCTGTGGATATTTCAAGCTATAGGGGCATGGTTGGCTCACTTCTATACTTAACAGCTAGTAGGCTAGATATAAAGTTTTCTACTTGTCTTTGTGCTAGATTTCAGGCTGATCCTAGAGAATCTCACTTAGTAGCTATTAAGAGAATTTTCAGATATCTCAAGGGAACACCAAAACTTGGCATTTGGTACCATAGAGATTCTGGTTTTGATATAACTAGTTATTCAGATGTAGATTATGCAGATTGTAAAATAGACAGAAAAAGTACAACAGGAACCTGTTAATTTCTAGGGAACAAGCTTGTGTCCTGGTTCAGTAAAAAGCAAAATTCAGTTTTTATATATTGCTGCTAGAAGTTGTGCACAGATTTTGTGGATGAAAAACCAATTGTTGGACTATGGTCTACAAGTGGATAAAATTCCCATTTTCTGTGATAACACAAATGCAATTGCCATCAATGAAAATCCAGTACAGCATTCAAGAACAAAGCACATAGACATCAAGTGCCACTTCATTAGGGAACCTGTGATGAATGGTACTGTGGAACTTCATTTTGTTCCAAGTGAAAAGCAGCTTGCAGATATCTTTACCAAGCCACTTGATGAATCCACCTTTTCAATGTTGGTAAATGAGTTAGGTATGCTTAATTATTCTTGAATTATTTCAGATATTGTTGCAAGTTATAATGCAGCCAGAAACTTAATTTGATTTTTCTGTAATGGATGAAATTTTGGTTAAGTCAAAATTTACATCCCGACAGATGTTCATTATCCATCGAGTTTGATCATCCGTCGGAATATTATTTGTTAATGAAAATCAATTACTTTTCTGGATTATTTTATAACCCTCATCCGTCGAATTGTCTCAATCTTAGCCGTTAAAACTCTGAACATTATCCATCGGATATACTTATAGTTTGTAAGTATAACACAACAGATAAGTGACTGAATTTTTACAGTTTATTTATTTTTAAACGGCTATTTTGGGCTATTTTGATTGGTTACTTTACTTCACTTTATTATTTTTGACAGTTTATTTCTGAGATAATATAAAAGCAGAATTCATTTTTATTCTACTCTTTTATCATTCTCAAATCAATTGCTCTAACTTCCTTTCTTCTCCAAAGTAAATATTCTCTCTGCAAATTTCTCAGTCTCTAACAATGGCACCAGTAGTCAAAATCATGTCTCAATCTGGATATATCTATGAAAAGAACAACTTTGTAGCTCTGTGAATAAGGAGACTCCACTGTATGGAGACTTTCACAAGATGATGGACTTTGTGAAGAGCTGTAAACTCAGTTATGCTATGCTGGAATCACCCGCAATCTACTTCAAAGTTGTGGAGGAGATATGGACAACTGTCGTGTACAACTCATCTGACAAAACTATAACTTTTACACTTAAAGGTAAGCAGTTTTGTATCAATAGTGACATTGTCAAAGCATGCTTTAGAATTTCAGATAACACTGCTACTGTTCCACACACAGATACTGATATAGTTAACATGCTAAATTTTATGGGCTATGCACTTTCTACTTCTATGTTAAGTGAAATTAGGAGGCTAGGTCTTAGAATGGAATGGATCTATCTGTGTGATGTGGTAGCTAAAGTATTTTCTAGTAAAATTAGCAATTTTGATTCTGTTAACATCTTCATGCTTAACATGCTTTATATGCTAGTTACTGATAAGTACTTTAATTTCAGTGACTTGATCATGTTTGAGTTAGGTTATAAGTTAGGAGAACTTAATAAGAGAGGTAAAAGTATTTATTATGCTAGATTCTTTATGATGCTTGCTAACCATCTTATTGAGAATATTGCTGATGAGAACCCAACCAACAAGCTAAATTGTTGGGTTCAAGAAAGGAGAGTCATTGATGATCTCAACAGGGCAAGTCACCACAAAGAAGTGCCCCTCCTTTACTTCCCAATCATGAAGGGACCTCAGGTAAGTGAGGTAAGCACCATTGTCTCTACTATTCCAACCTCACACATTTCTTGGCCTTTAAGTCTAGCTATGGCATCTGTGTCATTGACCTAACAGATGCCTACCCAAGCTACCAAAACAACAATTTCAAAATCCAAAACTAAGAAAGCCCCCTCTGGTTTCTCTCAAAAGAAACCAGTTGCAAAATCTACTAAACACAAAGAGGGGAGTGTGAAGGTGAGTGAGCAAGGTGAGGGACAAGGTGGAAATCAAAGAAATCCTAAGGATAAGGCTGGTGAGATGAGTGTACCTAAGCCTAGCCACACCACAGTTTCCCAACAAATTGTGGTTGTTAATAAGGAATTAAGCTCACTTCTAGTTTCATCCTCCCAAAAAGATGCTACTATTGAAACAAGCTCCCAACCAGGAGCACAGGTCAAGAGGGTTAGGGACACAAGTTCACCACAGACTTATGCTAGAAAGAAAAGATCTAAAACCCTTAAAGTTGTACATTGAAGCAATAGACTCAATCACTGCACCATCTCAATCACTGCACCATCTCAAATTCAGGTTGATGTGGTTCCAATAAAGGTGGAGTCACAGCCAAAATCTTTAGTGATAGAAGCACCTGAAACACCAAATTCACCCACACACATATTGGATGTAGATATAATTAATACATAACTCCCAAATTCTCCATCTTTAACTCTGTTGGAGAAGCCAAAAATCCAAGCAAGTGAGCATCATATTTTAGATGATTTGTTGGCTCACTTGTCAATTTTTTCTGAGTCTATTGAGACATTTGTGCCCAAATTTTCATCAATCTGCATAGAGTCTACAATAGTCTCCACTCCAAACTCATTCATTTCTTCTATCCCGGAGGATATCATTCATCTGTCGAGTAGTGATTGTATCCCGACGGATGTGCCTAACAGCAGTCATCCGTTGGCTAGCCAAACTACTACCCCGATGGATATTCCTCATCCATCGGGAGTCTCTGCACAACTTCAAATTTCTTTAATTATCACAAGTGCGGAGGACTTAGTAGTAGTACAATCACTCTTAGGACTGAGGGAAGGGAGTGAACTGAGTGAGAGACTGGGTTGCTCCCAGGTAAAAGGAGAGAAAATGAGTGAACCTATGCAGTCCATTTCTTCAGGACTGGCAAAAGTGAGTGAGGGGAGTCCCACCTTAGATGGTGAAGGTGAGGGTGTGAGGGTGGGAAGCCAAGGGAAGCCCTTGATGCAAAAATAGAGAGAACATGAGAGATATGCAGGTACTGGAGAGATAAGGATGGACACCATTGCTAGTGAGTCAATGAATGTCAGTGATGCAGAAAGGAAGAGACTATTTTAGCAAGAATATCATGCTGTCATAGATTCTATTTCCCTAGATGCTGAGACATTTTACTTATCCTGCTACAGCTTATCAAACTCTAGCTGTACAGGGCAATGAGGAGGCTGAAAAGATGCTCAACTTAGTGCACACTACTCAATCTCTACAAAAAGCAAAGGATGCAATCACTGCTATACCTTCAACTACTGGCAGTGATTTTGAACTGGCTGAAGACTCATTTGGGGATGCTGGTGGGGATGATGAGGAAGACAGCATGAACATAGGGGGAGATGCAGATATTCCTTCCTGGATGCTAACTAAAGAATGTTTCTACTCACTTCCCAATCCACACTATTCAAGCTCATTCATGACACCGAAACAGCCATTCAAGCATCTACAAATGCCAGCACAAAGAGACTACTTACAGTACATCTTGAAGCTCTTCAATTGTACAAGATTCAAGCTCTCTAATACAGTCAAAGTGTGGATGAAATCAAGTAAGAAGTCTCTGAAGTAATACAGGATTTCATAGCAAGGTTGGATGCTAGACTTCCTGGAACCACCATGACTGAAATAGCTTAGAAACAAAGGAAGGAAGCTGATCTCAATAGAAAGGTTGAGCTCATGGACTCTAGATTATCTGATGTGGAGAAGCCAATGGCCAAGATACTTGTTAATCAAGAAACTCATACTACTTTGCTCCAATAATTGGTGGATGCTCAACTCCCTTCCACTCAACAACTTGATGCTAACAAAAAGGGGGAGAAAGGCTCATCAAGTGAGGGGGAGAAACAACTCAACATTCAAGTCAGCAAAGTAATTGTGCCAACAATTTCTTTCACTAAGCCACCATCCATGGACAGCATTGACATCATCAATCTAGCAACAGCAAAACTGGAATCAAATGATAAACTGCTAAAGATTGATGTAGCAGCAGCTGAGAAGGAACTAAAAGAAAAATAGAGGAAAATAGATGCAGAAACTCAACAGAAATTTGGACCAATTCAGAAACCAGATAAAATATTTAATCATCACTTTCAAGTCAAGCAGATTTCTGTGAATGAAATGAGTTTAAATTATCTGGAAAAGGGTCAAACATCATGCATAAAGTCTCCAAAGGCAAATCTGGTCCTGAAGCCTAAAAGGAACTACTTAAAGTTTTCAGACAAAAATCCTATGGATATTGTGTATGAAACACCTCGGACAGATGAGAAGAAGCTGTTGGCTAGGTCAATTACATTTTTCAAACATCCTACTAATTTAGCACTTAAAAGAAGAATTGCCAAAATCTACATGAATGGTAAAGAAATGTGTGTGGTGGCTGGACACCCACTATTTGTAGAATCTAAGAAGGAAGAGAAGAAAAGAATCAGGCAAGAAAAGAAGCAGGATATCTTAGATGCTAAGAAGCTCAAATAAAAGAAGGAGCAAGCTGCTATCTTGGCCAGACTTCAAGCTGTGAAGACTACAACAGAGATTTCTGCATAACCATATATAATTGCTGAACCTCAAGATCAGAAAGTGCAAGATGCACCACAACACGAAAGAAGATTCAGATACAAGCTTCCCTCCAAAAGAAAATTGGACTTCAGTGATGAGGAAATGGAAGACTACATTCCCAAAAAGTCTACAACTTCAACTTGGACATCAAAACCCTAAGTGGTATTTGAAGAATTCAAGATGGTGGATCCAACAAGGAATATTCATGGTGAGCCCATAATTCCAAAGGATTGAAAGAGATATGTCATAAGTCCAATAATGTATGAGGATTTAGGAATAACTTTTATGTAATCTGTTTTGATTTCATTGATATTAATAAAAGACTTGTTTTATTTTTATTGCGGGCTCTATCTATTTAAATGTTTAAACAAGATATACCACGGTTTAGAGTAAAGCTTTTTATGGATTTTGATGAGATCATAATAATGAGATCTAAAAGATGATAACTCTAAACTTAAATAGTTCCTGGTCGTAGGATTACTAACTGGTAATTAATAATCCGCAAAGATCGGTACATACTATGCTTGCTTCATTATGAAGGATGTCTATTCTCATAGACATTTGTGTGGTGACACTATAGCTAGTATGTAGGTGCTTATTATAGAATAAGTTCACTGAACATGACTCACACAGCTGAAGAACTGATGGAGTTCACTTACGTGTCAGCAGTTGTTCACATAGTGATAGTTGTACAAGTATCCTTAGACTTGAGGTCATCATAGTCATCTTGTGTACACTGAACTATGTTTTGGTTTAGTTCTTAGTCTCAAGGGACAATTATAAGGGCTCTATTGGGTATAGGAATTTGTATACGAAGATAGTGTATGATCAATAAAGGATCTACCCCTTCCAGTGTAGGAAGAGAATGTTCAATGCTAATCCCCTTATGTTAGTTCGGGAATCTCTGGCCAGAGTGAATGAAATTAGAAAGGAGTTTCTAATTTACATTAAATAGAACTAAGCATAGTGAATGGGAAAGCAGGTGATTAAATAAGATAGGCTTGACACAAGTTCCATGCCTTGTATTTAATTATGACATTGCAGGGTAGAAGGAATTGATTGTACGGTAACTACTCACTGAATAGGTTCTTGGTATTCTAAGCAGTGAATTCGTATTATCCGGATAGTCGCGATATGCTGAGAAGTATCCCTCACGATGTAGAATAAATATGATTAGTTAATTAATCATATTTAATGAATTAGAGAATTTATATAAATAATGATAAAATAGTTTTATTATTATTTATTTCTACTACCGGCTTAATATTGAACCTACAGGGTCACACCATAAAAGAGAATGATTTAATGGTGGAGGAATTAATTAATAATGGTTGATAATTATTTTTTTATGAAATAAATAATTAATTGGCAAATTTAATAATTGATTAAATAAGATTTAATTGATTATAAATTAATCAAGAAAAGGTTCTTAATATTATTAATTAAGAATTTAATTTTTGGAAATTAAATCAAGTGAGAGAATTATTTCTAAAGAGTTTAGAAAAAGGATTAATAATTAAAAAGTGTTTTAATTATTAGTGAGAATAATAAAGAATTAATAATAATAATATTTTATGGGAAAATTTTCAGCTGAAAATTTTGCCTATAAATATACTATTATAAACCCTATTTTTGCCTCAACCTAAAATTTTTACAAAACCCTAATTCTCTCCACCTCTCCCTCTCCATTATATCATTTTCTTGGTGGATACCGGTGGAGTACTTCACACTTGAGGAGCAGCTGCTAAGGATCTCCGTTCATCATTTTTGGATCACCATTAAAGACCTCCATCTTTCCATTAACGTAAAGCTTCTTAAGGTAAACATACTGAACTACGAATTAAATATTATTTTTTGCCTGGATCCTGCGGAGGGTTTCATTTTTTTTTTAAGATTTAAATTTATTTTTTCGCTGTGTTTATGTGCTAAAAACCCTTCAATGGCATCAGAGCTACTTGCGAAAAGTTTTTAATTCGTTTATTTGTTTAACTGTTTTCGATATATGAGCATGTACGTGATTCGCCATGATTTGATGTTGATATAATATGCTTATATATGTATGGTTTTGAATATATGATATTCATGTGAGTTGTATAATCATAAGATGATTATGTAATCTGTATATATACTGATATATACATGATTTATGTTTGTTCTAATTATGAGAATCATATTAGATACGGATTCTGAATTGGCTGCTGCAGATTTGCTGAAATCTGGGTCTGGTGCCCGATTTACGCAAACGAATACCCTATTCCAAAGGTAAACGAGCGTTTGAACAAAACTGATAGCTAAAGCTATCAACGACTCGTCTCGTCTGTAAGGCGTTTGACGTCGTTTACTACCCGTAAACAGTGATTCTTGTTTTTCTGATTTGATTCTGATTTTTATCATATTTTCTTTTTATGATTAGATCATGGATAATATGATATGTTAAGATCAGATTATGTGTTTTAACATGCTTTTATATGTTATATGAGCATGGTGGATGGTTATGGCCATTCGACCTTAGTGTAATGGTTTTGGTTTTGGTTTTATATACGACTTGCATGTCGTCAATCTTTGTAACCATAAATCTCGAATTTAACTCGAGTTATTCTTGTAAGTTCATTAGATTAGTTTTACTTTCAATCATGTAATGTAATTGAAGACTCAAGAAGGCTATCCAATGAAGGTGATATAAAGAAGAAGACGAGGCATACAAGAAGTCTAAACAAAGAAGAAGACTTATATAATAAGTAGTTGTATTTATTTCCATCACCATATTAGATTGACCTTGATCTTTATCATGAGCTTGATAAAGATCACATAGGATGGGGCCATAACCAAACACATGTAATTTATTGCACTTTACATTTACTTGTTTATTTAATTTTATATATGAGATATATGCCTATGTTTACCATGCGATGATAAATTTAGGTGAACTTAAATCAATATAAGGCGTGCTCTAGAAAATCTAGAATAGGAATCGTTTCTTGCCTTAACAATAAATATTATGAATACGATCATGAGATTCTTGTGTTTATAAAACACGTAATTGAATATGAATTTTCAATATTGAGAGAAAGGATGATTCTGTCAACAATAGATTTATATCTGTAAGAAAGGGTTATTAAGTGACGCCTCTTGACAATGCTCCACCCGATCTGGGAATCATCTGATTATCGATTATTGATTTAAAATATTTAATTTAAAAGGAAGAATATCTTTATAATATGATTATGATTGTAACGTAATATAATCCCTCTAAAATTAAATAATATAAAGTAGTAATTGGCCAATGACACAACGGGCTTGTGTCGGTCATAGCCTTCCAACATGGTAGAAAGTGGTTCTTATTTTTAAATCATTGTCGTTTCATGCTACAGCCGAGGGCTTTGATTTCGAAATAAGAAATACTTGTCTATTACATAGAGATGTGTACATTGAATTAGAATCTAAAGGTCGGTATGTGCTACAGCCGTGGGCCGTTGGAGACTGATTCAATTGTACGAAATGTTGGGTTAGACTTGACTTAGAATATTGAGTTTGTCATGCCACAGCCGTGACTCAATTATTCAAGAGGCTAAAGTTATATTAGGGAATAACATAAGATGTAATTGACAAGAGTTGTCTGCCTATTGAACATCACATGACGTTTTGTGCCACATCCGAGGTTGTGTGATGGAATGTAGGATCCCTATTCCAACTAGCATTATAAATGCTTAATTTTCACTTAGGGGGTTGAATAAATTAGATAAACTAGTGGGAGACACTTATGAATAAAGACCCGATTCATATAGTATTTTGAAATGAAATTGAATATTTGCTAAGTGTTGTTATGTGTTTATCATTTACAGATTTACTATATTCGTCATGTCTTCTGCACTATCACTCCGGAGCATACTAGATGCTCACAAGTTGACTGGTCCTAATTTAGTTGTTTGTTTTCACTGTAACAAGTTGGGGCACTGCAAGAGGAACTGCAAGGTTTACCTTGCAGAATTGAAGAAGAAGAAGGGTAGTAAGACTACCGCTTCTGATTCAGGCATGTTCATGATCGAAGTTAATATGTCACTAGGTCAAATTTCTACTTGGGTATTAGATACCGCCTGTGGTTCTCATATTTGCAATTCGTTGCAAGGACTAAAGGGAAGTAGGACTCTTGAAAAAGATGAGGTGATTCTACATATGGGCAATGGAGCAAGGGTTGCGGTCATATCTGTAGGATCATTTAGTTTACATATGCCTACGGGCAAGACTATTATTTTGAATAATTGTTATTACGTTCCCTCTATTGTGAGGAATATTGTTTCTATTCCTATGTTGGATGTGGATGGTTTTTCATTTATTATTAAGAATAATGAATGTTCTATCCTTAGAGATAATGTTCTTTTTGGACGTGGCATTTTAAATAATGGTATGTATGTGTGTGACGTAGAGCATGATTTACTTCAGATTGAACAAACTAATAAAAGAAAATGAGATGATGAAAATCTGACCTATTTATGGCACTGTAGGCTAGGTCATATTAGTGAAAATAGACTGCGGACATTGCATAAGGAAGGGTTACTTGACCCCTTTGATTTTGAATCATATCCTACATGCGAGTCTTGTATATTGGGTAAAATGATCAAATCTCCATTTAGTGGACATGGAGAGAGGGCTGCAGATTTGCTAGGATTGGTAAACACAGATGTATGTGGACCAATGTCTACGCAAGCCATGGGTTGATTTCGTACTTCATTACTTTCATAGATGATAGATCTAGATTCGGATATGTGTATTTGATGAAACACAAGTCTGAAGCCTTTGAAAAGTTCAAAGAATATAAACATGAAGTGGAGAAACAAACCAAACACAGTATTATAACTCTTCGATCAGATCGAGGTGGTGAATACTTGAATGGAGAGTTTCTAGATTATCTCAAAGAAAATGGTATAGTCTCCCAGTGGACTCCTCCATATACTCTATAGTTAAATGGGGTATCTGAAAGTAGAAATCGAACTCTGTTAGGCATGGTTCGGTCCATGATGAGCTATGCGAATCTTCCAGTATTCATATGGGGTTATGCATTAGAAACCTCAGCATATTTACTAAATAAGGTGCCTTCCAAATATGTTCCTCAAACACCATATGAGATATGGAAAGAAAGGAAACCGAGTCTTAAACACGTTAAGATTTGGGGATGTCCAGCTTATGTCAAGAAAGTTGACCCAGATAAGCTGGAATCTCGATCCGTAAAATGTAATTTTGTGGGATATCCTAAAGAGACTTTGGGCTATTACTTTTACACCGATCATCGGGTGTTTGTCTTCAGACATGCTACCTTCTTGGAAAAGGAGTTTATCCTTGAAGGAAACATTGGGAGCAAAATTGAACTTGATGAAGTTCAAAAAGCACAAACTACTACGGATCAAGTGGAAACACCTACTTAGACTGAACAACCTTCTGTGGAACAGCCCATGCGTAGGACAGGGAGAGTGTCTCGCCAACCTGAGAGGTATTATGGCCTTGTCATTGAGAATGACAATGAGTTATCAATCATTGATGATGACGACCCTGTGACCTATAATGAGGCTATGAGTAGTGTTGACTCAGAGAAATGGCATAGTGCCATGAAATCCGAAATGGAATCTATGTATACCAACCAAGTATGGACTCTGGTTGAGGCGCCTGAAGGTGTTAAGCCTATTGGGTGTAAGTGGGTATATAAAAGAAAGATTGGAGCAGATGGTCAGGCTCGTGGCAAAAGGATTCAAACAAAGGCAAGGGATTGACCTTGATGAAACTTTTTCGCTTGTAGCCCTGTTAAAATCAATTCGGATTTTGCTTACGATTGCTGCTTACTACGACTATGAGATCTGGCAAATGGACGTGAAAATGTCCTTCCTCAATGGGGAACTTGAGGAGGAAGTGTATATGACACAGCCAGAGGGTTTTCTTTCCAAGGTAAATGAACACCTAGTGTGTAAGCTGCTGCGAACCATATATGGTTTAAGGCAAGCTTCTCGTAGATGGAACATCCATTTTAATGAGACAATCAAAGAGTTTGGTTTTATCAAAAACATAGATGAACCATGTGTCTACAAGAAGGTTAGTGGGAGCGTGATAACATTTCTTGTATTGTATGTGGATGACATACTTCTTATAGGAAATGATATACCGATGCTACAATCAGTCAAAGTATGGCTATCAAAGAACTTCGCCATGAAGGACTTGGGAGAAGCATCCTACATTCTCGGTATGAAGATCTATAGAGATAGATCTAGAAGAATGATAGGTCTTACCCAGGGTACATACATCCAGAAAGTGCTTAAAAGGTTTAGCATGGAAAACTCCAAAAGAGGTCTCATACCGATGAGCCATGGAGTGTCCCTTTCCAAAAAAATGTCTCCGAAGACACCTGAGGAAAGAGAGCGTATGAGTAAGATTCCTTATGCTTCAGCAATAGGATCTATCATGTACGCGATGTTGTGTACAAGGCCTGATGTTGCTTATTCAATTAGTGTGACGAGCAGATATCAGTCCAATCCAGGTGAAGACCACTGGAAAGCAGTGAAAACATCCTTAAGTACTTGCGAAGGACTCAGGACATTTTTCTTGTTTTTGGTGGTGAATCTGAGTTAAAAATAGAGGAGATGTCAACGTTGAGAGAGTTGACACGTGTTAGGGCGAAATCACGCACTAATATTCACGCAAGTATACGCGTTCGCAAGTAATATAGAATACTTTCTAGTTCGTTCCCTCAGAGACTCAGACTAAGTTATTGTCTAATTAAACTCACTCACCAATGTATGATTACTTCTCAATGTTAAGATAACACTTAAAATTGTTGATTAAATATTAACTATAATTAACTACTTAATTAACCACTTAACTAACACTTCAATTTATCAATAATAAAACACTCATGAGATCACAACTTCATTTTTACTTCCTTCTATAACCATTGTTATTACCTTTAGCATGTGACAGTGATGATATTAATCGAATAACACGAAACTGATAAAAGCCAACTTTCATTGTACTAATACCATTCTACCAAACATCCACAATTAAGATAGAAGTTGAATAGTCATCAATTATGTTGAGTTCCTATATGTCTACAGAAATTGACAACACAACGATTTAAGCACAAGTTATTCCTTTTTGATTACATAGGGCAAATAAAACTGTTAGAGTTACCCACTAATCATGCACAACGTACATGAACCTATGCTAGCATGGCAAGTTCTAAATCTCAAGATCCACCGTCGCTTCACAAGAGATTAACACCCTATCTTATATGTTCGCGATGCACATAAGACGAATACGCACAACCAATACTAGATATCATGCAATCATCACATACTAAAGTATTAAACAATTAACTAAGGAATTCCATAATAAATCCGTTGCAACCCCATGATCACGATTAGCCCATAATAGAACTTATCGCCATCATGGGTTCATATGAAATCATGATAAATAAACACAAGAAAATAACAACTAAACTGATTATATTAAAACAGAGTACGTCACAAGAGTAAATAAGTCAAAGCAAGAAAACTAGCATCCAACGTTACAACGAAACAAGAATCACAAGAATATATGATTCCTCTTCGCTGCTGTGTGCTAAATCGGTCTTCTTCCTTATCTCCTTCGCTTCTTGCAAAAAACAATCTAAAACATAATCTCCTCTTTATATACTCTATGAAAAATGTCTCAAATCTACCTATATAATAGTCCCATAAAACTCAGATTACATAGAAGTTGGAAGCCAAACAGAAGTAGAAGTCTAAAATAATATATCATTTTTCCCCCGACCCTGCGCGGCCGCTCAGCATTTCTGCGCGGGCGCGCAAGGCTGCTGCGCGGGCGCGCAGGACCCTACTGGAAAATTTCCAGGTTTGCTCCGTTTCTTCGCCGTAATCTGCCCGTTCTTTTCCTCTCGCAATGGTGAACACATGCCAAGGCTTATTCTTGATGATTCCTTCTCCGAAATGCAACTAATACCCTGAAATGCATAAATACTAGAAAAACGCATCAAATACACAAAATACTTGATTTCAAGACACCAATTTAAGCCATTTTAAGACGTTCTAAGTGGTATAAAATGCCACTTATCACACCCCCAAACTTAAATCGATGCTTGTCCTCAAGCGTCACAGACTCAAAAACAAATAAAAATATGCATGAATGCAATCTATATGAAAATGCAAAGATCCCCCTTACTACAATTAACCAACCAAATTGCCACGTCTCAACGAATGCAGTTAGACACTAAAGATCAATAAACTCATGCAAACGGACATACCGCCAGAAACGTGATGTGTGCAAATGCTTAACAGACATGCTTTGGAACTAGACCAATTACTATGACTAGACTATCCTCAAGACAATCCTACGATTATAAAAAGAATAAAAATTCTAGGCACAAAGTGATATACAACACTACAAGAACTCTGGAGCTTACTACGGAATCGTGCTTTTTATTTACAACTCAAATGCTTATTTGACCGTGCAATGAGTGAGGTCCACAAAACACTTATACAATGGTATCCATGTAACGAGCGTTAGGTTAGCGGATCCCAGACTCTAAAAGCCTTAGGTCACTAGGCACAAAGTCCCCTAAGAACTTAATAACTCGAATACCAAAGAGCCCACTCTTGATCAATTATGCAAATTTTTTTTTTTTTTTTTTAATAACTCTGAGCAAGTGCGTTTCGCTCCATCTTGCTCAACCCTAGACTACTCGCATAACATGCGAGCCGGCTACTAGCCATTTGACGCCTAGCCACAACTAGCAACAAATTCCATTTTTACTCCATTTTTTTTCTTTTTCATGCCTTTACCACTAAGAACCTATTATCAAATTCTAAGCATAATAAATAGATTATCCTCGAAAATAATCAGATCATAACAACAATCTAGTCCTTAAGCATTCTCTAAGACTTAGTGACAATACAAGTGCTTCTAGCATGCATATCAACCTACACAACTTAATATCACTTTAATGCTATCACTACACTCGCATCAATATCACAATTCAGTCGATAAATCATTGCAAAAGGGATCATGGTATATGCATGAGCTATATGATATAACAAACAAATAAAGCTATATATATAAAAAAAACTATATGGCAAAAATTATGCAACTATATGAACTAACTATCATGAATATGCAGCTATATGACACACACAAAATATTCCTTAACTACCACCCCCAAACTTAAAATCTTCACTGTCCCCAGTGAAGGTAGTAGAAAGGAACACAGGGTATACCTACTCGGAGTCATCATCATCATCACCCTCAGTGGGTGGAGTATCAGGCGGCGTTTATGCAGAGTCCTCACCAAAAACTGGCCACTGGATATCAGCTCCAAGGCCTCGAAAAGCAGTCCCTAATGCAAGAGTGAGCTCCTGAGCAAACCTGCTCTGCGTCTCATACATGGCATCCATCCACCGTGAAAGCCTCCTATACTGGGCATCACCCATCCCAGCACCCTCCTGAGCTCGCGAAGAACTAGCCTCACCACGCCCTGGCCTGGCCATAGTAGCACCTCATGCTGGACGCCCTCCTGGAAGACGATAACCCAGCCCATGCTCCTCAGGCTCACCACCGGTCCACTCCTGCATCCCATTCAGAGTGCCAGAATCTATCGGAGCTGCTGGCAACTGCAACTGCTCATGAGCCGGCCAGTTCACTCCTACTGCTTGGCATAGCTTTGTAACCGTGGATGCATAAGGGATGTTCATATGCTTTGCTCCCCTCAAAAACTTCAGAATTCCTTGGTAGATAAACTCACCAAGGTCCACATAGTATTCCTCATTCAGAATTCCCCACAACAACTGTGCTCTCTCAACTGTGACCTCGTGTGCATGTGAAGAAGGCAAAATATTAGCACATATAAATGCTTTCCATGCACGGGCATACCTGTTCATGGCGATCGCCGGAAAGTGACGATACTCATTATTGGCTGGACTGCGGTTCCAAACTGTGCCCGGTCGACAGAGAGTCGCACAAATCAAATCCAAGTCAAAGTCCTCAGCAGTCTTTTCATTCCAGTTCTCCTCCTCGGGCTTCCTCTCTCGCTGTCCAATCACACGGCGAATCGCCGCAGGATGATAATCAACCGTCAGCCCACGAACTACAGAAAACCCATTCTTTTCAGCCTTCGCGTTCGCGTAGAACTCGCGAAGAACACCCATCGGTACTGCTTCGGGTGACTCACAAAAAGCTATCCACCCCTTCTCTGCAATCATGGGCAACAACTCACCATCCCTCCCTGATGGTAAAAACCCCCTCTCCTTCAGAATCGGCTTCCCCAACAGCCTAGTGTACTCCTCCTCCGCAGCTCTGTCAGTTAACCGAGGCCTTGCAGCAGTACCCCTTGATGAATCAGCAGTAGGAACTGTGTTGCTGCTGTCAATAGTGCGTGCTCTCTTGGGTGCCATTGATTTGTGAATAAAAGTGTGTAAGAACTTATTTTTTTGATGTTTATGAGAGGGTTTAAGTGTAGGAAGTTTGTGGGAGATATGTGGGATAGGTGTATGTATATATAGGGTGTGGAGTAGGTTAAATTAGATTAGGAGTGGGGTTGAGGGATAAAATCATGGGGTAATGGGAAAAGAATTCGTGGATAAAATCATGGGGTATGGGCTGTGATGGTTTTTTGTGTGTTTTTGTTTTTTTTTTTTCTGAACTGTAAAAAAATTTTCTGGAACTCGACCCCTGCGCGGCCGCTCAGCATTTCTGCGCGGGCGCGCAGCAAGCTGCGCGGCCGCTCAGCATAGCTGCGCTGGCGCGCAGAGGGTCTCTGGAAATTTTTTTTTTCAGCCCCTGTTTTCTGATTTTTTTGTGTTTTTGGATAGGTTATTAAATTCTAAGGGTTCCTGTAACAACAATTCATGGGTTGCCTCCCACGCAGCGCTTCTTTTTCGTCATTAGCTTGACGTTCCGTACCTTTCTCACGTAGTCAACAACATGGCACTAACCACCTCTCGGTTTGCCATGTCCCCATAGTAGTGCTTCACCCGCTGACCGTTAACCTTGAATGCTTGGTCCGAATCATTCTCAAAATTTCCACCGCTCCATGTGGAAACACAGTTTTGACAATAAAAGGTCCAGACCACCTTGATTTCAACTTCCCAGGAAAAAGTCGGAGCCGAGAGTTGAATAATAGAACTTGTTGCCCTGGCACAAATAACTTAGGATGTAGCTTCCTATCGTGCCACCTCTTCACCTTTTCCTTATACATTTTGTTATTCTCATACGCTTGAAGTCGAAATTCATCAAGTTCATTAAGCTGAAGCATTCTTTTCTTACCAGCTGCATCTAAATCCAGGTTCAATTTCTTCAATGCCCAGTAGGCCTTATGCTCAAGCTCCGCCGGTAGATGACATCCCTTACCGTACACCAACTGAAACGGTGACATCCCAAGTGGAGTTTTGTATGTTGTTCTGTAAGCCCAAACAGCTTCATCGAGCTTTAAAGACCAATCCTTCCTTGACGGACAAACAACCTTCTCTAGAATGCGCTTTATCTCTCTGTTAGACACTTCCGCTTGACCATTTGTTTGCGGATGATAGGCAGTAGCTACTCGATGATTCACATTATAACGCTGCATCATAGAAGTGAACTTACGGTTGCAAAAATGCGATCCTTCATCACTTATGATTACCCGAGGTGTTCCAAACCTTGTGAAAATTTGCTTATGAAGAAAATTTAGCACTGCCTTTGCATTATTTATCGGTAAAGCTTTAACTTCGACCCATTTTGAGACATAATCGACTGCCAGCAAGATGTACTGATTATTGCAAGATGAGATAAAAGGCCCCATGAAATCGATTCCCCATACATCAAAGACCTCGACTTCAAGCATCACATTTAATGGCATCTCATCCTTCCTTGACAAATTTCCCACTCTTTGGCAACGATCACTCCTTAAAACAAACTGATGAGCATCCTTGAACAAGGTAGGCCAGAAAAAACCTGCTTGTAGAATACGAGCTGCCCTCTTCTCACCTCCATAGTGTCCACCATAAACCGTGGAATGGCAGTCTCGTAATATCCCCTCCGTCTCACAGAACGGGATACATCTCCTGATGATCTGGTCAGCTCCCTGTCTAAACAAATATGGTTCATCCCACATATACCACTTCACCTCATGCAGAAACTTCTTCTTTTACGCGGATGTCAAATTAGGAGGCATTATATTGCTGACAAGATAGTTTACAATATCTGCAAACCATGGTTCTTCCTCCTGAATTGCAAACAACTGCTCATCCGGAAAAGATTCATTGATTAACGTTCTATCTTGTGAAGTAGAATCGGGATTCTCCAACCTAGAGAGATGGTCAGCTACTTGATTCTCAGTACCTTTTCTATCTTTGATCTCTAACTCAAATTCTTGAAGTAAAAGCACCCAACGAATGAGTCTCGGCTTCGAATCCTTCTTAGAAACCAGATAGCGAATAGCTGCATGATCAGTGAATACTGTCACTTTCGTACCAAGCAGATAAGATCGAAATTTCTCAAAGCCAAAGACTATAGCCAAAAGCTCCTTCTCAGTAGTGGTGTAGTTCAATTGGGCCCCATTTAAAGTTTTACTCGCATAGTAGACCACATGGAAGAGATTTTTCTTGCGCTGTCCCAGAACTGCACCTACCGCATAATCACTCGCATCACACATCATCTCAAACGGTTCTGTCCAATCTGGTGCTGTAATAACTGGTGCCGTGATCAAACTCTCCTTGAGAGTTTCGAATGCTGCCAAACATTCATCATCAAATTTAAAAGGCACATCTTTCTCAAGTAAATTGCACAACGGCTTAGATATCTTTGAAAAGTCCTTGATGAATCGCCGATAAAAACCCGCATGACCGAGAAAACTACGGATTCCTTTCACCGAATTAGGTGGGGGAAGATTTTCAATGACTCCCACCTTGGCCTTGTCCACCTCCAGACCTTTGCTAGAGACCTTATGCCCAAGGATAATGCCTTCACGCACCATAAAATGACATTTCTCCCAATTAAGCACCAAATTAGTTTCCACGCATCTTTTGAGTACGGCGCGCAGATTATTCAAGCATTCATCATATGAGTGTCCAAAGACGGAGAAGTCATCCATGAACACTTCGACGTTATTTCCAATCATGTCAGAGAATATAGCCATCATACATCTCTGAAAGGTGGTCGGGGCGCCACATAACCCAAACGAAACTCTACGAAAAGCAAATGTGCCAAATGGACAAGTGAAGGTAGTCTTTTCCTGATCCTCTGGTGCAATACAAATCTGATTATACCCGGAATAACCATCCAGAAGACAAAAATACTCATGTCCCGCCAATCTGTCAAGCATTTGATCAATGAATGGGAGAGGGAAGTGATCCTTTCTTGTGGCTTTGTTCAATTTCCTATAATCCATGCATACTCTCCATCCTGTAACTGTTCGAGTAGGGATGAGCTCATTCTTTTCATTTGCGACCACAGTGATACCTCCTTTCTTAGGAACACATTGTACAGGGCTCACCCACGAGCTGTCAGAAATAGGATAAATGATGCCTGCATCCAGCCATTTCAGAATTTCTTTCTTCACCACCTCCTTCATGATGGGATTCAGTCTTCGTTGCTGTTCCATAGTTGGCTTACTTCCTTCCTCTAGCAGAATTTTATGCATACAATATGAAGGACTTATCCCCTTGATGTCTGCTATGGTCCATCCTATAGCCGATTTGAATTCTCTCAAAATCCTTAAGAGCTTATCTTCCTCACTACCTGAAAGGTCAGCTGAAATAATAACAGGTAACGTAGATGAATCACCTAAAAAAGCATACCTCAAGTGTTCAGGTAATGGTTTAAGCTCCAAGGTAGGTGCTTCCTCTATTGATGGTTTGAGCTTCCCTTCAGCATTCTTAAGGTCAGAAGTACCAAGAGATTCAAATGGTATGTCGAGCTTTCGCTTCCATGGAGAAGCGTTCAGATATTGTAATTGCTCGTTGTTATCTTCATCATCACTGTCAAATTCCCCCACTAAGGCCTTTTCCAATGCATCAGACATTAGCATGTAATCGAGTTCCGACGTAACCGCAGAATCAATCACATCCACTTTTAAGCACTCCTCATCTTCTGTAGGGAATTTCATTGCCTTGAATACGTTGAAGGTCACATCCTGATCTTGGACCCGCATAGTAAGTTCCCCTTTTTGCACATCTATCAAGGTACGGCCAGTAGCCAAGAAAGGCCTCCCCAAGATTATGGGAATCTTCTTATCTTCCTCAAAATCCAGAATAACAAAATCTGCAGGAAAGAAGAGCTTATCCACCTTGACAAGCACCTCCTCAACTATGCCCCTTGGGTAAGTAATGAAATGGTCAGCCAATTGTAGCGACATGTATGTGGGTTTTGGATCAGGCAGATCCAGCTTTTTAAAGATCGACAAGGGCATCAGATTAATGCTTGCTCCCAAATCACAAAGGCACTTGTCAAAAGTTAGATTGCCAATGGTGCAAGGAATGGTGAAGCTTCCTGGATCTTTCAGTTTTGGTGGTAACTTTTGCTGCAGAACAGTGCTGCATTCTTCCGTGAGAGCAACGGTTTCAAGGTCATCCAGTTTCACCTTCCTTGAAAGAATAGTCTTCATAAACTTCGCATAATTAGGCATTTGTTCCAGAGCCTCAGCGAAAGGTATATTGATGTGAAGTTTCTTGAACACCTCCAGAAACTTCCCGAACTGTCTATCCAGCTTTTATTGCTGCAATCTCTTAGGAAAAGGTGGTAGAGGATAGAGTTGTTTCTCCCCTGTATTAGCCTCAAGCAGAGTGTGTTCAACAGTAGTCTTCCTTGGTTCCGCCACTTTCTCCTTTTGCTTAGATTTTTCATCTCTAACTTCAGCTTCGACTTCTTTTGCCTTTTCAGCATCAGCTACTTTTCCAGACCTTAAGGTAATAGCCTTGACTTGCTCTTTAGCTTCCTTCCTGCCTGGTACTTCCGTGTCACTGGGAAGAGTGCCAGGTTGACGATTGAGCACTGCATTGGCTAATTGACCGATTTGATTTTCCAAGGTCTTGATAGAAACCGCCTGACTCTTGCACAACAGCTTAAGTTCCTCAAAATCAGCACTAGTAGGTGCAGCTGCACTTCCCTGTTGAGGATATGATTGCCTTGTAGCATACTACTGTGGTTGCTGGAATCCAGGTGGGATAAACTGTTTACTCACTCCTTGCTGATATGGTGGCTGAATAGCATTCTGATTATTCCCCCAGCTGAAATTTGGATGATTTCTGTTGTTAGGATGATAGGTTGCTGGCACAGGCTGCTGTTATCGCTGATAATTATTCACATACTGAACAGATTCGTTGACAAGAGAACACTGATCCGTAGCATGAGAACCTGCACAAAGCTCACAAACCATAGCTATTTGATTAACTCCATACGTAGCCAAAGAATCAACCTTCATTGATAGCGCTTGGAGCTGGGCTGCAATAGCGGTGGCTGCATCAACTTCCAGAATACCTGCTACCTTTCCTGGCGTCATCCTCTGAGTTGGGTTTTGATGCTCATTTGCAGCCATCGTCTCGATAAGATTATACGCCTCAGTATAGCTTTTAGCCCATAAGGCGCCTCCGGCTGCTGCATCGAGCATGGACCGAGATTGGGCCCCCAAACCATTATAAAAACCAGTGATTACCATCCAATCCGGCATTCCATGATGTGGACATTTTCTCAACATTTCCTTGTAGCGTTCCCAAGCCTCGCACATAGATTCTGTAGGTTGCTGCGCAAACTGAGTAAGAGCACTCCTCATAGCAGCAGTCTTTGCCATTGGATAAAACTTCACCAGAAACTTTTGCGCAAGATCTTGCCACGTAGTGATGGACCCAGCTGGTTCAGAATGTAACCAGTCTTTAGCCTTATCCCTCAGTGAGAATGGGAAAAGCCTCAACTTGATAGCCTCATCAGTCACGCCATTATACTTAAAAGTGCTGCAGATCTCGACAAAATTCCTTATGTGCATGTTGGGGTCTTCAGTTGCCGCTCCTCCAAAAGAAACAGAATTCTGCACCATCTGAATAGTGCCCGGCTTGATTTCAAAGGTGTTAGCTTGAATAGCCGGATGAAGGATGCTTGACTGAATGTCATCAATTTTAGGCCGAGAAAAATCCATAAGAGCTGGATCAGCCTGAACAATACGATCTCCCATGTTTACTGGTTCTTTCTGCTCAGTTCCTGAATCCGAATCCTCAAAATCTAACTTCTCCGGAGTATCAAGAACTTCATCTTTCTCCTCAGCTGTATCTAAGGTCCTCTTGCGAGCACGAGAACGAGTTTGCATAAACGCTTGCTAAAGTACATGAAACACAACCGAAAAGAGTAATTAACTACTACGTCCTAATCACTGAGTCCTAATGACCAATGATGGTAAGTACATAAACTAAACAAATACGCCGAGTCCCCGGCAGCGGCGCCAAAAACTTGTTAGGGCGAAATCACGCACTAATATTCACGCAAGTATACGCGTTCGCAAGTAATATAGAATACTTTCTAGTTCGTTCCCTCAGAGACTCAGACTAAGTTATTGTCTAATTAAACTCACTCACCAATGTATGATTACTTCTCAATATTAAGATAACACTTAAAATTATTGATTAAATATTAACTATAATTAACTACTTAATTAACCACTTAACTAACACTTCAATTTATCAATAATAAAACACTCATGAGATCACAACTTCATTATTACTTCCTTCTATAACCATTGTTATTACCTTTAGCATGTGACAGTGATGATATTAATCGAATAACACGAAACTGATAAAAGCCAACTTTCATTGTACTAATACCATTCTACCAAACATCCACAATTAAGATAGAAGTTGAATAGTCATCAATTATGTTGAGTTCCTATATGTCTACAGAAATTGACAACACAACGATTTAAGCACAAGTTATTCCTTTTTGATTAAATAGGGCAAATAAAACTGTTAGAGTTACCCACTAATCATGCACAACGTACATGAACCTATGCTAGCATGGCAAGTTCTAAATCTCAAGATCCACCGTCGCTTCACAAGAGATTAACACCCTATCTTATATGTTCGCGACGCACATAAGACGAATACGCACAACCAATACTAGATATCATGCAATCATCACATACTAAAGTATTAAACAATTAACTAAGGAATTCCATAATAAATCCGTTGCAAACTCATGATCACGATTAGCCCATAATAGAACTTATCGCCATCATGGGTTCATATGAAATCATGATAAACAAACACAAGAAAATAACAACTAAACTGATTATATTAAAACAGAGTACGTCACAAGAGTAAATAAGTCAAAGCAAGAAAACTAGCATCCAACGTTACAACGAAACAAGAATCACAAGAATATATGCTTCCTCTTCGCTGCTGTGTGCTAAATCGGTCTTCTTCCTTATCTCCTTCGCTTCTTGCAAAAAACAATCTAAAACATAATCTCCTCTTTATATACTCTATGAAAAACGTCTCAAATCTACCTATATAATAGTCCCATAAAACTCAGATTACATAGAAGTTGGAAGCCAAACAGAAGTAGAAGTCTAAAATAATATATCTTTTTTCCCCCGACCCTGCGCGGCCGCTCAGCATTTCTGCGCGGGCGCACAAGGCTGCTGCGCGGCCGCTCAGCATTGCTGCGCGGGCGCGCAGGACCCTACTGGAAAATTTCCAGGTTTGCTCCGTTTATTCGCCGTAATCTGCCCGTTCTTTTCCTCTCGCAATGGTGAACACATGCCAAGGCTTATTCTTGATGATTCCTTCTCCGAAATGCAACTAATACCCTGAAATACATAAACACTAGAAAAACGCATCAAATACACAAAATACTTGATTTCAAGACACCAATTTAAGCCATTTTAAGACGTTCTAAGTGGTATAAAATGCCACTTATCAACACGCATAACAATGTAGCAGACCCACTCACAAAGCCACTTTCTCAGAGTCACTTTGATCGACATAAAGACAAAATGGGTATTAGATACCAGAGTGAGTGGCTTTAGTACAAGTGGGAGATTGAAAGAGATATGTCCTAAGTCCAATAATGTATAAGGATTTAGGAATAATTTTTATGTAATTTGTTTTGATTTCATTGATATTAATAAAAGACTTATTTTATTTTTATTGCGGGCTCTATCTATTTAAATGTTTAAATAAGATATACCACAGTTTAGAGTAAAGCTTTTTATATGGATTGTGATGAGATCATAATAATGAGACCTAAAAGATGATAACTCTAAACTTAAATAGTTCCTGGTCGTAGGATTACTAACTGATAATTAATAATCCACAAAGATCGGTACATACTATGCTTGCTTCATTATGAAGGATGTCTATTCTCATAGACATTTGTGTGGTGACACTATAGCTAGTATGTAGGTGCTTATTATAGAATCAGTTCGTTGAACATGACTCACACAGCTGAACAACTGATGGAGTTCACTCACGTGTCAGCAGTTGTTCACATAGTGATAGTTGTACAAGTATCCTTAGAATTGAGGTCATCATAGTCATCTTGTGTACACTGAACTATGCTTTGGTTTAGTTCTTAGTCTCAAGGGACAATTATAAGGGCTCTACTGGGTATAGGAATTTGTACACGAAGATAGTGTATGATCAATAAAGGATCTACCCCTTCCAGTGTAGGAAGAGAATGTTCAATGCTGATCCACTTATGTTAGTTCAGGAATCTCTGGCCAGAGTGAATGAAATTAGAAAGGAGTTTCTAATTTACATTAAATAGAACTAAGCATATAGAATGGGAAAGCAAGTGATTAAATAAGATAGGCTTGACAGAAGTTCCATGCCTTATATTTAATCGTGACATTGCAGGGTAGAAGGAATTGATTGTACGGTAACTAGTCACTGAATAAGTTCTTGGTATTCTAAGCAGTGAATTGTATTATCCGGATAGTCGCGATATGTTACGACCGGCATTTTATGTAATATTATTTGTGAATTTGGTATAATATTAAGTCAAATAAAAATATATTCAATGATTGTACGTTTGTGTGAGTGAAAATTTCTGCATTATAAATTTGCTTTGGGTAGTATATGATTTTTCAAAGCAAGAGTTTATTTAATTTCTTTATTTTTGATTTATAAGGAATATTCTAAGCTTTGGAAAAATCTTCTTTTAAAAGGCATTTTGATCACAAATTTTGAAAATGATTTTATAAAGTCTCTAAAAATACAAGTTATTTTATGGTATAAATTTTATAATTTTTGAACTTGTATTTTATTTTATAAAAATAAATCTTTACAAATTTTATTTGTTATAATTATCAAATTACATGAATAACTTTGCATGCAAACTCTCTTTCTATTCTCTCAAAGGGCAAATAAGACTTTTCCAACCCCACTAACTCATTTGATTATTACTAAATTACTACCTTAGCCTTGCATGCAAAATGGCCTAACTTTAGCCAAGGGACATTTTTGTAAGTTCTCACTTCCACTCATTACTTGTCAACCAAATAGCATAAAACAAACAAATCAAAGTGGAGAGAAGTCATTCATCATTTCACACTCCAACACACCACAAAAATTTCTCTCTTCCCCTCCCTCCCTTTTGCTCTCGGCCGAACCCCATTTCCCCCACTCCCTTCCATTTTTTCATTCCATTTCTCATCTTCCCTAGTGTAATTCTTTCACCTACATTTATTTTATATACTTCCCAAGAGTTTTGTGATTTGGAAGATGAAGTTTCATGGTTGCATGTGTAGTTTTGTGTGATCTCCAAAGAGAAACTCTTGATTCTTGTGAATTCAAGAGCTCTCTATGAGATATATTATGTATATGTGCTAACTAAGTGTTTTATGGAGATATCATGCTTTAAAATCCTTTGCATGCTACTGAAATCTCATTATAAATTTATGTTTAGCCATGCATGCTAGTTTTAAGACATTAAAATGATGATCAACCATGTTTTGCATGCTATTCTTTTCGAAATCATGTTGTTATCTATAAAATTCGAAATAGATGTGCTTAAATAGATTGTTTCCATGATGAATTTCTTATTAATACTTAAAAGGAGTTATATTTCATAATTATTAAGGATAAGTATTAGGTGCAAGTCGATTTTGCAAGCATTTACAACTTTATGCCTAGCCGAAATCTTGTTATGTGCTTTCCATGAGTTGCATGTTATATATTTAGTTGCATGTTGTTGTTTTTAGGCATGGATGATCTCACCCAATGTTATTTTGAGAATAAAGGAGTTAGTTCAGTAGATTACCATGTATAAGTCTTGGTTTAAGTATTGAGTTTTTGTTAGTTGAGTTGTCAAGTCAAAACCTTGGAAAAATGAGAGTTATAGTTTCTGCAGAAAAATCAGTTTAATACCCTAAGGTTTAGAGTGAGTTTTGACCATGTCATTGATGTGCACTTTGAGGCCCAAGCTACCAGAAGTTAGTATGGGGAGTATATAATAGGTTTTAGGAGTTGGTTGGAGGTTTGCATGTCATTTGGTTAGGTGCACAAGTAGAATAACAAAATCTGTCCAGCAGGGGACAGTTTTATTGCAACTTAGAAATAGGGAGATTTGGCCATGTCATGGGTAGGCCCTCATTAGGCCCAATTGGACCTTAGTTATAGGGTATGTCAGAGAAGTTTTTTCAACCATAGTTCATAGGATATGAGCTAGAACCATGTGTCACAAGTTAATTCAAGTTAGGGCATTTTCTGCCCAGAAAAACAGGGGAACCTTGGACTTTTAGCTTAGGCCCAAGAAGGCCCAAGCCAGGCCTTTGAGCCACATCAAGCTTGTGAGATGCCCTTAGGTCAGGAGAGTCTTGTGTAAAAAAATTTTGAAGAAAAATTTGTAGTTTAAGAGTGTCTAATGCACTCAAGAAACCTTAGTTACCATTCTGAAATTTGCACCAGTGAGTACTTTCACTTATCACATAGTTTTAGAACACTTAGAAGTGAGTATTAGGTCAACCACCATAGTTGTAAGATAGTATAAGGTCAGTAGAGAAAAAGGCACAAGTGAGGGTCAATAGGTTTTGGATAATTTAGGAAAGGCACATTGAGTTAGGAAGCCCAAATTTGAAGACTTTGTTTAGTTAGCGACCAAGTGACTTAAGTGGTGAGTCGAGATCATCCAAGCCTAGTGTGGCATTATGGTGTATATGATGTTATTTGGTATTAATATACGATATGTGATTATGTGGCTACGTGTGTACATTTGAAAATATAATGGTGGATATGAATTAAGTGCGTATAGGCCTAAGTGCCATCCATATTTAATTTCGGGTTGTAAATAGGTTAAGATGGTAAGAATATATTATAATGAGGATTATTATTATTTATGTAGGATCTCGAGACGAGGGAAAACTTGCCATAAAAGTCGAGTGAAGCTCCAGTTGTTGCTCCTACCAGTCAGACCAGACCAGTCTATCTCAAGGCAAGTGATTCAACTTGACCTTCGTATTTACTGTAAACAGTTCATATATATATCGATGCAATTATCCTGAGTCATTTTGATATATTTAAATCAAGCGTATCTTTTGTTTATCTTTGAGTTACATAGAGATGCCATGAACCCTCGAGTATGTATTGCAAGTTGTTCAAAAGTCTTTCATGATAGTTTAATGCCATGATAAAATAGAGATTTGTTATACTACCTTATTGATCCTTTTGATTATCATGCTATTGATCCCTGAGAAATCTTGATATTGCACCCTGATGCTTTGATTCAACTCTTGAAATAACCTCGATAGAAACTTTATCTTGATACCTAAAAGCCAATCATTTCTTAAATTCATTCATGATTGTTTGATAACCCTATCCTTACCCTAAAAGCTTGATACCCTGTTATATCTTGAGCTGATGATCACTTTCTTTATATTTTAACACCTCTATCCTATTGGAACCAGTGATGCTTATCTTCTTGATGTTCTAATACCTATACCTTGTCTACAACCATTGCTTTAAGCCTAGTTTGGCATTACTCTTTCATATTATCCAATAGCCTTGCTCAATTTCCTTGTCAAAGTTCTTATTTATGAAAACCTCTCAATTACCCTAATATAGTAAAATCTAGTGGATCATGGCCCTGAGATTTAGTGTCATATTTCCAGTGTTTCAAGTTGATCTATAATCCCTTGATAAAAATGATTACAGTCGAAAGAGATTTTGTCATAAATCGGCATCAGTTTTTAAAATGATTAAAATGTGGATTTTTCAGTCCCAAAGGGGGATAAATGTTTTCTTTGAATGGTGGATCTGGACTGAGACGCGAGTCCTTTCCACACTTATATTAGGCTTAAAAGTTGCCTAGGGATTCCCAATAATGTTTTAGAACCCAGCGAGGTTCGGGATTACTTCGCGGCTGATCACCGACTGTAATCCGTAGCGTCATAAAATGATTTTGATTAAGAATGATTTTTAAAATTTGTTTTGATGCAAGCAAAATGATGCCAACTCACATAAGTTTTATCTCTCGTTATCATTGATTATGTCTTTCCATTGTCATTCCTAAAGGTATATCTCGATTTATGTTTTGCGTTGTACTATTAGCACTTGTTGAGCTTTTGGCTCACTTCTTGCTTTACCCTTATATTATAGCTAGCAGCTATGGTTAGATTCAAGCAGACTGCCCGTAAGACCTGTGATGCTGATGCTTATGTTCGAGCTCAGGTAGAATAAGTAATAATAGTTGTGTGAGGACTCGGTATTTGTAATCAGATGTAATAGTTGGTAGTGTTGGGCTGTTCCAAACCCTAAACTGTAAGATCTTGGATTTTGGTTGTGTATTCTTCATTAAAAAGATGTAATAGCTATATTTATTTCGCTATTTAAGTTGGGGGTGTGACAGGTTTTGGTATCAGAGCTACGGTTTAGAGTCCCTGGACAGCCCAAATAGGTTATAGGATTTGTGTGTAGGTTATAGATATTATGCGAGAGAGTAGGTTAAGTAAATTATTATTAATACTCCTCTTATTGGTTATCAGCAAAGGGCGCATTCCTCGTCATCCTCTGGGTCGGACGACACTATTGCTTTCTCCGTGTATGCTGAGTTGAGGCGCGAGTTCGACATGCTTCAGGGCAAGTACGACCGACTGATAGACCGACTGAAGAACGTGTATCCGGACAGCCGAAACTACGAAGGGAAGCCCAAGGAGCAGATGATTGCGAGACTTGAGACCTTGGTTCAGTACGTCAACACTAAGCTTGAGGAGATGCCAGCACACCGGGACCGTACCAGCCAGTATGTCATTCAGATGGTGGCGGATGAGCTCCAGAGCATTGTGAAGACGCTTCGAGAGGAAAAGACTACCAAGCCCCGTTCAGATGGAGTGGAGCCTTAGTTCTTTCCATTTACCTTTCATGTTGTTGTACTATCAGACTCTATGGAATCCCCAGTTGTTTCCGTCTTTCCTTTAAATAAGCCTGTTATTCCTAGAATCAGACTATGTCCCAATCCTATGTACTGTGACCTTTAAAAATTTCAATAATTATGTGCTATTGTTCCATTTGCTCTCAACTGTTATTTTATGTTTTTATCATCATATCTGCTTAATTTGGAAACTTGACCCCATATGTAAATGAGAATGCCATGCGATACCCTCGAATCATTTTATCATTCATATTTGTTATGACACAACTCTTATTTCAGGATCATGCCTCCCAAAAAGAAGAACCCAACAACCACCTTCACCACAGACCCAAATATTCTTCGACTACTGGAAACCTTGCAACAGCAAACCAATGCTATAGCTCAACAACAACTAACCCTTCAACAACGAATTGAAAACTAAGATAACCGTGAGCCACACCAACCACCTGAACCACCAGTACCACCTAGACAAATTGTCACTTTCAAAGCTTTTCAGAATGTGAATCCACCTGTATTTCATGATACCACTGATCCAGTGATAGCAAACACCTGGATCAAGGAGATGGAAAGGGCTTTTGAGTTGGTACAGTTAGGAGACGATCAGAAGACGCCGTATGCCACTTACTTCTTGAAGGGAGAAGTCATCTATTGGTGGGAATCAGTAAAAGCTATGGAAGTCACTCAGCAGGTTTCTTGGGAGAGATTTAAAAAGTTATTTCTGGACAAGTATTACCCTAAGTACATGCAGAATCAGATGGAGCTAAAATTTCTTGAGTTGAAGCAAGGGAACATGACTGTATTGGAGTATGAGAAGAAGTTCACTGAGTTGTCAAGGTTTGTGACAAAGTATACCAGCACTGAGGAGGAAAAAGCAAAGAAATTTCAGAAAGGATTGGAGCCTTGGATCAGAGATAGGGTGGCTATGTTTGAGCTTGAAACTTATGCGGGAGTAGTACAGAAAGCTGCTCTGATTGAGAATAATGGGATGCAGTCAAGGAAAGAGAGGGATAACAAGAAGAGGAAGGTTCCATTTTATGGAGAAAAGTCTGAAGCTGGAAGTTCGCAAGATCGGAATGTAAAGAGGATTGGTTTCCAGAAGGGCGGAAATTTTCAAAGGAAGGGAAATTTGGGCAAAAGGCAAGAATCAAAAGGGAACAATCAGGCAAGCCAAGGGCAAGTTGGAGAAAACAGGTTCCAGAGGCCAGAATGCAAGCACTGTGGAAGAAGGCACCCCGGAGTATGCAATAAGCTGAGTATGACCTGTTATAGGTGCAATCAGAAGGGACATTTGGCAAACGAGTGCAAGATGCCGAAGCCAGGAGTTACGTGTTACAAGTGTGGGAAGACTGGACACATGGCTAGGGAGTGTAAGGCAACAGGACCAGTCAGAGCTCTGATGAACGTGGCAAGTACCAGTGCAAGCGTGCCAGCTGAGGTATTGGCGTTACCTCCACCACCCGCACCAACCCCGCAAGCAACAGCAAGGACATTTGATCTAAAGATGAAAGATGCTGTTCAGAATTCTGAGGTGATAGCAGGTACACTTTTACTCAATAATGTCAAAGCTAAAGTATTGATTGATTCGGGAGCAACAAGATCTTTCATATCAGAATCTTTTGTTGATAAGCTCCAATGTGATAAAACGGTTATGAGTGAGGTAGTAAATGTGGTAATTGCGAACCAAGAGAAGATTCCTGTGAATCAATTTTGTCCAAAATGTGAGATTGATATTTCGGGATATAAGTTCTCAGCCGACTTGATACTCTTCAAGCTGGGAGAATTTGATATAATTTTAGGAATGGATTGGTTAGGAGAGAATAGCGCTCAGATAAATTGTAAGACCAAGAGAGTGTATTTAAAGACGAAGAGTGGAGAGAAGGTAATATTTAAGGGGCAGAGGCAAGGGCAACTATTTCTTACAATTATTCAGGCTAAGAAGTTACTTAGAAAAGGTTGTGAGTCGTTCCTAGCATATGTAGTGGATTCAGAGAGAGGCAGCCCCAGCATGGAAGATATTCCTGTAGTTAATGAGTTCCCCGATGTGTTTCCCGACGAACTACCAGGCTTACCACCAGATCGACAAATTGAGTTCGAGATCAACCTTGCTCCAGGCATGGAACCAGTTTCAAAGGCTCCGTATAGGATGGCACCAGCAGAAATGAAAGAGTTAGCGAGCCAGCTACAAGAATTATTGGATAAGGGAGTGATACGACCAAGTACGTCACCATGGGGAGCACATGTTCTCTTTGTGAAGAAGAAAGATGGGAGTATGCGTCTATGCATAGATTACCGGGAGTTGAATAAAGTAACGATCAAGAACCGCTACCCGCTACCAAGGATAGATGACCTTTTTGATCAGTTAAAGGGAGCAAAATGCTTTTCGAAGATTGATTTGAGATCGGGATACCATCAATTAAAGATCAAGGAAGAAGATATTCCCAAGACCGCATTTAGGACCAGATATGGGCATTATGAATTCCTAGTAATGCCGTTTGGATTGACCAACGCTCCGGCCGCATTTATAGATCTGATGAATCGAGTATTTAAGAAGTATTTGGATAAATTTGTCGTGGTATTTATTGATGACATCCTTATTTATTCTAAGTCGGAAGAAGAACATATGCAGCACCTCTGGATAGCATTGGAGATACTCCGACAAGAGAAGTTGTATGCCAAGTTTACCAAATGTGAGTTTTGGTTAAAGGAAGTTCAATTTTTGGGGCATGTTATTGGAAATGAGGGAGTTAAAGTGGATTCGGCGAAGATTGAGGCAGTTATGAGTTGGGAGAGGCCAAAGACTCCTACGGAAGTGCGAAGTTTTCTAGGATTGGCCGGATACTATAGAAGATTCGTCAAGGATTTCTCGAAGATCGCCACGCCATTGACCAAGTTAACCAGAAAGAATCAAAAGTTTGAATGGAGTGCAGAATGTGAAAATAGCTTTCAAGAGTTAAAACAGAAGTTGGTAACAGCTCCGGTGTTGGTACTTCCAGATGATCAAGGGAATTTTGTAATATTCAGCGACGCTTCACATAAGGGTTTGGGTTGTGTGTTGATGCAACACAGTAAGGTAATAGCATATGCGTCAAGACAGTTGAAGCCTCACGAGTTAAAGTATCCGACGCATGACTTGGAACTAGCCGCCATAGTGTTCGCACTCAAGATTTGGAGACACTATCTCTATGGAGAGAAGTGTGAAATCTACACGGATCACAAGAGTTTAAAGTACATTTTTACTCAGAAAGAGCTCAATATGAGGCAGAGGAGATGGCTGGAATTGATCAAGGACTATGACTGTTCGATAAATTACCATCCTGGAAAGGCGAACGTAGTGGCCGATGCGCTGAGTCGGAAGGAGAGATTGAATATGATGATAACATCAAAAGAGTTATCTGAAGAAATCGGAAAATTTGAATTGGAACTTTGTGCTTATGGGAAAGTCAAAGAAGTTTGTCGTGCAATGACCTTTCAGCCAACACTAATGGAAAAGATAAAGAAGTGTCAAGAGGAAGTAATGGAAAAAGAGAAAAATCAGTTATCTGGAGAAGAGATTAATACTAAAAGGGATGAGCAAGGAATACTAAGGTTTTCATCCAGAATATGGATTCCTCATGTACCTGAATTAAAGAATAAGATCCTCCATGAAGCCCACCATTCGAAATTTTCAATCCACCCGGGAAGCACCAAGATGTATCAAGACTTAAAGAAGAACTTTTGGTGGCCAAATATGAAGCGAGACGTGGCAGAATGGGTTGCGAAGTGCTATACTTGTCAGAAAGTAAAGGCAGAACATCAACGACCAAGCGGATTAATTCAGCCCCTGAAGATTCCAGAATGGAAATGGGAAAATATCGCTATGGACTTTATAGTAGGACTACCGCGAACAAAATCCGGACATGACGCAATATGGGTTATAATTGATCGTCTTACGAAGTCGGCGCATTTCCTTCCAATAAATGAGAAGTCGTCACTGGACAAGTTGGTTCATCTGTATGTGCACGAAATCGTATTAAGGCATGGAGTACCCGTATCAATAGTTTCAGACAGAGATCCCCGATTTAACTCGAGATTCTGGAAGCAATTCCAGGAATGTCTTGGCACGAAGTTGAATATGAGCACGGCGTATCACCCGCAGACTGATGGTCAGAGCGAAAGGACGATTCAAACAATCGAAGACATGTTGCGCAGTTGTGCAATCGATTTTGCAGGAAGATGGGACGACCACCTGCCATTGATTGAATTCTCATATAACAACAGCTATCATTCCAGTATCGGCATGCCACCATATGAAGCTTTGTACGGGCGAAAATGTAGATCACCAACAAGTTGGGATGAAGTAGGAGAAGGAAGAATTCTCGGCTCAGAATTGGTACAACAGTTGCATGACTCAGTCAAGTTAATTCAGAAAAGGTTGCTTGCTGCTCAAGATAGACAGAGGAAGTATGCGGATCCAGCGCGTAAGGATGTTCAATTCCAAATTGGTGAAGCTGTGTTGCTAAAGGTGTCACCTAGGAAAGGGTTGATGAGATATGGCAAGAAAGGAAAGTTAGCACCTAGATACATAGGTCCTTTTGAGATTTTGAGTCAAGTAGGAAAGGTGGCCTACGAGTTGGCCTTACCACCTCAGTATCGGCATGTGCATAACGTGTTCCATGTGTCGTTACTTAGGAAATATAATCATGACACTAGCCATGTGATAGAATATGAACCCGTAGAAATTCAGGCAGAACTGTCATTTGTGGAGCAACCGGTTAAAATACTCGACTGGCAAGTAAAGAGTCTTAGAAATAAGTCAGTAAAGTTAGTAAAAGTACTTTGGAAGAACCCTAAGGTCGAAGAGTCGACTTGGGAGTTAGAGTCTGATATGCGTTCCCGGTATCCTCATCTGTTCTCTTAGATTCTGGGGACAGAATCCCTTAAGGGGGAGAGGATGTTACGACCGGCATTTTATGTAATATTATTTGTGAATTTGGTATAATATTAAGTCAAATAAAAATATATTCAATGATTGTACGTTTGTGTGAGTGAAAATTTCTGCATTATAAATTTGCTTTGGGTAGTATATGATTTTTCAAAGCAAGAGTTTATTTAATTTCTTTATTTTTGATTTATAAGGAATATTCTAAGCTTTGGAAAAATCTTCTTTTAAAAGGCATTTTGATCACAAATTTTGAAAATGATTTTATAAAGTCTCTAAAAATACAAGTTATTTTATGGTATAAATTTTATAATTTTTGAACTTGTATTTTATTTTATAAAAATAAATCTTTACAAATTTTATTTGTTATAATTATCAAATTACATGAATAACCTTGCATGTAAACTCTCTTTCTATTCTCTCAAAGGGCAAATAAGACTTTTCCAACCCCACTAACTCATTTGATTATTACCAAATTACTACCTTAGCCTTGCATGCAAAATGGCCTAACTTTAGCCAAGGGACATTTTTGTAAGTTCTCACTTCCACTCATTACTTGTCAACCAAATAGCATAAAACAAATAAATCAAAGTGGAGAGAAGTCATTCATCATTTCACACTCCAACACACCACAAAAATTTCTCTCTTCCCCTCCCTCCCTTTTGCTCTCGGCCGAACCCCATTTCCCCCACTCCCTTCCATTTTTTCATTCCATTTCTCATCTTCCCTAGTGTAATTCTTTCACCTACATTTATTTTATATACTTCCCAAGAGTTTTGTGATTTGGAAGATGAAGTTTCATGGTTGCATGTGTAGTTTTGTGTGATCTCCAAAGAGAAACTCTTGATTCTTGTGAATTCAAGAGCTCTCTATGAGATATATTATGTATATGTGCTAACTAAGTGTTTTATGGAGATATCATGCTTTCAAATCCTTTGCATGCTACTGAAATCTCATTATAAATTTATGTTTAGCCATGCATGCTAGTTTTAAGACATTAAAATAATGATCAACCATGTTTTGCATGCTATTCTTTTCGAAATCATGTTGTTATCTATAAAATTCGAAATAGATGTGCTTAAATAGATTGTTTCCATGATGAATTTCTTATTAATACTTAAAAGGAGTTATATTTCATAATTATTAAGGATAAGTGTTAGGTGCAAGTCGATTTTGCAAGCATTTACAACTTTATGCCTAGCCGAAATCTTGTTATGTGCTTTCCATGAGTTGCATGTTATATATTTAGTTGCATGTTGTTGTTTTTAGGCATGGATGATCTCACCCAATGTTATTTTGAGAATAAAGGATTTAGTTCAGTAGATTACCATGTATAAGTCTTGGTTTAAGTATTGAGTTTTTGTTAGTTGAGTTGTCAAGTCAAAACCTTGGAAAAATAAGAGTTATAGTTTCTGCAGAAAAATCAGTTTAATACCCTGAGGTTTAGAGTGAGTTTTGACCATGTCATTGATGTGCACTTTGAGGCCCAAGCTACCAGAAGTTAGTATGGGGAGTATATAATAGGTTTTAGGAGTTGGTTGGAGGTTTGCATGTCATTTGGTTAGGTGCACAAGTAGAATAACAAAATCTGTCCAGCAGGGGACAGTTTTGTTGCAACTTAGAAATAGGGAGATTTGGCCATGTCATGGGTAGGCCCTCATTAGGCCCAATTGGGCCTTAGTTAGAGGGTATGTCAGAGAAGTTTTTCCAACCATAGTTCATAGGATATGAGCTAGAACCATGTGTCACAAGTTAACTCAAGTCAGGGCATTTTCTGCCCAGAAAAACAGGGGAACCTTGGACTTTTAGCTTAGGCCCAAGAAGGCCCAGGCCAGGCCTTTGAGCCACATCAAGCTTGTGAGATGCCCTTAGGTCAGGAGAGTCTTCTGTAAAAAAATTTTGAAGAAAAACTTGTAGTTTAAGAGTGTCTAATGCACTCAAGAAACCTTAGTTACCATTCTGAAATTTGCACCAGTGAGCACTTTCACTTATCACATAGTTTTAGAACACTTAGAAGTGAGTATTAGGTCAACCACCATAGTTGTAAGATAGTATAAGGTCAGTAGAGAAAAAGGCACAAGTGAGGGTCAATAGGTTTTGGATAATTTAGGAAAGGCACATTGAGTTAGGAAGCCCAAATTTGAAGACTTTGTTTAGTTAGCGACCAAGTGACTTAAGTGGTGAGTCGAGATCATCCAAGCCTAGTGTGGCATTATTGTGTATATGATATTATTTGGTATTAATATACGATATGTGATTATGTGGCTACGTGTGTACATTTGAAAATATAATGGTGGATATGAATTAAGTGCGTATAGGCCTAAATGTCATCCATGTTTAATTTCGGGTTGTAAATAGGTTAAGATGGTAAGAATATATTATAATGAGGATTATTATTATTTATGTAGGATCTCGAGACGAGGGAAAACTTGCCATAAAAGTCGAGTGAAGCTCCAGTTGTTGCTCCTACCAGTCAGACCAGACCAGTCTATCTCAAGGCAAGTGATTCAACTTGACCTTCGTATTTACTGTAAACAGTTCATATATATATCGATGCAATTATCCCGAGTCATTTTGATATATTTAAATCAAGCGTATCTTTTGTTTATCTTTGAGTTACATAGAGATGCCATGAACCCTCGAGTACGTATTGCAAGTAGTTCAAAAGTCTTTCATGATAGTTTAATGCCATGATAAAATAGAGATTTGTTATACTACCTTATTGATCCTTTTGATTATCATGCTATTGATCCCTGAGAAATCTTGATATTGCACCCTGATGCTTTGATTCAACTCTTGAAATAACCTCGATAGAAACTTTATCTTGATACCTAAAAGCCAATCATTTCTTAAATTCATTCATGATTGTTTGATAACCCTATCCTTACCCTAAAAGCTTGATACCCTGTTATATCTTGAGCTGATGATCACTTTCTTTATATTTTAACACCTCTATCCTATTGGAACCAGTGATGCTTATCTTCTTGATGTTCTAATACCTATACCTTGTCTACAACCATTGCTTTAAGCCTAGTTTGGCATTACTCTTTCATATTATCCAATAGCCTTGCTCAATTTCCTTGTCAAAGTTCTTGTTTATGGAAACCTCTCAATTACCCTAATATAGTAAAGTCTAGTGGATCATGGCCCTGAGATTTAGTGTCATATTTCCAGTGTTTCAAGTTGATCTATAATCCCTTGATAAAAATGATTACAGTCGAAAGAGATTTTGTCATAAATCGGCATCAGTTTTTAAAATGATTAAAATGTGGATTTTTCAGTCCCAAAGGGGGATAAATGTTTTCTTTGAATGGTGGATCTGGACTGAGACGCGAGTCCTTTCCACACTTATATTAGGCTTAAAAGTTTCCAAGGGATTCCCAATAATGTTTTAGAACCCAGTGAGGTTCGGGATTACTTCGCGGCTGATCACCGGCTGTAATCCGTAGCGTCATAAAATGATTTTGATTAAGAATGATTTTTAAAATTTGTTTTGATGTAAGCAAAATGATGCCAACTCACATAAGTTTTATCTCTCGTTATCATTGATTATGTCTTTCCATTGTCATTCCTAAAGGTATATCTCGATTTATGTTTTGCGTTGTACTATTAGCACTTGTTGAGCTTTTGGCTCACTTCTTGCTTTACCCTTATATTACAGCTAGCAGCTATGGTTAGATTCAAGCAGACTGCCCGTAAGACCTGTGATGCTGATGCTTATGTTCGAGCTCAGGTAGAATAACTAATAATAGTTGTGTGAGGACTCGGTATTTGTAATCAGATGTAATAGTTGGTAGTGTTGGGCTGTTCCAAACCCTAAACTGTAAGATCTTGGATTTTGGTTGTGTATTCTTCATTAAAAAGATGTAATAGCTATATTTATTTCGCTATTTAAGTTGGGGGTGTGACACGATATGCTGAGAAGTATCCCTCACGATGTAGAATAAATATGATTAATTAATTAATCATAATTAATGAATTAGAGAATTTATATAAATAATGATAAAATAGTTTTATTATTATTTATTTCTACTACCGGCTTAATATTGAACCTACAGGGTCACACCATAAAAGAGAATGGTTTAATGGTGGAGGAATTAATTAATAATGGCTGATAATTATTTTTTTATGAAATAAATAATTAATTGGCAAATTTAATAATTGATTAAATGAGATTTAATTTATTATAAATTAATTAAGAAAAGGTTCTTAATATTATTAATTAAGAATTTAATTTTTGGAAATTAAATCAAGTGAGAGAATTATTTCTAAAGAGTTTAGAAAAAGGATTAATAATTAAAAGGTGTTTTAATTATTAGTGAGAATAATAAAGGGTTAATAATAATAATATTTTATGGGTAAATTTCCAGCTGAAAATTTTGCCTATAAATATACTATTATAAACCCTATATTTGCCTCAACCTAAAAATTTTACAAAACCCTAATTCTCTCCACCTCCTCCTTCTTCCTTATATCGTTTTCTTGGTGGATACCGGTAGAGTGCTTCACACTTAAGGAGCAGCTGCTAAGGATCTCCGTTCATCATTTTTGGATCGCCATTAAAGACCTCCATCTTTCCATTAACGTAAAGCTTCTTAAGGTAAACATAGAACTACAAATTAAATATTATTTTTTGCATGGATCCTGTGGAGGGTTTCGTTTTTTTTAAGATTTAAATTTACGTTTTCGCTGCGTTTTTGTGCTAAAAACCCTTCAAGGATGAGCCAGTAGACTGGGATAGTTTGCCAATTCTTGAACTAAACTTTCCAATCTTCAACAAGCCAAAGAAAACAAAGACTAGAACAATCAAGAAAGTGAAGCATGTGACTCTTAGATCCAAGACCCTAACCAAGTCTCAACCCACAGTCAATAAGGAGGATCTCTTATATATCTGTGACATCAAGAAGTTCTCTGAAATTAACCTCTACTTGGAGGAACTGGAAGAAGTAAAAGGATTGATGCCTACGGACATCTTCCTGAAAGGCTAGTGTTCAAGTACAAGGGAGGGAAAGAGATCACATGGCCACTTCATAGGATTCTTCAAGAAAGCCAATCTTTACTGATAAAGGTCTATTCATCCTTCAAGAAAAACTTTGGATTTAATGTGACTGCAAGGAGAATAGTCCTAAAGAAAATTGAGGAGCTAAGGAGTAATAGAGACAAAGATGCACTTCCAAAAACTCTGTTTATTCCCTTCACAGGAAAGAGAGTGCATTTGAGGCCTTATTGGCTGATGGAATTCAAGGATGATAAGGGAGTTAGAAGATTCTTCAGACTGGATGACCAACTGAGTATCTCTAGCAATTAGACTCTTTTGGAAATGCAAGAAATGTTGGATTTATCTGAAGCTGATGAACTTGAATTCCACATACAACTCCAGAATTAGATAGAAGAGAACAACATGAGGTTTGGGAAGAAATCCAGACAATCAAGGAAATAGATTTATCTGCTCAAACTAGAGGAGCACCTTGATAATAATTGTGAGCAACTTCTTTGTATAATTTGCTTTGTTCAATTTTCAGTAAATTCTGTAGCACTTATCAGTTTTATCTACTACTTTTCAATCTATATTTTTGGGGTGTTTTGTTATCATCAAGTTTCTCTTAATTTATGGCTATAATTCCAGTAGACATAAATTGGGGGAGATTGTTAGGAATATGTTGTGAACTTGATGATAAATTAAACAAAACACCTTAGTAGATTTAACTTAGTAAATTTTATAGCACTCGATGGATAATCAAATATGGTCCCGACGGATGATTTAATATAGTCCCGACGGATGACAAGTTTACATCCACCGGATGAGTAGCTTATCTAACAAATAAGTATTGTAGCACAATTCTGCAAACAACTTTGTGTAGATTCTGTAGGATTATATGAGTCATATTGACTACTAGTGGATATGTAGAATAGGTTGATTAATTATAAATATGAGATGTCTTGTAATTCTGTATAAGTGAAATGGAGTCAAATGACAAATAGCTACCGAAGGATGATCAACAAAGCTACCCGATGGATGATTAACAAAGCTTCCCGACGGATGACAAACATGTACCCGACGGATGATCAATACAAATATCTATTGACAGTGACAACACAGTCACATGCGTTGGGTGTTTGCAAAAGGAATGTGGCAGCCTGTTAAGTAGGAATTTGAGAATAAAGAAGCATTACCATTTCCATACAATTGTGAAGATATTCAAAGATGCTGGAATAGAGTAGTGAAGCAGCATGGAGTTAGACTAGATATATTTGTTTTATTATCTTATTTTATTGTCATGTAAACTTGGTGATATATAAAACAAGTGTAGATAGTAGAACATTGAACTAAGCAAATACATTTTTAAAGAGAAATAGAAAAAGCTCAACATGTCAAGAATTTCTCTATAGTTTGTTTGTTCTACTTGTAAAGAAGCTGTGAGCCATTTTAAGCTACACAGAGTTCTTAAACTGATATATATATATATCTGGTGGATACATTTAAATCCACCGGAAAGTTTTAAAAGCTTGTGTTTTTATTACTTTGTGTTTTGATTTATTTAATTCTTTCATTCTGCACTCTACAAATCAAACACTTATATATATTCAGTTAGAACAGTTTTTAAAATCTTGAAAAACTAGCCAGAATTACATTCAACCCCCCTTCTGTAATTCTTGTTGTATTGTTAGGGAATAACAGTCTGTAAGTTGCTTCTCACTTGGAACAAAATAAAGTTCCACAGTACCATTCATGACATGTTCTCTAATGAAGTGGTACTTGATATCAATGTGCTTTGTCCTTGAAAGTTGTACTGGATTTTCAGTAATTACAATGGAACGGGTGTTATCATAGAATATAAGAATCTTATCCACCTGTAAACCATAGTCCAACAGTTGGTTTTCATCCATAAAATCTGTGCACAACAACTTCCAGCAGCAATATATTCAGTCTCAGCTGTGGAAGTAGAGACTGAATTTTGCTTTTTACTAAACCAGGATACTACCTTATTTCCTAGAAATTGACAGGTTCATGTAGTACTTTTTCTATCAATTTTACAACCTGCATAATCTGCATCTGAATAAACAGTTAGATCAAAACCAGAATCTCTAGGATACCAAAATGCCAAGTTTTGGTGATCCTTTGAGATATCTGAAAATTTTCTTATTAGCTACTAAGTGAGATTCATTAGGATCATCCTGAATTCTAGCACAAAGACAAGTAGCAAACATTATATATGGCCTACTGGTTGTTAAATATAAAAATGAGCCAACCATGCCTTTCATAACTTGAAATATCCACAGACTTTGCAGTAGTGTTTAATTCAAGTTTAGTAGCAGTGGCCATGGAAGTTTTTACAGATGTACAATCCATTAAATCAAACTTCTTCAAAAAATCATAAATATATTTGGTTTGACTAATGAATATTTCATCACTAACTTGCTTAACCTGTAAACCAAGAGAGTAAGTTAGTTCTCCCATCATGCTCATTTCATATTTACTTTGCATCAATTTGGCAAACTTTTTGCAAAGTTTCTCATCTGTAGAGCCAAATAAAATATCATCTACATAAATCTGAAAAAGTATACTAGAGCCATTAACATATCTAAAGAATAAAGTTTTATCAACAATACCTCTTATAAAATGATTTTCTAAGAGAAACTTTGACAAAGTGTCATACCATGCTCTAGGTGCTTGCTTCAATCCATAAAGTGCTTTCAAAAGATAGTAGACATATTCTGGAAAGTTGAGGTCTTCAAAACTAAAAGGCTGACTGACATAGACTTCCTCCTCCAAATCTCCATTCAGAAAGGCACTTTTAACATCCATTTTGTATCGATTGGGAATTTTGTGATGTAACTAAATAAATAAAGTATAGTTTTGTGTATGGTTTATATGGGATTATGTAAATCAATTGAAGATTAAATGATTTCGTGGTTAATTGTCTTTGTAGTATAATAGTAACTGGGAACGTATAGTAACTCGTTCCAGTTTGATGAGTTAGCGAAGGGATTAAGCTGAGCTATCGGGTCGTCAAGTTGAACGGAACCCATATTAAAAAGGGATAAAAGTATTTAAAAGTGAGAATGTGAAATATATTTGATGATCTTGTGTGTTTGCATGATATTTGACGTATACGTGTTCAAATTGGCGCTCGATGGTATTCTTACTGATTTTATAAGGATTTTATTGATCTTTAATCATTTTTATAAAATTATACAAATGTGATCAAGGTGCGAAATTGTTTTATTGTCCTTAAATTAGTCCAAGGGACTTAATAAAAATAGAAGTTGGATTTATATTGATAATTTGAGATTTAAAAATAATTTTATGAAATTTATTTATATTATTTGGTTGTTATTTGTGAAAATCTATATTAAATAATCTATTGTGCAATAATTTATATAAAATATAAGAAGAGAGTTAGTTTTGTATTTTTATTTTAATAAAAAGAAAGTTAATTTATTTGAGATTAAGTGGAGAGAAATTGCAATATTTTTAATTGCTTGTAAATTAAAATAGAAAGAAAAAGAAAGAAAGGATTTTATTAATTACCTAATTTCCCCTAAAATGTATTATATATACTCCCTTCCTCCCCCTTTTCTTTCTTTCTCCACCGTCTCTCTCTTTTCTCTCTTTCTCGAGCTCTCTTCTCTCTCTCTACTCTCGATTCGGATAGCAGAGGCATTCAGGCTAGTAGAGGAAAAGAGGTCGTATGTGGCGGTAGCTCAGTACCCGTTAAGCAGGAAAGCAATTTAAGGCAAGTAACTCTGCATTCTCATATGATTTGAATATAGAGAGGAAACTATTGATGCCATGATAAAGTAGTGAATCTCTATAGCGATTGTGATAAACCCTGATATTACTTCTTGTGATAACTTGATACCGATCCATGTTCTACCCTTTATAGTAACCTTGTTGATTCATACCCTGAGTACTTTCCTTATTTCCTTTGTTATCTTATGATCTCGTAAACCCCAACAGAACCTTTATAAACTTTCTTATGTAATGTTTTGATTAACCTGGATTCTTCAATAACCCAATACCTTGATTTGGATAGATCTTTTGAAACTATTCTGATCCATGATTACTTTCGATTTGTTCACTTCCCTTGAAATCTTGAATTGAATTTAAGAATGATTTTCGACTTGAATGAGTCTGAATGATTTCATATTCTTGACAATGATAAAATGAACTTAATCAACTTTTCCTACTTCCAACATAAAGGTTCTCCAAACAAATTCCTGATGGATTGGATTGAGACGTAAGAGACTAGTGAGACTAGTCCAGTCACATAAGAGGCTAGCGGGGCTGGTCCAACCTAAGGCTGAAATAATGCCATAGGTACCATAACGACCAGATGGAGGTCGATACGGGCTGATCACCCGTATTATTTTAAAAGATGGATATTCGAATCAAGGGTTCCTTTATGTTTTATAAAAGAGTAAATATTATAATTTCTTAAGCAGTTTGATTCTTTTAATGAGAGGAAATGAAATGATTTGTATTTTCGACAAAGTTATGAAACCTGCGAACCCTGTCAACTTAATTAGTTATTGAATCTTGAAGCTCGATTAACAGCTTCTTTCCTTTGAGAAACTCTTTCATAATCCTACTAATGATTTGTGATGAATGTTGGCTTTCTCCTAATCTTGAGCCTTAAATCCTGAAATCCTGAAATTTTTTTAAAACCTTTACTTAGCCAATCATAGAAAACTGCCACCTTGATAATGAAGGTAGAATGCCTCAGATATTGATATTGATATTGTGATATAGAACTGTTTATATAGTTACTTGATGAGCTTATTTTCTCATATATTTGATTTGATCTAACCATGGCAGTTAAGCAAGAAGATGGTCAGACTTAGGCGTACCACTCGCAAGAGCATTCCTGGCAGTCCCTACCGTGTTGTAGGTTTCCATATGCCAGAGCAGGTAGCTGTTGTGTGCGTGAGCAAGCGTGTTAGTTGGAAGGGCTTTTCTAGCCGGTTCAGATACAATGAGTTATCTATCGGTTCCATGTCAGAATCGAATAAATTTGATCTTAATTATATTTTGGGTTGTAATATATTTATTCTGGTTGGTAGTTATAATCTTGCCACATACTTAATCCTGTTTAGATCCTGTTATTATTTAATCGGGGTTTATTATATCTGTTATTGTTATATTAGTTTAATGGTGTGTATGTCCTCATTTCCTAACCCCGAGATTGAGGGCGTCACACATTTGATAGACCTTGAAATTGGTATGGGCTGCATAGGCTAGAAAAATTCTGATGGCCTCAAGTCTTGCAACAGGAGCAAATGTCTCATCAAAATCTATTCCTTCTTGTTGACAATAGCCTTTAGCAACCAATCTAGCTTTGTTCCTGACTACTATGCCATTTTCATCCATCTTATTTCTGAATACCCACTTGGTGTCAATAGGATTTTTGCCTTTAGGTTTGGGTACCAGCTTCCATACCTTATTTCTTTCAAATTGGTTTAGCTCTTCCTGCATAGCTAAAAGCCAATCAGGATCCAACAAAGCTTCTTTTACCTTTTTAGGCTCTTCTTGAGATAGGATGCTGCTGTATAGACATTCTTCTTGAGTTGCTTTCCTAGTCTGCACTATTGAAGTTGCATCAGCAATTATAAGTTCAAATGGGTGATCTCTTGTCCATTTCCTTTATTGTGGTAGATTAGATCTAGATGAAGAGGCCTCATAGTTGTTTTGATGTGTGACTGAGTTTTGATTAGAAAAAACTCCACCTGAGTTTGTGGATTTTTGACATGAAGTTGGGGTTGTTTCTAATAGTAATCTATATTGACTTTCAACTCCTATTGATGGCCCAACGGATGTTGATCTTAGCCTTTCGACAGATGATGCAGATTGTCTCTCAACGGATGATGCACTTGGTCTCTCGACAGATGTTGAATTATGTGTTTCATTTCTTGTAGATTTTTCTGCATTATCCTTAGATATTATTTCTTGATCACTTTAATCATCACTGTCATCACAAATTATCTCAACATTGTCAAATTTGAGACTTTCATAGAAACCTTCATCTTGCAGTCCTTCAATATTCTTATCATCAAACACAATATGTACAGATTCCATAACAATGTTGATTATGAGATTGTAGACTTTGTATGTTTTTCCAACTGCATACCCAATAAAAATACCGTCATCTGCTTTAGCATCAAACTTTCCGTGATGCTCAGTTTGATTCCATAGAATATAGCATTTGCAGCCAAAGACATGAAAAAGTGTAATGTTGGCTTCCTGTTCTTGAACAATTGGTAGGGAGTCATGCATTTTGCTTGATTGACCAAAGAAACATTCTGAGTATAACATGCAGTATTTACAGCTTCTACCCAAAAATATGTTGGTAACTTTGATTCTTCTAGCATTATTCTTGCAGCTTCAATAAGGATCTGTTCTTTCTCTTCACCACTCCATTTTGTTATGGAGTTCTAGATGCTGAAAATTCATGCATGATTCCACTTTCTTCACAAAACAACCTCATGACAGAATTCTTGAACTCGGTTCCATTGTCACTCTTGATTCTTCAAACTTTGAGATCAGGATGATTGTTGACTTATCTTATGTGATTGATAATGATTTCACTAGCTTCATCTTTAGATTTAAGAAAATATGTCCAAGTGATTTGAGAAATCATCACTAATCACCAGACAATATCTTTTCTTTGAGATTGACAAAAAATTGACTGGTCCAAACAGATCCATATGCAGTAGTTGTAGAGGTTCTTCAATTGTAGATTCAAGCTTCTTTTTGAATGATGCTTTGATTTGTTTTCCTTTCTGGCAGACATCACATAATCCATCCTTTGAGAATTCCACTTGAGGAATGCCTCTTACCAAATCTTTCCTGACTAGTTCATTCATAGTCTTGAAGTTAAGATGGGACAGCTTTTTGTGCCATAGACCACTTTCATTTTGGCTTGCCTTGCTGAAAAGAGTAGTGACAGATTCTGCATTTGATGAGTTGAAGTCAGCTAGATACATATTTCCTTTTCCCACTCCAGTGAGAACCAATTTGTTGCTTTTCTTATTGGTCAACACAGGCTTCTGAGTTGAATTTTATTGAGTTGCCCTTATCAAAAAGTTGGTTGATACTCAACAAATTATGCTTGAGTTCATCCACTAGAGCAACTTCCTCAATGATGACATTGTCTTTAGAATTCAAGCCATATCCCACTGTATAACCCTTACTATCATCTCCAAAAGTGATACTTGGGCCAGCTCTCTCCTTGAACTCAGTGAGTAGGGTAGAATCTCCAGTCATGTGCCTTGAGCACCCATTATCCAAATACCAAAAATTCTTTCTGTTTCCCTGCACACAACAAAATTAAATCAAGTTAATTTTGGTACCCAAGTTTCCTTGGGTCCTGCTTTGTTATCCTTCTTCTTAGGTTTCTTTGGCTTTTCTTCATTTGACTTAGATGATTGAGATTCAACCTTGGTCATTTGAGTAGAGTTTTGAAAACCATTCATCATAACAGAATTATCGTGCACGGGTTGGTTAACATGGAAGGGCGTATTCTGTGCAAACATGTTATTCCAGTAAAGCATGCTAAATGACATTTGAGGCATACTAAATGCACCATAGTAAGTATTTTATGCAAATGGCATATTAGCAAATTGTGCATTTAAATTATATACAGACATAACATTCACAGGCACTGTGGGCATGTTGAGAAATGAAGAAAGTGCAGACATGGGTGCAGGCATAGCAAGTTTGCAATTAACAGACAAATGATTAACACTACCACACTTCACACAGATTTTTCTAGGTGCATATTTATCAGGTGTGTAGTTGTTATGTTTGTTAATTCCTACTTTCCCATTCCTATTGTTTTTCCTTTTAGGTTCTGTTTTAACCTCAATCTTCTCCAATCTATCATTCAACTTCTTCATTGACAGGTTCCCCACATTGACTCTCTTATTTTCTTTCACTTGACTTGTTTCTCCAGTAACAAAGTTCTTGGAAACTGATCCATATTTCTCATTTAACTTAGCTAGCTTGGCTTTTTTAACTGGTTTTCTTTCACTCGACGGATGTGGTTATTTGTATTTTGACGGATGAATCTTTTTGTCATTCGACGAATAATCTTTATTATCCGTTGAATCCACATCCGTCGAAAGTCCTTCTATCAAACTGGGATCCAGTTTCTCTTTACTCTTTTTCCAGGCTTCATCATAGAAAGACTCTATACCTTGAAATTTGGTAATTTGGGTATGGACATCTCTAGATGATTTCCAATCCCTAATTACCTCTTGTTCACATTGAATTTGCTTTCTTAAAATCTCCTCTTTCTTTAAGGATTCAGTCAATTCATATTTTGCAATCTTGCACTCTATCTTCAGTTTCTCAAACTCAATAAATTGAGTTTCTAACATATTGTTTCTTTCTCTCAAAAACAAATTGTTCTCTTTAATCGTAATGTTTTCTTTAGTGAGTGATTTGAGTGTAACACGCAGATGATATAATTTTGTTGACATGTCATTTATAGCATCATTACACTCAGGTTTAGATAAATGTGTTAGATTAGTGGTGATTATCTGATTACTGAATGAACTGACCTCTGTTTTATCTGATTTGGCCATAAGTGCTAAATTAACATTGCTTGCATCTTTATCCTCATCTAATCCATCAACAGCCCAGTCATTTTCCTGAGTTAGAAAAGCCCTTTCCTTCTGTTTGAGCAACTCAAAGTATTTCTTCTTGAAATCCACAGGCTCAAACTTATTTCTATTAGAATCAGGCTTTCTGCAGTAACTTACAAAATGACCACTCAAACCACATTTGAAACATTTGAATTTTGACTTGTCAACCATGTTTCTGTTTGGCTTGGATGCTCCAAAATTCTTCTTGAATTTGAGATTGGAAAACCTTTTGGATAGAAAAGCCAGATGTTCATCTATATCATCCATATTATCTTGACTAAGATGATCTTCATGTTCAGCTACTAGCCCTTTTCCTTTGCCTTCACAAACTCTAGGGTTTGGTGCAGATTCCACAGCTTCTACCTTCATCTCTTTCTCTCTCTCTTGCTCAGCAACCAATGCAATGGATCCTTCCTCCTTCCTTCCTTTTTCCAGCTACTCATCCTATTCTATCTCAAGCTCATAGGTCTTTAGAATGCCACACAGTCTATCTAAAGTGAATTCCTTGTAATCTTGAGAATTTCTAAGAGAGGCTGTCATAGGCTTCCATTCCTTTGGCAGATATCTAAGGAATTTTTAGAATCCTTTGTTTGGTAGATTCTTCCATGCAGCTTTAGAGCATTTAGCAGCTTTTGAAATCTACTAAAAATGTCAGTTAATGTTTCATTATCTTCACAATGAAAGTACTCATACTGCTAAATCAAGAGTTGCATTTTATTTTCCCTTACTTGCTCAGTTCCATCGCATATAACTTGAATTGTATCCCAGACATCCTTAGCAGTTTTGCAATTGATGATGTTGTCAAACATGTCACCATCAACACCATTAAACAAAATGTTCATGGCCTTCTTATCCTTATGAACTTGCTCAATATCTAGATCAGACCATTCTGGTCTAGGCTTTGGGATAGATGGCTCATTACATGTAGCAGCTCTCATAGGGACATGAGGGCCTTTCTCTATACAATCCACATATTCTTCATGTTGAGAGAGGAGATGCGGGTGCATTTTCACCTTCCAGTGGTGATCGTTGTCTTTGTCCATAAATGGGATTTTTACTCCAACATATTTTCTACTCATCTTGTTAGTTGTTGTGATCTTTAAACTCTTTGTTCTTCGAGAGCTTGCTCTGATACCAATTGTTATTCCCAAACAATCTAATAAATAATTACAGAAGAGGGGTTGAATATAATTCTGGTTTCTTTTTTATTTCAAGATTGACTCTGTCTCAAATATATATACATGACAGTGTTTAATTAAGCAAAATTACGGAATGAAAATATTAATGTAATCAAACACTAAGTAAATAAACACAAGTATTTAAAAACTTTCTGGTGGATTGAACTTTTCCACCAGAGATATATATAAGATCGAGAATTCTGTGATGCAAGATTTGTACATAGCTGCTTACAAGTAGAATTACAAGAATAGAGAAATTCCTTACAAGTACAGCTTTTTCTATTTCTCTAATTCAAGTACTTACTATACTACTTGCTACTCTTACTTTATATATTACCAAGTTACAAGTGAATAAGACAAACTAATAAAACAAAATATATCTTTGTTTAATCACATGCTTCTTCATTTCTCCATCCAGTATCTTTGATTTTCTTCCAGTAAGCATGAAAATGAAAATACTTATTTGTTCTCTAAAACCTGTAAATAGGCTGCCACATTCTATTTGCATCTAATCAACCCATGTGGATGTCAAGTCACTATCAACTGCAATTTGAATTAGAACATCCGTTAAAACTTCACTGGATCATCCGTTGAGACTGTGTTGGATCATCTGTCGAAACTTCATTAGATCATCCGTTGAATGTGACTTGGATCATCCGTTGAAACCTTGTAGAATCATCCGTTGAAAGTATTACATAGTTGTTAACTCCATTTTACTTATGCAAAATTATAAGGCATCTAATATATACAATTAGCCAACCTATTTTACATATCAATCTAGTAGTCAACATGATTTTGAATATCCTACAACTTCTAGATCTCTAAGGTATTGTGATATGCAGGAATGTATTACACAACTTATTAATACATAAGCTACACTCTCAACGGATGTTAAAGTGATCATCCGTTGAGAGCTACAAAAACACTAAATTAAATCTACTAAGGTGTTTTGGTGAAATTATCATCAAGCCTATGACATATTCCTAACATGTACTTAACCTTATTCTCTATGTATTCATTCTTCTGTGTAAGGTCTTCAAAGGCAACTACAAGAAATTCTAGTTCTTCATACTGTAAGTTCAGATTTTCAATCTTAAGAACTAGCTTATCATTTTCAAGTTTATATGCAAGCATGCTTGTATGAACATTATACAATTCTAAAGTAAGTTCATGCATAGTAGATTTGTATTCAGATTCAAGCATATCAATAGTGGTAAGATCAAGAACCTGAGATTATTGTGGTGATTCATCTACAGAGTCTTCCATAAGAGCTAGATTTACATACTCTTTCAGAGTCTTCCATAAGAGCTAGATTTACATACTCTTCATCTTCATCCGAATCAGTATCATCCCAACTTTTTTCTTCAGCAATATATGCTCTTCCTTTCTTGTTAGTTAATAAATACAACACAGAGGGGGTGAATGTGTTTTGGATATTTTTAAGGCTTTTTGAATGTTTGTTACTTGGTTAACAAAGCATATTAGAAATGCAGTAATATTATGTTAACTGAAATAAAACAGTGCACGCAGTATTTCAGAACTCACTTAATTTTGTAATAAAATCAAGCTACTCATAGGAAAACAATTCTCTATTTCTCCTTGACCACATATGCATTCATATTGATCGTCAGGATTTCCATTATATTTTATTTGACTTCAACAGTACCTTCCATCAACAACTTAATGATTTCCCACATTTTGTTGTCAGTCAATTCCACTATTATGAGTTGAAGGTTTGTGTCCAGATTAATCATCTCCTTGTGAGTATCCGTAAATTTGGACGGATCCTTGGGAGTATATGTTAAAGGAATTCTCCCACCAGTTGCGGTTGTTGATTCGGGAACTACTTTCATCGGAACATAAAGACCATTCAGTAATATCCCAATATATAATGGATTCAAAGCTTTTATGAACATCGTCATCTTTTACTTTCATGGGTTGTAATTTTGTCGATCAAAAGGGGGAACCTTGATACTTCCAATCCTTTGGTTGTTTGTTAGATATATTTGATAATGTCGTGGCTAATATGATTTATGTTTAGTTTTCAGATCTTACTTTAACAGGATAACTTAGTACTTACTGGAAGTCAGGACTTAAGGATATCAGTACTTATATTATCAGGAGATAATCATCAGAAGATGGATATCAGAACTTAAGTGCTGAAGGACGTTCAGATAAGGACAGTAGCTGATTAAAGGAAAGAAGATCGAGATAAACATAAGAAGAGATATGCATAAAGAAGGAATTCTATGAAGAATAAAATACTTGGAAGAAAAGATATCTGATTGATATATTTTAGGAAGCAGAATTATATTCCATATCAATTAGAGATTATCTTGTAACTGTGTAGTATATAAACACAGACATAGGGTTTACACTATAAGTGTTATCATATTCGAAGAGATTATTCATAGTAACCCTAGCAGCTCTCATGATATTTATTCATCACTGAGAGGTAACAGTTCCATACTGTAACAGAGTTTATTGTTTCAATAAAGTTTGTTTTCTGTTACTTGAAATATTAAAAGTTCGATTTGATTGTATTTTACACTATATTCACCCCCTCTACAGTGTGTGTGACCTAACAAGTGGTATCAGAGCCTATCTGTTAACACACATACATTTAAAGATCCAAACACAATCATGTCTGACATAGAAACTCCAACTAAGCCTACCAAAACTGAAGAACCTCCAAAGACACAAATTCAAAGTCGGTATGAAACCATCAGAGTTCCCATACTGAGACCATCTAAATATGCCATATGGAAGGTGAGGATGACCATGTTTCTGGAAGCTATAGTTTCATAATATCTTGATAGAATCAAGGAAGGGCCTCACAAACCAACCAAGCTCGCTATTGCAGTTGCAGGTGAAGCAGCAAAGACCGTACCAAAGGAGAAGAGTGATTATACTGCTGAAGATATCGCATCAATTGCTAAGGATGCTAAGGTACGACACTTACTGCATAGTGCCATTGATAATGTAATGTCAAACAGGGTAATTAACTGCAAGACTGCTAAGGAGATATGAGATGCTCTGGAAACAAGGTGTCAGGGAACTGATACAATTAAGAAGAACAGGAAGACAATACTCACTCATGAGTATGAACACTTTGACTCAAAGGTTAATGAGTCATTGACTGATTTATATGATAGATTTTTCAAACTCTTGAATGATCTGTCACTGGTTAATAAGGAGTATGATCTTGAAGATTCAAACCTTAAATTCCTGTTAGCTCTTCCTGAATGTTGGGATTTGAAGGCAACAACAATAAGAGACAACTACAGTCTTGATGAAATAACTCTTGATGAAATTTATGGAATGCTCAAGACTCATGAACTTGAGATGGAATAAAGAAGCAAGAGGAAAGGAGGAAAGTCAAGGACAGTTGCTCTTAAGGCTGAAGAAGAATCCCCCAAGGCAGCTACCTCAAGAAAAGACAAGGGTAAAGCTCTTTTCACAAAGTCTGATACTGAGTCATCAAGTTCTGAAAGTGATGATGACTCGGATTCTGAAAGCTTGCCTGAGACTGATGCTGATGAGGAGATGATGAAGCTGTGTGCTCTTATGGTGAAAGGGATCACAAAGATTGCATACAGGAAGTTCAGGAAGGGAAAGAAGTTTTCCAGGAAAGGCACAAGTTCTGATAAGAAGAATTTCAGAAGATCTGAAGGCAGAGGAGGAAAGTCTGATAGAGGAGATTATATCAATGTCAAATGCTATAACTGTGGTGAGAAAGGCCACATATCTCCTGATTGCAAGAAAGTAAAGGGTGACAAAGGAAAGGCTCTTGTCACAAAGCATAAAAGCTGGACAGACACCTCAGACTCTGAAAGTGAGGAGAACTATGCGTTGATGGTAAATGCTGATAAAGAAAGTGCTGAGAGCAGTTCTGAAGCTGCTGAAATAAAGGTACCTCAGACTACTTATGCTTTTCATACTGATGATATTAATGAGTTGAGAAGATATTTTAAAACCATGTTTGTTAGTTATAGAGATCAAACTTTAACATGTGAAAGATTAACTTCTGAAAATCTTGCTTTTAAGAAAAGAAATGATTTCTTAGAAAAAGAGTTAGTTATGTTCCATCAAACTCAGAAGGATAGAGATGATGCTTTTTATGTTAGGGATGAAGTGCTAAAATTGAATGAATCTCTAAAAACTGAGTTAGAAAGGAAAGAGAGATTATCAGGACTTGGACTAACTCTGGCAGAATAACTCAAAATTTTCTAAGTAGTGAAAATTGGAAAGAGGGCTTAGGTTATGGAGAGGATATGAATGATAAAGGAACTGTAGAAATTAAGCCTGTTGTTAAGCAAAAGCCAAAGTTAAAACCAGTTAAGTTTGTAACTGTAAAGTCTGATAATGATAAATCAGAAGTTAGAGAGGGATTAACTTCTGACAAACTAAAACAGGAAAAGACAGCTGAAGTAAACATAGGCTTAATGACTAAGAAGCAGCTTAAGCATAAGCTGAAAGATGTTAAGAATGCAAACAAGGTAAAATCACCTAGGAAAAATAGGAATGGAAAGGAAGGTGTAAGTAAAAGCAATGATTATAAACCTGTTCCTGATGCTCCTAGGAAAACATGTCATAACTGTGGAAGTTCTAACCATCTGGCCTCTTTTTGCAGGAAGAATAAGAACATAAACTCCTTACCTTCAAAATCAGGAGTTAAGAGTCAGTCTGTTAGATATAAACCACAAAATCCTTGTTTTCATTGTGGTAGTTTATGGCATTCCATTTATACTTGTAAGGAATATCATAGTTTGTACTATAGTTATTATCAATTAAAACCTTCTTTGAAGAAAGTTTCCATTATTCCTTCTAGTGTAAATTCTGATTCAAAGTCTGATAGTGTAAGTTCTGATAAGAAAAATGTTAACATAAACTCTGATGCTAAATCCGCTGCAAATGTTAACAAACTTAATAAGGCCAAAGGGTCCAAGCAAGTCTGTATCCTTAAAACTAATCATTAGTGGTCTTTGTGATTGCAGGGCAACAGGAAAAATATTCTAGTTCTGGACAGTGGATGTTCAGGACATATGACTGGAAATAAAGCCCTGCTATCAGACTTTGTGGAGAAAGCTGGCCCAAGTGTTTCTTATGGAGATGGCAACATTGGAAAAACATTGGGATATGGCAATATCAATCTTGGGAATGTCATCATTAAAGATGTAGCTCTGGTCTCAGGACTTAAACACAATCTGCTGAGTATAAGTCAAATCTGTGACAGAGGTTATCATGTTGATTTCTTTGAAGAACACTGTGAAGTTGTGAGTAAATCCAAAGGCAAAGTTGTTCTAAAAGGATACAGGCGTGGTAACATTTATGAAGCTAAGCTTTCAACAAGTACTGATGGTTCTGCAATCTATCTGATGAGTAGAGCATCAATTGAAGAAAGCTGGAATTGGCACAAGAAACTCTCTCATTTAAATTTCAACAATATAAATGAACTAGTCAAGAAAGATCTTGTGAGAGGACTGCCAAAGTCAGTATTTGCTCCTGATGGCCTTTGTGATTCTTTTCAGAAGGCCAAACAAAGAAAATCTTCATTCAAGAGCAAGACTGAATCATCAATTCTTGAGCCTTATCATCTACTACATGTTGATCTATTTGGTCCAGTGAATGTCATGTCTATTGCAAAGAAGAAATATGCGTTGGTCATAGTGGATGAGTTCATCAGATACACATGGGTGTATTTCTTGCACACAAAAAGTGAAACTGCATCTATCTTGATTGATCATGTCAAACATCTGGATAAATTGGTCAAAGATTCTGTGAAAACCATAAGGAGTGATAATGGCACTGAGTTCAAGAATTTGATAATGGAAGAGTTCTGCAAAAAACCATGGAATTAAGCAGGAATTTTCTGCTCCTGGAACTCCACAGCAAAATGGAGTTATTGAAAGGAAGAATAGAACTCTCATTGAAGCTGCACGTACAATGCTTGAAGAAGCAAAGCTTCCAACCTATTTCTGGGCTGAAGCTGTGCAGACTGCTTGTTTTACTCAAAATGCAACACTCATTAACAAGCAAGGAAAAACACCATATGAGATGGTGAAGAAAAAGAAGCCAAATCTGAAGTACTTTCATGTATTTGGATGCAAGTGTTTTGTTCTCAAGACTCATCCTGAACAGCTATCTAAATTTGATCTAAAAGCTGATGAAGGAATCTTTGTTGGATATCCACTTTCCACAAAAGCCTTTAGAGTCTATAATTTGAGAACAAGAGTGGTCATGGAATCTATCAATGTCTCTTTTGATGACAAGAATATTACTGGTCTTGAAGATTTTATTGATCATGATCAACTGAGATTTGAAAATGAAGACTCAAGTACTGATACTGAAAATCCTGACAGTCTAAGTCCTGATACTGTAAACTCTGATGGATTAAACTCTGATGTTATTGAAACTGTGGTGACTACGCCAAAGGAAGATGCACCTATGCAGGGGGAGCATACTCAAGAACATACCACATCTCAAAAAGCATCAGAACACACATCTGGCTCTTCAAGTTCTGATTCGTCAAGTTCTGATAAGCCAAGTTCTGATAATGCTGAAAATCTAAATTCTGAAGAATCTAACTCAGAGAGCATAGTTTCAGGGGGAGCATCAGAAAATGAAATTGAAGACAGCATGGATCATGGGGGAGCATCCAGTTCTAGAGAAAACCTTCCATCTGTAAGGAAGTGGACTAAATCACATACACCTGATTTGATAATTGGAAATCCTGATGCAGGTGTCAGAACTAGAACAGGTACTTCAAACGAATGTCTTTACAATTCTTTTCTCTCTCAGACTGAGCCAAAGAAAGTGGAAGAAGCTCTTCAAGATGCTGATTGGGTGCAAGCAATGCAGGAAGAGTTAAATGAATTTGAAAGAAACAAAGTCTGGACCCTAGTGCCAAGACCAAAGAATAGATCTGTTGTTGGTACAAAGTGGGTGTTCAGAAACAAAACTGACAGTGATGGCATAATTACAAGGAATAAGGCAAGGCTGGTTGCAAAAGGATATTCTCAACAAGAGGGAATTGATTATGATGAAACATTTGCACCAGTTGCTAGGTTAGAAGCCATAAGGATATTCTTGGCTTATGCTGCTCACAAAAAGTTTACTGTCTTTCAAATGGATGTGAAAAGTGCTTTTCTCAATGGAGAATTGGAGGAGGAAGTATATGTTGAACAACCTCCAGGCTTTGTAGATTCCAAACATCCAGATTATGTCTACAGGCTTGATAAAGCACTTTATGGACTTAAGCAAGCTCCTGAAGCATGGTATGAGACTTTAGCTCAGTTTCTTCTGGAAAGTGGATTCAACAGAGGAACAATAGACAAAACACTGTTCTACCTCAACCATGGAAAGGACTTACTTCTAGTCCAGATTTATGTTGATGATATCATTTTTGGGTCTACAAATGACAGACTTTGCAAGAAGTTTGCCAAACTGATGCAGTCAAGGTATCAGATGAGTATGATGGGGGAACTTAGCTATTTTCTGGGCCTTCAAGTCAAGCAAAATGAAGAAGGCACTTTTATTTGTCAAACTAAGTACACCAGAAACTTGCTGAAAAAATTTGGAATGCAAGATTGTTCAAGTGCATCCACTCCCATGGCCACTGCAACAAAACTGGATAAGGATACTGGTAAATCAGTAGATATTACTGATTACAGAGGTATGATTGGCTCTCTACTCTATCTAACTGCTAGCAGACCTGATATCATGTATGCTACCTGTCTTTGTGCAAGATTTCAAGCAGATCCAAGAGAACCTCACTTAACAGCTGTGAAAAGAACTTTTAAATATCTTAAGGGAATAGCTGATCTGGGATTATGGTATCCCAGAGAATCAGATTTTAAACTAATAGGTTACTCAGATGCAGATTTTGCAGGTTGCAAAATTGACAGGAAAAGCACAAGTGGAAGCTGCCAATTTCTTGGAGGCAGATTGGTTTCTTGGTTTAGCAAGAAATAAAAGTCAATTTCCACATCAACTGTAGAAGCAGAATATATTGCTACAGGAAGTTGTTGTGCACAGATTCTTTGGATGAAGAATCAGTTACTGGATTATGGGTTAACATATTTCAAAATCCCAATTTACTGTGATAATCAAAGTGCTATTGCTATGACAGGTAATCCAGTTCAACACTCTATGACAAAGCACATCAGCATCAGGTACCACTTCATCAGGGAACATGTAGATGAAGGTACAGTGGAATTGCACTTTGTTCCAACAGATCAACAACTAGCAGATATCTTCACAAAACAATTGTGTGAAGCTACTTTTACAAGATTGGTAAATGAACTTGGAATGGTTTCAGGTTCTTTCTCTAAATCTGCTTAGTTTTGTTCTGTTACATCAGATTTTATGATCAGTATTTACAGAATTCAATCTCTTTGTGTATTCTGTGCTTAAATGAAAAATATGTTTAAGTACTGACTGTTGTCTGATCAATGTTTCTAAACTCTGATAGTGATATGTCTGTTTAGGTAACTATTCAATCCTATGAGGATAACTGTGCTAGATGCTGACCTAGTAGTCTTCAATAAACAAGGGATCCCATGTAAGAAGTAATTATTTCTGTGGAAATCTATTGACACAAGCAAATTCTGATAATTGAGCTTAGTTGAGTTTACTTTGTCTATCTTATTACTAAGTCATAAACTAGAATAATGCTGCTCATCTGTTAAGCTCTGATGCTAGTAAACCTGTTGAATGAACTAAGTGCTGATAAACCTCACTTATCAAAAGAAAAAAAAAATGAAACAAGGATTAAAAATCAGGTACTCCTTTGAGATCTAGAGTAAAAATGTGGAAGGGAAGACCCAAGTGCATTGCTGGTATTAAGTAATATGCATCAGAAAAGCAAATAAAATATTTTCTTGGTGACTTTTCACACTCTATGATTACTGGAGAAATACTCTGAGAATAGCATAAATTCTGATAAGCAGTCGTGACTCACTTATACTGAGAAGCCACTATAAAAAGGAATTTAAAAAGATGCACAAAATTAGCACACAATAGTTGAGGTGGACTCAAGCATGAACTCATTCACCAGTAGGTTTCAGGATAATGACAGCTCTTTAGCAAAGTTTTAGTTATGCCTTATTTCTAAGATGTACTGAAGTGAATCAGACTTTACTCTTTGTCTGATATTTAGCTTAATGCACACACTAACCACTCCATATGAATGATGAAAATCACTGTGGTGATCTCTGTTGTTTTAGATGAACAGTCATTGTGTCACATTACACAAATTCTGAGGACAAGTTTTGATTGCATGTTCTGATGATTATGTTCTGAAGAATATAAATCAAATTTTGTGTGAGGATTTACTAAGATAGGCATTCATTTTTCGAGTTAAGAGATTATGTTCTGATGACTGTTAAGTTCTGATATAAGTCTAAGTTCTGATATTCACGTCTGATTCTTTACTTGACTTATTTGTGGATAAAATTTGACCTAACAGTCTCAATTTAAACCTGAATATGTTGAAGTGGAAGATTAATAGTCACTATGGTTAGGGATAGTGGTACTCGTACTTGAACAGTCAACTTTTACTTGCTTCTTGTGCGCATTAAACCATGTTTTCTCTTTCCAATGAATGTTTTTCTTTTTCCAAGTCTGGGGAGACGAGGTAGAATTAATTCCACCTGTAAGCATTAAATTTCTTTACGCCTCCTGGCATTCTCTTGCCTATATAAGCAACCACTTCACATCAGCCTTCCCATCAAATCTCTTCTCACAAACTCACCTTCATACTTTTTATATCAAAAATACCATGGTCAGATACAATATGTTTTTGAACTACGAAACTTTCAACATGGAGTTGAGCTGTGCTGATTGGCAGCAGGAATGGCACGTCACTGCCATTCCTGATGAGATATGGGACTCTGTTCCCCAGGAGGTACTCACCCACCTCCTGTTCTTCTATATGGATTACCATCGCCATCTGGAGCGATTGGAGGAGGAAAGGCTGGAAGCTCTCCGCCAGCAAGAGCGAATCATTCGACTCGCTATTTTGTTTGTCGAGAGTAGGAAGAAGAAATGATTTATTTTCTTCTTCCTGTTTTTCTTCATCATTAGCCTTGCCCTGCTTCTTGAGCTAGGACAAAGGCTGTTGACGTTAGGTTTAGAAGCTTAGGGAAATCTTGTACAAGTTCTGATGTAATTTAAATTTCATGAATGTATTCTCTTGATATATTAATGAAATTTGTTTTTGTTTCAAGATCTTGTCTCTGAGATATTTTAATGCATTGTTAAATCCTGATACATATTCATATTCTAATGACCATATAAATTCTGTTTTAATTTAAGTTCTGATTTTCCTTTATCAGTACTTACTCATCTGATTTATCTTGGTCATTTTCACTCGATTTATTTTCAGAATATTGATGTTGCAGTGAACAATAATTAAATAAGTGGGAATGGTTTCAATTCTGAATTAAAACTGTTTCACCTTGATTAATGGAATAAATGGGTAAGTGGAACGGTTTCTCCTTGAAAAACTACAAGTGAGTAAGTAATGATTACTGTTTTCTCGCGCCCAGTAACTATCCGTTATTACTGCATGTCTAACAGGTGTCCAACGGTAACATTTTTTTAAGAGTATAAGTAAGACAGAGAGAGGATTTTTTTTAATCTTTTATTTCCTTTCATACTTTTTCTCTTTACTTGATTTTACTCTCTTTCTTCTTCTCACGTTGGTTTTTCATACAGACATTTTATCAAACACCTAACAGGCACTCTTAAATCTCAATTTTTCTCATGGCACCAAAGGATTTAATCATTGATGGAGCTAAATTTGTTCCAAACAACTATGCTGCAATTCTTGATCATGCTGAAGCTCCATCTGAATGGCATTTTGTGCAAGATCTTCTTGCACACAGTGAGATTGGGTATGCATTGACCCAGCCTTCAGTCTTTTCGAGCCAACAAGTTCTGACATTTTGGCGGACTGGGCACTTTGATAATGGTGGTACACATGGCACTCCCAGTATTGTTTTTGAAGTGGGTGATTCTTCATATGCAGTCACTCCTGGTACAATACGCAAGGCTCTACATCTCCCAGAAGGATGTACCTTTTCAATTCCAGAGGAATCAGCTCTTCAGGAGTTAATGGCCAGTTTGGGGTATGAACAGAGTTTGGCAAAGCTTGGGTAGTTGAAACGGGCTCATATCAGAAGGGAATGGAGATTCTTCTTCGACTGCATCACTAAAGCTTTTGGGAACAAGTGTTCGAATTTTGATGTTATTCCTATAATGAGTCAGCACAACGGGTATGCTATTATCAACCAAACTCATTTTGATTTTGTAACTGTAATAATTGGTTTTATTGGGGATAGGATGACAGATGATAGGAATGTTGTTTACTTTGCTAGATTCTGTCAACTTATATATACTTTTTGTACTGATGAACCTCAATTAGTCAGTTCCTCAACTCCACCTTTTAAAGTTGCAAAACGATACTTTAATGACCTGGTAAATGCTGACACTAAGAAACCAGTGGTTAGACCTTTACAGATTCCTCAGTCTGTAAAATAGATCTTGGTAAATGCTGATCCTGATACTTATAAATCTATTTATCCTGATATCCAATCAATAACAACCTCCAAAACACCACAACAACCATCAGCACCTACCACTCATTCTACTCAACCAACCCTCAGGCAATATATCAAATCCTATCTCTCCACTTCACAGACAGTTCAACCCTCATCCTCAGCACCTACCGTGACGCCTTCATCTTCCAAACCTAATAGGACAAAGACTGTTCCTCAAACACCTCAATTGAGAAGGAGGATTGCTTTGAGAGATGAATCTGATACTGAGGAACAGGTTCCTTCTTCAGAACCTGTTGTTAAAGAAGCTGAGAAAGTGACTTCTCAGAAGGATTCTGGAATTGGGGGATCTAGGCTTCTCAAGAGGCTTAGAAGAATGACTATTCCTGAAACTCCCAAGGAATCCATACCTACAAAGAGATACAAGAAACAGAGGGCAAAAAGGCCAGTTTCAGATGATGAAGAAGCAACAGCTAAGGAAGGGGATCAGGAATCTCTGATCTCACAAGAAAAGGAATTTGCTAAAGTCACTTCTTTTTCATCAACTCCATCTCAGGAAGCTGTTTCTGAAAAGGTCAACACACCATCTGTATCTCCTGTTGATCCAGGCACAAGTGCTGATATTGATGTTCAAAACTTGGTTGTGCCTGAAGTAATTCTCTTAGAAGCTCCAACAGCAACTAATCCATCAACAACACCTGTTACTGATGCTGCTCACACTCCAGAATTATCTACTACACCTTCTCTGCATCTAGATGCTGATGATCAGAATATAGGTGAGCATCAGGATATGGCTGTTGATCAGAACTTGGAACCAGATCAGCAATTAGAGGATGCTGAAGCCTCCATTGCTACTCACACTGTTATTCTATCAGAAGATACTGATTATGTAAGTTCTGATGCTGCAAATGTTGGAGATACTGGTGATGCTGCTCTACAAGCAGATACTGATGAAGCAGGCCCTTCAGGACATGCCCCTCAATAAACAGTTCTTAAATCTGAACTTGTTAAGAAGTTTGTTACCAGAGAAGCACCAGTGCCTTAGAGTGAAACTCCTACTGGTCAGGAGTGGACTAAGGAATGGAACTCAATTACTTGTGTTCCATCTGTAAAGAATCTGGCTGAGCAATTGACAAAAGATGATGAGATGTTAAATACTGATGATTTCAAAACCCAGCTTAGAGTCACTGCATTGAGTACTAAACATCTACAAGGTCTCCATTCAACTACTCATGCAGAGCTACACAAGATTCAGGAAGAATTCATCAAACAGGAACAAGTTCAAAAGATTGATAAGAAAAAGTTCTTCCAACCTACCTTTGACAAGATTGCTTATATTGAGAAGACTCAAGAGAAACAACAAGCTCAGATTGATGATATTCTGAAAAATCAAGCTTCTCAGCAATCTCAACTTACTGAAATCCAAGCCTCAGTGGAATTGCTTGTCTCTAATCTACTACCTGCTAATGCCAAAAAGGGGGAGAGAGTAATTAAGTCCAAATGCAAGACTGCCAAGACACTGAAATGGAAGGATGATGAAAAGGATGATCAAGGAAACTCTGGAATGGGTAGAGGTCATAGTCAAGGTAGAGGTTTCTCATCAAGAAAAGCTGAAATCACAAGTTACAGGACAAGTTCTGATACTGGGAAAAGAATTAGTTCTGCTACTGGTAAAAGGATAAGTTCTGATGAACTTTTAGATCTTGATGAAGAAATGTCAAGATAGTTATTTCTTCGAGAAAATCCAGGAATGGACTTGGAGAGTTTAATGGAAGAAGAAGCCAGACTTAAATCAGAGAAAGTCACATCTAAATCTGAAACTTCTGGTAAAAAGACACTTCCAAAACTCAAAGGCATTGTGATAAAAGAAAGGACAAATACTGAAGCAACATTGGCTAAATCACAACCGCAGATAGATCCAAGATCCAAGGGTAAAGAAAAGGTTGGTGAACCTATCAAGGTTTATGTGCCTCCTGAGAATGAAGAAATCACTGATGAAAAGGATGATCTTGCTCTGACTTCAAGAAAAGTTCTTAAAACAACCTCTGACATGGCTCAAGTTGTTCAGAGTCAAGAGACAGTAAGTTCTGATATTCCAAAGAAGCAAGTAACTTCTGACATAGCTCAAGTTAACTTGATATCAGAAGATAGATCAAAGACACTCCTACCAGGATTCACTAAAGCAAAACAGACTCAACATTTGAAGACTGCTGCAAGTGGTTTTGAAGCAAGAGTAGTTACTGGAAAGGAAGCAAGAGATAAAACTGGATTGGGAAGTGCTGATGAAAGAAGAATACAGAACACTACCAATGATCCAACTTTCTTAAGTGAACCAGGTATTGGAGCAACTCCTGAGAGATTGAATCAACTAGAATCTGTATAAATGGTTTACCATACCTACTTGAAAGAACACATCTTGTTGTACTTCATGACAGATGGTAGGGTTTATCATATAAGGCAAAATGCCATTCCATTGAAGTATTTTGAAGAATTGGAGCATGTACTATTCTTACTTCAAGTGGATGACAGATTGACAGGAAATGCTGCAAACTATTTGAAGGATCAGATTCAGAGACAGAAAAGGCTTTATTCTGTTAAGTTTGACAACACATATGTTCCAAAGTACAGAGATCACAAGGGTGATATAGTTGAAATGAAGCCCAACACTGCTAAAATTATAACTACCTTTCTAGGTTACAGGGCTGTGGAATTCAATCTTGAGTCTGATAAAGCTTATTTGATCAGACTGGATCAGGATATAAGAAAAGCAAAGAATAATGATCTCAGGGCTGCAATCTTTCAAATTGGTGAAGATAATGCAGAGCTTAAAGATGCTAAAAGGAGAATGATTGATGAACTTAGATATGCTGAGAGATGTTTGTTGAAGAACTATCTCAGAACAACTCCTGACATCAGAGAGATCAGAAGATGAAGCCAAGTCAAGATCTACAACTGATTAAATTCTGATATTTGTACAGACTGAAGCTGTTAACAGAAGTTAAATGTTGGTAAAGCTTTAAGGACTGTAAGTTGTAGTTATCTAGTCTAATTCTCATGCATTTGTACATAATGTTTTTGACATCATCAAATATTTGTTAAACTTGTATATTATGCTAATTTACAAGTTGGGGGAGATTGTTAGATATATTTGATAATGTCGTGGCTAATATGATTTATGTTTAGTTTTCAGATCTTACTTTAACAGGATAAATCAGTACTTACTGGAAGTCAGGACTTAAGGATATCAGTACTTATATTATCAGGAGATAATCATCGGAAGATGGATATCAGAACTTAAGTGTTGAAGGACGTTCAGATAAGGACAGTAGCTGATTAAAGGAAAGAAGATCGAGATAAACATAAGAAGAGATATGCATGAAGAAGGAATTCTATGAAGAATAGAATACTTGGAAGAAAAGATATCTGATTGATATATTTTAGGAAGCAGAATTATATTCCATATCAATTAGCGATTATCTTGTAACTGTGTAGTATATAAACACAGACATAGGGTTTACACTATAAGTGTTATCATATTCGAAGAGATTATTCGTAGTAACCCTAGCAGCTCTTGTGATATTTGTTCATCACTGAGAGGTAACAGTTCCATACTGTAACAGAGTTTATTGTTTCAATAAAGTTTGTTTTCTGTTACTTGAAATATTAAAAGTTCGATTTGATTGTATTTTACACTGTATTCACCCCCTCTACAGTGTGTGTGACCTAACATTGTTTAACATCTTGGCGGAAAAAAATTGTTTAAGATTTAAAAATTTCAACATTGAATTTTTTAAAAAAAATTAAAAAATTCAAGAATTTTTTCAAGAACTTGTTTGATATGGTTTCGTTCCCCGGATCTTGATTTGTATATCAATCAATAGACTCTGATACCAATTGTTAGTCCCAAAGTATTGTAGATGGGGAGTTAAATATGATATCTAAAATTCTTTTTTGATTCATTTCAAGTGTTTTGTTAAAATTACGGAATCAAAAATAGGCACAAAACAATTTGAGGAATATATTGGTTTATTAATATAAACCTTGAGGTTGATACACTCTAGTCAATAATGGTTAGCTACAACAAGCTAAGCAGCATACCAGTATGTTTACAAGCTTAATAAATTTTGCCTTCAATGGAGTTCTCGTAAATTGCTGAGGAAAATGAATGTTAAATTGAATTCACTTCTGCTTCTTTTTGTGTAGACTTTCAAACTTTGGACATGTGGCACTCTGTGAGCCAAATGTTCTGTTTTGCTTCTCTTCTTCTACTAGTCGACAATACAAAGCCACAAATTGACAATACAAAATTGCTCCTTTTTCTCGCAATCGACAAACTTAATTTCTATTATTCGAAAGAACAGTTCTACAAATCGTCTTTTCTATAAATCGACATGTTCTTTTTCCGATAATGATTTCTGAAATCAATATTGTCAATTTTCTAAAATTGACCAAGTGTTATCGATTAGTAAATTATACAAATCGACAATTCAAGTTGTCGATTAATAGCTTTATTTCCTTTATCCTTTTTGTCAATTAATAGCTTTTGGGTTTTGAATGTTTAGCCCTTGGACTTGATTTGACTCGCGCTGAGATATCTTTGGGCCTTAGAAATTAATATCCATAGTACACTGTCTTAGCATAATTTCAACCCTCGATTATTTCTTTTGGTCTTTAGTCCCTTCAAACCAGGTTCTGTTTTCAACTGAATTCTTCTGATTTAACCTTAAAGAACAATTTCTTGATTTGCTGACGTTTAGTGCACTGGTCTGGTTCACGAATGACTCGCACTAAACTGATCATTTTTATTCCTTATTTAATACTCAGCTGATGTCTGTCTTCTTGTAGTTTCTTGAGATTAGTCCACTGAAATCTTGAGATCTTTCATACTATTAATTAATGCATTTCCTTGTCACTCAGTCTTTGATCTTTTATTCTTCACGGAGGCTTAAACATATTAATGAACTTGTTTCCATGATCTGGTTACGGACTTGGTGCATTAATTCCATGTTTTGATTCTTTGTAATAATTTAATCTTCGTCTTCTGGATTTATGTGCTTTACAATTAATATTATTTACCTATTTCGTTTTCATGTTGAGTTATATTTTCTCGGTTACATATACGACATTATGCTTTACATGATTACATGCAGAAACTCTATTGCATCTAGAGTTTTTATTACTCTAATTTTCTATGTTTTTTATCTTAGTTATGTGTTTTCTTATGTTTATCCATGTTTGTGTTCAGTTTAAGGAATGAAATGCATCTATGCTTTTTTTATCAGTGTTCATGTTCATCTTTCTTTTAACCAAATGTAGAATCTGAAATTAAACAATCCATAGCAAAATAATTAAATTCATTACAATCATTCATTACACAAACAACAACAACAACAACCAACAACAACCAACATAGGTACTTTTCAAAGCTCCTACATTTTGTCATCGGTTCCATAAAAAAGAAAGCAAAAAACAACACAAAACCAAAGTTACAAACAAAATGTTAAACATAATCCCTGGCCAAATCACTGTTTTGCAGCAGCTCATCTTCTTCTCTTTCTCCTCACTTGCAAAACTAAGAATTTTTCAAGCTCCCCTTCATTTCTCTGTCTGAGCAATTACAACAAGCCCACGATCGCAAACCGGCGGATCTACCCACCGGAAATAGTTACAACTCATTCGACAATGGACAATTAACAAACCTACGATCGGCACTGTTCTCCGTCCAAGCACACCGTTCTACGACCAACTTACAACAGAAACAACATTCACCCATCAATTGTTTGCGCAAGAACTCAATTTTACAATTAGGTTTAAAAAAATTGTATTCGGCCCATGTAATGAAAATGTCCTAAAGATATTAGCGTCGGTTAACAGAAGTATGCTTCTTGCAACATTCTTCAAACTATGGCATTGGTTTTGCTAGATATGAAATTATGGATATACAAGTGCAGATTTCGGAAACTCTAGGTACACATAATGCAATTCACTTGGGTTTTTTTATACTTTCATCAGTTTTGTGTTTGTCGGACCTACTGGATTTTCCCTCTTTTCGACAAACTTTTCTTATGAAACCTTGCATTGACATGACAGCTAAATCTTGTTAAATGGACACTAATAATCTCCTTAGATGCAGTATGTTTGAAATCAGATAATATTATGAAAACCACACAAATATTCCAGTAATTGAAAAATACTACTACACACGGGAAATACGTGACTGAAAATTACAGCCATTTATTCTATTAGTGAAGCTAAGTGAAAAAGACACACATTAACAAATATAATAAGTGATTTATGGCAGATCGTAGAGTGGGATGAGATCAACAGTGTCCCAACTTGACAACACGAACTCCATTGCAGTGTGCCTCAGCGCATCCGCACGAGTAGGTCACTCCGTTGGCACCGCACACTGGATCTGCTACAAGACACTGGATGCTGCATGGAGCCGCAGGCTTAGTTATGGGACCAGAACCTGGACATAATTTTGAGTCTTTCTTGGCTGATTCAACGGCTGGAAGAAGAGTCACAGCAATTATGGTGATAAGCATCAGCAGAAAAACAGACTTGCGTGAAGCCATTGTTAATTTATTCTAGTGTTCTTACACTGCTTGTAGTATTGTGAGCTATGTTCGTTGGTAATGTGTATATGAAGTATTTTGAGCTAGATCTGCCTGAACTTTTGACTTCTTGCCGGAGACTTTTTACTTTTTTGTAGGGTGTTCTAAAATTTTTCGATTTAATCAATTAATTCCTGATTAATCCCTTCTAAATTAGTCGACTGATTCGATTTTTGAAATTCGATTAATCCTTATGAATTTTTCTTTATTGGACTATATATAATTATTTATCAAAATTAAAATATTATTTTAATTTAAATATAAATAATTATAAAAAATATGATATAATAAATATATATTTGTTAATAAATAAAAGTTTTTTTTATTTATATTTGACCATATGCTTGTTATAACAAGTTTTTTTTAGCTCGTCATGTATGCTTATCGCGAAAATTTATAAATTTAACTTATTTTGATTGATTAATAATATTTTTTCTAATAATATAAACCCGACACAAAAACTAGATCAGTTAAGATGAGCTAAATTTATAGTTTTTCGCGCTTAGCCCCGTACTCCCTATATCCGATTGAGTTCTATACGAATATAATCAGTACGAAAATTAAGAAAAAGTGTAATTTAATATAAAAAATAAAAAAAATGATTAAGTGATGGGATCAATTCATATTTAATATGCAAAGTGTATGTAATGGAAGAAAACGAGTGTAGTTAATTTTATATCACAAAATTTTAATACTTTCGTAACTTACCAAATATAGAGTTGAATTTGAAAAAAAAAAGGAAAAGGTACATACGATTCTCATGAATTCTCGTAAAGTCAAATGACAAATTTAAAAACAATTAATTTTATCTAGGGATAAGTTACAAAGTATCCTATCTCAGATTTGAAAATTAAAGTTATCTCTTGTCAAGTTTACATATATCTACGTATTTCTTCTGTTTTAATATACTTGTCATTCAATTTTTTGGGCATATACTTTGAAAGTTTATGTAATATGATTAGTATTATTTTTTTTATGAATAAAAATAATAAATAGATTTTGTAATTGAAGAAAAGAGAAAAATTAAAGTGATAATTGAAAATTGTCACAGAGTCGATGTTTTAAAAGGACAGTTCCAAAGCAGGACCGCTTGCGGCTAACAAGTTGACATACGCATGCCAGACAATCTTGAGATCTTAAAATCGGCACGTTCCTGTTTACGGCAACGGCACCATGAAATGAAAAAACAGCGTGTTAACTTGCGCGGTTTGTAAACAAATTGCAACTAGGCACTACTTCCGTCCCAATTATTTTTATATAAATAATTTGGATATGAAAGATAAAAAATTCATTAAAATAATATTAGTTTTGAAAAAATAGTGGGATGAGAGAGAAATAAAAATTATAATTTATTTAAAAAAAGTATAAAATTGAGTAAAGGGTGGGAGCAATCAATATTTAATGTATAAAGTGAGTTTAGTGTAAAAAGTAGTGGATGTAGTTGATTTTTATATTATTAAATTCTTGTTATTTTTTGTTAGTTTGAAATTTATAGAATTGAATGTGACATCCAAATAAGGAAAGTGTATAGAAATGAATGAAACAAGGGAGTAATAAACAAATAATACTATACTTAATTTATTAATCTAACCTTGCCGGGATACCTACCCGTAGAGCTGCAAATGAACAGAATCGTTCGTGAACAAAATTCTCGTTTAAGTGAACTCGGCTTGGCTCATTTCTTAAACGAGTTGATCGCGAACAAAAAAATAAGCTCGGATAATTAAACGAGTCGAGCAAAGTTTCTGGTATATTCGGCTCGGACTCAGCTCGTTTAGCTCAGACTTGGCTCGGACTCGGCTCGAACTCGGTAACTCGGCTCGGCTCGGATAAATATTTTAGATATATCACTTGTATAAAGATTTTAAATTTTTTAATTAAAATTTAATACTAATTTCAAAGTGAATGATTAAATTAATAAAAGTTTAATACATATTTTAACAATAAGAAATTTAATTAATTTCATACATATCACTAGAGCTTGATTACATTAACAAATAATTTCTAATTAAACTTAAACCTAAATTTCACCTCACACTTTTATTAGAGAATTCTAGGATAAAATTGACCAAAATTATGATTTTGAATAAATTAAAATATTGAGTTGTTAAAATAAATTATAACATTATAATATTTTTTAAAAAACGTAAGATAATTTTTAATAATTATATTTTCAACCAGTTAAAGGGGTCTGCTTCCTTTATTTTATTTTATATGTTTTTTCTAATCTAAACCAATTTAACTGAAATATCAAAAATTACCAAATATTTGACAATCAACATCAACAATTTAAAAGTAATCTACGTTTATAAAGTTATGAATGTTTCAATAATTTAAAATAAAAATAATTTTGTTCTTAAAACTCGACTTGTGAAATAAATTGATAAAATTATATGAATTAAGAAACAAGTGTAGAGTTTGAGTGTGCGTATACAATTGTAAGATGAAATTAGTATTTGATCTTCATATAACTTATAAAATTATAAATTATACCTTAAGTTTGGTCGATTAAAAAATATATGCGATACTATTAGTGGACAACTCGACTCGGCTCGGTTGTCCGTGAGCAAACTCGTATTCGACTCGGCTCGGCTCGTTTATAAATGAGCCGATCGTGAACATTTTTTTCGGCTCGATTTTAAAACTCGGCTCGTTTTAAAAAAAATATACTCAGTTTAGCCCGGACAGAACTCGGCTCGGTTCTATTCATTTGCACCTCTACCTGGCTGGTAAGTAATTACTCACAACATAAACGTATTACTGTGATAGATTAATTTTATTTGTTTGCGTAAAAAATGAAAGAAGCAATAGTTCGTCCTCCTTCAGTGTTGGGCCTGGTGAATGAGATTTTGACTACTTAGTAAAATATAATAAAATAATTGTTACCTAAAGATAGGAAATCAAAAAATTGTTTTACTACAATGGTGTTGCATTTACTTATAAATTATAATTTTAAAAGTATTATTTATTTAAGATTTTAAATAATATAGATTAGAAATGCAAAGGTTGGGCAGATATATTTATATTTTTGGGAATCAATGATAATATAGCATTATAATTTATAGGGGATTGTTTTCCTGTCCCCTAAATAAGGGGTTTGATTTTCTCCCCCGTAAAACCTATAGGGAATATGGGTAGGGATTTGAGGATTCTTGTTGGAAGAGAGTTTTTGAATCTAAAAATCCTTATAATTTGTACACCTGGGATAAATATATGTAAAGGATACGAATGATTGATTTTTTTTAAAAAAAAAATTATTGAGAAAAAAAATTTATAAATTTTATAATTTATAGATGATTTTTGAACAATTAGAAAAAAAAATTCTTTTCATTTTGGACAGGAAAAGAAAAAAAAATACAACAGGATATGCATGATGTCATACTATTTTTGCAACATGTTGACAAAGTATTCCAACATTTTAACCATAAAAAATGATAATAAATAATACTCCCTTTCATTTTCATTTGGGCAGTGTTATGGATAAGATGTATTTATTACTAAGGTTCGAGAGTTTAAGATCTTTAATAGCTGCTCTCGTGTTTCGTATCTTAATTATGTCCTTACAAAATGCATACGTATCTCTGTAAATTAGAAAATCAAGCCAAAAAAATTAGAGAATCAAGCCAAAAAACGTAGTTCTGATTTATGGGGTGATGCCCCTTATGGAAGTCCTTGAATTGGACTAGTTTAGGAGACTTAGTGGACAAATCTCAGAATTAGAATGGACTGTGGAGTCCTAAAAAGTAGGAAACTGATTCCTTATCCTATGAGATTTCTTGGAGGTCAATCTCTAAGGAATTGTGTCCTTATTTGGACTTTATTAATCAGCTGATTTATCCCTTATTAATTAATTATCAAGGGTTTTGGGCCCTTTTTAATGGGCTTTACTGTCAGCCCAATTATGATATAATTAATGCGATATTAATTACGCAATCCTGGTTTATTTTATTTCATATCAGGCATGGAGGAAGTTAAGAAAAAATGAAACGTGGTGGGAAAAAGTAAGAAAAGTGTTTAAAGTGATGATATCAATAAATATTTAATATATAAAGTTAGTATAGTGGAAGAAAATAGTGGATGTAAGTGGGTGTGTAGATAATTTTTATATCATACAATTTTTACTATTTTAATTAAGTTTTGAAATATATAAAAATAAATTACACATCCAAAAAGAAAAGTGTAGAGACGGGAGCGAGGGAGTCAATACCAATCAATGCAAAATCACCAACTTGACACGGTAAATATTTCAGTACATGCAATTCATATTGCATCTGAGCTGCTTTTCTGAGACTGACACAAGAAGGCTTTTGTAGCATTTTGACATTTTCATCGCTGCAATACAAACACGGGTGTTGTCCTATTATAAGCTGCCCCAGCAAAACATTCCTTGCCAAAATTACAATCTCTTTATTACTCAATGCACCCAAATTCTCCTTCAGCACCATCTGAATAGCATTACTAAATGCTCCGTATGCCTTTTTTTGTCCTCCACCCGAACTAGAGATATCGGCGGAAGTCTCATTCGATTGGTACCCGCTGAGCAAAATTCCTGCATCTGGATGCATCGATTCTTGCTCTTCTTTAGGTGAAAGGGACTTCAAGCTTGCATTGCCTCCGAAAGATTCTAGAAAATGTGTGCCTATATCCCAAGTGTTAATGTTTGTCAAGGTAGAAAGTTGCTGCAGAATCGTTTCAAATGGTAAGGTTTTAGGCTTGTGTGCAACGTGCAATGTGCGTTTCTCAGGAACAATATCAGGTCCAATTTGCTCTTTTTCTTTGTCAATGAGTCCTCCGCTGTGACAGGAATCAGAAATTATTGTGAAGCTTGCTCCCTCAGGTAGCCTATTCACGAGCTCCCGAAAGTCCAGATCTGCATATAATTACAAATTAAACTTTCCATAACGGATGGTGAGACTTGATCGACGGTATTCGCGTGCCATGGCCACTATATATAGAGGAAGAAGAGAATATCACCAGATGATGCCTCTTCAATCATTCTACCAAGTGCCTTCTTTATATTTTCACCTGTTGGCAATACTGTGGAGTCGGGAGCATCCGTCAGGAGGTCAATATCGGTCGGATCAAATCTAAACCGAGTTATGAGTGTGTTTTGCATGGTTAACACATCGTTGATGCATCCATGCAACTCATTTGGGGTGTTTGGGTAGTTGCATCCAGCTAGAACGGCCATCCTCTTCATTTTTCCTTTCGCCATTTCACGACCAAAAAGAAAAAGAGAAGTTTCTTGTCTTAAGAACTTAGTTTTGGAGTGAACCAATTATGTTTTGATTAATTTAATTTTGGCTTTCTTATTTATAGATGTATTTTTATGTTTGCTTGCTTTGAGATGTTGCAAGGTTTCTTGGTTAAAATGCACTCAACAGATTGTCTCCCTATGTTTGTTGTTTCTTACTTTACGGGAATGTATACATAATTTTTATAATTGTTTTATTATTTGTTTCTAGCTATGCATAAAGATGTTTCTTCATTCATATCATTATATTTAGCATGTTGTACATTCGTAAAGGTTATTAATCAAGTATTTGTAAGTAGTTAAGATACCAAGGTTATGTATTAAGTATTTGTAAGTAGTTAAGATACCAAGGTTATGTATTAAGTATTTGTAAGTATTTAAGATACCTACATATCTTGGTTATAACTTCCACTCTTTCTATTTATCTCAACAGCCCTGATGCTGTAATCCGATTGTAGTTTCCACGTAATGATGCTTTCTATGAGCTTAATTTAAGTTTCAAAGAAGGCTGATACGCAAGTACTTTGAGCGAAGAAAGCTTTATTTGGATGTTGGACAAAAAAGTGTATCGGGACGTCGATAAGTAGAGGATATTTGAGTTAGAAATTTAGTTTGACAACAATGCATGATTTGGAAAAATTGTACAAAGAAATTACAGGGATATCTACCTGAAGCAACTAGCTAACTGACTGTTTCGGAGATGAACAAAATGTGCATCTTAGGAAGTATGAGCAATGCATCTTCCAGAAGATTAGCAGCCTGGTATATCGTACAAGAGCTAAAAAGCACGTCAGGATGGAGAGGAAGAACACAGGAATTCAACAAATAATTGTAAACACAAAAATATTATCACATTATAGGAATATCATCTCACTGTATTTTGGTTTTAATTCATTTTTTCCCCACTAGGCCCATGAGTTCTGGTGACTGTCCATGCCCTGATTATTGGTGGTGCGTTTACAAAATGTCGCGCTTCTACTTGTGGGAGGTTACAACGTAATTATTCACCAGCATAATAGCATAACGATTCGTGCTTCATGCCAGTTGCAGGTTATTTTCAACCGTTAGGACGTAAATTTTTGTATTGATGTCATTCAAGTATCATTCAATTGTTATCAAGTTCCATTTGTTCATTATTTTAACCTTTGTTCATATAGTGATTCCTCCCCCAAAAAAAAACTGATGAACCTATAGTGACAGACAAATCGACCTGTCACAGGTAATGGCTGAAACGCTGGCAGTAAAGATTGAATGAATGGAAGTAACTTGATTTTATTGACGATATGACTGACATTTTTGAGCTACCTATCCCATATATTACAAATTATGGGCACCGGAAACTACTAACAACTAACAACCGGTTCATAAAAACTTGATCCTCCGCAATCTAATATCAAATTCTTATAACTTCAAACTTCACATTTTTTAGAAACTAAGTTATTTCGGTTGCCTAGGACTGTAGATCTTTTGATTGAAGTGATCTCTCATCAGGCAATAAATACTGCTACCCATTTTCATTGTTCTTATCCTGCATTAAGGCAAGCCAGGTAGTTCATACACATCACAGTATACTCATGTACATGTTTTCCATTTTGCCACGAATTTGTATGCATGCCTAATACCAACAAACTTGCAAATGATCTCGACCTTATCTCCAGCCAAATCGATCATCTTTTTTTGCTATAAATAGAGACTCCATTTCTAATCTTCAGCCCCATCATATAATCAAGTTGTAGTATTTCTCCAAGCACCAGTACTATGGCTTCCACGAAGTTGCTACTAGTTTTTACAATTTTGGCTTTCTTGCATGCTACTTTAGGTGCCACGCTATCACGTGGACCGCAAGCCGGACCACAGCCAGTAGGTGTCTGTTATGGAACATTTGCTACCAATCAACCGTCCGCCCAAGAAGCTGTTTCTCTTATGAAATCTTCTGGCATCAGAAGGATGAGACTTTATGGCCCTGACCATAATGCTCTGCAAGCTCTTAGAAACACGGGAATTGAAGTTGTGCTGGGTGTTCCAAACAATGAGCTTCAGTCGGTGGCCTCCAGCCAAGGCAACGCCGATCAATGGATTCAAGCAAATGTCAAAAACTATCAAGATGTCAACTTCAGGTACATAGTTGTTGGTAACGGAGTTACTCCGTACAAGTTCACTGGAACTCCTGAATACACACCTTTTCTCTTTCAGGCCATGCAAAACATTCGAAACTCCCTTTCTTCATCTGCACAATTTAATCATATCCAAGTAACCACCGCTGTCGATCAATCCACTGTTCTAGGTGGCGAAACTAATTTCCCACCATCACAGGGTGTATTCAATGAACAATTTCTACAATTTTTCGATCCAGTTCTTCGTTTCTTGGTAAACAACAAGGCACCTTTGCTTGTAAACCTACACCCCTACGAGAGCTATCTCCACAATAAGGGTGACATTCCCCTGAACTTAAGAAAAGGTGCTACAGCCTTAGAAGATCTCCGTCTACAATACGTTATTTTCCAGCGTCGAAATCCTCTTGTACAAGACGGACCACTTGCCTACACAAATCATTTCGACAGCATGGTCGATAGTATGTACTGGGCACTGGAGAAGGCTGGTGCGTCGTCTCTGGATGTCATCGCGTCGGAAATAGGATGGCCAACAGTCGGAGGAGGTTTTGCAACAAACAACGAGATAGCTGCGACTCACAACAACAATTTGATTAAACACGTGTGCAACCGAGGGACTCCGAAAAGACCTCAGAAGTATATAGAGACCTACATTTTTGAGCTGTTTGATGAGGACAAAAGGGAGGCTGGCAAGACCTATGGAATTTTCAATAACAATAAACAAGCCAAGTACCAAATCAATTTTCAAAGCCAGTGATCATTCATTATATACATGTAAATGGAATCGATGAACGCAAACATGGCATAGTGATAAATAAAGACCATGGAGCCGCTTTTTCTGTACTGTTGTTTAAAGAATGTTAAAGAACAAAACTAAATCACATATTATCTAAACTGTTGTCTGAATTTTATACGATTCCCCGATGTCTGATCTTAAGTACGGGGCATGGAATCAGTTTATTTAGCTCATCGAACAATCACTCATGAGCCAAGTTTGTATGAGCATAGACTGCTCATGGGGTTACAGCAGTAGAGAAAATCTGTATACAATATCCATCAAGTTCCAATGCTCCGACAGAATACTATCAACACAAAAACCAGCACCCAAATTACTTTTACTTACCAGTGTCGTTGCATGAATTATAGGCATCAAAATCAGTAAAACATATAGGCTGCCCAGAAGATAAAGAAGTCGAAATGAATGGCAAAGAATGTTTGACAATCAGCCCTGTGCCACTGTCCAGGAATAGTATGAGTCGGTTCTGCTCCTTCTAAAATAAAAGTTTGGATTCGATTTACAAAAATTCCGGCTCAGTTCTAATTCGCTTTGCAAAACCAATAAATAAAAAGCCATATACAACTAAAACAAATTGATGCGGCACTCATAAATAATAATAAAAATAAGAATTAATACATTGGAGTTCAACGCAAAAAAATAAAAAACAAATACATTGGAGTTCAACGCAAAGAAGTAAGGAACAGTGTTTAATCTAATAAATTTCTTGATCTGACTATTTTTTGGACTTCCGACTTTGGTTGGCCCAATTGTATACACACTTTCAAGGCCCAATTTCTATTAAGAGATGTTTACGTATTCTTCAAATATTCTACTATGTTTATTACTTTTTAAAATTTTATATTGACTATATCTATTCCATGTAATCATAATATGGGTGGCAATCCATAAAGGGTTCTCTTAGATAGACATCCATAGAAAACTATTATTTAAATAATATAAATACATAATTTATTTCACTTTTCATCATATATAGTTACAAATTTTAATTACCAAATTAAAAACGAAGTTGCACAATTTTTTATTTAAAAAATCATTAAAATCTGATGAAATAGTTTAAAGCGTAACTGTGGTAGAATCACATTAAAATCACACTTACCCAAAATTATTCCAGAGTAAAATTAAATTTAAAATCACTTTTTTTTTCAAAATTCAATTTTTAAACGTTTTATTATATTTAAATATAATTATTATTCTACATTAGTACCAAATTTGATAAAATTCTATAACAGAATCAAAGGTTCTCTACGGTTCTCTGTATAAGAGGGTTTTCTCTTGAAGAAAGACCTACATAATATATGACCTTTCTTCACCACATAAATTCTCTTATATAAAGAACCGTAGAGAAAACTTGATTTTATTATAAAATTTTATCAAATTCTTTGTTATTGTAAAATAATAATTATATTTAAATATAATAAAAAGTTTAATAATTGAAATTTGAAAAAATATTTGATTTTAAAGTGTGAAATAATTTTGGATAAATATGATTTTAGTGTGTATCTATTACGAAACTAGTTTAGAGGACGTTCGGAAACTTGCATTTCATTTCAAATGAGGGATTTCAAACGATAGGATTTTAGTTGTCATTTTAAATTCTCATGTTTATACTATTATTTGTATGTCCTGAAATTCAAATAAAATCCAAATCCAAATTTCCAAACAGCTTTTTTGATCAAATCCAGAATTTCAAATGAAAATCCAGTTTCACAAACGGGCCATTAAATTATTTCATCAAATTTTAATAATTTTTTTTAAATAAAAAATTGTGCAACTTCATTTTTAATTTGATAATTAAAATTTGTAACTATATATGATAAAAAATGAAATAAATTTTTTATTTTATATTTTTAAATAATAATTTCCTGTTGGACCTCCATATAAGAGAGCAAAACTCATAAAACGCACAAACCGCTCGCACCACACGGCATCGCAAAATGCGATTTTTAATTTTTTATGGTGCGGTTTACAGTTTGACATTTTAATATTGCGGTTCAAACCGCACCGCACCACAATTGCATAGATATATAAACATAGTTATAATATATATATATATTATAAATTCATTTCATGTTTACTATAATTTTGTGTTATAAATACAAGTTTACATATTATAAAGGGTTTTTTTTGAAAAATACCCAAGTCTAAAAATATTTTTGCAAAAATACTGTATTTTTTAAAAAATTTGGAGACATACTTTTTAATTTGCAAAAATACTATTTTTCAAAAAAATTTGCAAAAATAAGTTTTTTGGCAACTGAAATCAACTGCATGCAATTTTTGACGGGTTTCTGCAACTAGATGCAACCTCAAATCAACCAAAAAACTTTATTCAGCTTGTTGCATATTTGGTTGATTTTGGTTAATTTTGGTTGATTCGGTATATTTGCAAAAAAATTAGAAAATGTTAAAATCGCAAAAAACTTAGAAAAGTTAGTTATTTTGGTAAATTCTCTAAATGACCGACATATTTTTAATTTTAATCAAAAACATATTATTTTTAGCTTTCTTATTAGCTAATTTTTTATTATATTTGTATGTAAATATAATTTTTTTGAATAAATAAACAGCACAAACCGCACCACACTGCACCGCATTTCGTGAGGTGGTTTATGCGATTTTTGAGATTACTCGGTGCGGATGTTGTTTAGAAATTTGATCAATTGCGGTTTTAGAAAAAACCGTACCGCCTGCACCCCTACTCCATGGATCGCCACCCTATATAATCGGTTCGGTTAATTTTTACCGGTTCGGTTGAGACTTATAACCGGAACCCAACCATTTAAATCGATTCGATTTTTTGACTTTTCGGTTTCTGTTTCAGTTTTTTTCCGATTTTCCCCAATTTTAGTTTCAATTCAGTTTTTTCTCAATCCTGCCAACTCCTTAATTAGCCCGGTAGATCATTTCAAAGTTTTAGTAAGTTTTAGAAATGAAACGATATGAACATAAACATCACCCTAAACCTAATGTCTTAAAGTAAAACATCATAAACATTAATAATCCTCATGTCTTAAACTAAAACATCATAGTGTTGTCTCTAGGACACAAACACTAACATTCTCCCACTTGCACTCGAGCCAATCACCCATGTATCTAATACTCATGGAACTAGTATGACCATCATACTTCTGCTGCGACAAAACCTTAGTCAGTGGGTCTCCAACACTATCATTACCATGCACTTTACATTTATATCTCCTTAATCATTAATCTCATTAATAAGGCGATATTGCCTAAGGACATGCCTAAACAGTCTTCATGGCTGTTTTAAAAAAATATCAAAATATTCGGCTTCCATATAATCATCAATGTTCTTGTTGTGAACTATTCAAGCTAACATTAATTATATTTAGACAAAATACAAAACATACATAAACTCGTAATCATCCTTGTCTGTCCAAAAATTAGGTTCAGAAACTAGTATCAGTGTAACCCTTTACAACCGGTTCCCTATCTTCTCCATACACCAAAAATAAATATTTAGTCCTCTTTAAGTACTTAAGAATATTCTTGAAAACTATCCAGTGACCCTCACTTATATTAGACTGGTATCTGATCGTCATGCTCAAAGCATACGAAACATCAGGATAAATACATATCATTGTACACATTATAGATCCAATTGCTGACGTATCAGGAACTTTCTCAAACGACCATTATCATCTAATGATTTAGGGGGCCATTATCTTTTGAGATCACTATCCCATGAGACATCGAAACATATCCTTTCTTTGTCTCTTGCATCATAAAATGATGTAATACTTTATCAATGTATGTAATCTGACAAGTTCGAATAATCTCTTCAATCTATCTCTATAGATCTTGATCCCTAATATATAGGTAGCACCGCCTAAGTCTTTCATCGAGAAATTATTTCTCAACCAAGTCTTAACAGCCTATAGAGAAGGTATGTCATTCCATATCTGTTATATGTTATCTACATATAATACTAGAAATGTCACATAACTCCCACTAACCTTCTTGCAAACACATGGTTCATCTTCGTTTTGAATAAAGCCAAACTTTTTGACCATTTTATCAAAATGAATATTCATTCTCCTTGAGGCTTGCTTCAATCTATAAATAATTAAAAGCAACTTACAAACTATCTTAGCAAACTTTGTATCGACAAAACTCCCAGGTTGTATCATATATACATCCTCTTCAAGGCTCCCATATAAGAAAGCAGTTTTGACATCCATTTGCCAAATCTCATAGTCAAAGTAAGCAACTATTGCTAACAAAATCCTGATGGACTTGACCATAGCAACTGGTGAAAAAATCTCATCATAGTCTATACCATGAACTTGTTTGAAACCTTTTGCCACTAGTCGCACCTTATATGTCTGTACTTTACCATCCATATCAGTTTTCTTCTTGCACCCTATAGGTTTTACCCCTTCGAGTGGATCAACTAAAGTCAATACTTTATTTTGATACATGGATTCCATCTCGGATTTCATGGCCTTCGGCCATCTCTCGGAGTCTGGACGATTCATAGCATCTTGGTAGGTGAGAGGTTTTATCATTATCCGTAAGCATCACATTACCATTTTAAGTCAAAATAAATCCATAATTTCTCCCGGACTCATGGTGAATCCTACTAGATCTACGAATAACCCGTGTTTCCTGTACATGATTACTTTTAACATTTTGATGTACATCCTAATCATATTCCAACTCTGGTTTAATGTTATCATGTGATTCTCGATCTCCATCGAGATGTATTGTCCTCCCACTGATTTTCTTAGAAATTAGTTCTCCCTCAAGAAATAACGCCTCCCGAGTAACAAACACTTTGTTCTCGGAAGGATTATAAAAACTATACCCTAGTATCACTCGGGTATCCCACAAAATAGCATCTATCTAATTTTGGTCCAAACTTGTCAGAGGCTAAACGTTTTACAAACGCTTAACGTCCCCAAATTTTCATAAATGACATGCTATGATATTTATCACTCTAAATTTCATACGGAGTATTTTCGAACCGCTTTAGTCGGAACTTGGTTACATGTATATACAGCTGTTTCTAAAGCATAACCCCAGAAACCGAATGGAAGATCCGCTTGACTCATCATCGATCGTACTATGTCCAATAAGGTACGATTTCTCCTCTCAGAATCTCTATTCCATTGAGGTATTTCAGAAGGAGTAAGTTGTGATACAATATCACACTCCTTCAAGAAACTCTTGAAATTGAGGTTTAAGTATTCTCCTCCACGATCTGATCGTAGAACTTTTATACTTTCCTCTGTTTGTTGTTCTTCATAAGAAATACATTTCCATACTTACTGAAGTCAACAGTAAATGTTATGAAGTAGTAAAAGCCACCCCTTGCCATCATACACATTCAACCACATACATCATTATGTATAAGTCCTAATCATGCGGTGACCCTTTCACCTGATCACGTAAAAGAAGCTTTAGTCATTTTACCAATGAGACAAAGTTCCATCTTCCGTATGATTCAAAATCAAACTTATCCAAGTATCCATCTATATGTAACTCAGAAATGTGTTTCTCATTAATATGGCTTAACTACAATGCTAGAGGTAATATTTGATTTGAGTCATCTTAGAACATATAAATTGTTAACTAATTGTGCAATATTATAAGCCTTATCATTAAAATAGAATAAACAACTATTGTTTATTCAATTAAAATGAAATCCTTTCTTGTCCTGACAAGAAATTGGTTTAATATATCCGTTAAAGGCAGACACGTAATAACAATTTATCAAGTTCTCAATCTCGCCTTATGGGAAAAATTAGGTATCGAGTTGCTTCAACTAGAGAAACAATTTTTGCTACAATTCTAACCCGATACCTGAAGCTTGACCATTGCTAGTCTTCTTCTTTAGATCTTCCAAACAAGCTCGACCATTTAACTTCCAATCATCCAGTTATTTCTACAGAAGTGACAATCATCTCTTTTAGCAACACCACTATCAGGCTTCAAAAGCCCTTTGGGATTGGACTTTGGTTTGGCACCGAATAAGATCAAATCTTCACCTTTCCTGCCCACTTTCCTTTCCCATTTTCATTCCATGTGAACACCATCAATATAGACGTAATTCATGCATTTACCGTGTTATTTTCAGCAGTTCAAAACATGCCTAACAACTCAGTGAGTGTTCTGTATATCTCATTCCTTTTGTTCTTAACAAACCGAGAATAGAAGTTGTTCAAAGATTGTTTGATCAAATCAAGCTGAGTCTCTAGACCATTCTTGAAACCCAAAAATATCAAGGTACATATACCTATCATCTTTAGAACATATGGTCCAACCGGATATCATTCTCCCATTAATGCAAAAGTATGGTGTCTTATTATTGTCAAATCTTTCTGACGAGTCTATTCTTCAAACATCCTTTGAAGATGCTCAATCATATCATAAGTATCATTATACTCTTGTTGCTTCTAAAGCTCAGCACTCATAATTACAATCATGAGATATGAAACATCAGTTGCATAATCAATTTGCTTCTGGTAAGCATTTTGTTGAGCACATGTTTTATTCTCAGCTAGAAGAAATAAGGGAGTGGTTTGAGTGACATCCTTGAACCTGAGGACAATCCTCAAGTTCCCATGTCAATTGAGGAAATTATTTCTTGTCATCTTGTCCTTCTCAAGGACTATTACATAGAGAAATTATTTGTCATTTGATATCTACAATATTAAAGTGCATAAAAATGACTTAGTCTACAGATGATCATTAAATTATGTTCAAGTAATTATTCATATATATTCACAATATATATCTCCCACTATTTTTGTTAGATATATTTGTGATGTCATGTTTAATAATGATTTGTGTTTAGTTTTCAGATCTTGACTAACAGGACAAATCAGGACTTAACTGGAAATCAGTACTTATACTGAAGTCAGAACTTAAGATATCAAAACTTAAGTTATCAGAACTTAAGATATCAGAAGATATTTATCAGGAGATAATATCAGGACTTAAGAAGACATTCAGATAAGGAAGGCGACTGATTGAAAGGAAAGAAGATCAAGACTAAAATAAGAAGAGATATGCATGAAGAAGAATTCTATGAAGAATGGAAGACTTGGAGGAAAAGATAACTAGTTGATATATTTTAGGATGCAGAATCATATTCGATATCGATTAGAAGATTATCTTGTAACTGTGTCTATATAAACACATCATAGGGTTTACACTATATGTGTTATCATAATCGAGAATATTATTCATTGTAACCCTAGCAGCTCTTGTGATATTTGTTCATCACTGAGAGAGAACGGTTCCATTGTAATACTATTTTATTAATAAGATTATTATGTGTTTCATACTTGTATTCTTAATTTGATTTGATTGTAGTATACACTGTATTCAACCCCCTTCTACAGTGTGTGTGACCTAACAAGTGGCATCAGAGCCTATCTGTTAACACATATACAGTAAAGATCCAAAAACAATCATGTCTGAAAAGGAACAAACTCCAACCAAGCCCACCAAAACTGAAGAAACTCCAAAGACTAAAATCTTTAGTCGATATGAGACTATTCGGGTTCCCATAGTGAAACCTTATGAGTATCCCATATGGAAAGTGAGGATGACTATGTTTCTGGAAGCTACAGATCCAGAATACCTTGACAGAATTAATGAAGGACCACATAAGCCAACCAAGCTCTCTCTTGTAGTTGCAAACCAGCCAACAATGAATGTACTAAAGGAGAAAAGTGAATATACAGCTGAAGATATCTCATCTATTTCCAAGGATGCAAAGGTAAGGCATTTGATGCATAGTGTCATTGATAATGTCATGTCAAACAGGATAATTAACTGCAAGACTGTAAAGGAGATATGGGATGCCTTGGAGACAAGATGCCAGGGAACTGATGCAATTAAGAAGAACAGAAGGACTATACTCACTCAAGAGTATGAGCACTTTGACTCAAAACCTGATGAGTCATTAACTGGTTTATATGACATATTTGTCAAACTCTTGTCATTGGTGGATAAGGAATATGATCTTGAAGATACTAACCTTAAATTCCTTTTAGCTCTTCCCGAAAGTTGGGATTTGAAGGCAACTACTATAAGAGACAACTATGCTCTTGATGAAACTACTCTTGATGAAATTTATGGTATGCTCAAAACTCATGAACTTGAGATGGATCAAAGAAGCAAGAGACATGGGAGAAAGTCAAGAACAGTTGTTCTTAAGGCTGAGGAGGAATCCCCCAAAGTGGCTGTCTCAAAGAAAGGCAAAGGAAAGGCTCTCATCACAAAGTCTGATACCGAGTCATCAAGTTCTGATAGTGATGAGTATTCAGAAACTGAAAGTCTATCTGAGATGGATGCTGATGAAGAGATGATGAAATTGTCTGCTCTTATGGTGAAGGGTATTACAAAGATAGCCTACAGGAAATTCAGAAGGGGAAATAAGTTTTCCAGGAAAAGTGGAAGTTCTGATAAGAAGGGATTCAGAAAATCTGAAGGCAAAGCAGGAAAGTCTGACAGAGGAGATTACTCAAATGTTAAATGCTACAATTGTGGTGAGAAAGGCCATATATCTCCTGATTGCAAGAAAGGAAAAGGTGACAAAGGCAAGGCACTTGTCACAAAGAAGAAAAGTTGGACAGACATTTCAGATTCTGAATATGAGGTGAACTATGCTTTGATGGCAAATGCTGATAGCAGTTCTGAAGCTGCTGAGTTAAAGGTACCTCAAACAACTTATGCTTTTCATACTGATGATATTACTGAGTTGAGATCTTATCTTAAAACCATATTCATTATCTATAGAGATCAGACTTTAACATGTGATAGGTTAACTTCTGAAAATCTGGCTTTTAAGAAAAGGAATGACTATTTAGAAAAAGAGTTAGTTATGTTCCATCAAACTCCAAAAGAAAGAGATGATGCCTTTTATGTTAGAGATGAAGTGTTAAAATTGAATCAATCTCTAAAAACTGAGTTAGAAAAGGAAAGAGAGATTATCAGGACTTGGACTAACTCTGGCAGAACAAATCAGAATTTGTTGAGTAGTGGAAACTGGAAAGAAGGCTTAGGTTATGGAGATGATAAAAGTGAAACAGGAACTAAACAAATTAATCCAATTATTGTTAAACTGACTAATAAGCCAAAGGTAAATCCTGTTAAGTTTGTAGCTAAAATTGTAAAGTCTGATTCTGAAAATATTAAAGATATTGAGACAAAAGTTAAGACAGAGTCAACTTCTGATAAGTTAAAACAGGATAAACCAGCTGAAGTTAACATAGGCTTAATGACAAGGAAGCAGCTTAAGTATAAGCTGAAAGAGATTAAGAATATAAACAAGGTAAAGCCACCTAGGAAAAATTGGAATGGAAAGGAAGGTGTGAATAAAAGCAATAATTATAAGTCTGTTCTAAATGCTCCCAGAAAAAATTGCAATAACTGTGGAAACACTAACCATCTTGCTTCTTTTTGCAGGAAGAATAGGGATATAAATTCTCTACCTCCTAAATCAGGAGTTAAGAGTCAGTCTGTTAGGTTTAAACCACAAAATCCTTGTTTTCTTTGTGGTAGTTTATGGCATTCCATTTATACTTATAAGGAATATCATAGTTTGTACTATGATTATTATCAAATAAAACCTTCTTTGAAGAAAGTTAGCATTATTCCTTCTAGTGTAAGTTCTGATGCAAAGTCTGATACTGTAAATTCTGATAAGAAAAATGTTAACATAAACTCTGATGTTAAATCCGCTGCAAATGTTAACAAACTTCATAAGGCCAAAGGATCCAAGCAAGTCTGGGTCCTTAAAACTAATCATTAGTGGTCTTTGTGATTGCAGGGCAACAGGAAAAACATCCTAGTTCTGGACAGTGGATGTTCAGGACATATGACTGGAAATAAAGCCCTGCTATCGGAGTTTGTGGAGAAAGCTGGCCCGGGAGTTTCTTATGGAGATGGCAACATGGGAAAAACTCTGGGATATGGAAATATCAATCTTAGGAATGTCATCATTGAAAAAGTAGCTCTAGTCTCAGGACTTAAGCACAATCTGCTGAGTGTTAGTCAAATCTGTAACAGAGGTTATCATGTGGATTTCTTTGAAGAACACTGTGAAGTTGTAAGCAAATCTACAGGCAAAGTTGTTCTGAAAGGATACATGCATGGTAACATTTATGAAGCCAAGCTTTCAACAAGTTCTGATGGTTCTGCAATCTGTCTGTTAAGCAGAATATCATTTGAAGAAAGCTGGGATTGGCACAAGAAACTCTCTCATTTAAATTTCAACAATATAAATGAACTAGTCAAGAAAGATCTTGTGAGAGGATTGCCAAAATCAGTATTTTCTCCTGGTAGCCTTTGTGATTCATGTCAAAAGGCAAAACAAAAAAAATCTTCATTCAAGTGCAAGACTGAATCTTCAATTCTTGAGCCTTATCACCTACTATATGTTGATCTATTTGGTCCAGTGAATGTCATGTCTATTGTAACACCCCCCAGATCCGGGGTCGGGGATCCGGGTCGTCACGGTCTTTCTTTCCACAATATCACTTCACTTAATTAATAATAATAACCTTATGCTGTGACCCCACACTAACACACACCACAACCCGTTATAGTCTCAGAGATGAAATTTAAATAAGTACAAGTCTTTGAATCCACAATTTAAAAGTTATTACAACTCAAAATGATTACTTGATAAATTTACAGTTAATTGCCATTATCTGCCACAAGTTATAATTATACATAATTTGATTCTCAAAAGAGAATGCCTGATCTACCAATGGATCTACCTCTGCAGCTATAGCAGCCACAACATCATCGGGAAGACGCGGGACGCTTCCCACGTGCTTGCGCTGGGTCTGCTGGAGTCTGGCCATCTTTCCTAACTGTTGTTGTGTGATGAAGAAATAAAGCAAGAGTGAGCCTTACAGCTCGCAAGATAATACATAGTGATAACAATAATATAAGTATCTAAATGGATACTTACTAGAATCTTTTATCAAGTGTAAGATAATTACTTACAAGATATAAGTAAAAACAAGGGATGAAGTTACCAAATACTTCACTATACTTATATCATTTATAAAGCTACTTGAACTACCACTGTTCAAAGTATAAAGAGTTTTCAACAGTTCATCACATAGATGAGACTACAAGACAAGATTTGAATAGATTAAATCTTTGAAATTTTATTAAAGGAAATGAAGTCATGATATACTTCATTAAGTTCTGATATATATAGACGCTCACTGAGCCCATGTTGCTTATGCTGACTCAATAGATGGACTTACTTCCCGAACGTTGGGTAAGTAATCAATTCATTTACCAAAACTACAACCGTGTTGCGAATATAAAATACACCACAGAGCCGGATCCCTCAGGTTTTGAGCGGGTATTTAAATCCCCTTAAAAAGGAAGATCTTAAATATAAAAATGAGTTTTGGGACCCGCTCTAACTTTTAAAAATCATTTTGAAGACTCGAAAACACTTTATAGAGTGTTTGGAGTAAAGCTGATCTAATGAAGTAGATCAGTCCCCGGAATATTTAGAAAATGACTGAATATTATTATTTAAATAATATTCCCATAAAGAATAATCTTTATAAAAATAATTGAAGTAGAAGTATTAAAACTTATACTTGAAACGAGTATTAAATAACCAAAGATATACTTATATGAAAGTACTATCTTTATTTGAATAATCGAAAATAAGTTTGATTATTGACACCTTATTCTTTAATAAAATAAAGAATATATCTCAGCAAATAATCGAAGTCATAGATCCTCAAATGAATATTCAAATAATATTCATTAAATAATATAAGCTGAGTCATAAGCCCTCGAATGAATATTCAAATAATATTCAATAATATAATAAAAGGAGTCATAATTCCTCGAATGAATATTCAAATAATATTCAGATAATAAAATAAAAGGAGTCATAAGTCCTCGAATGAATATTCAAAATAATATTCATTTAATATAAAGGAGTCATACGCCTTCGAATAATATTCGAAATAATATTCAATAATAAAATAAAGTTAAAATTATCGAATAAACCTTATTCGATTAATAGTTTTGAAAACTATGACCATATATATATATATATATATATATTAGTATATATATATATTTATATCCATATATACAAAATCTACTCGGGATCCTCGACTCCCGGTTTTAGAAAATTATTTTCACCTTTGGGTCCCTATACTAAGGGTATATGCAAATTACCGCTATCCTCTAGCATAGGTATTATCAACTGAATCAACAGATATATATGGAAAGAATGCGAAACAGGCATGCATATATATATATATACCATAGCAGCATGCTTCAATATATTGCAACATTTGCTAATTAACCAACATGCATCTATCGCAAGATAATGCAAATACATATATACATCACAACAACAGTTATAACGGGTAGAAAACTAGCCTGAGCGACTTGGGGTGATAAAAGGCTCGGGACGAGTCTGGTAACCTATAAACAACAAGTAAGTTGGAATTAAACCAAAGTCACTTGTAAATCTATACTTTAACTAACTTAGACTCTTACACTTATTTTGCGCTTACTGACTCGCTTAAGTCACTCGGGTACCCTCGGCTCCACCATTTTTAATAATTTAACCTTTATGAGTTTTAAGGCGATTCCTTCGCGAGTGTCTTACTAACTGCCTAGCACACTTACCATAAATGTTTCATACATTAATTAACCCTTTTTGGTCTTTAACCTATGTTTCAAAGTAAGGCGAGGGGAAAAGTTTCGTTCGCGAAACGCCGTTACTTGAAACGGTCGTTTCTCCTAAACCGTGCATCGGAATCGAACGAACTACATATCAAAACGAAGCTCGTAACATGAGCTATCTAAACATAGCAATGGTCATAATCTAGCGGGGGTTCTCGGGTCCTAATATTATGCACAAAAACAGTCTAAAGAAAATCGGACGTTACGATGGCTATGTTTACGTGATTTCCCAAATTTAAACCATTCAAAACCAACCACAATTCAACCTCAAATCAAACACACAACCAACATCCATCCAAACCACATCATAAAAGCCCCAACAAATCCACATTAACCATTTATACCTATTTCCCCACATGAACTAAAAGCTTTACTTAGGTTCTTTAACTAATTATCAAGATTTACAACTCCAACAATACCACAAAACCAACTAATCTCTACAAACTCAACCAAACTTCAAACAATCAAGCATCATGCTTCACATATACTATATCAAATATATTCATTCCTAATTACTCAAAAGTAAAGCTAGGGTTTGTAGTTTATACCTTCCTTGGAGAGTGGAGAATCAAGAGAATGGCTTGGAATCACCCTTAAAGTCCTTATCCAAGCTTAATCTAAACAAAACTTCAAGAACACAAATTTTATTTCTTGAAAAACACTATTCACCATCTTCTTCCATGATTTATAGGAAAAGATTAGCTTGGAATTAGGAGCTTAAACTTATAGGAAGTATGTAACTATCCATGGGGAAGCTTAGATAATTACCTTGCTAAATAGTAAGTGGTGGAGCTTGGATCTTCAATTTTTAAGAAATGGGCCGAGAGCATGAAGAAGAAAATGGGGGGGTTTGTGTTTTGTTTGGTGAAAAAATGAAATGTTTGCTTGGTTGGTTGATTTTTGTGTTGTTTTTGGTTAATGACTTAATTAACCTTGAATTTGTGTGGTTATAATTCAACCACACTTCCTTCCCTTCTATGTCATGCTTGTGTCATGCTATGATGTCATCACCCCTCCTTTGTCCTCTTTCTATTGGTTGGATGACATCATCCCCTCTAATCCCTTTGATTAACTTCCTAATTGTTTGCCTAATGACCGCTGATCTGTTATACGGTTCGCTTAACTTTCGTTTTCGTTTATCGTTTGAGGGATCATACCCGGGATCTTATTACTTAGGTTCCCTTAACCTATCTCAATACATTATATTCCTTTTTATGATCCTCTCTTATTATCCTTTAATTTAAATCCTTTTTATCCTGTTACCTTTTTCTCAATTCTTTCCGTATCTAGTGGATTTCCGGGAAAAATCAAAGTGTTCAGATTTGGATTCCGACGATCTTTACATACACTTATATCCCATATAAAGTACTAATAAAATCTCAGAATATCCATATCAGAACCCCTACATAGTGTGGCATGAAAAGTTTTCTCATTCAGAAAAAACACTATTCATAAGGGTTTCAAAAATTTCCCAAAAATTGGGGTTATTACAGTCTCCCCTCCTTAAAAGGATTCCGTCCCGGAATCAGATAGAAATGAATAGGGATACCTTCTTAGTATTGCACTTTCTTACTCTCAAGTCAATTTTCCCACATTGTGGTTCTACCATCAAACTCTTACTAGTTTGATAACCCTTCTCATAAGCACTCGTTCCTTCTTAATCTACACCCTTCCTGGTTGCTCCATATAGGTTACGTCTGGTTGCATGTCTATGCGCTCCTATGCCCCTATTTATCTGGCATCCGAATTATACTTTCTTAACATTGATACGTGAAACACGTTATGACTTGCTACATGTTCGGGGGGGGGGGGTAGGGCTAGCTCATATGCTAATTTCCCAAACGTCTTAATATATCCAAGGGTCCAACAAATTGTAGACTTAGCTTTCCTTTCTTTCCGAATCTCATCAATCCTTTCCAAGGGTTTCCAAGGGGATACCTTTAACAACACTAGGTCCCCTACTTCCTATTCTTTGTCCTTTCATGTCAAATCAACATACTTCTTATGTCCATCTTGGGCTACTACCAGCCGTCCTCTGATTAGATCTATTATATCCCTGGTCCTTTGGACTACTGCGGGTCCGAGCATCTTGTGCTCTACAACTTCATCCTAACATAAGGGAGATCGACATTGTCTTCCCTCAAGGATCTCATAAGGCGATACCTCAATACTGACATATGATCTATTATCGTAAGATAACTTAATCTGCGTTAAGTGATCATTCCAAATTCTTTCAAGTCTATTACACAGACTCTCATCATAGCTTCTAATCATTATAGCTTTTTCTTCTCAATACCCATTCTTTTCCAGTTCGTAATCGCTATCACCTTCCGTTCCTAATATTATACTGGTTATACTTTTGCTCGCTAGCGTTCTATAACCTTTTAATAACCACGTCAACCTTAGCATCACGAATGTGTTTCCATTCCGCATACTACCACCACTTTTATTATCCTTTTTCAGCTGCTTCTATCTTCGAAAGCTTAATCCTTCATATAGAAGTAAAAGAATTTATTGAGAGATCACTATGATCATGAACACTTGTTATATCGCATAGTTAGTACAGAAGGTGGCCAGCCTTTAGTACTTGACAAGCAATTAAACAATAGATGGTATCCTACTAGGCTTCTATCACACAGATAGATAGTCATTCGGCAATACCTCCCTTTTCTGGAAGGGTTGTTCTTCTCAGCTTACATGAAATGAAAAGAAGAGAAAAGAACGAATTGAAGAGAATTGTATATATGAGAAAAAAAGTATACTGCCACAAAATATCTGGCTTGGAACCTACCTCTGAACTATAGAGGTTTGTCATAGGAGAACAAATCATATACGTATATAAATCAACATTAAGCATTATAGCATCGTATTTCCCATGCCTAAATATTTTCGCTATCCCGTCCATCATTCTATGGACCCACACTCTTCCTCGAGCTTATACACAATCACCTTTGAAACTCCCTCGACATCGAAAATCGAATCTGGGATCTCATTCTATACATCATCGTTACTAGAATTCTATGCTTGCACCGCCACCTTCCTCGTATAATAATACGACTCTCTATTGATAAGAAAGAATAATTATTCACTAGGTAGATACTCTACTTAATTAGTCTGTCAATGATAACTTATACACTACCACGACCCGATTAGTGGTACTCAATCTCAACACTCATTCCAATACAACTCTCACGGTTGTAATCAGCTCATTACTCGCAGAATCATTACTGCATTACTATGGTCCACCACTGACCTACTGTCGTCATTCGTTTTCCATGAAGTCTTAATAGCTAACCATACGGAGTCCATACATATCGTATCAAATCCTTCTAAGGAGGTAACATAATCACCATTCATGATTCATGAAGAACACTCCTGATTCTGACATACATACATGACATGAAGCAAATAAAATTGCAGAAGAGTTTCAATCAAAGCAACGATAGCAGGTTAATACCATTCTAAATCATATGCCTTAAATAGAAGACTTACTCAAAGGTTCGTCTAGTCCTTTTTGAAATATTGTCCTGGATTATTCTCAAGATAGTACCTTCTGAGATAGATAGCCCGCTCATGGCGATTACACGAATTAAACCTTTACCAACTACTATTACGGTTGGGTATTGCACAGTCATCAGAAGGAATGTCAATCTTCCAAACCATAATACAACCTGCATAGCTTTAACCATCATCACTGTATTCCTTTGGCACAAGCGCCAATAATTATCCTCTTACCTTTAAAGTGTCGGCCACCTCTTTGGCCTTTCCTGATAGTAAAATTTCCTTACAATCAATGTCATTTTAACCACCTCCAAATAAATTTTCTACCTTATTTCAATCACAGCTTATGTGAAAATGCTTTCCTTAAAATCTGATGAGTAAAATTTTTTTACCATTTTTCCATAAGTTATTGCCTCAGTCTTTAGAGGTTAATCACTGTCACGACTGACTCTCAATCATACTTAGAACATCTTTTATCTTAAGTCCTAATTGCCTTGAACAATTTCGACCATTACTGGTTCGATCCATACTTTCTCGTGGTGTAACACATGCCCCACTTGGCATCATTAAAATTACGACACATTTCCTTTATCAACATTTCTATTCTTGAGAAATTTTGAATATTACCTTTCTCCTTGTAAAACCTCTAAGGTTATCCTTGAATCGTTCCTCCTATATTCCCTAGATACAGGGCATATCGAAATACCATTTACTATTACTAGGACCATTGTCTATATACTTCTGAAAAATTTCTCCACCGATCCTTAAAGGTCGTTATTACCTTAATCCTTTCCAAATCATACTGTTAAAACTCATACTGTCCCTATTAAGGGTGACATGCCAACCTTTATGCATTCCCCTAGGATTCGTTTTAAGTTACCAATGTTCTATCCTTAATTCCACCTTTAAAAGGTACATGCATCCTTCCACGGATAAATCAAGTCATATATCCTTGATAGATTATCTTATTCATCATTCCCACCTCGATAGTCTATACCTAACTTCATAATAGCATCCTTATTCAAATTGAGGTCAATCCACATGGCCTCCAAAAGATAACAATGGTCATCCGCTTTTCTTTCCTGATCTGGTAATGATAACATGGATGTTCTGGAAGATATTGGTCATGTTCAACGTGAACTTCTTCTTAATAATTCCTTATTTACTTTTGTTGTTTATCTCGACAGTCACCTCAATGTTGGGATATCTCTCATACCTGGCGTCTCCCTTTTTGGGTATCAAGCCACCGGTCTTACACTTCACATTCTTGAAGGTCACTTCCTTCATCCAATTTTTCCTAATTTCTTACTTCCTTGTCTCCTCAGTCTATCCGCGTCTCATTGTTTATCCTTCGAACTATTTCAAGGTTTCCTCGAATCCTCCCAACTTAAAGGGGGTACAATATATGTATCTCTTGTGCCTTCAACCATCAATTTTAACTCATGGTGGATCATCATCATCCTGACGATTACATACTTTTCTATTTCTATTGCTATGAGTCTTTAGGGTTTCCTCATACCCAACTCCCTTATCATTCCTCAAACTCTATTGCCGTTATATTCCTTTCCACTTCAATTTCTTTTTATTTTCCTTTCTCTTATCATTATTTCATGAACCAACACAACATAAGCATTGATTTCAAATATCCCGTCATTCTGGATTCGTGTCTTCAGAACGAATCTTGATAACTTTTACATCTTAGATTCATAATTCATCATACTCGTCTGCCTTTGTTCTGGCTCTAAAGATTTTACACTATCTCCTTATCTTTGGGAATTACTTTCCCGAAAACAATTGACTGAACTTAAATCAGTTTATTATAATCTCTTGCTCTGTGCCTTCCTTGGTCTTTCACCAGCGGGTGGTCTCTTTCTTAGGAGGGTAAGCGACAAAACAGTCTTTTGTGGTTCGTCAACCCTTCAGAATCTCAAATGATTCCTCTATTTCCTTTAGCCAGGCTCTTGCCTCGACTAGGTCAACCTGTTCCTTGGAACTCTGAGAGCTTAGAGACTTAAAGGTCCTGAAAGAATTTCCTATCGCATTGTTTCCTCAAGGTGGTGGTTGGGGATAATAGTCTAAGTTCTGTCTAGACAGGTCCATAAATTGTCGTATAGGAGTACCGTCTCGGGTCTCCTTTCCTTACTCGACTTTCTGTTTCATTAGTATGAAATGTTTCATCCTTTTCCCATACTTGGGGTTATCTTATACGTTAAAATCCTCAGTTTCCACTTCATTATGTTATGGGTTCCTTCTATCTTGATGGCATCCTCCCTGACTATCACATTCAGGGTTTGCCCTTAATCTTATTCCTTGAACTATGACTTTCATCTAAGATCTCATCTTTAAGCTCTTGAACATTTGGAATCCAAATTCTATAGGAATACCTCATTATTCCCTTATCATATTTCTCAGTATTAACCTCTTATCTATTTGTTGGCTCTCTGCCTTCATTCATCACTCTTTCTGGCACAATATGTTCTTTTCCGATAATTCGGACTGTATTGCAATCTCAAACAGTTTTTCGGTACCGGCTCCGGTTACCTTCACTACTATTTCCAAAATCTCTTATAAACTCTCCCAAAGACATTATCATCTTGAGTCTCTCTTTTTTACTAAGGGCATAAGCCACCACATTGGCTTTCCCCGAATGATAAAGAATCTCCCAATCAATATTCTTGATTAGCTCTAACCGCCTCCTCTGGCGCATGTTGAGCTCTTTCTACGTGAAAATGCACTAGAGCACTTATGGCTTGTGCAAATCTCGCACTTCTCTCCATACAAGTAGTGCCTCACATCTTTAGGGCAAAACTATTGCCACGAGCCCAAGCTCATGGGTGGGGATATCGAATTTTAAATTCCCTTAATTGTCTTGACGCAGACGCGATTATCTTGCTGTGCTATATAAGAAGCACCCTAATTCCTTATGCAAAGCGTCACTACACTTCACAAAATCTCCTTTTCCATCCGGCAACGCCAGCATAGGGGCCATCACCAACCTCTGCTTCAGTTCTTGAAAGCTGTTCCCGCATTTCTCTGTCCATTCGAACTTCTCAGTCTTACGAGTAAGCCGCGTTAAAGGGGCTACTATCTTTACAAACTTGAACGAACCTCCGGTAGTGACCGACCAATCCTACCTCTGGTAGTCGACCTAACCATGGTCATCAATTCATCAGTGGTCCTTTATCCAATCTTGTCAGGATCCTCCATGGGATCCTCCTCAACAAATATCCCTTCTAGGACAACATCCTCAACCGCTACATCCTCAATATCAACATCATCCGGTCCTGCATTAGGACACTCTATCGGATCCACAATCCGATCTCCAATTAGTAATAAAACATCATCGCGCTGTTGCTCCTCAACCTCAGGGTTCGGAGTCCCGCTACCATATACGATAATGAACTACGCTCCTATTACGATATTTATAAGGGTTCCCATAAGGGTTTTAACTGTCAGTACTACGTTAGGTAGCCCGACTATGAACTTGGCAAGAGTTCTTATTATCTTTGTGAACTTATTATCTTAACGTCACATCATCTCTGAGGTTTATAACGCTTAGCTCTGATACCATTTCTGTAACACCCCCCAGATCCGGGGTCGGGGATCCGGGTCGTCACGGTCTTTCTTTCCACAATATCACTTCACTTAATTAATAATAATAACCTTATGCTGTGACCCCACACTAACACACACCACAACCCGTTATAGTCTCAGAGATGAAATTTAAATAAGTACAAGTCTTTGAATCCACAATTTAAAATTTATTACAACTCAAAATGATTACTTGATAAATTTACAGTTAATTGCCATTATCTGCCACAAGTTATAATTATACATAATTTGATTCTCAAAAGAGAATGCCTGATCTACCAATGGATCTACCTCTGCAGCTATAGCAGCCACAACATCATCGGGAAGACGCGGGACGCTTCCCACGTGCTTGCGCTGGGTCTGCTGGAGTCTGGCCATCTTTCCTAACTGTTGTTGTGTGATGAAGAAATAAAGCAAGAGTGAGCCTTACAGCTCGCAAGATAATATATAGTGATAACAATAATATAAGTATCTAAATGGATACTTACTAGAATCTTTTATCAAGTGTAAGATAATTACTTACTAGATATAAGTAAAAACAAGGGATGAAGTTACCAAATACTTCACTATACTTATATCATTTATAAAGCTACTTGAACTACCACTGTTCAAAGTATAAAGAGTTTTCAACAGTTCATCACATAGATGAGACTACAAGACAAGATTTGAATAGATTAAATCTTTGAAATTTTATTAAAGGAAATGAAGTCATGATATACTTCATTAAGTTCTGATATATATATATATATATCCACATATACATCTTCTTTATACAATTTCCTGAAAACCTCTGTCATGTAAAGTATGAACAGAATTGCAATATCCAATAAATTTTGAAAGGAAAAGAATTTGGCATAAACCAGATATCTTGCTGATCAGGCGAAGATACCCATAAGTAACCTTTTCTACTAGTAGATGGACGAATTCCCCACTGGTCATCACCCTGGTCGTAATAGGACCTTATGCTGGACTGCCACTCAGCCACTTATGCATTTGATGGACTCCCACTGAGCCACTTACACTATCATGGACGCCCACTGAGCCCATGTTGCTTATGCCGACTCAATAGATGGACTTACTTCCCGAACGTTGGGTAAGTAATCAATTCATTTACCAAAACTGCAACCGTGTTGCGAATATAAAATACACCACAGAGCCGGATCCCTCAGGTTTTGAGCGAGTATTTAAATCCCCTTAAAAAGGAAGATCTTAAATATAAAAATGAGTTTTGGGATCCGCTCTAACTTTTAAAAATCATTTTGAAGACTCGAAAACACTTTATAGAGTGTTTGGAGTAAAGCTGATCTAATGAAGTAGATCAGTCCCCAGAATATTTAGAAAATGACTGAATATTATTATTTAAATAATATTCCCATAAAGAATAATCTTTATAAAAATAATTGAAGTACAAGTATTAAAACTTATACTTGAAACGAGTATTAAATAACCAAAGATATACTTATATGAAAGTACTATCTTTATTTGAATAATCGAAAATAAGTTTGATTATTGACACCTTATTCTTTAATAAAATAAAGAATATATCTCAAAAAATAATCGGAGTCATAGATCCTCAAATGAATATTCAAATAATATTCATTAAATAATATAAACTGAGTCATAAGCCCTCGAATGAATATTCAAATAATATTCAATAATAAAATAAAAGGAGTCACAAGTCCTCGAATGAATATTCAAATAATATTCAGATAATAAAATAAAAGGAGTCATAAGTCCTCGAATGAATATTCAAAATAATATTCATTTAATATAAAGGAGTCATACGCCTTCGAATAATATTCGAAATAATATTCAATAATAAAATAAAGTTAAAATTATCGAATAAACCTTATTCGATTAATAGTTTTGAAAACTATGACCATATATATATATATATATTAGTATATATATATATTTATATCCATATATACAAAATCTACTCGGGATCCTCGACTCCCGGTTTTAGAAAATTATTTTCACCTTTGGGTCCCTATACTAAGGGTATATGCAAATTACCGCTATCCTCTAGCATAGGTATTATCAACTGAATCAACAGATATATATGGAAAGAATGCGAAACAGGCATGCATATATATATACCATAGCAGCATGCTTCAATATATTGCAACATTTTCTAATTACTTAGGTTCCCTAAACCTATCTCAATACATTATATTCCTTTTTATGATCCTCTCTTATAATCCTTTAATTTAAATCCTTTTTATCCTGTTACCTTTTTCTCAATTCTTTCCGTATCTAGTGGATTTCCGGGAAAAATCAAAGTGTTCAGATTTGGATTCTGACGATCTTTACATACACTTATATCCCATATAAAGTACTAATAAAATCTCAGAATATCCATATCAGAACCCCTACATAGTGTGGCATGAAAAGTTTTCTCATTCAACAAAAACACTATTCATAAGGGTTTCAAAAATTTCCCAAAAATTGGGGTTATTACATCTATTGCAAAGAAGAAATATTCTATGGTCATAGTAGATGAGTTTACCAGATACACTAACTCCACAGCAAAATGGAGTTGTTGAAAGAAAGAATAGAACTCTGATTGAAGCTGCAAGAACTATGCTTGATGAAGCAAAGTTACCAACCTACTTTTGGGCTGAAGCTGTGTAGACTGCTTATTTTACTCAAAATGCAACACTTATCAACAAGCATGGAAAGACACCATATGAGATGGTGAAAAAAAAGAAGCCAAATATGAAGTACTTTCATGTATTTGGATGCAAGTGTTTTGTTCTTAAGACTCATCTTGAACAGCTATCAAAATTTGATCTAAATGCTGATGAAGGAATTTTTGTTGGATATCCACTTTCCACAAAATCCTTCAGAGTCTACAATTTAAGAACAAGGATTGTCATGGAATCTATTAATGTCTCTTTTGATGATAAGAAGATTACTGGACTTGAAGATTTCAATGATCATGATCAGCTGAGATTTGAGAATGAAGCTTTAAATTATGATTCTGTAAATTCTGATAGTCTAAATCCTGATACTGCAAACTCTGATGGGTTAAACTCTGATGTTATTGAAACTGTGGTGACTACGCCAAAGGAAAATGCACCTATGCAGGGGGAACATATTGAAGATCCAACCACATCTCAAGAAGCATCAGAACCTAGAACAAGCCCTTCAAGTTCTGATGTGCCAAGTTCTGATAATTCTGGAAACTCAAATTCTGATTCATCAAGTTCTGATGGGCCAAGTTCTGATAATTCTGGAAACTCAAATACTAAAGGATCCAACTCAGAGAGCATGATTTTAGGGGGAGCATCAGAAAATGTTGATGGAGACAGAATGGATCATGGGGGAGCATCCAGTTCTTGAGATAATCTTCCATCTGCAAGGAAGTGGACTAAAGCACATACACCTGACTTGATTATTGGAGATCCTGAAGCAGGTATTAGAACTAGAACATCAACATCAAATCAATGTCTTTATCATTCTTTTCTTTCTCAGGCTGAACCAAAGAAAGTGGAAGAAGCTCTTCAAGATGCTGATTGGGTGCAAGCAATGCAGGAAGAGTTAAATGAATTTGAAAGAAATAAAGTCCGGAACCTAGTGCCAAGACCAAAGAACAGATCAGTTGTTGGTACAAAATGGGTGTTCAGAAACAAAACTGATAGTGATGGCATAATTACAAGAAATAAAACAAGGCTGGTTGCAAAAGGATACTCTCAACAGGGGGGAATTGATTATGATGAAGCATTTGCACCAGTTGCTAGATTGGAAGCCATAAGGATATTTTTGGCTTATGCTGCTCGCAAAAAGTTTACAGTCTTTCAAATGGATGTAAAAAGTGCTTTTCTTAATGGAGAATTGGAAGAAGAAGTATATGTTGAACGACCTCCAGGTTTTGTAGATTCAAAATTTCCTAATCATGTCTATAGACTTGATAAAGCACTTTATGGCCTTAAGCAAGCTCCAAGAGTATGGTATGAGACATTAGCTCAGTTTCTTCTGGAAAGTGGATTTAACAGAGGGACTATTGACAAAACTTTATTCTATCTCAACCATGGAAAGGACTTACTTCTGGTACAAATATATGTTGATGATATCATTTTTGGTTCTACAAATGACAGACTTTATAAAAGGTTTGCCAAGCTAATGCAGTCAAGATATCAAATGAGTATGATGGGAGAACTTAGTTATTTTCTGGGCCTTCAAGTCAAGCAGAATGAAGAAGGAAATTTTATTTGTCAATCTACGTACACCAGAAATTTGTTGAAGAAATTTGGAATGCAAGACTGTTCAAGTGCATCCACTCCTATGGCCACAACAACAAAATTGAATAAGGATACTGGTACATCAGTAGATATTACTGATTACAGAGGTATGATTGGCTCATTACTCTATCTAACTGCAAGTAGACCTGATATCATGTATGCTACCTATCTTTGTGCAAGATTTCAAGCAGATCTAAGAGAACCTCACTTAACAGCTGTGAAAAGAATTTTCAAGTACCTTAAGGGTACAACTGATATAGGATTGTGGTATCCTAGGGAATCAGACTTTAAGCTAATAGGTTACTCAAATGCAGATTTTGCAGGGTACAAAATTGACAGGAAAAACACAAGTGGAAGCTGCCAATTTCTTGGAGGCAGATTAGTTTCTTGGTTTAGCAAGAAACAAAAGTCAATTTCCACATCAACTGTAGAGGCAGAGTACATTGCTACAGGAAGCTGTTGTGCACAGATTATTTGGATGAAGAATCAGTTACTGGATTATGGGTTAGAATTTTCTAAAATCCCTATTTACTGTGATAATCAAAATGCTATTTCTATGACAGGTAATCCAGTTCAGCACTCAATGACAAAGCACATCAGCATTAGGTACCACTTCATAAGGGAGCATGTGATGGAAGGTACAGTGGAATTGCATGTTCCAACAGAACAACAACTAGCAGATATCTTCACAAAACCACTATGTGAAGCTGCTTTTACAAGATTGGTAAATGAACTTGGAATGGTTTCAGGTTCTTTCTCTAAATCTGTTTAGTTTATGTTCTGATACATCAGACTTTATGATCAGTATTTACAGATATTACTATCTTTATGTAATATGTGCTTAAATTAAAATTTACTAAGTGCTAATTGTTGTCTGATTTGAATTTCTAAACTCTGATAGTGATATGAATGTTTCTGTAACTATTCAATCCAATGAGGATAACTGTGCTAGATGCTGACCTAGTAGTCTCTAATATACTAAAGATCTCATGTTTGAAGTAATTGTTTATGTGGAAATCTTTTAACACAAGCAAATTCTGATATTGAGCTTGGTTAGGTTTACTTTGTGTATCTTATTACTAAGTCAAAAACTAGAATAGTGCTTCTTATCTGTTAAGTTCTGATGTTGGTAAATCTTATGGATGTACTAAGTGCTGATAAGCCTCACTTATCAAAAGAAAAAGTAAAGAAAAGAAATAAATATCAGGAACTCCTTTGAGATTTAGAGAAAAATATATGGGAAGGGAAGACCCAAGTGCATTGCTGGTATTAAGTAATATGCTTTAGAAAAGCAAAATATAATTTTCTTGGTGACTTTTCACATTCTCTAATTACTGGAGAAATACTCTGATAACAGCATAAATTCTGATAAGCAGTCGTGACTCACTTACACTGAGAAGCCACTATAAAAAGGAATTTCAAAAGATGCATAAAATGAGCACAAAATAGTTGAGGTGGACTCATGCATGAACTCATTCTATAGTAGACTTCAGACTAATGATAGATTTTGAGCAAAGTTCTTAGTTATGCCTTATTTCTAAGATGTACTGAAGTGAATTAGACTTCACTCTTTGTCTGAAATTTAGCTTCAAAGCACACACTTACACTCCATATGAATTACTGTGCTGATCAATGTTGTTTTAGATGAACAGTTTAAGTGTTAGTTGCATAAATTCTGAGGACAAGTTCTGATGGAAGTTCTGATGATTAAGTTCTGATGAAACCATATCAGTATTTGTGTGAAGAATTACAGGAATAAACATTCACTTTTTGAGTAAAGAAGCCATATTCTGATGACTTTTAAATTCTGATAACAATCAAGTTCTGATGCTGATGTGGCAGTATTTATTTCATTGATTTTTTTTAAGTCAATACTTTAACGGTTATATTTTATCAGAATATTGGTTAAGTGAGATCAAGACAGTAATAATCATTTGTTTAGTGGAAACAGTTTTTTTTGAAAAACTGCATGCGCATAGTAATCATTACTTATTTCCCGTGCCCATTAACTTTTGTCTTAACTACTGCATGGCTGACAGGTGTAATGTCTGTTCCACTTCTCAATAACTGTTGTCACGTGGGCTGTCTAAGTAAAAGAGATAAAAGATTTTCACATCTTTTATTTACATTTCTATTATATTCACTCTCTCTCTTTTTCTTATTCTCTCATATTTTCTGACGGTTTACTATACAGACATTTTATCAAACACTTTTCAGGCATTCTAACTTCTCACCTATTCTCAATGGAACCCAAGGATATAATCTTTAATGGAGCAAAGTTCATCCCCAACAACTATGCTGCCATTCTCACTAAGAGTGAAACTCCTTCGGAACTTCATTTTGTACAAGATTTCTTAACTCATAGTGAGATTGGGTATGCTCTGACTCAACCTCAATCTATTTCTGGCAAAAAAGTGCTGACATTCTGGCGAACTGGGTTATATGATGATGGTGGTGCTGCTGGTTCTCCAATCATAATTTTCACATCAGGAGACGTCGAGTATGTGGTTACTAAATCGACTGTTCGTAATGCTCTCCATTTACCTGAAGACTGTACATTCTCAACAGTGGAGGAGCCTGTTTTACAGCAGCTTATGGTCAATTTGGTCTATGAGCAAAGCTTGGGAAAGCTGGGTCAATTGAAAAGATCACATATCAGAAAGGAATGGAGTTATTTCTTTGACTGCATCACCAAGGCATTCGTAAATAAATGCTCCAACTTTGATGCTATTCCCATTCTGAGTCAGCAAATTGGGTATGCTCTTATACATCAAACTCATTTTGATTATGCAAGTGTTGTGCTAGGTTTTATAGGGGATAGGATGATAGAAGATAGGAATGTAGTATATTTTTCTAGATTCTGTCAGCTTATATATAGTTTCTATTGTGTTGATGAACCCCAACTAGCCAGTGACTCAATTTTACCTTTTAAGCTTGCAAAAAGGGCCTTTAATGACCTGTTAAACTCTGATATCAAGAAGAGAGTTTTGAGACCTTTACAAATCCCTCAATCAGTAAAACAAGTCTTGGTAAATGCTGATCCAGAAACCTATACAACTTTATATCCTGATGTCAAACCCACCAACACACAACAGCCATCAGAACCTACTCCTGTCACTCAACAACCACTCACATCAGAACATGCCAATCAACCATCAGCACATACTCTAGTGAAGCCTTCTTCTTCTAGAGCAAAGAGGACAAAGACTGTACCTCAGACACAACAAAAGAGAAGGAAGATGATTCTGAGAGATGAATCTGATGATGAGACACTGGTTCAACCATCAGAACCTGTTGCTGAAGCAGTTGAGGAAGTGTCTCCTCAGAAAACAAAGGAAACTGGGAGTTCTAGGCCCCTCAAAAGGCTTAGAAAGATAAATTTTGATAAAAAAAACTCCTAAAGTCTCTCCACCCTTGAAGAAATTGAAGAAACAAAGAGCTAACAGGGACATAGCTGAGTCAGATTCAGAGGATGTGGAAGCAGCAGCTACGGAAGGGGATCAGGAATCTCTAATCCCAAAGGAGCCAATTGTGATTGAATCCCTTCCATCTACACAATCAGAATATGCTGAAGCCACTGAATCTACACCTCCACTGTCGCCAATTCAAGTTGAAGAAACTGCTCAAGACAGAGTACCTACACCTCCTGTATCTCCTATTAATGATCCATTACATACAGATGCACCAGGTACAAGTGCTGAAATAGATATTCATAACTTGAATGTGCCTGAGGTTCTGTACTTGGAAGCTCCAACCATTCCTCAACATACTCCACCCACAACACCACTTTTAGATGCTGATTTCAATGCAGATTTTCCAACAACACCTCTTCTGAATCTAGATGATGAAGATCAGATATTAGGTGAGTATCAGAATTTGGATGTTGATTAGAATTTACTGTCAGAACAACACTTAGAGGATGATCAACATTTAGATGCAGATGATTTTGAAACCTGTATAGCCTCACACACTATCATTTTATCAGAGGATGGTGATTCTGCAGACTCTATAAGTTCTGATACTGCAAATGCTGAAAATACTGGTGAAGCTGCTACAAATATAAATGCTGATACAGCTGGTTCTTCAGGACATGCACCTCTACAAATAGGTTGTTAGGTCACACACACTGTAGAAGGGGGTTGAATACAGTGTATAGCACAATCAAATCGAATTCAAAGAATACAAGTAACAGAAAACAAACTTTATTAAACTTTGTTACAATGTAGAACTGTCCTCTCTCAGTGATGAACAAATATCACGAGAGCTGCTAGGGTTACAATGAATAATATTCTCGATAATGATAACACTTATAATGTAAACCCTATGTCTGTGTTTATATATTACACAGTTACAAGATAATCGCTAATTGATATGGAATATAATTCTGCTTCCTAAATATATCAATCAGTTATCTTTTCTTCCAAGTATTCCATTCTTCATAGAATTTCTTCTTCATGCATATCTCTTCTTACGTTTGTCTTGATCTTCTTTCCTTTCAATCAGCCGCCTTCCTTATCTGAAAGTTTCCTTTAAGTCCTGATATTATCTCCTGATAAATATTTCATGAACCTTAAGTACTGATAACTTAAGTTCCGACTTCAGTATAAGTGTTGATTTCAGTTAAGTACTGATTTGTCCTGTCTAAGTAAGATCTGAAAACTAAACACAAATCATATTAGACATGACATTATCAAATATATCTAACAATCTCCCCCACTTGTAAATTAGCATAATATACAAGTTTAACAGATATTTGATGATGTCAAAAACATTAAGTACAAATGCATGAGAATTTGACTAGATAACTACAACTTACAGTCCTTAAAGCTTTACTAACTTTAACTTCTGATAACAACTTCAGTCTGTATACACATCAGAATTTGATGACATAGGCTTTGTCAGACTCTAGATTGAATTCAAGTCCTGATCTAGTCTGATGACATAGGCTTTGTCAGACTCTAGATTGAATTCAAGTCCCTTAATACCAAGATATGTTCTGATCTTTGCAGTATTAGGCTTCATATCAACAATATCACCCTTGTGATCTCTGTACTTGGGATAGTATGTGCTGTCAGACTTTACAGAATAAAGCCTTTTCTGTCTCTGAATTTGAGTCTTCAAATAATTTGTAGCACTTTCTGTTATTCTGTCATTCACTTGAAGTAAGAATAAAACATGTTCTAATTCCTCAAAATACTTCAGTGGTATAGCATTTTCCCTTATATGGTAAACCCTTCCATCTGTCATGAAATATAACAAGATGTGTTCTTTCAAGAAGGTATGGTAGACCATCTGTACAGATTCTAATTGATTCAATCTTTCAGGAGTTGCTCCAATACCTGGTTCACTTAAGGAAGTTGGATCATTGGTTGTGTTTTGCACTCTTCTTTCATCAGCACTACCTAATCCAGTTTTATCTCTTACTTCCTTTCCAGTAACCACTCTTGCTTCAAAAACACTTGCTGCAGTCTTCAAAGGTTGAGTCTGTTTGGCTTTAGTGAATCCTGGTAGGAGTAACTTTGAGGATTTAACATGAGCAATGTCAGAGGTTTCCTTTGACTTATCTTCTGATATCAAGCCAACTTGAGCTATGTCAGAGGTTGCTTGCTTCTTTGTTATATCAGAACTAACTATATCTTGACTCTGAACAACTTGAGTCATGTCAGAGGTTATTTTAGAAATCTTCCTTGAAGTCAGAGTATGATCAGCATCTTCAACATAAATTTCTTCATCCATAGGAGGCACATAAACCTTTACAGGTTCACCAACTTTTTCTTTGCCTTTGGACCTTGGATCTATCTGCAATTATGATTTGGCCTTGGTTGCCGCAGGATTTGTCCTTTCTTTTATCACAATGCCTTTAGCCGTAGGAAGTTTCTTTTTAACAATAAAAGCTTCAGATTTGGAGTTGACCTTTTTTAACTTAAGTCTAGCTTCTTCTTCCATTAGACTCTCAAAGTCCATTCCTGGATTTTCTTTCAGAAATAACTGTCTTGAAATTGTTGGATTTTAATCACAGTGGGGGCATGGTAAAACACTTTTACACATACAAAATCCAAATAAAAGCATATAAATCATGGTAAAAACATAGGGATCGATTACTAACCTTTAATATGCGATCCAAGAGCAACGATCCGAGATCCTTAGCAGCTGCTCCTCAAACGTGAAGCACTCCACCGGTATCCACCAAGAAAACGACGTTAAGGAGGAGGAGGAGGTGGAGAGAATTTGGTTTTCTAAAACTTTTGGGTTTTTTGGGTTCGAATAAAAATAGGGTTTATAATAGTGTATTTATAGGCAAAATTTTCAGCTGAAATTTTCCCATAAATATTATTATTATTATCCCATTTATTATTCTCATTAATAATTAAAACACCTTTTAATTATTAATCTTTTTTCTAAACACTTTAGAAATAATTCTTGTTATGGATAAAAAACTAAGGTTATTATTTGCTGTATTTATTACTAAGATTCGGGAGCTCAAGGCCTTTAATGGCTGCTCTCGTGTATCGTAGCTTAACTCTGCCTTTACGAGATGCCTACGTATCTCTGTGAATTAGAGAATCAAGCCAAAAAACGTAGTTCTGATTTGTGGGATGAGACCCCTTATATAGATGTTGAGAGTCCTTGAATTGGACTTGGTATAGGAGACTTGGTGGGAAAGTCTCATAATTAGAATGGACTTTGGAGTCCTAGATAGTAGGAAACTGATTCCTTATCCTTTTAGGTCCCCTTGAGGCCAATCTACAAGGATTTATATCCCCACTAGGACTTATCTTAATAGCTGTTTTCCTCCTTTATTTATTAATTACGAAATTAATAAATAATCAGGGTTTTTGGGCCTTCTTTGTTCCATCAGGCCTGATCTGGTCCATCAGGCCTGATCAATGTGTTGACCTTCTTGGTCTGAATGTCATACATCTTCTTATTGGGCCTAGCAGCCCACACCTTGCAATATTTATTTATACAATCAGGATTTATTTATCCCTATCATTTGCCCCCCAACTTTTGGGAAACATTGATTAGGTTTCGCAAAAGTTAAGTCTATTCATTCCCTTACAGAGTTTTGTTTTCATGTAAAGTGTGGAGCGACCTACACATTTACAACGATTTTTCCTATATTTCTGGATTTTTCCCTAATTTTCTGGGATTTATCCCTAATTTTCTGGATTTTTCCCTTAATTTCTGGGTTTTATCCTTAATTTCTGGATTTTTCCCTAATTTTCTGGGATTTATCCTTAATTTCTGGATTTTTCCCTAATTTTCTGGGATTTATCCTAATTTTCTGGGATTTATCCTTAATTTCTGGATTTTCCCTAATTTTCTGGGATTTATCCTTAATTTCTGGATTTTTCCCTAATTTTCTGGGATTTATCCTTAATTTCTGGATTTTTCCCTAATATTCTGGGATTTATCCTTAATTCCTGGATTTTCCCTAATTTTCTGCCTTAAAATCGATCAGGATGTATAAAAAATCGATCAGGATTCCTGACCGATTTCGATCAGGATCCTGATCGAACTAGCTCAGGAAGTAACATTCTGGTCGATGGGATCTTCGATCAGGATCTATGCGGAATCGACCAGGATTCCTGATCAATTTCGATCAGGACTCTGATCGAACTGGCCTTCAAAGTGACACTCTAGTCGACTGAAACATGGGCATAATCGATCAGAATTCTTGATCGATTTCGATCAGGATTCTGATCGAACTAGGTGGCTTTCTACCATTATGATTGAATGAAATATCGATCTGGATCCTCTTCTGTGTCGATCAGGACTCTGATCGATCTTAGTGGTTTTCTTCCTTCTTGCTCGAATGAGATATCGATCAGGATCCTTTTTGGGGTCGATCAGGACTCTGATCGAACTTAGGGGATTTCTTTGCTCCTGTTCGAATGAGGTATCGATCAGGATACTGTTTGGCGTCGATCAGGACTCTGATCGAACTTAATAGGTTTCTTCCCTCTTGATCGATTGAAGTGTCGATTAGGATTTTCTTCTTTGTCGATTAGAACTCTGATCGAACTATTTTAAAATTCTGGTCAATTTTCGACCCTTCATTTTCCATGAGAGCTTCTAGATTATTCCTGATATTTCTAGTAGATGGGCTTTTAGGTTGGGCCTGGCTAAATGGGCCTAGAAACGCCTCGTATTCCGAGCTTTTCGCCTATATAAGTGTAGTGTGAAGTGAGAATCCTCACTTCACTTCACATTTCTCATTTTCTCTCACAAATCTCTCTAGAGTTCTCCCTTTGAGAAGGCGATTTCCGGCGACCTCAGCTACCGCAGCTCCACCTTTCTCAGGTTTTTCTGGGTTTCAAGCCTTCAACCGAAGCATATCAATGGCGGATCGTGACTTGGCTCGTTTGCAGAAGATGAATGTCTCTAAGAGAGGTACAAATATTCAAATTCAATCTCCATATACTTCCCTACTTGATATGATTAACTCGAGGGGTGATGAATATCCCTCTCTATCTGAGTTAGATTCGTATAATCATGGTAACACCTTTCATGAGTTAGATGGTAGGATAGAGTCTATGAACACCCTGTACAGACTTCCACCCCACCTTAGGATTACTCCAGCCGCCCCTGGGGATAGGACTTGTAATTGGGAGGGGGATACTTTGTTTATCTATCGAGGAGCCCTGACCGCGGGTCTCAGGTTCCCATTCCATGAATTTATTCCTCGCTTACTTGCAGATGTACAAATTAACCCTTGTCAACTCCCTCCTAACGCTTGGAGGAACATTATCTGTTTTATGGTCCTTTGTCTTAGAAACAATTTTCCTCTCTTCGTAGCTGTCTTTAGGAAAGTTTTCCAATTCTATAATAGCGCCATGAGTCAACCAGGTTGGGTTTTAATTCGTCAACGGCTCAAAATCCCTCATATCTTCGATAGTAATTCCATAGTTGAGAATAACCCTAAATGGAGGGACGAGTTTGTGAGGCTGACCTGGGCTGGGGGTGATTGGGCCACACTATTTCGTAGGCCCTTTTGCAAAGTGTCAGATTGGAGTCCAGGTAGCATCAGATTATCTGATGAGGAGGAGGTGGCCTACTAAGCCTTAATTTCAGATGATGGGAAAACAGACACCTGGACCCTCTTAGAGGAGTTTTCTCTGAAGAAAGTTGGTCTCTCTCAGGCCAGTGATAAGGGTAAATTTATAACTGGATAACCATTTTTCCTTCCCTTTAATTGTAATGTTTTATGTCTCCTGCAATTTAATATTCTTTCTATCTTTCCTTTTCAGCTTGCGAGGCCATCAATAATGTCAACAGGCCCAAGGAAGGGGAGTCAGGCCTCCAGAAGAGGGCCAAGCTAAATAAGGACCCCAGGAGCAAACCTGACGGTCCTTCTTTTCTTAAGCCCCACGTCCCGGTGGTCGAGTTGGGGGACGATGTGGATCCTCCACTTAAGGCACATTCCTTCAGGCCTAACTGGGGCTTCAGGAGGAGCGATACGGTGGTTGGATCCACCAAACATGCTAAGGATTGGTCGTACCATTCCATCACTCCCCATGACTTTACTGACATTGTTACAGGGAGTGATATCGAGACTATTGAGCTTCTGGGTTCTCAAGCCCAAGCTGCGGTAACTTTCTTTTTTCTCTTTTTCTTTGAATCCCAATTTTCTCGTATTTCAACGAACTTGTGCTAACTCATACATATTTCTTTGCAGAGTAATACCTACTTCTAGGCGGCCCTCCACCAGGCTAGGTCCTGGAAGGGTAACTCAGATGGGTTTGAGAAGGAGATGAAAAAATGGGAAGAGAGAGCCAAGGTCCTGGAGAAGAAGCTGGACACGAAGAAAGAGGAGCTGGCTAAGGCTCATTCCGAGCTGGTGAAACTTAGGAGCGATAAGGATAAGCTCATTGATGACTACATGGATTCTGACAAGTTTAAGAATCTCATGGAGATTCATGATGAGGGTCTTTATTTCCTACAGTTTACTCAGGGATGGGATGCGGCCGTAAAGGCGGTTTCTGAGAAACACCCGGGCTTAGTCGACCCTAAGGACTTTATAAGTCCCGAGCAGGCTGAGTCGGAGGACAGCATAGACGCCCTCTTCAACTCCCCTTAGCCAGATGATCGCATCTTGGATCCTAACACTGCTTCTCCTCCCGCTTCTCCTGCGAAGGATGCTGAAGGCGCTGATAAGGAACAAGAGAATGAAGGCTCCCGCATGGAGGAGTAGTTTTTCTATTCTGTAATTTTATCCTTAACTTATGTCTGGACTTTTGTTTGTATTAAAACTTATTACCCTCCGGGGCTATTTTATATGCTACTTTCCTTATTTGCATTCTCTCCTTTATTTTTCTGATACTTTAATATTCAAACTTGGCTTAATGGGCCACACAAGTATTATCACAACTCAAACATCCATAGGTTGAAATAATTTCGAACTCTTCAATTTCAAGTCTGGTTTTCCAAAACCTTACATAATATGGGTTCGACCCTGATCTATAATAGCTAAAAAATCCTATGCAAACAAAGCTTGAAGGTGCTTTTAAACCTACTTGTCACAATGACAAGTGAGAATCGTACTTCGACCATCTTACACGTAGTAAACCTTCAGGTTTTGTGCGTGCCAGGTTCTCGGGACTTCAAAACCATCCGTAGTCTCCAGCTTGTAGGTTCCTCTACCCTGAACGCTCTTGACTTTGTACGGCCCTTCCCAATTTGGGGCAAGTTTCCCTTTCTGTCCTACCCCAGAAGCTTCTATCTTCCTCAAGACTAGGTCACCTTATTTAAAGAACCTTTCTTTAACCCTTAAGTTGTAGTAGAATGAAGCTTTCTTCTGATACTCTACTATCTTTGCATGTGCTTCATCTCGCACTTCATCGATTAAGTCTAGAGCCAATCTTTGTCCTTCCTCATTTTCCTCGGCATTGAAAGCCTGAATCCTTGGAGAGGAATGTGATATCTCCACTGGAACTACTGCTTCTGCCCCCATACGCCAACATGAAGGGAGTTGCTCCTGTCGTGACTCTACAAGTAGTCATATAGGCCCACAATATGGGAAGTATCTCATCCACCCAATTATTTCTTGACTTCTCGATCCTCTTCTTTAGTCCATCCAAGATTATTCGATTTGCTACTTCTGCTTGCCCATTGGCTTGTGGGTGAGCCACGAAGGTGAACCGTAACTCAATTTCATTTTCTTCACAATACTTCTTGAATTCCTCGTTGTTAAACTGCGTTCTATTGTCGGTGACTAGGACACGGGGAATTCCATATCGGCACATAATGTTTTCCCACAGGAATTGTGCAACTTGTTTAGTTGTGATTTTGGCCAAGGGTTTGGCTTCAATCCACTTAGTGAAATAATCAATGGCTACAATCAGGAACTTCCTTTGTATCGTGGCCATAGAGAAAGGCCCTAGAATATCCATTCCCCACATAGCAAAGGGAATAGGCGAGTTGATAGATGTCAGCATCTCGGGAGGTTGTCTAACAACAGGTGCATGCTTCTGACAGCGGTCGCACTTCTTCACATATTCTTTGGCATCAGCCATCATTTCCGGCCAATAAAAGCCTAGATGAGTTATCTTATGAGCCAGGGCCCTGCCCCCCAAGTGTTGTCCACAAATACCTTCATGCACTTCTTCAAAAGCCAAGCGTGCCTCATCGGGCCTGAGACACCTCAAGTAGGGAACCACGAAAGATCTTTTGTAAAGAATCCCATCTATCAAAGAGTACCTTAGTGCTCGAACAGTTAACTTCTGTGCTTCAGTTGCATCACTTGGCAACCAACCGGTTTGAATGTGAGCCTTGATAGGATCAATCCATGACGTCCCCAGGCCTATAGGAGCCACAAGCTTAACATCTATGCTTCATGTCTTCAAAACACGGAAGTACACACTTCCTGAACTTTCTTCTATCTCGGATGAAATAAACTTTGATAACGCATCTGCCTTAGCATTTTCTTCCCTTGGAATGTGCTCAACATGACATTCATTAAATTGGGTCATCATAGCCCTTACTAGGCGGACATACTTAGCCATCGTATCATCCCTTGCCTCAAATTCTCCCTTTACCTGGGATATGATCAGCTTCGAGTCTCCCCGGACCTTTAAGTTTTTGACTCTAAGTGTCCCAGTTAGACCAAGGCCAGCAATCAGGGCTTCATACTCTGCCTCATTGTTTGTGGTTGAGAAGTCTAGCTTCATAGCATACTCAATTAAAAATCCATCAGGGCTTTGCAAAACCAACCCTGCTCCACTGGAATTTGTTTTTGATGCTCCATCAAAATATAGAACCCAATATTCTTTCTCCTTATCATCCTTTTCTCTGTCCCCATTGTCGACTCCCTTGTCTTGAGGTATGGTATCTTCCTGCCCCCCGACTTCTTGGTTGGGTATGGTACATTCCACCACGAAGTCAGCTAGTGCCTGGGCTTTTATGGCCGTACATGGCTTATACTTGAGATCGAACTCTCTCAACTCTATTGCCCACTTAATCAATCTCCCACTTGCCTTGGGACTGTGAATGATATTTCTCAGTGGCTGATTCGTTAGCACCTCAATCTGATGAGCCTGAAAGTAAGGACGCAGTTTTCTCGAAGCCATTACCAAGGCTAGAGCAAATTTCTCAATAGTTGAATAATTCAATTCAACACCATGCAGAATTTTGCTGACATAATATACAGGTTTCTGGACTTTTAGCTCCTCCTTAACCAACACCGCGCTCAAGGCGCTCTCTGAAACGGCCAAGTATAAGAATAAAACTTCATTCCAAGATGGTTTGGTCAATAACGGGGCCTGAGCCATATACTTCTTTAACTCTTCGAATGCCTTCTGGCTTTCCTCATTCCATACAAAGTCTTTAATATTCTTTAGTGACTTGAAGAATGACAAACACTTGTCTCCTGACTTGGAGATGAATCGTCCTAGCGCAGCGACCCTTCCTGTGAGCTTCTGAACATCCTTGACAGTTTTTGGTGGTTCCATGTCCAGGATTGCCTTTATTTTATCGGGGTTAGCCTCAATTCCTCTCTTTGAGACCATTAATCCCAAGAATTTTCCAGATCCTACTCCGAAAGCGCACTTCGTAGGATTCAACATCATCTTGTGGTACCTCAGGATCTCAAAAGCTTCCCTCAAATGGGTTATATGATCAGTCTTTACTAGACTCTTGACTAACATGTCATCAACATAGACCTCCATAGTCTTACCAATAAGATCCTTAAAAATTTTATTTACCAACCTTTGATAGGTGGCTCCCGCATTCTTAAGACCAAACGCCATAACAAGATAACAATAAACACCAAAGTCTGTGATAAATGATACCTTTGGAATGTCATCCTTATGCATTTTGATCTGGTTATATCCGCTAAATCCATCCATGAAACTCAGCATCTCATGTCCAGCAGTGGCATCAATCAAAGTATCAATTCTAGGCAGCGGAAAATAGTCTTTGGGGGCATGCATCATTCAGATCAGTGAAGTCTATACACATCCTCCACTTTCCATTAGCCTTCTTCACCATTACAGGGTTTGCTAACCACTCCGGAAATTGAATCTCCTCAATGAAACCAGCCTCTAAGAGCTTTTCTACTTCCTGTTTTATAGCATCTTGTCTTTCCGGGGCAAAATTTCTTTTCTTTTGTTTCACTGTCTTCCGGCTTGGATCCACGTTTAGCTTGTGAGTAATTAACTCCGGGTCTATGCCTGGCATATCAGCTGCTGACCATGCAAACACATCACTATTTTCTTGCAAAAATTTCACTAACTTCCCTCTAAGGGGCTCCTCTAATGTGGCTCCAATGAAAGTCATCCTCTCAGGATTCTCGGGGTCTAAAGGAACCGAAACCAATTCTTCTGCTGGCCTTCCTCTATTCTCATCATTTTCTCGAACATCCATATCTTCAATAGGAAGAACCTGCCCCCCGACTCCATCTGCCCTCAAAGAGGCAACATAACAGCTTCTAGCCATTTTTTGATCTCCTCTCTCTTCTCCAATCCCGTTTCGGGTGGGAAACTTCATGACTGAATGGTAGGAAGAGGGGACTGCCTTGAAGGCATGTATCCCTGTTCTCCCCATGATAGCATTATAAGTTGAACTAGCCTTTACCACCACGAAATCCAGCATCTGCGTTGCTTTCCTTGGTTCCGTACCTATGGTGGTCGGCAATTTGATTATCCCTTCCACAGGACATTCTACTCCAGCAAATCCATATATCGGCATGTCGGTTGGTGTCAACTGGGAGTCATTATACCCCATTCTTAGAAAGGTGTCATGGAGCAAGATATCCACAGAAGCACCATTATCCACAAGGACCCTCTTAACCGGGCTATTTCCTATTATCGGTGTTATGACCAGCGGGTCGTCATGGGGAAACTTCACACCCTCTAGGTCGGAATCATCAAAAGCCAATGTTACTTCTGTCCTGGCCCTCTTCGGGGCTTCTCCAATAATATGCATAACCTCCCTAGTATATGCCTTTCTGGAATTTTTTGACAATCCAGCAGCAGTTGGACCTCCAAAGATCGTGTTTATCACAGGCCCTCGAGGGCGTCGCGGTCCTCCAAAAATTACATTTATAACCGGCCCTCTAGGTTGGGGATTCCGCCCCTGATCGTCTTGGTCCCTCCTATGATCTTCAAAGTTCTTCCTTCCATTATTATTTCTGTCCCCTCCATCTCCAGTATACTTGTTCAATCTTCCTTTTCGAATCAAAAACTCAATTTCATCTTTCAATTGCCTACACTCATCGGTGTCATGGCCAACATCTTTGTGAAACCTGCAATACTTGCCCTTATCTAGCTTGGCGGGATCAGCCTTCAAGGGCTTAGGCCAGCGAATATCTCTGTCTTTCTCAATCTCCATCAAAATCTGACTTCTAGGAGCATTCAGCTTAGCGTATTCAGTGAACTTTTGCCCAGGTCCTCCCCTCTTGGGGGTTGAATCAGGGTTTTGTTCGGTCCTAGGATATTTTTCTTTTGCAATATATTCTAAATCAGTTTTTCGCTTCTTGCCTCCAGTGGGCTCATTACTTACTACGGTCTTCCTCATACTTTCTTCAACCTTGATATACTTCCCTGCCCTCTCTTGGAGCTGCAACATGCTTTCAGGGGGACGTTTGGCCAAGGACATCTTAAAAAACTCGTCCCTAGTTCCTTGTTGCAGTGCTATCATGGCTACCTTATCATCAAGGTCCGGGACTTTTAAAGCCTCCTTTGTGAAACGATTCAGGTAATCTCTCAAGGATTCCTTAGCTCCCTGCACAAGACTCATAAGAGATGCTGAACTTTTCTCATGGACTCTTCCACTGATGAATTGCTTAATAAAAGCCTGACTTAATTCTCTGAACGATCCAATAGAATTTGGAGGCAGGCGACTGTACCATCTTTGAGCCATACCCGACAGGGTTTGAGGGAAGGCCCGACACTTTATAGCATCATTCACGGGTTGCAGCAGCAGTGCATTAGAGAATGTCCTAACATGATTAGCGGGGTCTCCCGTGCCATCATAGGCTTTGATAGTAGGCATCTTGAATTTCCTTGAGATATGGGCATTCATTATCTCTTCTGTGAAGGGTGGAGTTGGATCATCAGGATCTCCAAGGGGAAGGAGATTGCTTGGATCAGTTCTTGGGACAACAGCCCTTCTTCGTACCGGACCATCCAGGTCTATGACAGGAGGAGGATTTCTCCCCCTAGGAGGCATCTGGGGTCTGGTGGCCTGGTGAGCTTCCAAGTCACGCCTCAGCCTTTGGATCTCAGCCTCATGAGCCCTTATCCTTTCCTGCACTTCCTGGGGATTCACCCCTTGGGTGCTTCGAGGGCGTTGCCTTCCATCGGCCATCGCCTCCTTGCCTGGACGTCTCCTTTTTGGGGCCACTTCATCATCCGAAGATTCGGAATCTCTCTCAGTGTAAGGACCCGAAAATTCCCGATCCTCAGGGATAGGAGCCAAACCTCGTATATAAGGGGGCGATTGCCCTCGTGCTTCACTTCGCCCAGCATATCCACTTCCTCCAACCTCGGGGTAAAGGGGCATCCCATAAGGGGGGTTAGTGGTAACAACAGTTGAATATTCATACCCGACGGGTCGAGAATTCACAGGTATATGTACTTGTTGAACTTGAGGATTCGTACCTTGAATAGTCGGGGGAGTCGTCCCTTGTGGCTGAGATTGAGTTGCCCCTATCTGGGTTTCCACTTGAGTAGATGCATAAGTTGAGTGGGGAGGAATCTCCACGGTTGACGAAATCACCTGAGTTGTCCCTGATGGTGTTCCCTCCTCCAGAGTGCTAGTTGTTCTCCATGTTCTCGCCATGGTTGTTGTTCACGTCCCACAGACGGCGCCAAATGTTATGGATAAAAAACTAAGGTTATTATTTGCTGTATTTATTACTAAGATTCGGGAGCTCAAGGCCTTTAATGGCTGCTCTCGTGTATCGTAGCTTAACTCTGCCTTTACGAAATGCCTACGTATCTCTGTGAATTAGAGAATCAAGCAAAAAAACGTAGTTCTGATTTGTGGGGTGAGACCCCTTATATAGATGTTGAGAGTCCTTGAATTGGACTTGGTATAGGAGACTTGGTGGGCAAGTCTCATAATTAGAATGGACTTTGGAGTCCTAGATAGTAGGAAACTGATTCCTTATCCTTTTAGGTCCCCTTGAGGCCAATCTACAAGGATTTATATCCCCACTAGGACTTATCTTAATAGCTGTTTTCCTCCTTTATTTATTAATTACGAAATTAATAAATAATCAGGGTTTTTGGGCCTTCTTTGTTCCATCAGGCCTGATCTGGTCCATCAGGTCTGATCAATGTGTTGACCTTCTTGGTCTGAATGTCATACATCTTCTTATTGGGCCTAGCAGCCCACACCTTGCAATATTTATTTATACAATCAGGATTTATTTATCCCTATCAATTCTCTCTCTTGATTTAATTTCCAAAAATTAAATCCTTTAATTAATAATATTAAGAACTTTTCTTGATTAATTTATAATCAATTAAATCTCATTTAATTAATTATGAAATTTAACAATTAATTATTTATTTCATAAATAAATAATTATCAGCCATTATTAATTAATTCCTCCACCATTAAATCATTCTCTTTTTATGGTGTGACCCTGTAGGTTCAATATTAAGCCGGTAGTAGAAATAAATAATAATAAAACTATTTTATCATTATATATATAAATTCTCTAATTTATTAAATATGATTAATTAATTAATCATATTTATTCTACATCGTGAGAGATACTTCTCAGCATATCGCGACTATCCGGATAATATGAATTCACTGCTTAGAATACCAAGAACCTATTTAGTGAATAGTTACCGTACAATAAACTCCTTCTACCCTACAATGTCCCGATTAAATACAAGGCATGGATCTCGTGTCGAGCCTATCTAATTCAATCACTTGCTTACCATTTACTATGCTTAGTTCTATGCAAATTAGAAACTTCTTTCTAATTTCATTTACTTTGGCCAGAGATTCCTGAACTAGCATAAGTGGATCAGCCTTGAACATTAAATTCCTTCACCGGAAGGGGTAGATCCTTTATTGATCATACACTATCTTCGTGTACAAATTCCTATACCCAGTAGAGCCCTAATAATTGTCCCTGGAGACTAAGAACTAAACCAAAGCATAGTTCAGTGTACACAAGATGACTATGATGACCTCAAGTCTAAGGATACTTGTACAACTATCACTATGTGAACAACTGCTGACACGTGAGTGAACTCCATCAGTTGTTCAACTGTGCGAGTCATGTTTAGTGAACTTATTCTATAATAAGTACCTACATACTAGCTATAGTGTCACCACACAAATGTCTATGAGAATAGACATCCTTCATAATGAAGCAAGCATAGTATGTACCGATCTTTGCGGATTATTAATTACCAGTTAGTAATCCTATGATCAGGAACTATTTAAGTTTAGAGTTATAATCTTTTAGGTCTCACTATTATGATCTCATCATAATCCATAAAAAGCTTTACTCTAAACTATGGTATATCTTATTTAAACACTTAAATAGATAGAGCCCGTAATAAAAACAAAACAAGTCTTTTATTAATATCAATAAAATCAAAACAGATTACATAAAAAGTTATTCCTAAATCCTAATACATGATTGGACTTAGGACATATTCCTTTCAATCTCCCACTTGTACTAAAGCCAATCACTCTGGTATCTAATACCCATCTTGTCTTTATGACGATCAAAGTGACTTTCAGAAAGTAGCTTTGTGAGTGAGTCTGCTATGTTGTTATGTGTGTCAACTCTATTTCAATACAATACAAGAAATGTTATCGCGCTCTCACTAACCCTTTTGTAGACGCATGGTTCATCTGCGTTTTTGATAAAATCAAACTCTTTGATTGTCTCATCAAAACGAATGTTCCATCTTTCGAGAAGCTTGCTTTAAACCACATATGGTTCGCAGCAGCTTACACACTAGGTTTTCATTTCCCTTGGAAAGAAAACCATCTGGCTATATGCCAGATCTCATAGTCGTAGTAAGCAGCAATCGCAAGCAAAATCTGAACTGATTTTAACAGGGCTACAGGTAAAAGGTTTCATCAAAGTCAATCCATTGCCTTTGTTTGAATCCTTTTGCCAAAAGCCTGGCCTTATAGGTCTCCACCTGGCCATCTGCTATAATCTATCTTTTGTATACCGTACATATAGATTCCATTCTGGATTTCATGGCACTGTGCCATTTCTCTGAGTCAACACTACTCATAACCTCATTATAGGTCACAGGGTCATCATCATCAATGATCGACAACTCATTGTCATTCTCAATGACAAGGCCATAATACCTCTCAGGTTGGCGAGACACTCTCCCTGATCTATGAATGGGCTGTTCCACAAAAGGTTGTTCAGTCAGAACAGGTGTTTCCACTCGATCCGTAATAGTTTGTGCTTCTTGAACTTCATCAAGTTCAATTTTGCTCCCACTGTTTCCTTCAAGGATAAACTCCTTTTCCAAGAAGGTAGCATGTCTGGAGACAAACACCCGATGATCGGTGTAAAAGTAACACCCTTAAGTCTCTTTAGGATATCCCACAAAACTACATTTTACGGATCGATATTCCAGCTTATCTGGGTCAATTTACTTGACATAAGCTGGACATCCCCAAATCTTAACGTGTTTAAGACTCGGTTTCCTTTCTTTCCATATCTCATACGGAGTTTGAGGAACAGATTTGGAAGGCACCTTATTCAATAAATATGCTGAGGTTTCCAATACATAACCTCATAGGAATACTGGAAGATTTGCATAGCTCATCATGGACCGAACTATGTCTAACAAAGTTCGATTTCTCCTTTCAGATACCAATCTGGAGGCGTCCACTGGGAGACTATACCATTTACTTTGAGATAATCCAGAAACTCTCCATTCAAGTATTCACCACCTCGATCTAATCGAAGAATTATAATACTATGTTTGGTTTGTTTCTCCACTTCATACTTATATTCTTTGAACTTTTCAAAGGCCTCAGACTTGTGTTTCATCAAACACATATCTGAATCTAGATCTATCATCTATGAAAGTAATGAAGTATGAAAATCACCCATGGCTTGCTTAGACATTGGTCCACATACATCTGTGTGTACCATTCCTAGCAAATTTGCAGTCCTCTCTCCATGTCTACTAAATGGAGACTGTAGTGCCACAATGAAGTGAAATTTTCATCATCCCTTTTCTTTTATTAGTTTGTTCAATCTGAAGTAAATCATGTCACATTTATACAGACCATTATTTAAAGCACCACGTCCATAAAGAATATTATCTCTAAGAATAGAACATTCATTATTCTCAATAATAAATGAAAATCCATCCAAGTCTAACATGGGAATAATATTCCTCACAATCGAGGGAACAAAATAACAATTATTTCAAACAATAGTCTTGCCCGTTGGCGTATGTAAATGAAATGATTCTACATCTACAGCAGCAACTCTTGCTCCATTTCCATCAGTAGAATCACCTCCTCTTCCTCAAGAGTCCTACTTCTCCTTGGTCCCTGCAACAAATTGCAGATATGAGAACCACAGGCGGTATCTAATACCCAAGTAGAAATTTGATTTAATGACATATTCACTTCTATCATGAACATACCTGAATCAGAAGCGGTAGTCTCACTACCCTTCTTCTTCTTCAATTCTGCAAGGTAAACCTTGCAGTTCCTCTTCCAGTGCCCCACCTTGTTACAGTGAAAGCAAACAACTTTGCTCTTGGGGTCTTCAGCTTTTGGTGGAACCGGCGTTTTCTCACCTACTTTCTTCTTCTTGGAAGAGTTCCTCTTCCTTTTCTTAGGATTGGAACCTTCACCAATTAGAAGAACAGAACTCTTCTTAGGGGGAAAATTCGATTCCGTAGTCTTCAACATGTTGTGGAGTTCAGGCAGGCTGACATCCAACTTATTCATGTGAAAGTTCACAACAAACTGCGAGAACGAACTCGAAAGCGATTGCAAGACCAAGTCTTGGCTCAGCTCCCCATCCATGGCAAAACCAAGTTGTCCAAGACGTTCAATCAAATTGATCATCTTAAGTACATGGTCATTCACAGATGATCCCTCAGACATCCTACAACCGAACAGCTCCTTCGATATCTCATATCGAGCTATCCTCCCCGCCACATCATACAACTCTTGTAGATGCATTAGGATAGTGTGAGCATCCATATGCTCATGTTGCTTCTGTAGCTCAATGTTCATGGAAGCTAGCATGATGCATTGAGCAACATTTGCATCATCTATCCACTTACGATACACAACATGTTCATCATTATGTGCATCACTAGCAGGTTCAGTAGGCTTAGGTGAGTCAATTACGTATTCCAGCTTCTCAATCCTGAGAACAATTCTCAAGTTTCGAAGCCAGTCAGCATAATTAGGACCAGTCAACTTGTGAGCATCTAGTATGCTCCTGAGTGATAGTGCAGAAGACATAATGTATATTGTAAATCTGTAAATGATAAACACATAACAACACTTAGCAAATATTCAATTTCATTTCAAAACACTATATGAATCGGGTCTTTATTCATAAGTGGCTCCCACTAGTTTATCTAATTTATTCAACCCTCTACATGAAAAATTAAGCATTCATAATGCTAGTGGGAATAGGGATCCTACATTCCATTACACAACCCCGGCTGTGGCATGAAACGCCATGTAATGTTCAATAGGCAGACAACTCTTGTCAGTTACATCTAATGTTATTCCCTAATCAAACTTTAGCCTCTTGAATAATTGAGTCACGGCTGTGGCACGACAAACTCAATATTCTAAGTCAAGTCTAACCCAACATTCCGTACAATTGAATCAGTCCCCAAAGGCCCACGGCTGTGGCACGTAACGACCTTTAGATTCTTATTCAATGTACACATCTCTATGTAATAGACAAGTATTTCTTATTTCGAAATCAAAGCCCTCGGCTGTGGCACGAAACGACAATGATTCAAAAATAAAAACTACTTTTCTATCATGTTGGAAGGCTATGACCGACACAAGCCCGTTGTGTCATTGGCCAATTACTACTTGATATTATTTAATTTTAGAGGGATTATATTACGTTACAATCATAATCATATAATAAAGAGATTCTTCCTTTTAAATTAAATATTTCAAATCAATAATCGATAATCAGATGATTCCCAGATCGGGTGGAGCATTGTCAAGAGGCGTCACTTAATAACCCTTTCTTACAGATCAAAATCTGTTGTTGACAGAATCATCCATTCTCTCATATCGAAAATTCATATTCAATTACGTGTTTCACAAACACAAGAATCTCATGATTGTATTCATAATATTGTTATTAAGGTTATGAAACAATTTCACTATACTAGGTTGTCTAACAAACGCCTTATGTTCATTTAAGTTCACCTAAATCTATCATCGCATGATAAACTAAGCATATATCAAATATATAAATATTAACAAACATCAAGGTAGGCATGTTACATCATCTAGCATATTAGTCTAAGCATTATACATCTCTATGTATCACATGAAGCATTTAAAAGCAATTAAAAACAGTTAAAAACAGCTTTAAAACACTTTCGGAAATATAAACAGTTCAAAACTTTTATATAAACTAAAATTGATCACTTCATTAGATCCGTCTCGGAAAAATGAATCCAACGGTATATTGCACGCCTAAAACGGAGTTACGAAACTCCCAGAAAATCAATTTTAATGTAAACAGTCGGGCTGTAACGAATTACAGGAACGCGTTACAAGCCCTGTAACGCATTCCGGTGATGCGTTACAACCCTTTTAACCAATTAAAAGGTGTAATGCATTCCGTGAATGCGCCACAGGGTGTAACGCATTCCCGGAATGCGCGATACCCCTTTTTTTTCTTTTGCAGCAGCCGCCGTCTTTTTCTTTCTCGGTTGTCGTGGCTGACAACTCACCTGTGCTTGTCTGTCTTGTTTGTTTTTCTCCGTGCAGCACAGAAACAATAGCAGAGCAGATATATACATACATACTTACAAATAATATATATATATATATATGATTTATTTAATTACGAATTTAATTGCAAGATCTTCAAAAATTCATAATAAAAAATCTATACATCATAAAATTATGAAAAAAATACCCAGACGATCTACAACACTTGTAGAACCCAGATCAACATTCAAAATTATTTTGAGAAATGATTTCTCATCAGAAAAAATTAATCCATGATATAACTTGTAAAAATCATAATTAATTCATACAAGCATATAAAATTCTGAAATTTTTACCACAGATCTATATGCATACAACCTACGCTCTGATACCAATGTTGGATTTTAATCGCAGCAGGGGCATGGTAAAACACTTTTACACATATAAAATTCAAATAAAAGCATATAAATTGTGGTAAAAACATAGGGATCGATTACTAACCTTTAATATGCGATCCAAGAGCAACGATCGGAGATCCTTAGCAGCTGCTCCTCAACGTGAAGCACTCCACCGGTATCCACCAAGAAAATGACGTTAAGGAGGAGGAGGAGGTGGAGAGAATTTGGTTTTCTAAAACTTTTGGGTTTTTTGGGTTCGAATAAAAATAGGGTTTATAATAGTGTATTTATAGGCAAAATTTTCAGCTGAAATTTTCCCATAAATATTATTATTATTATCCCATTTATTATTCTCATTAATAATTAAAATACCTTTTAATTATTAATCCTTTTTCTAAACACGTTAGAAATAATTCTCTCTCTTGATTTAATTTCCAAAAATTAAATCCTTTAATTAATAATATTAAGAACTTTTCTTAATTAATTTATAATCAATTAAATCTCATTTAATTAATTATTAAATTTGCCAATTAATTATTTATTTCATAAATAAATAATTATCAGCCATTATTAATTAATTCCTCTACCATTAAATCATTCTCTTTTTATGGTGTGACCCTGTAGGTTCAATATTAAGCCGGTAGTAGAAATAAATAATAATAAAACTATTTTATCATTATATATATAAATTCTCTAATTTATTAAATATGATTAATTAATTAATCATATTTATTCTACATCGTGAGGGATACTTCTCAGCATATCGCGACTATCCGGATAATATGAATTCACTGCTTAGAATACCAAGAACCTATTCAGTGAATAGTTACCGTACAATAAACTCCTTCTACCCTACAATGTCCCGATTAAATACAAGGCATGGATCTCGTGTCAAGCCTATCTAATTCAATCACTTGCTTACCATTTACTATGCTTAGTTCTATGCAAATTAGAAACTCCTTTCTAATTTCATTTACTCTGGCCAGAGATTCCTGAACTAGCATAAGTGGATCAGCCTTGAACATTCGCTTCCTTCACTGGAAGGGGTAGATCCTTTATTGATCATACACTATCTTCGTGTACAAATTCCTATACCCAGTAGAGCCCTAATAATTGTCCTTGGAGACTAAAAACTAAACCAAAGCATAGTTCAGTGTACACAAGATGACTATGATGACCTCAAGTCTAAGGATACTTGTACAACTATCACTATGTGAACAACTGCTGACACGTGAGTGAACTCCATCAGTTGTTCAGCTGTGTGAGTCATGTTCAGTGAACTTATTCTATAATAAGCACCTACATACTAGCTATAGTATCACCACACAAATGTCTATGAGAACAGACATCCTTCATAATGAAGCAAACATAGTATGTACCGATCTTTGCGGATTATTAATTACCAGTTAGTAATCCTATGATCAGGAACTATTTAAGTTTAGAGTTATCATCTTTTAGGTCTCACTATTATGATCTCATCATAATCCATAAAAAGCTTTACTCTAAACTATGGTATATCTTATTTAAACACTTAAATAGATAGAGCCCGTAGTAAAAACAAAACAAGTCTTTTATTAATATCGATGAAATCAAAACAGATTACATAAAAAGTTATTCCTAAATCCTAATACATGATTGGACTTAGGACATATTCCTTTCAGAAATTTCTTCATCAAGTTCCAAAAATTCATCAGAACTTATCCTTTTACCAGTATTAGAAGTTATTCTTCTCCCAGTATCAGAACTTGTTCTATGACTTGTAGTTCCAGCTCTACTTGATGAGAGACCTCCACCTTGACCACGACCTCCACCCATACCAGAGTTTCCCGCCGGGTCATTACCATCATCCTTTTTCTTCAGTGTCTTATCAGGTTTGCATTTGGACTTAATTACTTTCTCCCCCTTTTTGGCATCAGCAGGTAAAAGAAGAGAGATAAGCAATTCCACTGAGGATTGGATCTCATTGAGTTGAGATTGCTGAGAAGCTTGATTTTTCAAAATTTCATCAATCTGAGACTGTTGCTTCTCTTGGATTTTCTCAATTTTGGTAATTTGGTCAAAGGAAGGTTTGAAAAACCTTTTTTTGTCCAGCTTGACAACTGTATCTTGCTTTATTAAGGTTTCTTGATTCTTGTCCACCTTGGCCTGAGTTACAGACTGTTGACCGTGAAGGTGCCTTGTAGTAAGTGCAGTAACTCTTAGTTGTGTCTTCAAATCTTCATTGACTAACAACTCAACAGCTTTTTCCAGCTGATCAGCAAGAATCTTTTCAGTAGGAATAAAGGTAACTGAGTTCCACTTCTTAGTCCACTCCTGTCCTCTAGGAGTTTCACTCCAAGGTACTGGTGCTTCCCCTGTAACAAACTTTTTGACTATCTCAGCTTTTGAAGGAGCTTGTAGAGGTGCATGTCCAGAAGGACCAGCTGCATCAGCATCTAAATTTGTAGTAGCATTACCCGTATTATCAACATTTGCAGCATCAGAACTTACAGAGTCAACAGCTTCAGCATCTGCGGATAAAAGAACAGTATGAGAAGCTATGGAGGCTTCAACATCATCCTCTAAGGGCTGATCTCCAACTAAGTTCTGATCAACATCCATATTCTGATGCTCACCTAAAATCTGATCTTCAGTATCTAGATGCTGAGAAGGTGTTGTAGGCAATTCTGGATTAAAATCAGCATCAGGAATTGGTTTTGTTGGTGGAGTGACTTGAGTTGTTGGAGCTTCTAGATGCAAAACTTGAGGCACTTCCAAGTTATGAATGTCAATTTCATCACTTAGCCCCTGGGTATCAGCATTTTACTGGAGATACTGGAGGTGTAGGAATGTGAGTAGATTCTGGCTCATGTAGTGGTGAGTGATGAGTGGCATGAGGGTCTGAATCAGCACTAGGAGAATTGTGAGCTTCAACAGGGTCTTGTGAGATCAGAGATTCCTGATCTCCTTCCTTAGCTGCTGCTTCCATTCCTTTACCAGAATCTTCAGGCCTTTTTGCCAATGTTTTGAATCTTTTAGCTTTTAAGGTGACTTTAGGAGCTGTATCATCAGTATAATGCTTTCTAAGCCTTTTTAGAGGCCTAGAACTCCCAATATCATCATCCTTCTAAGAAGAGACATTCTCAGCTTCTTCTTCAACAGGTTCTGATACAGGAACCTGTTCCTCAGCATCTGATTCATCTCGCAGAATGAATCTCCTTCTCTTCTGTTGTGTCTGAGGTACTTTCTTAGTCCTCTTAGGTTTGGAAGATGAAGGCTGCACTGTAGGTTCTGATGGTTGAGGTTGAGAAGTTTGCGGTGGTTGAGTAGAGGTGGTAGGTGCTGATGGATGAGGTTCAGATGGTTGAACATCAGGATATAATGCAGTGTACTTAACATGATCATAGGTTATTAAGGCTTGTTTGACAGATAAAGGAATTAAGAGGGGTCTTAACACAGCCTTCTTATTATCAGTAGATAATAAGTCAGTAAAAGCTCTTTTAGCTATTCTGAATGATGAAATTAATTCACCATAACCTTGGGGCTTATTATCACAACAGAATCTATAAATAAGCTGACATAATCTAGCAAAATAAACAGTAGATCTATCTTCATTCATTCTGTCCCCAATAAAACCTAAAACAGCACATGCATAATCAAAATCAGTTCAATTTATAAGAGCATACCCGATTTGTTGGCTGAATATAGGAATTGCATCAAAATTGGAACATTTGTTTGCAAAAGATTTAGTTATGCAATCAAAGAAGAAACTCCATTCCCTCCTTATGAAAGATCTCTTCAACTGGCCCAGCTTTGCCAATGTTCTTTCATATCCCAGACTGGCCATCATGTTTTGAAGAACTGGCTCGTCAACAGTAGAATAGACACAGTTCTCAGGTAGCTGCAGTGCTTGTCAAACCGTAGACAATGTCACAACATACTCATCATCCCCTGATGTAAAAATAATACTTGGGGACCCTTGAGCACCACCATCATCATACACACCGCTTCTCCAGTACTTGAGTACCGGAAACTACTTCGGGTTCAGTCAGAGCATACCCAATATCAGAACTAGCAAGAAAGTCCTGAATGAAGTGAAGTTCAGAAGGTGCTTCTGACTTGCTAAGAATAGCTGAGAAGTTATTAGGAACAAACGTTGCTCCATCGAAGATTATGTCGTTGGGTTCCATGAGAATTCGTGAGAAAGAAAATTTCCTGTAAGATGTTTGAGAAAATGTTTGTATGAAAAATCGTCAGTAGATGAGAGAGTATAGAAGTAAAGAGAGAGAGAGATAAAATATGAAAGTAAATAAAAGATTTTACAATCTTTTCTCTCTTTTACTTGTACACGGTAGAAAAAGTAACCGTTGAGACACCTGTCAGACATGCAGCAGTAAAAGATATTTAATGGGCACGGGTATCCAGTAATCATTACTTATCACATGCAGTTTTTCTAGGAAAAAACCGTTCCACTTTCCAAGTAATCCCATTAATCAAGGTAGTTCAGTTTTATTTTAAATTTTAAAACTATTCCCACTTAGAATTATTACTGCCTTAACAATATTTTGGAAAATTATAACCAATGAGAGAATGACCATTAATAAACCAAGTAACCAAAAACTTCCACGTCAGAATCAGAACTTGATTTGTATCAGAGCTAAAAAGGTCATCAGAATATGGTTAGTATCAGGATTTAAAATATTATCAGAATATCAGACGACTCAGAGACAAAATCTTGCATAAATATAAAATTTCATTAATATATTGAGCAAATACATTTTATGAAATTTAAATTACATTCTTAAAAGTACAAGATTGTCCTAAGCTACAAATCCTAACATCAACAGCTTTTGTCCTAAGCAAAGAAGCCAGACAAAGCTGACGATGAAGAGAAACAGGGAGCATAAATTATTTCTTCTTCCTACTCTCAATAAAAAGAACAACAAGATGAATAATACGCTCCTGCTATCGGAGAGCTTCCAGCCGTTCCTCTTCCAGTCGCTCAAGATGGCGATGGTAGTCCATGTAGAAGAATAAGAGGTCTGTGAGGACCTCTTGGGGAACTAAGTCCCAAATTTCATCAGGAATGGCAGTGACATGCCATTTCTGCTGCCATTCTGTACACCTCATATTGATAGTGAAGGTGTCATAGTTCATAACTAAGTTGTAATGAACCATGGTTGTGATGAGTGAAAAAGAAATGTGTTTGAGAGTTTAAGAGAAAATGAGAGATGTGTTGGCTGGAATGAGGTGTTGGTTTATATAGCCAATAGAATGCCAAGAGACGCAAGGAAAATTGAATTGTTATATGTAGAAATAATTCTACCTCGTCTCCCTAGACTGATGAGAATAAAAACAACCATTGGAAGTGTAAAACAAGATTTAATGCGCACATGAAACAAGTAAAAATTACTGTGCATAGACGTGTACCACTAACCCAAATTATATTGACTGTTAATATCTCACCTAAACATATTCTGATTTTAAATAAGACTGTTTCAGATTTTAACAACAAATAAGTCAAGTAAAGAATCAGAGTTTAATATCAGAACTTAGAATTATATCAGAACTTAACAGTCATCAGAACATGATTTCTTAACTCGAAAAGTGAATGCCTATTTCTGTAATTCTTCACATAAATTCTGATTTCGTTTCTTCAGAACTTAATCATCAGAACTTCCATCATAACTTGTCCTCAGAATTTATGTAACTGTCACTTAAACGTTCATCTAAAACAACATTTATCACCACAGTAATTTTCATCATTCATATGGAGTGTATGTGTGTGTAGTAAGCTAAATATCAGATAAAGATTAAAGTCTGATTCACTTCAGTACATCTTAGAAATAAGGCATAACTAAGAACTTTGCTCAAAATCTGTCATGATTCTGAAGTCTACTTTAGAATGAGTTCATGCATGAGTCCACCTCAACTGTTTTGTGCTTATTTTATGCATCTTTTGAAATTCCATTTTACAGTGGCTTCTCAGTGTAAGTGAGTCACGACTGCTTATCAGAATTTATGCTATTATCAGAGTATTTCTTCAGTAATCATAGAGTGTGAAAAGTCACCAAGAAAAATATTCATTTTTTCTTTTCTGATACATATTACTTAATACCAACAATACACTTGGGTCTTCCCTTCCACAGTTTTTACTCTAGATCTCAAAGGAGTACCTGATTTTAATTTTTTATTCTTTTTCTTTTGATTAGTGAGGTTTATCAGCACTTAGTACATTCATCAGATTTACTAACATCAGAACTTAATAGATAAGAAACACTATTCCAGTTTGTGACTTAGTAATGAGATACACAAAGTAAACTTCAACTAAGATCAGTATCAGAATTTGCTTGTGTTGAGAGATTTCCACATAAACAATTACATCAAACATGGGATCTTTAGTATATTAAAGACTACTAGGTCAGCATCTAGCATAGTTATCCTCATTGGATTGAATAATCACAGAAACATTCATATCACTATCAGAGTTTAGAAATTCACATCAGACAACAATCAGTACTTAAGCAATGTTCAATTAAGCACAGAATACGCAAAGATAGTAATATCTGTAAATACTTATCATAAAGTCTGATGCATCAGAACAAAAACTAAGCAGATTTAGAGAAAGAACCTGAAACCATTCCAAGTTCATTTACCAATCTTGTAAAAGTAGCTTCATACAGTGGTTTTGTGAAGATATCTGCTAGTTGTAGATCTGTTGGAACAAAGTGCAATTCCACTGTACCTTCATCCACATGTTCCCTTATGAAGTGGTACCTAATGCTGATGTGCTTTGTCATTGAGTGTTGAACTGGATTACCTGTCATAGCAATAGCACTTTGATTATCACAGTAAATAGGGATTTTAAAATATGTTAACCCATAATCCAGTAACTGATTCTTCATCCAAAGAATTTGTGCACAGCAGCTTCCTACAACAATGTACTCTGCTTCTGCAGTTGATGTGGAAATTGACTTTTTGTTTCTTGTTAAACCAAGAAACCAATCTGCCTCCAAGAAATTGGCAGCTTCCAGTTGTGCTTTTCCTGTCAATTTTGCATCCTGCAAAATCTGCATCTGAGTAACCAATTAGTTTAAAATCTGAATCTCTGGGATACCACAATCCCAGATCAGTTGTTCCCTTAAGATACTTGAAAATTCTTTTCACAGCTGTTAAGTGAGGTTCTCTCGGATCTGCTTGAAATCTTGCACAAAGACAGGTAGCATACATGATATCAGGTCTACTAGCAGTTAGATAGAGTAGAGAGCCAATCATACCTCTGTAATCAGTAATATCTACTGATTTACCAGTATCCTTATCCAATTTTGTTGCAGTGGCCATGGGAGTGGATGCACTTGAATAATCTTGCACTGCAAATTTCTTCAGCAAATTTCTGGTGTACTTGGTTTGACAAATAAAAGTGCCTTCTTCATTCTGCTTGACTTGAATGCCCAGAAAATAGCTAAGTTCCCCCATCATACTCATTTGATATCTTGACTGCATCAGTTTGGCAAACTTCTTGCAAAGTCTGTCATTTGTAGAACCAAAAATGATATCATCAACATATATCTGCACCAAAAGTAAGTCATTTCCATGGTTGAGGTAGAATAGAGTTTTGTCAATAGTTCCTCTGTTAAATCCACTTTCCAGAAGAAACTGAGCTAAAGTCTCATACCATGCTCTTGGAGCTTGCTAAAGACCATAAAGTGCTGTATCAAGCCTGTAGACATGATTTAGAAATTTGGAATCGACAAAGCCTGGAGGTTGTTCAACATATACTTCCTCTTCCAATTCTCCATTGAGAAAAGCACTTTTTACATCCATTTGAAAGACAGTAAACTTTTTGTGAGCAGCATAAGCCAAAAATATCCTTATGGCTTCCAATCTAGCAACTGGTGCAAATGTTTCATCATAATCAATTCCCTCATATTGAAAATATCCTTTTACAACCAGCCTTGCTTTATTCCTTGTAATTATGCCATCACTATCAGTTTTGTTTCTGAACACCCACTTTGTACCAACAACAGATCTGTTCTTTGGTCTTGGCACTAGGGTCCAGACTTTGTTTCTTTTAAATTCATTTAACTCTTCCTGCATTGCTTGCACCCAATCATCATCTTGAAGAGCTTCTTCCACTTTCTTTGGTTCAGTCTGAGAAAGAAAAGAAGTATAGAGACATTCACTTGAAGTAGCTGTTCTAGTTCTAACACCTGCATCAGGATTTCCAATAATTAAGTCAGGTGTATGTGATTTAGTCCACTTCCTTGCATATTGGAAGGTTTTCTCTAGAACTGGATGCTCCCCCATGATCCATGATATCATCATCAACATTTTCTGATACTCCCCCTGAAACTATGCTCTCTGAGTTGGATCCTTCAGAAATCGAGTTTTCAGAATTATCAGAACTTGGCTTATCAGAACTTGATGAATCAGAACTTGAAGAGCCAGTTGTATGTTCTGATGCTTCTTAAGATGTGGTTGTATCTTCAGTATGCTCCCCCTGCACAGGTGCATCTTCCTTTGGCGTAGTCACCACAGTTTCAATAATATCAGAGTTTAATCCATCAGAGTTTGCAGTATCAGGATTTAGACTGTCAGGATTTTCAGTATCAGAATTTAAGTCTTCATTTTCAAATCTCAGCTGATCATGATCATTGAAATCTTCAAGTCCAGTAATCTTCTTATCATCAAAGGAGACATTGATAGATTCCATGACTACCCTTGTTCTTAAATTGTAGACTCTGAAGGCTTTTGTGGAAAGTGGATATCCAACAAAAATTTCTTCATCAGCTTTTAAATAAAATTTGGATAGCTGTTCAGGGTGAGTCTTAAGAACAAAACACTTGCATCCAAACACATGAAAATACTTCAGATTTGGCTTCTTTTTCTTCACCATCTCATATGGTGCCTTTCCATGCTTGTTAATGAGTGTTGCATTCTGAGTAAAACAAGCAGTCTGCACAGCTTCAGCCCAAAAATAGGTTGGTAGCTTTGCTTCATCAAGCATAGTTCGTGCAGCTTCAATAAGAGTTCTATTCTTTCTTTCAACAACTCCATTTTTCTGTGGAGTTCCAGGAGCAGAAAATTCCTGCTTGATTCCATAGTCTTTGCAGAACTCTTCCATGATCAAATTCTTGAACTCAGTGCCATTATCACTTCTTATGATCTTCACAGAATCTTTGACCAATTTATCCAGTTGTTTGACATGATCAATCAAGATAGATGTAGTTTCACTTTTTATGTGCAAGAAATACACCCATGTGTATTTGGTGAACTCATCTACTATGATGGTTTTCGCCGTTTTCGTAGAGGATACTATCCCAATTTTTCTTTTGCTAGGCCCATAGCTAAAAAACCCACTTTCTTACGATTACGAGGTTTGTTCGAATATGAAATCCATATTTCTTCTTTGCAATAGACATGACATTCACTGGACCAAATAGATCTATATGTAGTAGGTGATAAGGTCAAGAATTGATGATTCAGTCTTGCTCTTGAATGAAGATTTTGTTTGTTTAGCCTGCTGACATGAATCACAAAGGCCATCAGGAGCAAATACTAATTTTGGAAGTCCTCTCACAAGATCTTTCTTGAATAATTCATTTATATTGTTGAAATTTAAATGAGAGAGTTTCTTGTGCCAATTCCAGCTTTCTTCAATTGATGCTCTATTTAACAGACAGATTGCAGAACCATCAATATTTGTTGAAAGCTTGGCTTCATAAATGTTACCATGCCTGTATTCCTTACAAGTATAAATGGAATGCCATAAAATACCACAATGAAAACAAGGATTTTGTGGCCTATATCTAATAGACTGACTCTTAACTCCTGACTTTGAAGGTAAGGAGTTTATGTTCTTATTCTTCCTGCAAAAAGAAGCCAGATGGTTAGAACTTCCACAGTTATGACATGTTTTTCTAGGAGCATTAGGAACAGGCTTGTAATCATTGCTTTTATTCACACCTTCCTTTCCATTCCTATTTTTCCTAGGTGACTTTATCTTGTTTACATTCTTAACATCTTTCAGCTTATGCTTGAGCTGCTTATTTGTCATTAAGCCTACGTTAACTTCAGTTATCTTTTCCTGTTTTATTTTGTCAGAAATCAATTTCTCTTTAACTTCTGATTTCTCAGTATCAGACTTTACGGCTACAAACTTAACAGGTTTTAACTTTGGCTTTTGTTTAACAACTATAGGCTTAATTTCTACAGTTCCTTTATCATTCTTATCATCTCCATAACCTAAGCCTTCTTTCCAGTTTCCACTACTTAACAAATTCTGAGTTGTTCTGCCAGAGTTAGTCCAAGTCCTGATAATCTTTCTTTCCTTTTCTAACTCAGTTTTTAGAGATTCATTCATTTTAAGTACTTCATCCCTAACATAGAAAGCATCATCTCTATCTTTATGAGTTTGATGGAACATGACTAACTCTTTTTCTAAATAATCATTCCTCTTTTTACAAGCAAGATTTTGAGAAGTTAATCTTTCACATGTTAAAGTTTGATCTCTATAACTAATGAACATGGTTTTAAGATATCTTCTCAACTCATTAATGTCATCAGTATGAAAGGCATAAGTAGTTTGAGGTACCTTTAACTCAGCAGCTTCAGGACTGCTATCAGCATTTGCCATCAAGGCATAGTTCACCTCACTTTCAGAATCTGAAGTGTCTGTCCAGCTTTTCTTCTTTGTGACAAGAGCCTTGTATTTGTCACTCTTCACTTTCTTGCAATCAGGAGATATGTGGCCTTTCTCACCACAGTTGTAGCATTTGACATTTGTGTAATCTCCTTTGTCAGACTTCCCTCCTTTGCCTTCAGATTTTCTGAAACTCTTCTTATCAGAACTTGCACCTTTCCTGAAAAACCTCTTTCCCTTTCTGAATTTCCTGTATGCAATCCTTGTGATTCCTTTCACCATAAGAGCACACAGCTTCATCATCTCTTCATCAGCATCCATCTGAGGCAAGCTTTTAGTTTCTGAGTCATCATCACTATCAGAACTTGATGACTCAGTATCAGACTTTGTGATGAGCGTTTTTCCCTTGCCTTTCCTTGAGGTAGCTGCCTTGGGGGATTCTTCTTCATCCTTAAGAGCAACTGTCCTTGACTTTCCTCCTTTTCTCTTGCTTCTTTGTTCCATCTCAAGTTCATGAGTCTTGAGCATCCCATAAATTTCATCAAGAGTTGTTTCTTCAAGATTATAGTTGTCTCTTATAATTGTTGCCTTCAAATCCCAACTTTCAGGAAGAGCTAACATGAATTTAAGGTTTGAATCTTCAAGATCATACTCCTTATCAACTAGTGATAAATCATTCAAGAGTTTGACAAATCTGTCATATAAATCAGTCAATGACTCATTAGGCTTTGAGTCAAAGTGTTCATACTCTTGAGTGAGTATTGTCTTCCTGTTCTTCTTAATCGAATCAGTTCCCTGGCACCTTGTCTCCAAGGCATCCCATATCTCCTTTGCAGACTTGCAGTTAATTACTCTGTTTGACATTACATTATCAATGGCACTATGCAGCAGGTGTCGTACCTTAGCATCCTTAGCAATTGATGCAATATCTTCAGCAGTGTAATCACTCTTCTCCTTTGGTACAGACTTTACTGCTTCACCTGCAACTACAACAGTGAGTTTTGTTGGCTTGTGAGGTCCTTCATTGATTCTGTCAAGATATTCTGGATCTGTAGCTTCCAGAAACATAGTCATCCTCATCTTCCATATGGGATATTCAGATGGTTTCAGTATGGGAACTCTAATAGCCTCATATCGACTATAAATTTGAGTCTTTGAGGGTTCTTCAGTTTTAGTGGGCTTGGTTGGAGTTTCTGCTTCAGACATGATTGTTTTTGGATCTTAAACTGTTTGTGTGTTAACAGATAGGCTCTGATACCACTTGTTAGGTCACACACACTGTAGAAGGGGGTCAAATACAGTGTATAGCACAATCAAATTGAATTCAAAGAACACAAGTAACAGAAACAAACTTTATTAAACTCTGTTACAATGTAGAACTGTCCTCTCTCAGTGATGAACAAATATCACGAGAGCTGCTAGGGTTACAATGAATAATATTCTCGATAATGATAACACTTATAGTATAAACCCTATGTCCGTGTTTATATATTATACAGTTACAAGATAATTGCTAATTGATATGGAATATAATTCTGCTTCCTAAAATATATCAATCAGTTATCTTTTCTTCCAAGTATTCCATTCTTCATAGAATTCCTTCTCCATGCATATCTCTTCTTATGTTTGTCTTGATCTTCTTTCCTTTCAATCAGCCGCCTTCCTTATCTGAAAGTTTCCTTTAAGTCCTGATATTATCTCCTTATAAATATCTCCTGAACCTTAAGTACTGATAACTTAAGTTCTGACTTCAGTATAAGTGCTGATTTCAGTTAAGTACTGATTTGTCCTGTTTAAGTAAGATTTGAAAACTAAACACAAATCATATTAGACATGACATTATCAAATATATCTAACATAGGTAATAAAGCTGATTTGATTAAAAAGTTTGTGAGAGAGGATGCACCAGTACCTTGGAGTGAAACTAATAGAGGAAGGGAATGGATCAAGGAGTGGAACAAAGTTGATTTTGTTCCTACTGTAAATATTCTTGCTGAGCTCCTGGCTAAAGCTGATGAGATGCTGGTGAATGATGAATTCAAAGCACAACTCGGAGTTACTGCATTGAGTACCAGGAACCTTCAAGGTCAACACTCAATCACTCAAGCCAAGGTGAACAAAATTCAAGAAACACTGATTCAGCAAGACATGAATGTCAAATTGGAAAAGAATAAGTTTTTTAAGCCAGCCTTTGACCGCATTAGGTATATAGAAATGACTCAAGAAAAGCAGCAAGCTCAAATATCTGATATTTTAAAGAATCAAGCTGTTCAACAAGATCGACTCAATGAAATCCAAAACTCTGTGGAATTGCTTGTCTCTCTCCTTCTACCAGATGATGCCAAAAAGGGGGAGAAAGTGATTAAGTCCAAATGCAAAAATGATCAACCACTGAAGGGTAAGGATGATGATAATGAAGACCAGGGAAAATCTGAAAGGGGTAGAGGTCATGGTCAAGGCAAAGACTCTTCATCTAGGAAAGCAGGAACTTCTATACAGAGATCAAGTTCTGATGCTGATAGAAGAATAAGTTTTGATAAGCAAGTTCTGACTAAGCCTGATGTTATGATACAAGGTGAAAGTCAAGAATCACAGAAGTTTATGCAGACACTGAAGTTCAAGGGGAAGGAAACAACAGTCTACTATCAAGACCCCAAGTTACAGAAGCTGGATGAAGAAATTTCAAAAAGACTATTTCTCAAAGACAATCCAGGAATGGACTTTGAAAGTCTGAAGGAAGAAGAATCCAGACTTAAAGCAGAAAATGTCAAATCCAAGTCTAAAGCTTCTATTACTGCAAAGAAACCTCCAAAGCCTAAGGGCATTATGATTAAAGAGAAGACAAACTCTGAGGCAACCAAATTTGAATCCAAAGCCAAATCACAAGTAGAGGTAGATCCAAGGTTCAAGGGCAAAGCTAAAGCTGATGATTCTATAAAAATCTATCTGCCAATCATGGATCCTGAAGTAAAATCTGATGAAGATACTAGTCTAATTTTGAAGAAGAAGAAGAATATTCAAACAACCTCTGACAGAGCTCATGTTGTTTAAAATCGGGACTTAGTAAATTCTGATATAATAATGAAGCAAGCAACCTCTGACAGAGCTCAAGTTGGCTTGATATCAGTAGATAAAGGAAAGGAAACCTCTGACATTGCTCATGTTAAACCTTCAAAAATTCTACAATCTAGGTTTACTAAAGCTCAACAATCTGCTTAATCAATGAAGACTTCAACAAATGTTTTTAAGGATAGATTGCTTCAAGGGAAGGAAGCTAGAGATAAAATAGGACTGGGTAATGCTGATGAGAGAAGAGTAAACAACTCTACCTTAGATCCTACATATCTTTCTGAACCAGGAGTAGGGACAACTCCAAAAAGACTAAATCAATTGGAGTCTGTACAAATGGTCTACCACTCTGTGTTAAAAGAAGATATCATGCTATACTTCATGACAGATGGGAGGGTATTCCAGATAAGAAAGGATGTTATTCGTTTGAAGTACTTTGAAGAATTGCAACATGTGCTATTTCTAATTCAAGTGAAGAACAGATCAACAGATGGTGCTGCCAGTTACTTAAAATCTAATATTCAAAGGTAGAAGAAACTTTACTCTGTAAAATCTGACAGGCCATACTATCCTAAGTACAGAGCTCACAATGGTGATATAGTTGAGATGAAGCCTAATACTGCTAAAATCACTACATTTTTGGGTATGAAGGGACTGGAATTCAATCTGGAGTCTGACAAAGCTTATCTGATCAAACTGGATCAGGATATAAGGAAAGAAAACATAAATGATCCCAGGGCTGCTATCTTTCAAACATGAGAAGATACAGTTGAACTTAAAGATGCAAAAAGGAGGATGCAGAATGAACTTGAATATGCTGAGAGAACTCTTTTGAAGAACTATCTCAGAACAACTCCTGACATTAGAGAGATCACACACTGAAGCCAAGTCAAGAACTACAGCTGATAAAGTTTGAAGGATATACAGTTTAAAGCTGATATCAGACTTTAAGGATGGTAAAAGCTACAAGGACTGTGAGTTGTAGTTATCTAGTCAAATTCTCATATGGATTTGTACTTAATATTTTTTACATCATCAAATATTTATTGAACTTGTATATTATGTTAATTTACAAGTTGGGGGAGATTGTTAGATATATTTGTGATGGCATGTCTAATAATGATTTGTGTTTAGTTTTCAGATCTTGACTAATAGGACAAATCCGGACTTAACTGGAAATCAGTACTTACACTGAAATCAGAACTTAAGATATCAGAAGTTAAGTTATCAGAACTTAAGATATCAGAAGATATTCATCAGGAGATAATATCAGGACTTAAGAAGACATTCAGAGTACGAAGGCGGTTGATTAAAAGGAAAGAAGATCAAGACTAAAACAAGAAGAGATATGCATGGAGAAGAATTCTATGAAGAATAAAATACTTGGAGAAAAAGATAACTAGTTGATATTTTTAGGATGCATAATCATATTTGATATTGATTAGAAGATTATCTTATAACTGTGTCTATATAAACACAGCATAGGGTTTACACTATATGTGTTATCATAATCGAGAATATTATTCATTGTAACCCTAGCAGCTCTCGTGATATTTGTTCTTCACTGAGAGAGAGCGGTTCCATTATAATATTGTTTTATTAATAAGATTATTTTGTGGTTCATACTTGTGTTCTTAATTCGATTTGATTGTAGTATACACTGTATTCAACCCCCTTCTACAGTGTGTGTGTGACCTAACAATTTTTATCAAATCAATAGCCCTAACTATTAATTCAGAAAAAATATCTTCTATATCATTTCTAGTGAGTCAAGATTCATATTTCACCATGCGTTAGGTCAGCTTTGGCTTTTCTCCTAAAACATGATTATTTATGTAGACAACATTTGTCAATTATATCAACTATATAACTCTTGGATAGCTTGGAGGAACAACATTTGTTCATATTTATCTAATAAAATCTCGCCAAATTCTATGCCTCTAAGTTCACAATCCTATTGTGGTAACTTAGTTAAGTCAAACCCAATAGTCAAAAAATATCATTATACTTAAACACATCTCCCACGATAGATAGGAGTACTTCGCTTTGGCGAACCCACTCTTTTTCGATCTAGGGGTTAATGCATTGGACTCATTAGAAGGCATCTGATCAACTTAATATTAACTTTAGGGTTTTGTTAATTTTAAAACGATCATGATCCCATCATAAAGAGATTCCCAATTTTTCCTTAAATAAAATACTTTAAATCAATATTCGTCAATGGTTTGATTTCCAGGTAGTGAGGGAGTCACAACGGTCTCTGCGGCGCCCTCCAAACCCGGGTCAGAAGTTTGGGGTCCACACACATACACCTTATTTATTACCTGCTTATAACAATAATAAAGATAATAATAATAATATGCAGTGACCCTACTTACCAACTACCACGGATCGCAACAGGTTAAAGTATGCATACAAGCCAACCACACTTACTTATATTACAAACTGTTCAAATCCCAACTATCCAACTCAGAACTGAGTATTAAACATTATTACAAACTTTTACAAACTTAAATTATTCCAAAAGAAGCCTACTAGCTTAGCTCGATCAACCTGAACCCCTAGCTCTCGCGCTGGACTGGGGATTTTCGGTACCAACCGGTTCCTTCTTAATTGGAAAAGAACATAAACAACATCGCACAAATGAGCTAACTAGCTAAGCAAGTCACAATGACAAAACTGAGAATAATGATCATCAGGTAAATATGGTTATGTTATCAAGTGAACAATGGATTATGATTTAGAATTGGATATTATATTTTCATTTTAAAATCCAAGGTTAGGCTGCTGATCAGTCACGCACTAACCCCGAGCAAAGCGCACAACACTACTCTAACTACTGGATCCAAGGCACACATTGGCCTAACTTGACCATTATATGGTCTGACCACGAATCTGGTCCACAATTTTAAAAAAAACAATCCAATTCTACCATAATAACAGAATAAGCAATAATAAACAATAAACAGGTTCATTAACAATATTGGACGTTCAATAATGAAAATGGTTTCAATCTGTATAAAGATCAATATGGCATTTCCAAAACTTGGCTGTTAGGTAATGAAAGAATTGGATAACATAGGAATCAAAATTTCAGGGTTCCAAGGATTTGGTCTTTCAAAGCATAAGATACAATGGTTTGAATGTGTAAGCAATCTGGTTCAGTGTTTAATATTTAGTTTGTATATATTTGTGGAGTATTATCGTATATTTGAGGTTCGTATTTGGGTATACAACAATCAATGGTCTAGAAAGAATCAGGTTTACGGCTCAAGATCAATAACTGGAATCAAGGTTTAGGGTTCAGTGTTTCAAAGCACTTGCAACATAAAACAGGATTATCAATCACTACAATATCTCGAGAAAGTTCAGAACACTTGCCTGGTACTAGTATAACACCCCCAGATCCGGGGTCGGGGATCCGGGTCGTCACGGTCTTTCTGTCCACAATATCACTTCACTTAATTAATAATAATAACCTTATGCTGTGACCCCACACTAACACACACCACAACCCGTTATAGTCTCAGAGATGAAATTTAAATAAGTACAAGTCTTTGAATCCACAATTTAAAAGTTATTACAACCCAAAATGATTACTTGATAAATTTACAGTTAATTGCCATTATCTGCCACAAGTTATAATTATACATAATTTGATTCTCAAAAATAGAATGCCTGATCTACCAATAGATCTACCTCTGCAGCTATAGCAGCCACAACATCATCGGGAAGACGCGGGATGCTTCCCACGCGCTTGCGCTGGGTCTGTTGGAGTCTGGCCATCTTTCCTAACTGTTGTTGTGCGATGAAGAAATAAAGCAAGAGTGAGCCTTACAGCTCGCAAGATAATATGTAGTGATAACAATAATATAAGTATCTAAATGGATACTTACTAGAATCTTTTATCATGAGTAAGATAATTACTTACTAGATATAAGTAAAAACAAGGGATGAAGTTACCAAATACTTCACTATACTTATATCATTTATAAAGCTACTTGAACTACCACTGTTCAAAGTATAATGAGCTTTCAACAGTTCATCACATAGATGAGACTACAAGACAAGATTTGAATAGATTAAATCTTTAAAATATCATCAAAATAAAATGAAGTTACGAGATACTTCATTTGATGCAAACATCATTTTGAAAACTTGACCCTGCCAACACTCAACAATCGCCCAACCGTAGCCTTTCTATCGAAATGCTCTGGGTAGTGTTACAGAAATATCCAATTGGATGATGAACTCATTACGGGAGTTTGCCGCGCCAGGAAGACCACTTACGATGATCAGTCGTAGTAGTGCAACCCCACCATTTTCTACATGTAGAGGAGAACCTGTCGGATTTACTTGTCAACCGAACACTGAACTCCTAAGGAATGGACCGCCTTAGCGGAACTTCCAGGCCATTTGGGCCAATATAATAAGGCTGGGCCGGCGCTACTCGGCCACTTATGCCACTCCTAGTTCAGATGAAATCCATGACTCTGAAACGTAAAGCTCGTTCCCCCTTTCCCCAAGTAGAAACTTGTTGATACGGCTTCACCAAGAAGTCGTATCTAGTTGGAAAGGAAAACTCACCGATATTTCCCAGGCGATGCCTGTTAATGGATTAACTTGTTCCAAGAATTTTACTTCCCGAATATTGGGTAAGTAATCAATTCATTTATCAAAACAGCAACCTTGTTGCGAATATAAAATACACCACAGAGCCGGATTCCCCAGGTTTTGAGCGAGTATTTAAATCCCCTTAAAAAGGAAGATCTTAAATATAAAAATGAGTTTTGGGATCCGCTCTAACTTTTAAAAATCATTTTGAAGACTCGAAAACACTTTAAAGAGTGTTTGGAGTAAAGCTGATTTAATGAAGTAAATCAGTCCCCAGTATATTTAGAAAAATGCCTGAATATTATTATTTAAATAATATTCTCATAAAGATAATCCTTATAAAAATAATCGAAGTAGAAGTATTAAAACTTATACTTGAAATGGATATTAAATAACCAAAGATATACTTATATAAAAGTACTATCTTTATTTGAATAATCGAAAATAAGTTTGATTATTTACACCTTATTCTTTAATAAAATAAAGAATATATCTCAGCAAATAATCGGAGTCATAGATCCTCAAATGAATATTCAAAAATATTCAATAAATAATATAAACTGAGTCATAAGCCCTCGAATGAATATTCAAATAATATTCAATAAATAATATAAAGAGTCATAAGCCCTCGAATGAATATTCAAATAATATTCAGATAAATAAATAAAAGGGTCATAAGCCCTCGAATGAATATTCAAATAATATTCAATAAATAAAATAAAGTTAAAGTTATCGAATAAACCTTATTCGATTAATAGTTTGGAAAACTATAACCATATATATATATAAATATATATATATATCCATATCCATATATACAAAATCTACTCGGGATCCTCGACTCCCGGTTTTAGAAAATATTTTCACCTTTGGGTCCCTATACTAAGGGTATATGTAAGTTACCGCTATCCTCTAGCATTGGTATTATCAACTGAACCAACAGATATATAACTCAAGAATATGAGACAGGCATGCATATATATATATACCATATCAGCATGCTTCAATATATCGCAACATTTGCTAATTAACCAATATGCATTTATCGCAAGATCATGCATATACAAATGTATACATCACAACAACAGTATAACGGATAGAATACTTGCCTGAGCGACTTGGGGTGATAAAAGGCTAGGGACGAGTCTGGTAACCTATAAACAACAAGTAAGTTGGAATTAAACCAAAATCACTTGTAAATCTATACTTTAACTAACTTAGACTCTGACGCTTGTTTTGCGCTCACTGATTCGCTTAAGTCACTCGGGTACCCTCGGCTCCACCATTTTTAATAATTTAACCTTTACGAGTTTTAAAGCGATTCCTTCGCGAGTGTCTTACCAACTGCCTAAAACACTTACCATAAATGTTTCATACATTAATTAACCCTTTTTGGTCTTTAACCTATGTTTCAAAGTAAGGCGAGGGGAAAAGTTTCGTTCGCGAAACGCCGTTACTTGAAACGGTCGTTTCTCCTAAACCGTGCATCGGAATCGAACGAACTACATATCAAAACGAAGCTCGTAACATGAGCTATCTAAACATGGCAGTGGTCATAATCTAGCAGGGGGTTCTCGGGTCCTAATGCTATGCACAAAAACAGTCCAAAGAAAATCGGACGTTACGACGGCTATGTTTACGCGATTTCCCAATTTTAAGCCATTCAAAACCAACCACAAACCAACCTCAAATCCAACATACAACCAACATCCATCCTTATCACATCATAACAACCCCAGCCAATTCAATTTAATCATTCATACTTATTCCTAAGCTTAACTTTAATCATACTTAAGTTCTTTTAATCAAAACCACAACATTTACCATTCGATTTCACTACCATTCCAAATCCCAAACTCTAAATCACAACAACAAGCTACAATATCATCCTACTAATTAAAATCATCTTATAATACATAGGGATCTAGGTTTTGGAGATGGTATACCTTCCTTGAAGTGGTGGGAGGAGCTAGGAAGCCTTAAGAAGCTTTGAGAAGTCTTAGGAAAGCTTGGATCTTCAAGAAAAACAAGAAAAACTTCAAGTTAAAAACTTGAAAACACTATTTATAGTCTTCTTCTTTGATTAAATGAAGAAGATTGAGAAGGGATTAATGGCTTAAACTCATGATATAGCCCTAACTAAGCATGAAGATGATTAGGGAATTTACTCACCAATTTAGGAAGCTTGGATCTTGAATTTTTGAAATTTTTGCCCATTTGCAATAGTAAAAGCCGAGAGCATGATGAACCATGCCTTGGTTTCTTTTTGATTTTGATGAAAATGATTTGCTTGGCTTGGTTGGCTTGGTTTTTGTGTTTGATTTAGTAAATTACCTAGTTGCCCTTGATTTTGTGTGGTTAAAAAGTCACCACATCTCCTTCCTTTCTTGTCATGCCTATGTCACCTTGCACATGTCATAATGCTCCCACTTGTCCACACCTTGTGGTTTGATGATGTCACAATCCCTGGCTTCTTGTACAAGCTTGTCTCTTGGTCACTTATTTGTTTTACGGTTCGCTTATCTTTCGTTCTCGTTTATCGTTTGAGGGATCATACCCGGGATCTTATTACTTAGGTTCCCTTAACCTTTCTTAATATATTGTATTCCTTTTATGATCCTCTCTTATAATCCTGTAATTTAAATCCTTTTTATCCTGTTACCTTATACTCAATTCTCTCCGTATCTAGTGGATTTCCGGGAAAATCAAAGTGTTCAGAATTGGATTCTGACGATCTTTACATACACTTATATACCACATAGAGTACTAATAATATCCCATAAGATCAATAACAGAACCCCTACATAGCGTGGCATGAACAGTTTTCTCATTCAGCAAAAACACTATTCATAAGGGTTTCAAAAATTTCCAAAAATTGGGGTTATTACAGTCTCCCCTCCTTAAAAGGATTCCGTCCCGGAATCAGATAGAAATAAATAGGGATACTTTCTTAGTATTGCACTTTCTAACTCTCAAGTCAATTTTCCCACATTGTGGTTCTACCACCAACTCTGCCTAGTTTGATAATCCTTCTCCTAAGCACTTGTTCCTTTTCACTCTATAACCCTTCCTGGTTGCTCCATATAGGTTACGTCGGGTTGCATATCTATGCGCTCATATGCCTCTATTTATCTGGCATCTGAATTACACTTCCTTAACATTGATACGTGAAACACGTTACGACCTGCTACATGTTCGGGGTTAGGGCTAGCTCATATGCTAACTTCCCAAACGTCTTAATATATCCAAGGGTCCAACAAATTGTAGACTTAGCTTTCCTTTCTTTCCGAACCTCATCAATCCTTTCGAAGGGATACCTATAACATTACTAGGTCCCCTATTTCATATTCTTTATCCTTTCGTGTCAAATCAACATACTTATCATGTCCATCTTGGGCTACTACCAGCCGTCCTCTGATTAGATCTATCATATCCTTGGTCCTTTGGACTACTGCGGGTCCGAGCATCTTGCGCTCTACAACTTCATCCTAACATAAGGGAGATCGACATTGTCTTCCCTCAAGGATCTCATAAGGCGACACCTCGATACTGACATATGATCTATTGTCGTAAGAAAACTCAATCCGTGTTAAGTGATCATTCCAATTTCTTTCAAGTCTATTGCACCGACTCTCATTATAGCTTTTAGCATTAGAGCTTTTGCTTCTCACTACCCATCCTTTTTCCCAGTTCGTAGTCACTACTATCTTCCGTTCCTAATATTATATTGGTTATACTTTTGATCGTTAGCGTTCTATAACCTTTTAATAACCACGTCAACCTTAGTATTACGAATGTGTTCCCATTCTGAATACCACCATAACTTTATTACTCCTTTTTCAGTTGTTTCCATTTCCCAAAATTTGATCAATCAAATAGAAGTAAAGGAATTTGTTGAGAGATCACTATGATCATGAACACTTGTTATATCGCATAGTTAGTACAGAAGGTGGCCAGCCTTTAGTACTTGACAAGCAATTAAACAATAGCTGGTATCCTACTCGGCTTCTATCACACAGATAGATAGTCATTCGGCAATACCTCCCCTTCTGGAAGGGTTGTTCTTCTCAGCTTACATGAAATGAAAAGAAGAGAAAAGAACGAATTGAAGAGAATTGTATATTCATAAAAAAAAATTTTATTGCCATAAAATATCTGGCTTGGAATCTACCTCTGAACTATAGAGGTTTGTCATAGAAGAACAAAACATATATGTATTTATATCAACATCAAGTATTATAGCATCGCATTTCACGTGCCTAAATATTTTCGCTATCCCGTCCATCATTCTATGGACCCATGCTCTTCCTCGAGCTTATACACAATTACCTTTGAAACTCCCTCGACATCAAAAATCGAATCTGGGATCTCATTCTAGACATCATCGTTACTTGAATTCTATGCTTGCACCGCAACCTTCCTCGTATAATAATACGACTCTCTATTGATAAGAAAGAATAATAATTCACTAGGTAGATACTCTACTTAATTAGTCTATCAATGATAACTTATACACTACCACTACCCGATTAGTGGTACTCAATCTCAACACCCATTCCAATACAACTCTCACGGTTGTAATCAGCTCATTACTCGCAGAATCATTGCTGCCTTACTATGGTCCACCACTGACCTACTGTAGTCATTCATTTTCCATGAAGTCTTAATAACTAACCATACGGAGTCCATACATCTCGTATCTAATTCTCCTAAGGAGTTAACATAACCACCAATCACAATTCATGAAGAACACTCCAAACTCTGACGTACTTTCATGACATGAAGCAGATAAAAGTGCAGAAGAGTTTCAATCAAAGCAACGATAGCAGGTTAATACCATTCTTAATCATACGCCCTAAATAGAAGAATTAACTCAAGGGTTCATCTAGTCCTTTTTGAAACATGGTCCTGGATTATTCTCAAGATAGGACCTTCTAAGATAGATAGCCCGTTCATGGCAATTACACGAATTAAACCTTTACCAACTACTATTACGGTTGGGTATTGCACAGTCATCAGAAGGAATGTCAATCTTCCAAACCATAATACAACCTTCACAGTTTTAACCATCATCACTGTATTCTTTTGGCACACGCGCCTATAATTATCCACTTACCTTTAAAGTGTCGACCACCTCTTTGGCCTTTCCTGATAGTAAAATTTCCTTACAGTCAATGTCATTTTAACCACCTCCAAATAAATTTTCTACCTTATTTCCGATCACTGCTTGAGTGAAGATGTTTTCCTTAAAATCAGATGGGAAAAAAATATCACCATTTTTCCATAAGTTATTGCCTCATTCTTTAGAGGCTAATCACTGTCAAGACTGACTCTCAATCATACTTAGAACATTTTTTTTTCTTAAGTCCTAATTGCCCTGAACAATTTCGACCATTACTGGTTCGATCCATACTTTCTCGTGGTTTACACGTGCCCCACTTGGCATCATTATAATTACGTCATATTTCCTTTATCCACATTTCTATTCTTGAGAATTTTGAATATTACCTTTTTCCTTATAAAACCTCTAAGGTTATCCTTCAATCGTTCCTCCTGTATTCCCTATATACAGGGCATATCAAAATACCATTTACTAATACTAGAACCATTGTCTATTTACTTCTGAAAAATTTCTCCACTGATCCTTAAAGGTTATTATTACCTTAATCCTTTCCAATTCATACTGTCAAAACTCATACTATCCCTATTAAGGGTGAAATGCCAACCTTTATGCATTCCCCTAGGATTCGTTTTAAGTTACCGTTGTTCTATCCTTAATTCCACCTTTAAAAAGGTACAAGCATCCTTCCATGGATAAATAAAGTCATATATCCCTGATAAGGGTATCTTATTCAATCAGTTCCACCTCGATAGTCTATACCGAATTTCACAATAGCATCCTTATTCAAGTTAAGGTCAATCCACATGGCCTCCAAAAGATAAAAATGGTTATCCGCTTTTCTTTCCTAATTTGGTAATGATCACATGGATGATCTGGAAGATATTGGTCGTGTTCAACGTGAACTTCTTCTTAATAAATCCTTATTTACTTTTGTTGTTTATCTCAACAGTCATCTCAATGTTGGGATATCTTTCATACCTGGCGTCTCCCTTCCTGGGTATCAAGCCACCGGTCTTACACTTCACATTCTTGAAGGTCACTTCCTTCATCCAATTTTCTTAATTTCTTACTTTCTTGTCTCCTCAGTCTATCCGCGTCTCATTGTTTATCCTTCGAACTATCTCAATGTTTCCTCGAATCCTCCCAACTTAAAGGGGATAAAATATATGCACCTCTTATGCCTTCAACCGTCAACTTTAACTCATGGTGAATCACCCTCATCCTGACGATCATATACTTTTCTATTTCTATTAATATGAGTCTTTAGGGTTTCCTCATACCCAACTCCCTTATCATTCCTCAAACTCTGTTGCCTTTATATTCCTTTCCACCTCAATTCCTTTTTATTTTCCTTTCTCTTATCATTATTTCATGAACCAACACAACATAAGCATTGATTTCAAATATCCCGTCATTCTGGATTCGCGTCTTCAGAACGAATCTTAACAACTTTTACAGCTTAGACTCATAATTCATCATACTCGTCTGTCTTTGTTCTGGCTCTAAAGCTTTTACACTATCTCCTTATCTTTGGGAATTACTTTCCCGAAAACAATTGACTGAACTTAAATCAGTTTATTCTAACCTCTGGCTCCGTGCCTTTCTTGGTCTTTCACCAATGGGTGGTCTCTCTCTTAGGAGGGTAAGTGACAAAAATGATCTTTTGTGGTTCATCAATCATTTTGAATCTCAAATGATTCCTATATTTCCTTTAGCCAGGTTCTTGCCTCGGCTGGGTCAGTCTGTTCCTTGGAACTCTGAGAGCTTAGCGATTTAAAGGTCATGAAAGAATTTCACACCACATTGTTTCCTCAAGGTGGTGGTTGGGAATAAAATATAAGTTCTGTTTAGACAGGTTCATGAATTTCCGTATAGGAGTACCGTCTCGGGTCTCCTTATCTCGCTCGACTTTTGCTTTCTTAGTCTAAATATTTCTTCCTACTCCCCATAATTGGAGTCATCTTTTAATTTAAAATCTTCATTTTCCACTTTATTATATTCCGGGTTCTTTATATCTTAATTGCAACCTCCCTGATTATCACGTTCAGGGTTTGCTCTAAATCTTATTCCTCAAACTATGGCTCTCATCTAAGTTCTCATCCTTACGCTCTTGAACTTTCGGAACCCAAATTCTATAAGAATACCTCATTATTCCCTTATCATCATTCTCGATATTAATCTTTTATCTAATTGTTGGCTCTCTGCCTTCATTCATAACTTTTTCTGGCACAATATGATCTTTTCCAATAATTCGGGCTGTATTGCAATCTCAAACAGCTTTTCGGTACCGGCTCTGGTTACCTTCACTTCTATTTTTATTTTCTCAAAATCTCTTATAAACTCTCCAAAAGACATTATCATCTTGAGTCTCTCCTTTTTACTAAGGGCATCAGCCACCATATTGGCTTTCCCCGAATGATAAAGAATCTCCCAATCATTATTCTTGATTAGCTCTAACTGCCTCCTCTGGCATACGTTGAGCTCTTTCTACGTGAAAATGTACTAGAGCACTTATGGCTTAGGTAATTCTCGCACTTCTCTCCATACAGGTAGTGCCTCCAATCCTTAGGGTAAAACTATTGCCACGAGCCTAAGCTCATGAGTGGGGATATCGAATTTCATATTACCTTAATTGTCTTGACATGTACGCGATTACCTTACCGTGCTGCATAAGCACGCACCCTAAGCCCTTGTGCGAAGCGTCACTATACTTCACAAAATCTTTTTTTTTCCATCCGGCAACGCCAGCATAAGGGCCATCACCAACCTCTGCTTCAGTTCTTGAAAGTTGTTCTCGCATTTCTCTGTCCATTCGAACTTCTCAGTCTTACGAGTAAGCCGCGTTAAAGGGGCTACTATCTTTACAACTTGAACGAACCTCCGGTAGTGACCGGCCAATCCTACCTCTGGTAGTCGACCAAACCATGGTCATCAATTCATCAGTGGTCCTTTATCCAATCCTGTCAGGATCCTCCATGGGATCCTCCTCAACAACTATCCCTTCTAGGACAACATCCTCAACCGCTAAATCCTCAATATCAACATCATCCGGTCCTGCATTAGGACACTCTATCGGATCCACAATCCGATCTCCAATTAGTAATAAAATATCATCGCGATGTTGCTCCTCAACCTCAGGGTTCGGAGTCCCGCTACCATATACGATAACGAACTACGCTCCTATCACGATATTTATAAGGGTTCCCATAAGGGTTTTAACTGTCAGTACTACGTTAGGTAGCCCGACTATGAACTTGGCAAGAGTTCTTATTATCTTAGTGAACTTATTATCTTAACGTCCCATCATCTCTGAGGTTTATAACGCTTAGCTCTGATACCACTTCTGTAACACCCCCAGATCCGGGGTCGGGGATCCGGGTCGTCACGGTCTTTCTTTCCACAATATCACTTCACTTAATTAATAATAATAACCTTATGCTGTGACCCCACACTAACACACACCACAACCCGTTATAGTCTCAGAGATGAAATTTAAATAAGTACAAGTCTTTGAATCCACAATTTAAAAGTTATTACAACCCAAAATGATTACTTGATAAATTTACAGTTAATTGCCATTATCTGCCACAAGTTATAATTATACATAATTTGATTCTCAAAAATAGAATGCCTGATCTACCAATAGATCTACCTCTGCAGCTATAGCAGCCACAACATCATCGGGAAGACGCGGGATGCTTCCCACGCGCTTGCGCTGGGTCTGTTGGAGTCTGGCCATCTTTCCTAACTGTTGTTGTGCGATGAAGAAATAAAGCAAGAGTGAGCCTTACAGCTCGCAAGATAATATGTAGTGATAACAATAATATAAGTATCTAAATGGATACTTACTAGAATCTTTTATCATGAGTAAGATAATTACTTACTAGATATAAGTAAAAATAAGGGATGAAGTTACCAAATACTTCACTATACTTATATCATTTATAAAGCTACTTGAACTACCACTGTTCAAAGTATAATGAGCTTTCAACAGTTCATCATATAGATGAGACTACAAGACAAGATTTGAATAGATTAAATCTTTAAAATATCATCAAAATAAAATGAAGTTACGAGATACTTCATTTGATGCAAACATCATTTTGAAAACTTGACCCTGCCAACACTCAACAATCGCCCAACCGTAGCCTTTCTATCGAAATGCTCTGGGTAGTGTTACAGAAATATCCAATTGGATGATGAACTCATTACGGGAGTTTGCCGCGCCAGGAAGACCACTTACGATGATCAGTCGTAGTAGTGCAACCCCACCATTTTCTACATGTAGAGGAGAACCTGTCGGATTTACTTGTCAACCGAACACTGAACTCCTAAGGAATGGACCGCCTTAGCGGAACTTCCAGGCCATTTGGGCCAATATAATAAGGCTGGGCCGGCGCTACTCGGCCACTTATGCCACTCCTAGTTCAGATGAAATCCATGACTCTGAAACGTAAAGCTCGTTCCCCCTTTCCCCAAGTAGAAACTTGTTGATACGGCTTCACCAAGAAGTCGTATCTAGTTGGAAAGGAAAACTCACCGATATTTCCCAGGCGATGCCTGTTAATGGATTAACTTGTTCCAAGAATTTTACTTCCCGAATATTGGGTAAGTAATCAATTCATTTATCAAAACAGCAACCTTGTTGCGAATATAAAATACACCACAGAGCCGGATTCCCCAGGTTTTGAGCGAGTATTTAAATCCCCTTAAAAAGGAAGATCTTAAATATAAAAATGAGTTTTGGGATCCGCTCTAACTTTTAAAAATCATTTTGAAGACTCGAAAACACTTTAAAGAGTGTTTGGAGTAAAGCTGATTTAATGAAGTAAATCAGTCCCCAGTATATTTAGAAAAATGCCTGAATATTATTATTTAAATAATATTCTCATAAAGATAATCCTTATAAAAATAATCGAAGTAGAAGTATTAAAACTTATACTTGAAATGGATATTAAATAACCAAAGATATACTTATATAAAAGTACTATCTTTATTTGAATAATCGAAAATAAGTTTGATTATTTACACCTTATTCTTTAATAAAATAAAGAATATATCTCAGCAAATAATCGGAGTCATAGATCCTCAAATGAATATTCAAAAATATTCAATAAATAATATAAACTGAGTCATAAGCCCTCGAATGAATATTTAAATAATATTCAATAAATAATATAAAGAGTCATAAGCCCTCGAATGAATATTCAAATAATATTCAGATAAATAAATAAAAGGGTCATAAGCCCTCGAATGAATATTCAAATAATATTCAATAAATAAAATAAAGTTAAAGTTATCGAATAAACCTTATTCGATTAATAGTTTGGAAAACTATAACCATATATATATATAAATATATATATATCCATATCCATATATACAAAATCTACTCGGGATCCTCGACTCCCAGTTTTAGAAAATATTTTCACCTTTGGGTCCCTATACTAAGGGTATATGTAAGTTACCGCTATCCTCTAGCATAGGTATTATCAACTGAACCAACAGATATATAACTCAAGAATATGAGACAGGCATGCATATATATATACCATATCAGCATGCTTCAATATATCGTAACATTTGCTAATTAACCAATATGCATTTATCGCAAGATCATGCATATACAAATGTATACATCACAACAACAGTATAACGGATAGAATACTTGCCTGAGCGACTTGGGGTGATAAAAGGCTCGGGACGAGTCTGGTAACCTATAAACAACAAGTAAGTTGGAATTAAACCAAAATCACTTGTAAATCTATACTTTAACTAACTTAGACTCTAACGCTTGTTTTGCGCTCACTGATTCGCTTAAGTCACTCGGGTACCCTCGGCTCCACCATTTTTAATAATTTAACCTTTACGAGTTTTAAAGCGATTCCTTCGCGAGTGTCTTACCAACTGCCTAAAACACTTACCATAAATGTTTCATACATTAATTAACCCTTTTTGGTCTTTAACCTATGTTTCAAAGTAAGGCGAGGGGAAAAGTTTCGTTCGCAAAACGCCGTTACTTGAAACGGTCGTTTCTCCTAAACCGTGCATCGGAATCGAACGAACTACATATCAAAACGAAGCTCGTAACATGAGCTATCTAAACATGGCAGTGGTCATAATCTAGCAGGGGGTTCTCGGGTCCTAATGCTATGCACAAAAACAGTCCAAAGAAAATTGGACGTTACGACGGCTATGTTTACGCGATTTCCCAATTTTAAGCCATTCAAAACCAACCACAAACCAACCTCAAATCCAACATACAACCAACATCCATCCTTATCAAATCATAACAACCCCAGCCAATTCAATTTAATCATTCATACTTATGCCTAAGCTTAACTTTAATCATACTTAAGTTCTTTTAATCAAAACCACAACATTTACCATTCGATTTCACTACCATTCCAAATCCCAAACTCTAAATCACAACAACAAGCTACAATATCATCCTACTAATTAAAATCATCTTATAATACATAGGGATCTAGGTTTTGGAGATGGTATACCTTCCTTGAAGTGGTGGGAGGAGCTAGGAAGCCTTAAGAAGCTTTGAGAAGTCTTAGGAAAGCTTGGATCTTCAAGAAAAACAAGAAAAACTTCAAGTTAAAAACTTGAAAACACTATTCATAGTCTTCTTCTTTGATTAAATGAAGAAGATTGAGAAGGGATTAATGGCTTAAACTCATGATATAGCCCTAACTAAGCATGAAGATGATTAGGGAATTTACTCACCAATTTAGGAAGCTTGGATCTTGAATTTTTGAAATTTTTGCCCATTTGCAATAGTAAAAGCCGAGAGCATGATGAACCATGCCTTGGTTTCTTTTTGATTTTGATGAAAATGATTTGCTTGACTTGGTTGGCTTGGTTTTTGTGTTTGATTTAGTAAATTACCTAGTTGCCCTTGATTTTGTGTGGTTAAAAAGTCACCACATCTCCTTCCTTTCTTGTCATGCCTATGTCACCTTGCACATGTCATAATGCTCCCACTTGTCCACACCTTGTGGTTTGATGATGTCACAATCCCTGGCTTCTTGTACAAGCTTGTCTCTTGGTCACTTATTTGTTTTACGGTTCGCTTATCTTTCGTTCTCGTTTATCGTTTGAGGGATCATACCCGGGATCTTATTACTTAGGTTCCCTTAACCTTTCTTAATATATTGTATTCCTTTTATGATCCTCTCTTATAATCCTTTAATTTAAATCCTTTTTATCCTGTTACCTTATACTCAATTCTCTCCGTATCTAGTGGATTTCCGGGAAAATCAAAGTGTTCAGAATTGGATTCTGACGATCTTTACATACACTTATATACCACATAGAGTACTAATAATATCCCATAAGATCAATAACAGAACCCCTACATAGTGTGGCATGAACAGTTTTCTCATTCAGCAAAAACACTATTCATAAGGGTTTCAAAAATTTCCAAAAATTGGGGTTATTACAACTAGCTTACTACACTGCACTTGCTCTTAATCACCACTGTCTTACTCATTGACTATCTGTTTCCCTTTCCTACGCCTTGCCTCTTCTGCTCACATATCATAAGCCTCTATCAATATTTAACTCATACGATTCTATTCGACACATACTTCTGTCTACCCTTCGTTCACCCGAATCCGATTAACGGATTGAAAGTTATGCGATAAACAAGTAAATATCGAATATATAGACCGACAGTTAACCGACAAGTCACATATAACACATAACACGTCACATAATCAATGATATATCATTTACAAAGAAGTCTCGGGTCATAAATAGGCATTCAGATATTAAAAATGATTTTTAAAACATTTTTCGGAATTAAAATAGATCGTTGAGTCAATTTTGAAGTAATAAATAGGGTTCGGTTGGCCAATTCTGGCTTCAAAACAATTTCATAATAATTATCGAGCCTTGAAAAACAATTTAAAATAATATTTTAAAGCTCAAAACTATATTTCGGAATTTTTAAATCATTTTTAAATAATTAAATCTAATTAAATAATTAATTAAAATCAATTAATAATTAATTAAGTCAATTAATCAATTAATTTTCGAATTAATTGACCAATTAATCAATTAAAATTAACTGAAATTAATTAACTAATTAATTCAGATTTATTTTTGAATTAAAAATAATTTTTGAAATTAAAATAATAATTTTTAGAATTTTCAGAAATTAAAAATGAATTTTTTTATAATAAAAATAAATAGGAAATATGATTTTTGAATATTTTTAAAACAGGAATCCTAAATTTGCAAACTCTGGAAACTTCAGAGACCAAACTGCATTGTCCCCAAAAGTCCAGGTATCAAATGGTAATTTTACAGGGCGGTCGCCGGAAAATGCCCTGTCTCGCCGAAGAAGACGATCCAGGGATGCTCAGGCCACCACCACCTCCAGATCACATCTACAAATCACCAGGAATATAACCATGCCATCAAATCGACCTAACAGTCCCTGAGTTGGCCGGAATTTGGCCGGAATTTGGCCGAGAAGTTCGCCGGTTTCCGGAGAAATCGACGTAAACTTCAAATGACAACTCTCTTCTCTACAGACCTCGTTGATTTGTGAAACTTATACGAATAGATTGCAAATTTCACAGAGAACACAACCCACTATACCACAACATCTATCTATCCCGAAATAAGAAACCCCCAAATTTCAATTAAGAACATTCATACGGGTTATAAACCCTAATTTCAAAATTCGAAAATTAAACGCACTTTTGAGCATGTTATTGAACTCCAAATCAGACGTATGACATATGAAAATCATCAGGAAAACAAGCTCTACAACATGCAATCATCAAATCATACAAACAATCATCCGAACAAAAATTCATATTTTTAATAAAATTAATTCGAAAATAAATAAAAATATAGAAAATAAACCTTGATTTCTGCAGTGATTTGGAACACAGAATCTGATAGAACACCTCAAGACCTTTGGATTGAGTACTCGAGTTTTGAAAACAGAGATCAATAACACCTTCGTTTTGCTGCTTGATTCTTGGAAGATTATATGAATATAAGGTTTTTCTCTGGAAAATTGTATAATTAACTGTCTGCAAATGATTTTGATACGAAATAAAATACGGGAAAAGACTATTTATATTTACGGAAAAATAGTATCCCGTTGGATCATTCCGGATATAAAACGGTACGTTTGTTTATAAAAACTGATCCAAACGGTATCGGTTTTCGGGATAATTATCCCAATCAGTACAATTTGTACTGCGGTCTTGGTCTTAGCGCCTGGTTACACGTATTACGAAGTGATAATTGGGATAGTTTAATAAAAAGCTCCCGTTTATCGAAAATATGAGTTTTATTGATTTACCGAAACGAATATTGTATCGAAAATGTTGCGCCGGGACCCGCGTAGGACAAACCGTAAACCCAATCGAAAAAGCCGAAACATGGAATATGCTCGGAATATTACAATTAGTTTAGGAAGGAGTTCTCGGAAGAGTTTCGGGTTCCAAAAACGTAACAACGGATGACGTCAGTTTGTTCCCGTTTTTATAAAATAGATTTTAAATACCCGGAAAAAGATTTTATAAATTTCATATGATCCTTATAAATTCATAAATTGACATAAAAATAATTAGGAAGATATGACAATTATCTATATTTTATTTTTGACATATAAAAATTAAAATACTCAATTAATAATATTTTTAAACATCCAAACACATTTAACACTTAACACATAATTCACAGAATAGATACTGAACACATATAATAATTATTTATTAACAAAAATAATTACATGATATACCCCGGATATTACAGTCTCGCTTAAAACCCATAACCTTACAAGTTCAATGAACTCGCTTTTGACAAAATCGCCCCATGTCGGAAATAAAGAAAATTTGTATTTTATTCCGTGTTTCAAAAATACGAGAATCCCATAATCGTTTGTTCATTTTAAAAACTTGAGTCGTTACAGATTTTATCTTGTTTAGCTAGCATGACATAGGTGTCGTATATAATACATACATCCTTAATCTAATTAAGCATGCATCTTAATAAACTACTCTACACTACATTCATCATATGTGCATATATATATTGTAATATCCGGGATATATCGTGCAATTATTTTTGCTAATAGATAATTATAATATGTATTCAGTATCTATTCTGTGAATTAATTATTAAGTGTTAAATGTGTTTGAATGTTTAAAAATGTTATTAATTAAGTATTTCAATTTTTCTATGTTCCAAATAAAATATAGATAATTTTCATATCTTGCTAATAATTTTTATGTTGATGCATGAATTTATAGGGATCATATGAATTTTATAAAATCTTTTTCCGGGTATTTAAAATCTATTTTATAAAAACGGGAACCAACCACCGTTATCCGTTTTTACGTTTTTATAACCTGAAACTCTTCTGAGAACTCCTTTCTAACCTAATTGTAATATTCCGAGCATTTTCCATGTTTCGACTTTTTCGATCTGGCGTACGGTTTGTCCTGCGCGGGTCCCGGCGCAACATTTTCGATACATTATTCGTTTCGATAAATCAATAAAACTCGTATTTTCGATGAACGGGAGCTTTTTATTAAACTATCACAATTATCACTTCGTAATACGTGTAACCAGGCGCTAAGACCAAGACCGCAGTACAAATTGTACTGATTTGGATAATTATCTCGAAAACCGGTACCGTTTGGATCAGTTTTTATAAATAAACGTACCGTTTTATATCCGGAATGATCCAACGGGATACTAATTTTCCGTAATTATAAATAGCCTCTACCGTATTTTATTTTGTACCGGAAATCATTTGTAAACAGTATTTACATAATTTCTACAGAGAAAATACTATAATTATATTATGTTCTTCATAATCAAACACAAATTCGGAGGCGTTATCGATATCCGATTTTGGCGCACATATACTCAAAACGAAGCTACTGAAATCTAGAATCCAAATCTTCCATCAATTTTAACCCAGAAATATCAGGTGATTTTCTATTTAATTATTTATATTCGAATTTCTTGGTATTTAAATTATGAATTTTTGTACGGATGGTTGTTTGAATGATTTGATGATTGTATGTTGTAGAGCTTGTTTTCCTGATGATTTTGGTATGTCATATGATCGATTTGGAGTTCAATAACATGTTCAAATTAGGGTTTGATTCTCGAATTGTATAATTAGGGTTTATATTCGTTTGAATGTTCTTGATTAAAATTGGGGGTTTCTTAAATAGGGATTAACAGATGTTGAGAGATAGTGGGTTTTGTTCCCCTTGAAATTTGCAATCTATTCATATATACCTTGCTAATCGACGTTGCTTGTAGTGCCCGTAGTTGTGATTTGAAAGTTCACCGGAGTTCTTCGTTTCTAGGCACAAATCCGGCTAAATAAGAGTTTGTTTGCTTGATTTGTTTGCTGGAATAAGTTCCTGGCAATTACCCACACATTTCCCTGAGATTTTGAATCATTCTGAGCTATATGGTGTGTTTCCGGCGAGCTTGCGCGGCGGCGGGTCGCCGTTAATGGCTTCCCGGCCGTCCGCCGGCGAGGTTGAGGAAGGAGGGTGGTCGAATTGCATTTCGAGCCCCCCTAGTTTGGAAAATTTGCAAATTATGCACTTCTGTTATAAAAACCTACAAAAACCTGATTTCTGTTTTCAAAATTTATAAAAATGATATTTCTGATTATAGTTTATTTTCAAAAATTATTTTAAATATTTTAAAATCAATATTTTAATTCTGAAAATTATTTTTAGTTTAAAAAAAATATATTAATAAATCTAAATTACTTAATTAATCAACTTTAATTAATAATAATTATTCTATTGATCAATTAATTTAAATATTAATTGATTAATTAGTTTAATTATTTATTAATTGATTTTAATTGATTATTTAATTGGATTTAATTATTTAAAAATGATTTAAAAATGATTTAAAAATTTCGAAAAATAGTTTCGAGCTTTAAAATATTATTTTAAATTATTTCCAAGGCTCGATAATTATTATAAAATTGTTTCGAAGCCAGAATTGGCCAACCGAACCCTGTTTATTACTCTGAAATTGATCCAACGACCCGTTTTAATTCCGAGAAATGTTTTAAAAATCATTTTAATTACCTGAAAGCCTGTTTATGACCCGAGACTTCTTTATAAATGATATATCATTGATTATGTGACGTGCTATGTGTTATATGTGACTTGTTGGTTGACTGTCGGTCTATATATTCGGTGATTACTTGTTTATAGCATAACTTTCGATCCGTTAATCGGATTTGGGTGAAACGAAGGGTAGATGGAAGTGTATATCGAATAGAATCATATAAGTTAAATATTGATAGATATTTATAATGCCTAGCAGAGTAAGCAAGGCGTAAGAAATGGAAGCAGGTGATCAGAAAATAGAATTGACATGTAGAAAATACAACAAGTAATCAGAGGATAGAAGCGAGGCATAAGAAAAGCAGACGAGTGATTGTTGAATGGAGTCATTAGACAAGTACAAGTGAAGTTGAAATCGATTATGATAAGGCAAGTATTTCTAAACCTTTCTCGAAATATAATGCAAATATTCTCTTGTGACATACTGTTAATATCCAAAATAGTTCTGTTTTATACTGTAAATACTTTGAATTCTTCAGCCTTGAACCTGAGCCATATCATTTGATCTTTGAGCCGCAAGCCTTATTCTTTGTGAACCATTTGATTTACCAGATATTAAACCACACAAATACGATATTATTCCACAAATATATAACCATCATATACCAAACACTAGAACAAAATTATTTAAACATACAGAAACTTTTATACATATCCATACCTTGTGATATCAAAGTACCAAAACCTTGTAAAAACACTATTCATCTAATACCCGATTATCCTACCGGCTGGAGGCCACTTCTTTTATGTACTTTGACATACCCTTTCCGTAACCATGAATTTTTACCATGCTTTTATACAAATGTTTTATTGTTATTGATTATGATATGGTTTTATTGAATTCTATTGTTTATCATATGAACTGCTTTAGAATTGGATAGTTTTCTTTGTGTGGACCAGATTCGTGGTCAGACCATATCGATGGTCAAGTTAGGCCAATGTGTGCCTTGGATCCAGTAGTTAGAGCAATGCTGTGTGCTTTGCTCGAGGTTAGTGCATGACTGATCAGCAGCCTAACCTTGGTTTTAAAAACTTAAAATGAATATCCAATTCTATTGGTTGTTTAACAAGAAACTTGATTCCTTTGAATCACCCCGTTTATTATTGTTTAACCTCAGATATTGATAATATGACTTGCTGAGCTAGTTAGCTCACTCTTGCAAATCTTTCTATGTATTCTACAGTTAAGAAGGATACGGTTGATAGCGAGGTTTCCCAGTTCAATGTTCGAGCTAGGATTCCAGATTATGATTGATCGAGCTAGTAGGAGCTTATTGCATAAGTGAGATAGTAAGGTTGTAAGAATAATTTCATTTCAGTTGTAAATTAAATTAGTTGGGATTTGGTACGTTGTAATAAAGGTTAAGGTTGTGGCTTGTTTTTATACTTTAACCTGTTGCGATCCGTGGTTATGTAAAGCAGGGTCATTGCAAATAATATTTTATATACAGGTTTATATATTGAATATGTGTTGTGGACCCCAAACTTCTGACCTGGGTTTGGAGGGCGCCACATATATAAAGTGCAATAAATAAACGTGGTTGGTTATGGCTTCATCCTATGTGATCTTTATCAAGCTAATGACAAAGATCTAGGTCAATCTAAGGTAGAAAATAAATACATGCTAACTATTACTTGTCTTCTTTCTTGTATTGCTTCCTTGGATGGCCTCCATGTTGGATTACCCTTGATCTTCAAATATTCATGTTTTCATGTATATTATAAGAATGAAATATGAAAACTAATCTAATGAACTTACAAGAAGAACTCGAGTTACATTCGAGATTTAATAATTACAAGATTAAATGACATGCAAGCCGTATTTGAAAAACCAAAACCATTAACCTAAGGTCATAAGCCATAACCATCCACCATGCTCAATTAACACAAAAGAACATGGTAAAACACATAATCTGATCTTAATATATCATACCCATCATGATCTAATCATAAAAACCAAATATTGAAAAATATCAGAAAATTCGAAATTAAATCTGATAACATTAAATCGCAGATTACAGGGCCTAAACGACGTCAAACGCCTTACAGATCAGTCGATAATAACTTTAGTTATCTGTTACGTTCAGACGCTCGATTCCATATGAAATGACGTATTTGTTAGCCAAAATCGGACACCAGACACAGATTTCAGCAAACCCGCTGCATCCGATTCAGAATCGTATTAAATACGATTCTTATAATAAGAACAAACACAAAACATGTATACATCAGTATATATACAGATTATATAATCATCATATGAATATACAACTCTCATGAAAATCATATATTCAAAAAATATATATATATATATACATACGCATATATAAACATAACAACATGTAAAACATACAAAATCGCATACATAACAGTCATGGAATATTGTATACATGTTATCATCATAAAACCAGTAAACACATTAACGAATTAAACACTTTTCGCAAGTAGCTCTGATGCCATTGTTGGGTTTGGAGCACATAAACGCAACAAAAATAATAATTAAAAATGTGAAAAATCAGAATTTTCGAAACCCACTACAGGACATGCGAAAAATAGATATTTAATTCGTAAATCAGATTGTTTACCTTAAGAAATTTTACAAATTGGTTGACTAATGTAGATCCAAAACTTTTTCAATCACCACGCATCCCGCTCTCGCGATCTACGCTCTATCGGTATCCACACGAATACTTGAACTCAAGGATTGGATGTGTACTAACACAAACTCGTTTCTTCTTGATCTCTCCATCTTCTCTCTTGGTGGCTAGGGTTTTAGTAAAAGTCTTGCTTACAAAATCAGCCACACAAGAGATATTATATATAGAGTAGAAAAGAATTATAACTCCTAACTAATTAGGAGTTATTATTATTTCGAAATTCCTATTTGTATAATAATTAAGTCACACTTAATTATTTAACAAATGAATTTCATAATTAATATTAGTAAATTCGAATATCAATATTTATCTAATTAATTAAGTCATACTTAATTAATATTATAAATAATTCAAATTACTTTAATATAACTTAAATCCAATTTAAATTAAATCCTTCAAGCATTCTTTGTGTGTGACCCTATAGGTTATTATTACGTTGGCAACGAATTTTAAATCTAATTTAAAATCGTAAACAATGAGCGACATCTAGTAATATATCATTGATACCCAAGTAATAATAATTGAATCGGTGATCGATTAAACCTTTCGTGAATAATGTACAATGTAATATAATCCCTTTAACCAAATATTATAGATTAAACTGGAGGCATGTAATGTGTCATCCTCGTCAATATTTAATCCAGGTTTCCTTGATCAATGAGTAGACTATCATATCAAATTAACATTTGAGTGTGGTCACGCATTTCATAGTCTAGCTCACACAAGAGGCCAATAATATCACTCCTAAAATAGGAGGGTTAAATCACATCTAGATCATTCATATTTCTCATATGATTCATAATATACCCAATGTCCACTTTTATCATTATCCGATCAAGGATAATTTTTAATGGAATCAATGTATATTAACTCTCGTATAGAAATATAATGACTTCAGGTCTAAGGACCATTACATCATTATCACTGTGAGAATTACTTATGACACAACAAACATGTAAAATTTCACATTGGGTCTGTCCAACACCATGTACATATACATCTGCCTGTGTTTTTCACTTTAGTATCACTATACCTATGATCAATGAGATGTGATCATCAGTCAACAAACACATCAGTCTTAATGCATTATTATTATCCCTTAATAATAATACTCGACTAGGGACCTTTAAGAATATTGATACTATTCTCATAATCTCATTTCTAAGTCACGTACTTAGAGATATAGAATTGCATATCATATTCCAAGGATATTTATTAATCAAACATTTATATCGCAGTAAATTAAGAATTAATAAATTATAAAGGGAATAATCGATAGAACATAAACATTAATAATCCTAATGTCTTACACTAAAACATCATAGTGTTGTATTTAGGTCACAAACACTAACAGTTTATGCGATTTTTGAGATTACTCGGTGTGGATGTTTTTTAGAAATTTGATCAATTGCGATTTTAGAAAAAAAGTACACCGTCTGCACCCCTACTCCATGGATAGCCACCCTATATAATCGGTTCGGTAAATTTTTACCGGTTTGGTTGAGACTTATAACCGGGACCCAACCATTAAATCGATTCGATTTTTTGACTTTTCGGTTTCTGTTCCAGTTTTTTCCCTGATTTTCCCCAATTTCAGTTTCAATTCAGTTTTTTCTCAGTCCTGCCAACTCCTTAATTAGCCCCGTAGATCATTTCAAAGTTTTAGTAAGTTTTAGAACTGAAACGATATGAACATAAACATCACCCTAAACCTAAATTTTTAACCTCAAGACAAATAGCTGATCAGTTGTGCAATAACCAATATACGTTAGCATTTTATTTTTGATATTTTCTTTTGAAATAAAAGTTGTTCAGCAAAAAGATGCAATAGTAAGACTACAAATTTTAATTGAAGCAGAACAGTTCAGTCCATTTTCTGTTTTTTAATTCAATAAACCAACATGACATAATGACAATTACAGACAATAAAGGAAGTCGATGGATGTCCTCCGGCATTTGAACCAGTGAACACCCAAATGCGATTTCAGGCCTAACTTTTCGTCACTAATGCATTGTAAGATAAGAAAAAGTGAAAAGCAAAATCCAAGAATATGCATTGTTTCACTTTCCTATTCTTATAATCTTTTCAAGCTTTTCTTTCTAGCATCGATCTTCTTTTTGTCTGCGTTTTGTTTAGGCAACCCAACGATTTCCTTCTTTTGCGTAATTGGCACACTCGGTAAAGTTGTAGAGCCACTGACTCCTGTTTCTGTCATTGTACTGGTGGCAGCATTTGCTAGTTGATCTTGACCCCCTTTTGCTGCAGCATTAGTAGAAGTGGCCAATGGAGATGGTGGAAGTGCAGCAACTGTTGCGCCACTCTTTTGGTCGGCGCTAAGAACTGAAGTGTTGGTCTGGTCAACATTTAGAGCAGTAGTTGATTCGGAAATGGCTCCATTTTTAAACTTGGGTCTTGGCTTCATAGCATGACAATCAGTGTAAATCCTGCAGTTTCCCAACAGCTAGATGAGAAGCAGAGACAGTGTATCAATTGGGAAAAAACAATGAAACAAATGTCAAACGTTTGACAGGAATCTCCCTAACTAAATATGTCCACTGAACTCATGCCTTTAGAACTATGATACATCAGGAATTCATAGACTTAAAATACTCTAGAATAAGAGGACGGGGGGGGGGGGGGGATTTCTATATATTTGGAATATATCGTATGATAAAATTTGCATTCCCGAGATTAAACTGAAGATGCCCTCCTAATCAATTAAACAATTGTGCATAATTTAAAATACAAGAACCTATATCTCATTATCTTCGAGGTTTGATCTGCATTAGTACAGCTTATCTTCAATTTGAGGGCTGCATGACCTCATCAACTCAGTATAGCTTGCAGATTATAGGCATGATTTAACATCCGACACTAAGATCCTAAATAATGTACAAATGGCTCAAAGTTACGAGTAGGAGTATGCATGTAGTAGCCAGTGCGTGCCGCTACAGTGGTGGCATACACTTTTCATGCATAATTGATATAATAATCATTTCAAAAAGTTACAAGATCCAAACTTTTCAATTTTATATTAATTGCAGCTATGAATTTCACTCGAAATGACCAAGGAGAGCCAACATATAGAGCCTCCAGATTCCAAGAGCTCTAGAGTGCAATATCCACTAAAACTCAAGATTGTTTCTAAAACACTAAATAAATGTGTTGTGTAATTGACTAGAGGTCAAGAATATTACCCCAAAACTTAAGTACGCATGTTGTGGCCCTGTTTAGCAACTTCTTGAAGTATTTCGACAATCACAAAATGTTACTTCAAGTTAAAAACATAAAAGCTCCTAGGAATGCACTCTTTTAACTATATAAGAAAGTTACTTTTCCTAGCTAACTTAGCCAGGCAGGACTCAGGAGTGTTCACTTAAAGAGTAAAATGTGTAAACCTTGCCCAGACCATGAAACTTGGCCTCACCTGGCATGTCTAGCGTACTCATCATAATTATCAAGCAGCATCTTTCCAGCCTGCTCATTCAAAGCTGATCCGGGAAATGGCTCGATTAGTAAACATCTGACAACCTGTTCTCAAAAGAGAGTAAATTAAATATCAATAAACATAGCATCATGCTAAAGTACAGGGAAAAATATGAAACTGGACAGTAAAATTTTCAATAAATTTCAGAAAAATAGAAAAAGGACCCATAAACTTACAACAAGAACATGTCTCAATCCAAGACTTGGGTTCCAATCCTTTTTCAGTGTGTTGACACAGATCTCACCATTTTTAGGTGCAACGTTTGGATGGAAAATTTTGGTCAAAAAATAGCCTGAAAACAACATAGCCCTGTTATTTGCAGTTCAAAAATAAATTACAAGAACTCACTACGCACGGGAGACAACTTCTACAAGATTTAGATAGACAAATAAAGAGCAAGTTTTTATCTACATATAAGTAACAAGGGAACCTCTTTCATTAATGCGCCATTATATGTATCACTGACACTTCTTTGTGTTAAGGAAGTCGTCATGATAATTATTAGTAAAAAATTGCAGATCACAAAATTCTGGCAACAGACAATTTATATATGTAACACGAGAATTTCTGTCATTAATGTACCCCTGTATGTATAACTGAAACTACTTTGTGTTAAGGAAGTTATCCTGATAATAATTAGTAAAAATACAGATTACAAAAATTCTGGCAACAGACAACATGGCAGGATAAACATAAAAATGAAAAATATCAACATAAAAAACATGCATTGTACTTCCACTACATTCCGGATCAATGACCAAGTTAAGAGAACATGTAGTACAGTGTAAATAAGAAGTCTGCTAAAAGAAATAACAAATGCGGATTGTTCTTTGAAAAATCTTATGGATTAAAAGTGTGCCGCTACAGAGACTATGTTACTTTTAACTAGAGAAATATGATAATTCACGTACTAAATGCAATAAGCTAAACTTTTAATAAAGTCCAACCTCCCTGGTACCAGGATTAAAATCCTATTTTAGGTATATAGCTGACAAACCTGCGGGAGGGGAATGCGGAAAATCATGACCCAGTATCAACTTCATGCGGAAAACACCATTTTCGTAAGGAGTCCCAGCTGCAAGGCAAATGCAATTTGCAATTAGAACAGAGACAAACAAACTGGGAAGACATCAAAATTTATGTATAATCTGTGATACCTGGACCATCTATATCGGCAAATATGGTCGAAAAATCATCATCATTTACACCTACTTTAATGCCCTCCGGAGGTGTTTCGTCAAGATTTTTCAATTCCTTAGCAAGCTGCTTTATAACGTTTGGTGGAAGATTTTCATTTGTCGCCTGCATATTCAGACCAGTGCACAGGTAATTGGTTCAAAATTACAAAACGAAACTCTGTACCCCTGCCTATGGTTAGTACTTGTCACCCCCAAACAGCTCACACATTTATGCCAAGAGTTCAATGCAGGTTTTAACTTACAATGGTGGACTACTCGATAACTTTCATTAATATTAAGCTACCAAAACAAGTAAAAAGGTTATGTTTACAGATTAAAACAACTTGTAATTTCATATGGAGAGTACAACTAAGTCATAATATCAACCAACAAAAAGAGCCTAATGATTTTAAAAATATGCAAAGTAAATATAACCTCAAGATAAAGAAAGAAAGTACTCACCATTACCACACAAACTAGAATGATTCCTCAAAGACCTACTGTTATTGTGCCACTGAAAACAGGCGTCTTGAGGAAGGGAGAATAATGAATAGATCTGCGAGATGATCTGCAAAACAAGGAAGCTGTCCATATTAGATTAAAACCAAATTACACTACATAAATCTTGTCCTGAACAATCAGATTTTATTAACTGTTATTAATGCTTTCATATAAAAATTAATAAATTGATGAAACATTTCCGCAACAAAAGCAGCAACACTTGCAAATCATTACTAAACAAACTAAGATGACATATCAAAATTATAAGGGTTAAAGGAGCTTATTACACAAAAGACAGTCACACACATGTAGCAAGACTGGACTCATACTGTATAAATATGTCTATTAATAAGTTAGAACTAATTGAACTGAACAACCAAGTAAATTACCTGACCAAGCTTACTTCCAGGTACATACAAAATAAACACCGCATAACGTATTGAAGGATTGAACAAATTGTACTCAAAGAATCTCTACCATTATAGGTATTGTCTACCATCACAGGAAGACAAAACCTATAATTATATCTTCACAACACATAAAATGAGTCTGGAAAGATCGACTCAGACCTCCATTAACACTACCAAGTTATGCTCTTTTTACTCTAAATCCCATAAATCATATTAATTAAAACTGAATTCTATCACCTTCAAGAAATATTGGCAAATTATCCGTAATCAACAAGAACACAAGGGACCCAACAACCAATAGAACCCGAAAAACACATAGCTTTATATAATTCAACATTATAAAATCCCCTTCTAACCCACATTCTCATCAAATTCAGTATGCTTAGAAAAAAAACAATTAATTAGCTATACAAAAGGGTCAAAATCAATCTTGGATATATTGAATACACACAATTACACAATTGCCGCATAAAAAGATCAAATTTTGAACCTAAATCAAAGTAATAACAGACAACCCACCTTCAAAGTCATCATTTTATAATTGAAAACACCCAAAAGGATCACAATTTCCAGATTCAAATTTCAAGAATTATAACAAATAGGAATAAATTAACAAAACCCCCTTTAATAATTCAATTCAGTTTACTCTCAAAACAATTAACAAGAACAATTATAAATAATAATGGGAAGATAATCACCTCAAGTACAGATTAGAAGCCTGTTAGTGGGTTGTTTCTAAGTGGATTATTTCTAATCTTCTTCCAAATGATTGATGAAGAGAGAGAGAGAGAGGGTGAGAGAGATACAAGAATGTATGAGAGAGAGAGAGGGTAAGAGAGATAAAAGAATGTATGAGAGAGAGAGAGAAATGTATGTTTATTATATACGGCTTCTTTACAAATCTGGAATTTAATTTTTGCAATACAATTATTAAAAACTACGTCAATCGTCAATTTTTTTATTAATTTTTTCATGACCTGTAAAGTTTTGTAGCCGTTAGAAAATGTTGGGGATTCCACCACGCGTTGAAATGAGCGTGTCCTTCACACGGCGTACTCTTTTGGTAAAGGTGTTTGCTGTTTAGTTGACTGTCTACAGCCGAGCGTGAAAAATATTTATTATATTCCCAATATAAAATTTAAATTATTGATATTCTGACATTAACAAAAAAAATTTGTATTGTGTATATTATAATAAAAGGAAAATTAACTAAGATAGTATTTATTTTCTTAAATATTATATTAATATATTCCAAAAATGTTGAAATTTAGAAAGATTTTTCAAAATTATTATCAAATATATATGATATATTTAATACTAATTCTGTGAAATAAATAAATATATCGTGTGTAAGAAACTCAAGTGGTAAGTCTAGTGTCATTGTCATTCGATAAGGGCTCATTTGACATGTGTTAAAACATATACAAATCCCTCTTATAACTTGTAAGTTATTCGAGAAACAAATTCAATTATTCAAAAGATACATACTATTGAATTACTTAGTGCTAGCTGATGAAAAAATACGGGTCAGGTTGCAGATTAGGATATGTATAATCCTTGTTATCCGTCTTGAATGTCATTATTAGAAAATGTAAGTGGGCTTAAATTGTCTATGATGCATTATTGCACACATTTCTATCAGAGTTAATAAGTGTTCTTCGTTATCTTCGAGGATGATTTGGTCAATTAAAAATAATAGTATTACGTAACAAATCATTATAAAATAATTGTCAAGATCTGTATTAATATTTATAATCTATACTACTATAATAACTTGGCTGGGCTATAATTTAGTTCAACGATTATCCCCTAGTTTTGGTTATTAAAAAATTAAATAAATAGTATTAGATATCTGCTATATTATTAAATTGTTAAACTACTAGACATAATATACTTATCCTACTATATTACGATCACAACTTATTCTATTATTAAAAAAAAATAGTATTATATATCCGCTAAACTACTAAATTGTTAAACTACTAGACATAATTTACTTATTTTAGTAAATTAAATTACGACCACATGTTATCCAATTATTTTTATTATAAATTTATAATTATTAAAATTTTATATTAATATTTTAAAATTATAATATGACGAGATAAATAAAATTTTAAAATATTAACGGGAACCCGTTCGTGCCACGGGATTTAAGCTAGTAACATATAATAACCGGAATAGGATATAATTTGGTTCAATCACTATTTTAATTATTCCCTCTTATAACATGTTAGGAATCAAGTCTAAATTCTCGTGATAAAAAAATCACATTTGCATAATTATGTTAAAATAAGATGTAACCTCCAATTGCAAGTCGTCTTAAGAGATAGCCATATAGCCATGGGAGGAGTAACACATTAAATGATGTGGTTTTCGTAACATCTTCTGTGAGAAAGATAATAAACAGGTAACAATGCAATTATTCATTCAGAAGTCATGTTGACTCAATGGATAATCTACAATAGGATGACTAAGTTAAATATTCAATGCCATGTATGTTAGGTCACACACACTGTAGAAGGGGGTTGAATACAGTGTTTATCACAATCAAATCGAATTAAAGAACTCAAGTAACAGAAAAAAAACTTTATTCAATATAATAAACTCTATTACAATATAGAACCGTCCTCTCTCAGTGATGAACAAATATCACGGGAGCTGCTAGAGTTAAAATGAATATTATTCTCGATAATGATAACACTTATAGTGTAAACCCTATGTCTTTGTTTATATACTACACAGTTACAAGATAATCGCTAATTGATATGGAATATAATCCTGCTTCCTAAAATATATCAATCAGATATCTTTTCTTCCAAGTATTCTATTCTTCATAGAATTCCTTCTTCATGCATATCTCTTCTTGCGTTTGTCTTGATCTTCTTTCCTTTCAATCAGTCGCCTTCCTTATCTGAAAGTCTCCTTTAAGTCCTGATATTATCTTCTGATAAATATCTCCTGATAACTTAAGTTTTGACCACTTAAGTTCTGACTTCAGTATGAGTACTGATTTCCAGTTAAGTACTGATTTGTCCTGTTTAGGTAAGATCTGAAAACTAAACACAAATTACTTTAGACATGACATTATCAAATATATCTAACAATGTAATTCAGATTAAGTGGAGTGAGTCATCAACTACTGGTGAAGACAGAGTATCAACAACTATTTACATCAGTCCATCAACTGCTAAGCAAGTGACTGTCAGTGGCTAAGGAAGGCTGTAGCAAAAGACCTTCAATGGCTAAGAAGTTCTTAGTCGTATGGTTATCAAAAACTATGAAGATCTATAGTTACTAATAGTGACGTGACAATGGTCAAAACCTAAGACTGTCACAGCACATAGGCTGATGGGATTCTCAATAAAAGAAGATGAGTAGTCAAGATAAACTTGCATGTGATCTTGAATTCTAAAGAAGAATAAACATTCCATTTCCATGCATGGAAAATTTGAGAGGTATTCAAGGCTCTATATCAAGATAAAATCTATCCTCATTTGTCAAGCATCACGTGAAAGAGAATGAAGAAGCAACAGTGCTGGAACTCGAAAACTACAATATGTTTTGTCTAACAAACTTTGTAACTTGGTAATATATAAACAAAGTAGTAGCAGTGATTCACTCAAGAAATAGGTTTTTCATTTTCACAGAGTTTTAGAGAGATCTGTTGTGCAAGACATGCATGTACTATAACAAGATTAAGTCAAATTGATAGCCCTAACAATTAGTTGTATGATAATCTAAATTTACATTTTGTATTGTATTACTTGAGTCTGTAAAAATGTCAAAGATTAGATTGCAGTATTTTTCTGTAAATAGTCTCAAGCTTAAGAATAAACTCTGAAAGAAGATTAAGAAGATCATGTCTCAGAGAAATTGTGAAGAAGTTTGGAGTTGAATAAATCTGTTTTAGGAAAAATATTCTAAGTCAAGATATCTACAAGTCACAGATCAAGTCATATAGAGAAGTCATTCGAGAACTCCAGAATGACTTATCGAGAAGTCCAAAACAGTTTATAGAGAAGTCTCAGAGATATCGACAAGTCATTTCTGCATTAGAGAACTCATAGATATTGACAAGTCAATATGAAGATATGAAGATTGGAGATATCGACAAGTCAATTTTCTCATTAGAGATCTTAGAGATATCGACAAGTCAAAATGCCCATAAAGATCTTAGAGATATCGACAAGTTATTTCTACATGCAGAAATTTGGAGACCTCGACAAGCTAAGTTCACTTATAAAGAACTCAGAGACCTCGACAAGTCAAAGACACTTATAGAGAACTAAGAGATCTCGATAAACCATTATAATTATCGAGATGTCAGTTCTCTATAGAACAAACTGGAGATCTCGATATAAACCTCAAGTACATAATGCATATAAGTTAAATATTCAAGATTATCAATCAACAAACGATCTAATCAGCTAGATTGAAAAGTCTACAAAAGCAGCTTAAAGAGTGCAATATCAAAGGCCAAGATTAACTGATAAAGGAAAGTCACAGATCCACATTTGCAAAGATACACTAACCCATAAATGGAAATTTTTAGATATAACTTAAATTAGGGTTTAGTACATTCTATTGGATGTTGTGTAAACCTGTGTTTACTAATATATAAAGTAAACACTGGTCCTTTGCTTTTAAATTGTATCATACAGATCTAGTTTTCCTTGTAAATCTCTCAAGGAAGAAGCTGAGCTCTTTACTTACAAAGAACCCGGGATTTGTAGCAAAACACTAGCTTAATTTTAAAACAAAATTAAGTGAGTTTTGAAATATTGTGTGCATTATTTTATTTCAATTAACATAATATTACTGCATTTCTAATCTTCTTTGTTAACCATAACAAAAATTCAAAAAGCCTTAAAAATATCCAAAACACATTCACCCCTCTATGTTGTATTCATTACCTAATAAGTGGTATCTGAGCAAAATCTGAAAGAAAACAGATTAAAGATCTTGGAAGAATGAATACACAAAAGATTAGTATTATAAAGATACCAGCCTTTGATAAGACTAACTACACATTATGGAAAAAGAAGATGATGTTGTTTCTAAGGATGGCCAACCCCTTGTACATCTAGATTCTGAAGAATGGACATTTTATTCTTATGGAAAGGATTGAAGAGTCCACAGAAGGAGACATGGTCATTCGAGCTTACTATGGTCCTAAAGATCCTTCAACATACACAAACATTGAGAAGTAAAAAGTTTCTCTTGAGAGTGGTCTGTAATTAATTTTGATAGAGTCACTTGATAATGTCATGTACAATAACATTGTCAACTGTGACACAACCAAACAGATCAGGGAGAAAATAGAAATTCTGTGTGAAGGTACAGAGGAAGTTAGATCCAACCAAAGGAGAATACTGGTGTCTCAATATGAGGGTTTCATGGCTAAACCTAAAGAAAGTATAATTGATGTCTTTGAAAGATTCAACAAGCTGATTAATGACTCGCAGCTTCATGACAAATACTATAAAGCTGAGGAAGTTAACTTGAAGTTTTTGCTCACCCTTTTTATCATCTAGAACAAAAGATTCCAGCTATAAGAGAAGGGAGAGACTTGAGCAGAATGACACTTGAGGTTTTGTATTGTTAGTCCCAAAGTATCCTAGAAGGGGGGTTGAATACGATACCTACAATCTTTTTCGATTCGTTTACAAGTTCTTCGTTATAAGTACGGAATCAAAATAGACACGAAACAATTCGAGGAATATATTGTTTTATTAATATAATCCTTGAGGTTGCTACAATCTAATCAATGAATTGATTAGCTACAATAAATTCAACAGCACAACACTATGTTTACAAGCTTCATAAATGAGGTTCTTTAATGGAGCTCCCGTAAACACTTTCTGTTGAAAACTGAAGAAGTTAACCAACTGAATAATACATTCAATTGCTGCTTTATAGTCTTCAATTTACTTTGGACAAGTGGCATTATTTTAACCACATATTCCTTAGAATTGCTACTTTGTATCAATAAAAATTCAACCAAGTACAGTTACTTGCGACCTGTTTACATAGTTACTTACGTCCAAAGTAATTGCCTTACCAATTTTATCATATACTTTTACTTGCGACCTAGATGTCACAGTAGTGTACTTGGACAAATTCTCATGAACTTACTTGCGTTTCTATTCACCCTGTATACTAAGTTACTTGCGCCCTTAGAATTTTCCTTGTGCAAGATACTTGCGACTTGCCTTAGAAATATTCTTGTTTCAAGATACTTGCGACTAGGAGACTCCCTGTAGAGTTACTTGCATCCTGTGCCTTAACATTTTTTTATTTGTAAGATACTTGCGACCTGGATCACTAGTATGGACTTTTGATTTAGCCAATTTTCTCATTCAAGTTACTTGCGACCTGAATGTCATAATAGAGACTTTTGACTTAGACAGATTTCTGCAGCAACTTACTTGTGACCCTATAACCCTAGTAGGTTTACTTGCCTTTGAGAAAAACTAGTTTCCAATAACTGTATCAATATCTAATGTTATTTTTGTATAATTAAATCAAACCCTTTCTGATATGTTGATGCTTGGTGCACTGGTCTGGTTCACAAACAACTAGCATGAACTGGTTTAATTCAATTCCCTTGATAATTCTGAACTGATACATCTTGGTTGATTATTCATTGCTTCAAACACCGAACCCCTGATCTTTAATACTTCAAATAAAACTATGTAACTGATATTGGAAGTCCTTTGATATCTTATTCATCATGAAGGCGTGAACATATTAATGAACTTATTCCCATGACTTGATTGTGGACTTAGAGAGTCATTTGCATCTTTTGATTCTTTGTGTATATCATGTCTTCATCTTTAGGGTTCCTGTACTTCACAATTTTAATATTGTTTATCTGTTTCTGTTTTATGTTGAGTTATAATTCCTCGATTACATGTTACATTACATTATGCTTTACAATCCCCCCCTATTTGATTGCTAGAGTTCGACAAGCAAATCCCTAAGGATAACTCAACTGACGATAAGAAAAAGTATAACCTCAAAATAAATAAAGATATTAAATACATTCTGGATTACATATTCAATTTCCAGATTTATTAAATTATAAATTACAAAGAAGTGTTCCTCTAGCCTGAACAAATTATCTAGGTCTTCTTTGTCTTTGTCTTCTTGGGCTTCTTGCCTTGACTGTCTTCTCCTTCTTGAGTAGATTGAGTCTGAACAGACTTTCTTTTGGGAGCTTTATTTTTAGGATATGTTGATTTTGTTGATTCTGGGAGAGATGATCCTTTGCTTCTATTTAGAAGGTCATCCAGTCTAGCTTGGACCAAATCACGAGCTTCTACTTCCGGTGCATTAATGGGAGGTGGATTATTCAGCTCATTAAGCATCATCTAAAGATATTTGACTTTGGAGCACTTAGGAACAAGATCAAACAACATTGTAGATCTTTTAGACATTATGAAGATTGTTATCCTTTTAGGATGTCCTCGTACTCTCTTGGTGTCGTTGATTGTTTCTTCTTCCACCACTTCATCAAGTATCTTTATGATTATGATAAAAACAATCTTGTCCTTCTTATATGTGGAGAGTTTGACATCCATTAAGGCTTGATGTATTGCCTCTGATCCGCTTGTTCTGAAATCATTGATCTTAATCTTTGCTTTATTAATCTGAAAGACTAGTTCCCCTTCACTGTCAGTGCTGATGATAGGTTCACTATCTTTCAAAAGATTAATTTATGGCTCTCATTGATGAACACCGTCTCATAATAAGCTCTTTTAACTTTCTTCATGTCCTTCTTTGTTTCCCTGATCATTTTGTCATTGAGCCTATAAGCATATAGAACTTCAGCAGCTTTAAGTTTTGCTTTTAATCTCTTGACTCCTAGTGCTTCCAGATTTGCTCTTTTGCTCCTGAGTTGAATTTCCAGGAAAGTGAGTTGTAGAAATTGAATGGATCTTAGATGTTGATCAGATATGGTGATATTTTGCATCCTACCATCAGCAAATACTTTGATCATAAATAGAGTGAAGAATGCTTGAGGAGATACATCCATCATCATCTTCCGAAGCTTGTCTCTGAAGTATTCATTCTCATTTGATTTCAACCATGGAATTTTTGATGCTAAAACAAAAAATTCCACTATATTTAGCTTCTTCAGTACACTAGTAGAGATCTTCATTTGGAGTCCATCTCTGTGATTGATAGTGATCTTCCATCCCTTATTTAGAATATTCACAGTGGTTCCAGTGATTATCCTATTGAACTGATCATAGAACTCATGAATATTTGGATAATCCACTTTGTACTTCTCTACAGTGTTCAGAAGATTCCTGTTGTCAGGGTCTAGTTTGTGATAGCTTTCTGGTTTGTCCATTTTCCTTTTGATCTCATACCATTCACTTCCTCTCCTTTTAGCTCGAAGATAAGATTATCTTGCTTCTCTGGCTTCCCTTCTTTATATTGCTCTCTGTACTCTAGCTCTTGATCTTTCAATATCTTCTTGAATTTCTTGATAGGATCGATTGAGCTTTTCTGACAATCCATAGTACAAACAGTCATCCGAGAAAACATCTTCATCTTCAAATTCTTCGTCCTCAGATATGAACTTTCTCTCTTCAATAATCACTGCTTCAGCTCTGGGTTCAAAACCCTCTGGAACATCGCTTTCATCTATTTCTCCTTCCTCCAGCTCATACTTTGAGAATAGGGGCTTTGGAGCATATATTTCTGACAGAAGATCCCTTTGAGTCGTGATGACTTTGCTTAGGAGATCTTGTTTTGAAGTTGATTGCTCCACCTGAGTTGCAGACCTCTTCTCAGCAGCATGTCTTGCTTTTAACAACACTATTTCATCAATCCTCTCTTCTTCTTCCTTTTCTTCCTGAATTTCATCTCCAAATTCATCATAACCAGAGTCTGCTGTTTGAAAAGCATCCTGAATTAAGTTCACAGCTTCAGCTACTTTTTCTTACTCTACCCATTTCTCCCCCTCAGTTGTGTTATCCTTCAGAGTTGGGGTTGATTGAGCAGGCAAGATCAAGATAGGGATCTCTTGTGAAGATGGTTCTGAAATAAACACTTGCTTGCTGACTAAGGTCTTTGGCCCACTACCGGCAAGAGCTGTTTCGGTGGAGACAGGGATTGGCGCTTGCATGCTAACGGAGATCTTTGGATCAGTATTGGCAATTGTCTTTCCCTTTCCAGAATGAGAGAGAGATTTCTCCACGAATTTCCGTAAACTGGAAAATGATGCTTGTTGAAGTTCAAGTTGTTCGGAAAGACGGGCAATCTGATGATCCCTTATAGACAGTTCATTCTTGATATATTGATCCTTGAGAGCCAGTTGTTCTTTGAGATAGCTATCTTTAAATGCTAACTTCTCTTTAAGGTAAGATTTTGTTACATACTATGACATTTTTGTAGGTGTTGTTTGGGAGGTAGATGTCTCACGGGCTTCTTGCAGTGTATTAGTCAACTCTCTATCATTCGATTTAGGGATTTGTGTTTCACTCACCCTCACGGATACACTCCTCTCATAGCTCCGAGATCCAGAAGATGTACATGCAGAAAACACTAGATCCATCCTTAAGGAGGTCAGCAGTGGTGCAATAGGAGTTCACGATTCCCGATCCTTGTACAAGATAAGTTGTATGTCATCCTGAGATGACTGTTCCAGAGTTGGAATCTCTGTGAGGATCACTGAGGTCGTCATATGTGGCATCTGTTCCTCAGCTTCCTTAAGTGTCGGTGAAGACACTTTTCCTGTAGGCTCACCAGGTGAAATCGGTTCATCGCCAATGGGTTTCCGATCCGCACCTATGTCAGATTCCCTTGTCCGCAGATGCATCCAGGTTTATTAGTCCCGGGGAGGTAAGTGTTGTGCTAGATGTGGCAGTGATTACAACACTCTCTCCTAACACCTGTGAAGCCAGTTGATCCATTGAAGGACCTTAAACATGATATTCTAACCGTAATATGGTTGAATTCCCTGTTTCCGTCAATACCTCCTCACCAAATAATGCTCTTCTAATTGACTTATTTAAAACTTCAAGAGCTTGAGTATTGGATAGAGTGTTTGACTCATCACAGGATGCCTTAGCTGACAGGCGAATTTCAATAGACCCACCTTGTTGAGAAGATAAATCCAGTAACTGTTTATGTGCCTTTTCAGCCATTGTATCTTTTTGGGAAGATATATGGGAGGTTACAGTTGTCTCAGGGGGGTTACTACTTTGCTTCAATAGAGACAGAGTTGTGGGTTCATCCAAGGTACCTTCCTTATTTGCTGCATCATTTGCAGTTTCTCCCTCTACACTTATAGGATCATTAAACTCCAGGGTTTGGGCTATGAGATTTTGAGATATGTTTGTTAGCTCTAGAGGGTGGTTATGAATTTGCGGGAAAAAAACTCATTGCCTCATGATAGTAACTGCTCTTGAGCAAGTTATGTGCGAAATTCAGCAAGATTAATTGAATCTATATCTACTAAATCATCAAAAGTAGTGCTCATAGAAGATTCATTCATACCTGCGAAGTCTGGCATGTAGACATCTATCTCTGATTGAGTTGGCTCGGCTTCTTCTTGATGTGTAGTAGCTTCAGGTTGAGAAACCTCTTCTATATGTTCATCAACTACAGGTTCTTGATCAACATCCATTGGTTGAGCGTCAAGGTTAGGCTGAGGATCTGCTTCATGATCACCCTGTCCCTCTACATCATCCTCATTTGCATCATCAGGTTCTAGATTATTGGGTTCATGATCATCTTCATTCTCAGATTCAGGTCCTTGATTAAAGGAGTCAAAGTACTCTTATATGAAGTCTGTCACATGAATGGGGTTGTTGTTGGAATAGAGATTTTGTCTGTACAACCTACCCACCATTTTAGAAGACACAACTTGAGAACTTATCATATTGTCACTATGAACCAAGGCCTTCTGAGCTTTTGTGAGCTTAGCATTGAGAACAATCTGGAGGAACCTACCATATAAGACGTAATCATTTTGTTGTGCTTGATTCTCTAGTATCTCTTTCATGAACAGACATCCAAAATTGATGTGAATGTTCTGAGCAACATCCACTCCAACTAGCCTCATGAAATGTGTTAGTCCATGAAATCCACCAGTCTTGGGAGACAGACAGATGACAGATTGTTGAAGAATAGGTTCCAAGGCTTGGGTAGATGACTTTTATTAAAATGCTCTCATTATGCCCCTGAAGAAGCTACAAACTTCAGAGTCTCTTGGCAAAGCATCAAAATCATTCCGAGGAAAGTGAAGATGTTCATTGAAATCATCCTCAATGATTAGTATCATTTCATCTTCAATAGGAAACATGAAGCTTACCTGATCTTCATCTGATATGTCCAGAGCTGTGGTGTGAACGAGTCTGAGGAGCTCAACATTTAATTGTACATTCGTAGTTAAGGCATATTGCACAATTGAGTGCTCATTTAAAAATCGAATCCAATTTTCAAAATAGCCTATATGAGCTGGATTATGATTTATAACCGAGACATAATTTGTTTTAGGTATCGTAATATTATCCGCCATTTTATTAAAAAAATGTGAATAAAATTTTGACCAAAAACAAATTTATTGTGCAAAAAAAAAACTCACAACTGATGTAATACACAAATTAATACAGAACAATTATGGAATAATAAACTAAGCCAATTGAAATAAATAACCAATTAACTGATTTAAACTAAGCCAAACAGTCCCTTAAGTTCAAGAAAACCACAATCTTCGATCTCAAAACCTAACCGGTGAAATCACAGGTTTTTATAATCAAAAGAAAGAGTATGTTGTGGGCTCCAAGAATCTATAATTTTTTTGAAATTTGGATAGAGTTTTTATATGGATTCAATTGATTAAAAAATTTCTCCTTTTTTCGCCCTTACTTGCGTTGTGTGTGTAATCATGTGTGTATATATGAAAATGAACTGAATTACGCTGATATACACTACAAACCACTCACAAAACAACTCAAGTGAGTTACTTGCGACTACTGTGTATAACAGTGCGCAAGTAACTATTCAACACTATGAAACCACAGTCGCAAGTAACTAGATAGTGAAATTTAGGTGAATTACTTGCGCTCCCTTGGTGCTAGATCGCAAGTAACTGAGATAGAGAATTTTCTTAACTTTACCTGTGACCAGAAGCTAATCTAGGGTCTCAGTTCGCAAGTAATTGACCTTAGAAAAAATCCAAGTTGTTACCTGCGAGTGGAGTCCCTAGTGACAAAGGTTAACACTTAAAAAAATGTTCAAGTATTTACTTGCTACCTTGGTTTCCCTATGGTCGCAAGTAACTGTCTTAGGCATTTAACTTTGTCAAATACAATTTAATTTTAATAAAAACACAATAATTATCATTAACTGATAAAATTATATTTTCATGGAATAAATTATGCTTCTATTTTCAAATTAATTTTAGAGAACTCTTTTAAATATCAAATAATTTAAAGTTCACTAAAACTAATAAATCATAACTTTGATCGATTATATTTGAAACTTTTATCATTAAATTGATAAATTTTCAAATAGTTATATCAAAATTATGCTGCATCAATTTACTCATACTTAACTAATAATGATTAAATTATTTTCAAGCAATTTATCAATATCAGTGTGTTAACATATTTATCAATTAGATAGAATCACACAAATATTTGAAATACGAGAAGTAAATAATGACACATAAATCCACATGTCCTTAAAATATTGACATTAAATAACAAGTGGATTTATTTGAGACAAATTACAGTTATTGATTCCTAATTTGTTAATTAGAAAGATTTAACATCCCAAGTTCACTAACCAACTTAGAGAAAGTATTTTCATCAAGTGGTTTTGTGAAGATGTCTGCAATTTGATCCTCTGTGGGTATAAAATGTAATTCCACAGTGCCATTTGTGACATGCTCTCTGATAAAGTGATACCTGATATCAATGTGCTTTGTTCTTGAGTGATGAACTAGGTTGTTTGAGATTTCTATTGCACTTATATAGTCACAGAATATTGGAATCTTAGATGCCAACAGACCATAATCCCGGAGTTGGTTCCTCATCCACAAGATTTGGGCACAACAGCTTCCAGCAGCTATGTATTCAGCTTCAGCAGTTGATGTGGACACTGAGTGCTGCTTCTTGCTATGCCAGGATACCTACCTTCTTCCAAGAAACTAACAGCTTCCTGAGGTACTTGTTAGTCCCGCAGTATCATAGAAGGGGGGGGGGTTGAATACGATACCTACAATCTTTTTCGATTCGTTTCAAGTTCTTCGTTAAAAGTACGGAATCAAAAATAACACAAAACAATTCGAGGAATATATTGTTTTATTAATATAAACCTTGAGGTTGCTATAATCTAATCAAATTATTGATTAGCTACAATAAATTCATCAGCATAATAATATGTTTACAAGGATAATAAATGTGAAGCTTTAATGGAGTTCTCGTAAACAGAAATGTGTTGCTCGAGAAGATAACTGACTGAACGAACATTCATTCAATTTGATTTGTAGTCTTTCAAAATTCAGTGGACAGGTGGCCAATTCTTGTCCACACAATTCATTAATTTTGCTGCATGCATTTCTGTGAATAATTCATATATGGCGACAGCTCTGTGACGACAAGATCTCCCCTGTGTCTCCTCTTTGGCGACAGCTCTGTGGTGACAAGATCTCCCCTGTGTCTCCTCTGTGGCGACAGAGTTATCTTGTGTTCATCTGTGGTGACAACCTCTGTGGCGATAGAGTTGTCTTGTGTTCATCTGTGGTGACAATCTCTGTGGCGATAGCTCTGTGGCGATAGAGTTGTCTTGTGTTTATCTGTGATGACAATCTCTGTGGAGACAAGCTCTATGGAGAAAGTTGCCTTGAGCATTTGTACTATCACCTATGTGGCGACAAGAACTTCTGTGGTGACTAGTATAGAGAAATCTGTCATGACTTAGAGTATTTTGGCTCTTTGTCAAACCATTCTTCAATGTATCAATCATTTTTCTTCTGTTAATTGAATCAAAATACTTTCTTGAATGCTGATGTTTGGTGCACTGGTCTGGTTCACAAACAACTAGCATTGTGAGGATCCTAATTCAATTTGTCTTGTGTTTCTGAGTTGATACAGACTAAACCCTTGATCTGTAACACTTGAAATCAATTCATGCAACTGATGTCTAAGGCCCCTTGATGTCTTATTCTTCATGGCTGCTTGAACATAACAATGAACTTCTTCCCATGATCTGTTGGAGGACTTAATGAGTCAATCACATCATTTGGTTCTTTGTGTTTATCCTGTCTTCATCTGAAGGGTTCATGTGCTTTACAGTTTAATATTATTTATCTGTTTATGTTTTCATGTTGAGTTATAAATCCTCGATTACATGTTACATTACATTATGCTTTACAGTACTTTTCCGGTCAATCTTATAACCTGCAAAATCTGAATTGTATAGCCAACTAGGTTAAAACCTATACCTTTAGGGTACCAAATACCAAGATTTGGAGTCCCTTTAAGATACATAAATATCCTCTTAACAGCTATAAGATGAGTCTCTTTTGGGTCAGCCTGAAATCTAGCACATAAGCATGTTACAAACATAATATCTGGCCTACTTGCTGTGAGATAAAGTAATGAGGCTATCATACCCTGTAGCTTGTGATGTCAACTTTCTTACCAGTTTTATCCTGATCAAGTTTAGTGTCTGTTGGCATTGGAGTCTTTGCCGAAGTTGAATCTTCCATATTGTACTTCTTGAGAAGTTCTCTGATATACTTGGATTGACAGATGAATATACCATCTTTCCTTTGACTCACTTGTAATCCAAGAAGATAGTTCAACTCTCCCATCATGCTCATTTCATACTTACTCTACATTAGCTTAGAAAATCTCTTACAAAGATCATCATTAGTAGAACCAAATATAATGTCGTCAACATATACTTGAACTAATATCATATCCGATTTATATATTTTGTGAAACAGAGTTTTATCTATAACACCTCTAGTAAAACCATTTTCAAGTAGAAATTCAGAGAGAGTGTCATACCATGTCCTTGGGGCTTGCTTAAGACCCCAGAGAGCTTTGAATAGAAAGTATACAAAATCAGCCAGATTTGGATCTTCAAACCTGGAGGTCATCCTACATACTCTTCTTCTTCTAGCTCCCCATTCAAGAATGCACTCTTCACATCCATTTGATAAACCTTGAAATCTGAATATGCTGCGAATGCAAGAAACATCCTGATTGCCTCAAGCCTAGCTACTGGTGCATAGGTTTCATCATAATCTATACCCACTTCTTGAGAGTAACCTTTAGCTACCAGCATGGCCTTGTTTCTCATTACAATGCCATTTTCATCTAACTTGTTTCTGAATACCCATTTAGTGCCTATCATTGACTTGTCCTTTGGTCGGGGTACCAGCTTCCATACCTTCTGCCTCTCAAACTGACTGAGTTCCTCTTATATATAAATAACCCAATCTTGATCTTCAAGTGCCTCATCCACATTCTTAGGTTCCATTTCTGAAAGAAACCCTGAAAAGTGACATTCATTCTGAGTGGCATGTCTAGTTCTCACCCCTGTGTCAGGATCACCAATGATCAATTCATAAGGATGGTTACTGTTCCAAACTCTTTGTTGAGGCAAATAAGATCTTGGTGTTTCCCCTTGTTCAGCATGATGTTGAGTGTGAACTGTAGATCCTTTTCCTGCTCCCCTTGAGTTACTGCCACCATTACTTGATGATTCTGATCTTTGAGTGGTAGTTCTTGAAGGTGTTCCTGTATGATTATCATAATCATTGTTTCCACCATTACCACCACTTGATCCAGAATCATCATTTCCATGTACTATAGGTATAGCTCTAGAAATCTCAGGTTCTTTTATATCCAAAGGATCATCTGCCAGATTCTCAAATTCCAGAGATTCAGAATCCGTTTCTCTTTACAGGCTTGCCAACTTGGTGTCGTCGAATGTTATATTAAGGCTTTTAATCACCTTCTGATCAATGATCATATAAACCCTATAAGCTTTAGATTCCAAAGAATAGCCAAGAAATATGCCTTCTTCCGCTTTAGCAGCAAACTTTCCGAGATGCTCATTTCCTTCTTTTAGCACAAAACGCTTAGCTCTAAACACATGAAAGTATTTCAGTGTTGGTTTCTTGTCAGCCATAATCTCATAAGGAGTCTTGTCATGATCTTTATTAATCAGGGTATGATTTTGAGTGTAACATGCTGTGTTGACAGCTTCATCCCAGAAGTAGGTAGAAAGTCTTGATTCACTTAGCATAATCCTTGCTGCTCCAACCAAGGTTCGATTCTTCCTTTCTACTACTCCATTTTGTTGTGGAGTTCTTGGGGCTGAGTACTGTCTCAAAATACCTTTCTCAGTACATAATTCATTTAGAAATGCATTCTTGAATTCTATCCCATTATCTGATCTAATCTTTTTGACAGGCAGTTTCGCTTCCATCTCAATCTTCTTTATATGATCCACTATCAACGGAGGCGCTTCATCCTTGGATTGCAAAAACTACACCCATGTGTACTTGGAGTAATTATCGACTATCACTAAAGCATATTTTTTCCTTGATAGTGACAACACATTCACTGGACCAAATAAATCCATGTGAATTAACTGAAGAGGTTCAGTTATGCTTGTCATTTCCTTGCTTTCATGTGATGCTTTCTTTGATTTCCTTTTTTCATATGCTTCACAGAGTCCTTCTTGACAGAATTCCATCTATGGTAGTCCTCTCACTAATTCTCTCTTAACCAGAGAGTTCATTGTCTTGAAGTTCAAGTGTGAGAGCTTCTTGTGCCATAACCAACTTTGTTCTGATGAAGCTTTGCTGTAGAAACATCTCATTACTCCATCACAGGTACACTTCAAGTCAGCTACGAAAAAATTACCTTTCCTTACTCTCTGTAAAGCAAACTTTTCATCTTTCCTGTGAGTGATCAAACATCTTTTTGGTCTAAAATCAACATTGTATCCTTTATCACAAAACTGATTGACACTCAGAAGATTATGCTTCAATCCTTCCACAAGAGAGATATTTTCAGTGATGACATTCCCAATTTCCAAATTGCCATATCCATTAGTAAATCCTTTACTGTCATCTCCAAAGGTAGCTATAGGGCCATCTTTCTCAACCACACCTGTGAGCAGGGACTTTTCTCTTGTTATGTGCTTAAAACAACCACTGTCCAGAATCCACATGATCTTTTCCTTTCTTACCTTACCCTGCAAACATAGATTGATTAAGAAGAATTTGGTACCCAAGCTTTCTTGGGTCCTGAAGGTTTAGGAGTAGAAACAGAATCAACAAATGAAACCTTAACATGCTTCACTTTCACTTTGACTGACTCCTTCTCAGTGCTAGTCTCAACAGAGTTGTTAGACTTAGAGATAGGAGGTACTAAAGTCTTGGCCTGTGTGTGCTCATTACTCATGCTTGTCTTAGTGTCAGTATAAGTGCTAGCAGTTGCATGAAAAGCTTTGAAATATTCAGACATTGTAATAAATACACATGGCATACATCCAACTACACCATATGGCTCATGAAAACTAGGCATGTTAGGCATGGCAGGCATAATAGAAGTTGCAACAGATTCTACTTAAGCTTTTGTGCATGCACGTGTAAGGTATGCAGCAGAATTGCAATTATTACATAACTTTCTAGATGCAAATGTGGAAGATGCAAAATCAGATTTCTTATTTACACTTACCTTGTCATTCCTGTTTTTCTTAACCTTAACCTTAGCACTCTCACCAGTCTTAGAGTTAGCTATTGGGCCTGGTTTCTTAAGTGTGTCAGGTTCTTTCCTATCCACCTTATTACCTAGGTCAGCTATGGATTTAGCTTTACTAGCTGGAGCCTTAGGAGTCTTATGGGATTCCTCTACCTTCTCCTTCTCTTTGTCTTCATCAATCAATTCCTCATTGATTAGGAAACTTACTTCATCCAAAGGTTCTGAAACAGGCGCAGTGAACAAAGGAGATACAACATCCTTAATAACATATGGTACCTTTTCTGGGAAAAACAAGTTTATCTCAGATACACCATTATGCTTCTTACTATTCAGCTTAGAATAGTCAAGTCCTATTGAAGTCTTAGATTTAAATCTTTGAATGTCTATTATCTCCTTCTGAGTCAAAGTTGTATTCTTAAAAGCCTGTAACTTCTTTTCTAAGTCAGCAATTTGGGTTCTAAGAATGACTTCTATGTCTGCGTTGCACTTAACCTTATTCTCTAGATATTCATTCTTTTGTTTAAGGTCTTCTAAGCCAACTACAAGCAATTCTAGTTCTTCATTTCTAAAGGTTAAACTCTCAGTCTTAAGAACTAACTTATCATTTTCAAGTTTATATGCATGTATGCTTGTATGAACATTATACAATTCGAAAGTAAGTTCATGCACAGTAGATTTGTATTCAGACATAGACATATCAATAGTGGTAAGTTCAGGAACCTGAGATGATTGTGGTGATTCCTCTGCAGAGTTTGCCATAAGAGCTAGATTCACATACTCTTCCTCTTCATCCGAATCAGTATCATCCCAACTTTTTCCTTCAGCAATATATGCTTTTCCCTTTTCCTTAACCACATAAGCATTCAGCTTCTATTTCAGCTTCTCATTCTTCCTCTTCAGATCTTCATAAGTTTCCTTCTTTTTATAGGAATCATTTCCTTTTGCTGCTTTGGGTTTTCTGTAATCAGATGCAAAGTGCCCCAACTCATTGCAGTTATAACATCTTGTTTTGCTTTTGTCTACCCAACTTGACTTGTAGCCTCCTCTGGAGCTTGACCCTGGTGAGTAACTTCCTTTCTGAAATCTCCCTGATGAACCCCTTGGTTTATAGTTGGGTTTCCTTCTGAATCTAAAATGACTAAACTTTGCAGTCATGTATGCCATAGATTTGTCCTCCAACTGTTCAAGTTCTTCCTGAGTGTAAAACTCACCTTCATCCTCTGGCTCACTATGAGCAATTTCAGCTACAAAAATTTCCTTAATTGTTGAGGAGGGTGCAACCTTGATTTCTTGGGTTTCAGGTTCACAAACTACAAGTACAGTGGTTTTTACAAGTGCCGTACTCTTACTGTCAATAGAACCAAGTCCATAGATAATAGCTCTCTACTCTTGCTCCAGTTCATGGGTTCTTAGCTTTCCATAAATCACATCCAGGGACATGGTAATAAAATCCGCCCTTTCCCTGATTGATGTGTTTTTTTGGTCTAGGTGAACTGGGAGAGTCAGCATAAACTTTCTGTTAGACTCTCGTATTGGATAAACTTTCCCTTGTAGCTTTAATTCACTTAACAATCTTGTATATCTCTCAAAGAGTGAAGACAGTATTTCTCCAGATTGAAGTTTGAATGCCTCATACTGAGTAGTCAGAATATCCATCCTGTTCTCTTTGACTTCTTCCGTGCCTTCCATCAAAAGCTCAATAGTATCCCACATATCTTTTACACTATTACTTCCTAGAAGTTGATGGCTCATATCATTATCGGCCGATTCCACAATTATGAGTTGAAGACTTGTGTCCAGATTTATCAACTCCTTGTCAGCCTCCGTATATTTAGACGGATCCCTGGGAGTAGACGAGGAAATAATTCTTACACCAGTAGCAGTAGTAGATTCAACAACTACTTCCATCGGGACATAAGGGCCATTCAGTAATATCCCAATGTAAAGTGGATTCGAAGCTTTCATAAACAACATCATCTTCTTCCATAAGTTCTAATTATCTATGTCGAATGGGGGAACCTTGATACTTCCAATTCTTTGGTTATTCATCATCTTGGCGGAATTAAAATTATTTAAGGTTTAAAATTTTCAAGAAATGAAAATTTTGAAAATTAAAAAATTTCAATAAATTTTTCAAGAACTTGTTTCTTTCTCCGGATCTTGATTTTTATGTCAATCAACAAGCACTGATACCAATTGTTAGTCCCAAAGTATCGTATAAGTGGGGGTTGAATACGATACCTATAATATTTTCCGATTCATTTACAAGTTCTTCGTTATAAGTACGGAATCAAAATAGACACGAAACAATTCGAGGAATATATTGTTTTAATAATATAATCCTCGAGGTTGCTACAATCTAATCAATGAATTGATTAGCTACAATAAATTCAGCAGCACAACACTATGTTTACAAGCTTAATAAATGAGGTTCTTTAATGGAGCTCCTATAAACACTTTCTGTTAAAAACTGAAGAAAATAACCAACTGAATAATACATTCAATTGCTGCTTTGTAGTCTTTAATGTTATTCCCAAGGAACTAACAATGAGATTTACAGAAGGGGGTTGAATGTAAATCTCAAAACTTTTTCAAGTTTTGAGGAGTTTCAAAGGCTCTGTGTTTTCATGAACAAGTGTGTGTGAATTGCTTTGAGCTAGTGCAGACAGATATATATTCAAACACAAATGTAAAGAACACAAAAGACTTAAAAAACTTTTCTGGTGGATTTGTTGTTCCACCAGAGATGTGTTATTTCAGAAAATCTGTGATTCAAGAAATTGATCACAGCTGCTTCCTAGTACAAACTAGATGATTTTCTCTCAATGTTTTTCTAAACAGCTCTGGAAAATTCACACTCTAATTACTAGCTGCAACTTGGTTTATATATCACCAAGTTTACAAGTGAAGACAAAAGATATAAAATACAATTGAAAAGATTCTTCACATGTTTCTTCTTCATTTCTCTATATAATGCAATCTAGGATAATCTGTGAATCTTTGAATACTTCCTTGTTTGCACCAGAATGGAAATGCTGCTTTTTCTTGATTCCTCCAAGAGGCTGCCACATTCCAATTGTCTCTGTCAACCCATGTGCCTCTGTCAGCTTATGAATTGTCACTGTCAACTGCTATTGAACTTAGCATCCGTTGAAGCTTTTATCCATTGATGGCTTTATTCGTTGATGCATTAGCAGTTGAAGCTTTATCCCTTGATGCACTCATTTGTTGATGGATGTTATCCGTTGAAGCTTTAGAGACATCCGTTGAAGCTTTGTCTCTTATCCGTTGAAGGCTTTTAACTTATCAGTTGATACTACTTCACTTATACAAAATTACAAGGCATGAAATATTTACAGTTAGCCCTCCTATTTGCATATCCACTAGTAGTCAACATGACTTATAATTTCCCACAACATCTAAGAATTATAACTTGAATACAGAAACTGAAATGTGCTACAATACTAAACTTATTTCTAAGTAAAGCTACTCCATCAACGGATAGCCAGAATGGTCTTATCCGTTGAGGCTACAGACACTGGATTCCTACTTAAGTGTTTTGTTTAACTTATCATCAAACTAATACACATATTCCTAACAATCTCCCCCTATTTATCTCTACTAGAATTGTAGGCATAAATTTGGGTTTATCTTGATGATAACAAAACACTTAACAAATATATGAATTGAAGTCAAGTAGAAATTCAAAAGTGCTGCAAAAGTGTATGTACTGAGATAGAATTGAAGGATTACATTGTTTCCAAGGATGCTCCTTTAGGCTGAGCAGATTATTATATTTTCCTTTGATCCTTTGTTTTCTTCCCTAGCCTCCTGTCATTTTCCTCTACTTGGAGTTGGAGTTGTCTGTAGAATTCAGCTTCATCTTCTTCACTGATGTCCAACTTAGATTGCATGTCCTTGAGAGTTTCATTACTGGCAATTTTAAGCTGGTCTTCAAGTCTGAAGAATCTTCTGACTCCTTTATTATCTCTGAACTCCATCAGCCAGTGAGGTGATTTATGAATTGTAATTCCATGCTCAGGGATGAGTAATGTTCTAGGCAAAGAGTTGGGCTCCCACCAAGTTTTCCTTATGCTGGCAATCTTATTGAGAATCTCAGTTTTGGCAATCCTGGTAAAGCCAGAATCCCTTTTGATAGCTGAGTAGACTCTAACCAAGGTAGAATAGCCTTCATCCAAAATTCTGTAAAGGGGCCAAGTCCTTTCCCCATTTCCTTTGTACTTGAACACTAATCTTTCTGGTAGCTGTTTGTAGGCATCTATTCCCCTTACTTCCTCCAGCTCATCCAGGTAGAGTTCAATGTCTGTCTGTTCCTTTATGTCACAAATGTGAACATAATCATCTTTTGAGGCTTGTGGCTTAGGCTTGGGTTTCTGAGTGAATTTTCTTGAGGTTAGGGGAGGTGTTGATTTGGTTTTTCTTTTCTGTTTCTTTGGTGGTGGGGAGGTATTTAAGAAGGTGGGCAACTTGATAGTGTCCCAATCAATGGGTTCCTCCTTGGGAATGATTGTTTCACCATGGATATTTAAATAGGGATCAGGCACAGTGGGTTCAGGAATAGAAGGTAGTAGTTTAGATTTAGATTGGGTTTCTTCAGTGTCATCTCCACTCTTCCTTTTTGCATTGGCCTTCTTTCTGTTCCCTTTCTGCCATTCCTTTTTTTCCTCTACACTCTCACCTACCACATTCCCCATATCCACATTTTTGCTTTCAATCTTGTTTTCTTCACTCTTATCTTCAATCTTCTCCCTTTATTCAGCCTGACTTGACTCTAGCTATTTTTCAAGCTTTGCTTGTGCTTTTTTGTCAGCCTTCAGCTTTTTAGCTTCTTCCTTCAGCCTTTTGGTCTCTTCCCTCTTGGCTTTTGAGAATTTGGAATGTTCTTGCATCACACAGATACTCTTTCCCTCTCTATAAATGATAGCCATATTCATTTTTTCCACTACATCATTGGTCTCTTTGTGCTTTATGATGCTGCCACCCAGAACTTTATCTTCATTAAGCTTTGGAAGAAGAAAGTCCACTTCTTTCAATTGAGCAAAGTTAAGGGGATTCTTTGTAGAGTCCTTGTTAAGTCTAGTGTTGGGCTTGAGTACCACAGGCTTGAAGTTCTTGAAGGAAGTTTCTCCAACCTTATTCCACCTTACTGGCTTGTATTCCATAGTGATTGGCTCAACCTTTGTGCTATGTTTCACAGATAAGGATTTTGTTGTCGTAGAGCCAAACACTTGTTGCATCCTTTCATCAATTCTCCTCCTTTGCTCTTTTACCTGCATCTCAGCTGCTGCTAGCTGGATTAGTTCAATTCCATCAAGCTTTCCTTTGATCTGAAGTGTTGGAGAAGTAGTGATGGCAGGAACTAGCACTTTGGATATTTGAATGTTTGTAGATGGCTCTCCTTCCCCTTCCCTTTTATTCTCCCCCTTTTTGTTATCATCAAGGAGAAGGGTCAAGCCTTGTGCTTTTGCCAGCTGCATGAGTAGACTTGTTTGAGACTGTTGATTCTGAAGAATGGTGACCACAGAATTTTCAATGACTTGAACTCTGTCTTCCAACTTGGCCAGCCTCTTTTCAGCATCTGATTCTCTTCTCAATCTCAGTAACAAGTCCTGCATGGTACCATAGGGTATGACTGAATCCAGCTTCTCAGAATTGTAGGACTTTAAGTTAGCTATATCCTTCTTGAGTTCATCCACACTCAGATTCTGTCTTAGTTGTTGTAGCTTCATGAGATGTAGAGAATCTAGGTGGGTTTGAAGAATAGCCTTGGTACCAGCATCTGAAGTTTCCTGAAGGGCCTTTTGAATAACCATAACTTGTTTGACCAAGGAGACACTGAACTGTCCTGGTGTAGATTCCTTAGTCAAGGCCCATTCAGGTAGATTTGGAACTGAACTAGGGCCTGCATCTCCCCCTAAGTTCATGCTTCCATCAAATGACAAAGAGTCATCATCATTAGAATTTACTCCAAATTCTTCAGATGGCTCACCAGCTTGAGAAGGCATCCTATTGACAGCAGTTTTATCCCTTTGTAGAGATTCTGAAGTGTGTACTAGGTTCAAAGTCTGTTCTGCCTCCACATTGCCCTGAGCAGCCAATAATTGATAAGCTGACACAGGATGAGTAAAAGTGTCAGCATCCAAGGAAATGTTATCAATTACAGCTTTGTAATGTTGCTGAAATTTGAAAGGCATATGTCATAGCCTATTTGTTTATTCGAGGATTTAACTCAACTCAAATAAGAATGTAATAAGTAAATAGTGGATCTATCGTCAGAGAGATCTCACAGAGTAACATCTGTCAAAGGGTTAAGAAACATTATTCATCTACAGACTTGAAGACTTAATTCACTGGAAGAAGCTCAAGAAATTGATCAAGCCTCAGTGATATAAATCAAGATTGTGGATTTAATCAAGTGACAGAGATCTCATTAGGGTATCAATTAATTACAAGGATATAGTCTGAAGAAAATCAAGAGTATCAAGGTCAAGGCTTGAAGAAACGTCACGGAAGTTAGTCACTCATGAACCAGACAGTACATCGAGTGTCAACATTGAAGTGGTGAAATTGATTCATAATTGACAGTAATTTTCAGAAGATTTTCAGAAGAATGGTTGCTGCTCAAGATTAGTATTAATTCTCTATTAATTAATTAAGTCAAATAATTTAATTAAGAAAATAAATTATATCTGCAAAGATTAATTTATTGATTAATTGAATTAATTGATTAATTAATTCAGAATTAATATTAAGGATTTTCAGAATTATTATTAGATTAAAATCTATTAATAATTCAGTAAGACAATGTGATTTGAACTACTATGACAATCGGTATGACAATTGATAGTCATACCGAAAGTCTTGCTAGTTCATTCTGATTGTCTTGCTAGCTATTGGGATTGTCTTGCTAGTTCAAAAGGATAGTCTCACCGCAAGTCCTACCAGTTCAAATGGATTGTCATACCAGTTCATTTGATTGTCTTGCCGAAAGTCTTGCTGAGTAAATTGGATTGTTCTGTTTACTTAAACAACAAAAACACAGCAGAAGACATTCATGCAATAATTCAACATAAAACACAAGTCAAGAACACAGCAGAAACAAAAGCAAATTATTTCATTTTTCATCTACTTTATTCAAGATCAAAATTCTAGATTGTAAAGTTAAATCCAAACCACTAGAATTATTTATCTTGTTCTTGTGTAACAATCTAGCGGATTAAAATCCCTAGAACTTAATCTCGAATCGCCTTTAGCATTTGATCTTTTCATTGCAAAAATAGAAAAAGTTCATGTCGAATTTATTCTAGATTTGTAATAATTGATTTGAGATTAATCCCTTGTAACAGATACGGTTGTTGTAACACCTTTCAAGTTTAATAAAAGTTTTATTTAACTTGAATTTTGTTTCACTTTTTTATTCCTCATTTTATTCGATTAAACGGTATTGTTTGCATTCAACCCCCCCTTCTACAAACAAATTTGGACCTAACAATTGGTATCAGAGCCTTCTGTTAACGTACAAATCAAGATCCTAGACTTTTGTGTTTCTTTCACTCCTTGAATTTTTTATTCACTCAAAAAATTCATAATGACTACACAAAAAGTTGGAACCGTTAAAATTCCACTTTTCGATAAAGAAAATTATGTTATGTGGAAGAAGAAGATGCTACTGTTTTTGCAAGTTGCTAATCCCAAATATCTGCAAGTGTTAAAGAAGGGTCCAAAAATTCCTATGGTTATTGAACCAGAGGTAATAGAAAATGATGTGGTGATCACCAAAACGAGAACTTATGTGAAAGATCCTGAGGATTTCTCTCCTGCTGAAATAGAAGAAGCCTCCCTGGATGCTAGCCTTCAATTAATTTTAGTAGATTCCCTTAACCCCTTGATGAATAGACATGTGATGAATTGTAAAGATTCCAAACATATCTGGGAAACTATTGAGGTTATTAATGAAGGTACAGAGGAAGTTAGGGAGAACAAGTTAGAAATCCTAACCTCTGAGTATGAATACTTTAAATCCAATCCAGGAGAAGGAATCACTGAAGTGTTTGAGAGGTACAATGCATTGATCAACAACCTGAACATTAATGGTAAATACTATTCCATCAGGGAGGTCAACAAAAAGTTCCTTTTAACACTGCCAACTCATCTCGAACATAGAATCACTGCCATAAGAGAAGCAAGAGATCTGAGTGAGATTTCTTTGGAAAGGCTCTATGGTGTGTTAATGACTTATGAGTTGGAGCAGATTCAGCAGAAGGAAGTTTACGGGAAAGGAAGAGTGGTCAGCACGTCTACTGCTCTAGTAGCTGATGAACAACAACAACAACCACAATATCAACAATAATCTCAACAGTCAGAAAGAATGGTACAGTCTTCCAAGGTTGAAGAAAATGTGATAGTAGCAGAATTTGATCCTCCTACTACAAATCAATCAGGAGATGATTATTATTCCTTGGAAGAACTGGAGCAATTGGAGGATGAGTCAATGGCCCTGATTGTCAAGAGATTCTCAAATGTCAGATTCAAAAGGAATCCCAAGTTCAAGTACAAGTCCAACTACAACAAATTCCAGAAAGGTGGATCTTCATCCTCTAACACCAGCAGTGGTGGGTATAAAATAGGGATGTTGATCGAAGCACCATTCGATGCTTCAACTGCAATGAGTTGGGACACTTTGCCACAGAATGCAGGAAGCCAAAACAAGTTAGGAAGAACTCTTACGATACTAATCAGAAGAGTAAATCTGAAAGGGCTTACCTGGCAAAGGGACCAAGCTGGGATGATACTGACAGTGAAGATGAAGAAGTTGGGAATCTTGCTCTCATGGCTAGTGATGCAAACACCTCATCATCAAGAAAAGAGGTAAAATTTACTGATGCTGAATTAGTTTATCATCTAGGAGGTTCCTTAGATTGTGCTCGTCGTGATAATGAATTGTTAAATCAACAAATCAAAGACCTTGAGAAAGAGGTCAATGAATTAAGACTTGTGCACATTAATCAAGATAAATTAAAAGAACAAGTATCTTTTCTAGAGAATAGAGTTGACTGTTATAGACAACTTGAAACTATTCTCAAAGACAAGATCACTGGTCTTGAGGCTAAGGTTAAAGCTTACTTTAATTCTTGTTCGAAGTCCAAAGAGTTTTACAATAAGCAAGCTGTTAATCAAACATCTGGAAAAGGTTATGATTACAATTCTGCTATTTGGAAATTAGGCATAAACTCCCCTCCTCATGTCTGTGCTAAAGGCAGGGAAGTACCACATGTGCTTAAGGGTGTTGATGAACCCCTCTATAAAGAATCAATTGCTGAACCATTTGATGAGACCTCATTTATTATTCAAGAAGAAATCCGTGCTGAAGATAATGCTAATGAGAAAGCTGTCTCCAAGTCAAGAGTGTCAAAAGTTCCAGTCAAGGTTGTGAAAGCAACCGAGACTAACTCAGACACACATGAGTTGGATAACACAAATGCCATGACTACCATGCATAAGTTGCCTATTGTTAATCCCTCTCATAAAGCATGTGGTGTTCCTGATTGTATGTCTTGTGCTTTTAATCTGATGTATGCTTATTTTAATGATAAGCATGTTTCTAATGATAAGACTACTCCTCGTCAGCATGTGAATAATAGAAAGCATGATAGGTCTAAGACTGCTAGTCCTCCTAAAGCTAGAAAGGAGACATTTGTGCCTAAGCCTAAACAGAAATCTGTCAAGGCTGTTCACAAGGTCAAATGTCCAGTCATTGAGAAAGTTGAGAATATTAAAATTAAGAATGTTGTTTTGCCTGATAAAGGCCAATTTTACAAATATGCCGGACCCAGCCAAGCTTGGGTTCCAAAAAAGGTCTAATCCATTTGTATTGCAGGGCATTAAACAGGTACAACCGGTAGTGTGGATTCTTGAGCGCGGATCGTCAAGACATATGACCGGAGATAGAGCCCTGCTATCAAATGTGGTTGAGAAAGCTGGCCCAGTGGTTACCTTTGGAGATAACAGCAAAGGTTTAATGGAGGGATATGGCTGTTTGCTAGCTGGAAATGTTATCATTGAAAATGTGTATGTTGTGCAAGGACTTGAACACAATCTGCTTAGCATTAGTCAGTTCTGTGACAACGGCTATAATGTTTTATTCGACAAGCTGAAGTGTCAGATTCTGTACAAGAAAAGTGAAAAACCCTCCTTAATGGGAATCCGGAAAGGAAATCTGTTCGTAGCTGACATGAACTCTGGAAGCAATCCTGAAGTCAATTGTTTCTATGCAAAGGCATCGTCAGATGAGAGTTGGCTATGGCACAAGAGACTTTCTCATCTCAATTTCAAAACAATGAATTCTCTTGTAAAAAGAGAATTGGTAAGAGGTCCGCCTCAGCTGGAATTCTCTCCAGAAGGACTATGTGAGGCTTGCCAGAAAGGAAAGTCAAAGAAAGCAAGTCACAGAGGAACTGACACATCTTCCATAACTGGTGTTCTGCAATTATTGCACATGGATTTATTTGGACCAGTTAATGTCCTTTCGATGTCAAAGAAGTGTTACTGTCTTGTGATAGTTGATGACTATTCCAAGTATACGTGGGTTTTATTTCTTCACTCTAAGGATGAAACACCACAAGTTGTGATTGATCATATCAAGATGATTGAGTTAGATTCTAATGTCCCTGTTAAAGAAATAAGGTCAGATAATGTAACAGAATTCAAGAATTCACTTCTCAATGGATTCTGTACAGACAAAGGGATTACCAGACAATTTTCAGCTCCTAGAACCCCTCAGCAAAATGGAGTGGTAGAAAGGAAGAATCGTACATTGATTGAAGCTGCAAGAACGATGTTAAGTGAATCATGTCTTCCAATGTACTTTTGGGCTGAAGCTGTCAATACTGCATGTTATACTCAGAATCGAACTCTAATCAACAAAGACTTCATGAAAACTCCTTAAGAGATTCTGAATGAATAGAAACCTTCTATCAAATACTTTCATGTATTTGGTGCCAGATGCTTCGTGCTCAATGATGGAGATGATCGTCGTGGTAAATTCGAGGCAAAGGCATATGAAGGTATTTTGTTGGATATGGAAGAAGATCATACAGAGTGTATATCATTGATCAACACAAAGTAACTGAAAGTGTCAATGTTACATTTGATGACACTAAACTCCCTAGTATCCAAACTGAAGATCCTTCTGAGAAACTGAAGTTTGATGATATGTCAGATTCAGAATCAGAACATGGTCAAGAACCTGAGGTTGTTGCTGGTGAAGAACCTGTTAATCATGATGATACTCAAGGTAATAGTGATGGAAACTTTGGCAATAATGGAGATACCACTGCTACTGACGGAGAATCTTCAAGTCAACATGGCAACAACTCAGGGGGAGATGCTGAAGGATCATCTAGTAGGACAAAACATCCCAATGAATTTCAAGGCGAATCATCAAGATCAAATCTTCCAAGACAGACTGTCTGGAATAAAGCTCATCCTTTTGAGTTGATTATTGGTGATCCAGATGTTGGAGTCAGAACTAGACGTGCTACTCAAAATGAGTGTCTGTTCTCAGGATTTCTTTCTGAGATGGAACCTAAGAAGATTGAAGAAGCACTAACTGATCCAGATTGGGTGATTGCTATGCAAGATGAACTCAATCAGTTTGAAAGTCAACAAGTCTGGAAACTGGTACCTAGACCTACACACAAGAAAGCTGTTGGTACTAGGTGGGTATTCAGGAATAAACTAGATGAAGATGGTGTGGTTACAAGAAACAAGGCAAGACTGGTAGCAAAAGGGTATTCTCAAGCTGAAGGCATTGATTATGATGAAACCTATGCTCCAGTGGCTAGACTTGAGGCCATCAGGATATTTCTGGCATTCGCAGCATTCTCAAACTTTAAAGTTTATCAAATGGATGTCAAGAGCGCCTTTTTAAATGGAAAGCTGGATGAAGAGGTATATGTAGAGCAACCTCCTGGTTTTGAAGATCCAGATCATTTGGATTTTGTCTTCTTTCTTTTCAAGGCTATCTATGGGCTCAAACAGTCTCCAAGAAAATGGTATGACACTCTCTCTGAATTTCTTATTGAAAATAGCTTTATTAGAGGTGTCATAGACAAAACTCTCTTTTCTAAAAAACATAAGAATGATACTATATTAGTCCAAGTCTATGTGGATGATATAATATTTGGGTCTACTAATGATAATCTCTGTAAGAGATTTGCTAAGTTAATGCACAGCAAGTTTGAAAAGAGCATGATGGGAGAGCTGAAGTTCTTTCTTGGATTACAAGTAAATCAAAGGTTAGATGGAACATTTATTTGTCAATCCAAGTATCTCAAGGAACTCCTCAAAAAGTATAATCTAGAGGATTCTGCATCAGCAAGGACTCCATCAACTACAACTGTCAAGCTTGGACCATGTGAAAACTCCATTAAGGTAGATGTCACAAGCTACAGAGGTATGATTGGCTCGTTACTCTATGTTACTGCAAGTAGACCAGATATTATGTATGCTACATGCTTATGTGCAAGGTTCCAAGCGGATCCTAGAGATATTCATCTCGTTGCTGTTAAACGAATCTTAAGATATCTTAAGGGAACACCAAATCTAGGTATTTGGTACCCTAAAGAATCTGGTTTTAACCTTGTTGGATATACAGATTCAGATTATGCAGGAAATGTTGTTGATAGGAAAAGCACCTCAGGGAGTTGTCAATTCCTAGGTAGCAGACTAGTCTCGTGGTACAGCAAGAAACAACAAACAGTTTCCAACTCAACGGCCGAGGCTGAATATATTGCTGCTGGAAGCTGCTGTGCTCAGATCTTGTGGATTAGGAACCAGCTACAAGACTATGGCTCTGTATTGAACAAAATTCCTATTTTATGTGACAATACAAGTGCAATAGCCATCACCAACAACCCTGTGCAGCACTCGAGGACAAAGCACATTGACATCAGGTATCATTTTATTAGAGAGCACGTCATGAATGGTACTGTTGAACTATTTTTTGTTCCAACAGAAGAACAAATAGCAGATATTTTCACTAAACCACTTGATGAATCCACATTTACCAGATTAGTTGGTAAATTGGGCATGTTGAATAGTTTTAGTGATTAATCTAGTTAATATCTGAGATCTGTTCTTGAATGAATTTACAAATGAATTTTTCATAAATGAAAAATTCATTTGCAAATTTATTTTATCATTTTATCATATTTCTTGCTTATTTCTATGAAATTTCTATTATCTTATCTTATTTATTTACTCAACTTGTTAATTTTAATGTCTCAGAATATTTTATTTTCTCTAAAAATATTTTTCTATGAAATTAATTTGTTAAAATTCAAAAGAAATCTATTTTTAGGACTGAAAATATTATTATCTCTGAAATATTTTAATTATTTTAATTATGTAAATATTTTCTGCAATATTCATTTCAGTTTTCTGAAATTGAAATATTTTAAATATTTTTTTATGTGTTTTTAACAGTTTTTATGTTAATTATTCAGTATATTTAAATACTTAATTTATCTTATACTAGAATGACAATCGGCAAGACAATTGAAATTGTCTTGCTGAAAGTCATTTCAGTAATAATGCTTGGTTATTTTTAAAATCAGATTAATTTTATAACTGGCAAGACAATCAGTATGACTATTGATTGTCATGCCAGTAATAAAATTAATATCAGACCTTTTTTATGTTTTATTTTGTACTGGTATGACAATCGGTATGACTATCAGATTGTCATACCAGTTATATATTATTATTTGTTTTGTTTTGTTTGTTTTTTTCTGTCTTTAAGCTGGTGTGACAATCGGTATGACAATCGGTATGACAATCCGATTGTCATATCAGTTATACTACTTAATGGTTTTTGTGTCTGTTCTTTTTATTTTCATCAGTTCAGTTCATTTTGTTTTTCAAATTTCAACAGTTTCTCTTTCTCTCTCTCTCTCATATTCGAATCAAACTCAACTGCTTCCTTGTCTTCCTTGCTCGAGTTTTTTACTCAGCATACAAAAATCATCACTCCTGTGATATATACATACAAGTATATACATACAGAAGTGCTGTTGAATTTTTGTTATAAAAAAACAGTTTGTATTCGTTGATTTTGGGTATTTTTAATTTTAATTTTAATTTCTGTTTTGTGTCTTTTGGCTTTTCAAATCTGCGTTTGTGAGTTAAGAATTTTAAAGAGATACATTTCTGTCTAAATTTTTCGATTATAATTAATTTAATTTGAATTATTAAATTAATTTAATTAATTCGAATTTTCTTAATATTATTCTTAAAATTCTGAAAGTGTGTGTCTTATTATTATTTTAAATGGCTCTCAATTTCCAAATTGTCGCGCATAATCAGGTTGGTTATTTTAATCCAGAAAAATGTGATGTGGAAAAATTTAAGCCATGGATTAGATTTTTAAATGACCATTCGATTGTTAGCTCTGCTATTAAATCAAATGTGATTTTAAATGTCGATCTGCTTAGACTGATTTGCAAAACCTCTACTGTGGCCGATGATTCAAAATCTTTTTCATTCACCATGGCAAACACACAGTATGTAGTTGATGAAACAATCGTCAATCAAGCGTTAAATTTTCCATTGGACAATTTCTGTAATTTGCCCTCTGAAAATGATATCACAAACTTTTTCCATGCTATTCACTATCAGGGGGTGATCAATTTAACCAAACTTTCAAAATCCAATTTGGTGTCTGAATGGGACATTTTCTTCGATACACTTTCTAAAGTGTTTGCCAACTGCACTAAATCCAACTTTCACAACATCACTTCCACTCTGCAGTATATTGGTCTTGCTGTTGTTTTCAATCAAAGGATCAATTTTGGCAAACTACTTTTTCCCATTCTCTTGAGACGTCTCACTATTGCTTTACGTGATCATTCTACAAATCGTAGGGTATCATGTTACTATGCTCGTTTTCTCATGCTTATAGCAGATCATCTTCTCACACCTGAGCATAAAGCCCTTTTTGCTAACTCTGCAGTAACCGAACCCCCTCCTGTAAGCAAAAAGATTTACACCCGCCAAGACACAACCTTCAAATTCATGCAAGTTCCAGTACTTGTATCTGCTTTCATGGCCACTTATATTCCCTTACCTATTTTCAATCTTCCCGGTCATGAACAGCAACCTCAACCTCCAGTGGTTCAAGCCACCCAGGCTCCTCCAACATCAGATGCTCTTCCATTACAGGTAGTAATTCCTCACTCTCACTCCATTCCTACTTCTGTTGAAAGACCCTCAGTGGTCGATAGGACTGACCATGAAGTTGTAGAACCACAGCTTCAATCCCAGGTCATAGAGCCAAACACAGAGTCACAACCTATCTCAACCTCTCCCCCACTGTCTAAAATGTTATCCAGAAGGTTGATAGGAAGTAGTGTATTATTAAATGTGAGTGAACCCTCAGCTCTGCCTCCTCCCAAGAAAAGAAGAACATATACTGAGGCATCTGAAAGTCCATCCTTGTCCTCCCAACAGGATATGGACTTTGAAATGGCCAATGAACAGTTACTAGAGACATTCTCTCAACAAGATGAATCTATTGAAATTCGCCATAGGGCCATGGCATCTTGTACTGAGTCAAGCACAATTCCATTACTCACAATGGAACCATACATACCCACAGATGATACTCAGGACACAGAGCAAGGAGTGCACATAGAGTCTGTTACAGTGCCTGCCATAGTTACGACAGAAGAGCAGTCACATGCTTTTGAGGGAAAATCTGACTCTCAGCCACCCTTAATAGAGTCATTTTCTCCCCTCCCAGATCAAACACCTCTGGCTCCCTCACGGGATTCTCCACTCGCAGATTTATCTGGAGAAAGTAGAGGGAAACTCGGTCAATCTATCCCTGAAGCAATTCAGACATCTATTTCACATGAAATGATAGGTTTGACTAAGGATCGGGACTCGCGAATTCCCATTGCACCACCACTGACCTCTCTTGAAGAGGCTAGGGTGATTTTAACTGCAGGTACAGAAGAACAGCAACAGGAAGACTCCTCACGAGCAATTATATTGAGAGAAACACAAGCACGTGAGGTGAGTGAACCAAACACGAGTGAAATTCAGGTGAGAGCACACACAGACACAGACACTGAAAACCTGTTAGCTCAAATTGCTGCTCTAAAAGAAGAACTTGCTAAAAGCCAAGCTGAGGCCCAAGCATTCAAAGCACAAGTGGTTGAATGGTCTTCTTCTTCCACCTCTGTCAATAATCAGCTGGCACTCATCAGGAATGATATCTCAGATCTCAAGACCACTGTCATACCAAAGCTCAATTCCATTCAGGAAACTCCAACTTTATCAGCTGATGACATTTCTAACTTCTGCTCTCTACATACAAGGATGACTTCTCTTGAAGATTTGGTTGAAATGAATCATTCACTGGATTCCTCCAGATTTCTGAAGATAGAGACAAGTATGGAATATCTGAATGAAGGGATGAAGCACCTGTACTACATGATCAAAAATTCTCACTGTCCCAATGAAGAACAAAGGACTTACTTTGAAGGGCCGTCTGGTGGAGGCTCAGGCTCTGGAGGTGATGGAGGTCATGGAGGTTCTAAAGGAAAGTCAGTAGATGATCCCTCAACTAAGGGGGAGAAGAAAGGGAGTAGTGGAAAGGGGAAAGAAAAGATACCTCTGCTGGAGACAAAGGAAAGGCTGATGATGTCTACTACAGTGGAGAACAGGATGACTTTGATATTTTTGACATTCCCACTGAACCAGTCTTGGAAGATAAAGATGGTTTATTTGAAGCTGAAGAGGAAAGTGATTTTGGAGAATGGGAAGAGGAAGCTACAGTGGATCCTATCTTTGAGAAAGAGTTTCAGCAGCAGTCAGAGATGAAAAGAAAAGAAGCTGAACTCAAAAAGGTCTCCCAGATCATTGACATGAGGAAAGACATACAAAGAACAGAAACTCTTCAAAAGCAACGTCTTCATGACATTAAGGCTCAAGAAAGGAGAAGAGATGTCAGACTGAAGATTGGTGAAAAATGGGATGAAGCTAGGAGAGTACTTGATATGCCTCAGCTGAGCACTAACGATGATAGGCAGTTCCTACATCTTCTTGACAAGCTGGAAATCTCAAATCCTAACAATGACATGTACATGAATGCTATCAAGACTGAAGTCTCAAGGATCACAGCTGCTTTTGACAGATCCCTAAATGAGATGAGCATTTTTGTATATTGTCAGAGTGAAGGATCTTTCAAGGTGTCACTTCATCTGTTTGAGAATCGTTCTTTGTCAGAGATTTGGGTTCTTCTCAACAAAGTAAAAAGAAGCTCAGAATTGAATGAAGTTCTTCGAGAAAGGCTTAAAGAGTTTGCCAGCAGGGCTAGTCCTCAAGTGGTCAACAATCCTCATCAGGTGAGATTCTTTAAGTCTGATTGTCTTCAAATCTGTCAGCTAGATGCACAATCTCTTAAAGACTACTCAGCTAGGCATCTGGTCTGGATGGAACATCATTTAAGAACTGCTGGATACTCATCCATGTTGAAGACTCAAGCTGCTGATTTGATTCAAGCTTATTGTGAAAAGAATATTAAAAGGTACAATCAGTTCAAGAATAAGCTGAAGTCAGTTGGAGTTCAACCAGTCAGACCAGCAAGCTTCACTTCAGAAAAGGATCGTGTCTTTGACAAGGAGTTGCTTCAAGATCTAGAAGAAGGTGAAGTCAGAAGAGAAGACAACTGAAGTCAATTAGCTCAAAACTCAATGTAATATGACTAGAGCTTTATGAATCAAGATAGACTAATGTAGTTATATGTTCAGGCTAGAGGAACATCTATCTTGTATTCACTTGTAAATTTCTTTTGGAATCTGGAAAATGTTAAATATAATCCAGAACTTTTCTGCTATTTACTTTGCATTACTGTTTATATCTTTTTCTTATTTGTTAGTTGAGTTATCCTCTAGGTATTTGTTGTTATTGTCTAACAAGCAAATAGGGGGAGATTGAAAGGCATATGTCATAGCCTATTTGTTTATTCGAGGATTTAACTCAACTCAAATAAGAATGTAATAAGTAAATAGTGGATCTATCGTCAGAGAGATCTCACAGAGTAACATCTGTCAAAGGGTTAAGAAACATTATTCATCTACAGACTTGAAGACTTAATTCACTGGAAGAAGCTCAAGAAATTGATCAAGCCTCAGTGATATAAATCAAGATTGTGGATTTAATCAAGTGACAGAGATCTCGTCAGGGTATCAATTAATTACAAGGATATAGTCTGAAGAAAATCAAGAGTATCAAGGTCAAGGCTTGAAGAAATGTCACGGAAGTTAGTCACTCATGAACCAGACAATACATCGAGTGTCAACATTGAAGTGGTCGAATTGATTCATAATTGACAGTAATTTTTAGAAGATTTTCAGAAGAATGGTTGCTGCTCAAGATTAGTATTAATTCTCTATTAATTAATTAAGTCAAATAATTTAATTAAGAAAATAAATTATATCTGCAAAGATTAATTTATTGATTAATTGAATTAATTGATTAATTAATTCAGAATTAATATTAAGGATTTTCAGAATTATTATTAGATTAAAATCTATTAATAATTCAGTAAGACAATGTGATTTGAACTACTATGACAATCGATATGACAATTGATAGTCATACCGAAAGTCTTGCTAGTTCATTCTGATTGTCTTGCTAGCTATTGGGATTGTCTTGCTAGTTCAAAAGAATAGTCTCACCGAAAGTCCTACCAGTTCAAATGGATTGTCATACCAGTTCATTTGATTGTCTTGCCGAAAGTCTTGCTGAGTAAACTGGATTGTTCTGTTTACTTAAACAACAAAAACACAGCAGAAGACATTCATGCAATAATTCAACATAAAACACAAGTCAAGAACACAGCAGAAACAAAAGCAAATTATTTCATTTTACATCTGCTTTATTCAAGATCAAAATTCTAGATTGTAAAATTAAATCCAAACCATTAGAATTATTTATCTTGTTCTTGTGTAACAATCTAGCAGATTAAAATCCCTAGAACTTAATCTCAAATCGCATTTAGCATTTGATCTTTTCATTGCAAAAATAGAAAAAGTTCATGTCAAATTTATTCTAGATTTGTAATAATTGATTTGAGATTAATCCCTTGTAACAGATACCGTTGTTGTAACACCTTTCAAGTTTAATAAAAGTTTTATTTAACTTGAATTTTGTTTCACTTTTTTATTCCGCATTTTATTCGATTAAACGGTATTGTTTGCATTCAACCCCCCCTTCTACAAACAAATTTGGACCTAACAAAATTGTCTTTCCTTTTCAGCATCATCCACAATCATTGACTCACTAGCAATGGCTGGATCCACCCTTATACCTTCTATACCTACTTTTCTCCCAATTTCTCTATATTCTTGCATCAGGGGCTCCCCCTGGCTCACACACCTCACACCCTCACTCTCACCTACTAAGGTGGCACTTCTCTCACTTTCTTTTGCCATGCTTGAAGAAATAGCATGCATATTTTGACTCTCAAGCTCTCCTTTTTCCTGGGAGCAACCCAGCCTCTCACTCAAATTTTCACTCCCTTCCCTCAATCCTAGAAGTGATTGTACAGTAACCTTGTCTTCTACACTTGGAATTGATTCAGTTATTGTGTAGAGACTATCAACGGATAGGGAGTATCCGTTAAAGTGGGAACTGATGGTATCAACGGATAACTGCTGTTAAGCTTATCCGTCGAAGAACAACCACTTGTCAACGGATGAGAAATATCCGTTGAAGAAGGAAAAGAAGTAGAAATTGAAAGTGACATGATTGTTGAATCTGTGTGGATTAATTTTAATTTAGGGGAGACAGATTCTTCAACCAAATCTGAAAGAATTGGCTGATGACCCAACAAATCATCTAAGAGATGATGATCACCAGTATTTGAGTGGGGCTTCTCCCTGAGTTGTAAAGAGGGAGAATCAGGAATTGATGTGAATATCATGTCCACATCCAGAGATGGTGATGGAGAATTTGGTGACTGATGTGTGTCAATTTTGAGAGAATGGGGCTGTGACTCCACATTTGTTGGAGTCACATCAAGCTGAATTTGAGAAGGCATAGATACAGGTAGGTGTATCTGTGTAGTGTGTGCACCCTGTGTGGAAATTAAGGTTTTAACCTTCTTTCTTCTTGTAAAGGCTTTTACAAGTGAGTGTGTGGCTTCAATGTCCCTCCCTCTTTTGTTCTGTGTCCCTGGTTGGGGACTATTTTCAATAGCTGCACCCTTTTGGGAGGATGCAACTAGGGATGAGTTTGAATCCTTTTCAACCACCACAGTCTTTTGAGAAACTGTGGCTTGGCTAGCTGGGGTACCACTCACCTCTCCTACCTTATCCTGGGGGGTTTCTTGATGTTCACCCCTCCCCTCACCACTCACACCCTGTTCACTCCCCTCAGGGTTGATGGTAGTTGTTACAACTGTTGTCTTTTGAGAAACAACAGAGGTGGCTTTCTTTGGCTTTGTTCTTGAAATTTTAGGTTTGGTGGCTTTGGAAGGAATCTGTTGGGACAAAGACACAGATTCAATGGCCACACTTGAAGGCAAATAAATAATGGGGTTGGAAGTAGTAGGAGTAGAAGAAGTATTTACCTCACTTACCTGAGGTGCATTCATTATTGGCAAATATACCAATGGCACCTGACTGTTGAGGTTAATTCTCGAAAGGTCTGCAAGAACCCTTTTCTCTTGTGCCCAGCACTTGAGTTTATTACTCTCATTGTTTATGACCAAACCTTCAGCAACTTGGTTAGCCAATAACATAAAAAATCTAGCATAGTAGATGTTATGAGGTCTATTAGCTTTGTTACCTAACCTGGAACCTAATTCTAGCATGACATAGTTGCTAAATTAAAGTACCTATCAGAAACTAGCATATAGAGCATATTAACAAGAGATGAAGTTATGGCATCAAAAGTACTAATTTTCCCAGAGAAAACCTTGATAAAGGCATCACCAAGAAAACTCCATTCTTTCCTAAGGCCTTTTCTTCTAATGCTCCCTAAACTAGCAGAAACAAAAGAATAGCCTATGGAATCTAACATGCCAGATACATCATTATCAGTGTGTGGTGTCATGGAATTGTTCTTAGGTAGTTTGAAACAAGACTGTATATCATCACAATTAATACAGTAATCCATACCTTTGAGAGAGAAAATGATGGTCATATCTGTGGGATTGAACTCTGCAGTTGTCCAAATCTCCTCAATTACCTCACAGTAAATAGTTGGGGCTTCCAACATTGCATAGCTTAGTTTGCAGTTTTTGATGAAGTCCATCATCTTGTGATAATCTGAGTGGGTTTCATTCTTTTCCACCAAAGCTACGAAATTGTTCTTCTCATAGACAAATCCAGACTGGGACATTATCTTTACTACTGGTGCCATTGTAGTGAGTAGAGGTTGCAGAGAAAAGTTTAGAGTTTTGGGAGAGAAAGAGAGTAAAAGCTTTTGAAAGATTGCAAGAAAGCGTAAAGTGAAAATAATAATTCAAAAGGCTTTTATACTTTCTCGAATTAAAACGTAAGAAGAATGATTAAATAATATTTTTAAGTAAATTACAGCTGTTTGAGAATAAAGAAAATTGTATGTATTCTAAAAACTGCCTTTAATACAAATACATACAACTGTGTATATATATATGTATCAACGGTTAAGTAAAAGAATCAACGGTTGTGACTTACTTAAAACAACTGATGTGACACTTCAACGGATAAGATAAATAGTTATCCGGTGAAGATTAACACAGTTTTATCCGTTGAAGGATAAAATTACCAGAAATGTATTTGTCTTTCATCGGATAATGAACATCCGTTGATAGAACAATTTTGGCTTTCAACGGATAGGGAATATCCATTGATAGAATAATCTTTACTTAAAGCCAGCTTTGTTCTTGCAGCAAATTCATTTCAGGCTTCAATACAGATTATAATAAGGACATGAATTTATGAATAATTAAGCATACCTAGCTCACTTACTAATCTTGTGAATGTTGATTCATCAAGTGGCTTGGTAAATATGTCTGCAATCTGCTTTTCACTTGGAACAAAATGAAGTTCCACTGTACCATTCATCACATGTTCCCTTATGAAGTGGTACTTGATGTCAATGTGCTTGGTTCTTGAGTGCTGTACTGGATTTTCAGTAATGGCAATGGCACTTGTGTTGCCACAGAATATTGGAATTTTGTCAACAGTTATCCCATAGTCAAATAGTTGATTCCTCATCCACAGTATCTGTGCACAGCAACTACCAGCAGCAATGTACTCAGCTTCAGCTGTTGATGTAGAAACATAATTTTGCTTCTTGCTGAACCATGACACAAGCTTATTCCCTAGAAATTGACAGGTGCCAGTTGTACTTTTCCTGTAACGCCCCCAAATCCGGGGTCAGAGGATTTGGTCGTCACTATGAAACCTCAATCCAAATTAACCTGTTTAATCAATAATTAAATGCCAGCGGAAGATATTTAACATTTATGACCCCAACTAATCCAAGATCTTTTAAGGTTACAGTTCTAGAAACAAGATATCCAAATTGCACAAATAAATTTTTCTCTTTCTTTTAAAACTCTTTTTAACAAATTCCAACTCAAAACTAAACCCACTAGTATAACTTTGAATTGAAGTACACTAGGCCCAAATAAAATATACAACTATAATATAATATATATAAATAACTTTACACAATAAAACTTACACTAGTCTGCAACCCTAGACCAACCACCTTCCAAAAACTTCTTCTTTGCTTCCTCGAATTACGCAGCTAACTAGCGCAAGCTAATCCTCACTGGAGGTTAAATTTAAAAACAGGCAAGTATGAGCGGAAGAAATGCTCAGCAAGATCATTATAGCATATATATATGGTCGTTTTGATATAAAATTGAAATTTGCATTAGAGCAGAACATTTTTAATCATAATTGCTGAATCATAAAATTTTAGTTGAGGAATCCCATAATTGATTCCTTAATTGTATTCAAAACCATTTTGATATTTTTGAGCAAAATGCTTCAGCAATACTTTGAATCTTGACGAGAATAAAACTCGTAAAACAGTGTTTACGGAATTATCGTAAACAGTAACAACATGAAACAATGATTATAGAATGAATCATAAACTTTATTCAAAACTCAACTCTTGATATTAATATTTATTTTGATGTCATATCAAATTAGATATCAATCCGAACTTTGATGCTCACAACCTATCCGTGCTAAAATATGGAAGTCAACATCAATCATCTGCATTAATACCACCTTTGATATTTAACAACAACTTAAATATCAACATCAATCAGTAACCGAATCCAAAACTGTATTCCACCTTTATTCAAAACCAAAATAGTTGATAAAACATTCCTTATAAGATTATCAAAAACAATATAATAATTTAGATTGGAATCCTCGAATGACGGTGTGTTGCCGCCGGTGATCAGCCGCGGAGCAACACCGGTATGCCGAAGCATATCCAACTAAACAAATGGGGCACCCAAGGCACATATTGGCCTATTGGTGTTATATCCTGTATAATACCTAACTCTCGGCTGGACCGCCGCCGCGGCCTCTTACGCAACCATCCAATCTTAAAACGTTTTATTGAGAGGGGTCATAATACTCAACACCCTTATAAACTTTTATTTGCCCATTAATTTGGGCAGAAAACCACAACAACGTCATCTTTCTCAAAATCCACAACATTTATAAATCCGATAATTGGATAAGTAAAATCACTTGACTACTCTGAACATAGAATAGCGGAAGAATACTTGCATAAACAGATTTATTTAATTCAGCGATATGTAAAACATTTAACTATTCCGAACTAAATAGTGAAAGCAATACTTGCATGATACGATTCAAAATAAATATCACTTGAACAATGAGTGATGATAGAAATACTTGCCTTTGGGTTTTAGCAGTTAGTCACACTCGTAAAGACGCATCTATTCTAACATTCTGTCTTAAAACATCACCGTCCTTCTTTTCAACTCCTGACTGATATGCTGCTCCTGCGATTGCTAGAAGCCAGACACCCAATACCATTCCATTTCATTCTTTATCCAACGTATTGTCCCGATCAACTCGAGAAATCCGCATCTATAATTAAAAGATATAGCTTTAATTGTCTAAACGATAATCACTCGATGAACTGCGCGTCAAAATCTTATTGTTTACCCATACGATAGCCCACACATAATTATAACAGACAAATACAGAACTCTTGATCCACATATACACATAATTCACATAGCACATAAGTATATAACTCATGTATCACATAATTCATATCACATAATACTCGGTTAATCAGAAGGGTCGACTCGATATGTTTAAAACTGAAATTGGGTTAAAAATATGATTTATCAATGAATAATCGACTCAGAATCATTCGTAAAACAAGCGACCTTTCGAAACAAAAGGATTTGGGTCTCGAAAGTATTTTTATTGAAAGCAGAATATTTTTCTGAGTCTGTACGCGTTCGTTTCGTATTAAACGGACGAACGGTTAATTTATTATGAATAAAATAAGAAATAAATAGAAACAAATCAATTAATAATAATATTAATTGACTTTTAAATACCAAAATATAATTTTTAAAAGCTTAAAACCCTTTAAGATTTATTTGAATTAATCATAAATAATTGTATTTTATTAACTAGTTATAAATAAAATTAATCGATTAAATGAATTAACCAATTAATTAAACCTATAAATAATTAATTAAAATGAATTATAAATAATTAAAACAAATATGAAATTTTGAAATGAATAACATAAATAATTCTTGAAACTTGAAACAATTAACAAAATAATTTCTGTAATTATAATTAATAAGTAAATGATTTTTGAAATAAAATAAGAAATGATTTTTAAAATCAGAAAATGAATTTTTTTAAATAAAAGTAAAAAGAAACAGCAGAAACAGGTTTTGCAATTACTGTCTTCTTCCTTAACAGATCAAACGGCGGAGTAGGGGGGAAGTCTCGCCGGGAAACGGGGAAGACGACCGGAACGATGAACTCGTCGCCGGTTTCTGGAAAACCCAGAAATCCGGCCGACGTTTCGTCGGTTTCCGGTGTCCTATAATCAACAAAATCAGTACTGATTCCTCTGGTTTTTAACGTCAAACTGCTCTAAATCGTAATCTAAACTCGATTACGATCCTAACATTACCATGGCAACACCAGAACTTAATCTCCGATCAAAATCAACAATTCTCCGATGAACTCATCGGAAACTTCGGTTTTTAGCGATTCTACAACCAAATCAAACGAATAAGAGCTCAAATTGAAGCTAGGAACGTTTACAATCTACTCAGGTCATCACAAACAATCAAAAACCACTAAATCATAAACCCCCAAAAATTCGAATATTACCCTAAAAATCGATTTTAAAATTTAACAACTGTTGGAACGATTTGATGATATAAAATGATAGAGAATCGTCTGTGATTCATTTTGGTTATTCATACTTGTGATTTGGTGTTCAATAACACCTTCAAAATTAACTTTGATTTTCAGAATTCTCCAAGAACACCAAGAACACATATTCAAGAAATTTTCAGAAAATCAAACCTTAATTTCTATATGATATTGAACTCTATTTTTGAAGTATAATATACCAAATCGACCAGAAAAACATGCTCTACAACATGGAAGCATCAAATCACATCAACAACATCAAGAACAAAAATTCATAATTTAATTATCAAATAATTCAAATATAAATAATTAAATAAGAAAATTACCAAGATTTCTGGGAAGAAACTGATGAATGATTCAGAAAGAAGATTTCGAGAGCTTCGTTTTGATATGCTGCACGCCCGAATCGGAGTTCGATAACGCCTTCGTTCGTGTGTTTGATTCTCGGGAACTTATCGGTTTCTCAGCTTTTCTCTGTATTTACGGTGTTTTAACTGGTTGCAAATGAATAAACTGAATAAACGAAATAAGAAAATAGGCAATTTATATTTATGGAATATTGGATCATTCTGGATCATTTTGGATCGTTAAATTAGTTACTTAGCCGCTAAGTAACTATAAAAACAATACAATTCAATACCAGAATTGGATAATTATCGAAATCGGGCATTTTATAAAACACCATATACGAAAATAATATAAAATATCCCGTCTTTCGAGTATACGGGTTTTTGTTGATTACCGAAATGATTATTGTATCGAAAATTTTGCGCCAGGCCGCACACGGGTCAAACCGTAATCCGGATCGAAAAAGTCAAAACACGGAAAATGTCCGGAATTACCAGATTAGGTGAAAAAGGAGTTTTTGGAAGAGTTTCGGGTTGTAAAAACACAAAAACGGTTGAAGTTTGACGATTCCCGGCTTTATAAAATAATTTTGGTAATTACTCAGAAAATAATTAATAATTCATAAATCATTATAAAATCATCTAACAGTCCAAAAATTACCAGAAAAATATCACAATTATCTATATTTTATTCTGGACATATAAAAATTCAAATACTCACATAATATTACGTATAAACACCCAAACATCAATTCTAATTATCATATAATTTACTAAAATTCACATAAAATCACATAAATAATTCCAAATAATTATAAAAATAAGATTTGAAAATAAGGGATATTACAATCTATCCACCTTATAAGGATTCCGTCCTCGGAATCAGCAGAAGAAAGCACTAAGGGTTTTCTACCAACTTCCCAATCTTACATTGCAAACTTTTCCCAAAATGTTCCCGATAAATACTACCATTCCTTATACCAAACATTACTGGAGAGCTTCACATCTGCAACATTGTTTCCATCAACATGCTTTGACCAATTCTTCATAGAATTACTTTTTAACTGATTGCGAGAAAGAAGAATAAGAGAGAAAGATAGAGAGAAGAAAAGAAAGAAAGATAGAGAGAGAAATAAAAAGAACAGATTGACTTCGTTGTACGCCATTGAGGGTCAAGTTTAATCGCATTACACTCCACTGGCGTCCCTTCATAATTCCATCACGATCGCCTTTACTTTGACTTGACCAGGATACTCGACTTAACTTGATTGGCGTACCTTCGAATATTTGGAATGATAAAATCATGGAATTGCAAAAAAAAAGAAAAGAATCTGATGCCATAACGGGGACCAAAATCTGAATTTGAGAAAAAGTATTGTGTGGAAGAGAAGAGAATAACTGAGAGATCAATATGATCAAACGAACTTGGTGTTTGCGTGCCCCATTTAAGACACTACTAAAGGTTGTCAACCTTCATGTATTCATAACATACACAAGTGATGGCGTCCCATCCAACTCCTATCACAGAGACAGGGATACCTTGTGTCCCCTAATAGTTAGTGTAATATCGAATATATTTTCAAATATTATTATTATTCGGAATTGTTTATGTGATTTTATGTGAACTTTGGTGAATTATCTGAAAAGTAGAATTGATATCTGAATGTTTATATGTGACATTATTTGAATATTTGAATTTTTATATGTCCAGAGTAAAATAGATAATTGTGTATTTTTGGTAATTTTGTTGGAGTGTTATATGATTTTATAATGATTTATGAATTATATTATTTTCAGATAATATTTAAATATTTATTATAAAAATATAAATAAAGCCCGTAATCTTCCAACTTCAACAGACCGTTTTTTTTGCGTTGTTTTTACACCCGAACTCTTCCGAAAACTCCTTCCTAACCTAATCTTGGTAATTTCCGGACATTTTCCGTATTTTGACTTTTTTTCGATCCGGATTACGGTTTGACCCGTGTACGCCCGGCGCAATATTTTCAATACGATAATCATTTCGGTGATTAAAAAAAACCCGTATTCTTAAAAACGGGATATTTTTACGTTATTTCGTATATGGTGTTTTATAAAAGCCCAGTTTTGATAATTCTCCAATTCTGGTATTGAATTGTATCGTTTTTTACAGTTACTTAGCGGCTAAGCAACTAATTTAACGATCCAAAAGATCCAGAACGATCCAATATTTCATAAATATAAATAGCCTATTTATTATTTCGTCGGTTTATTCCATTCATTTATGTCATTTGCAACCAGTTAAAATACCGTAAATACAAGAAAAACCCGAGAAACCGATACGTTCCCGAGAATCAAACACACGAACAAGGCGTTATCGAACTCCGATTCGGGCGTGTAGCATATCAAAACGAAGCTCTCGAAATCTACTTTCTGAATCAATCATCAGTTTCTGCCCCAGTCACAGTAATTTTCTTATTTAATTATTTATATTCGAATTATTTGATAATTAAATTATGAAAATTTGTTCTTGATGTTGTTGATGTGATTTGATGCTTCCATGTTGTAGAGTATGTTTTTCTGGTCAATTTGGTATATTATACTTCAAAAATAGGGTTCGGTATCATATAGAAATTTAGGTTTGATTTTCTGAAAATTCTTTGAATATGTGTTCTTGGTGTTCTTGAAAAGTTCCGAGAATCAAACCCAAATTTGAGGGTGATGCAGACTTCAGAATTTGAAGTATGAGTAACCAAAATGTTCAGATTTTCATGTTCTTTCTGTTTATGCCCTCAAATCATTCAACCACTAGTGATTTGGAAATTCGTAATTTTAGGGTTTATATCCGAATTTGGGGGTTTTTGATTAAGCAATATTTGGCTTGTTTTGATCATGTATATAGAGTGTATATTGCTCAAGCTTTATTTTGGTAGTAAAATCAGTGATTTTAGTGTTGAAACGAATGAAAACGGGATAGTGGCCGGAGGTCGTTCGAGGTCGCCGGTTTTTTGAGAATTCGCCGGAGAAGACGAACGGTAGATCAGCTGTGGCTGCAGTTGGCATGGTGATGTTGCTGGTAGAGTCGCGAACGGATTGGGGTAGTGAAAACGGCAGAACAAAAGCCTGAAGGGGAGTGTTTCGCTTCGCCGGAACTTCGCCGGGAAACAGAACCTCGCCGGATTCTGCAATTTTCCGGCGGGTTTCTTCAGTTTCTTGGTGACCCGTTTGGGTCGGTTTTTGACCCGGATTTCGACCCGATTTTAATCCTATAAACCCAGTTGCAACATCTGAAAACTGTTTCTGAATTTCTGATTTAAAAATAATTCAAAAATCCTATTTTAATTTCTGAAAATTCATTTTATTTATTTTGAAAATCATTATTTCAATTCTGAAAATTTATTTTAATTCAAAAATAAATCCAAATTATTTAGTTAATTAATTTTAGTTGATAATTAATTATTTAATTAGTCAATTAATTTAAATATTAATTGATTAATTAATTTAATTAGTTATTAATTAATTTTAATTGATTATTTAATTAGATTTAATTATTTAAAATTGATTTAAAAATTCCGAAAAATAAATTCGAGCTTTAAAATATTATTTTAAATTATTTTCCAAACTCGATAATTTTTATAAAATTATTTTCGAGTGTTCAAGCCCTATTATTTAATTATTAAATGATTTGGAGACCCGTTTTATTCCGAAAAATGTTCAAAAATTCATAATAAATCAACCGTTTGTCCGTTTAATACGAAACGAACGTGTACAGACTCAGAAAAATATTGCGCTTCCAATAAAAATACTTTTGAGACCTAATTTCTTTTATATTGCAATGTCATTTGATTTGTGTATCAGTTTGAGTCGGTATTTGATCGATAAATGCTAATATTGACCTGATTTTCATTCTGAACGCACTGAGACGTATCTTTTAATGATCTGACTTATGTATTGCATGAATTATGTGATTACGTGTTATACAAATGTCATGATTATGTGTTATGTGATAAGTATGCTATCTGTTTACAGTTTAATATGCCATGCTTAGTTATAAACGGTCGGGTAGATGTCAAGACGTAGAGTTACGTCGATTGAGTTTAGTTCTGTCACTTAAGATAGTCCTTTTGTTTATAGAATCGAGTAGCAAGGAGTGCAGTCAAGTGTTAGACGAAGATAGTAGCCAGCAGTTAGAAGCAGAGTTAAAGTAAGAGGTTATTGAGCATACCAGGCAAGTACCCCTAACTTCACTTATCGTTCAAGTGACGTTCATTTCTAATCATATTATGCAAGTACCTATATTTGTATTTATCATTCAATTGATATTGACTCTGGACTTTATTCTTTCAATATCCATACTATTCTAAGTTCAGAATAGTTAAACGTTTTATGTTTCGCTATGAATTACTCTATACAGTGAAGTTTTGAATTGAGATTAGCGAATAACTAATTGTTCTGGTTATTTCGCCATTGGTTGTTGATAAAACTCCGGACCATGAGAAATGGGGAGTTATGTGGTTAAGGATGTCATTTGATTCGACTCCTTTGACGGAAAATTGTTTTTTTATGGGATGGATGGTTGCGTAAGAGGCCGTGGCGGCGGTCCAGTGTGAGCTATGTGTTATACAGGATATAACACCTTGCTAGGCCAATATGTGCCTTGGGTACCTTTGTTTAGTTGGATATGCTTCGGCATACCGGTGTTGCTCCGCGGCTGATCACCGGCGGCAACACACCGTCGTTCGAGGATTCCAATCCCAAAACATAATATATTGCAATTGTTTATTATCAAATTTATATCAGTTTTGATACTGTTCAGTTATTGTAGTTGGTTTTGTTCATCAGATATACTGTTGTTATTCCAAATCATAAGCTATTTACTACTTGCTGAGCATTTCTTTCGCTCATACTTGTTTCTTATCTTGATTCTTTCAGCTAGGCCAGGGCAAGCTTAAGTTCCAGGCCTGACCAGAGGTTATGTGCTTGTAAATAGTTAGTGAGTTTCCAGGTAGACAGTTTGGGACGCTTAATTAGTCTAGAGGTTTGTAATAAAATTTGAATAAGTTGTAAAACTAATTAGACTATGGTTTGTAATAACATTTGATTTGTATTAGTGCCTGTTCCATACTATAACCTGTGATCGATCCAGTGTAGGTAAAAGGGGTCGTATTTATTATATTATTCCGCTTGTGATTATTTTATTTTGGTTTATGGCGAGTGACCCCCAAATCTAGACCCCGGGTTTTGGAGGGCGTCACAGGTTGGTATCAGAGCTACAGGTTATGGTCACTGAAACAGGCGTAGGATTGTCATAGATGAGTCATAGGAAGATCACATAAGATAGGCGCGTGTATAGTTTAGTTTTATAGGATTAAATTTAGGTTATTGGGTTAGGTTGTAGTTAAGTTGTTTAGGTTTCCTGTTTTGCGTTTAGCTTTAGGCCTTGTGTCATTGCCCTGCTATTTTGTGGTTTAGTTAAGATTTCGAGCAAGGATTTAAAAGGGTTGGATAATTCGGAAGGTAATTTTCTTTGTGTTATTATTCTTGAGATAATAAGCAGGATTATGTGATAATAATGTCGCTTGTGTTAATAAGGTAGCAAGTTTATGATATTCAGGGAAGAGATACTATTTGCGAATTTTGATATGCTAAGGGAATGCTACATATTTGACACAATGCTTGACAGATTATATATATGTTGCTTGTTTCTTACCAGAATAATGGCCCAAAGAGAAGGAATAATTCAGGAGAGGGTAGTACCTGAGAGCCGTACAAGATCCAGCGATTATCCAGATGTTGGGACTGATGCCAGCAGCAGATGTTACATCTTACGCAAGCAGCAACAACAGCAGCAACAGCAACAGCAAGCGAGCGCAGCACCACCTGCAGTGACTTTTAAGCATTTCAAGCAGTGAAGCACTGAGTTCAAGGGAAGTGCTGATCCTGTGGAAGCCAATGCATGGCTCAAGGAAATGGAAAGGCTTTTGAATTGTCGGAGCAGGAGCTGAGCAGAAGACCAAGTTTGCAAGTTACTTTCTGAAGGGTGAGGCGAACTATTGGTGGGAATCCGCGCGAGCATTGGAAGAGGTGAGTTTTATAACCTGGGAGAGATTCACAGAGCTGTTTCTGAGAAAGTATTCCCGAGGTATATGAAGAATCAAATGGAGATCCAATTCTTGAACTTGACCCAGGGGAGATCTTACTGTAGCTGAGTACGAAGCTAAGTTTACTGAATTAGGCGAGGTTTGTGCCAGACCAGGTTGATACAGGATGAAAAGAAAGCAAGAAGGTTTGAACAGGGATTGAGATTTTGGATTCAGAACAGGGTGGCCATGTTTTGAATTGACTTCATATGTGGCAGTGGTTCAGAAAGCAATGGTGATTGAAAGTAAGAGTGATATGTATCAAAAGGGAAGGATGGGAAGAAAAGGAAAATAGAAACTCAGGGGGAGGCCAGCAACAAGGTAACTTCCAGGGCCGTTTCAATAAAAGGCCAGAGTTTCAGGACAATAAGAGTGTGGGATTTAAGAAACCACAGCCAGGAAATGGAAACCATTTTCAGAATTCAAATAAGCAGAAGACCCAATCCTCCACCTGCGTCAGAGTGCAAATTTTGTGGTAGAAGGCATTTTGGGATTTGTAAGGCTAATGTGTTGTGTTATAAGTTCCAATCAGAAGGGACACTATGCTAATGAGTGTCGAAGTCAGACTACAGCTCAGAAATCAGGAACAGTGTGCTTTAAATGTGGAAAGATGGGGCATATTGCCAGGGACTGCCAGACAACTGAACCAACTGCTAATGTGCCAAGGATTGAAGGACCACCAGCAAAGGACCAGCCAAAGGCTAGGACATTCAATATGACTATGAAGGATGCTGTTCAGAGTTCAGACGTGGGTTGCAGGTACGCTTCCAGTCAACTCCATAGATGCTTAAAGTTTTATTTGATTCTGGAGCTACAAGATCATTTGTTTCCTCAAAGTTTTGTCGATAAACTGCATTGCGAAGTTAAGTTGTTAGAACAAGCATTGATGATAGAGTTAGCTAATAAGGATCAAGTTCCTGTCGACCGAGTGTGCCCGAGGTGCGATATTGAAATAGGAGGACATCATTTTATGCCAACTTGATACCTTTTAAGTTAGGAGAATTTGATGTATTTTAGGAATGGATTGGTTGTCAGAAAATAATGCTCAGATTGATTGTAAGAATAGGAAAGTGAGACTTCAGACCTTGGATAGTAAGAAGAAGGTAATATTTTGAGGAAAATAGGCCAAGAGAAGAAGTTCTTAACGATCGCTCAAGTGAAGAAGTTATTGCGCCAGAATTGCGAAGCGTATTTGGCTCATGTGGTAGACATCAACAAAGAAGTTCCAGCACTAGAAGCGATTCCAGTTGTCAACGAATTTTCAGATGTCTTTCCAGAAGATCTACCAGGATTACCTCCCGACAGAGAAATTGAGTTTGCAATTGATCTAGCACCCGGAACAGAACCAGTTTCTAAAGCTCCGTACCGGATGGCACCAGTGGAGATGAAAGAATTGGCAACTCAGCTGCAAGATCTTTTGGAAAAAGGAGTTATAAGACCCAGTGTATCCCCATGGGGCGCACCAGTACTGTTTGTCAAGAAAAAGGACGGGAGTATGCGACTGTGTATCGACTATCGAGAACTAAATAAGCTGACCATTAAGAACAAGTACCCGTTACCAAGGATCGATGATTTGTTTGACCAATTGCGAGGCGCTGTGTGGTTTTCTAAAATTGAATTTAAGATCCGGATATCATCAACTGAAGATCAAGCCTGAAGGACATTCCGAAGACCGCGTTCAGAACCAGATATGGGCATTATGAGTTTCTAGGTGATGGCATTTGGATTAACCAACGCACCAGCAGCTTTCATGGATCTGATGAATCGAGTATTTAAGAAGTATTTGGATAAATTCGTGATCGTGTTCATAGATGATATTCTGATCTATTCTAAAGCAGAAGAGGAACATGCAGAGCACTTAAGAATAGTTTTGGAGATACTGCGACAGGAGAAATTGTACGCAAAGTTTTCTAAGTGTGAATTTTGGTTAAAAGAAGTACGATTTCTTGGGCACGTGATAGCAATAAAGGAGTGGAAGTGGATCCAGCAAAGATTGAAGCCATAATCAACTGGGAGAGGCCAAAAACACCAACGGAAGTAAGAAGTTTCATGGGATTGGCAGGTTACTATAGAAGATTTGTGCAAGATTTTGCGAAGTTAGCTACGCCGTTGACAAAGCTCACCAGAAAGAATCCAGAAGTTGAATGGGATGAGAAGTGCGAGGAGAGTTTCCAGGATTAAAGAATAGATTAGTATCTTCTCCTAGTATTAGTTTTGCCAGATGATCAAGGAAATTTTGTGATTTATAGTGACGCGTCGTATAAAGGATTGGGATGTGTTTTTGATGCAGCATGACAAGGTGATAGCCTATGCTTCAAGACAGTTGAAACCACATGAAGAAAAGTATCCAACTCATGATCTTGAATTGGCAAGCTATAGTGTTTGCATTGAAGATTTGGAGGCATTATCTTTATGGGGAAAAGTGCGAGATCTACACGGACCACAAGAGTTTGAAATATATTTTTACCCAGAAGGAATTAAACATGAGACAACGAAGATGGTTAGAACTAATCAAGGATTACGACTGTACTATTAACTATCATCCAGGTAAAGCAAATGTGGTGGCCGACGCTCTGAGCAGAAAAGAAAGGTTAAATATGATAACTTCATTAGAGGAAGTTGATCAAGGAATTTGAGAAGCTAGTAATAGAGGTTAGTATCCCCAGTTGTTTACAGAGGTATTGTGTGCAATGTCTTTTCAACCAGAATTATTGAAGAAGATAAGAAGATGTCAGGAGGAAGTAATGAGCCATGAACGAGACAGTTTGACAGGAGAAGAGATAGGGAGTCAAAGGATGATAAAGGGATATTAAGATTTTCTTCCAGAATATGGATACCCACGTAGCCGAGCTGAAAGATGAAATTCTTCGAGGACGCTCACAACTCCAAATATTCTATTCATCCCGTAAGTACGAAGATGTACCGAGATTAAGAGAAAACTATTGGTGGCCAAGCATGAAGAAGGAAATTGCAGAATGGGTAAGTAAATGTTATACTTGCCAGCGAGTTAAAGCGGAACATCAAAGGCCCAGTGGACTGATACAACCGTTGGACATTCCAGAATGGAAGTGGGAACATATCGTGATGGATTTCGTAGTTGGATTACCAAGAACCAGGGCAAATCATGATGCTATTTGGATTATTATCGACAGATTAACGAAGTCAGCGCATTTTTCTTCCTATCAACGAAAGATTCTCAATGGATAAATTGGTTCGATTATATCTTAAGGAAATTGATGACACGACATGGAGTTCCAGTATCCATAGTTTCAGATAGAGATCCTCGATTTAATTCAAGATTTTGGAGAAGTTTTCAAGATTGTCTCGGAACAAAGCTGAATATGAGTACCACGTATCATCCGCAGACGGTATGGTCAAAGTGAAAGGACGATTCAGACTATTGAAGATATGTTAAGGGTATGTGCGCTAGATTTTGAAGGAAGTTGGGATGAGCATTTGCCATTAGTTGAATTTTCCTACAACAACAGTTATCATGCCAGCATTGGAATGCCGCCTTACGAAAGCCTTGTACGGGAGAAGATGCAGATCTCCAATATGTTGGGAAGAAGTTGGTGAGAGAAAGATTTAGGTCCAGAATTGATCCAGCAGACGAAGGAGAAAATAGAACTCATTCGGAAAAGATTAATAGCAGCTCAAGATCGTCAACGTAAATATGCTGATCCTACCAGAAAAGATATGGAATTTGAAATTGGAGAAGCAGTGTGTATTGAAGGTTTCTCCTTGGAAGGGTTTATCAAGATTTGGAAAGAAAGGAAAGCTAAGTCCACGTTATGTTGGCCCTTTTGAGATTTTGAGGCGTGTGGGAAAAGTTGCGTACGAATTAGCGTTACCACCTCACATGCAGCATATTCACAATGTGTTCCATGTGTCAATGTTGAAGCGTTATTTGCCTGATTCGAACCATGTGATAGAATACGAGCCAATCGAGATCCAGCCAGATTTATCTTTTGTAGAGCAACTAGTGCAGATTTTAGATAAGAAAGAAAGAGTACTTACGAATAAGTCTGTATCTTTAGTGCGAGTCTTGTGGAGGAATCCCAAGGTTGAAGAGTCGACTTGGGAATTGGAAAGCGAAATACGATCCAAGTATCCTTATTTATTTTCCTAGGCTGATTCTGAGGACAGAATCCTGTTAAGGGGGTAGATTGTAATATCCAATATATTTTCAAATATTATTATTATTATTCGGAATTGTTTATGTGATTTTATGTGAACTTTGGTGAATTATCTGAAAAGTAGAATTGATATCTGAATGTTTATATGTGACATTATTTGAATATTTGAATTTTTATATGTCCAGAGTAAAATATAGATAATTGTGGTATTTTTCTGGTAATTTTGGAGTGTTATATGATTTTATAATGATTTATGAATATTAATTATTTTTCAGAATAATTATAAAATTATTTTATAAAGCCGGGAATCTTCCAACTTCAACCGTTTTTGCGTTTTTTACAACCCGAAACTCTTCCGAAAACTCCTTCCTAACCTAATCTGGTAATTCCGGACATTTTCCGTGTTTTTGACTTTTTCGATCCGGATTACGGTTTGACCCGTGTACGGCCCGGCGCAATATTTTCAATACGAATAATCATTTCGGTGATTAACAAAACCCGTATTCTTAAAAGACGGGATATTTTTACGTTATTTTCGTATATGGTGTTTTATAAAAGCCACAGTTTTGATAATTATCCAATTCTGGTATTGAATTGTATCGTTTTTACAGTTACTTAGCGGCTAAGCAACTAATTTAACGATCCAAAACGATCCAGAACGATCCAATATTTCATAAATATAAATAGCCTATTTATTATTTCGTTTATTTCCATTTATTCATTTGCAACCAGTTAAAATACCGTAAATACAGAGAAAAAACCCGAGAAACCGATACGTTCCCGAGAATCAAACACACGAACGAAGGCGTTATCGAACTCCGATTCGGGCGTGCAGCATATCAAAACGAAGCTCTCGAAATCTTCTTTCTGAATCAATCATCAGTTTCTGCCCAGAAATCACAGTAATTTTCTTATTTAATTATTTATATTCGAATTATTTGATAATTAAATTATGAAAATTTGTTCTTGATGTTGTTGATGTGATTTGATGCTTCCATGTTGTAGAGTATGTTTTTCTGGTCAATTTGGTATATTATACTTCAAAAATAGGGTTCGGTATCATATAGAAATTAAGGTTTGATTTTCTGAATAATTCTTTGAATATGTGTTCTTGGTGTTCTTGAAAAGTTCCGAGAATCAAACCCAAATTTGAGGGTGATGCAGACTTCAGAATTTGAAGTATGAGTAACCAAAATGTTCAGATTTTCATGTTCTTTCTGTTTATGCCCTCAAATCATTCAACCGACTAGTGATTTGGAAATTCGTAATTTTAGGGTTTATATCCGAATTTGGGGGTTTTGATTAAGCAATATTTGGCTTGTTTTGATCATGTATATAGATTGTATATTGCTCAAGCTTTATTTTGGTAGTAAAATCAGTGATTTAGTGTTGAAACGAATGAAAACGGGATAGTGGCCGGAGGTCGTTCGAGGTCCCCGGTTTTGATTGAGAATTCGCCGGAGAAGACGAACCGGTAGATCAGCTGTGGCTGCAGTTGGCATGGTGATGTTGCTGGTAGAGTCGCGAACGGATTGGGGTAGTGAAAACGGCAGAACAAAAGCCTGAAGGGGAGTGTTTCGCTTCGCCGGAACTTCGCCGGGAAACAGAACCTCGCCGGATTCTGCAATTTTCCGGCGGGTTTCTTCAGTTTCTTGGTGACCCGTTTGGGTCGGTTTTGACCCGGATTTCGACCCGATTTAATCCTATAAACCCAGTTGCAAACATCTGAAAACTGTTTCTGAATTTCTGATTTAAAATAATTCAAAAATCCTATTTTAATTTCTGAAAATTCATTTTATTTATTTTGAAAATCATTATTTCAATTCTGAAATTTATTTTAATTCAAAATAAATCCAAATTATTTAGTTAATTAATTTTAGTTGATAATTAATTATTTAATTAGTCAATTAATTTAAATATTAATTGATTAATTAATTTAATTAGTTATTAATTAATTTTAATTGATTATTTAATTAGATTTAATTATTTAAATTGATTTAAAAATTCCGAAAAATAAATTCGAGCTTTAAAATATTATTTTAAATTATTTTCCAAACTCGATAATTTTTATAAAATTATTTTCGAGTGTTCAAGCCCTATTATTAATTATTAAATGATTTGGAGACCCGTTTTATTCCGAAAAATGTTCAAAAATTCATAATAAATCAACCGTTTGTCCGTTTAATACGAAACGAACGTGTACAGACTCAGAAAAATATGCGCTTTCCAATAAAAATACTTTTGAGACCTAATTCTTTTATATTGCAATGTCATTTGATTTGTATATCAGTTTGAGTCGGTATTTGATCGATAAATGCTAATATTGACCTGATTTTCATTCTGAAACGCACTGAGACGTATCTTTTAATGATATGACTTATGTATTTGCATGAATTATGTGATTATGTGTTATACAAATGTCATGATTATGTGTTATGTGATAAGTATGCTATCTGTTTACAGTTTAATATGCCATGCTTAGTTATAAACGGTCGGGTAGATGTCAAGACGTAGAGTTACGTCGATTGAGTTAGTTCTGTCACTTAAGATAGGTCCTTTTGTTTATAGAATCGAGTAGCAAGGATGTGCAGTCAAGTGTTAGACGAAGATAGTAGCCAGCAGTTAGAAACATTGTTAAAGTACAGAGGTTATTGAGCATACCAGGCAAGTACCCCTAACTTCACTTATCGTTCAAGTGACGTTCATTTCTAATCATATTATGCAAGTACCTATATTTGTATTTATCATTCAATTGATATTGACTCTGGACTTTATTCTTTCAATATCCATACTATTCTAAGTTCAGAATAGTTAAACGTTTTATGTTTCGCTATGAATTACTCTATACAGTGAAGTTTTGAATTGAGATTAGCGAATAACTAATTGTTCTGGTTATTTGCCATTGGTTGTTGATAAAACTCCGGACCATGAGAAATGGGGAGTTATGTGGTTAAGGATGTCATTTGATTCGACTCCTTTGACGGAAAATTGTTTTTTTTATGGGATGGATGGTTGCGTAAGAGGCCGTGGCGGCGGTCCAGTGTGAGCTATGTGTTATACAGGATATAAACCTTGCTAGGCCAATATGTGCCTTGGGTACCTTTGTTTAGTTGGATATGCTTCGGCATACCGGTGTTGCTCCGCGGCTGATCACCGGCGGCAACACACCGTCGTTCGAGGATTCCAATCCCAAAACATAATATATTGCAAATATTGTTTATTATCAAATTTATATCAGTTTTGATACTGTTCAGTTATTGTAGTTGGTTTTGTTCATCAGATATACTGTTGTTATTCCAAATCATAAGCTATTTACTACTTGCTGAGCATTTCTTTCGCTCATACTTGTTTCTTATCTTGATTCTTTCAGCTAGGCCAGGGCAAGCTTAAGTTCCAGGCCTGACCAGAGGTTATGTGCTTGTAAATAGTTAGTGAGTTTCCAGGTAGACAGTTTGGGACGCTTAATTAGTCTAGAGGTTTGTAATAAAATTTGAATAAGTTGTAAAACTAATTAGACTATGGTTTGTAATAACATTTGATTTGTATTAGTGCCTGTTCCATACTATAACCTGTGATCGATCCAGTGTAGGTAAAAGGGGTCGTATTTATTATATTATTCCGCTGTGATTATTTTATTTTGGTTTATTGGCGAGTGACCCCCAAATCTAGACCCCGGGTTTGGAGGGCGTCACAATATAAGTCATGTTGACTTTAACTAGATATGCAGAATAGGTTGATTAATTGTACATAAATGATGTCTTGTAATTCTGCATAAGTGATATAGAGTCAAGTGCCAAAATAGCTACCGACGGATGATTAACAAAGCCATCGACGGATGATCAAATGATTATCAACGGATGTTTAACATAGCAGTCGATGGATGATCAATTAAATCATCAACGGATGTTCTGAAAGTCGACGGATGATCATATGAAGAATTCAAACAACAGTTGAACAGTGAAAGCTGACACACAGCCGTCGATATGTATACAAACACACTGTGGAAGCCCATTAACTGGGTAATAGAGGACAAAAAGCAGCAAAGCTTAAGACTGTTAGATTTTATATTTTTTCAGTCTTTTTGACTTTGTAATCTTGGTATTATATAAACCAAGAGAGTAGCAAATAGAAAGATAACTGAGATAGCTGAGAAATACAAAAACAGAGAAATATTTGTAAGCAGAATCATTAACATTTCTTGTATTCTCAGTAGTTCCATTTGTAAGCAGCTGTGAGCATTTCTGCACACAGAGTCTTCTCGATATATTATATATATCTCTGGTGGAATTGTTTAAATCCACCAGAAAGTTTTTAAAGACTCTTGTTTTTAATTACTTATGTTTTGATTCAATTAAGTTTACATTCCGCATTGTGCTAATAAAAAAAATATATCTATAATCGAGTTGAACATTTTTATTTCAAGAAAAAGGTTCAAAAATTCCATTCAACCCCCCTTCTGTAATTCTTCCTATATTGTTAAGGGACTAACATGATGTTCGACTACGTTTTCTTCCTATCATTTCACCGTGCGACGTCCACACGGTATAACCCTCAAGCATCCCTTTAGCGAGCAAATGAAATCTAACATCATCAATTTTTAACCAATTCAAATTTTTACAACGTTTACAAGGACACTTCATTGTACCATCTTCTTCTATTCCATTCTCAAGAGCAAATTTTAAAAATATTTCTACACCAGTTCCATATTCCGAAGTCAATGAAATTTTATCACTTTGCAATTGATTACCAATCCAACTTCGATCAATGGTTTCCATCTACAAATAATATAACATGCATTTCATAAAAAATAAAAAACATTCAACTGATACCAATATACATTACACAAACATAAACATAAACACACACACACACATAGATTACAATAAATGAGAATAACACATTTAATACATACAATAAACACAAACACACACACACACACATTAATTAAAATACATGAGAAAAACTCACAATTTCTCTATTACTCATCCACTTCAATTCTCTTCAATTCTCCCTCTTAGTTGTTTTTATATTTACCCCAATTTCAAGAAATGAAAGATATAACACAAAAAATAAAAAACAGCTTTAAACCGACCGACGACGGTTGGTTATAAAAAATGCAGTAAAACGACACCGTTTTGTATATAATGGGTACCTTTTTTTGTACTTTATATTAATTTTATATTTTTACCTATAACTGACCGACGGGTTGGTCGGTTTTAATGGCCTCCAAATAAGGTTTTAACTGACCACATCAATGTGGTCGGTTTTCCTTGTGCCACATCAGTAAAACTACGTCGTATTTAGCCGTTATAATCGACCACCAGAATGTGGTCGATTTTAGCTCTGCCACATCATCAAAACTGCGTCGTTTATCCCCTTACATAACCGACCAACCTGTCGGTCGGTTATATAAAAGCCAAATCATTGTCGGTCGGTTATGTGTGGTCGGTTTTGTCCTTTTTTCCTGTAGTGCATGCTTAGAAATTTTACCCTTTTTCAAGAAGCTGTACAAAATCTGCTTGATAGTTTGTAACACTTACCACAGTCAAATTTCTTCTCTCCGTGTGCTTCTTGATACTAGTCAAATTTCCAAGAACTCTTGAGGGATGGTTATGGACCTAATTACATTCGCGGCATATATTTATATGCCTTTCTCCTCATCACTTCCTGGTTAACCTTTTACATGAGCTTCCAGAGCAGGCCTCTCCCCAAGTTTGCTCTCTTTGAAAATATCAATGTTGTCGACCTCGTATACTGGCAGAAATTAAGAATATAAATAAGAGCAGAGATTACGTTAGGTTTATAATTATATCCTTTTCATAAATTTTAAAACTTCTATTCTATTTGAAATATGTATCTCACCTCAAAATTTAGAATCTTAATAAAGGAAATTTTAAACTTCTATTCTATTTCGAATATGTAATCTCACCTAAAATTTATGATCTTAAAAAAGAAATTTTGGTTTTTATTATTTAAATTTGAGGAGCTCTAGAAAAAATATGATTCGAGCGATTCTAGAACTCCTTGAGGTTTTCCTTATATATATTAAGATAAGATAATACACTTGAATTTCACTTAAATACATGAAATTTATAAAAAGAGCGATCAAGGACTTGTACATAAATTTTGCCTGTACATGATATTTATAAGCCACTGACTTTAATTTATTCAACCGCCTTCAGGTTTTCTCAAATTTTCTCAGATCAAGATCTTCCCATCTCATAATTTTTTTTAATAAATCTTGATATGAAATAACATTATAATTTAAATTAAAAATTTATTTGAGCCTCACTCCCGTCAAATACAATACTGATCCGGAACTTAAAAAAAACTTAAAAGTAGCTTAGATTATAAATAATCTAAAAGGTAAAGTTTAAGAAATTGAAAAAAATTAGCACTACCTAATTTACGAAAATCAATAGATTGAATAGTCCTAATATCTTTGATTATTGAATTACGATTAAAGGTATAGGAAAGTTAATGGAGTCATGAATAACTAACTAACAAAAAACAACAAACCAATCAACCATCCATTGATGCACACAACACATATTTTTATAAATAAAATAAAGGTCAAACGGATAAAACATTTATATTCATGTAAGATCTTCCCAAGTTCGGAAAAAAATGCATGCATAGAGGTAAAACTTTAATTTTACGTGGATGTCAAACATGTGCAAGCAATTTATACATCACTGTTAATTAAAGAATACTAGTTTATAACCCGTGTATCGTTGTTTTTATGTTTATATATTCTAATATATAAATATTTTTTTTATCGTAGTTATCTTGTAGCCGCTACCCTTCGGGTGTGCACTGGGCTCTGGCTCAGGAGTCATAATCATAAATTCTCCTCCCGTGGGATTCGAACCTGTGACCAAAAGGATAGTTATCCCTTTTTAACCAACTGAGCCCGCCCTTATAATTTTAATATATTGTTGTTGGGATTCGAACCTTATACCCCTAATATAATAATTTTATAATATAGCACATTTATTTTTATTATTATATAATGTAAATTATAATTTTAATATATTGCTGGTAGAATTCGAACCTTATACTTTTTGTATAATAATTTTTAAAATTATATTTAACGGTTCTCATCAGTTTGATCTTCCGGCTCTGGATTGAAAGACCAAGGACCAACAACCAAATTTTTAATGTTTCGTATTTAATATAATATAGATATATCAAATACTTTACAATTTTTTATCGAAAAAATTTTAAACCTCAAAAAAATATATTATATAATTAATAGAATGTGAGAACCATTATGAAAATCATGTAAAAAAGAACCATTATGAAAACCATAATTGTGATCCTACCTTCTCTTTATTTTGATAATCAGTTACTGTTATCCACACATCACAATTTTTGACAATGAACATATACTACAATTTGATAGGATATAAAATCCTTGGTGGACCTGGATCTGGGGCGCCCAGTCCAGGTCCGGACAGGTCAAGCGCCACCCAGGTCCAGCTCACATTATGTCCGACTCAATCTCAATCCGGACTAGGGCTTCCCCGCACGCCAAGTGTCACGTGAGTCACATGCCCAAACGCATGACAATGACAATTATTATTGATAAATCATGAGAATAATCAAGGCACGTGTTAGAAAATCCTTAGAACATTCATCAGCCATTCCCACCTAGACACGTGTAAGACATCCATTCTAGTTAGGTGCCCTCCACTCCGAGAACCAACGTGTAAGACATCAATTCTAATTAGGCGCCCTCCACTCCGAGAACCGATGATTATGATTAAAAGGTACCAACCCCGAAACTTTACCCTTGAGCTATAATTATCCCAAGAGAGAAGATGTTTGGGGGTTAAACACACTCTCTTACATACTCATATACACACATAGCCACCTTGCATTTATATCTATCTTCATCTTCCCAAAACGTCTTACTCTCACACCGGAAGCGCCGCAAGGCTCAAACCTCCCTTCGGTGTTGTTTTGCAGACACCCAATAACAGATACACCACCACCGCCAAAAGGGTCCAGGAGCAGCCCATACACCGGAGTTATCATTTGGCACTAGAAGGAGGGGAGAACCTCCGTCCTTGGGTCTTAGTGCCCCTGGACTCATCTCTATCAGCAAACTCTTAAAAGAGTCCATTTTTTAATCTGTAAAAACTCAAGCGACCTAACGTTGTCATACCTATGAATGCTTTTTATTTAAGCCACATTTTTGTGTGATCGTAATTTTAGGCCACGTTTGTGTGAGCCTCATTTTGTTTATTTAAGCCATATTTGTGTGTGTTATCGATAGTCTTGATTGTTTTTGAACCCAGATCTGCCTCATTTTGCATACTATCTTCGTGGTTTAGACCCAGTTGTAGTCATTCTGCAAATATTGTTGACCAAACCCAACAAGCTTGTTTGTTGTTTGTCTGGGTGATATTTGCTATTATTGAAAAGTAACCTTAGATCTACATTTTTAGCTTGAAATCTTGGTTAGTTGTTTACACTTGAGATAATGATTAGAGCAGGAATGAGTACAGCTCGGAGATCCTCTGCAAGGACCCAGGTCCAGGACCTAGACCATTCACAGGCACATGATACGAGAGCAAATCAAGATACTCTCCAGGAGCAACCATTAACCCATACCTTGGTTATGGAGAGAATAGTACCACCCCGGATGCTAGAAACCGTATTGAGCTAAATTAGTACAAGTACACCAATGGTCAAGTGGACGAGGAGCACATGGCCAACATAACTAGTGAGAATTGGCTGAAGCAATCTGGCTCTAGATGGAATAACATACCCGGGCTCAAGAAGAAGTTGAACAGGAACGTGATCCAGATCTGTCTTTGACCGAATGTAACACCCCCAAATCCGGGGTCGGGGATCCGGGTTGTCACGAGTTCCATTTCCCTTAATAACACCCAATCTTAATTAACAATCAACTACTCCGTACTGTGACCCCACAATAAACACACACACCATAAGTTATAGTCTCAGAGATGAATATCCAAAAATAACACGAGTCATTTTATTCCACAATTATATGCCATTACTACAATTCATAATATACATAAGTCTGGCACAACAAAAGTTGAAAGCCTAGCCTACTGGTAGCTCCTACCTCAGCTATAACGGCATCAATGCCTACAGGAAACTGCGGAACGTTTCCTAACCGCTCACGAATTGGGAGCTTGATCCTGTTCATCTTGTCTATCTGTTGTTGTGTGATGAAAGAAGGAAGCAAGGGTGAGCAACAAGCCCACCTAAATTATGTATAATAATTAACAATATATGAGCATTCTCATAGTACTCATGAAAGTCTTGGTCAAAAAGAAATGAACCAAGTTTGTTATCTTAACGCGACCAAGTCGCAAAAATATTCAGTATATATATACATATATACCTCTCAAATATTTGAAATCCTCTGACATGTATAATATACACAGAGTTCCAGTTTATAACTGTATAAAAATATCGTTGTAAGGTGATCTCATATATCTAACCTTGTCTCAACATTTTTTTGAAAATCTTTGACATGCATAAGATAATCATTCATTAGATATAAGTTTAAAAGATGAAGTTACAAGATACTCCAATATACTTATATCTTTTCCAAATACTACTTGAACTACCACCGTTCAAGTTATAATCAGTTTCAAAAGTTCATCACACTGATGAGACTACAAGATAAGACTTGAATAGATTCAATCTTTGAAATATCATTATAAATAATGAAGTTACGAGATACTTCATTAAGTCCTGATATATATACACACCTATATATATACATTTCATACACTCCTTGAAAACCTCTGTTATGAAAATTATAAACAGAGTTGCAATATCCAATGAATTTGGAAAGGAGAAAACCTTGGCATAAACCTGATATCTTGTTGATCAGGCAAGAATACCAATAAGTAACCTTTTCTACTAGTAGATGGACGAATTCCCCACTGGTCATCACCCTGGTCGCAATAGGACCTTATGCTGGACTGCCACTCAGCCACTTACGCATTTGATGGATTCCACTGAGCCACTTACACTTTCATGGACGCCCACTGAGCCCATGTTGCTTATGCCGACTCAATAGATGGACTTACTTCCCGAACGTTGGGTAAGTAATCAATTCATTTCACAAAACAGCAACCTCGTTGCGAATATAAAATAACACACGAGCCGGATCCCTCCGGTTTTGAGCGAGTATTTAAATCCCCTTTAAAAGGAAGATCTTAAATATAAAAATGAGTTTTGGGATCCGCTCTAACTTTTAAAAATCATTTTGAAGACTCGAAAACACTTTAAAGAGTGTTTGGAGTAATGCTGATTTAATAAAGTAAATCAGTCCCGATATATTAGAAAATATCTGAATATTATCATTTAAGTAATATTCCCATAAGGATAATCCTTATAAAAATAATTGAAGTAGAAGTTTTAAAACTTATACTTGAAATGAATATTAAAAAACCAAAGATATACTTATACGAAAGTACTATCTTTATTTGAATAATCAAAAGTGAGTTTGATTATCGACACATTATTCTTTAATAAAGTAAAGAATATTAATTAGTAAATAATCGGAGTCATAAGTCCTCGAATGAATATTCAGAATAATATTCATTAATAAAATAAACAGAGTCATAAGCCCTCGAATGAATATTCAAAATAATATTCATTAATAAAATAAACGGAGTCATAAGCCCTCGAATGAATATTCAAAATAATATTCATTAATAAAATAAAGTTATCGAATAAGTCTTATTCAATTCATAGTTTTGAAAACTATATCTATATATATATATATATATAATATACTCGGGAACATCGACTCCCGGTTTTAGAAAATGTTCACCTTTGGGTCCCCTATACTAAGGGGTATACGCAACTACTGCCTATCTCTAGCATAGGTATTATGCAACTAATAAGCATTTGAATCAACAGATATATATCAAGATTACGAAACAGACATGCATATATACCATATCAGCATGCTTCAATATATCGCAAAATTTGCTAATTAATCAACATGCATCTATCACAAGATAATGCATATACATATATACCACACAACAGTATAACGGGTAGAAAACTTGCCTGAGTGCTCCCGGATAGACTTAAGCTTAGAGTGGGTCCGATAACCTATGAACAACAACATAAGCCGGAATTAAACCCCGCTCGCTTAAGAAACTAGACTTTAACCAATTAGACCCCTAACGTTCGCTTATGCGCTTAACGATTCACTTAAGTCACTCGAGTACCCTCGGCTCCACCATTTTTAATAAATTAACCATTAAGAATTTTAAAGCGATTCTTTCGCGAGTGCCTTACCAACTGCCTAATACACTTTACATAATTGTTTCATACTCCAATTAGTCATTTAAAGGCCTTAACCAAGGTTTAAAAGTAAGGTGAGGGGTAATGGTTCGTTCGCGAAACGCCGTTAATTAAAACGGTCGTTTCTCCTAAACCGTACCTCGGATTCAAGCGAACCACATATCAAACGAAGCTTGTAACATGAACTATCTAAATATGGCAATGGTCAGAATCTTTCAGTGAGTTCAAGGGTCCTAAAATTAAGAACAAAAACAGTCTAAGGTAAATCGGGTATTACGACGGCTATGTTTACGCGATTACCAATTTTCTCACTACACCAAAACCTCACCAAATAACCCCCAATCATTAAAACATCAAAACCTCAACTAAATAATACTATACCAGTCCTTATTCTCCAGATTCTTCATCTCAACCAACCACAATCAAGTTCTATTAACTATAATAAGTTTCATTCACCAAATCACTCCAAATTCAAATCAAACTACTAATAATCAAAGTTCATGCTTCTCATTTAGAAAACCAACCATCAAACTCACTAATAATCAAAGTAAAGGCTAGGTTTTGAAGTTTATACCTTCCTTGGGAGGTGTTAAATTGCTAGGAAGCCTTAGGGAGCCTCCTACAAGCTTGATCTTTCCAAAGAAATCAAGAACACAAAGTTAGGCTTTGAAGTTTCTAAAAGTCCGATTTAAAGAACTGTAAAAATGAGGGTCTTACCATGCTTATTTGGATGAGACTTGTGAACAAGAATTGTAGGCCATCTCAATACCTTTCCAACGAGCTATATAACACAACATTTGAGTGAGAAATGAAGGAGATACAGCATTTTTAATGTGCTGGTTCTGTTTTGGCCGAGAGCAATGGAAATGGGGGGAAAAAAAAGCTTGCTTGTGTTGACTTATTTTGTGGTGTAAATGGAATGGTAGGTGGATATTTGTTTGGCTAACTCTTGGTTAGTTAGTGGAAAGTGATGTAAGCAAGCCTATGTCACCACTTGCATCATTCTTGCCACTTGTCCTCTTCTTATGGTGGAAGCTTTTCATTAAGCTTAATCCTTGTTAATTAGGTGCTTTAATACTTGTATTATCCTTGCTAATCCCCTAGCTACTTGCCCAAGCTTGATCCTTAGTCGTTTAATTGCTTTACGACTCGTTTATTATTCATTCTCGTTGATCGTTTGAGAGATCATATCCGGGATCTTATTACTTGGGTTCCCCTAAACCTTTCTCAATATTTTATATTCCTTTTATGATCCTCTCTTATAACCGTTGAATTTAAATCATTTTAATCATGTTACCTTATACTCAATTCTTTCGGTATCCGGTAGATTTTCGGGAAAAATCAAAGTGTCCGGATCCGAATTCTAATGACCTTTACATACACTCATTTACTTTATGGAATACTAATACGATCTTAGAATTTCCATAACAGTACTCCTATATAACGTGGTCTGATAATTTTCCTTAATCAGCATTGTCAGCAAAAGTTACTATTCATACGGGTTTCAAAAATTTCCAAAAATTAGGGTTATTACACCGAATCAGGGCCAAAGGGAAGAAGAATTAAAAAGCCCAGAGTAATAAAAAAGAAACAGAAGCAACTAGACATAAGAGGTTGGAGGAAGTGAGAAAAAAGACCAAAAGAGAGGAAGAGGAAAATCTTGAGCTTAATATTTAGAGAAGAATGTAGCTAGAGGAAGAGAAGTTACTGGCCAAGTCCGGGACCAAGAGGACCCGAAGAGAACTCATCCCTGAGGTTATTTCTGATGACGATGAGGACGGGCAAAAGGACCTCAAAGATATGATTTATGAACTGCAAAGAAAGATGGAGAAGGACTCTGGAATGAAGGTTGGGGAAAATCTAACACCCTTAAGCCATTCCTTAGTGGCCATTCACCGGCAAAGAGGCCTCAAGCATTATAACTTCAATTCATTTGCCGGTCTGGGAGATCCGGAAGAACACTTGAATTATTTCGAACAGATAACCCAGATATACTATTATAATGATTTAACCAAGTCCATATTTTTTGCATCAACTCTCAAATCGGGCTTGTTAAGTGGCATTTATGTCCACTTAGAATGCTCTATAAAGGCTTGGACTGATGTTTGTACTCAAGTTATTTATGTTTCTAATGTATTTTATAGTGTCTTTGCATTTCAGACATATAACAGAGATCAAGGTGATTTAGCATTTGTTTGATGCAAAAATGGTGTCAGGAAGGTGTCATGAAGATTGCTCGTGGAAACCCATCAAGAACCAGCAAAATAAAGAAGGCAAATTAATTTTTTCCAGAAGGCTGGCGCGCCCGCGCTAGCGCCGCTGCCGGGGACTCGGTGTTAATTTTTAGTTTATGTGTTTGTCATCAGTGGTCGTTAAATTTCATTGACTCGGATATTGTTACTTACTTGAGTAATTGTTGTATTTTAGGTACTCTAGAGAGCGTGTATGCATACGCGTTCTCGATCTCGTAAGAGAATACTTGATAAAGCGGAGGAAATAGTTGAAGAAGTTCTTGTTGAAGAGAAGGTTTAAGAAGTTTTTGTTGAGGAGAAATTTGAAGAAGAAGCTCTAGTCATAATGGGAGATCAAGCAGCGAATCATAATGCTTTGATGGTCTATTCTAAGCCGAAGATCAATGATATTCAGTCTAGCATTATCAGGCCAACCATCGCGGCTAACACCTTTAAAATCAAGTCGAACACGATTCAGATGATAAAGAACTCAGTTCAATTTGGGGGTTCTCCTATAGAAGATCCCAACATGAACATCAAGGTTTTCATCGAGATCTGCGAAACTTTCAAGTTCAATGGAGTTACTGAAGATGCTATTAAGCTAAGGCTTTTCCCCATTCTCTCTGAGGGATAAGGCTAAGTTTTGTTTGCATTCTCTACCACCAGGCTCCATTACTACTTGGGAAGATCTTACTCAGAAGTTTCTCACTAAATTCTTTCCTATGGCAAAGACTGCTGCAATCAGAAATGCTCCTACTCAATTTGCGCAACAATCTGGAGAATCTTTGTGTGAAGCTTGGGATCGATACAAATAGATGCTTAAAAAGTGTCATCATCACGGGATGCCTGACTGGATGATTATTAACTGCTTTTACAATGGGTTGGGTGCAACTTCCAGACTCATGATTGATGCAGCCTCAAGAGGAGCCTTATGGGATAAAAGCTATGATGAAGCTTATGAATTGATTGAACTGATGGCTACTAATGAATATCAGAACCCAACTCAGAGAATGCCTCAAGGAAAGGTAGCAGGAATTCTGGAAGTGGACACAGCTACTGCTATAGATGCTCAACTTCAGGTTTAGATGATGAAGGTGGATTCTTTGGCTAATTTTGGAGTTAATCAGATCACAAGTGTATGTGAGCTTTGTGCTGGTGCGTATGAGATGGAGTAGTGTGCTATTTCTAGTGAATCAGCTCAGTTCGTGAGCAACTTTTAGAGATCACAAAAACCAGCTCCAGCCACCTATCATCCCAACAATCGCAATCATCCTAACTTCAGTTGGAGCTACACTTAAAATGCGGTGCAACATCCTTATCAGCAGTATGCAGCTAAGCAATTCAACCCTCCTGATTTTCAACACCACAATATGCACCAAGACAACAACTCCAACTTTCAGCAGCTACTACAATCTAATGAAAAATCTGAATTAGAGGAGTTGAGGCTCAAGTGCAAGAGCCAAGCGGTAACTATCAACACCTTGGAGAATCAAATTGGGCAGATTGCCAATGCCTTGCTGAATCGATAATCTGGTACACTCCCTAGTGACAATGAAGTACCACGCAAAAGGGAATCTAAAGAGCAGGTTAAGGCAATCACATTGAGGTCTGGGAAGGTTGCAATTCTCGAAAAATTTCCAGTTCCAGAAGTTAAAGTTGTGGCTGAAGAAGAAATGCAGAAGGAAACAGAAGTGGAACCAAGGAAGACAACTGTTGTCAACACTCCTCCTGAGGGCAATACAGAGGAAAAATAGGTCTATTCTCGACCTCCTTTTCCTAAGAGGTTGCAGAAGAAAAAGATGGATAAGCAATTTGCTAAGTTCTTGGAAGTTTTCAAGAAACTTCATATCAACATACTTTTCACGGAAGCTCTTGAACAAATGCCTAGTTATGTGAAGTTTATGAAAGGTATTCTCTCTTGGAAAGTGAAGCTTGATGACTTAGAGATCGTTACTCTCATGGAGGAATGCGGTGCTGTGCTGCAACAGAAGTTGCCTCCGAAGCTTAAAGATCCTGGAAGCTTCACCTATTCCTTGCACTATTGGAAACTTGTCATTCGACAAGTGTTTATGTGACTTGGGAGCTAGCGTCAATCTTATGCCTTTATCCTTCAAGAAGTTGGACTTATATGATCTAAATCCTACTAATATGTCCTTGCAGTTGGCCGATCATTCTATTAAATATCCACGAGGCATTGTGGAGGATGTCTTAGTCAAGGTGGACAAACTCATCTTTCCTGCTGATTTTATAATTCTTGATTTCGAGGAGGATAAGAAGATTCCCATAATCTTGGGAAAACCATTCTTGGCTACTGGCCGAACCTTGATATAGTGCAGAAGGGTGAGCTCACTATCAGAGTACTGGATCAGGATATGACGTTCAATGTTTTGAATGCCATGAAATTCCCTACTAATAATGAGGAGTGCTTAAAAGTGGAATTGGTCGATTCTGTGGTTACTTTAGAACTTGATCAAATGCTAAGGTCTGATGCCTTAGAGAAGGCCTTGTTGGGGAATTCAGATAGTGAAGATGATGAAGGTGATGAACAGTTGCCGTATTTGAATGCTTCTCCTTGGAAGCGAAGGATAGATATGCCTTTTGAATCTATTGGATTGGAGGAGCTGAATAGTCTCCAAAGTGCCTCAAGCCATCAATTGAGGAAGCTCCTACACTTGAGCTTAAACCATTGCCTGAACACTTAAGGTATGCTTTTTTAGGTGATGCATCTACTTTGCCTGTTATTATTGCATCTGACCTTTCAGGTAGTGATGAGGAAAAGCTCTTAAGAATTCTGAGAGAGTTCAAGTCGGCAATTTGATGGACTATAGCAGATATCAAGGGAATCAACCCTTCTTATTGTATGCATAAAATTCTGCTAGAGGAAGGTAGCAAGCCTACTATTGAGCAACATAGTAGGATTAATCCGATCATGAAAGAAGTTGTGAAGAAGGAAATTCTCAAGTGGCTAAATGCATGGATCATCTATCCTATTTCTAACAGTTCTTGGGTGAGCCCAGTTTAGTGTATGCCGAAGAAAAGAGGTATCACTGTGGTCGCTAATAAAAAGAACGAGCTCATTCCTACTCGGACAGTCACGGGGTGGAGAGTTTGCATGGATTACAGGAAGCTGAACAAAGCCAGGAGGAAGGATTACTTCCCTCTTCCTTTTATTGATCAGATGTTTGACAGGTTGGCTGGGCATGGATACTATTATCTTCTGGATGGCTATTCAGGTTATAATCAGATTTGCATTGCTCCAGAAGATCAGGAAAAGACTACTTTCACTTGTTAATTTGGTACTTTTGCCTTCAGAAGAGTTTCTTTCGGTTTGTATGGAGCACCTGCCACATTTCAGAGATGCATGGCCATCTTCTCCGATATGATTGGTCAGAATAGGAGGTGTTTATGGACGATTTCTCTGTGTTCGGTGATTCTTTGATGAGTGCTTGCAAAATCTTGGCGCCGCTATTAAAAAGTGTGTTGAAACCAATCTGGTTCTCAATTGGGAAACATATCATTTTATGGTGCAACATGGCATCATTCTTGGGCACAAGATCTCTAGTAAGGGTGTAACACCCCCAAATCCGGGGTCGGGGATCCGGGCTGTCACGAGTTCCATTTCCCTTAATAACACCCAATCTTAATAAATAATCAACTACTCTGTACTGTGACCCCACAATAAACACACACATCACAAGTTATAGTCTCAGAGATGAATATCCAAAAATAATCACAAGTCGTTTTATTCCACAATTATATGCCAATACACCTTAAAAGGGTTTCTGAATAAATTTACATTTCTTTGCCATTATTACAATTCATAAATACATAAATCTGGTACATCAAAAGTTGAAGCCTAGCCTATTGGTAGTTCCTACCTCAGCTATAACGACATCAATGCCTATAGGAAACTGCAGAACGTTTCCTATCCGCTCGCGAATTGGGAGCTTGGTCCTGTTCATCTTTTCTATCTGTTGTTGTGTGTGAAAGAAGAAAGCAAGGGTGAGCAACAAGCCCACCAAAATAATATGTATAATGATTTACAGTATATGAGCCTTCTCATAGTACTCATGAAAGTCTTGATCAAAAGAAATGAACCAAGTTTGATATCTTAATGCGATGAAGTCGCAAATATTCAGTATATACATAATACTTTTCAAAATCTTGGAAGTTCTCTT